>NC_049905.1:18483392-19953052 GCF_001411555.2 Juglans regia | reverse complement strand
AACAATATTAAAATTGAGTATTCATTTAAATTTTTCTAGATATATATAAGGGCAACTGGAAGTGGTTTTCTTACCTGAACATGATCATAATACTTTATTCACTAAAAAAAAGGAGGGGCCGAGATGACGGAAAACTGCAAGCACTTCTTTAGGTTGGGTTGGAGCCATCCATAGACCCTAGCTCTACCAAAGAATTCAATTAATCTTTAAGTGACTAATTAATATTAACAATCTAAGGTAAATTTATACTTAGATCCGAACCTGAGACCTAGTATATACATACCAGACTACTTGGGACTTAAAAAAGTTACCCAAAAACCATTGAGTCACCTCCCTTAATGGGGGGTATTCATTCAGAAATACTTTGTAACAAGAAGAGTATGCCATCTTGATCACTTAAAACAGGAACAGTAAGAGCTGTGGGTTTAAGAGTAATGCTATATGTAGTCTTGGAATGCATAAGCGTCGTACAGTCACTTTAAAAAATAGTAAAATCTACTATTAAAAAATTATTATTTTTTCATGTAGATTTCGTATTTATTTACTTTTTTCAAAATGATTTCTCTTTCAATCTGGTTTATGTTCTGTACTAACAAGATTTCTAACAAGTATCTGGCTCCGATATTTTAGGGGAGGGAATTTCCCAGGCATGAAAGGTGAGAGTAGAAAGTCAACAATGGTGTTGATCCACACTATAAGCTGGCATTGAAAGCCTCTCAGTCTTTTGTTGTCATGTGCTAAGAATGTCAAATAAAATAAAGCAAAGACAACACAAGACAAAACAAGATAACCAAGATTCAAAGCACAATGCTAAAAAATGCATCATTCTGAGAAGAAACCTATGATGGCGTACGTTTCTGTTCCAATATATATGCACAATGGAAATGATAGTAATTAATGTGATATATCCAAGGAGTTCAAGAAGTGCCATCGATTAACAATGGGGAAAAGGAAAAAAAAAAAATAACAGAATGAGATAAACTAATTCTTCTGATTAATAAATCGAAGCATGGAAAATCCACATGCAGAAACACTGCCATTGTTTTCTTGACCTGAAACAGTGATAAATTCGTGAACATTGTTTTCCATACTTCGATAGTTAGAAGATCCAGGCAGATGATTCTTACAGTCAAGCGTGTTGGTTTGCAACGTTTTCCTCCATACAGCAGTAAAATCCAAAAGAAAATAAAGAACTTTCTACACATAAACTGGTGAGCACTGCAAGTGCAGAAGATATTGGTAACCAGTGGAAACTTTGTTGCTCATGAAGATAATGCTCCAGAGAAGTGACTCTCCATTGGACTGTACATGCGCTTCGCTTTGAGAACATTAAACCTTACAAAGAAGAGCTGGTTTCTGCAGTTTCATCCGCACTGAAGCTAGTTGGAATCCCCATGACAGATCTAGTAGATATTTGCAGTGCAGTCCAAAAATAATTAGCTATGGAGCCCCAAAATTAAAAATTCAAAGGAAAGAAGCGTGTAAAGACTATATATATATACAATGTGCCCTTCAATTCCCTAAAAGGGCAACAGATAATGAATAAGGAAGAAAAGAAATTCACTTGAAAAAAAAAAGCCACTCTGTAGGTGTTCAATTTTCAGTCATGTAGCCGGGCAAAAGCTTCCATTTAAGTGGCAAGTCAGCATCCAAATCACAAAGATGCCTTACCTAACAGAGCCAACACCTTCCATTTTCAGGATTTCATTCTCTAGTGAAACGAACAAGCATAATGTGATAAAATACTAGGATATGCCTCTCAAGATGTACAAATTTTTCAAGTCAGAGCCTAGCGAGTAGACTATTTATGACAGATATTACAAGAACATTGGCACTTTAGAGAGACTTCAAATAGTAGAGTAAGATTCCACATTCAAACTTGCCCCAACATGACAGGTTTAGGACTTTAAATTACCAATATTATGGTTGCAGTTAAGTCCTGTCATTCAAAGGTAATGCCATTCTCTACCTCACACCGCTCCGCCCCCACCCTTTCAAACCACCAAAAAAAAAAAAAAAAAGACCTTTGATTTGTATAAATTATGATAGCAATGATGTAATTGCACCAAGAAAGTAAAACAAAGAACCATCATAAATACCCCATCTGATTCAGTGATATAGGATTGTAAAACAAGAATATCTTCCCATCAACCATATCTACACATTGAATTCAAAACTAAATTACTACTGTAATAGAATAAGAGATCGGAGTTTTTTAATTTCTTTAAAATGGGGTATAGAAATTATTCCAAGACATTGATACATTATATCAATAGCCAAAGAAAAAACCAAAATTTTCAAATCAAGGCACTGATTTTTTTTGGTAAAAAGCTAGGGCATGAGTTGATATAGAGGAAGAGGTATGTACAAGTTCACATGCCACTTGGCTTTGGCTCAAGAAACATGGGATAGGATGCAATGGGTTACTGGTTCAAGTCTTATCACGAGAGAGAGCAATAATAAGCAAAAATTTATACCAACCCTTTGCACTGATATTTCCATGTCGGCATTCCAGTTAATGCTGCTCTTTTCACATAGTCTGGCTTAGGAAGATCAGGTCTGACTCGTTTTTCAACCTTCAATATTAAAGGGGGCATCAATAGCAAGGCAAAACACTGCAAGTCACACACCCCTGCATGTACATACATACTGATGTGTACGTATATATTATTTCCACGATGCATGTATTTGTTAATGTATCATAATGTCATTAAAAACTGGCCAAAGGTCAAACTCACTGTCATTTTGTTTGATGGATGGTTTATTAATTTAACTTGGTTGCTGTATTCTTCTATACCCTTCCATTTTTCATTGACTTTCTTCTTCTGCACATATTCACGTAAACAATGGAATCTCAATCAAAGAACTTTCAATCAATAAAAGAGTTTTTGGATAATATAGCAAATCAGTCCTAAAGTCTGAACTAAAAGGTTGACCTTTTTCATTCTCATAGATGGCCCTCTCTCTTCTTTATCAGCAGACTTGCAGAGGTTGCGTATTAGAATTGAAGGCTTCAATTCAAAAGTTTCATTCCTTTTGATGATGTTGGGGCTGACATCATCATAATCATGCAACTTGCTTCCAATTTTCCCATCATAGTGACCATGGCCGTTAGCAACAGAGTCAATCTCCGACCCTTCAGCACCACAGTTGCCACTCATTCTTTGTTTCCTCTTGCTATTGTAAGCAATTTTTTCTCTGGGAGAATCTTCATACAAATCCGAAAAAGAGTTCCGCTTAGAGAAAGGTTTGGTATGGTTGAGAACAGTTGAATTCTGTTTTAATTGGTGCTGAGATATCTTATCCTGATAATCAGAGCCATGCATACTACTACAATATGCCCCCCCTTCCACACATAAATCCTGTGAACTCAACTTGGAATTATACACTTCATATCTCTGAAAGGGCAGGAAAAGAGAACAATTACACAAAAGTCACTAAAACTTTTATAGAAGAAGAAAACACTATACGAACAGCATGGAGTGCAAGTCCTGCCAACATTGATGCAAAGCCTTCACAAGAGAATTTATTGGGCTTCCATGATTTTGAGTATAAAAGAAATTTCTCCAGTAATGCAAATGTGCAGGTGTGAGTTCTTGTGTCAAGAGCTTTCAAACATCCAAACTTTTAATAAATACAGCAATTGCTCTGTTCCAGTGCATGGGAGATGTTGTGGTGTAGTCCGGAGTGGCCTCCCATGAGCTTCCACTAACACCTCTACCACAAGGCTGGGGGTGCACATGAGGCCACCCAGCACCTCCACTGCGCAAGAGGAGGGAGGCACCCTGGCACCTCCTGCATGGTGGCAACTGCAGGTGGCAACCCACCACATGCGGTGGCAGAGGAATCCCTCCCCATGTTCTTTCCTTATTTTTTGAAGTTGTTTCCAAGTGGATGATACATCAGATGGCACATCTGCATTTCTGTCACTTATTTTTTTTATTGGAATTTCTGTCGCTCTTTTTTTATAAGTAAGAGTAAATTTATTGATATGAAAAAAAAAAAAAAAAATCTCACATCTCAAAGTCAAAACGAATAAAGTACAAGTACCCCGATTTCTTAATTTTCTAAAAGCATAACCCAAATTTTCTAACTTGACATTAATTTCATCTAATCCGTTCCTTGTCATAATGAGTTTATGTGATCGGTTTAACAAACCTATAAGCTCTTCCAGTCCCATCCTTTCAACCCTTCCATCACACTCATCATACAAAAAGTATAATGTGAAAAAAACAGATTTCAACTTACTAGATTGAGGCAGAACTTAACAAAAAATAATAAAAAAGTAAACTTACATTGCTGAGACTAGGTTGCCTTTCCAGTCCAGAAATATCAGGAGAATGGGAAAGAGCAGAATTCCCAACATAGGATGGTTCTGCAAAAATACATAAAATAAGACATAAGACTATAACCCATTGGAGATAGAAGTTTTACTGGGAAAATTGCAAAAAGGAGCCATCTCTACAATTTAGATCTATGCATATATATATATATATATGTACATTTTTATCACCAATAAAATTGCAACCATAATTTGATAATTTAACAACTTCAGATTATAAAAAACAACCTCACTCCACAACCTCTTCCACCTTCATCATCTGAGTGTGTGGGATGGGAATGAACCTTAATATAAAAACTTTAAAATGAAAAAATCAAGGAAGAGAAAAAGCAGCAACCTCATAAAATAATGCATCATGGCATTACCAACGAAAAGGCAAATATTTGTAATGGGTATTTCTTAAGAATAAAAGAGAAGGCTGGGTTTTTCCTCTTTATTTTAAGTTTGAAATTTCAATTATAAATTCTCCCACACACTAATGTCAAGCTGAACATGCCACAGATACGTGCTAGAGAATGTCTCCAAATGCTTTAAAAAGAAGCAAGCAAGAAACTGTCAGAATGGAAACCACCAGATAAACTTTAACATTCAAAGTCAAATATATGCAACTTATCACCAATAGAATCAACTCAAACAGTAGTACGTCTCCCAAGTACATAATGACCATCTACACACAGATCAAACCATTGATAACTCCATCACCAGCAATGAAATAAATAACATAAAGGTTTTGCAAGATTGCATTAGAAATAGTCCAGCGAGACACAGACCTACCAGTATGTTTTTCAACCATGTGCTGATGCATTCTGTGGGAAGAAAATAAATAAAACAAAGCTGTGACAACTTCAGTCCAAGAAAATAATTCAGATACTTAGAAATCCATATTACAGCTTTCTATATATGTTGTTTTCCTTTAACCTCCCTCTCCTGGAAAAATTTTGAAATTCCATACACATGCAAGAGATTCATTTCAATCTTATGGAGAGATTCATTTCAATCTTATGGAAACCACAGAGTATCTAAATCACCCAAGTTCAAAACCATCACACCATCTACATTTTAATGCAAATGTATACAAACCCATTATATAATTATTTTATAAATTATGTATATCCTGTTCACAAAAGCAAAAATGTATTTGTTGGACTTGGCTTGACCTAGTTATGCTTGCTCAATTATCATTTGCCTACAGACAAAAACTACATTGAATTTTAATAAGAAAAAAATACCAATAATCTTTTCCCAAGCACACAAAAGAAATTATGAAAACTGCAAAAGAACTATAAAATTAAGAAGCAAGATCTAACAACATTAAGAAATTCTACTCTTACAGGATCATTTGCCTAAAAACTTCATTAGGAGTTTTTTTCTCAGACAGAAATACATGCATCGCAACTTACCACAAACTGGATTCCGAATTGGAGACTCAAATGCACCAGGAGGAACTGGGTGAAATTCCACACCAAGCAGTGGACCATCCTCTCGATAACGACCCCCCAATTGCATCTTAACAGCAGTGATAGCAGCATTTTCAATTTCACCCTTCACTTTTAAGTATCCTGATGGCTTATATCCCTTGATTTTTGCACTATTTGTATTTATAGGTGTAATGATGCCATTGTGTGTTAGGTATCTAGAATTTTCCCTATCATCTGGATCCTCAGCTTGGGAAAACAACCTGTCTTGTGAAGATGAGCTACTTTCTGAAGATGTATCGTCTGTGCAACTAGCAGTTCCTCTATAATGACTCCTATGCTCATAGGTGAAACCTGCAGCCCGATAATCATTGTGATAGAGCCTTCGACTTTCAACTTCCCTAGGATCAACGTTCCTGTAATCACCATGTTTTGTGCTGCCACATGAATCCTGTCCAAGCCCGCTGCCGCGATCCTGAACAACACCACTTGAATGATCTTGTCGTCCACTAGGACAAGCTTCATCTCTCAAAGATTTTTTGTCTTTTAACCTCCTGTGGCAAAACCATCCAGATATTTGCTTTTCTGTCAATCCTATCTGCTCTGCAAGCTGGGACTTCATTTCTTCTGTAGGATACTTGTGCTCTAAGAGAAATTAAAGAAATCTCCTTTTAGAAAAATAAATGTCTAGACACTGAGCCAGAAGCATGAGATAAGATATGACAAGTGAAGTGGCATACCATTATAAAAATTTTCCAAAGCCATAACCTGGGCAGGTGTCTTGAGCCTTCTTTTCTTATCTTTCTCCGAAGAAACTTTATACTCTTCAGAGTGGACTCCACTTGATTCTAAGCATGAATCGAAGAGTACTAAAGAAACCTTAGTAATGAGGAAATTACCAAAATATCTACAGAGTATTTGATGGGTGTAAAAAAGATTGCAGCAATTTAAGTGCTTTCCATGGGACATAGGCCCTTGGGCTTAATTAAACAAACAAGTTATTCCAGGAAACTTCATCACTTTCTACAATGACATATAAAATGATTTTAAGAACAATAAAACAGCATCCAAGCTTTTCCCCTCTGCTCACCAATAAAATAGTGAAGTTTAACTATGGAACTGGAAGAACAATAAATTAAATGTTTTATAAAAAAACTCTTGATCCTAATGCCAAAAAATGCTCAATATGTATGCTAAAATGTAAGAATAGACATCACATTTGGTGATATTTGTAGAATTTTCTTTCACAGTGCTTACCGTTGAGGTTACATTAATTATTTTCCACCTTATATTTGTTATATTACATTATGCTTATATTTCTTGCGCTTGCACAATTATGTCTGCTTCAAGAACTGTAGGTTATACCGGCCACACTTAGCTCACTCTTCCATAACTCGAGCAGGTAACCAGGTTCCTCATTTCTGTACAAGGCTTGCTAACTCCATACAAATCTTCAATAGGATCATTCCATAAAATCCATTTTTTTTATGATTATCACCGTGAAACAATTTGACAGGACTGTATCTACTGCCTTCGTGAGATGATTCAATTGCGTGAACTTTACAAACATGTAAGTGGAAAGATAAATACCCATCTTAAAATAATCATACAAGCTCCATTAATACAAAAGCATTCCCAGAGAACAAAAATTTCCAAGCGATGGTGATTCATTATTTTACTCGGATTTATATTCAATTAACTAAAACCATTTGAGGAAAAATGATCAAAATCACATGTAAAGGACGAGAAAAAAATAATGCCCAATTTGATTCCAAGAAAATATAGGAAATAAAAGACACGAAAATCCTGAAGATCAAAACTCTCCGTCAATAGGACCAAAGTGGACAGAAAGAAAAGAAGACATTCTGGGAACTATCTCCACCATTACAACAGCTTATCTGTTCATGCAAATTGTTCAATATCCCAGAATTCAATTACATATTCTAAAGCAAGAAATCCGGAGCAATTCACAAGAATTAAACAGAAAATGAGAACCCAAAGAACCCAAAACGCTTGTATGAGTTGAGATTGAGAAAATAGAACAAGCTACCTTCCATGTCGAGTGAAATCCTGGCGATTCCTTCTATCTCTCTAGGAGTTCTAGATTCTGTAGACTCAAAAAGCGAGACCCGTTAGGCCAAGAAGCTCGAAGCCAAGAAAAATGCAAACTTTCGTTTACATCTAATCCACTGATGATGAGAAGGAAGGCGTTTTCACTTTTCCGAAGGTGGGAAGGGAGAGGGAATTCTATGATTTCATTTGCTTGTTCCAATCAAAATTTCTAACACTTGGGCTCTGATGTCTCACTTCTCTGTATTACTGTTTTTAGTTTGTTTGGGCTCTTTAAACGATGTTTTCCTTTCCATTTTATTATTTTTTCTTATCCTTTTTTTCTTTAGATTAAAAAAACAAAAACCGAATAAACGAGAAAAGGAGCGTAGAAAAGTAAGGGTGTAATCTAGGTCATTTAGTTCAACTCATCTCAATTGTCATTATAATTTTTTTTAAATTTTAATATAAAATATAATAAATAATTTAATTTTTTTAAATCTTAAAATAATAATAATAATAAACAATAATATACTAATAATATTTAATCATCTCAACTCAATTCAATTCAATTCACTTCAATTTAATATCCAAACGCACTCTTAAAGTAGAAAATGGTTTCATTTGACTAATAAATATTTGACATGTTTTGCCTACATATCTTCATATAATTTATATATTCATATAATAATATTTATATTTATATTTATATATTCATATAATAATATTTATATTTATATTTATATTTATATTTATAAAGATTTAAGTAATATCATGTATAGTATTATGAACATGTTTTTTTAATATTTGATATATTATTATTATTATTATAATAAAGGTAAAGATAATACTAAAAATAATAATAAATGTGAAGTTAGTTAAATTCATGAGTCTAAGTTGAATTTTATTCGAGTTGTATCGTAATTGTAGTCTAATAATCATTTTGTATTTAATAATATATCATTTGATGAATGAATCAACTAAATTCGAGTTTGATAAAATCGATGTCGATTTCGAGTAGAGTT
Source organism: Juglans regia (assembly GCF_001411555.2). Classification (NCBI taxonomy): domain Eukaryota; kingdom Viridiplantae; phylum Streptophyta; class Magnoliopsida; order Fagales; family Juglandaceae; genus Juglans; species Juglans regia. The sequence goes on along the minus strand of NC_049905.1, from coordinate 19,944,221 downwards.
ATTCATTTACAACACTAATGAAAAGAGAATGGATTGCTACTTTATTTGATTGAATTAGTTTTCCTTTTTAAATTATCAAAATGTATGAAAAATAGATGTGGCATAATATTAATAGTCGGATTTTAAAAGATAGAAAGTACATATTGTAATTTCTTTTTGAATTTGTTGCAATCAGTAAATTTTTTATTTTTTATATAACTTTTTTTTATGGGAAATAGATTGCATTCATTCATGAAAGCGAAGTTACAATTGTGACTAATACAAACAATGGAAACCCCAGATTACAAACTAACTACTCACGGTTGAGGCTCGACTAGTACACAAATTTTTTGTGATTGATATGGTTTTAACTTCTAGAACTCTCAACAGACAAATTGTACAAGAGACCACACTCCACCTAAAACAAAGATTTCAAACCCTACTCTTAAGAGGAGAAGATGACTTTCACTCTTTGGACAAAATATCGAAGAGACTATTTTTTTATTATTATTAACCTAAAACAAAAGAAATAATAGAAAACGTAAATGATACATGGGAAAATAGCGAAAAACAGTTTGGAAAGTTGTAGATCCACATTTTCAACCTTAAAAGAAATAAATAAAATAATAAAAAAAAAAAAAGCAAACATAGGGCACTATGGTGGCACGTGCCACCCTGAAAGTATAACAGACATTCGAGTCTAAAGAAATCGATGACCTTGCTCTAAGAAATGCCGCCCATGGTGGCTATAGAACTCCCTTGCAGTGACGTGTGGATGTCACGTGCACACTTTGGACCGCACGTGTGGCTCACATGCCTCTCCATTCGACGAGATTATTCTCCTTTTTGAAGAATCGACATCTTAGGAATCTTGCGGTGGGACGCCTGGTGGTCACTGGGTTCCAAAAAGCAATACATCAACATTTCGCTTTACTTCAAAAGAAAAACATACAAAACTAGAAAAAATAAAAGAAAAAACTGTAAAGAAGGAGGAGGGAGGGAGGGAGGGGGATTTTTTGAAGGAGGAGGCTGCTCTAGAGAGAAGGGAGAGAGAGTGAGAGGTGTGCTAGGTTCCTTAAAGCGTCGGATATACAATTATCAATCGAAAATAAAGAGTTATATGGTAGAGAATTGGAGGTGTTTCAGACTTTTAATCCGTACCTTTCTTATTTAGCACATTTGTAGCATATTATTTCTTTCTCAAGGATAAACGTTTCAACTATGATGACTAGATTTTTTATTATTACTATATGAATTAAGGGCATAATTGTTAAGGTTTGGAAATTACGACTCTGCCCTCTCTTTTGCTATCGAAATAGAGGACATATCAATTAAAATATAACTCTAAGGTGTATAAAGTTTGATAGTTTTAGGGTATTAAATATATATATTGTTAGGTACAAGCTCCAAATAAATGTCTTAAGGTACAAGTCCTTTATAAAAAAGTGAGTCTCATCAAAAAAGATTTTTTTTTTTTTATATAAATAGACTGCAAGAAATTTGTCTATTTAGAGTTTGAATCCTGACAGGTCATTTGGGTTGAGTACTTTATAAGTAAACTCAAAACTGACATAATAATTTTGTGGGTTGAATCAAATGTGTTCGTTCGACAGACAAGACTTGTTTGGTTAAAAAAAAAAAAAAATCATACCAAAAAAAAAATCTTCGAATGCACATATAAATTACACAATTAAGATCATTTTGATTATGGCTCAATTGGAGGTACTATCACATATGAATTTGCAAAGTCTCACCTTCTAGATAAACGGATATATCACCCAGACAACTTGAAGGGCGACGCTTCAGTTCCATGATGAAATGCTGAAAAGGGGTTTTGTTCCAGATAATGAATTCTAAATGTTTGTGTTTGTAGTGGCATTGTGACAAACTGTGTTCTTTTGGCTGCTTGGCAGAGATATAGTGAAGATGGGATATGTTGATCTACTTTTAATTCTTAGCTGCAAAATGGTACTTTGATCTATATAATTGAAAACCCTGTGATTATTTTACTCTTCTTTTTAAGTAATGGTGAAAGAATAGTTCAGTGAATATAAAAAAGCAGAGATTGGAATTCATGGAAATGGACATAATTTAACTGCTTATGATTAAGTTAAGGTTGGATAAGCCCTGTGCATGATTGTTTTCAGAGGTGTTTGTCCTGCAGAGAGCTTTGAATAAAGGAATTAAGGAGTTGTGTTTAACCACTTTGTTTTACAATCTAAAATATAGCAGCTGTTGCCATATATTAGATTGCACTGATTTTGGCCCTTCAAATGCCATAGACTATCTGATATAGATGTTCTTTCATCCATCTTTTCCTTTGCAAGGCCACATACTGCATGATCAGTACAATCCAATGTATAATGTTTTAGGCTTAAGAGTGGAATTCACATGGGTATGGTTTGTATATGCTCTTGGTTTGAACTTCCCAATTTTCACTGCTATATTTCTTTAGGAAACTCTCTGCCTTCTTGATTTATTGCAATATTTCGGGATTTGGTTTCATCTCTTCTGTACAATGCCAGCTACAAACGGGAAGGTTCTCAGCCCGCTGCCTCTGTGTAGACAGTATGAAATTCATATCCATGTTTCCAAAAAAGGGGTTTTGCATGCAGTAGTCGTTTGAATATTATGATCTGTTGCAAGCCCTCCCCAGCCACTGCAGGTTTGGAATCAGCCCCTGAAGATATGATCATGAGTATTCAAGACAAGATGGAAAGTCGTGATTATTGCCGAGTCCTCTCCACTTTTTTTCAGATCAGAGAGCGGCATGAACAGCCTGGAATTGTCGTCCATTAACAAGGAAGCAAAGCTTTGGCAGGACTGCATGGCCACCAAGTTGAAAGCTGATCTATAAAGTATTAAAGATAATGAAGCTTAGCCCCTTTTCTGTTTTTCTAGTTGTACTTGCATGTTGTGCAATGATGTTGTTGGCCCATAAGATCACATCATTAATTGGGCTTTTGTTTGAAATCATGATTCATGGCTTTATTTGGCGGACAGATTTTAAATTTAAACTCTTTTTTTTTTTTCTTTTTTTTTTTTTATTAGGAGGGGGGGCCTTGAAGTTTGAACTGTTCTTCACCGGATTATACGCTATCAGATTCACTTAAATTTGATTACATTTAGGTAATAAAGTCTTCTCAACACTTTTCAAGTATTCTCGTACTCATGAAAATACTTCATATGTCAAACACAATGAACCATCTTCGTACCAAAGTCTTTCCAAAAATCACTATAATATTTATCACTATTATATATTAAAAAAATAAAATTACTATAATATATAAATAAAAAATAAAATCACTATAATATTTATCACTATTATATATAAATAAAATTATCATTAAAAAAAATAATCATTAATGAGACCCACACTCTTGAATGTTGATATTCTTCCATTTTTGTATCAACATTATATATATTTAATTTTTATATATATATATATAATGTTAACGAGTATTATACGTATTAAGTCCGTTTATTTAGAGAGATTCTAACCCACACATAAGTGAGTGTCAGATCATATATTAAATGATCAAATATATCATTTTTTTACTGATTTAAATTTATGAGACAAGCAGTACTGATTCAACACTTTCATTTAATTTATGATTTTGTTGGTTTTAATTAGTGTTATATAGTACTTTCATTTTGAATTTTCTGTTAATGAGTAAGTCCTCATATCATAATCAAATTTGAATAGAAGATAATTTTGAGCAGGCTAAGATTAGTACTTTACTGCATATATAATTTTACTTCAAGTTGACACATCATGACATGACTGATCATCATCTCAGGTAACACGTAAAGATTTTGAACAATTTCGCACAAATTAGGCCATTATAAACCATGCATGCATGCATGCATGGATGGAATTGGGAATACGCCTGCATTGAGCTTCGATCAAACAAGGGACTATAATATTTAAGGAAGAAAAAGGATGCCAAGACATGAAGAGTAGCGTGGCCTCGTTTGTATTTATAGTTCATTTCAACTTATCTCAACTCATCTCACTACTATTCAGCAACTTTAACTCACAAATCTCACTACTATTCATAACTCATCTCACTACTATTCATAACCTATTTCAACTCATCTCAACTCATCTTCGAATCCAAACGTAAATATTCTTGATTACCAAATTTATACCTAACTTAATTGATGAATATAGCATATAATATGTTTATATATTGTCTTAATTTGTCATATATAATTAATTACGACATGCACACGCACATATAGATACATAGAAGAGAAGTGTTATAACCACAAAAAAATTTCACAAAAACAAATTGACAAATTGAGATGATTCAATATGATATGGTAGATCTATTTTATAATAAAAATAACTTTACAATCTAACATACCACGTGATCAAGCTAAGTTATTTTGTATGTTTACTTTTGTGAAACTTATTTGTGGTTAAAAAATTTCTATAGATAAAATTATACGTTAAAACTCTTATTTGAGACAAAAATGGATTTATTTGGATAACAAAATATGATTATATATAATTAAAAAGAAAAGGTGTGAAACCTGCATACATATATATTATATATATATATATATATATCTCCTTATACTTAAAAGCGTCTAATGAACAGTAATGAACAGTAAGATCAACAGTACTGAACAGTAATTCTACTTTACGCTTTCCTTCCTCGTACTCTCTACATCCTCACAATACTCTTCACAAAATACCACAAATCACAGCAACAGATCCTCAAATTACCACGAAAATATTATAAAATATCACAATAGATCACAAAATTACCATAAAAATATCACAAAATCATCATAATAGATCACAAAATCACAACACAAAATATCACAAAATCACCGCAACAGAGCATGGGGTAGTCACCGGAGGAAGGGGAGCTCGATGGTGGTGGTGCGGTGGCGTGGGGACAACGTACGAAGGCGGTATGGTTGAGAAACCGTGTGAGACCCATTCGGGAGAGGGAGTTGCGGGGAGACGAGGGCTGTCATGGGGGCTTCGACGGTGGCTTGGGTCCGTGGGGGTGGTCGCCGGAGGAAGATGAGCTCGATGGTGGTGGTGCGATGGCGTACGATGGCGCTATGGTGGAGAAAACGTCTGACCCATTCGGCAAATTGAGTTGCAGGGAGAATAGGGCTGCCGTGGGGGCTTTTAACGGTAGCTTGAGTCCATGAGAGTGGTTGTCGGCGTCAGGGGAGCAGCTGGTGGCCGAAGGTGGCTGGGTTGTTTGGAGAGGAAGAATCGACTAAAGGGCGCTGCGCACGGCTAAGAAGGGAAAAAGAAAGAGAGGGAAAGGAAAATGGAAAGAAAGATAGAGAGAGAGAGAGGGAGAGGGAAAAAGACAGGCGGACGGGTAGATATGAAGCGCATGGGTCATGGGATAATAGCTGTAGGAGAGAGGGTCAGGCTAGAAAAGGCGTCATGATGTCCTCTCTCTCTCTCTCTCTCTTTTCTGACTGACTGACTGACTGATGGCATATATACAGTAATACATACATGCACAAATGATGGTACTTGCTTGTATTTTTACGCTGTTCTGAAATTTCTTTTCATTTCTTCCTTTTATATTGATTTGATCTCATGTGCAGCCATTTTGCTCATTAGATTTTCTCACTCGAAGGCGCAAAACGAGGCTGGTTGGGGTCCGTATTCATTAGTTTGCAAGGCTGTTGTTGTTTGAGTTGATGCGACCCCCCACCCACCAACTATTCACAAGACGTTACACTTTTATAAATTTTACTATATAATTTCTACCACAATTTATATTTTACATTTTTTATAAGAGTTTTACTATATAATTTCTATCACAATTTATATTTTACATTTTTTTAAATTTTTAAATTTTTTAATATTGTTTTTAAATTTTTTTTAACTTAATCTTTTTAAATTATTTGAAATTATTTATTCATTATTCATATAATAAATATTTGATAAAAAAATAATAAAAATTAAAAAAAATATAGAATATGGAGAGTGAAGAGATTGTGAAGATTTGTTCCTTCAATAGAATAATGTCACTCTGAGCACTTGTTAGATATTTTTTTTCTTTTTTTTTTTCATATTTTTTTAATGTATATTTAAATATTTTTAACAAATAAAAAAAATACATTAATACATTAAAAGCTACTTCCTCAATCTTAGTAAAAATATAAAATAAATACATGAACAATCAAAATGAAGAAGCAAACTCAGGCGGCATATTTGTATTTTCTATTAAAAATACATGTAGTACACCATGTAACTATATGTTGCAATTTGAATGAGCTATATTATTCTCATTTATTTATTTTTATACATTAAATATTTATATTTTTAAATAATTTATTTTATAGTAATACAGGGCAAACGTGCCTCGCACGTAGCTCTACCGCTAGTATATATATATATATGAGTGTGTGAATATTAAGAGAATAAGTTGAAATAAACTGATGTCGATGAAATTAAGGACACGTGAAAAACACCAAAGAATAATAATAAAGGTATATAGATCACGCGTATGGAAGAAATTAGTTGTCGATTTCACCGGCCATGGTCCAGGAATTAGGTACTACACCTTAATTTAATTAATTAGCTTAATTATTACATTATATATATAGGCCGGTTCATAATTCACATTGCTTCTAATTAATTGATCAGATTATTTAACAACTTCCATGTATTTTATTATGAATAATCCTACATATAACTGTAAAGTATGTGAATATCGTATAATCGTTTTGAAAAAAAGTAGTATTCACTATTAAAAAATTAATTTTTTTTTATGTAGGTCTTATATTTTTTTTATTTATTTTAAAATAATTTCGTAACAGTTGTATAATTTATAGTTATAAATATATTTTTAAAATTTTATTATTATATATATATATATATATGTTGCAGTAAAAAAAGACGCCGAATTAAAGGCGGCTTTTTTTTATTATATATATATATATATATTTATATGGGAGGATGCAGAAGAGTAATGTGATCATGCATATGGCTGGAGAACGAACAGGTGTGCACACAGCACACGTCTCTCCCGTAGAGCCCGGATATGAATGGGTTTTGGAGGTGAGTGCTGTCAACCCAATATACTACTACTTGTGGGTAATATACATATTATCATTTAATTAATACTTGCAGGGCGTATATATATATATATATATTGACCATTCATCACTTTAATTTATCATTAATATATATACATATCATGTCCCACCTTTCAATTATAAAATAGGCTTATTCAATATTTTAAAAAGACTACTGCATGCTAGTATTGGGTCTGCATCTTAAACTTGAATATATATCAGATTATTCTCATTACATGACACTACCACGTGATTTATTAAAAAGATATAAAATAAAAATATTCAAACCAAAAGGCCTTTACCCCTATGGATAGAGTTTGAAAATACCAAAAGAGAAAAACTGAAGCTCTTGATTCACTACTCTACCCTTTTTGTGTTTGTGTTTTAAATTTTTTTTAATAAATGACGTGGCATTATATGCATGGTGGTGCCACGTCAAGAGAGTCATCTGAGCCATAAGTTTCAGATAACTAAGTGGTATTATTCTTTTAAAAAACATGCACTACTCATCCATCAATAACGCCTAATTTGGACACTACTGATATGAGTCCTAATTCTTACCTTATTTAGCCAGTCATGACTATATATTATAATATATATATATATATGTGTGTATGTGTTTTTGTCTATTTTTATATATATATATATATATATATATATATATATATGCACGCACATGTGTGTTAGTGTTAGAATCCCACATTTCTTGATAAGAGTTCTGCTAGAGCAATCGAAAAAATATCCCGAATTAGGCTATCGAATAGTGCATTTCAATTTTTTATTTTTCTTTTATTTTTCATGTATTTTTTAATCATCATAAACATTTTTAAAAAAATAAAAAAATTCACAATATTATTAAAAAATACTTTCTTAATCATTAAGTAAAAAAAGAAAAAAAGATTTATTTGGGATACTTTTTGGAAACTAAAGCATTTCTCTCTTGATAATGACTTTTGTACCGTCTTTGCTATATATGGGCCGCGTACTCTATTATAAAGTCTCTACACCACAAATTATTGGAAATATTTTCAAAATAGTATATATAATATTTATTATTAATAATATTTTTGGGGATTTATTTTTGGAAGTTGTGAATTAGTTTGGAAAGAGAGAAGTTATGGAAACTTATAATGGCTATATTACTGTGTTTTTGTTTGCAACCATAAGCCTTTAACTGGTTTAGTGGTATTGATGCTTTCCATGTAAACACATGGACTGGGTTCGATCCACACCTCTTCCAAAGGAAGGGTTTTTGTGGATTTATTTAGAAGCCTCTCCAAGAGGCGTGCTGCCAGCACCAAGGGGTGCATGCGTGAAGCATTGCAATGTTTGGGGTTCAAGGGGCGCGCGAGGCACATGCAGCGAGGTGCTGCAATGCTTGGGAAAATGAAAATAAAATTCCGAAAGTGTGCGTCTGATTCGAACTGGTGCCATCAACTTGAAGAGGAAGCAAGGCAACCATTGGACTAAGTCCAACTGTTGTGTCATTTAGCAACAGGCACAATATATGTACTAGTTCTGAAAAGTTTTCAGAAATACGAAGAGTTATAACTTTTCATTCACAACCTTTGGTTATCTATAAATAGACCCATTGGCCTGCCATTTGAAGTGCACAAAATATAATTTCGAATTCTCTCTCTCTCTCCCAAGTTCTTCACTTCTTCATATTATTAGAACTTGTTAGAATCTGTTTGTTCTCAAGAGAACAGATTTCTAATTTCTTGGTTGAATAGCAAAATCTGAGGGTATTCGGGGTCTAATTTCGTGTGTGCATAACGCAGTTAGACAAACAGACTTGTTCTGGGCTTCATTGTGTTACGTGCGGATTATGATTTGTAATATGTAGTAATTGTATCTGGCTTATATGAGGAGCCAGTAGCCTCCCTCTCACAATATCTGAACTGAAATCTGCGTACCATTCATTCTGCAATAAGCAACTTAAATACAAAACACAAAGAGGTGTATTAACCACCCACTAAAGAAGCGGACCACTTGGCCCATGAACTCCTAATTTCTAGTTACACGGACTTGACTTGGTCATGGGAGCCCACGATCTCCAGCCCACGACTAGGACCCGACTCAACAACTGAAATAAAGACTATGACCGGACTCAACGACTCAAAACAAGACTAAATGAGCAACATAATTACAACCCTATGCCCTCATATAAATAACACCTTAAGTGACCCACTTCGGCAACCCTAATCTTCAGACCACGCCCCTGGTTCTTCGCGGCGCACCTAACACTCCTTCCCCCTTCAGAAGATCTTGCCCACAAGATCGGGATATTGCCGTCTTAGCTCTTCAATGTCTTCCCACGTAGCGTCTTCGGCAGGGGCCCCCTTCCATTGAACCAATATTTCGGTTCCAGCCCTGTGCCCTTTCTTGACGAGTCTCCTTTGTAGCACTAGTTCTGGTTCAGGGACTAGGGTTCCTTCGGGGTTAACTCGTGGGAGAGTTGGTATAGGCTGGATGTGTTCTCCGATGTGTTTCTTTAGACAAGAAACATGAAAGGTGGGAAAAATTTGTGATTCCTTGGGCAGAGCCAACGTGTAGGCGACTTTACCTATTTTTCGGGTGATCTGAAAAGGCCCGTAATAACGGGGTGACAGCTTCAAGTTTCGTCGCATGGCTACGGACATTTGACGGTAGGGTTTCAGTCTCAGGTATACCCAGTCTCCTTCCTCGAAATTTCTTTCCATTCTTCCTCTGTCGGCATAGTATTTCATTTTATTTTGAGCATCCTGTAGATTTTCTTGTATCAATTTGGCTATGAAATCCCTGGTTCTGATTTCTTCTTCTACGGCATGTACCCGAGTTGTTCCTGGCTCATACGGCAGCATTTTGGGTGGAAGTTGTCCATAGACAGCCTCATACGGTGAGATCTGTATAGCACTATGCTTTGTGGTGTTGTAGACATATTCGGCCAGAGGTAGCCACCTCGCCCAATCCCTTGGCCTATCACTGGAAAAACATCTTAAGTAGCACTCTAAGCCTTTGTTGGTCACCTCTGTCTGTCCATCCGTCTGCGGATGATAAGCAGAGCTCATTAATATCTCTGTCCCGCAGATGCGGAATAATTCCTTCCAAAACTGGCTTGTGAATATTGGATCTCTGTCACTTACGATTGTTTGAGGCATGCCATGCAGTTTGAAAATATTTTCCATGAAAACCTTGGCTACTGTGAGTGCTGTATATGGATGAGTCAGTGGAATGAAGTGAGCATATTTGCTCAACCTATCCACGACTACCAAAATAACAGTTCGTCCTTTAGCTGGAGGCAGACCTTCTATGAAATCCATACTAATGTCTTCCCAATTTTTCTGTGGAATAGGAAGAGGTTGGAGCAACCCCGCGGGGTGGAGGGTTTCAACCTTGTTCCGTTGACAGACATCACATGCTCTAATGAAAGTTCTTACATCATTGCGCTGTCCAGGCCAGAAAAATTCTCTTTTAACTCTTGAATTTGTCTTATGAACTCCCGTGTGACCCCCTAATGGGCTGCTGTGAAAATACTGCAGGATCTGCTGCTGGAATGGCACGAGGGTTCCCAAGTGTAGCCTACCTTTGTAAAAGAGTAGCTCATTGTGAATCTGGTATGCGGCTGGCTCCAAGGTCCCTTGATGGTAAAGGTTAATTAACCTTTGCAACATTGGATCTTGGTGGTAAGACTTCTTTAACTCATCTAACCATGTTGCTTTGATCATGCTGATTGCCTTTATTTCTGGGTTGATGGTAATGGGGTTGCTGTTTTTCGGGTTGGTGTTTGGTGGACAGTGTTCTGGGCATTGATTTTGGGTCATTGGATCTGGATTTTTGTCTGGGTGTTCTGAGTGGGGTAAACGGGATAAGGCATCAGCTACTGTATTAGTCTTGCCACTCTTGTACTCAACCACAAAGTCATACCCAAGTAATTTAGATACCCATTTCTGTTGAGCAGGAGTTCCCACTCTTTGTTCCAACAAATATTTCAAGGCCCGTTGATCAGTACGTACCTTGAAAGTTTGCCCGAGCAAGTAGTGTCTCCATTTCCTGATAGCCATTACTAGAGCCAGAAGTTCTTTCTCATAGGTGGACAGAGAGAGACTCCTTCCTTTCAAGGCTTGACTTAGATAGGCAATAGGTTGCCCCTCTTGCATGAGGACTGCTCCCAATCCTTCACCTGAAGCATCACATTCAATAACAAAACATTTAGAAAAGTTAGGTAATCTCAACACCGAGGGTGTTATCATAGCTTCCTTCAACTTTGTAAAGGCTTGTTGGGCCTTTTCATTCCAGCAAAAGGCATCCTTTTTGAGTAAGGCTGTCAGAGGGGCAGCAATCTTCCCATAATCTTGCACAAACTTCCTGTAATACCCTGTGAGTCCCAAGAATCCTCTTAATGATTTGAGGTTCTTAGGTTCCTTCCATTCTTGCATTGCAATAATTTTCTTAGGGTCAGCTTTCACCCCTTCTCTGGAAATAATATGCCCGAGATACTCCACTTCATTGCTGCCAAAAATACATTTTGATGTCTTAGCAAAAAACTGGTGGTTTCTCATGATCTCCAGTACTGTTTGTAAATGTGCCAAGTGATCCTGTAAATTTCTGCTGTAGATTAAAATGTCATCAAAAAATACCAGAACAAATTTCCTCAAGTATGGTCTAAAAACCTGATTCATTAACCCTTGAAAAGTTGAAGGTGCATTAGTCAGTCCAAAAGGCATGACTAAAAACTCATAGTGACCCTCATGGGTTCGGAAAGCAGTTTTTGGAATATCTTCAGGGCTCATCCTTATCTGATGATAACCTGAACATAAATCCAGCTTAGAAAATATTTCAGCCCCGTGTAATTCATCCAAAAGCTCATCAATATTGGGTATGGGGTATTTGTCTTTAACAGTATCTTTGTTAAGTGCATGATAATCCACACACATTCTCCATCCGCCATCAGCTTTTCTCACAAGTAAAACTGGAGACGAATATGGACTTTGGCTGCCCCTGATGATTCCTCCCTTTAACATTTCGGCTACCACTTTTTCAATTTCTTCTTTTTGGTAATATGGATATCTATAGGGTCTTACACAAGTGGGTTTGGAACCTGGTATGAGGGTTATTTTGTGATCATGGGTTCTTGGAGGGGGTAAGCCACTAGGTTCCTCAAAAATGGTTTTAAACTGATCCAGAATTCCTTGTACAGCCACTGGTATAGATCTAGGAATTTCTGATTTATTTCCTTCTAAAAACTGAACCCAAATCCCCTTAGCAGAATTTCCTTTCCAAGTCTTCACATATTCTGCCTCCTCAATTACTCTACTGGGCAGCTGTATCCCTCTTAGTGTAGCCACACTATTCCCAAGTGAAAAACTCATAATTAAGTCATTGAAGTTCCATACTACCGTACCCAATGTTTTTAACCAATCCATCCCTAAAACAACATCACATCCTCCCAAAGCTAGCAAATACAGGCTAGGAGTAATTTCTAGGCTTTGTAGTTGAAATGGGGCAGCCTTACATAAACCCAGGCAAGGAAGTGTTGACCCATCAGCCAAATTAACTGACTGATTGGTGTTCTCCACTGGTAATTTAGCTTTCCTTGCTACATTTGGATCAATAAAACTATGTGTACTTCCTGTATCAATGAGGGTTATCACACTGATTTTATTAATAACTCCTACTATTCTCATAGTTTTAGGAGCCATGGACCCAGCTATAGCATGTAGAGAAATTCCCAATGGTTCCTCTTTTTTTTCTTCCTCTTCATTTTCTTCTATGTTAACAACAGTCACTGACTCCTCTACTTCCTCATCTTCTACTTCTTCTATTTTCATTCCTTCTAACAGAAAAAGTTTTGGTCTATTGCATCTATGACCGGGTTGAAACCTTTCATCACAATAATAACAAAGACCTTTAGCCCTTCTTTCTTGCATTTGCCCAGGTGAGATTCTTTGGACTGGTATGGCTGGTCTTCTGTTGTTGTTGGGAAATCTGTTATTTGGATATGGGTTATTGTTTCTGGCTGGTGGAGGTGGAAGTCTGAGTATGGGTGCAGTAGGTGGTGGTTTATGATTTGGCTGAGTGTTTGTAAGGGGGAAATGGCTTCTCCTTATGACTTCCTCTTCTTGTAACTTAGCTAGACCAAAAGCAGCATGCAAAGTATTTGGTTTGAACATAGTTACTATTATTCTGAGATCATCCCTCAGACCACTCAAAAAGGTACTGATTCTAAACTCTTCTGTTAACCCTTTGATTTTGTTGGATAACTCCTCAAATTTGGTCTGGTATTCCTCTACTGTACTTGTTTGCTTTAGCTTAGTGAACTGCCCCACGGGATCCTCATAGGCAGAGGGTCCAAATCTAGTTTCTAAAGCACTAGTGAACTCATCCCATGTGTTCACTGAACTGGATTCTTTAAGCCATGTGTACCAGGATAGAGCCTTTCCTTCCATGTGGAAGAAAGCTATTTGCATTTTCTGATTATCTAAGATATCATAATAAGAAAAGAACTGATTGGCTTTTAAAATCCATTGAACAGGATCGGTACCATCAAATTTAGGAAATTCAAGTCTAAGAGATCTAGCTTGTATTCCCCTATGATTCTCAAATAAAGGATTGGTACTGACCTTGGTATTTGAAGACTCCTCTCCAGCCACTGTTTTCCCTATCTTTACCATCATTTGATCATATGATGAAGCAAGATTATTGATCTGATGTAGAATTGCTTCTAACATCCCTTTCTGCCTTTTTTGTTCTTCTCGCAGGTCCTCACTATCTCTTTGCATATCTGCCATTGCCTCGACCAGTTGTGCTAGCCTGGTTCCCTCTGCCATGTCGCAGGAACGCGGCTCTGAGACCAATTTGTTACGTGCGGATTATGATTTGTAATATGTAGTAATTGTATTTGGCTTATATGAGGAGCCAGTAGCCTCCCTCTCACAATATCTGAACTGAAATCTGCGTACCATTCATTCTGCAATAAGCAACTTAAATACAAAACACAAAGAGGTGTATTAACCACCCACTAGATATCTAGCTTGTACCATCAAATAAAGGATCGGTACCATCAAATTTAGGAAATTCAAGTCTAAGAGATCTAGCTTGTATTCCCCTATGATTCTCAAATAAAGGATTGGTACTGACCTTGGTATTTGAAGACTCCTCTCCAGCCACTGTTTTCCCTATCTTTACCATCATTTGATCATATGATGAAGCAAGATTATTGATCTGATGTAGAATTGCTTCTAACATCCCTTTCTGCCTTTTTTGTTCTTCTCGCAGGTCCTCACTATCTCTTTGCATATCTGCCATTGCCTCGACCAGTTGTGCTAGCCTGGTTCCCTCTGCCATGTCGCAGGAACGCGGCTCTGAGACCAATTTGTTACGTGCGGATTATGATTTGTAATATGTAGTAATTGTATTTGGCTTATATGAGGAGCCAGTAGCCTCCCTCTCACAATATCTGAACTGAAATCTGCGTACCATTCATTCTGCAATAAGCAACTTAAATACAAAACACAAAGAGGTGTATTAACCACCCACTAGAGAAGCGGACCACTTGGCCCATGAACTCCTAATTTCTAGTTACACGGACTTGACTTGGTCATGGGAGCCCACGATCTCCAGCCCACGACTAGGACCCGACTTAACAACTGAAATAAAGACTATGACCGGACTCAACGACTCAAAACAAGACTAAATGAGCAACATAATTACAACCCTATGCCCTCATATAAATAACACCTTAAGTGACCCACTTCGGCAACCCTAATCTTCAGACCACGCCCCTGGTTCTTCGCGGCGCACCTAACAACGTGCGGATTATGATTTGTAATATGTAGTAATTGTATCTGGCTTATATGAGGAGCCAGTAGCCTCCCTCTCACAATATCTGAACTGAAATCTGCGTACCATTCATTCTGCAATAAGCAACTTAAATACAAAACACAAAGAGGTGTATTAACCACCCACTAAAGAAGCGGACCACTTGGCCCATGAACTCCTAATTTCTAGTTACACGGACTTGACTTGGTCATGGGAGCCCACGATCTCCAGCCCACGACTAGGACCCGACTTAACAACTGAAATAAAGACTATGACCGGACTCAACGACTCAAAACAAGACTAAATGAGCAACATAATTACAACCCTATGCCCTCATATAAATAACACCTTAAGTGACCCACTTCGGCAACCCTAATCTTCAGACCACGCCCCTGGTTCTTCGCGGCGCACCTAACAACGTGCGGATTATGATTTGTAATATGTAGTAATTGTATCTGGCTTATATGAGGAGCCAGTAGCCTCCCTCTCACAATATCTGAACTGAAATCTGCGTACCATTCATTCTGCAATAAGCAACTTAAATACAAAACACAAAGAGGTGTATTAACCACCCACTAAAGAAGCGGACCACTTGGCCCATGAACTCCTAATTTCTAGTTACACGGACTTGACTTGGTCATGGGAGCCCACGATCTCCAGCCCACGACTAGGACCCGACTCAACAACTGAAATAAAGACTATGACCGGACTCAACGACTCAAAACAAGACTAAATGAGCAACATAATTACAACCCTATGCCCTCATAGTCTTGTTTTGAGTCGTTGAGTCCGGTCATAGTCTTTATTTCAGTTGTTGAGTCAGGTCCTAGTCGTGGGCTGGAGATCGTGGGCTCCCATGACCAAGTCAAGTCCGTGTAACTAGAAATTAGGAGTTCATGGGCCAAGTGGTCCGCTTCTTTAGTGGGTGGTTAATACACCTCTTTGTGTTTTGTATTTAAGTTGCTTATTGCAGAATGAATGGTACGCAGATTTCAGTTCAGATATTGTGAGAGGGAGGCTACTGGCTCCTCATATAAGCCAGATACAATTACTACATATTACAAATCATAATCCGCACGTAACAAATTGGTCTCAGAGCCGCGTTCCTGCGACATGGCAGAGGGAACCAGGCTAGCACAACTGGTTGAGGCAATGGCAGATATGCAAAGAGATAGTGAGGACCTGCGAGAAGAACAAAAAAGGCAGAAAGGGATGTTAGAAGCAATTCTACATCAGATCAATAATCTTGCTTCATCATATGATCAAATGATGGTAAAGATAGGGAAAACAGTGGCTGGAGAGGAGTCTTCAAATACCAAGGTCAGTACCAATCCTTTATTTGAGAATCATAGGGGAATACAAGCTAGATCTCTTAGACTTGAATTTCCTAAATTTGATGGTACCGATCCTGTTCAATGGATTTTAAAAGCCAATCAGTTCTTTTCTTATTATGATATCTTAGATAATCAGAAAATGCAAATAGCTTTCTTCCACATGGAAGGAAAGGCTCTATCCTGGTACACATGGCTTAAAGAATCCAGTTCAGTGAACACATGGGATGAGTTCACTAGTGCTTTAGAAACTAGATTTGGACCCTCTGCCTATGAGGATCCCGTGGGGCAGTTCACTAAGCTAAAGCAAACAAGTACAGTAGAGGAATACCAGACCAAATTTGAGGAGTTATCCAACAAAATCAAAGGGTTAACAGAAGAGTTTAGAATCAGTACCTTTTTGAGTGGTCTGAGGGATGATCTCAGAATAATAGTAACTATGTTCAAGTCCGTGTAACTAGAAATTAGGAGTTCATGGGCCAAGTGGTCCGCTTCTTTAGTGGGTGGTTAATACACCTCTTTGTGTTTTGTATTTAAGTTGCTTATTGCAGAATGAATGGTACGCAGATTTCAGTTCAGATATTGTGAGAGTATCTTGGAGGCAAATTTGCTTGTAACCCGTGTGAATACCGTTATTGGTGGGGGCGAATTTTGTCTTAAGGAAAGCGACATTGTAACGCGCCTTGAAGCAAACTTTCTCTCACTATTGTCTGTTTTGCAGCCCCTTTGTTCCAACACAAATTGCTTACAAATAAAATATTATCATTTAAATTATGTAAATAATGTATTTTACACACTGACTTAAGAATAAAATAATTTATATAGGCCACCAACTTGTATAACATTCTCAATGCGTGACCTGCTATATAAAAGACATTCTCAAGTAACATGAGATTCTAACACTAATACTTCTTGATCGTGTTAATAATTTCAAGTTGTTTTGCGTACTCCACCTAGCCTTTGGCTTCCTATATATAGACCGCTTTATAGTATCTTCATTGTGTGATTAATGAAGCATATTGATTCCAACAACACGTATATGAAAACATCTCTTAATTAACACCATTAATATAAAAACATACATGACTTAAAATTGTTTTCAATCCAAATATAAATATTATTACATACAGTACTATGATAAATGCTACTTAGTATATATCTTCACACCATATACCAATACGTAATTTATTATTTTTATCATTCTATTTAAACATACAAATTTACATACACATCAATATGTATCTTTAAATAGAAGAGTAAAAATAATAAATCACATGTTGGTGTGTACTAGCGTAGAAGATGATAAGTAGAATATTTCTGATACTATATACTGCCATGATCACTGTAAAACGACTTCTCAAACAACATATCTTAAGCTAGAAAACTAATTTCTCAAACAACTTCATATATAAATAGTAAAACATTATAACAAATTAACATGATCTCTACCTTAAAATTAAGGAACTAGATTAATTATTTCTCATTATATTGATCTATATCGTCAAACTGCAAAATAATTCATGGGAACTAAGTTAATTGTTGTGGTGTGGCGATATGTGTGCCATGACTATTTCAAATTGTAGGTGCTCTTGTCATGTTCATATATAATCGATGTTTAGAGGGCATATTTTATAAATATATATATATATATATATATATATAAATACATGTGAGACACAGCTTGGTCATGAAGTGATTACTCAAACGCGTATCTTACTTTGACGTGAAATACAAAATCTTAGTTCTCGGATGATCGTTTTCGTGATGCATGCAGTGAGACGATATTGATATTCAAAAGGTAGTGAGCTTTTTTCCAAAAGTTTTTCCCAGTTATTTTAATCAACTGGTCAAAACCGATTGCGCCCCTAAACTTTATTTTCACCTTTTGTTGATACTTTCTAACTTCTTTTCTTTCCTTCTTTCTTTTACTTTTTGTTGCAGAACGAGTTTTCGTTATAATATTGTTAGAATCAACGTAAAATCTGGAACAAACTAATTATCATATCATTTTGAGTAGTAGTGGTGACAAATCTTTGTTACGTTAACGTGGGATCGATATTAACGATAAAAAATATGAGTATGGTAATTACTATCTCTCGTTTGGATAGTATTGAAAATGTTTCGTTTTATTTCATCTCATCTTATTATTATAATTTTTTAAAATTTATATATAAAAAATATACTAAAAAATTTAATTTTTTTAAAATTTAAAATAAAAATAATATTAAAAAATAATATTTTATTTAATTTTTATTTTAACTCGCGTCATTTTAACTAACTATCACACCTAAAATTAATAGAGAGGTCTAGATCATGAGCTCGACGGCTGCAATATATATATACACTTAATTTTAATGAAAGTAATTAAAATAGTATTTAATTAATGAAGTCGGGCGCACATTTCTCACACTTATATATGGAAATAAAAATCGTTTATATATATATATATATATTAATTGATTTGATAGATTTACATTTATTATGAAAAGAAGGGTTGTCACTTTTAAAAAAACCGTCAAAAAGAACACGAGTTTTTCGTTGACATTCTATTTTCATCACGTGTCCGTAATCAGCATATACGCGTCATGACTCATGTGTCATACATCCATATTATTTGAGGTCAATAATTGGATAATGTTCTTGTCTAATTGGAAATGTAAGTTAATTATTTCGTGCATCAAATCGTACATTAATAAAATAATATAAATTAAAGACAAAAATAATTTTGATCAAATTAAAGACTTTTTCTTTTCTTAAATTTTTTTTAAATAAAAAAATTAACGATAATACGCAATTTAATAGGTCAAACTGTTTATACTTAACAAAACTCTATATAATTTACAAAAATACACGTGTATATGAAAAACTAAATTATTATCATAATTATCTGATCTGGATAATTACTAATAATTAGTACTGTAAATATCAAATAGCCAAAATTTATTTATTTAAATTTACTTGACTTAATTAATTCATGAATTATAATTAGATTACGTTGCTTACAAAAAACAATAATTAATAAACTAAACACACACAATGATCTTCATGTGTCGAGAGAACACACACACACATTTACATGCATGCCCAGAAAAAGGATATAATTCAAGCTCATGTACAAAACAGATCAGGTACCTAAGAATGTCAACAACAAATTAATTAAGGATATAATATATACCCAGTTTTGTCAAGAACATATATTAATATGCCCAGAATCGAAATTATTATTAATGCTTCTGAATTAACTCCAATACGGACGGGATGAAAAAGAGACATTAATTATCCACAGTTGTAATATTACCATAGTACTTGGCCATACAATCAGAATAAAGATGATTAATCCATTTTCTGTAAGTCTAGATCAAGGAAAGTTAGCAGACAGTACTTGCAAAATGTGATCTCCCCGGTAGGCCAAGAGTCATGATTTTGATCGGGCGTTCATTCTTTAACAACGAACAATATAGAGTAATTTTACATACAATCGGTGAAGTGTATAAATATCACGTAATCGCTTTGAAAAAGAGTGAGATTCACTATTAAAAAATTAATTTTTTCATATGGATCCCATGTTTTATTTATTTTTTTAAAAACTACTACACGGCAGTTGTACAAATCACAGTTGCAAATATATTTTTTCCAAAATTAAATACAAAAACTGATATAATTTGATATGAAATTTCAAATTGTGAAGTTATTTTTATTATAAAGTAGATTTAACAGATCTCATGAAGCCAGGTTAATTTGTGTGTTTATTTTTATATATTTTTTTTGTGTCTGTATAAGCAGTTCTCAATAATATATATCCACCATATATGCACGGTGATCCCATGATGATGCATATACATATATACCAATTTATTACTAGATGCATGGCAAGGAAGAGAATAATATTGCAAACAATAATTAATTAATGCTATAATCTTGCAATAATTCGGTGCGTAAATTGTGAATAAACAAGTCATGTACGTGTTGACTCTTAGGAATATTGGGTCTATATATCTTAATTTTAGCCTTGAAATTAAAGGTTTTCATATTTTCCACGAAACTATTGATAATGGAATACTAGCTAGCTGAAGCAATTCAATTTTAAGGCCAATGTACATGCAGATTTTCTCTCTGAGCTGTACTTAATTCTGAGTACATATCGGCCGCAATGCGCATGTAGAAAGGGAAACCTAATCATGTAGCCGGCATGGCTGACCAGACCCACAGATCCTTAAACCCGACTAACAACAAACCCTAGACTTTTTCCAAGTCAATACGTACCTTCATTCTCGGCCTGTTGTACATCTAAAGATATATAAAATCAACCTTTCTTCCATCTTCCCTACCCAACAGCCAACTACAATCATCCTAAGTACTCCTGTCTCTCTGATCTCTCTCTCTGATCTCTAATCATGGGAAATGCAGTGTCTCAATGTTTCGGAGGAAACCATAGCCCCCCCGTGAAGCTAATCTTCTGGGAGGGAACAACACGAATCCTCAGGGGAAAACATATTGCAGGGGAGATCATGTTCGAGTTCCCAGACAAAATGGTCTGTCATTCGGACTCATTCTTTATCGGACACCGGGTCCCTGCCTTAGCCATAGACGATGAGCTTCAGAGTGGCCAAACCTACTTGGTACTTCCCATTGATACCTTCGCATGCGATCATGTCATCTCAGCTTCGTCTCTTGCAGCCTTAGGGTCAAGCCCTAAAAATTCTCCCATCAATTTTGGGGACTGCCGGCGGCCTTTCGAGTACGTAAAGGGTGCGGATGGAAGAGTTTTGATTAAGGTCGTGCCGGAGTTCATAACAAGGCTTATAACAAGAGGTAAGGATGTTGGATCATCGAATATTAGTCCTGGTCCTAGTAATAATAACGGTATTCTTTGTAGCACGCCAGAATTGCAGAAGCACTATGAACAGCTTGTTGGGACGTCTAAGGAACAAGTATGGTCACCTAAGCTTGAAACCATTGCAGAGCACAAGAATATTAGGTTCTCACCTTGCAGATTTATAGGGTTTGAGTGGAAACAGAAAGAGATCAAGGAAAATTAGTAAAAGTAATTTCTATATATGATTTAGCGTTTGTGTCAGTACTGGTACTGGATCAAGAAGATACAGTTAGCTTGCTAGCACATGCATGCATGTGTAAAAATGATATATATCATGTTCATTGTCGAGAGATTCCTTCTGATCATGGTTGCTGCAAATGACCAGATTCATACAGATACTTTCATTCGTTGATCAGTCAATTAATTGTTAATTCTATGTTTAATTTCATTGCTTCATCTCTATATATAACATGAAGCCTGAATCATTTCTCGCGCGTATGGCTATGAATTTCACTAGGGATTGGGTTAACAACTTAATACATAGTTTCATTCTTTATCATATGCGTGGGCAAGGAGGCTGCATGCACCAAATTTCCTTCATTTTTATTTTGATAATTTAACAAATTAATCGATCAAGAACTAGCTAGCTGCATACGTACAGATCAATGATGCATGCTAATTTCTATATATAAAGATATAAGAACAATTTTATTGTTTTCTTTAATTTTCGTTCGATTGATGTTCATGATATATATAAGCGAGATATATATGAATAACTATATTGAATCAAGAAGTTATATTCTTTGCATATATATATATATTATTGAATTCAAAGGCGCGCTCTAGCTAGCTATCTAGATCACATTATGAAGGAAGAACTAGCCCTCAACCAGCGCGCGATGTTTAACCAAGCTAATATTTCCAAAAATTAAGCACATAAAAGCCTGGATTAATTAGCATCAATTCATTGATGAACTGCTAGTATTATATATATCAGGGCAAATATCTTTATTTGATTTGTGTCCAGATGATCGATCATGATCTTTTTGAGGCACCAATAACCAAATGATTAATTAGTTGAAGCAATATCCTTATATATCTATGGCTTTCCTAATTTTATATATACATTCTTATCGATTGTCTCAATACTCTTGAGTACTCTTACCCGAATTAATCATTCCGTCTTTCAGGATCGTAAGATTATGAAGAATTTCTTAGAGAGATTCCATAAAAAAAAATATCGAAATCATGAGGAGGCTGCATGCACCAAATTAATTCCTTCATTTTTATTTTGAAAATTTAACAAATTAATCGTTCAACATGAACTAGCTAGCTGCATACAGATCAATGATGCATGCTAATTTCTATAAAGATATAAGAACAATTTTATTGTTTTCTTTATAATTTTCGTTCAATGTTCATTTGGTTATTGGTGCCTCGATCAAAAGAGATCATGATCATCTGGACAAACCAAATAAAGAGATTTGCCTTGATATAGTACTAGCAGTTCATCAATGGATTGATGCTAATTAATCCAGGCTTTTATTTGCTTAATTTTTGGAAATATTAGCTAGCTAGGCTAAACATCGCTAGCTGCTGGTTGAGGGCTCCTTCCTTCATAATGTGATCTAGATATATCTAGAGCGCGCCTTTGAATTCATTACTCTTGAGTACTCACTACAAGAAAAAATAGATTTTTGCCACGAAACAAACTAAAAATCGTTGCAATTGACTTCTCCCCTCGATTTTCCATTGCCCCTGAGTCGCGGTGAAAGATGATCAGTCTTAATTGAGAATTTGACGCGAGAAAAAAAGAGAGCTGCAAATAATCTAATTTTGTTGCAATTTATTTCGCCGGAAAAGTCCCAAAATTTCATCCACAAGAATGTTAACCATGGTTAATCGTCGCCGAAAATAAAAAGTTGCGGCAATTTGTACCCGTGGGAAATAATTATCTGCAGTGAAAGTTGATTGTTGGGAAAAGATTGGGTCACAAAAAATTATTTCCAGTTTGAAAAACTCGCCGAAAATGGTCCCTAACAAGATTTGAAAAAAAAATGAACAAAATAGGATACATAAAACTAGAATGGATTCATAAGAATTAAGAATTTTTTTTTTTTTTTATAAGCACAATGTTAAATCCTTCACTTTAATATTTTTTTTATAAGTAATAAAAAATTATATTCATAAGAAGTTTTTGATAAGTAATGAGGCATACCAATTATGCAAAATAATTACAGACAACAAAAAATAAAAAGTGACATGTTTACTAGAGAGTTTTATCAACCCAATTATCACAGCCAACACAATTATCATAGCCAATAAAAGAATGTGGATTTACAAAATGGTAAGAAAAAGAATATGACTCTAGCCCTGAAACTTGAACATTTTTCTCCAATAATTTATATCCAAACTTAGTTTGGAAAGACGAATGGAGACTAAGAGAAAGAGAGAGAGTCACCGGGGTGGAGAGGAGGCGGCAGCAGGCGGACGGACGGTATGAGGAGGGGAATTCATCTATGGATAAGCTGATCTTAAAAGAACTCCTAGGAAAAAAATGCAAGATTGAAAATTATGATTCTCCAATATCACACAGGCTTAATTTACATGTCATACATGATTCTAGTGTCACAGAGGTAATATCACAAAGGCTTAATCAGTAATGATATGTGAAGCATAGGAGGCAAACATCTATCTCACTAATGTTCATCAAAAGTTACAGGAGGCAAAATATCAAATTCCAGTCTATTTGGGTGTGTATAAAGTGTACACCTTACTTAACATTCTTCACCATAAAGAAGAACAAGTGAAGAAAGGTTATACTAACATCACTGATGGCATCTTCAAAATATTGAGCTTCTACTACCACCAAGATATATGTATATGTATATATAGAGGGAAATACTTTAGAAACAAATGAATTACACAATAGTAAATTCACAAGCTGATGTGGTTTGATATGGTACATCAGATTGTAAAGTTACTTTTATTGTAAAGTAGATCTAATAGATCCTATAAAACCACATCAGTTTGTGAGTTTACTTTGTGTAATATCTTTGTGTATGTAACAGTTCTCATATATATATATATATATATATATCATTCAGTTCATCAAAAAAACTAAAGTTCTAATAATTATGATGCAAGAGCAAGATTTCTTTTGAGATAGGAACAACTGTAAAAAGAAATTCAGCATCATTCTAACCACACTAGCCGAGGTATCTCCAAGCCATTGGGAACCATATTTACAATATAGAGAGGATCCAGACCTATTTCAGAACCAAAATTAGAGCATTCTCTTCGTGTGAGAGTATGAGATAAATTTGGACTCTAATCAAACTATCTTCTTCTTGTAATAGAACCCATAAACCTTAATTTAGCCACCTAAAACTTCACCATGAAAAAATTATAAAATGTTAGTAGTAATAATAATTATAAATAGAATGCAAGAAAAATCAATATCTTTCACTATTTCTAACTAAATTGACTAATTGAGCCAAGAAATACAAGCATAATAAAAAATTAGTCAAACCCAGTAGCATGTAAGAACAAGATGAGGAAAGTTGTCATTACAAAATAAACAATAATGAATCTACTATACAGCCACACTACCTTATTAACTTTTTTTTTGTAATATAAGTACTGCTCGACCACACACCTACACCAGAAGCTAATATAGGTATGAGATTATTTAATCAATGTAAAGCGAAAAATAATAGAGAAAACCCAAGAGATGGACTTTATTTCACTACAAGAAAAATGGGCTTTTGTGGCCATTAAATTACGGCGAAAAGGTTATTTGTGACCAAAATAGACTCATTTTGGCTGTAAATAGTCATTTCGCTGGAATTAAATGGCCACAAATAAGCAGTTTTCTTGTAGTGTTTTTAGAATCATTTTAAATGTACATTTGATGGACTTTGTGGTATCTGTAATCCAAAAACAAGAGTGTTGCCGTAGATAATGTTATTCAAAACCTTACATTTAGAACATAAAAAATGAGATTTTATTGTACATAAGCATGCAGCCTTGTTCATTGCATAACGTCACTATAGTACATTTAAGCTTGGTCTTCAAGTTGTACAATGTAAATATGTTTGGCCTTTGGCTGTACAAAATGTTGGCAAAATAAAACTAATGCTGATCTTTGTATAAAGCTAGAAATGGGTACGTCGCTGAATAATTGAAAGCTTTTGCATTCACATGTAACTGGCTATACAGAGACATCAAACAGCTAAATTTATTGACTATATACCATTCATAATCAAAATCATTGTTACATTAAATGAATAAAACACAAAGTTCCTCATAGTAGTATTAAGTTGGACTCAACCCTAGAACTAAACCCAGTGCTAACCCCAGAAACTATACCCTAGTCCCAGTTACTCATGGTTGACCACATTCATTTATGCCACCGGGCCCTATTTAGGGATATGTGTCTCTAGTAACCTCTTTAACAATCATATATGTCCTACAATAAAACATATTAGTAAGGAAAAAGTAACGTCAATTCTCCAATTCATCAATACCAACTACCAAAAGTAATTCAAGGTGTATGAGTAACTTCAGCCATGGTTTTTGTCACAGATGTCTATCTCCTTCATCTTTCAATCTTTAACTTTCTTTTCTGTCTCCCTCCTTTTCTATTTTTCCCCCAGTTCTCTTCATTCTAGGGAATAATTAGGTTTGAATCATACTATGTATAAACAATATATACAAAAAGAGAGCCTTTAATGTGCAGTGGATGGCCAATACACATTTTATTCATGCTCTTTTGCGAAAAGGCCACCTTCCCAGTTTGAGCTTCCAAAATAAAGGTAAACTACAACCCAAAATAGAGGCATCATATGATATTTGAGCAATCCTAACAACTAATTAACATAGCCAAACAAGATCAACAAACCAAAGCAAGGGATTGAAGCTAGGGTTACGGGATTTATCCCAAATCTAAGAAAAATCAAAGCTAAGGTTATAGGATGAGAGAAATGGATAGGCAGAGGGAAAAGAGAGAGGGAGAGAGCTTACAGAAATGGAGACCAAGCATAGGAGGTGGCATAATACATTGGTTTGCGGCGGCACCATAGTGGAAGAGAGAAGGACTGAGTGAGATCAGTTATAGATCTAGAGAGAGTGTGTGAGTTGGAGAAAGAGAGAGAAGACTGAGAGAGAGACTCACATTGGAGGTGAGGAGACGATAGCGCGACAGCAGGTGGCCGATGGTCGGTCTGAGGAGTGGCGAGTTTATAATTTCACAGAGAAGAGAGAGAGAGAGAGAAAGAGGGTACTGGAGACGACCAGGTGATTTTGGGGATTTCTCCGTCGAGATTTAATCTAAAGCTTTTTGTGCCGACTTTATTTTCGCTGCAAAAGAAATATAACATATCACTCAGCATCTCGATTTTGTTTTGCATTATTTATGGCGATTTTAGTCTCTGTAAAAACTCTTAATTCATTTTTCGATGACCACCATATCGCCATAGAACAAAATAACACCACATTTGCATCACAAAAAGTTGAAATTACGACGATTTTTCATTCTCGCAAGAACGAAAATGTGGCTACAGTAATACATGAGTTTTTGCGGCTAAATATTAGTCATCGGAAAATGTTTTGGCCGCAAAAACCCAAATTTCTTATGTTGATGCTTACCCATATAAATTCTTCCTTTCAGGAGCGTAAGATGATGAAGAATTTATTAGGGAGATTCCATAAAATAAATATCTGTAACGCCTAATTACGTTGAAGGGCAAGAAAATGGGAAACTAATTTGGTCACAAGGACATCCATCTAAAACCTAAAGAGGCCATTCATGAACCTTTGTCTTCATCAACCTCAAGCTCCAAATTATGGATCTCACACACACACACACACACACACACACACACATATATATATATATATATATATATATATAATATGCAAGTTATAGTCTGAGTTGCCAATGGGCATACACATATCTTCACTTAATTGGGAAAAGTTGAACAGGAGCCATTTTTATTTCTTTTTGGGTGAGGAGGAGTTGTTGTTGGGCTATTGATTAAGGTCATGTTATATATGGGCCACAAGATTCAGAATCCATGCATGCCATTGCTTGGGCTTGAAGTACAAAGCGCGCGCACAACTTTCATGCCTTAGCCCAGATTCAAATTTGTGTTTCTACTACTTCTGGGCTTGTTTTAAGCAATAATACTTAAGAAGTTGTACAAATTCAAGCTTGGACTTTCCCAACAAAAAGTAGAGGAGCTAGCTAGGCATGCATTTACTCATACTAAGAGCAGTGAATTAAATACAAGCAAAGCTGTAATATATTTAATAAACTTGAGTACAGTACAAACATGCCATGCACTGAACAACATTAATACAAGAAACAGTAAAATACCTTCTTCTTCTTCTTCTTTTTTTTTTTTTAATCAAAAGAAAAAGGAGTTTAAATTTTTTTTGTGGGTTCAGCTGGTAAATGATGACGGGTGCTGAGCTGTTGGGGTTTTTGGAAACAAACAGGCGGCTAAACACGTTGTGTCAAAGAAGTTTATGAGATCCTTAAAAGATAGTTAGCCGGGGAGGAGATGAAGACGAGGAGGAGAAAGCAGCAGCAACGGCAGCATGCATCGTGGGCTTCCTTACTTCCTAGAGAACATCACCCATAAAAACAATAGCTTTCAGCTATAAAAGATGGATGTAGCTAACATGCATAGCTGCTGCTCTTAGCTTGTTGTATAGCCATAGACAAAAAGCTTAAGCTTTAAGTACATAGGGAGGCCGGCCTATATATCTATATCTATATATTGTTGCTTTATATAGAAGGGGACCTCTCCTCTCCTCTCCTGTCTTGCTCTAAATGCAATAACTTGCTGGGTTTTACTTCTTTAATTTTTGCTGATCTTAATGCTTTGTTTTTCGACTTTTGACTCTGATCACATCAAAGTAAGCAAGCAAGCATGCATGCAAAGGGCAGTCTCTGTCTGTGTTGACACGATTTTAAGTACGTACAGCTAGGCCAGCTGCTTTCCTCAAGTGCCCCCATCCCTAAAAGGAACATTTATCTCACCCCAAATCCCTATATCGATCTATTCACATCAGCTTAACTAATTACTGCTGTTGCTGCAAATTTCTTTCTGTTTTTAATGGAAATTAATTAATGAATGCCTAAGTTAAAAACTCTTTAACTTTATGTTATTATTTTCATCTAAAATTAATTTAAAGAAAAATGTGATAGTAAAATAAATTTTATAAAAATAAACTTATTATCCGATATAATTGATGTGTTACGTTAAATTATAAACTTATTTTTATTATAAAATATATCTAAAATACTATATAAATTTATGTTAATTTATAAATTTATTTTAATGATCTCTTTATATTTATAGCTTCTTTCATTGATAATTATGTTCTAGTTTCAATTAATGTCAGAATCAAATTAATAAAAAAACCTAATCTGGTCAACGCTTTAGTTTTATCTTGAGCTGCTCATGTACAGAAAGGAAGGCTAGCTAGAGCCTAATGGTAGAGGCAGAACCTAAAGGTTGAAGACTTGAAGTAGCGAAGAGAGAGAGACAGTCCTGTAAAGGAAGGAATTACACGACTCCTTGTTATGGAATTACCAAAACCTTTCATCAGTTGTTGGAAGAAGAGAGATTATGTGTCTTTTTGAACGCCATACGTAAGCATTTTTTAATGATTTTTTTTTTAATAAAAAATTATATTTTAATAATATTTTAAATTTATTTTATTTTTTAAAAATATCCGACGGAGCTATAGCATGACCCTATTATAATATATAGAAAATTAAAATACTATAATTATATATAAAAAGATATTATAAAATTAAATTTATAAATTAATGTAATTTATATTTATTTTAAAATTTACATTAATAGAAAGAACTTTTTAATTTAGTATTTGATTCCTGTGTGACTTAGGTTGTGTTTGGATGTTGGAGTGAGTTGAGTTGAGTTGAGTTGAGATGATAAAATATTATTAGAATATTATTTTTTAATATTATTATTATTTTGGGATTTGAAAAAGTTGAATTGTTTATTATATTTTGTATTAGAATTTGAAAAAGTTGTAATGATGAGTTGAGATGAGTTGAGATTAGTTTAAAATCTAAACTTAGGTTAAAAGCAACTCAAGAAGTCTAAAAAAGCTAGGCAGCTTTTATCCTCCATAAGGCTAGCACTTAGGGTCTACGTACACCTCTATATATAAGGTCATGCTATAGTCTCTGCTGGTGGCTCCGCTGGACTTAATATCTATTTTTTTTTTTATGTATTTTTTAATTTATTTTTTATATAAAATTTTTTTATACTTTTAAATATTTTTAAAAATAAAATAAAATAAAAATATTATTAACAAATACTTCATTAATCAGAAAATAAAAAAAATTATTAAAAAATACTTTCTTAATCACGAAGAATTTTTATTCTAATTCGTAATTAAGAAAGTATTTTTTAATAATATTATAATTTTTACTTGATTTTTTTAAAATATTTAAAATAATTAAAAATATCTATATAAACAAAAAACTAAAAACAATACATATAAAAAAACACTAGAGCTCAGCGGGAGCCTCCAGTGGGGCATCTAGCATTTTCCATTATAATATGGTCATTTATTGTGAAATCATGACCATTTATCTCAAAAGTTTAAATAAATTAGAAGATGTAGATTTAATTATTTATATTATATTCTAAATACTCACACTTACATGTGAGTCAGACTCTCTTTTAATGGGCGGTCTTATATTATATTATAAACATTTACTGATGGCCATATTGAATATAGAGTCAAGATTCAAACTGAGAAGTACTTTTGTTTTAATATCAAGTGAAATAACTACTAATCTAAAAAATTTTAATTAATGAGAAGAATTAGATTTAATTATTTATATTATATTATAAACATTTACTGATTTACCTGATGTGGATCAGCAATGCCTGCAAACTTAAACAATACATGCACGGCCCTTTAGAGCTAACCTTATAAAGGATTAATCAGGATGATCATCAGTAACCTAATTAACCCAAAAAAACTTGCTGATCTCATGTATTGATTTCAAATCAAGTAATTATTTGTCGTCTTGTGAATTTAAAATCTCTAATAAATAATAAAAAGGAGTTTTCTGTAGTCAAACCATTACCAAATTACTCATATAAGTTTAAAGAACATTGATGCATAATATTGTTGTAAAATTACATATATAGCTTAATTTTATGAAGAAATCATATTTACAATCGTGAAATATATAAATATTATATAATTATTTAAAAAAAAAGGTAATAATAAAACTTATTTGATAAAAAATTAATTTTTTAATAATAAATTTTATTAATTTTTTAAAAAATTACATGATCCGTGTGGACGACACCGCTATATTTAGCATTATTTTTAGAAGTAAGTACTTATGATCCCGTCTACCTATAATCGCAGCTTGGACATATTGAAGCCTAGTCATGTACGTAGCTAGGTCTTGTTTTTAGCAGCTTGTTTTCATAAACTGATGATCTGTCATATATTCTTACACTTTTTTTTTTTTTTATCAGCTGATTGCATGCATGCATGCAGGAGTAGAGTAATAATAACAGTAAGATCAACAATACTTAACTAATTAAGTAAAGAAATTAAATAAAAAAAAAAAGAGTAGATGATCAGTACTCATTAAATAATTTAAATCACATAGAATTCTGCTAGAGTCACTAAAAAGGTGGCCTAAATTAAGCTATCGAATAGTATATATATATATATATATATATATATATATTTTATATATTATTTTAATCATCATAAATATTTAAAAAAAATAAAAAAAAATTTATAATATTATTAAAATATTTTTTGAATTTCGAATTCGGATCAAAGCATTTCTTAATCATATATATTTCCTATGCATAAACTAGTACGTACGTACATACTGCAACAGACTGCAGACATATTAAATTAACACAATATCCAATTAGTCAAAGAAGGTGTCAGTTGAATGAAAAGAAGGGACAGATAATAGCGATTTTGCTGATCATTTCAGTACGCAAAGAATATAACTGAGGATCATTTTCCTGCAACGGGTTCAGTGAATCGTACATACTAAAACAGAAAATCTGATGATCAATATTCGACCAGATTTAACATACAGAATATTTAGTAGAGAAAAATTGACTATTTATAATAAAAATAAATATTTTTTCTGAAAATAAAGTCTATTTTTATTCTAAATAATTATTTTTTTAATATTATTAGTAAAACCTTCCATATTTGTGCTTATTTATTGTTGAGAGTTGTAAATAAATTAACAAAATTATTTTTAAATAATTTGGATAAGTAGTTAAGAAAATAATTGATTTCTATATGCTTAATTATATTAATTTATTTGGAAATAAGGTCGCCCTAATCGAGTAGCACTAAAAAAGAAATGATTTTTCTGGCTCTATTTATTTCCAGCGATCAATTTTGAGCTGAAAATAGTCCCAAATTACTGTTTGGGAGGAAATCTTCTGGCGAAGTGGAAAAACCTTTGTTATAAAGACTTATTGCGACCAAGTAAAATTGCCGCAACAAAATTTGCCGCAATAAGCTAGTTATTATGACTGTCCGTGACTTTATTGCGACGCAAACTTAATCTCGCCGCAGAATCAATTTTGTTGTGGTATGGTTCCTGCAGCAAAAAAATGTGCCACATATTGGTTATTTGTTTAAGCCTCTTGCGGTGAGTATTGGACCGCCGCAAAAAAGCTTAGTATACCATACAATGACTTAATGTGAAGCAGCCGCACAATAAACAACATTTTGTTGTGCTTTGTACATTCAGGATAAAACTCACGTTTTGAATCTTCCCACATTTTAGAGAAATTTTTCGATTCAGTCTCTCGGCCACTTGAAGCTTCTTTGTCCATTTCATTCATAAATATATGAGCTTCAATGTCACCCAACATTTCCTCCATCTCATCCCGCTCATTAAGCTCATCTCACTCTGTATGTTCATCCGTGTGCCTCATATTAATACCATAACCGAACATAACCTCGGTTGATTGTTCGTATGGTTCACCATGCAACACCCATCGAGTATACCCTAAATCCATATCATTCACAAATATATGATTTTCTACTTCATCCAATCCCATAACGCATAGATTTTTGCACCCACAACATGAACACTTAATGTAACAACGACTATCGGCAGAGCCCCGAGAAAAATCAATAAAGGCTCTAACTCCACGTGCAAACACAACATAATCCTTTCCAAATCTATCGCCAAGACACATCCAACTTTTATTCATTTCTAAAGAAAACCTTGCGATTAGTTTAATGCAAATTAATTTCACATGCATCACATGCTCCGATTCTCACTGCTCTTTAAATATTCGGTAGTTAGTCCTATTCTATTAGAGATTATATCATCTATATTGTACAAATTTTGTCACTTTTCTACTTTCCATGTTAGTCAAAATTTCGACAGTACCTGCCCATAGTTCTGCAAGTATACATGTTCATAGAGAGAGATTCTCACTTTGTGAACAATATACCTAAAGAACAAATGAGGAAGACACCAAAATCTCATATTAAACATGTAAAGTAGGAGTAACAAAAATGTGCAATACAGATAATATAATCTCAAACTGATCACACTGGACAATTCAAGAATTAATGAATACCTGAGTATACACTAATTCCCAAATGGGCTAAGCTTATTCATGCAATGTCATACAAAATCTAACAAATAACATATAAGTATGTTATCATGAATTAACTTTTTGTATGTTTTATTTAATAAATAAACAAAATTAGTATATATAAATTAA
The DNA here is from genome assembly GCF_001411555.2 of Juglans regia. NCBI lineage: Eukaryota > Viridiplantae > Streptophyta > Magnoliopsida > Fagales > Juglandaceae > Juglans > Juglans regia. Next base: position 19,911,432 of record NC_049905.1, on the reverse strand, counting down.
ATTCAAGTTAAAGCTATTATTTATTTATTAATCATTTGTTTTTTGTTAGTTATTATATAATATAATCTAGCATCTTAGTGCAATATTAATTTATTGTAAATATTCCCAACAGATTCACAATAAATTATCTAACAACATATTCACAATCAATTATCTAACAACATATTCACAACATCCAAGTACATATTCTTAATATCTAAACATATTCACAATCAATTATATAACATATTCACAATATCCAACATATTCACAATATCCAAACATATTCAAATTATCCAAACATATTTACATACTCACAAGCTCACATTTTCACAACAAAATGTAGAAACATACCTAGCAATTTCCTCATAATATTAATCCCCAACAAATGGCAAGTTTCAAAAAGCCCCAACAAATAATCATTCAAACAAAAACACAATACTAGTTAGTACAAATTAAATAATACATAGAAAAATCACAACATTAATCAAAATAAATAAAAAAATATAATACTAACCTCACAATATTATGTTTTTTTCTCTCTAACTCTCTCTCTCTCTCTCTCTCTCTCTCTCTCTCACTCTCACTCTCACTCTAACTCTCTTTCACTGAATTAGCCATGTATGGACTAGGGAGACACGGATTAAATGCCCCTTGTCTAGGGTGAAATTATTTTCTTTTTCAAAAATTTTGTACTTATTGCAGCGACTTTGGTTAGTACAATAGGTATTCCGCACTCAAACGACAACTTATTAGAGGCATTCTTGAGCTATTGCAGTGACATTTTAAATGAAAAGTTGCCGCATCAAAATGTCGGTTAGTTTGAACGTCAAAATATATGTTTGCAAGTTATGTGAAATTTTGGTTCCTCTTAAAGAATTGCTTAATTTTTAACACTCACAAATGTACAATAGTTCATGTGCGAACATTACATTAATATTCCCAAAACAAGCACAGACCACGCAGATTAAGTTCGAACGTATAATTCAAAACGTTTGCATGTTTTGTTGATGATTTCACAAGTGGGTGACCTATAATTTACACGGAAAAGATTCCGTCATTTTTCCATTCACGTTCACACATCTAGGCGTTACGTTCGTACGTCTATGCATCTACATTAGAACGTTAAGTATACATGTTTTAATATAAATATCTCAATTTCTCTTACAAATAATACGAGAAAAGATATCGCCAAAATTTTGAAAACGTTCGCATGTCAATACAAAATGTTCGAACGTATATTTGTAATGTTTGAACGTAATTCACATATTTATATATTTTATAAACAATAGTGGTTTATATAACCATAGTGGTTTATATATTTATATATTATTTGCTTATAGTATGTTAGTACATAACATTAATTGTTAATAAGAATGTTATTAATTACATAACAACACTGGATTAGTATATATAGTATATATAGTATACTAGTGCACTATGTACTAGTATAACTTATATACTAGTACATAATGGTATTAGTATAACATATATTATTAGCTTATAATATGTTAGTACATAACATTATTTGTTAATTACATTTTATTAAACTAATTAACAACATTAGGCTAATATATATTTTATATATACTATACTAGTGCACTATGTACTAGTATAACTTATATATTAGTACATAATGTTATTAATATAGCATATATTATTAGTTTATAATATGTTAGTACATAACATTAGTTGCTAATTACACTTTATTAAACTACTTAACAACACTAGACTCATATATATAGTATATATACTATACTAGTGCCCTATGTACTAATATAACTTATATACTAGTATATAGTATTATTAGTATAACATATATTATTATTAGCTTATAACATGTTAGACAACAAAATTAGTTGTTAATTACACTTTATTAAACTAATTAACAACACTAGACTAATATATATAGTATATATACTAGTGCATAGTGCATAAGTATAGTGTATATATAATATATTATTTAGTATTAATTATAAAAAATTTATTCAAGAGACGTTCAAATGTACCAACATATCGTTCGCATGTATTTGACATTGAGTACAAGTGTTCGCATGTACTAACATAACCTTTGCATGTACTAACATAACGTTTGCATGTAACATGAATTAAGTAATTAAATGTTCGGACGTTATAATTAAAACATTCGGATGTCTTTCTCTCTCATCAATTGACGTTCGCACATTAACAATTAAACTTTTGAATATTAAGTGTATAAAAGTTCAAGTCCAAACGTGAAACGACACAACTCACATTTCCCTCAAAACTTAATCTGTAGCCTCTGTCGTATATCGCAGTTTGCACTGCCGTCACAGTCGCCGTCATCTTCAAAATCCACCACAAACGTCACAAAAGAGGTAGGCATCTCTCTTTAACCTTTGAGTACATATTTTTTATTTTATTTTTTATGTTTAATGGAGGTTTCGGTGGTTCCCGAAACCCATTGGGGCCAGACTTTCATCTTCATTTTTTGGCCACTATGGATTGCCAATGGCCAAACAACGACCGTAGAAAGCTTTCTTGAAGTTTATACTTTATTTCTACGGTGGCATTTGACCAATTTCATTTGAGTTTGAGGTGTACAGAAATGGCTGAATCGAGTCACCCATTTTTGTATCATAATGTTTGAACGTTACGATATAACGTTCGAACGTTATATCTTCCAAATAAGGAAGATGACATGTTGTACACGTTAATCATATAACATGCGAATGTTCCAAAGTAGTTGCAAACGTATTTAGTATGCATGCTAATTTAAGTTGTACATGCGAACTAGCGTTTGCATGTATGATCGTTCAAATTCTTGAGTAGCACATACGTGCGAACGTTATTTGTAATTCGTGCGAATGTAAAATCTTTGAGTTGCCATAAACCAAATATACGTTTGAACTAATAGTTATGTACGTTCACACGTATTATAAAATATGTTCAACAGCTTGCTCAGGTGCGAACGTGTATTTTAGCCATCACGTTTGAACGTTTGTCATCTTACGTTCGAATGCTTATACTAGATAAATCTAACGTGCAAATATAATAGCCAAAAAGTTTTGCCGTATAAGCTTATCCTCCGAACGTTAAATTTTATGTTTGAACGTGTACTTGAAATAATTTAGATTAGAGTATATAATATGCTTCATAATATTAATATTGCTCAGTTTTTCTATCTTTCTTTCAGAATATGGCTCATCTTCTGACTACTAGGGAAAGGGAGAGGGAAGGAACAAGCGAGGACATGTCTCGAATAGAGGCTCGAACAGTGATATTTGAACTAGATGTCATGATCAAGCACTTTCACAAACTCATATGGGAGCAGAAAAGCATTCGAGACTTGTTCATTACGGAAGGATGGATGAGTATCTACACATTGAAGGGTATCTTTTATATGTAGATGCATTCCATGCCTAAAGATGCATCCTCTCACACCGTAACAGTACGAGGTATTTAGTTCGAGGTCTCGACAGAGATATCGACTGCAGGAGATGCTCAACCTATGGATGGATCCCAAGTAGATGTACTTGTACGCACTTCTGCATCATCTACTGGCCCAGTTGACCAGTCAGAGGCTGGGGATACTGATGAGGAGGATGGTGACCGAGATGTGGATTTCTACATCCTCACTTATACTTGCCAAGATCAGAACTCCTTCAGCCAGGTACAATTCCTTTATTTTTTTTTGCATGTTGCATCTTATTGTTGCAACAAATGTGGATCCTGTGGGACATAAGGCCACATTTAGCCAGAAACGTGCACAGTTCCTCATACAAGTGGCAAGTAGAGACCCCATCGACTTGCCACTTTGTATTTTTGAGAGGATTCATTTCGAGATGAGCGTCTTCTCCATGGATGACCTCCCATATGGAGTCCTTATTACCAAGCTACTACTGGCCTGGAGTGTGCAACCCATGGTGGAGGAGTGGAGGACAGACCAGATGACTCCCTTCGACATTACCACACACCGTTGGAGCATTAGACAGGGGAAATGGCATGGTCGCTATCAACCTGACCATGTACTAGATCCATGGGAGTACTAGTCAGTCGCCGTCAGGTACATTTATGGAAGATGTGCGACCTGCTTGGGTTGATGCGATGGTCTGAGATATTATGCACACATCGACCGAAAGATCAAGTCAGTAGAACAGAGTATTGGAGATTTTGTCGCCGATGTTGTCCATTGGATAGATATCCTAAACACAAAAGTCAACGCATTGACTGATGATTTTCATAAATATGTAACCAACACGTTTTGAGTATTTTATACTTTATTTTTATCATATTTAATATATTGACTATTTTTGAATTTTAATTCTCAATCTTTTTTAATGTTAGGTTATACAACTTTAATATTAAATTATTGCATTTCAATTCTCAATTTTTTTTAATTTGAGATATCCAACTTCAATATTAAATCAATTAACATTCGCACGTGATAATCAATAACGTTTGAACGTTGGCGCTAAAAATTTTCACGTTCGTACGTAAATAGACCCCATGTTCGAATGTCCCGGGAACGTTCTAACGTGAATTTGTATATGTTCGAACGTAATGCAATTCTAATAAAGAAAAGAAACCCAAAAGGAAAAGTGCAAATTACACTGTATATTTCCTTTTGATCTAATGATATTGATCTTATGATTTCCTTATAACATGATCTAAGATTTGCAATATTTTTTTTATTGGGTTAGCTAGGTTGTATATAATATAGTGCATGCATGCGAAGGATAAACTTGATCAGCTAAAAAATGTGTGTGTGTGTGTGTGTGTAACAAGTCTTGGCAGCAACTCTTCGCAGGTGGTGGAGATGAAAATCTGAAGGAAGTGAACGGTGGAGCTAAAGTGTTAGGGTTAGGGCAACAAAGTCACTGGAAGTGAAGTGTTTGTCGAGGGGGCCTTTTCTGAGGAAGTGAAGAGTACTTCCGTGATAAGAGTTCACAGGCTAGACCTGGGCAAGCTGATGGGCCTTGTAATTGAAGTGTTTAGTTTTGTTACTTAGAATGAAGAACTGGGCCTTAAGATATCTTGGTCATTTCCTTTTTATTTGCTTTGTTTAGTTGTTATTATTTCGTGAGTCATGTCTGTACAAGTTTGAGACCTTTTTTCTGTGTGTGCACATCTTTAATTTAAATGTTCCTTGTAGTGAACGAAAGGGACTATCCAGAAAGTTTAATGAAAACCTAGTTTTTACTTTTTCCTTGTCTATCTCTCACCCCCTTTTTGTCCAAGTGTATTACAAGTGGTATCAAGGGCCATCGATTTCTAGCACTGTTTACAATGGCTGAGGGGACAAGACTCAACCTACTACAAGATGGGCTCACAACCCTAAAAAAGCTTCAGAAAATTAGTAGAATGAAATGAAAAAAAACCTTTGATGCTAAGTTTTTACATTTAAATACTAAAATGGCTACCCTCCAACTGCAAAATTATGTGATTGTATAGAAGCTAGCTGTGTTAACTGCATAGATGCAAAAGAGGCAGCCCCATGTCAGACCTAGGGACTTATCCTCTAGTGAAAAAGTCAGGGAAGATGCTGAAAATCTATAGCTACATCAGACTTTTCAGGAACCTTTTCAGCAGCAATAGTACCAGCAACAAAACCATCAAAACTTGCAATTTTAGCAGCAACATGGAGGTGATGTGCAGGCACGAACATTGAGATTAGACTTTTCCATTTTTAATGGGAAAGACCCAGTAGGTTGGATTCACAAGGTTAATCAGTTTTTTCATTTTCACAACACATTACCACATCAAAAGCTAAGGCTTGTCTCTTTTCACAAGGAGGGTAAAACCCTCATTTGGTTTCAAGAAATGGAAGAAACAACCCAGTTTAGGGACTGGGACACATTCAGTAAGGCTGTGTTGATTAGATTTGGGCCCAATGCATATGATGACCCAATGTAAGCCATCACGAGATTAAGACAAACTGGTACTGTAGAGGACTATCAAGCAAGGTTTGAAACCTTATCTAACAGATTAAGATGATTGTCAGACATGTACAAGTTAAGTTGTTTTTTAAGTGGCCTAAAAGATGAGATCCGGTTAACAGTGTATGTTCAATCCCACCAACTTAACCACAACATATAGCCTAGCCAAAACTCAAGAAGAAAATGTGAACCTAACCAAAAGAAACCCCAGATCCAGCCTAGTATATTCACTTGACCCAGGTATTTTGAAAACACCACCCACCCACCACACGGACCCAACCAAGCCCAACCAATACAAACCAAGTTTTCCCATCCACAAAGTCACCCAAAACCTAATGAAAGAGAGGAGGGAGAAATGATTGTGTTATCATTGTGATACCAAGTGGGTCTCATGCCATAGATGCCAAAACCCCAAGCTATATTTACTAGAAGAAGTGCTGTTGGACAGTCAGTACAATAAACCCGTTTAGGAGGAAATTGGTGAACAAAGTGACCCCACCCAAACATTTTTCGAAACCACCATTACCCCGCCCAATCCTGAAATATCACTCCATGTAATTACCGGATCACACAATCCACACACAATGAGGGTGAAAGGGAGAATTGGAAACCAGAAGGTCACAATCTTGATTGATAGTGGTTCCACTCATAATATTTTGGACACTGCTTTCATTAAGAAATCCAACTTGCCTATTGAAGACATGGGAAGAGTCAAAGTAAGGGTTGCTAATGGGGATCTCATCCCAAGTGAGAGAAAATGCAAAGATGTGAGATTATTTGTTCAAGGAACTACCTTTCTATCATAAGTGCAAATTTTGGTATTGGCAGGATGCAATATGGTGTTGGGTGTCAAGTGGTTGAGGGAGCTTGTCTCTATCTTATGGGATTTTAAAAACCTGTCCATGAAATTTTGCTATAAGGGCAAAGAAGTTATGTTGCAAGGCCATACTGCAGTAAATATGATCGAAGAAATGTTATTATACAAAGGTGACAAAATGGAAAACAAGGGAGTGATTTTGCAGCTGTTAGAGGAAGACAATGCCATGGACCAGCAAGCTGAAGAGCCCATTCCAACAAATATTCAGACCCTGTTGGGCCACTTTAATGATGTATTTGCTGATCCAAAGGGATTACCACCCCTACGTACTCATGACCATGCTATAAACCTTATCCCAAACACCAACCCCATCTCTATAAGGTCTTACCGCTGCCCTTACTACCACAAAGATAAAATTGAGAAAATAGTTCAAGAACTATCGAAGACAGGGGTAATTCAACCTAGCCAAAGCCCTAACTCTTCTCCCGTACTACTGGTTCGAAAGGCCGATGGCACTTGGTGATTGTGTGTGGACTATTGGGGGCTAAATAGTGTGACCATCAAGGATAAGTTTCATATCTCGGTGGTAGAGGAATTAATGGATGAGCTGCACAGATCGGTTATTTTTTCAAAGGTTGATTTGAGGTCCGGTTACAACAAAATCCATGTTAGGCCCAATGACGTTCCCAAAATAGCTTTTAGAACTCATGAAGGGCACTATGAGTTCTTAATAGTGCCCTTCAGGCTTACTAATGCACCCTCTACTTTTCAAACCCTTATGAATTAGGTATTTCATCCATTTATACGGAAATTTATACTTATTTTTATTTTTTTTAACGATATTCTTGTGTATAGCAGATCGAAAATGGAGCATTCTATTCAGCTAAAGCTCACTCTTGAGACGTTGAAACAACACTCATTGTTTGTCAAACAATCTAAGTATCGTTTTGCTAACAAGGAGATAACCTACCTAGGCCATTTAATTTCAGCTAGTGGTGTGAAGGCAGACCCCTAGAGCTCAAAGTTATGGTGGAATGACCCTTACCTAAGTCCCTAAAAGCATTTAGGGGATTCTTGGGATTAACGGGTTACTACCAGAGATTTATTAGGGGTTATGGAGCAATTGTAGCCCCTCTAACAAGAGTGTTTAAAAAGGATGAGTTTTGTTGGAGTGAAGAGGGCAAGGTGGCATTTCACAAGTTGAAAGAAGCGGTGACCCAACCTTCGGTGTTAGCACTACTTGATTTTACTATTCCATTTATGGTTGAGTGTGATGCATCCAACATCGCGGTAAGGGCTGTTTTGATGCTACCGCGATGTTGGATGCAACAGGGCATACCTATAGCTTTTTACAACCAATCTTTAAAGGGGAGGGCACTCGCTATGTCCACTTATGAAAATGAACTTTTCGCCCTTGTCTCGGCGGTGTTGAAATGGAGACCCTACTTATTAAGAAGAACCTTTGTGGTGAGGATTGACCAGCAAAGCCTTAAATACTTGCTGGATCAAAAAATTGGAATGCCAATGCAACAAAGGTGGATTACAAAGCTTCTCGGCTATGATTTTGTTGTGAAATATAAGAGGGGACACTTATGTTGATTACTTTCCCTAGTGTGGACTGGATCGATGAATTGAAACGAGCTTATGGTTTAGATGCACAGTTGCAAACACTATTTGAGAACTACAACAAAGGCAGTTTGAATCCAAACTACACCATAACAGAGGGTCTGCTTCTTTATAAAAGCAGATTATACATTCCCGACAACGAAGATTTCAAAAATAGGTTAATGGAACTTTTTTCACACAGCAGCTCGTTGGGGGGGGGGGGGGGCACTCAGGGTGTGAAGGGATTTTTATTGGCTCGAGATGAAGAAAGACCTAAAAAAACTCATTAGGGCCAATGATATTTGTCAAAGAGTCAAATTTGAAAACTCACTACCCAGTTGACTACTTCAGCCCTTGCCCATTCCCTCCTAACCATGGACACACATAACGATGGATTTTATAGACGACCTCCCAAACTCTCAAGGCTACAACAACCTCTGGGTTGTATTAGATTGGTTAACAAAATATAGTTACTTTGTCCCACTGAAGCACTCCTACACTGCCAAAACAGTGGCTGAATTGTTTCTCAAACACATATTTAAATTACATGGGCTACCAACATCAATTGTGTTGGACAGGGATAGCACGTTTACAAGTCATTTCTGGCAGGAACTCTTTTCCCTACAAGGAGTTCAGATGGACTTGAGTACGGCTTATTACCCACAAATGGATGGCCAAACCGAGGCTGTCAACAAGACGGTGGATAATTATCCCACGTGTTTCACTTGTGACAGACCGAAAGATTGGGTGTCATAGATTTCCCTTGTTGAGTGGTGGTACAATTCCACTCAACATCTATCCACAAAATTGACACCCTACGAGGCACTTTATGGCTACCCCCCACCTCGACTTCTAGACTATATACCTGGGATAATCAGGGTTGACTCAGTAGACTAGACACTACACAACAGGCACCAAATCACAAAGCTCCTCAGGCACAACATTCAACAGGCCGCACAATATCGAATGAAAAAATACTCAGATTTGAAAAGGAAAGAACAAAGTTTTGAAGTGGGAGAAGCAGTATACCTCAGGCTACAGCCCTATCTCTAGATCATTGTAGCTCAGCGTAGAAACCTCAAACTCGCACCTAGATTTTATGGCCCCTTCAAAATTTTACAGTGGATCGGCTCAGTAGTTACAAGCTCGATCTTCCATGTTCCTCTTAGATCCACCCAACAGTTCATGTCTCTCAGCTTAAAAACAAATTGGGCTCCAAAATTTCTTCTATACAGACCCTACCACCAGTGGATGAACACGGTGTCATTTACACAGAACCTGAGGAAATTCTAAATAGAAGGATGCGAAAGGTAAGGAACCATGCAATGGTGGAGTTACTTACCCGTTGGCACAGCCAGAAGGCAGTGAACGCCACTTGGGAGACTTGCGGCTGAAGGAGGGCTTCCCACACCTTGCAGGCAAGGTGTTCTAAAGGGAGGGGTATGTAACAAGTCTTGGCAGCAACTCTCATAGGTGGTGGAGATGAGAATCTGAAGGGAAGTCAACGGCGGAGTTGAAGTGTTAGGGTTAGGGCAACAAAGTCACTGGAACTGAAGTGTTTGTCGAGGGGGCCTTTTCTGAGGGAGTGAAGAGTACTTTCGTGTACTTGGTGGGAAGTGGAAGTCAACGTGAGAAGGGTTCATGGGCTGGACCTGGGCCAAGCTGATGGGCTTCATAATTGAAGTGTTTAGTTCTGTTACTTAGAATGATGAACTGGGCCTTAGGATATCTGGGCCATTTCCTTTTTATTTGCTTTGTTTAGTTGTTATTCTTTCATGGGTCATGTCTGAACAAGGCTGAGGCCTTTTTTCTGTGTTTGCACATCTTTAGTTTAATTGTTCACGGTAGTGAACGAAAAGGACTATCCATAAAGTTTAATGAAAACCTAGTTTCTACTTTTTCCTTTTCTGTCTCTCACCCCCTTCCTGGAGGCCCTCCCCTCGAAGAGAGCTTTTTCCTGTGCGTGTAAATCCTTTTTGCCCAAGTGTGTTACAGTGTGTGTGTGATTCAATGAAGTTATAAAAGGTTGCATGCCCATGTGAAAAACTATTTCGAACCAGACTGTACCATACTTAAGCTAATCATTCTTAGAAAAAAGAAGGGAAAAAAGCCAATTAAAAGACATAGGAAATATAGTTGCAGCTCATCAAACAGCTAACTTTTCTTACTTCAAATGTGCAATATAACTTGCATCAAAAGAGAAGTTGTCTGGATATACATACATATATATTTATATATATATTTATATATATATATATATATATTTATATATAAAAGAGCTAGCTAGCGAGATGATGGCAAGAGTACCATTAGAAAAATTTGGGAAAATTAAGCAAGCATGCACGTAAATTATAACTTGGTTAAACCAGACGTGATATATAGATAATAATTATGAATTAAAAAGTATCATAATTATCAGATGGAGTACGTACAGACATATACATATATATATATATATAAATATATTTATATATATATATATATATATTTATATATTGCACCAACCATGGCATGATGGATATATACCGTTCGAGTGAGTATCATGCATCATCCACTTGTTAATTGTACAAGTTGAGCACTCCAAATTTTATGACCACATATATATGGTACAATATCATGATAGAGCCTAGCTAGCTATTTCAAAAGTTGGGTGCATGCATGCATGCATGTAAATCATGGTCAATTGCCTTCCCTTGAAGGGATCGCCTTGCCTTAATATATACTAGTCTTTTACGGTATTTGACATTACACCCGTAATTTTAACTCGAACTTATAATGACTAGCTAGTTCTGACTATAAAATCATGAAATTGTAAAGGGGGAATATTGCTGAAGTTTTAGGTTTGGGTGAGGGCTAGCTAACTACAAGTCTAGTGCATGTAAGGACCAAAATGTAATAGATATGAAGATGTTGACACTTGATCAAAAGGAAGACAGCTTGCGGGCTCTTGCATTCACGTACCATCATCTTCAATTCCCATCACACGTTTCCCACTCATATATAAATTTTCCCGCTCATATATAGTTGACCATCGCACAGTACTTGCCCAGATGATCACGTAATACTACAATTCCAGAGAATAATTACCCCTAATTAAATTCCATGTTCAAACTCATACATTTATATACATATATATATATATATTATATGAAATTATCTAAATCCCCCTCCATAATTTTGGAAAATTTGTCATCTTTCTCAATTACTCAGTCATGGAAAAGTCAATTACGAGATCAGATGATCAGATCGTTTTAATCATGCACCATGCTTTTCCTTTTTCGTAATATTTAAGTAAGGTAATTGAAGTAAGGTAATTAAAGTAAGAATTCCTTTTTCGTAATATTTAAGTAAGGTAATTGAAAGTTACAGAATATAAAATTATTATTCAAACTCCTCAGCACATTCTAATGGTAATTCTTATTAATTTATGGATCGATGGATACAACTATTGTTATATATTGACTTACGACTCCATTTATTGACCAAATTCCCAAAGAACTAAGTATCCTAGCCTATATTTAATTCTCAACTACCATATATCCATCTATATGCATCATTGCATCGTTGTCCATTGAAAAAAGTTAGTGATATGAACCTATGGGAATGAAATCTCTTAAACCTACAATCAATTTGAAAACTCACTCAAGAAAACCAAAAATCAAGTCAATGGATGGAGAATCTAGACCCGTTGAGAACTTGCTTCAAGAACCTAAATTATATTAAAATTTAGACCCGTTGAATAACCTGTCTCAAGAACCCAGATTACAAGGATCAGGAACGCCATAAATGTTGTGATTTACCTTTAATAAATTCAAAAGTTCAATTAAGAACAAGATGAGTAAACTCGACTCACAATGAAAATTCAATATAGTCTAAAGACGACTTGTATTGGACAGCTACAAGGTATTTAAACTAAATTCCAATTAAGCCTAGGCCAAAACAAGACCCCCTTTTACCCAAAATGCCCTTGGATGAGTAGTGCCGCGGCTACAGTAACTCTTGAAACCCTAGTTCAACAAAATAAAACATATGTAGGCTAAGCATCCTCAAACCCGATTATTCTAAACTAATTCCTATAACTAATAAAATAAATCTTTTAAATGATTTAAACAAATTGAAAACATTCAATAACAATAGGCCCAAACATAACTCTAAGTGATGTCTTCCACAATTTGTATCAAGTGGATCAAAACTGATTCTCCTAATTCCAAGCTCATCTTGAGTGTTGGGCTCTTGCTAGCTTCATCCCTAGTAGATTGCACTAATCCTTGCATTGCTTCATTGATCTTCCTGGCTTTTGATATTGTGATTGGCCCATCTGAAACTTGCAGAAGATTTTTAAGACTAGGTCCACCTTGGTTTCCATTATTTAGTTAGCTAAAGTAAGGTTACAGATTATGATTTCCTAAGGTACTAGTACAACTTTTGTCTCTCTGAGTCTTTGAATAACATTAAGGCCTCATTTAGACATTTAGGGCTAGTTTGGTTACAAAAAATCAAATTATCTCATTTGATCATCTCATCTCATATAATCATTACAAAATTTTCAAACTCCCACACAAAATATAATAAACAATTTTACCTTTTCAAAATATCCCAAAACAAAAGTAAAATTAAAAACTTATATTAGAACTATATTTTATTTAACTTTTAACAAGACATCGCATCTCGTCTCACCTGAACTGCCCAAACGAGGCCTTAGAATATTTCAAAATATCTATGAATCGTAATGAAATTATTTGAGTTAAGTTGTTTTATTGGATTTTGAGCAAGAGTAATACTACTCATCATCCCTTTTACTATCATCTATTTTACCATCATATCCTCTCACAATCCTCTCACAATCCCATAATGTGGTATTATATGATTGTAAACTATTTATTATATTTCACTTGTGGGTTTTTTATTTAATGCCACATCAAGGGATGTTGAGATGATGATGACAAAAATGATGATAAATAGATTTTTCTTTTGGGGAAATGAGAGAGAAAAACTGAATAAAAACATTATAATAAAGTTAAAAAACTAATTGAATATTAGTTTTTAGTATTATAAATTTAAAAAAGTATATTCTTTTTTGTGTTTTGTTTAGAAGTTGGAAAATTTGTATTTGGTTTTGTGCTTGGATAATAATTAGATAATTAAGAAGTTGAAGATTTGAAATTGAAAATTGTTTTGTGTTTGAGTGATGTTTGGGAAAGAAATATTTGAGAATACCTAATTACACAAACAAGGCCTACATGTTTAATAAGTAATGTATAATAACTCAATTAACTAATCAGTCTCTTACGTTCTATAACTAGAGTTCAAAAATTAGCACTAGCTACCTCGCAGCTAGGAGTATAACGATGCTTATTCTTCTCAACTCTTGGAAAGAGGGGATTAGGAACAAAGACATTAAGGCCCCGTTATGATGTTGAGCTAAGTTAAGATGAGTTGAATTCTTTATAAATAGTAGTGAATTGAGATGGTGGAGTAAGTTTTGTTGTGCAGACCTAAGATGAATTTAGATGTTTGGATGATAAGGGGAGTTTAGATATATTTTTAGAAAGTTGAAAAATGTTGTGGGTTATGCATTTAAAGAGGTGTGGAGTTGAAAAATGTTGTTGATCTCATGTGTAAAGAAGTTTTGAGTTGATATGTGTTGATTTGAGAGTTGTGTATTTGGATTTTAGACTTAGCTTAAAATTAGACTGAATTAGGTTGATCTCAGTTCAGTCGAAGTTCCAAATGGGGCCTAACATTGTAACACATTCATAATAATGGTGTAGATGTATATTAGTATATATACCATTAATATTTTTGGCTTAGCAATGTATAAGTACTTGTATTTTGTCTAGTTTTCACGATTGAGTTTTTTTGATAATGTAGCTCTCTTCTATTGCAAATTTAATTCTCGATTGAACATTGGTTCCGTGCAAGTTAAGGCATTCATCTTTTCTTCTTCTTAATTGCTAGATCTCTTCTCTATCACTTTTAGCTAGGGCAAGATTTTAACTCCATCTTGCTGGTTTTTAACTATTTCTGAATGTTGAATTAATTGAATATGAGCGTTGACAAACGGAAATCTCTATTGGAACCAATAGTTTGTGTGGTTTTTTAGTATCTTTTTAAAAAGGAAAAAGCTATGCTTACCGTAAGAGGCTTCCGCTTGGAGCTTCCGCTGGACTGTCTTTATTTTTTTTTTTAGCTTTGTTTTTTTTTTTTTTTGTGATTAAGTAAGTATTCTTTAATAATATTGTGAATTTTTTTTATTTTTTAAAAAATATTTAAAGATATTAAAAAAATCAAATAAAAGAAACAAAAAAAATAAAATAAAAAAGCATAGAATGTATGAGCGGGAGCCCCCAACGGGAGCTCCCAGTAGTACTGGGAGTAGACCCACCCTTTTAAAAAATACACGTTCAGTTTCTTTTCTTGGTGAGACTATCATTTTCTTTCGTTCTAATACACATCATCGAAAGCTGAAAAAAATAAATTTATTAGTTCCCTCCATTTCTATAATGATCTGCCAATCCATTGGTCATTAATTAAAACCTGAATTATAAAATTAACTGATCGGATCGAATTGGATTTTCTGATAATTTGCTTACCTTTACTCATACATTTCAACCAAACATGTGTGTGTATATATATATATATATATGTTTGACCTGCCTGCAACGTCCAAACAGTACGTACTTATTACCCATCTCCCAATTCCCAAAACTCAGATATTCCAGCATATATATATATATATATATATATATATATATATGTTTGACCTGCCTGCAACGTCCAAACAGTACGTACTTATTACCCATCTCCCAATTCCCAAAACTCAGATATTCCAGCATCGAAAGAAAATTATGATGCAAACAAAAGCTGAAAGGATACAAATTACTGGGATGCACTTCATTTCATGCATGAGACACGAGCTCAGTTCATGCATGAAAGAGACACGAACCAAAAACAATTACGTACAGACAGTAGAAAGTTTTCCTTAATCTAAGATCATGAGCTTAAATACTGTATGCCAATTATATATATATATCTGGTAATATATCTTTGAAAGACTTGAGTATCAATCATGGCAGCAGCTTCTACTCGTTCAGCTTGACCTAATTTCCTAATAAATTAATACAATAAAACATATACAAATCAAATATTTTCTTAACACTACAACAAAATTGTTTTTTAGGAAAGAAATTTTTCGACCCAAAAAGTTTCCATTTAGCCTCTGCAAGGATTTTGGAATGAAAATATCTCGTCCTTAGGCCGTCCAATAGGTCTGTCCTAAAAAGTTTTTTAGACGTCTCAAAAAATATTTTTTAAGTTGAAATTTGTTAAAACCAGCTTCTGAAAGTGTTCGAATTATTTACGAATAATTTAGTTAATTTATTTACAGCTCTTAACAATAAATTAGCAGAAATATGGAAGGTTTTACTAATGATACTAAACATAATAATTATTTATGGTCAGTTATTTATTATAATAAAAATAGATTCTTCTTTAAGAGAAAATATTTATTTTTATTGTAAATAGTCAATTTTTTTGTACGTACGAAATACTCTCGATGTTAAATCGATCTGTTCGAATATTGATCATCAAACTTCTGTTTTTATTAGTACGTACAATTCACTGAACCTGTTTCAGGAAAATGATCATCACGTTCTATTCTTTGTTTATTGAAATGAGTCGCTAATATATTTCCATTCTTTTCATTCCACAGGCAGTCTTCTTTGACTAATTGGATATTTTGTTAAATTAAAATGAATGTGACGTGTGTTTATCATTTTTCTTAATTAATATGTATGTAGCAGTATGTACGTACGTACGTTCTAGATCTTAGGGAATATATATATATATATATATATATATATCATTTAATGACTGATCATCTGTTTTTTTATTTAATTTCTTTACTTAATTAATTAGACAAGGTTATTAGCAATCTATAAATGGCATCCAATCCATGAGCCTTCTGCAACATTCATCCCTACAACTTAATTGCTTGATTTCGCCATTTAGTAGTACTCATGGGTGCTAAAAGATCTCCCCTCTTCCCTTTGATCAATCTCAGCCTCCTCCTTGCCCTCATTCCTGTCCTTTCTCATGCAAAACCTCCACCTCAATCTTCTGACCAAAAAACATCACCCTTTGAATTTCTCAAGCATCTTCAGGGATGCCACAAGGGTGAGAAGCTCAAAGGTATCCATGACCTCAAAATGTATCTTGAAAACTTTGGTTATTATCACAAAACCGAAAACAACACCCATGCCAATGATGATGATTTTGATGAACTCTTAGAATTTGCCGTAAAAACATACCAACAAAATTATCATCTAAAGGCCACTGGGACTTTGGATGCTCAAACGGTATCAAAGATGATGATGCCTCGTTGTGGGGTAGCAGATATCATCAATGGTACAAACTCGATGCAATCGGGCAAGAAAAAGCATCACCACTCGGGCTCATTCCATACCGTCTCTCATTATACTTTCTTTCCAAGTGCCCCAAGGTGGCCGCCCTCAAAGTATCATCTCACCTACAGGTTTCTCCTAGGAACCCCAACTCAAGCCAGGAGTCCCGTCGCACGAGCTTTCCAAACATGGGCAAGAAACACCCACTTCACTTTCTCGCAGACTCATGTCCTGTCAAACGCAGATATCACTATTGGTTTTTTTAGAAGGAATCATGGAGATGGGTTTCCTTTTGATGGAACTGGTGGAATCATTGCTCATGCATTTGCGCCAACAAATGGAAGATTCCATTATGATGCAGATGAGCGCTATAGTACTGTGGGTGCTACTCCTGGTGCATTTGACTTGGAGACAGTTGCTTTGCATGAAATTGGGCACCTTCTTGGACTTGGACATAGCTTAGTTCAAGGAGCAATCATGGAACCCTTTATCTCTTCAGGAGTGACTAAAGGCTTGCATCCAGATGATATTGCAGGAATTAGAGCCTTATATAATGTTTGACACTACATGAAAACTGTTTATTTACGGCTAGTTATTTCTTGTGAAAATAACTATTTCTTGTGAAAAGAGTTTGTTTTTGTTGTAAATAATCATTATCATCACAATAATTTGTCAAATGCTCATTTTTCTTGTAGTGTGAGAAATGTCTAAGAATTTAAAGGAAGTAGGTCATTATTATAGAATAAAGCATTAGTTGCTTATAAAATAAACTGACAATGTTTTGGCAAGAAGATTAGGTACTATATAATTTAATAAATTAGCTGTTAAGATTTATGTCTTAATGCATTTAGTTTGAATTTTCACTTTATTAATAAAGTCAAATCTAGATAATCATGAATATCTTGTTTGGGCAATTATTGTAACACCCCATATTTTAGTGTATTTTTTTTTTATTTACAGATTATCTGTTATTAATTTAAAATTTATTCTCTTATTTTAAAATTGTTGGATTTTTAGTTGTGTTATTTTTTTATGATTTTAATTTTGTGAAAATTATTTTTGAAGTGCTTTCTCTAAATTAATTATTTTTATGCGTTTAAATTTCTTCTCAAATTAAATTAACTTGTTGTGGGGTTTAATTATTTATTTTCATTTTAATCATTACGTTTGAATTATTTTATTTTACTTGCTGTTTTAAAATCGTTTCCGTTGGATCTTTTTTTTGTGACCCAAGATTTAAGGATTGGACCTTATTTCTTTCTCTACATTTTCTCTTTCCTCTTTTCTTTTTCTTCTTTTCTTTTTTTTTTCCTTTCTTTCTTTTTCTTTTTCTCCCCCCTGCTTCCCGCGCGGACGTCTCTCTCTCTCTCTCTCTCTCTCTCTCACGCCGTGCAACCGTTCCTCACCCAACCCGCCGCCGTCGCACCGTCGTGCGACACCGCCCACCCCATCGTGCTCCCCACCGGCCGGCGACCACCCTCTCCGATTTCCAGCCTCAGCCGCGCTACCGTTAGCCTCCACGCACCACACGAAGTCGTGGCATTCCTTGCGCCGCTGCGCCGCCGTCGCGCCACCTCCGGCCACCATCTCTTCACCACATCATCCTCGACCTCCCAGCTACTCAATGGACCCAACCCCGGCTCCGATCCATCACCGGTGAAGCCCGACCATGTCCATTTCCGATTTGTGCATTTTTGGGCCTAAAACACCCCTTGCGCTGCCACCCACGGCAAACCACCACCACCATTGGCTTCACCGACCTCTCTAGGCCCTACCCTATCAATTTTGGGTCTTGGTTTGTCCCCGTTGAAAAGTGGGTTTTTGAGACCCACGGCCACAGTGTATTTTACACTGTTACGTTGCTGAGCCGCCACTTCTTGCAGTTTCGTGATCCTTCGAAAATCATTATATAGCAAAGTAAGTATTTTCTCAAAGAACTTTCTGTAGGGCAGGTTTCGGTTACATGAGCAGTTAGGAAAACTGCACAATTTGACCCAAACGACAATGCAAGAACGACATCGTTCTAATTATTCCACCTTAACACTAAACGACACGATTACAGACAGTTAAACAAACCAACTGACACTTGAACAAAACTCTGCGTTTTGGTCATTTCTTCACTGCGAGTCGAGACTTCAATCTCAGCAAGACTTCAACCCTTGTTCATGCAAAGCTCAGACATCACTTACTATAGCCCGTAACATACCCTTCCCCATCAGAGCACCTTGCCCACAAGGTGAGGAAACCTGTCACGCAATGACCAATATGGCTCCCAAGTGGCATCATCCACACTAGCTCCCTTCCAATGTACTAAGACATCAATTACTGATCTGTTATTAACTTGCCTCATCCGCCGCTGCAAAATAGCCTCAGGTTCATGAGTGAGTTCACCTTGTAAATCTACTGGAGGTAATGAAGATAGTGGAGAGTGATGTTGTCCCAGTTTTTTCTTAAGACAAGAAACATGAAAAACTGGGTGGATAGAGCTGGTTGGAGGCAATTCCAGCTTATAAGCAACCTGCCCTACTCGTTGGACAATCTGAAAAGGTCCAAAGAAACGAGGAGAAAGTTTGAGATTCCTTCTAGCAACCAATGATTGTTGCCTATAAGGCTGTAATCTCAAATAAACCCAATCCCCAACAGCAAATTCTCGTTCTGTTCTTCTCTTATCAGCTTGGTACTTCATCCTTTCTCGAGCAGCAACTAAATTACTCTTAAGAGTAAAAAGAATCTGAGCTCTAGTCTTCAAAACTTCATCAACTGCTGGATTAGCAGTCAAACTAGGTATATAAGCTTGCAGCTTGGGTGGAGGTCTACCATACACTACCTCGAAGGGAGTTAACTTGGTAGCAGTGTGAGGAGTGGAATTATACCACCATTCAGCCAAGGTTAACCAATCAGACCACAACCTAGGCCTATCCCCGGAAAAACTCCTCAAAAAATGTTCAACACATTTGTTGACTGCCTCAGTTTGGCCATCACTCTGAGGGTGGTAGGCAGATGAGTAAGAAAGGGTCACTCCTTGGAGGTTAAAGAGTTCCTTCCAAAAGGAACTGGTGAAAGTAGCTCCTCTATCAGAAACAATATTCTGAGGCATGCCATGGAGTTTAAACACATTATCAAAAAATAATGTTGCCACCTTAGATGCTGTAAATGGATGCTTTAAAGCCATAAAATGTGCATATTTGGATAATCTGTCAACAACAACCATGATGACAGAAAATCCTTTAGAGATTGGCAAGCCTTCAATGAAATCCATGGACAAATCTGTCCATGTATTTGCAGGTATAGGAAGAGGCTGTAAAAGACCTGCAGGATGTAAATGCTCCACCTTATTCCTCTGACACAGATCACATTCTCGTATATACTGCTTCACTTCACGTTTAAGTCCAGGCCAATAAAAGTCATGTCTAGCTCGATGCAATGACTTATGGAACCCTGAATGTCCAGCAGAGGGGCTAGCATGGATAAAATGTAAAATTTTTAGTTTCAATTCCTGATTATCAGGTATATAAATTCTGCCCTTCTTGAACAATAACCCATGCTTGATAGAAAATGCAGAAGATGAAGAAGGAGAACTCCCTTGTAATGCTGCCAAATGATCCTGCACTTTCTGATCTGAAGTGTAAGCTTGTTTCAATTCCTCCAACCAAATTGGAGTAGGAAATGAGGTAGTAGACATTAAAGTTGTGTCATCTGAAACTGCCTTTCTTGACAAAGCATCTGTTGCTTTGTTTTCAACTCCCTTCTTGTACTCAATTGTGAATTCATAGCCTAAAAGCTTAGAAATCCACCTCTACTGAGCATCTGTCCCCACTTTCTGTTCTAAAAGGAACTTTAAACTGTGATGATCAGTTCGAATAACAAAGGCAGACCCTAACAAATAAGGCCTCCACTTTTTGACAGTCATGACTAATGCCAAAAGCTCCTTCTCATATGTTGAAAGCATTAAATTTTTTCCCTTAAGAGCCTGACTTAGAAAAGCCAATGGCCTCTTGTCTTGCATCAAGACAGCTCCTATTCCCACTCCACATGCATCACATTCAACCACAAACTGTTTATTGAAATCAGGTAAACATAGAACAGGAGGACTGGTGACTGCCTTCTTTAATTCTTCAAAAGCATGAGTGGCTGCCTCAGACCACTTAAAAGCATCCTTTTTCAACAAAAGAGTTAAAGGTGCTGCAATCTGTCCATAGCCACGAATAAATTTTCTGTAATATCCTGTTAATCCCAAGAAACCCCTCAAAGCTTTGAGATTTTTTGGAATTGGCCAAGACAACATTGCTTCCAGCTTTCTTGGATCAGCTCTCACACCATCTTTGGAAATTAAATGGCCAAGGTACTCGATTTCTGAACAAGCAAAGTAACACTTGGACCTCTTTGCAAACAATTGATTAGTCTCCAATGTATTCAAAACAGTGGCCAGATGATTTAAATGGGATGCCATATCTTTGCTGTAGACAAGAATGTCATCAAAAAATACTATGACAAACTGCCTAAGAAAAGGTTTAAAAACCTCATTCATCAATGCTTGAAATGTTGAGGGGGCATTTGTAAGGCCAAATGGCATGACAAGGAACTCATAGTGACCCTCATGAGTCCTAAATGCAGTCTTATGTACATCCTCATCTTTCATTCGAATCTGGTGATAACCAGATCTCAAGTCCAATTTAGAGAATACTGTTGAACCAAATAGCTCATCCAATAACTCATCAACAACAGGTATTGGATACTTATCCTTAACAGTAGCTTCGTTTAGCACCCTATAATCGATGCACATCCTCTAAGACCCATCAGATTTCCTCACTAGCAATACAGGAGATGAAAATGGAGACTGACTTGGCCTAATCACACCAGACATGAGTAGTTCAGATACAATCTTCTCGATTTCTGTTTTTTGAAATAAGGATATCTGTATGGCCTCACACTAACAGGTATAGTGTCTTTCTTGAGGTTGATTTGGTGATCTCGAGCTCGATGAGGAGGTAAAGAAGTATGTTCATCAAAAACCTTTCCAAACTTTTGTAATAACTGCAGTATTTCTGGACAAGGATCATTCTGAGGTTTCATGTTTTCCACAGCCATAAGTTGTAACCATACTCCTTTAAAGCCTACTTTAGAGATCATAGAAATTTCCTTATCATCAACTAAAGTGCTGGCAGATGATGTGAGTCCTTTAAAACAAACTTCTCTTCCATGATAAACAAACTGCATTTTTAAGTCTGTGAAATCCCACAGTATTGGTCCAAGTGATGAAAGCCAACTTACTCCCAACACTACATCACACCCTCCGAGAGATAATGAGAAAAAATCAACAACAAATCTGGTGCCTTGGATTTGAATACCAACACCAACAGCTTTGCCACCACTAGACAAAACATCACCATTAGCCACTTTGACTTGCAAAGCTTGCCTTTGCTGCAATACCAAGCCACACCTGCCTACCAGAGCAGTATCCACAAAATTGTGGGTGCTGCCAGAATCAATCAATATGACTACCTTTTTGTTATGAATATGACCAACCATTCTCATGGTTGTAGTACTGGGAGAACCTACCATAGCTTGCAATGAAATGGAAGCTATGTCAGCAGATTCAGGCTCCTCATGGATCTCTTCCACAAGTAATTCCTTCTCACTCGTATGAACACTAGTTTCACCAATTTCCATTCCATCTAACACATAAACTTTTGGCCTACTGCACTTATGGCCTGGTTGCCATTTCTCATCACAAAAATAACATAAGCCTTTCTTTCTTCTCTCTTGCATCTGAGACTCACTTATTTTTTGATAAGGTAACTTAACAATAGGTGCCTTAGGGTTTCCCAAAACAGAAGGTCCCATATTAGACTGAGGATAATCACTAGAACTAGGTCTCCACGATCTCTTTGTACTCCAAACATACTGTTCTTGAATTTTTGCTAAACCAAAGGCATCATTTAAGGAAGAAGGATTCAACATACGGATTGGCAGCCTAATCTCATCTTTCAAGCCACTCAAAAAACAACTTAATTTGTTTCTTTTAGAAATGCCTTTAATACAATTGGAAAGCAGTTCAAATTCAGTTTTATAAGCAGTAACTGAATGAACCTGTTTCAAACGTGTTAATGCCTCTATAGGATCATCATAAGCAGATGAACCAAAACGTACCTGCACTGCTTGAATGAATTCCTCCCAAGAATGAAAAACTTCCGACTCACTTGCATCCTGGAACCATACCAAGGCATCATTGTCCATGTGGAATGAAGCTATAAAGATCCTTTGGCCAGGAGGAACTTGATGATACAGAAAATATTGATTAGCACGATAAATCCAAGCAGCAGGATCCTTTCCACCAAATCTTGAAAAATCCAGCTTTATTTGTCTCATATTAGATCTGTCAGGTATATTTGTGCAGTAGACTCCCCCCGAACCATCATCTGTTTCACCTTCTCGCGAGTGATGAAAACCTTGTCCATTCCTTGTATTATGAGCATTAGTTTCCAGCTGAGGATTATAAGGAAGCTTCGAAAGATGCTGCAATAATTCAGTAAATTTCCTATCCTGTGCCTCCCTTTCCAATCTTGCTGTTTCTTGCTGCTGAGCCAGGATCGTAATTGCATCCTCGATCTGTTTTTGTTGTCTTTCTTGCCGCTCCCTTAACTGATTGACAGAATCAAGGATCTGTGCATATGATCTCGTGCCTTCCGCCATTACTGACAACTGATACCAATTGTAGTGGACCTTGTATAGTCTAAGAGAAACTGATGAGAACTGAGGTCACTAACCTCCAGAAATTCAACAGAGTTATGCTAGAGAAGAGGAAGATATAGAGAGAAAAGAGATAGAGAGAGATAGAAACAGAGAGAGAGGTTGAGTTTCCTTTGAATGCCGAAGTTAGCTTCTTTCCCAACTTACGGCTACTATTTATAGAAGGGGGTTTCGGTTACATGAGCAGTTAGGAAAACTGCACAATTTGACCCAAACGACAATGCAAGAACGACATCGTTCTAATTATTCCACCTTAACACTAAATGACACGATTACAGACAGTTAAACAAACCAACTGACACTTAAACAAAACTCTGCGTTTTGGTCATTTCTTCACTGCGAGTCGAGACTTCAATCTCAGCAAGACTTCAACCCTTGTTCATGCAAAGCTCAGACATCACTTACTATAGCCCGTAACACTTTCGTTATTTAAATGTATTTTTGCACTAACTCTTTTTAACTGTGAACTGGTTGGTTATGCCGGACTGAGTCCGAGGAGTTCGGGGGTCGGATGGATTGCGAACGGAGTTGATTGTATGTTTGGTTTGTGATTGGATTGTGTTGACATTTTTTGGTTGTGGTGGATATTGGTGATTTTATGAAGTAATGATATACTTTGGGATTATGAGGATTTTTAAGTTTTGAGAAATTAAGATAGATTATTTTAGAAGCTTAGGCTTAAATATGGAAATCCGTAATTGGTTGAAAACTTACGGAAATTGTGTGATTATTTTTTTTATAGGTGACGATTATTAGTCGACTCAACATTTTTTGAAGAAATTTCTGAAAAGCTAAGAAGTCCAGGTAAGCGGGGTTCATATACTAGTTTTGCATAAAAGAAATAAAATGAGGTTGACTTTGAAGATAAACGTGTTTTGAAAAGAAATGAGCTGAAAACAACCTCAGATATTTATTCTGCATATGCATAAATTCAATATAAGAGAAAGTGTTTTCTGTCATGACTGGTGTAGACATGAGCTAGTTTTGTGCACTTTGTTTCTGAACTATGTAAAAGAGAGAATAAGGAATTCTAAAAGTTTTGTTATGAACAAATGAGAATATTTTGTTTATGTTTATCTCGAACATGTGAAATGATCTGAAGCCTTTCAGTGTTTTGTTTTGATATGATGTGTCATCTGAAAACCTTGGCATAAAGTTCTAATTCTGTATATGGTTGTAATCGGATTTTCGATGAAATCCGTTCTGTTTCTGTTAAGGCCCAGCCACGGGTATAATGGTGGTTTATAACCCTACCACGGGAGTGAAACATGAAAAATGGCCCAGCCACGGGTATAATGGTGGTTTATAACCCTACCACGGGGGTGAAACATGGAATATGGCCCAGCCACGGGTATAATGGTGGTTTATAACCCTACCACGGGGGTTAAACATGGAAAATGGCCCAGCCACGGGTATAATGGTGGTTTATAACCCTACCACGGGGGTGAAACATAGAATATGGCCCAGCCACGGGTATAATGGTGGTTTATAACCCTACCACGGGGGTTAAACATGGTATTGTCCCGATATGATATTAAATGAAGATAAGATTATAATGTTTCAGTTTAGAAATGCCAACGAATTCTATTTTTGGAATAAGTTTATTTTTCTGAAAATTTTGTTCTAATGTTTTTGTATAAGTTTTGTTTCTACATTCTGAAAGTAAATGTTTTGTTCGGCTTATCAAATGTTATAAATGCTCATGTTTACATGCTAGTATATGCTCTCTGCTTACTGAGTTGTTGATAACTCACCCCGTTAATCTTCATAATATTTCAGATGACATCGATGGCTCAGCTGAAGATCAGTATTAGAGTCTATGGAGAAGATTAGCATTGATTTGTTGTTGGGTATCTCATGATATTAGTGTTGGTGTTGGAGGTTAATTATCTTTCTTAAGTTTGCTTCAATGGATTTAGACGGTTTATGGATACTTATGTTAATGTTATATTATTTCTAGTTGTTATTTGAGACATGAAGAAAAGTTGATTTTATTTGGGTTGTTGGATTGAATATTGGATAGATGAGTTTATTTGATTTATTTAATTGAAGCATATACGTTCGATTTGAGGTTTGGGAAAATGGATAAATTCTTGAATTTGGAAGTACTCTAGCCTTGTTAGAGTTGATTATCAGGTTTTATGAGTTAACTCTCCGGACCCTCGGGGTCGGGGCGTTACAATTATAATTCCAAAGATGAATTGATGTGCTCAGTTATAATTTATGCTAATTAGGTGCATTTTATTTTCTTACTTTTATGGTTGTTTAGATCAAAATTAATGAGTTGGTATGGTTGTGGACAATTGTCAAATTTTCATGGATATTGCCTCAGTACGTACGCCTAGTTATAGATTTTCGGATGCTAGAAGTTAAGAGTACCAAATACTCATTTTCCATAAAAATAAAAAGAGCACCACCTTTGAGCTGGTCTTGGACGCCTTTGAGCTGGTCTTGGACGCCTTTGATATCCCAAAAGATGCTTGTGAACTGAAAAGGGTGATGCTTTTTTTAGTTGTGTGAGGATGGAGATCATGAGGCCGAGGATCACGAGATCAGTGAAGGCTGGGAGAAGGGAAAGATGCTAGAAATATTATGAAATGCCAAGAATTTAAGGAGATGGAAGGAAAAACTATTAACGAAAAACCCAAAATAATAACAAATCTAAAAGGAAAAAAAAAAAAACAATTGGCTACACTATTATAAGATTTCTAACAGTGCACTAATGGAATAGGGTTAAAGGAACAAATTTGATCAATCGTTCCAAGATTTTATGTTCATATAGGTGGACTGGGCACATGATGGCAAAAAAGTCGAAAGAAACTAATTAAAAGTTTTTATGCCTAGTAATAATACACTCCCTCAAGACACAAGGAAAGGCTTGACCTAGCAACAATGCTCGCTGCCAACCAACAAATACTCTGAGTAACTCGAGCAACAAAGCTCACTCTTGTTTGCTTGCCCCAAGCACGAGATCTAACTCTCACTTCTACAAACACGTTTGAACTTTGGATATTCTCCCTATGAAGTTCTTCAGGTTTCTATGAAGCTTTTAAAAGAATGAATGGATGGACATGCGGGTACTTAGACTGAATGAAAGTACAAATGGGCATGCGGGCGCAATTGTTCACCCCGAGAAACAAGGAGACTTTGGGTGAGCAATCACACTCATCCCGAAAAATATGGAAGGACAATTGCTAGTAAAATTAGTTGTCCTCAGGCGAGGAACTAGGACCCCCAACTCTGCTCACTCCGAGCAATAAGGAAGGACCGTGCCAAATATCAATACTCGCCCTCGAGACACAGGGAAAGACTTGACTGAGCAACAAGAAAAGACCTGATAGAGCAACAATGCTCACCTTGAGAGACGAGACTTTGGGGAGCCTTCTCGCCCAACAAAAAATATGGAGAAAAGCAATTGACAAAGGTCGGTCGAGAAACAATGCTCTTCCTGAGCAATAACAATTGCCCCAAGTGACAATACTCACCCAGGCAATAATGCTCGCTTGAGCAACAAAGGATTTCACCGAACAACAAGGCTCTTCCAAGGAACAAAGGATTATGCAGAGCAACAAACAAAAATGCTCTCTCAAGCAACAAAGGACTTCTAGAATTTTATATCATTGTTTTTCTTCATCTCATATTCTCTTTCCTTTCTTTTCTCTTCATGACCCACATAAATTGAGCAAAATGTCCTCAAACAATAAATTATAAATTCCAATTCTCATTGTTTGCTAATGTATTCAATCGAGATAATTTCGTCTAGCTGATGATGATCTTCCTTTAAAATTTTAACAAGGGATCACTCTTCTAATTAAGAAGTGTCCATGCATCTTTAGATGTTTAAATTGAAGGAAGAACAATTATCAAAATTTACAAATTGATCGAAGAAATAGTAAGTGCTATCGTCAAGTCCTATCGAAGAAATTAAGAACTTATGATGGGAACACTCCGAATTATAAGATCTTGTTAATTACTTACATCAGGTAATGACGCCGGGCTAGAATATGAGATTATTCTGAAGGCTAGTTAAACAACGGGAGTTAGAGATTGAGATTGAGATTGAGAAAAATCGCAAGGAAACTTATCCTTGATGGTCACACTATTTAGCCCCCGATAGTCCACACACAATTACCAAGTGCCATCGGCCTTTCAAACTAGCAGTATGGGGGAAGAGTAAGGGCTTTGGCTAGGTTGAATTACCTCCGTCTTCAATAGTTCTTGAACGATTTTCTCAATTTCATCTTTTTAATAATAAGGGTAACAGTAGGGCCTTATGGAGATGGGGTTGGTGTTTGGGATAAAATTTATAGCATGGTCATGGGTATGTGGGGGTGGTAATCCCTTTGGATTAGCAAATACATCATTAAAGTGGCCTAACAGGGTCTGAATATTTGCTGGAATGGGCTCCTCAGCTTGCTGGTCCGTGGCACTGTCTTCCTCTAACAGCTACAAAATGACACCCTTGTTTTCCTTTTTTTCACCTTTTAACAATGACCCTTCTTTGATCATATTTACTGCAGTAAGGCCTTGCAACATAACTTCTTTGCCCTCATAGCAAAATTTCATGGACAAGTTTTTAAAATCCCGTAAAATAGAGTCAAGCTCCCATACCATAATTTGTACTTCTAATAGAAAGGCAGTTCCTTGAACAAATAGTCTCACAGCTTTGCATTACCCCTCACTTGGGATGAGATCCCCATTAGCAACCCTTACTTTGACTTTTTCCATGTCATCAATAGGCAAGTTGGATTTCTTAATGAAAGCGGGGTCCAAAAAATTATGAGTAGAATCATTGTCAATGTCAATCAAGATTGTGACCTTCTGGTTTCCAATTCTCCCTTTCACCCTCATTGTGTGTGGATTGTGTGATCCGGTAATTGCATGGAGCGATAGTTTAGGATTGGGTGGGGTAATGGTGGTTTCGAAAACTATTTGGGTGGGGTCACTTTGTTCACCAATTTTCCCCCAAATGGGTTCACTATACTCACGGTCCAGAAACACTTCTTCTAGTAAATATAGGTTGGGGTTTTGACATCTATGGCATGGGAGCCACTTGGTATCACAATGATAACACAATCATTTCTCCCTCCTCTCTTTCATTTGGCTTTGGGTGATTTTGTGGATGGGAAAACTTGGTTTGTGTTGGTTGGGCTTGGTTGGGTCTATGTGGTGGGTGGGTGGTGTTTTCAAAATACCTGTGTCAGGTGAATATAGTAGGCTGGATCTGGGGCTTCTTTTGGTTAGGCTCACATTTTCTTCTTGAATTTTGGCTAGACTATGTGCTGTGGTTAAGTTGGTGGGTTTAAAGATACGCACTGTTAATCGGATCTCATCTTTTAGGCCACTTAAAAAATAACTTAACATGTTCTGACACCCCTCTCAATCCGTTAGACAAGATTTCAAACCTTGCTTGATAGTCTTTTACAATACCAATTTGCCTTAATCTTGTGAGGGCTTCCATCATCATATTCATGGGCTCGAATCTAATCAACATGGCCTTACTGAATGTGTCCTTGTCCCTAAAGTGGGTTGTTTCTTCCATTTCTTGAAACCAAATGAGGGTTTTACCCTCCATGTGAAAAGAGGCAAGCCTTAGCTTCTGATATGGTAATGTGTTATGAAAATGAAAAAACTGATTAACCTTGTAAATCCAACCAGCAGGGTCTTCCTCATTAAAAATGGGAAAGTCTAATCTCACTGTTCATGCATGCACATCACGTCCATGTTGGTATTGAAATTGCTGGTTTTGATGGTTTTGCTATTGGTATTGTTGCTACTGAAAAGGTTGCTGAAAAGTCTGATGTAGCTGTAAGTTTTCAGCATCTTCCCTGACTTGTTCACTAGAGGATGAGTCCCTAGGGCTGACGTGGGGCTGCCTCTTCTGCATCTTTGCTGTTAACACAGCTAGCTAGTGTACAATCACTTCATTTTGACGTTTGAGGATAGCCATTTCAGTATCCAAATGTAAAACCTTAGCATCAGAGGTTTTTGTCATTTCATTGTACTGATTATTTGAAGATTTTTTTAGGGCAATGAGCCCATCTTGTAGTTGGTTTTGTCTTGTCCCCTCAGCCATTGTAAACAGTGCTAGAAATCAGTGTCTCTTGATACCACTTGTAACACACTAGGACAAAAAGGATTTACAAACACAGGAAAAATCTCTCTTCGAGGGGAGCGCCTCCTGGAAGGGGGTGAGAGACAGAGATGGAAAAAGTAGAAACTAGGTTCTCATTAAACTTTCTATTGTAGTGATTTCTTAAAAGAAAAGAAAAACATCTTAAGGAACCACTATCTCAATAGTACAAGTAATGAAACCAAGGATTTCATACCTTTATAGTTTTCGATTACAAGGTCAAAATTGAAACCAGCCATGAGAGCTAGCATGCATGCATCCTGTCCAGGAGGCAAACTAGGAGTAAATTAATTAATACCGACCCAAATTAACTTATATAATATAGGACAGACCAATTACTAATGATAAGTACTATAATCACAAAAAGATCTCACAAAATTACTGCTAGCGCTATACGTACACTGCTATATTTACGTGCACGCCAATACAAAGTTTTTCAGTATAAATAAATATATATATATATATATATATATCTATATATTCTACCGTAAGCTTCGGGTAAATTAAACTAGGACTAAATTAAATAATCAAATCCGGGTGAGTCGTACTGTACGTACATTACTGGTTGTAAAAGATGCATTCACCCTGCAATAAGGAGCTGATTCAGTACATATATATTAATTGTGCATTACACTTTGGGTAAAAGCATTCGTTAAACGGGCAATTGGTGTTAATTATAGCCCCCTAGCTTCGGAAAGGGAAAAGTCTTAATTTATAAGTTGGGTTCATTATAATAAATAAATATACTGTAAAATTAAAGAAGTGCATATCAAACTTAAGGAGGAACGTTATACGTACGTATTTTAATCCTAATTAATAATCTAGCTAAGGCAATGGACACATGGAATAAACGTACGTATAGATTAATGAGGGAAGAAAGACCTACCAAAACGAAAGAAGCTAGCTAGATATCATGCATATAGAAATTGAAAGCACCTAATTAATAAGGGTTTAAAAAAAAACACCTAATTAATAATTATGCGCACAAAATATAGAAGGCAGGGAAGGGTATATATTATAATTGTAACTAAAAGCAAAACCCAGAACAGCAGCCCGCGACCAGCAGTACTAATCGATCCTCTAGTCTGGCTTTCTTTCTTCTTCTCCATTTTTTTTTTTTCAAGAGATCAAAAGGGAAATCTATATATTGATCGATATTGTAGGCGTGCTTTGAAAAAGAGATCAACTCCACCACACACACTCATGATCGAGGTCTTGTCTCTCTCTAATCTTTAGGTAAGACGGGTATCATCAAGTAATAGCTGAATTATGATTAACCTAATTGGTTTGCATCCATACACACACACACATATATATATATATATATATATATTATGTATGTATGTATGTATAAGCAACCAACGAGGAAATTCGTGGCCCCAAAGGGCAAGGCAAATTAAAGGGTAATAGCTAGGCGGCAAAGGAATAGCTTTTCTTTTCTTTTCTTCTACCATTTCATGAGCTATAATAGCTCGTGCATGAGCAATATTGACAAACTCATGCATGGAAGGCTCGTGATATATACCAAGAAACGGTAGTTGAAATTCACATAACTTGAAAAATATGTAGTTTAATCCCAACCTCAGGGAGTGTACAATGATATTAAGCAAGTGTATGCACGTGCAAAGATAATGATCAGTAAAATTTTTATATGTTGAACAAGCTAGCAGTTGGGCAAGTTAAGGATCGAGTGATCAGAAAGTGAGGCCTTGATGCAATATATTGGAACGTTAATATATTTAACACATGCATGTAAAATTTTGTTATAATTACCTGATGCAGGCTAGGATCCAAGCGTCTGATGAGGCTCAGCTAACAGATGCGATGTTAAAAGCATTGAATTACTTCGAGAAGGTAGACCAATACAAAATTGGTGGGAAGAGATGAGTATTCTTAGGATTTGGGCGAGAAGCAACAGATTTGGATGAGAAGTGGTATGCGTCGGATTTGGGCGAGTAATGATTTATTTCTCGGTTGGGCAATAAGACTTTTCCTCGGTTGGGTAAGGAGAAGTGTCGACATCAGTATTTTAACTAAGACTTTGGTTACAGGTGTCAGAATCGTGCATATGACCTCAATCTGGAAAGCTCTCTTTGTCGCACATGTTGTGATCACCAAGTTTTCCCAGGTGGGCCCCTTGTTATCCCCAAAATTAGCCCATTTTATTCCGAATCATCACTTTTAGTTAATTCTTCCATTTTTGGTCAATTGTTTTTATGGTAATGTTTATCTTTGGTAATGATTTTATTCTAGATTCTTAAGCTAGATTTTGACCATAGTTAAGTTATTTCGTATTCTATTGTTTGGCCTTAGGTACAATTTTACCATTTTTCCTTAGCTATAAGCCTAGCTTGTGAGCTTCAGAAGATTATCATTAATTTATTTTATAGTAAAACCCTAATCTCATAGTTTCTCTCGATTTGCAATTTTTCTCAATCTCAATCTCTAGCTCCCATTGTTTAACTAGCCATTACAATAATCTCCTATTCTGGCCCGACGTCATTACCTAATGTAATTAATTAACAAAGTCTTATAATTTGGAGTCTTCCTATCATAAGTTCTTTATTTCTTCGATAGGATTTGACGGTAGCACTTACTATTTCTTCGATCAATTTGTAAAGTTTGATAATTGTTCTTCCTTCAATTTAAACATCTAAAGATGCTTGGATGCTTCTTAATTAGAAGAGTGATCACTTGTTAACACTTCAACGGAAGATCAACATCAGCTAGACAAAATTATCTCGATCGAATACATTAGCAAACAATGAGAATTGAAATTTATAATTTATTGTTTAAGGTCGTTTTGATTAAATTATGTGGGTCATGAAGAGAAAGGAAAGGAAGAGAAGATGTGAAGAAGAAAAACAATGATATTAAATTCTAGAAGTCCTTTGCTGCTTGAGAGAGCATTTTTTTTTGTTGCTCAGCATAGTCCTTTGTTGCTTGGGAGAGCCTTGTTGCTCGGTGCAATCCTTTGTTGCTCAGGCAAGCATTGTTGCCTAGGTGAGTAAGTATTGTCACCCGGGGCGAGCATTATTACTCAGGAAGAGCATTGTTTCTCAAGAGGCCTTTGTCAATTGTTTTTGGTGGTGGGCAAAGTGTTTGCTAGATTCTTCCTTTACTCCAAATGTTTTGTCGGGCGAGCAAG
Organism: Juglans regia; assembly: GCF_001411555.2. Classification (NCBI taxonomy): domain Eukaryota; kingdom Viridiplantae; phylum Streptophyta; class Magnoliopsida; order Fagales; family Juglandaceae; genus Juglans; species Juglans regia. Next base: position 19,878,680 of record NC_049905.1, on the reverse strand, counting down.
CTCCCCAAAGTCTTTTGTCTCTCAAGGTGAGCATTGTTGCTCTATCTGGTCTTTTCTTGTCGCCCAGTCAAGTCTTTCCCTATGTCTCGAAGGCGAGTATTGATATTTGGCACGGCCCTTCCTTATTGCTCAGAGTGAGCAATGTTGGTTGTCCTAACTCCTCGCCTGAGGACGACTATTTTTACTCGCAATTGTCCTTCCTTGTTTTTCGAGATGAGTGTGATTGCTCACCCCAAGTCTCCTCGTCGATCAGGGCGAGCGGTTGTGCTCGCATGCCCATTTGTACGTTCATTCAGTCTAGGTACCCACATGTCCATCTGTTCATTCTTTTAAGAGCCTCATAGAAATTCGAGGAACTTCATGGGGAGAACATCCAAAGTTCAAACTTGTTAGCACAAGTGAAAGTTAGATCTCGTGCTTGGGGCGAGCAAACAAGAGTGAGCTTCATTGCTCGGTACTCAGAGTATTTATTACTTTGCAACGAGCATTCTTGCTAGGTCAAGCCTTTCCTTGTTTCTTGAGTGAGCGTATTATTACTAGGCACAATCCTTCCTTGTTGCTTGGGGTGAGCTTCAGGGCCCACCATGCTTGGGCAAGTTTCATGGCCTACCATGTTTGGACGAGCTTCTTTGTTATGCTTTTTTGTTCAATGCTTAGCGTCTCCCGACTTCTTAGCTGCGGTGAAAAACTCAATTGAGTTTTGTTGCTCGCCTATTTGATAAATTAGGTAAGTCATGTATTCCTCGAGCGAACTCCTTTGGTTGCCTTGATTGTTGCCCGATTGCTTGCCCCGAAACTCTCCATGCGTGGGTCTGGCTGACTATTTGCCTTGCTTGCCTTCGCTAATCCCTATGAGGGTAGGCTTCACGTTTAGAGCCTAGGAAAGGTTCATGGTTACTTACCTTGATCATTGCTAGGGTGGTCTCTTTGCTAATTAAGTGCCCACCTTGCTTGTCTCTCAATTGTACTATATTGCTCGCCTGGGACTTTCCTACCACTAACAGGTCAGTGCTTGTTTCTTGGGCGAGCTTCAGTGCTCGCTAGGATGTCCAAGTGTTCTAAGCAATGGTGGGTATAGTGACCACCAGACTTATTCCTGGGTGAGAAATGGGGTTCACCGAGGATGTCCAATTGCTAACGTGGTTGGTGCTCGTCAGGCTTTTGCCTCTGGCTAGCTGCATTGGATTTTGACCTGAAGGAGCAACCTTCAAAACCTACTGATAAGAGCACTACTGAATATGTGGTTGAGTATCAAAAGTGGGAAAGGGCTAATAGGCTTTGTTTGAAAATTATCAAATGTTCTATATCTGATTCCATTATGGGAGTTATGATGGTACAAGTGGAGTTAGGGAGTACATTATAAAAATGATACATATATCCTCTAAGCTAGAAGCCCTTAAAGTTTCCATTGCAGAGCCTTTTCTAGTCTATCATGTTCTAAATAGTCTTCCTAGGCAGTTTAATCTGCTAAAGGTTGCTTATAATGCTCAACGGGATAAATTGAATTTAAATTATTTAATAGTAGTATGTTCCCAAGAGGGGTATAGGATGAGTCATTAAACTGTTGAAACTATGCAATTGGCTTTTCAGCCACCATCGAACAAGGAGTCTTCTCATAATCATAAGTCTAACTTTCATAAGGGTAATAAGTCACACTGAAATCAGCACAATAAAAGGTTTAGAGGTCAGACTTCTAGTAGTCCTAAAGAAGCTATAAAGAAAAATTATCAATGTAAGTTCTGTAAAAAGAAGGGTCATTGGCAAAAGGATTATTTTAAGTTGAAGGCTTGGTTAGAGAAAAAGAAGAATAATAAGAAGAACTTAGCATGTACCTCTTTGGCCTTAGTTTGTTTTGAGTCTTCTTTAGTAGATTTGCCTTTAAATTTTTCGTGGAAAGACTCAGGTGCAAATATTCATATTACGAATTCCTTGCAGGGGTTTATAAGCAAACGGAGGCCAAGTGAGGATGAAGTGAGCTTGTGCGTTAGGGAGCACCATTTTTGCACCGTCAATGAGACGGAATTTAATTTCTATATCAAAATTTGATGATTCTAGTTTTTCTTTCAAGTTTGGTAATGGAAAAGTTGAGTGTTTTATGATTCTCATTTGGTTGGAAATGGCATTTTATGTGATGATTTATATAGAATATCTTTGCCTCCTTTTGGTGAAGTTTCTTGTGTCACTAATGTAGCAAAGAAAATGTCTTTCATTCGTGAATCATTTTCTATGTTGTGGCACAAGAGGTTAAGGCACATTTCAAAAGAAAGAATCGAAAGATTGATAAAAGTAGGGTTGCTACCCGCCCCCTACGGGGCGGGGGCACCCCGCACCCCTCCCCGCATGGGGCAGGGGATAGGGTTTTCACCCCCGTCCCCCGCTCCCAAGATGTGGGGGCGGGGTGCGGGGCCGATTCCCAATCCGCCCCGTTTCTTTTCACTTAAAAAAAATACTATATTAATTTTATTTAAAATTATTTATATGTGCAAAAATACATTTTTAGATCCAAATTATAAATTAAAAATTTTTAAATATAACTTTAATTTAAAAACTATGTAATTTTTAAATTTGTTAGTGCATATTTTGTGTAAATTGTAGTGTATTAGTTTTTAAACTATGTAGTTTTTAAATTTGTGAATGCATATTTTGTGAACAAGTCTAACAAATTGTAATATATATTTATATATATAAAATTTGTAAAATATAAATAGATATTTATGTTTATATATGTATATAATATATATATATATAAATGGGGACGAGGCGGGGCGGGGTTGGGCCCTCCCCGTCACCCGCCCCCGCTAGGGCCCCTAGATGCGGGGCGGGGCCCGCATGGGCGGAACGGGGTTGCCCGCCCCGCCATGCGGAGGCGGAGCAGAAGCGGGGCAGGGCCCCGCTGCCCACCCCTTGATAAAAGTTGAGATACTTCCCTCGCTAGATTTCTCAAATTTTGACACCAACGTGGATTGTATAAGAGGAAAGCTGACTAAATTCACAAGAAAAAGTTCTACTAGAAGCGATAGTCTTTTAAACTTGAGACATACAGACATTAGTGGACTTTTACCTTGTACCATATATGAAAATAAGTACTTCATAACTTTTATTGATGATTTCTCTCGCTATGGATATGTTTACCTGATTAATGATAAATCTCTTGCACTTGAGAAATTGAAGATACTCAAAATGGAAGTAGAGAAACAATGTGGGAAAAGTATTAAAGTTGTTAGGTCTGACTGTGGTGGTGAGGGCTATGGGAAGTATGATGAGTCTGGTCAAAACATGGGTGATTTTGCTAAATTTTTACAAGAGTGTGGGATGGTGCCTCAATACACCATGCTAGGGATACCTAAGCAAAATGACATTTCTTAAAGATGAAATCAGACTTTGAAGGATAAGGTTAAGAACATGATGAGCAGAACAAATTTGTCAAAGTATCTATGGGGTGAAGTTTTGAAAACTGTTATGTGCATTTTGAACAAGGTCCTAGTAAATCTGTTTCAAAAACTCATTTTGAATTGTGGACAAACCGTAAGCTAAGTTTGACTTATTTCAGAGTTTGGGGATGCCCAGTTGAGATTATGATCAATAATCCCTTGAAAAGAAATTAGACCCAAAATCGACTCCTGGTTATTTTATTGGGTACCCAGACAAATCAAAATGATATAAGTTCTATTGTCTTAATCGTGGCACCATAAGTGTTGAGTCCATTACAGCCTAAGTTTTGGAGAATGATGTTGGTGATAGTAAGAGTTATGTACTGAAGTTACAAAATTTTATCATATTTGGTACTTTATTTTTTGTTATATGTAATGAACAATATTTTGATAACTATGTAATGAACAATATTATTTAATTTATCTACTGTTTTTGAATTTCAATTACCAATCTTTTTTAATGTTAGCTCATCAAACTTTAATATTCAATCACTGCACTTCAATTCTCAATCTTTTTTAATTTGAAATATCTAACTTTAATATTAAATAAAAATTTTACACGTTCACACGTAAGTAGCCTCAACGTTCGAATGTCCAGGGCCCATTCGAACATGAATATAAATACGTTCGAACGTTATACAATTCCTCAGTTGCCTTTAGCAATGGTTTCCACAAACCGTCATAGAAAATATTTTTTGGTGACGGTTTGGGAACTGTCACAATTGCCGAACCGTCACAAAAACTCATTTATGTGTTGTAGTGGTACTACACTCTGGTTTCACATGGGCATGCAACCTTTTATAAACTTCCTTTAATCACACACACATATATAAATGTTTTTCAGCTGATCAAGTTTATTCTTCGCATGCATGCGCTATATTATATACAACCTAGCTAACCCAATCATGTTATAAGGAAATAACAAGATCAATATCATTAGAGAAGGAAATATACAGTGTAATTTGCACTTTTTTTTGGCCGATTTCTTTTCTCACTACAAGAAAAATGACCTTTTGCGGCGATTTTTGTTTTGTTGCAAAAACAATCGCCGCAATAAGTAATTATTTGCGGCGAAAATAAAATCGTCGCAGCTTATTCACATCGACTTTGAATTCAAACTCAGTGGCGCAATCATTTTCTTTATTGCAGCGATTTTTTACTATATTGTGGCGAAAATAATCGCTGCAATAAGAAACAATGTGTTGCAACGGAGGAAAATCGTTGGAACACTTCTCTTGGGCGCCAAAATGCATTTTCTTTTATTTTTCCCCCCTGTTTTGTTCCCGAGTACAGGTCCCTTCTCCACTTCGACGTTCTTCCCATTTTTGCCTACCTGCAAATCCCCCCACCCCCACACGGCTTCATCTCCATTTTCAACATCAGGGCACAAAGCTATGTAGTCCTCTTCATTTCTCTTCTGCGAAAGCTAGGATCCTCGTCATTTCCACCCTTCTCCACTTCGACGTACGTTCTTCCCCATTTTCGCCTACCTGCAAATCCACCCACCCCCACACGACTTCATCTCCATTTTTGACATCAGGGCACAAAGCTTCTACTCCTCCGCTTAATTTTCCTTCCGCGAAAGCTAGGGTTGTCATTTCCTCTCCATACAAAATCGCATGCCTCCATCATTCGTCTCAGAGTGATTTGCTTTCACTATAGGTAACTCTGCAACTCATTTTCTGTTCTCTCCCCCTTCATCCGTGCTAGTTACTTCACAAAAATTGGCCTTTTTGTTTGTAGACTAATTTCTAGATGTTTGAATCTAAAAGCAGGTCCTTTCTTGTACAAGATTTTTTTGTATATTGGGATTTTGTATACATGTTGATGTGGGTATCAGATTAGGGCAAGATTTTGGCATTGGGTATCTGTTTAGAGAGAGAGGGAGGATAGAAGTGTAAGGAGGCAGCATGCTTTTCATTTATTTTAACTTTCTACGTATATTTAAAATATCTATGTGTATGTGTGCACTTGCATTTTTTAATTAATTCATAAATTAGTTCTATTCATTTCATGGATTATGTTTCGTTATGCAGGATGAGTTTGCTAGCTTGCCTGCTATTGTTCCAAAAGGTCCCATTGCCATCTTTGGTTTGGTAATTGTTGGGAATGGCATTGATACGTTCTTTCTAAACCAAACATGTAATTTCCAGGACTGTACTCATATTATTCTAAATGTTTCAGGGTGGTGGAACTACTGCTCGGCTAATGCTTGACTTGTGGCCTTCATTGCAACTTGATGGCTGGGAGATTGATGGAATTGTAAGGAACCCCTAAGTATCTTTTCCAGTAGACTTATATATATATATATATATTATGAAAAATGATGATTTCCATCATGATCTGGTTTCTTCCTAATAAATTAACTTCATTTTGTATGAAGTCTGTATTTTGCTTTTCTATAGGTCTATTGTTGGTCTTGCAATGTGTCAGTTAAATGGTTACTGTCAGTAATATACTTTTAGATTTGAGACCTCCAAAGACCAGTGAACTTACTAATTAAAAAGTTACTTGAGGCTATATATATATAAATATATATACACATTCAGGACCAACTTCAAGCTCAAAATGCTTTAAATTACTTTTCTCTTCAACTAATTTTCAAGAGGGAGCCTAGAGGAAACTCATTGCAATGTGCTAGTTATACCACCCAGAAACTCTGATAATTGGAAGGCATTGGATTGTTTTTCATGTAGTTTTTTCAATATCTTGATAAAGAGCACATATTTGCATACCACATACATCTATAAACTTCTACAAATTTTCAGTACCTTTGATCAATTGAAATGTTAAATAGGCAAGAAGACATTGAGACTAACAGGTCTTAGCACTGGGATTGAAAAATGTTTGATTGATTTTTCTTCTCTATACAGGACATATTAGACTACCAAGTTATCTCTGCTGGGGGTATTTCCTTAAAGAACAAGATATCATAAAACTTCCCTCAAGAATATGCACTGTTTCTGGTTTATGCACGCTGTAGAGGGCTGCATGTATATTATCTCAACTTTACCAAGTCTATTCCATCAACATCTAAGATATGCACATTATTTGGATTAATGGACCTATTTCAGGTAGCATGCATAATTTACAAGCCCATGGAATTTATTAATTATAGGATTTGAAAACCCACATGTGAGACAATGTTAGGATTTAACAGTAATTTTCATCCTTTTTTTAAGGTGCAAGTACAATTGTGGCTATTAAATTGCAATTGTTATCTACAGTAGTCATAGGAAAAAGGAAGTTGCAATAATTTCTGATGGTTATAATGGTTGGTGTTGTATAGTGTTCTGTCAACGTAGAAGGAATGCCATCTTTATTACAATGGTCTCAAGTGTTTTAACTCTTAACCAAATCCAAATATATTCTTTCTCTAGTACCATATCTGTATCATTTAAATGCTTCAAGCTTTTTGTTCCCAAGGTGACTACATCCTTACATGATTTTTTTTTTTCATTAGTTGATCGATAAAGCAAGAGAATATCTTGGGCTGTCATATCTTGAGAAACATACTGTAGCTGGTGGCATCCTTAATGTTCATATCGGTGATGCCCTTTCACAATCAGTTAATGTGTCTGAAGGATATGCTGGTAAGATCCTTGTCCGCCTAGCTTTTTGTATTTCCTAGCTCACCTCCTGCTGTTTCATTTTAACACTGTTGGATGGGTTGTACGCCTTCTTGGTAGTGTCTCTTGACCTCTTTACTTGTCTCATAGAAAGGAAAAAATAATGGTGAAGGAGGATTTTCTTTTGCAATCCATATATAATTTTCAAGTCTTTTTATTCCACTTCCATCTCAAGAAAAGTCTATATTTTACTTATTTCGTCCATGAGGAAGGTTTTTGTTTTGGTTTCACTAATATGTGCTTGCAACAATGTCAGGCATTGTAATTGACTTGTTTTCTGAAGGAAAAGTATTGCCACAGTTGCAAGAGGTACACATCTCATTTGTTACATAAAAATTGGGCCTTGGCTTTTGAAATAATGTTTTGGTCTCTGATGCTCAATGTTACCAGTTTTCAAACAAGGCATTTTGTTTATAAATATGTATTATGCGGTCAGCAGCTGAGTGAGAATTTTGTTTCAATTGGTGCAAAGTCTAACTAAAATAGATAAATACAGAACAAATTATATAATACTATTTTGGCGGAACAATTTTGATGATTTCAATTCAAAAACTAGTTATTATTTTTTTCACTTTTTCATATTCTCAAGTTTCATCAATAATGTTAACAAAAACATCTTTTTTAACATATGTAATCAGATCGTTTGGTTACGCAACTGATTCTTTACAATGCTATCAAAATTATCTCTCCCAATGCATGTAATCTCTCTCTCATCTTTTTCTTTCTTTAATGAACCCACGCGAGTTGTGACATCAATGAAGTATCTGTTGTGACAGATGGAGTGCCTCGTCATGAGACTTCTTCAATTGATGGCCACTGGGTGCAAAATTCTACTATCCAGGCACTACTAAAAGCATTTCCGGAACAAGTAGGGATTCTTCCATTGAAAATATTATGTTCATTTCATTACTCATGTTTCTGCATCTACTCTGCATACTATTTTTTTATTACTTATATAAAAAAAATGTTTCTGCATCTACTCTGCATACTATTTTCCAGGAGGTTTCATTGATCCCCTGCCTTATGTACAATGTTTTCAAATTGTCCCTATTCTGCTTGCTTCATCCCTACAAAAGAGACTTCAAGAAATTGCAATCCCAAACAGCCTAATAATGGAGACTTTTTAATTAAAAATTCCAAAACGTCCTTAAAGTAGTAAAGATTAATTTCAAAATAATAATGATAATAATAATAATAGCACAAGACATTGAAATCCCTTATTGGAGATTTACAAGTTAGTTGCATGTGTATTTCTGTTTTTTTGGATTTGAGATGTACTCTGGTTCTCATTTTTATGCCCCCCTTCCCCTCTCCATACATAATTTGATTTTTCTTGTTATTAATATCCAGTGTAGCCTTTATGTCAACAGAAAGCTCATGGTTTTGAAATTTGACCATTACAGTTGAGCTGGAAGAGAATGCCTAAAAGGGATGGTGAAAATTATCTTGCACTAATGCATTGGGTAATTAATGTAGATTACAGAGTTAATCCAAAAACCATAGCACTTATAATATGAAAACTGGAGTAGGAGTTCTTGGATCAATACAATTTATCACTAGCTAATCCAAAACCGTGGCATCTAATAAATCAGTCATTTCTATCTTTAAAAAGCTCTAGATAAAGTCACTTTTTATGGAGTTAAGTGCAGTGGATTAGACCACGAACATTATAGGTGATTGCAATTGCAAAAATAATGGACAAAGCACTAATTATATGTCATCTTTTGTTTTCCTTAGTTTTGAACAATAGAATGGATATATGTTTGATAAAAAAAGATGAAGTACAACTTGGGTATAGTTTATCAGGATTAATTTTCTGGAATTTTTTTTTTTTTTTTTTTTTTTTAATTTTTTAAACATCTTTTCCGGCGACTAAAATTCGCCGGAAATAATTTTTTGTACACAAAACATATTTGCGGCGATTATATATCGCCGGAAATACAGTTTAGCAGCACCATATGGTATTTGCGGCGAATATTATTCACTGCGAAAAGGATTTAGCAGCGATTTAACTAAACCTTTGGAATAGATCTCATATTAGCAGCGATTTTTACATCGCTGGTATTGATCTATACCGGCGCACTATTATCGCCGCAATTGTTATTTCGAAGCCATTTAGTCAATTGCGGCGATTATAAAAAATTACTGGGAAAGTATATTGCCGGCGATTTTTCGTCTTTTAGCGACAATATTAAATCGCTGCAATTAATCTTTCCCAACGATTAACAACTGAATCGGATCTTGCAATTGCGGCGATCAAATGTACTTTTTGCAGCAAATAAAAATCGCTGGGAAAGAAAATCTTTGCCAACGATTTTTGGCTTCCGTTGGAGTAGATCAAAAGTGGGGCGTTAATACCGGCGAACTTCTAGCGATTGATAAATCGCTGGGATAGGTGATAGACGGCGATTTTATTGGTTTTGACAGAGAAAGTGAATCGCTGGTAAAGATGATTCCCCTTGTAGTGTCTTTATTAGAATTATCTGATAAATAATTAATATGCTATATTAATCTTTTTATATTGTTGTTTCTTTTCTGATGTTCTTAACCCTCAACAATTTGTAGACGTGGCCAACCTAAAACTTTCCCTCTCTGCCTTTAATTAATATTGGTTCATCATGTAGTGGAAAGCTAATCCGGGCGAGTCGGGTACGTACATTACTGGCTGTAAAAGATGCATGCAGCACCCTGCAATAAACAGCTAATTCAGTACATATATATTAATTGTGCACCTGCAATAAGGAGCTAATTCAGTACATATATATTAATTGTGCATTAAAGTTTGGGTAAAAGCATTTGATAGACGGGTAATTGGTGTTAATTATAGCCCCTAGCTTTAGCTAGGGAAAAGTCTTAATTTACAAGCTGGGTTCATTATAATAAATACATACTGTAAAATTAAAGGAGTGCATGTCAAACTTAAGGAGGAACATTATACGTACGTATATTAATCCACATAATTAATCTAGCTAAGGCTCAGCTAACAAATGCGACGTTAAAAGCATTGGATTACATCGAGAAAGTAGACCAATACAAAACTGGTGGGAAGAGATGAGCATTCCTAGAATTTGGACGAGAAGCGGCAGATTTGGATGAGAAGTGGCATTCGCCGGATTTGGGCAAGTAACGATTTATTTCTCAGTTTGGCGAGAAGACTTTTCTTCAGTTGGGCGAGAAGAAGTGCCAACATAAGTATTTCAACTAAAACTTTGGCTACATGTGTCAATATCGTGCATATGACCCCAATCTGGAAACTCTCTCCGGCGTCAATATCGTGATGACCAAGCTTTTCTTGGTGGGCCCCTTGTCGACCCCAAAATTAGCTGTTTTTATTCCAAATCGTCACTTTTAGTTAATTCTTCCATTTTTCATCAATTTTCTTTTATGGTAAAGTTTATCTTTGGTAATGATTTTATTCCAGATTCTTAGGCTAGATTTTAACTATAGTTATCTTATTCCAAATTCTATTGTTTGGCCTTAATTAGAATTCTACCATTTTTCGTTAGCTATAAGCCCGGCTTGTGGGCTTCAAAAGATTATCATTGATTTATTTTATAGTAAAACCCTAATCTCAAAGTTTCTCTCTGTTTGCAATTTTTCTCAATCTCAATCTCTAGCTCCCGTTGTTTAACTAGCCTTCAGAATAATCTCATATTCTAGCCTGGCTTCATAATCTCCTATCCCGTTGTTAATTACCTGATGTAAGTAATTAACAAGGTCTCATAATTTGGAGTCTTCCCATCATAAGGTTTTTATTTCTTCAATAGGACTTGACGATAGCACTTACTATTTCTTCGGTCAATTTGTAAATTTGGATAATTGTGCTTCCATCAATTTAAATATCTAAAGATACATGGTCGCTTCTTAATTAGAAGAGTGATCACTTGTTAAAATTTCAAAGGAAGATCATCATCAACAAGATGAAATTATCTCGATTGAATACATTAGCAAACAATGAGAATTGGAATTTATAATTTATTGCTTGAGGACTTTTTGCTTAAATTATCTGGGTCATGAAGGGAAAAGAAAGGAAAAAGAAGATGAGATGAAGAAAAACAATGATATAAAATTCTAGAAGCCCTTTGTTGCTTGAGAGAGCATTTTTGTTTGTTGCTCTACATAGTCCTTTGTTGCTTGGGAGAGCCTTGTAGCTCGGTGCAATTCTTTGTTGCTCAAGCGAGCATTGTTGCCTGGGTGAGTATTCTCGCCCTGGGCAAGTGTTATTGCTCAGGAAGAGCATTGTTTCTCGGGAGGCCTTTGTCAATTGCTTTTGGTGGTGGGTAATGTGTTTGCTAGATTCTACATTTTCTCCATATGTTTTGTTGGGCGAGAAGGCTCCCCAAAGTCTCTTGTCTCTCAAGGTGAGCATTGTTGCTCTATCAGGTCTTTTCTTGTTGCTCAAACAAGTCTTTCCCTGTGTCTCGAGGGGTGAGTATTGATAATTGGCATGATTCTTCCTTATTGCTCTAAGTGAGCAGTGTTGGTTGTCCTAGCTCCTCGCCTGAGGACTACTGATTTTACTTGCAATTGGCCTTCCTTGTTTCTCAGGAAGAGTGTGATCGCTAATCCAAAGTCTCCTCGTTTCTCGGGGCGAACAATTGTGTCCGCATGGCCATTTGTACGTTCATTTAGTCTAAATACCCGCATGTTCATCCGTTCATTCTTTTAAGAGCCTCATAGAAACCTGAGGAACTTTATGGGGAGAACATCCAAAGTTCAAACTTGTTAGCATAAGTGAAAGTTAGATCTCATGCTTATGGGGAGCAAACAAGAGTGAGCTTTGTTGCTCGAGTTACTCGGAGTATTTTTTGCTTGGCAGCTAGCATTGTTGCTAGGTTAAGTCTTTCCTTGTGTCTTGAGGGAGTGTATTATTACTAGTCACGATCCTTCCTTGTTGCTTGGGGTGAGCTTCCAGGCCCACCATGCTTGGGCAAGTTTCATGGCCTGCCATGTTTGGACGAGTTTCATTGTTATGATTTATTGTTCAATGCTCAAGCAGGCAATGCGAACTCTCGGCTTCTTAGCTCGAGTGAGAAACCCGGGTGAGTTTTGTTGCTTGCCTGTTTGATAGCTTAGGTCAGTCATGTATGACTCGAGCAAACTCCATTGGTCGCCTTGATTGTTTCCCGATTTCTCGTCCCGAAACTCTCCATGCGTGGGTCTAGCTGACTATTTGCCTTGCTTGCATTCTCTAATCCCTACGAGGGTGGGCTACATGTTTAGAGTCTAGGCAAGCTTCATGGTTACTTGCCTTTATCATTGCTAGGGTGGTTTCATTTCTCATTATGTGCCCACCCCTTTTGTCTCTCAATTGTACTATATTGCTCACTCGGGACTTTCCTAGCACTGACTAGTCAATGTTCGTTTCTTGGGCGAGCCGCATTGCTCGCCCAAGTGTTCTAAGCGATGGTGGGTATAGGGCCCACTAGACTTGTTTCCTGGGTGAGGAATGGGGTTCGCCCAGGATGTCCAACCGCTGAGATGGTTGGTGCTCGCCAGGCTTTTGCCTCTGGCGAGTTGCATTGCTTGCCTAGGACTTTTTGAGCACTCCCACGGGGTGTTCTGAGCGATGGCCTTGGATTCCACAAGACAACGTAAATGAAAGATAAAGAGAAACAACTGTGAAACTTATATGTTTCTTTCGAGTAAAACAGGGTTGCAGTGCAACTAGTTTAGAGATGTTGCAGTCCAGGGAGCTTTCGAGTTGGAGGTGCTCGATGTGAATTGGGCCGCATCCACGGTGGATGATCATGTGTTGTGTCGGTTTTCTAATGGTTTCAATTTGCTTTGTTTTGGGTGTTTAAAACAGAGGTTGAGGCAGCTTTCGCTAGCTGGTTGCAACTTACCCCATAATTTCACACGTTCCATAGCCATGCATGCACATTACATGAGTACTTGATCACTGCTAGGTGATGTACGTATATTTTGACATAAAAACGTTTAATTAGTTTCTTTTGAATATTTTGCTATCACGTGCTTGGTCCACCTATAAGTACATAAAAATCTTGGAACGGTTGATCAAATTTGTTCCTTTGACCCTTTTCCATTAGTGCATTGTTAGAAATCTTATGCTAGTGTAGCCAATTTTTTTCTTCTTATGTTAGAAATCCTTGGCCTCATGATCTCCATCCTTACACAACTAAAAAAAACATCACCCTTTTTAGTTCACAAGCATGCATGTTTTGGCATATCAAAAGGGATATGATCATCACAGGCTCAAAGGCGTCCAAGACCAACTCAAAGGTGGTGCTCTTTTTATTTTTATGGAAAATGAGCATTTGGTACTCTTAACTTCTAGCATCCGAAAATCTATAACAAGGCGTACAGAAGCAAGATCCATGAAAATTTGACAGTTGTCCTCAACCATACCAACTCATTAATTTTCATCTAAATCACCATGCAAGTAAGAAAATAAAATGCACCTAATTAGCATACATTATAACTGAGCATTTTTTGGTCTATAAATATTTTTTAGATCTAAATATAATATAATTTAAATTATAAATTTAAATTTATATATTTAAAAATAATATAAACTCATTAAAGTTATATTTTGGCAGTAAGCCCCACATTACTTAAGTATTATTATTGTATTGTTTTAGCCTCCTATATAATGGTCGGCCTAGAAGACCAAAACAATCTATTAACTTGAAGTTGAATTCAAGTTTATAACAAATTGTATATATCTATATACAATATATTTATATAAATATTAAAAATTATAATTTTTTATATTAAAAATAGGAGGAGAGCGAAGCAGGAGGCAAGGGTGGGGCCTCGTTGGGGCAACCTACCCCCACCCCCGCATAGGGTGTTCCATGCAAGTGGGGGCGGGGCGAGGCGGGTGGGGGTGTGGGTGGGGCTGGGCGCTACCCACCCTTATTAAACTGTAAAATTATTTTTATTATAAAATATATCTAACGTACTATATAAATTTATATCAATTTATAAATTTATTTTAATTATATCTGTTTATAGTTGTAGCTTCTCTTATTAATAATCATGTTCTAGTTTAAGTTAATGTCAAAATCAAATTAATAAAAACACCTAATCTGGTCATCGCTTTAGCTTTTATCTTGAGCTAGCTGGTCAATAACTTAACCACAAACACGGTTGACAAATTGCTCATGTGGCCCTTGGCCTGCCTCTCTTATCAGACTAAAGGAAGGCTAGCTAGAGCCTAATGGTAGAGGCAGAACCTAAAGATTGAAGACTTGATGTAGCGAAGAGATCGAGGGAGACAGTCCTGTACAGAAAGGAACACGACTCCTTGTTAAGGGTGACCTTCCTTAAAATCTAGTTGTCTATTTTTCTCGTTTAGGGTCGGTGGCTTTCGATCCTTAAATCATCAATTTATTTATTTTCCTATTTTTTTTTTAATTTTCTAATTCAGATTAACTAATCTATTTCTATTAGATTTTTATAAGTAGATTATTTTTGTTTATTAATAAAAATAACTAAAATAAAATCTATATTTTCATTAAATTAAATTCTTTTTATAAATCTAAATTTACAAATCTAGGATAAAAGACTAGCAAAAAGATAAATATCTTTGAACTCAGCAAAATACTAGGATATATATAGAATTTTCTGATTTTTCATTTTAATTTTTAAAAATATATTCGAATAACTCTATATAAAAAAACACACTAAAGATAATATATTTATATATATATATATATATATATATATAACTGAATATGTAATATTCATAAACATAAAGCTTTATGCCTCTACCTCATATAGTTTTAATTCTCCTTTATTTATTCTTGATTTTGAGGAATCGCTAATATTCTTATCCAAGGAATATGTTGTAATGATTTTAAATATTAATAATCATTACAAAAAAATTGCTTGCATATATGTTGTCAGTTATTTATAACGAAAATAATTATTTTCTACTTAAAATGATTAGTCTATTCTCATTACGAATAGTCATTTTCGTAACAAGTAATTTGTCACAAATAATCATTTTTCTCATAACTAGAGAATCCACCAATCTTGTTGTTTTAGATTTCAGAAAATAATTGATTCGATTATATACTCATTGCATATCACAATTCTAAGTATAATATATACACAATTGATATAAGTCTAATTTTAACTTGTGTCTAACATTCAACTCTCAAATATCTAAACTCATCTCAACTCAAAACCTTTTTATACGTGGAATTCATAATTTTTTTTAACTTAAAACATCTTTATACGTAGGACTAAAACCTTTTTTAATTTTTTATAAAAAGTATTAAACTCATCTTAATATTTAAATACATTTTAAATTCAGTTTAATATCTAATTACTTTCAAAAAAATTTAGAAGTTTTTGCGACCAAGCAATAAGGTAGGTAGCGGATCGAGACCCTAATCTTGCAGTTCTGTGTCCAATAATTCTCGAAGAAATCCTGTATCATGCATTCACTGTATTAAAATCCAGGAAATCATGGGTAGAATACTGTAGATTGTACAAGTTTGACTTACGGACAGCTAGCTATTAGCTATAGGCCGGATGATCTATATTTATCAAGTTCTATTTCATCGATTGCATGCCGGCCACAAATTAAACGTGTAGTTAGGGGTGTAATCGGTCTGGTTCGGTCTGGTTTTGAATAAAATATAAGATCGAACTGGTATGTATCGGTTTTGTATTTTTCAAAACCGATTACGGACCCGTTATCCTCCTAAACGGTACTTCCGGTTTTACCGATTTCCGGTCCAGTCCGGTCCGATTTTCTGATTTTTTTAAAATGTAAATTTCACAATTTGTCACTAAAAATGTGTTTATAAAAAAAATTGATTTAAAAAAAAACTGTTTTATACTTTTATTAATATATTAGACTATATAATAGTATTAATATTAGACTATTGGTATAGTTATAAGTTATATATTAGTATTAGTTATAAACTTTTAGTGATTTGGTATTAACATTTTATGTAATAATTTATAAATTATAATAAGAAATTATTTCATATCTGAATATATATGCTATATATAAAATTTCATATAAAAATTTATAATTATACATTATATATAAAACTTATATATTTTAATATTTAATATATATATATATATAATATTTTGTATAAAACTTATATATAAAAATATTATTTTTTATTTTTTTTAATCAACCGGTCCGGTCTAAAAAATCCCGAAACCGGTTGGTTTTTACATTTTAAAAATCGGTTCCGAACCGGACCGGTTCAAAACCGGTAAAACCAGTCCGATCCGGTCCGATTTTTCGATTTTATGGTTTGAGTTTACACCCCTACGTGTAGTACGTCTAAACTATTACTAGTACTACTCGAGAGTAGTCGATGATGATCCAGCTCTTGGCTGCCCCTAGCTGAGAGAAATAGCTAGCTAGCTAGCCAGCTTTTTTAGTCTTTTTGAGTTAAATTTGTTTTTGAAAAATACTACTACAAAAGGCATGGATTTAGACAACAGATCAGAAGGGAGGAGGGGACTTTGAGACCAAGAAAAGTGGGTAACACATTCATTTAGCAGTTGAAAATAAATAATGTAGATAGGCAAATAGGCTGCATTACAGTGTCTCTTGCTTTGAATGTGTTCGGAGAGTTTATAGACCTCTTGATTTCCAAACGAAATTTTGGATACTTTTCATATTTATGGATGAGTTTGGATTGAGCGAAAGTTTTTTTGCTGATTTCTTTGCCTCTGCCCTGGATGTGTTTTATTGTAGAGTTTAACCTCGGAAAAGACTTCTTCCACTTGTTGTGGTCATTGGTTGACATTGAAGAATTCCATTTTAAACCTGGGAACCTTTTGAATTTAAGTATGACATTGATATTTCAACTTCAAAATGTAAAACATTGTTGGCAACGTCATTGTAATCTAGACAGACACTGAAACAGAAATCTAACTCTGAAATTTCATCCAATTCTTGCCTTCCAAGCAATCACGACTTCTTCGTACCTTCATGTTTGCCCTGCACGAAATCTCAATCTTCTGCCACCCCCTTAGTTTGGAATGGTACTCGAAGGAGAAAACTAAAACTACTTAAGTTTAAGGAATTGTATATTCTATTTTTCTTCTATTAGATTTTGGGCCAGAGTGGACGGTAAAATGAAGCACAATTTTGAGGAACATATGCAAAACGTGGCCATTTCTCACATCTTATTCACACGTCTGCAATTTAGACAAGTATGTAGTCTTATTATGAATACCAGTTTAAAAAACAAGCATGTCAAACATCAAAACATATTATTTGATTATTGAAATAAATTTATAAGAAAAGTGAAAAAGTGACAGCAGGAACTAAAATAAGGTTGATTCTCATTATCTAAAAAATAAAAAGGTTCTACATTAGCACATCATGAGCACGTATCATGTGCTAGATATCTAAAAAGTAACATCACAATCCATGCCATGACACTTGCTGTAGTGTCTTGAGCAACAATAGACCTTTGAGGAATATGTATCGGCCCATGCTGATGACAATCGTTTGGGAGAAGCCATGCACAGGCCTAGTGTTGAGCCCACTCAAGTTGATGCATCACTGATATTGGAAGTCGCTAATCACAATCTTGATGACCAAACTTTTATCAACGATGATACCAGAGAATCCAACTCCCCTTACAAAACCAACCACGAGGGAAGCATGGAAGAAGACAGTCTCTCGACTGACGAAGAGCCGAACTAGATCTACAAATGAACCACTGTATTAGGTGAGTCATGAACATAACCCTATATTTTTAGCTGAATGGAGACTACATCATCCCTAAAATTGAAACATGATGATTGTTTTTTCTTTTGTGTTATTGTCATGTTTTGCAACTTGTGGTTACAATACTCCATTGCTATTGAACAAAAATGGTTGATATTTCTTACACTGTATTTATAGGCATTTTATTTACATTGTATGCAGGACATGCCTATAACTGGAAGAGGAAGAGGTTGATCACGCAGCGTATGTTATGGGGAGATCTTCGTGCGACACAGAACTTAGAACACTCATTACTGCCTTGAATCTCAAAGACAATATGTTGTCAACCTTGGATGACTCAAACGAGGCACCTGATTTAGTCCTAAGCACAGAACTGCAAGAGCAGCGGGTTAAGGTGGACTCGCCTATCCCGACAAATGGTAATGTTTAATGATGGCTAAACATTAAATTGCACTGGTTGGCATGCTTTTACTAGGTTTGGAGGCTAAAGCAGAAGCTAGACAAAAAGATTAAAAAAGAAAGAAAGAAATTAAGAATAATTATGAATATATACGTATATATATAAGTGCTTATATTAATATAAGCTGCTCCATGTGCATGCATGCTTTTCGTTAATGGGTTTTCTATGCATGAATGAATAGTCAAGATTCAATTAATCTATCTAGTGCCAGCAGTCTTAGGTCAATTTCTAATGCAGCCATTAGCATTAATAAAAACTAATCGATCGGTTGCTATTTCAATTCAAAGCTTTTGTTTGAAATTCCCATAATAATTTTTGTTGAATATAAAGTGAATTAGTGTCTAGCTAGACTGTTGCATCTCTCACATATGGAAATGATGAATGTACATTATGGTTGACTTTGAGAACCAAAGAAAAATATACATGTTTGCAGTGGTTGACATCAATGAAGAAGGCATCAAGTTTTGAGAAGAAGAGTTGAAGAAGGCAATTTTGAGATGAAGGCAGTTTTGAGATCACGAAGAAGGCCAGTAGCTTCCAAGAGATGATCAAGGCTTGCTTAGGAAACTCCAGTTACCCTATATTGAAGATGGGAGGACACCTGTAAAACAATATTGATATATTGTGGGGTGTTAAGTACTTAGACTAAACTATCATGAATTTCAATTTGAGCACTCTTCGTTAATGGATTAAATATATTTTTTTCATGATATTGTATGCTTATTAGGAAATATAATTGATCAGATGTATCATGGATTAAACTGATGTTTAAAGCAGGCTGAATTGTATAATTATCACAGGAAAAAAAATTAATTCATTTTTGGTGAGTTAAAGAAAAAAAATTATAGTAGAAAATACTCATTTCTGGCGATTCTACCTCACCGAAAATTCTAGATATCGACTATATATAATATTTGATGGAAATGCTTTTTCTACTTCTGACAATTTTTGCAATTAGAAATCCTATTGGTAGCCGCAAAGGATGTTTTCCAATGAGGAATATTGAGTCGCATAATAGATTTTTGCGGCTTCTGAACTTCTATTTGCGACGACTAACTTTGCTGCAAAAAAAGTTTCATCTCGATGATTTGAATTTGCACCGGGATTTTCTTTTTCTCACCCGACAATTGCACGACTTTCCGGCAATGCGAAATGAGCCGCCACTAAGTGTTTCCAACGAGTAGTGCACTTTAAGCGGCGATTTTATGTCACTGTAAATAGGCGTATTTCTTGTAGTTGTTGCCATGATTGATACTCAAATCTTTTAAATATATTACCAAATATATATAATTGGAAAACAATTAAAGCTCATGATCTTAGATTTGGGAAAACTTTCTACTGTTTGTAATTTTTTTTTGGATCATGTCTCTTTCATGAATGAAATGAAGTGCATCCTAGTAATTTGTATCCTAGTAATTCTTTTGTTGTCTCTAATTCTAATATCATGATCTTTATATTATATGATATTAAATAAAAATAGAAAAATATTCCCAAATAATTATCTTAGAAATGATATTTAATTTGCAGTTCTAAGAAATGTAAGTCCCGCATACCCCATTCAAAAAAAATGGTTAAATTTATAATTCATATGAAAAATCATATTTTTAATGGTGGATCCCACTTTTTTACAAATAAATTACATTTTAAAACTATATCTAATATTAATCACAATAAGAAATTAAAAAGAAATAAAGTAAAAGCAGAATCAAAATATATTTATGTTATTATTATAACGAGAAGGTCACGACATTGATTGAGAAGTTCCGCAGTACATGATTTGTGAACAACACGTTGATTTGAGTGGTTTACAAAATTTTATCATATTTTTTACTTTATTTTTATTATATGTAATGAACAATATTTTGACAAGTATGTAATGAACAATATTATTTAATATATCTACTGTTTTTGAATTTCAATTATCAATCCTTTTTTAATGTTAGCTTATCAAACTTTAATATCAAATCACTACACTTCAATTCTCAATCTTTTTTTAATTTGAAATATCCAACTTTAATATTAACTAAAAGTTTTACACGTTCGCACATAAGTAGCCTCAACATTCGAATGTCCAGGGCCCCTTCGAACATGAATATATATATATTCAAACGTAATACAATTTATCAACTGCCTTTAGCGACGGTTTCCACAAACCGTCATAAAAAAATCTTTTTGGCGACTATTTGGAGACTGTCACAATAGCCAATCCGTCACAAAAACTCGTTTATGTGTCGTAGTGGTAATACATTCTGGTTCGAATTGGTTTTTCACATAGGCATGCAACCTTTTATAAACTTCATTGAATCACACACACACATATATACATGTTTTTCAGCTGATCAAGTTTATCCTTCGCATGCATGTGCTATATTATATACAACCTAGCTAACCCAATAATATAAAAAATATTGCAAATCTTAGATCATGTTAGAAGGAAATAACAAGATTAATATCATTAGAGAAGGAAATATACCGTGTAATTTGCACTTTTTTTTGGCTGATTTCTTTTCTTTATTAGAATTATCTGATAAATAATTAATATGCTATATTAATCTTTTTATATTGTTGTTTCTTTTCTGATGTTCTTAACCCTCAACAATTTGTAGACGTGTACGTACAATACTGGCTGTAAAGATGCATGCCGCACCCTGCAATAAGGAGCTAATTCAGTACATATATATTAATTGTGCATTAAACTTTGGGTAAAAGCATTTGATAAACGTGTAATTGGTGTTAATTATAGCCCCCTAGCTTTAGCAAGGGAAAAGTCTTAATTTATTAAGTTGGGTTCATTATAATAAATACATACTGTAAAATTAAATTAGAAGTGCATGTGTCAAACTTAAGGAGGAACGTACGTTATACGTACGTATATTAATCCACATAATTAATCTAGCTAAGGCATTGGACACATGGAATGAACGTACCGCATATAGATTAATTAGGGAATTAAAAAACCTACCAAAACGAAAGAAGTTAGCTAGCTAGAACAGCAGAATCCAGAACAGCAGCCAGCACTAATCGATACTCTAGTCTAGCTTTCTTTCTTTGTTTTTCTTTTCAATCCTCATGAAAAGTCAAAAGTTGTGAAAAGGATTCGTTATGGGTCCAATATTAATATTACTTGTAAATTAAGAGACGTACGTACATCAACTTCACTAACCAGTTTAATTAATTTGCTAGAGATCAGAATAAGTTGATCAGTGAGTGGTTTCGGCCTTATATAGACACATGACTTACTTTAAACTTGTAACTTATAATTAAACAAGTGCTTTTCCAAATCTACCAACACTTAGTGAGCGATTGATCAAATGGGAGATCCATATATTGATCGATATTGTAGGCGTGCTTTGAAAAGGAGATCAACTCCCACCACACGCTCATGATCGAGGTCTTGTCTCTCTCTAATCTTTAGGGAAGAGATCATCATGTAATAGTTGAATTATGATTAACCTAATTGGTTTGCATGCATATATATATATATATATATATACATGATATATACATATATTATGTATGTAAGTATGTATGTATAAGCGAACAATGAGGAGTTTTGGAGCCCTAAAGGGCAAGGCAAATTAAAGGGTAATAGTTAGGTGGTAGCAGAATAGCTTTTCTTTTCTTTCTTTCATTTTCTTTAGCTCTTTCATGAGCTATAATAACTAATGCAAGGGCGATATAGACGAACTCATGCATGGAAGGCTCGCGATATATATCAAGAAACGGGAGTTGAAATTCACATACATAAGAACTTGAAAAATATGTAGTTTAATCCCAACCTCAAGGAGTGTACAATGATATTAAGCAAGTGTATGTGTGTGCAACGATAATGATAGTAAAATTCTTATATGTTGAACTAGCTAGCAGCTGGGCAAGTTAGGGATCGAGTGATCAAAAAGTGAGGCCTTGATGCAATATATTGGAACGTTAGTAAATTTAACACATGCACATAAAAAGTTTGTTATAATTACCTAATGCAGGGGATTCAAGTCTGATGAGGCTCAGCTAACACATGCGACGTTAAAAGCATTGGATTACTTTGAGAAGGTAAACCAATGCAAAATCGGTGGGAAGAGATGAGTATTCCTAGGATTTAGGCGAGAAGTAGAAAATTTGGACTTGAAGTGGTATTCATCGGATTTGGGCAAGTAACAATTTATTTCTTGGTTTGGCAAGAAAACTTTTCCTCGGTTGGGCGAGGAGAAGTGAGGAGAAGTGCCAACATAAGTATTTTCACTAAAACTTTGGCTACAGGTGTCAGTATCACGCATATGACCCCAATCTGAAAACTCTCTCCGGCATGCAAGTCGTGATGACCATGCTTTTCCTGGTGGGCCCTATGTCAACCCCAAAATTAGCCTTTTTTTATTCCGAATCATCACTTTTAGTTAATTCTTCCATTTTTTGTCAATTTTCTTTTATGGTAAAGTTTATCTTTGGTAATGATTTTATTCCAAATTTTTAAGCTAGATTTTAACCATTGTTATCTTATTTTGTATTCTATTGTTTGGCCTTAATTACAATTTTATCATTTTTCGTTAGCTATAAGCCTGGTTTGTGGGCTTCAGAAGATTATCATTGATTTATTTTATAGTAAAACCCTAATCTCAGAGTTTCTATTTGTTCGCAATTTTTCTCAATCTCAATCTCTAGCTCCCGTTGTTTAACTAGCCTTCAAAATAATCTCCTATTCTGGCCTGTCTTCATTACCTAATGTAAGTAATTAACAAGGTCTCAGAATTTGAAATCTTCTCATCATAAGTTCTTTATTTCTTCGATAGGAATTGACGGTAGCACTTACTATTTATTATACCAATTTGTAAGTTTTGATAATTGTGCTTCCTTCAATTTAAATATCTAAAGATGCATGGACGCTTCTTAATTAGAAGAGTGATCACTTGTAAAAATTTCAAAGGAAGATCATCATCAGCTACACAAAATTATCTCGATTGAATACATTAGCAAACAATGAGAATTGGAATTTATAATTTATTGTTTGAGGACGTTTTGGTTAAATTATATGGGTCATGAAGAGAAAAGAAAGGAAAGAGAAGTTGAGATGAAGAAAAACAACGATATAAAATTCCAGAAGTCCTTTGTTGCTTGAGAGAGAATTTTTTTTTGTTGCTCGGCATAGTCCTTTGTTGCTTGGGAGAGCCTTGTTGCTATGTGCAATTTTTTGTCACTCAAGCGAGCATTGTTGCCTAGGTGAGTATTGTCGCCCGGGGCAAGTGTTATTGCTCAGGAAGAGCATTGTTTCTCGGGAGGCCTTTGTCAATTGCTTTTGGTGGTGGGCAATGTGTTTGCAAGATTCATCCTTTTTTCCATATGTTTTGTTGGGCGAGCAGGCTCCCCAAAGTCTCTTGTCTCTCGAGGTGAGCATTGTTGCTCTATCACGTATTTTCTTGTTGCTCAGTCAAGTCTTTCCCTGTGTCTCGAGAGGTGAGTATTGATAATCGGCATGATTCTTCCTTATTGCTCTGAGTGAGCAGTGTTGCTTGTCCTAGCTCCTCGCCTGAGGACAACTAATTTTACTCACAATTGTCCTTCCTTGTTTCATAGGAAGAGTGTGATTGCTCACCCAAAGTCTCCTCATTTCTCGAGGTGAACAATTGTACCAGCATGCCCATTTGTATGTTCTTTCAGTCTAAGTACCCACATGTCCGTTCGTTCATTCTTTTAAGAGCCTCGTAGAAACCTGAGGAATTACATGGGGAGAACATCCAAAGTTCAAACTTGTTAGCATAAATGAAAGTTAGATCTCGTGCTTACGGTGAGCAAACAAGAGTGAGCTTTGTTGCTCTAGTTACTCAGAGTATTTGTTGCTTGGCAGCAAGCATTGTTGCTAGGTTAATCCTTTCCTTATGTCTTGAGGGAGTGTATTATTACTAGGCACGATCCTTCCTTGTTGCTTGGGGTAAGCTTCAAGGCCCACTATGTTTGGGCAAGTTTCATGGCCTGCCATGTTTGAATGAGTTTCATTGTTATGATTTTATGTTCATTGCTCAAGCGGGCAATGCGAACTCCCAGCTTCTTAGCTCGAGTGAAAAACCCAGGTGAGTTTTGTTGCTTGCCTATTTGATAGCTTAGGTCAGTCATGTATGACTCGAGAAAACTCCATTGGTCCCCTTGATTGTTGTCCTGTTGCTTGCCCCGAAACTCTCCATGCGTGGGTTTGGCTGACTATTTGCCTTGCTTGCATTCACTAATCCCTACGAGGGCGGGCTACGTGTTTAAAGTCTAGGCAAGCTTCATGGTTACTTGCCTTTATCATTGCTAAGGTGGTGTCATTTCTCATTTAAGTGCCCACCTAGCTTGTCTCTCAATTGTACTATATTACTCGCTTGGGACTTTCCTAGCACTGACAGGTGAATACTCATTTCTTGGGCGAGCTGCATTGCTCGCCCAAGTGTTCTAAGCGATGGAGGGTATAGAGCCCACCAAACTTATTTCCTGGGTGAGGAATGGGGTTCGCCCAGGATGTCCAACCACTGACGTGGATAGTGCTCGCTAGCCTTTTGCCTCTGGTGAGTTGCATCACTTGCCCAGGATTTTCTGAGCACTCGCACGGGGTGTTCCGAGCGATGGCCTTGGATTCCACAGGACTAAATGAAATAAAAAGAGAAACAACTGTGAAACTTATATATTTCTTTCGAGTAAAAAAGGGTTGCAGTGTAACTAGTTTAGAGATGTTGCAGTCCCGGGAGCTTTTGAGTCAGAGGTGCTCGATCTGGACTGGGCCGCATCCATGGTGGAGGATGTGTTGGGTCGGTTTTCTAAAGGTTTCGATTTGCTTTGTTTTGGGTGTTTAAAACAAAAGTTGCTGCAGCTTTCGCTGGGTAGTCACAACTTACCCCATAATTTCACACGTTCCACAGCCATGCATGCACGTTACATGAGTACTTGATCACGACTAGGTGATGTACGTATATTTTTACATACAAACTTTTAATTAGTCTCTTTCGAATATTTTGCTATCACGTGTGCCTGGTCCACCTATATGTACATAAAATCTTGGAACAGTTGATCAAATTTCTTCCTTTGACTCTTTTCCATTAGTGCACTGTTAGAAATCTTATGCTAGTGTAGCCATTTTTTTTATTTTTTTTATTTTTTATTTCCTTTAAGATTTGTTATTATTTTGGATTTTCCATTATTAGTTTTTCCTTCCATCTCTTTAAATTCTTGGCATTTCATAATATTTCTTGCATCTTTCCCTTTTCTCGGAATTCACTGATCTCGTGATCCTTGGGCTCATGATCTCCATCCTTACACAACTAAAAAAAACATCACCCTGGCCTTTTTAGTTCACAAGCATCTTTTGGCATATCAAAAGGGATATGATCATCACAGGCTCAAAGGCGTCCAAGACCAACTCAAAGGTGGTGCTCTTTCTATTTTTATGGAAAATGAGCATATTTGGTACTCTTAACTTCTAGCATCCGAAAATCTATAACAAGGCGTACCGAGGCAAGATCCATGAAAATTTGACAATTGTCCTCAACCATACCAACTCATTAATTTTCATCTAAATCACCATGCAAGTAAGAAAATAAAATGCACCTAATTAGCATACATTATAACTGAGCACATCAATTCATCTTAGGAATTAATTGTAATTGCCCAAACAAGATATTCATGATTATCTGGATTTGACTTTATTAATAAAGTGAAAATTCAAACTAAATGCATTAAGACATAAATCTTAATGGCTAATTTATTAAATTATATCCCTGGTCTTCTTGCCAAAACAGTATGGCCTACTTCGATTATTGTCATAGTGTATTTTATAAGCAACAAATGCTTTATTCTATAATAATCTACTCCCATTAAATTCTTAGACATTTCTCAAACATTATATAAGGCTCTAATTCCTGCAATATCATCTGCATTTAAGCCTTTAGTCACTCCTTGAGAGATTAAGGGTTCCATGATTGCTCCTTGAACTGAGCTGTGGTGAAGTCCAAGAAGGTGCCCAATTTCATGCAAAGCAACAGTCTCCCAGTCAAATGCACCAGGAGTAGCACCCACACTATAGCGCTCATCTGCATCGTAATGGAATCTTCCATCTGTTGGCGCAAATGCATGAGCAATGTTTCCACCAGGTCCATCAAAAGGAATCCCATCTCCGTGATCCCTTCTAAAAAAACCGATAGTGATATCTGCGTTTGCCGGGGCTCGAGCCAGCGAGAAAGTGAAGTGGGTGTTTCTTGCCCATGTTTGGAAAGCTCGTGCGACGGGATTCATGGCTTGAGTTGGGGTTCCTTGGAGAAACCTGTAGGTGAGATGATACTTTGAGGGTGGCCACCTTGGGGCACCATCAAAGAAACTATAATGAGAGACGATGTGAAATGAGCCCAGGTGGTGATGCTTTTTCTTGCCCGATTGCATCGAGTTTGTACCATTGATGATATCTGCTACGCCACAACGAGGCATCATCATCTTTGATACCGTTTCAGCATCCAAAGTCCCAGTGGCCTTTAGATGATAATTTTGCTGGTATGTTTTGATGGCAGATTCTAAGAGTTCATCAAAATCATCATCATTGGCATGGGTGTTGTTTTCTGTTTTGTGATAATAACCAAACTTTTCAAGATACATTTTGAGGTCATGGATACCTTTGAGATTCTCACCCTTATGGCATCCCTGAAGATGCTTAAGAAATCCAAAGGGTGATGTTTTCTGGTCAAAAGATTGAGGTGGAGTTGTTGCATGAGAAAAGACAGGAATGAGGGCAAGGAGGAGGCCGAGAGTGATCAAAGAGAAGATGGGAGATCTTTTAGCAGCCATGAGTACTACTAAATGGTGAAATCAAGCAATTAAGGTGTAGGGATGGATGTTGAAGAAGGCTCATGGATTGGATGCTATTTATAGACTACTAATAACCTTGTCTAATAAATGAAGTAAAGAAATTAAAGAAATAAATATAAAGATGATCAATTAAATGATATATATATATTCCCTATGATTTAGAACGAACGTACGTACATACTGCTACATACATATTAATTTAGAAAAATGATAAACACACATCACATTCATTTTAATTTAACAAAATATCCAATTAGTCAAAGAAGACTGTCTGTGGAATGAAAAGAAGGTTAATACATTAGCGATTTTTCTCATTTCAGTGCCCACTGAATAGAACATGAGGATCAGTTTCCTGCAACTAGGTTCAGTGAATTGTACGTACTAAAACAGAAGTCTGATGATCAATATTCGAACAGATCGATTTAACATCGAGAGTATTTAGTACGTACATAAAAATTGACTATTTACAATGAAAATGAATGTTTTCTCTGAAAGAAGAATCTATTTTTATTATAAATAATTGGTTATAAATAATTATTATTTTTAGTATCATTGGTAAAACCTACCATATTTCTGCTAATTTATTGTTAAGAGTTGTAAATAAATTAACTAAATTATTCGTAAAAAATTCGAACACTTTCAGAGGGTTTTAATAAATTTCAACTTAAAAAATATTTTTTGAGACGTCTA
The DNA here is from genome assembly GCF_001411555.2 of Juglans regia. NCBI lineage: Eukaryota > Viridiplantae > Streptophyta > Magnoliopsida > Fagales > Juglandaceae > Juglans > Juglans regia. The sequence goes on along the minus strand of NC_049905.1, from coordinate 19,850,978 downwards.
AAAAACATTTTAGGACAGACCTATTGGGACAAAATTTTTTCATTCCAAAATCTTTGCAGAGGCTAAATGGAAACTTTTTGGGACGAAAAGTTTTTTTCCTAAAAAGCAATTTTGTTGTAGTGTTAAGAAAATAATTGATTTGTATATGTTTTATTATATTAATTTATTAGGAAATTAGGTCAAGCGGATCATCGAGTAGAAGCTGCTGCCATGATTGATACTCAAGTCTTTCAAAGATATTACCATCGAGTAGAAGCTGCTACCATGATTGATACTCAAGTCTTTCAAAGATATTACCAGATATATATATATATATATATATATATATATATATATAATTGGCAAACAATATTTAAGCTCATGATCTTAGATTACGGAAAACTTTCTATGTCTGTACGTAATTGTTTTTGGCTCGTACTACAACAAATTTGAGATTTTGGGACGAAATTATTTAGGGACGTAATTTTTTTCGTCCCTAAAAGTCATTTTTTGGGACGAAATTTAAATTTCGTCCCAAAAAATCGATGAATTTAGAAAACCGTTCGAACGTCAAAATAACCGATCGAACAGTTTTTTCTGCGACGAATTAAATCGTCCCAAAAAATTTTTACCGTTCGAACAGTAAAATTTGGCGGATAATTACTTTATTATGGCGGGAAAAGTTCAAAAACGTTCGAACGATAATTTGTTGTGTTCGAACGGAACATATTTGGTGGCAAATCCTGGCAGGAAGCTTTCTAAACCGTTCGAACGGAATATATTTAGTTAGAACATATTCAAGCACCACATTTATACATTCGAAGGTATAATTTTAATCTCGGTACGAAACTCAAAATATAAAAAATATCTATCATATATACAAATTCATTAATTAATTTTATGTAATTAATTTTAAAATATTTTAATGATTTCTTTTACGTTAAATAAGATATTTAGTAAATAAATATTATCAATCACATACATATTAATCAACCAAATAAAGCAAATATTATCAATCAAAATGTCATATATATTGTTCATAATTACAACAAAAGAAAATATAAATAAAAAATAAAAACTATGATGCGAGGTCTCTACACACATCCTCGACTGCAGCTAATTGTGTCTCTACTTGTGTCAGTCGAGTACTAACTGTGACCTGAGTTGCATTATTGGCATTAATCGCTGTACGTAACTCATCAACCTCTGTACGTAACCCAGAGACGGTAGCCATAATCTCTGTACGCAACTCAGACATGGCAGTATGCACTGCATCAATCACTGCTGATGTGTGTACACCGATCTCAGCACGCAATATGTCAGCCAGCTCCTCGCGAATATATGTGCGTGATGTCTCAGGCTGTGTAGATGTCTCACCGGCCGATACTCCAGTATCTCCTGGCTGCCCATCTCTCTGAATCTCAGCCCTATCTGGAACAGCTCCACGAAAACGAAATCTAGAGTGTCTCGTGCTCCGTGATAGGGTGGTGCTGTTGATCGGTGCCATCGGAAATCGAGAACGCTCGGCAGGTTCGGGCACAACCCCGGCATGTAGCAAAAATCGAGTGATGAGGATCCCAAACGGCAGTATATCTGTCGTAATAAACCGTGCCTCTGATCGGATCCTCTCAAATATATAACCAACGAGGTCGATCGGGATGCCACGAGCGACCCGTATCATAAATCTCGCTCGATCCATGCCGACCTCGGTCTTGTGCTGCCGTGGGTCAATATTGTTGGCAATGATCAAATTCATAATCTTGAAGAAAGAAGATAAATCTGCCTGCCTAATACTCTTGGAGCCATCATACACTGGAGCATCTGGACCAACAATCAAGTCCCTGACCTCGTGATCAGCAAGTGTATCTATCTCATCTGTGTAATCTAGTCCCTCGTCCTGAGACTGAGCTGCATCACCTGAGGGACCAGACTCCCGTACTGGTAGGTTTGGATAGGCATCAAGAAGCCTAGGAATACCCAAATATGCAGCGAGTCCATCCGCTGAAAATATAACAGGAGCTCCTCGGACAGAGATCCTATATGCCCCTCCATCGTCTGGGCTAGCAGCACCGAGCTCTTTATAGAACTCAGTAACGATCTCAATGAAGGAAAGGAGCTCCATTCCTTCTTCTCGCTGATCTAAGATCGGTGCCCAACCACGATCATTAAATACTGATGGGAGGGAATGACCCTCCCATATAAGAGCGACAAAATCAGACAGTTTTACCTGTCGCTCAAGTAAAACGGTCCGCTCTCGAACTGTTTGGATGGAAGATTCTCCTGATCTACCACGTTTACGGCCCCGAGAAGACATTATTATGATCCTGCAATTAAAACAATAAAATATACATTCAAGATTAGTGATAAAATCTAATTACGACTAAAAGATTTACAAAATTATATACTAATAGCAATTTAATAAATTAATTGATAGAACATATAATCAATTAAACGATGAAAACAATTTAATAAGCTAATAAAATGTTAATGGATTTAACTTAATAATTACCGTTCGAACGTATAAATATATGTTCGAACGGAAATTAATAACGTTCGAACGTGTCTATAAAGTTCGAACGTACAGGTTTACCGTTCGAACGTACTGGTTAATACCGTTCGAACGTAAAACAGATCTAACTCGGCCATGGCTGAGTCAACTCAGCAGCCATGAAAATACTCAAAAATGTTTCGATTCCGTGGTTTCTTCGACTCAAAAACAAAGTATTCTTCATTCCTAAACATCCTACGATAGATTTATGATGTTCTACGGTAATTATTAATGAGAAAATATAATTTTAAGGAAAAAAACCAAATAAAACCATAAAATTATAAAATAAACGGTAAAATGAGTTTGAAAGTACATACCTTTAGTTGGGAGGACAAATGTTGTACGTATGTGTTGATCACGACGGCAGACGGCGGTGAAGAGCGTGCGTTCAAACGTTTTCTGCTTTTTCAAACGGTGGAGACGGCGGCGTGAGAGGAAGGAAGCCCGCGATAAACTTATACCTGCAGAACCGTTCGAACGTTAATATTAAACGTTCGAACGTTAATGTAAAACCGTTCGCCCGTTACTGTTTCACGTTCGAACGGAAGTTTTACAATATTATTAAAAAATATATTAAATGTTAATACATCAATTTATATTCATATAAATTATTATAATATATATACTATTATAGTAGATTATATATATTGTAATCTACTATGTAATATTATAATATATATTATAATAGTAGAATACTTTAATTGAAAGCATAATATCTTATAAAATATTTTCTTATAGTATAATAGTAATATATCATAATACTTTACTATCAAAGTGTTATATATGAGATATAACTCATATATAACGTACTATATAATAGCATGTAGTACTATATGGTATGAGTTTATACTTAACTAATATATGTCATATTACATATTCCATTATACTTTACCTACTAAAGTTATATATGATATTATACAACATATATACATAGAGTATAGACAACGACTAATATACTATCATCTTATTAATTTCTACATACTTTATTATGTGACCTTAGTATATTTGGGGCTATATATATGTGAGTATATATTACTAATACATATGATCTTAATAATATATATGATAGTATAGGTCACTATATATATGATAATATATATTACTATATATACTTTATAATTAGTATAGATTACCATATATATGATAGTATATATTACATTATATATGATAGTATATATAACTAATACATATGATGTTATAGTACTTTTCATTTAATGATGAAAAAAGTTATATTTAATCATAAAGGATATGTGTTCGAACGGTACTCATAAACAGTTCGAACACATATGTTAATGTTTGAACGTAAAATAAGACATTCGAACGGACAAGGGAAATGGCGGGAAAACATCCCGCCAATTAAAGACAGCTGGATTACCGTTCGAACGTAATTTTTTATAGTTCGAACGGATTATTGCAGTGGTGGGAAAATATCCCGCCAATTAAAATATAGTATCATCTAATATGTCTACATATATTAATGTTGTTCTTTTATTCAACATTATAATGAAAAAAATAAATAAATAAAACTTTGTAATACCGTTTGAACAGTTAGAAATTAACGTTCGAACGATAAATTTTCGAGCGGGAATAATTCAATAACGTTCGAACATACTTTTTATACGTTCGAACGTGAAAATTAGGAGGGAATTGTCTCCCGCTTAATATTTTCGCATTCGAACGGTTAGTAAATAACCGTTCGAACATGAAATGTTCTTCAAAAACACGACAGAACCTCACAATTTCCTTTCTCTCCGCGCTGTCGCTCCGTGCTCTGAAGATTACCCTTCTCATATTAGAGGTATTCTTTCTCAAACTAGCCCTTAAGCTCAAAAAAATTGTTCATCTCACTCCATTATTCTCGGATTAATATGTGTAGGATAGTTTGTGATTATTTTCAGATTATTCTCGGATTATTTCATTTTCATCTTCAATTTGTCAGGTATTTCTTTTAAAATAGAAATGTATGATTTGAACTTAATATTTTGCAATGTTAGAAAGTTGTATGCTTTCAAATTGGTGTTTGTGTTTGTTAGAGTTTGTAATTAATGGAGTTTTCGGCGTTGTTGAAGACGACTGGAATCTGGAACGAATACGTTCGAACGTATTAGGATTACCGTTCGAACGTATTAATTTTGTTCGAACATAGGGCATCATCGTTCGAACGGGTAATGACATTTCATATACATAATACAAATAGTTTGGGATAGTTGTGTAAATTATATGTACTACTACCATTTAATATTGTTAATTCTAGATAAATAAAATTATTATTCAAATTAAAACACTACTAAAATTTTAAAATAAAATATAAATTTTGGTAGATTTAATAATACTTAAATAGTTAAGATTTAATAATACTTAAATACTTCAAGATAAATTAATAAAATTAATATTCAAATTAAAATACTACTAAATCTTTAAATTAAAATAGAAATAGTTAAGATTTAATAATACTTAAATACTTCAAGATAAATTAATAAAATTAATATTCAAATTAAAATACTACTAAATCTTTAAATTAAAATAGAAATAGTTAAGATTTAATACTACTTAAATACTTCAAGATAAATTAATAAAATTAATATTCAAATTAAAATACTACTAAATCTTTAAATTAAAATAGAAATAGTTAAGATTTAATAATACTTAAATACTTCAAGATAAATTAATAACTTTTAATATTCAAATTAAGATACTACTAAATCTTTAAATTAAAATACTTAATTATAAACATGTAAAACTAATATTTAAATTAAAATCTGGAATAAATATTGAAATAATACCTACTAATTATGTTTTTGTTGTATTGTTGTGTAAATAATATGTTGTTATTGTTTGACATATATTACCATATTTTGTATTTTTTGTTCATCAAAATAAACCTTAGACCCGTTCGAGAGTTATCAATTCGGATGAATGCTTGATTGATAACTCTTGAATTGTCCAGAGTGGACAGTTTGGGATTGTAAGATCATTCTCGCAAACTATAGAACTATATTTGTTGTCGTCCAACATTATGAGGTTGACATTTCATCCATTGTTCTCTGGATATGCAGTTTCGTTGATGGTGCAACGATGTGTTAATCGTCAGTGCACACAACGAAACGAGCATATTTGGAGAACTATGGGGAGATGCTGCCGAAATTTTGTTGGACGTGACAGATAATAGATCATAGGTTGGCGACTATGATCTTACAATCCCGAACGGGATAGGACCAACTACCCGGTGAAAGGTGGCATACTCATTAATTGGTACATGATATATGGATGTTTGCTGATGCATTACAATATTGTTTGTAATGAATATAGTCGGCATGGATAAGAGTTGGATGAGAGTTACCGATCGATTGGGTCAGAATTACAATGTATATGCTGAAGGTGTTAAGAAATTCTTGGAGTTTGCATTGGGTACATGTGATAGTGATGGGCGTATCAGATGCCCATGCAGAGAATGCAGGAATTTGCGTTCTCATAAGATAGACTTGGTGAGAGAACATCTGTTTGTCAAAGGTATTGATAAGGGTTATACTGATTGGGTCTTACACGGCGAACCATATCCAACTTCATTTGAGGCTCCACATGAAGAAGAAGAGATCGATGAAGATGTACAACCAGAGATTGTTGGAGATGATTACGATGAGGATATGGAGGAAATGTTAGGTGACATCGGTGCGGGAATGTTTGTGGATGAAGGTGACACGGACACATTAAGCTCAAATGATGGGGGCCATAACACTTTTGCACGCTTGTGGAATGATTCACAGCGTGAGCTATATCCAGGATGCAGAAGACATAGTAAGTTGTCGTTTACCGTAAGATTGCTTCACATAAAATCAATGTGTCGATTATCTATTAAGGCAGTCAATATGTTACTTGAGCTGTTTAAAGAGGCACTGCCGACAGACAATACTTTACCTCGTAACTTCTATGAAGCAAAAAAGTTGAAACGAGGACTCGGATTTGATTACAACGTAATACATGCATGTACGAATGACTGCATATTATTTTGGCGAGAGAATGAGCAGTTGAACGAGTGTCCTATATGCCACGAGTCAAGATGGACATCGGACAAGGCAAATGTTCCGCAAAAGGTCGTCCGCCACTTTCCATTGATACCTAGATTACAACGATTATTTATGTCACGCGCAACGGCTGTAGATATGACATGGCACTCATCAGATAGAGTAAGGAACGAGAATATTTTGTCACATCCTGCTGACTCCCAGGTGTGGAAGGAATTTGATCAGGAACACCCATGGTTTGCTGAAGAACCGCGTAACGTAAGACTTGGGTTGGCAACAGATGGATTTAATCCTTTTGGGAACATGAGTACTAATCATAGTACTTGGCCAGTTGTACTTATGCCGTATAATTTACCACCTTGGAAGTGTATGAAAGATCCATATTTCATGATGAGTTTGCTCATCCCAGGTCCGAGGTCACCGGGAAATGATATAGACATACACTTACAGCCATTGATTGCAGAATTGAAAGATTTGTGGGAGAATGGGGTTGTCACATTTGATTCGTTAACAGGCAAGTCGTTCAAGATGCATGCTGCGGTGTTGTGGACAATAAATGATTTTCCAGCTTATGGGAATTTGTCAGGTTGGAGTACTAAGGGGAAAATGGCATGTCCAACTTGTAACAAATATACCAAATCTGAATGGCTTACGTACGGGAGGAAATTATGTTTCATGGGTCATCGTCGATTTTTACCTGGTGACTATAGATGGCGTGGAAATTCTGGAATGTTTGATGGAACTGTTGAATAGGGCCAACCTCCACCATATTTGTCTGGCGAAGATGTACTTGCACAATTTATAGATGTTGGTTGTAATGAATTTGGTAAAAAACAACGAAAGAGAAAACGAGCTACGAATGAGTTGAATTGGACAAAGAAGAGTATATTTTTCGAACTCCCGTACTGGTCGAAGTTAAAATTGCGACATAGCCTTGATGTTATGCATATTGAAAAAAATATTTGCGAATCCGTATTGGGAACATTGATGTCAATTGAAGGAAAAACAAAGGATACAATAAACTCAAGGAAGGATTTGAAGCGGTTGGGAATAAGACGGGAAATGCAGTTGCAAGAAAATGGTTCGTCTGTCTACATGCCGATTGGGTGGTATACATTGTCAAGGAATGAAAGGGTTACATTTTGTGAGTGGCTAATGAAGATCAAATTACCGGACGGTTATGCCTCGAATCTAACAAGGTGTGTGAGAACAAATGATTGGAAAATAACTGGATTAAAAAGTCATGATTGTCATGTTTTCTTACAGCGTATCTTGCCTATTGGTATCCGTGGGTACTTGACCAGAGATGTGCGTGTGGCTTTGACTGAGTTGGGTGCATTTTTTAAAGACTTATGTGCGAGGACGTTGAATGTAGAAGCTTTGGATCGAATGGAACGAGAAATTGTCATAATATTGTGTAAGCTAGAAAGTATTTACCCACCGTCATTCTTCGATGTCATGGTTCACCTAGCCGTTCATTTGCCACGTGAGGCTCGACTTGCAGGACCAGTTCAATATAGATGGATGTATCCCATTGAACGATTTCTTGGAAAGTTGAAACGTACAGTGGGTAACAAGGCCCGTCCAGAAGGATCAATTGCAGAAGCATATATTGACGATGAGTGGCATACCTTCTGTTCCAAATATTTCCACGGAGTTGACACTCGGTTTGATCGGCCAGAAAGAAACTTTGACGTTGACCGAGCAAGACAACGGACTATATATTCTGTGTTTTCCCAACAAGTTCGTCCAATTGGTGCAGTGCGTGGTTATGACTTGTGTGGAAGAGAGTTCGAGAAAGCTCAGTGGTACGTGCTGAACAATTGCCCTGAGATAGAGAACTACTTGAAGTAAGTTATAACTTTTTCTTAATTTAAATTGCCTCATTACGTCAGGGAAAAAATACAAAATATAATATATTTGTGGTAATCATCAATTTCAGTGATCATATTAACGTGCTCAAGGAACTAGGAGTAAATGATATAAACCAGAAACATGAAGAGGAGTTCCCGAGATGGTTTGAAGAACGGGTAATGAAATTACATATGCGTTACTCAATAACAAATGAAAAAATATTAATTTCAACTTTGATATAGTATATGCTTTACTCAATATGTAGGTTGTACAATTGCATGCGAATAATCCAAATGATATATCTGATGAACTGTATGCATTGGCGCGTGGCCCATCGAGACGCGCTGCTCGATATTCTGCATGTATTTCTCGGGGAAGTAGGTATCACACACTGGATCGAGATTGTTATAGGAAAACCCAAAATAGTGGTGTCCTAGTCGAAGGAAGTCATGATGGAGAAAATATTGATTTCTATGGGGTTATTGTCGATATAATTGGAATGAAATATTTGGGAGAGCTTGCGGTGTATCTGTTTAAGTGTGATTGGTGGGATTTAAGCAATCCTCGTACTGGAGTCCGTGATGATGAATATTTTTTGAGTGTTAATACATCAAAAAAATGGTATGAAGATGATCCTTTTATTTTGGCTTCTCAAGCATCTCAAATATTCTACTTAGATGACCCGAAGTTAGGAAATCAATGGCGAGTAGTTCAAAAATATTCTCCAAGAAATATATATGATGTTATCCCTCAGGTGGAAGGACAAGATGAAGAAGAAGATGACTCTTCTACTCAAGAAGCATACCAAGAGAGTCAACCCGCGATAAATTTGTTTGTGGATTTGAGCCAGTATGAGATGATTCCATTAAATAGAGAAGATATTGAGGCTGAAATTGTTGATGCGACAGTTGAGGAAAATGTTGAATCATCTGAAGTATCTACAGATGATGAGAGCGAATTGTCAAATGAAACTGATACAGATTCTGATTGACCAATTAAGTGTTAACATTCCACTTGATGACAAATATTTTACTTATTGAATGTATCAGTAGTTTAAAATTATGCCGCCAAAGAGGAAGGAAGTTCGCAACCCATCTCCACCTGTTCCTAGCTCTCCTTCAGACTCACCATTAGAGATTGATTCTACAGAACAAGGTAAAAATTTAATACTCATAAAAGTTATTAATTAAGGTCCTGTAATAGAAATATAAATGCAATTGATTACAATGTTATATTTTATAGAATCTACAGTACAATCTCGTCAAGGTCGAGGCACCACTAGAGGGGTGACGTTGGAAAAATATCGGAAGGTGGGTAAGATCAAGGTTAACATTCCTGACGAACATACTGGGGGCGAAGGACAACCAGCAGCTTGGCTTGCATCACATGTGGGTGCTCTTACACGAACTTACGCACCTTTGGCAACGACTTCATGGAAGAAAGTCCCCCAAGATGTTAAAGAGCTTATCAAGAAGCGTTGTTTGGTAATATTTAAAATATTGATTTAGTAGAATAAATTCCTATACTTTACTTAAATTTAGAATATTATAAATGATAATGTGTTTGTGACTATTTTTTTAAGGATGATTTCGAATTAAATTTTGGTCGGAGAGAGGAGCGTAAGACTGTGGAAGAGCTTATGGGTAATGCATTCCGCAAATATAAGGCGAGGTGTCATGAGCATTATAATAAGTTTGAGAAGAAGGAAGATGCACGCCAACATCCTTTCCAGGATGTCCGACCTTCTGAGTGGGAAAAACTTTGTGACATGTTTGAGGATCCATCATATCAGGTATAATGAAATTTAATTATTTTACTTGTCATATCTGTCATTTCGCTTCATAATATTTTCAATTTCTTTGCAGGAGCGAAGTTCTATAAACAAAACAAATAGATCAAAATTGAAGATTAATCATCATGCAGGCTCAAGATCTTTCCATCGTCTTTCTCAGAAATTGGTATTGCTATTTTTTTTATTGGATATAGTTAATTATTTGGACTCATCATAATGACTTTATATCTTTAACACATTTATTGTAGCAAGATTCAGATACTAATTATGATCTGACAAAATTATATGCTGCATCGCACACTGATCGTAATGGAGAGTGGACTCATCCTGATGCCCGTGAAAATTATGTAAGTTTTATAACCTGTTTGAATTAAATATATTAGAATATTTATGACGATATTAATTCTTTATCTTATATATGGCTAGGATAAAATGGTTGCCCTACGTGCTGAATCTGCGTCAGATCAAAATTCCTCAACAAGTGATATTGAGATTTTTACACAAGTCCTGGGTCAACGTTCAGGATATTTGAGGGGTTTGGGTCGTTGTGTAAAGCCTGGTCCCTCTTCCTCTTCTTCTGGGAATGCATCTATGACTTCTATAGCGCTAGAGAATGCGAATTCCAGAATCGAAGAATTGACTGCAAGACAGCATGAGTTAGAGGCTCAATTGGCAAAACAAGCAGATATGGAGATGCGCCTCAAACAACATGAAGAACAACAAGAAGAGTTCAGAAGACAGATGCAACTCCAAATGCAGCAGCTTATGCAACAGTACAGGCCTCCAAACAACTGATGGATTTTGGGATTATCTATTTATGTACGAACAATACCTGTCTCGCATGTTATTTATTTACTTTGCGCTTATTTTCACACTTTTGTGAGTGTTAAACAGTTTCTAATGTATTGTGGCAAATAGTATGAATGTCTATTTGGTTTTCTATTATTGATTTAAATTAAAGAGATATCGTTCGAACGAACGTAAAACGTTCGAACTCTATGTAACGACAATAGCGTTCGAACGTAGATAATACGTTCGAACGATCACACAACGTTCGAACGTAAATAATTTCAGTCTTGTTCGAACATATCCTATACCGTTCGAATTTATATAGCGCGTTCGACCTGACCATTTAACGTTCGAACACAAAGACAATTCATAACGTTCGAACGAATTCATGTGTGTTCGAACATATTTCGAACTCGTTCAAACAGGGTACTACTGTTCGAACTTAAAAATTTTCCCGTTCGAACTATTTTCTGGGACGAATTTAAACCGTGACGAAAAATTTTTTTCGTTCGAACGTGTTCGAACGGTTTCCTTCAATTTCGTCCCAAAAGAAATTTTTTGGGACGAAATGGTGATTTTCGTCCCAAAATACCTTTTGGCACAGTGATATTGGAACGACTTTGGGACGAATTTTTCTCGTCCCAAAAATTTTTACGGGACGAAATTGGGGTCTTTTGGGACGAAAATTTTCGTCCCAAAATACCCTTTCTGTTGTGGCGTGTCTCTTTCATGCATGAAATGAAGTGCATCCCACTAATTTGTATCATTTCAATCGAATGGTTTAACTCACACGAAACCGATTTTCAATCGAGAATTAAATTTGCAATAGAAGAGAGCTACATTATCAAAACAAACTCAATCGTGAAAACTAGACAAAATACTAGCACTTGTACTTTGATAAGCCAAAAATATTAATGGTATATATACTAATATACATCTACACCGTTATTATGAATGTGTTACAATGTTAGTCCCGTTCGAAACTTGGATTGAACTGAGATCAATCCAGTTCAGTCTAATTTTAAGCTGAGTCTAACATCCAAACATCCAACTCTCAAATCACTAAGAATATTAATAGTGGTTTATGCATTTTCATATGTAAAATCACATCTTTTAAAAATTGATTTTCATTGGATTATGTATTTTTGAACTAAATAGTAATAAAATATTCATTATTTTATAATTTTTTCCTATAAATCTAAATGGTCTATTTTATGCATCTAGATGGTATATTTGTTAATATGGATGGTCCAATAAATTAAAAATAATGTTGGGGACCGAATAGAGAGAGAGACCGAATAATGTTGGGGACCGAATTATAAACTAGATGGTAGATTGGGGTTCAGATAGAGAGAGGAAAAACATTAAAAACTTGAAGAATCACTGTTTATAGCTATGTACAAATTTAAACATACATAAGCCAATGTAGATAAATTTAAAGACATATTATTCAAATTTGAAGATGAAGATAAAGACGAATAAGCCATTTTTAGTGTTCTAAACTCATCTCAACTCAAAACTTCTTTACACGTGGGATCCAAAACCTTTTTCAACTCAACACCTATTTACACGGGGAACCCACAACCTCTTTCAACTTCCTAAAAATATATTTAAATTCATCTTAGGTGAGCATCACAAAACTCACACCACCATCTCAATTCATTACTATTCATAAAGAACTCAACTCATCTTAATTTAACTTAGCTCAACGTCCAAAAGGGGTGTTAATGTCTTTGTTCCTAATTCCCTCTTTCCAAGAGTTGGAAAGAACAAGCATCATTATAATGCTAGCTGGTAGCTGGTGCTAATTTATGAACTCTAAAGATATAGAACATAAGACTAATTAGTTAATTGAGTTATTATACATAACTACACCATTATTATGAATGTGTTACAATGTTTGGCCCCGTTTGAAACTTAGATTGAATTGAGATCAATCCAGTTTAGTCTAATTTTAAATTGAGTCTAACATCTAAACACCCAACTCTCAAATCACTAAAAGTATTGGTTGCGGTTGATGCATTTTCGTATGCAAAATTATATCTTTTAAAGATTGATTTTCATTGGATTATGCATTTTTGAACTAAATAATAATAAAATATTTATTATTTTATAATATTTTCCTATACATCTAGATGGTCTATTTTAAGCATCTAGATGGTATATTTGTTAATCTGGATGGTCCAATAAATTAAAAATAATGTTGGGGACCGAATTATAAACTAGATGGTATATTGGGGTTTAGATAGAGAGAGAAAAAAACATTAAAAACTTGAAGAATCACTATTTATAGTTATGTAAAGTTTTAAAGATGCATAAGCCAATGTAGATAAATTTAAAGACATATTATTTAAATTTGAAAATGAAGATAAAGACGAATAAGCCATTTCTAATACTCTAAACTTATCTCAACTCAAAACTTCTTTACACGTAAGACTCAAAACCTTTTTCAACTCAACACTTCTTTACACAGGGAACCCACAACCTCTTTCAACTTCCTAAAAATATATTTAAATTCATCTGAACATCCAAACATATTTAAATTCATCTTAGGTGGGCACCACAAAACTCACTGCACCATCTCAACTCACTACTGTTCATAAAGAACTTAACTCATCTTAATTTAACTTAGCTTAACATCCAAAAAGAGTGTTAATGTCTTTGTTCCTAATTCCCTCTTTCCAGGAGTTGGAAAGAACAAGCATCATTATAACGCTAGCTGGTAGCTGGTGCTAATTTCTGAACTCTAGAGATATAGAACATAAGACTAATTAGTTAATTGAGTTATTATACATAACTTACCATTTAGGCATTGTTTGTGTAATAATGTATTCTCCGACATTTTCAAATATTTCTTTCCTAAATACCACTCAAATATAAAATAATTTTCAATTTCAAATCTTCAACTTCATAATTATCTAATTATTATCCAAGTACAAAATCCAATACAAATTTTCCAAACTTTCAAACAAAACACAAAAAATAATACAATTTTTTCAAATTTCAAAACAAAAATAATACAAAAAACTTATATCCAATTAGTTTTTTAACTTTATTATAATGTTTTTATTCAACTTTTTCTCTCTTATTTCCACAAAAGAAAAATCTATTTATCATCATTTTTGTCATCGTTACCTCAACATCTCCTTATGTGGCATTAAATGAAAGGCCCACAAGTGAAATATAATAAATAATCTACAATCATATAATACCACATTATGAGATTGTGAGAGGATATAATGGTAAAATAGATTATAGTAAAAGGGATTATGAGTAGCATTACTAGACTTGCTCAAAATCTAATAAAATAGCTTAACTCAAATAATTTCACCACTATTCATAGATATTTTGAGATATTTTAAGGCCTCGTTTGGTTACGCAGTTCAGGTGAGATGAGACGCGATGTTTTGTTAAAAGTTGAATAAAACTCTGTAGAAAAATATTAGTAACGCCTAATTTCGCTGAAGGACTGGAAAAAGGAAAATTAATTTGGTCAGAAGGACGTCCATCTAAAACCTAAAGATGCCATTCATGAACCTTTGTCTTCACCAACCTCAAGCTCCAAATTAAGGATCAGTCATGTATATATATATATATATATATGCAAGTTATAGTCTGAGACTACTCTTATCTTCACTTAATTGGGAGAAGTTGAACAGAAGCCATTTTGATTTTTTTTTTCTTGGGTGGGGGGAGTTGTTGGACTGTTGATTAAGGTCATGTATATATATGGGCCACAAGATTTGGAGTCCATGCATGCCATTGCTTGAGTTTGAAATACAAAGCGCGCGCACAACTTTAATGGCTTAGCCCAGATTCAAATGTGTTTCTATTTCTGGGCTTCTTCATGTAAGCAATAATACCTAAGAACAAGCTTGGACTTTCCCAACAAAAATGAAAGAAGCTACGCATTTAATCATACTTTTTTCCACCTTAACTACTTAGAGCAGTGAATTAAATATAAGCAAAGCTGTAATATATTTAATACAGGGGAACAGTAAAATAACTTTTTCTGATCAAAAGAAAAAGGAGTTTAAATTTGTTTTAAGGGATTCGGCTGGTAAATGATGATGGCTGTTGGGCTGTTGGGGTTTTTGGAAACAAACAGGCGGCTAAACACGTTGTGTCAATAATTTAGAGCTTTATGATCGTACGGCCTGCCTATACATATATGAATCTCAAAGAAAAAGATAAAGAAGTTGCTGAGGTCTTTAAGAGCTAGATAGCTAGCCGGAGAGGAGACGAAGACGAGGAGGAGAAGGCAGCAGCAGCAGCATGCATCATGGGCTTCCTTACTTCCTAGAGAACATCACCCATAAAAACAATAGCTTTCAGCTATAAAAGATGGATGTAGCTAACATGCATAGCTGCTGCTCTTAGCTTGTTGTATAGCCATAGACAAAAAGCTTAAGCTTTAAGTACATAGGGAGGCCGGCCTATATATCTATATCTATATCTATATCTATATCTATATCTATATATTGTTGCTTTATATAGAAGGGGACCTCTCCTCTCCTCTCCTGTCTTGCTCTAAATGCAATAACTTGCTGGGTTTTACTTCTTTTATTTTTGCTGATCTTAATGCTTTGTTTTTCGACTTTTGACTCTGATCACATCAAAGTAAGCAAGCAAGCATGCATGCAAAGGGCAGTCTCTGTCTGTGTTGACACGATTTAAAGTACGTACAGCTAGGCCAGCTGCCTTCCTCAAGTACCCCCATCCCTAAAAGGAACAGTTATCTCACCCCAAATCCCTATATCGATGATCTATTCACATCAGCATACAGGTCTTAACTAATTACTACTGCTGCTGCTGCTGCAAATTTCTTTCTGTTTTTAATGGAAATTAATTAATGAACGCTTAAGTTGAAAACTCTTTTAACTCTATTATATGTTATTATTTTCATCTAAAATTAATTTAAAGAGAATTATTATAGTAAAATAAATTTTATAAAAATAAATTTACAAACTGATATAATAATATGATATATTAAATTATAAAATATATTTAAATATCATATAAATTTATATTAATTTTTAAATTTATTTTTATGATATCTTTTTACAGTATAATACTTTTTTTATTAATAATTATATTGTAGTTTCAGTTAATGTAAAAATCAAATTAATAAAAAAAACCTAATCTGGTCAACGCTTTAGTTTTATCTTGAGCTAGCTGATCAAAAACTCAACCACAAACACAAATGTCAAACTGTTCATGTGGCCCTTGGCCTGCCTCTCTTATCAGACTAAAGGAAGGCTAGCTAGAGCCTAAAGGTAGAGGCAGAACCTAAAGGTTGAAGACTTGAAGTAGCGAAGAGAGAGAGAGACTGTCCTATACAGAAAGGGACAGGACTCCTTGTTAAGGGTGACCTTCCTTAAAATCTAGTTTTCTATTTTTCTAGTATAGGGTCGGTGGCCACTGGCTTTCAATCCTTAAATCATCAATTTATTTATTTTCCTATTTTTTTTTAATTTTCTAACTCAGATTAACTAATCTATTTCTATTAGATTTTTATAAGTAGATTAATTTTGTTTATTATTAATAAAAATAGCAAAAAAAAAATCTAAATTTCCATTAAATTAAGTTTTTTAAAAAAATCTAAATTTACAAATCTGGGATAAAAGACTAGCAAAAAGATAAATCTTTGAACTCAGTAAAATACTAGGATATATATATAGAATTTTCTGATTTTTCATTTTAATTTTTAAAAATATATTTGAATAACTCTATATAAAAAAACACACTAAAGATATAATATATATATATATAACTAAATATGTAATATTCATAAAAATTAAGCTTTTTTCCTCTACCTCATGAATAGTTTTAATTCTCCTTTATTCTAGATTTTGAGGAATCGCTAATTAATATTCTTATACATGGAATATGTTGTAATGATTTTAAATAATAATCATTACAAAAAAATTGCTTGTATATATGTTGTTAGTTATTTATAATGAAAATAATTATTTTCTATTAAAATGAGTATATTCTCATCACAAACAGTCATTTTCCTAATAAGTAATTTGTCACAAACAATCATTTTTCTTATAGAAAATCCACTGATTGATCTTATTCGTTTAGATTTCAAAAAGTAATTGATCGATTATTATGTTACAGATCGGGACAACATGATAATTAGCATGCAGAGAGATCAATCGGACATCTAGAACATGATGAAGAAGATTATCAATTAAGTTTAGTACTCAAGTAGGGTCTTGATATTAATTTCGGATCTGACCACATAAGCCACAGCTAGGGTTTGATTCTTGGTTTAATTCATGTCATCATGCACAGATCATCAGATTCTCCCTCGATCATCAGTATACAATGTTGTAGTGAATGATCAGGTCTCCGATATATCGACATGCTGCACATAGATCAGCATGCATGAGAAACACAGAGTCAAGGATCAAAACCATCAGCTCGCATTACAGTTTTTTGTGACAGATACACAACGCGTGCATGCATTATTTACTCATTGCAGATTACAATTTTAAGTATTTTATGCATATATATATATATATATATGATTCGCGCATTCGTAGATTAATTACTCATGCATGCATGGGTTTTCCAACAATCTACGTACGGGTGATCATCAGAATCAGATAATATAAATGCATGCATGCATGGACTATAATAACAATGCTTCTCTTTGAGTTGGGAGATCAGCCACGTCGATGTAAACGCATGTCCTTGATCCAGACAAATTATATATGTACATGAGGAATGTTATACATATTCCTTATTCCTTATTTGATAGTTTTTTTTTCATATAATGTGTGATGTGGAATACTGAATATACAGTGACTGATGAGAAAAAAATTTCATGTCAAGTAAGTATTCACGTGATCATTATATATATATATATATATATATTCGTTAATTTTGGAATATTCTCGCTGGTGTTACAAAAAATATATATTATTTTTAGCATAATATATTACGAAGAATATATCAGCTTTGTAGAGGGACATAAAATTGACCATATTTTTTTCTTATAATATTATTAATTTATTATATATTCTCCCACTTCTACTTATAATATATATATATATATATATATATAGTCTGCAGGTATCGTGGGAGAGAATCCGATCCAGCAGTCACGCATGCATGAGTGAATAAGAAAGTATGCCTATTTTCTTAATTTATTATATTCAAGAATTTAAAACACGATCAATTAAAGCACAATGTTTTTTCTTTTACCAAATACTCGATTTTTTCTAGAAATTAATTAAAATTTCTGTTGAAATTAGGAGGATCGATCTCTATATATACAGCAAGAAATTAAGGGTACGTTTAGATAGTAAGAATAGATAATTTTAAATAAGTTAAATAAAATATTATTTTTTTAAATAAATATTATTATTATTTTAAGACTTAAAAATATTAAATTATTTATTAAATTTTATATAAAATTTTGAAAACATTATTTATTAAAGAAATTGGAAATGATGATCACACGACATGTCGACAACATCGCCGTTGGTCGGCGATAATTTAATTGGGAAAAACATACAAAGAACCTCTTTGCACGTGAGTCGTGACACCTAGAGAGCTAGAGAGTATTGATTGAACTTTCAGCGTTACAGAAACAAATAAACACATTAATTAAATAAGGAATCCATTAAAAAACTAAAACAAAAAAAAAAAAAAGGTTGATGAGAAAGAGTGGAAGGACCACGTACGGCACGGGTAGAGGAAGTAAATGAAAGAACAGTATAATAAAAATAAAAATAAAAAGTAAAAGAAAGAATAATTAAAATTTAAATGAAAATAATAAAAAAAAATAGAAAGAATATAAAATGATGGGAAGAAGACAAGCAAAGCTAAATTAACGGAGGTGGCGTGTTGTCTCCGAGAGTGGGTACATATGAGTAGGTCCTCCAATAATTTTCCCCACACTAATGCCCCAATCAATCCTCCTTTGTTCCACCATTATTTTTTTTTATTGCTATGAATAATAGGAAAACGACCTCATTTACTACTCTACTCATGCTTTCGGTTTTAAACTTTTTATGCTTATGTAACACCGACAAACCCTAATTAAACAAATAGTTTCAATTAGAGAGAGTCGGTGCATGAGTTAGAGGGGGTTAACTAATTTCTAGTTTGTTTTGATTTACTCAATACTTTTTGGTATAGGAAGAAACATGTTGTTATTCTTCCCTATATCAAAGATTTCAATAAAAAGAATATTCCAACCAAGACTCAACCTATTTAAATGAATAGTAAATTTTTGAAATTTTACAAAAAGGTAATCACTGATCTACTTAATAGGATGAAGCAATTTTAAAGAGATTTGTTTATGCAGAACGGTTGGATTCTATGTAAAACACATTCCAAGAATAGAGTTTTCGGATGTATTTAATTTTTGACTTTGGAAGTAAATACTGAGTATTAGTAGATACTGAAGCAATGACTTTAACATATGAATCATATGAGATTGAAACAGTTGAAGCAAATGAAGCAATTTGAATTATTTTGTCAAGGATAGTAAACTTATTGACAATTTCGATGGGTGAAGTAGATTCATTCTTGATAAGTTTCTTATCATGAATGGGAGGTAGAATAATTGTTTTTTGTTATTTGTTATTTTTCTTGCTCATGATTAGATTTTGCAAAAATTTATAGGTAAAAAAATTAGGTACAGAATTTTTGATAAATTTATATTTTCAATATCTTATTTTAAAACATATATAGTACTTTTATCATTAATACTTAATAAAAAAATTTTATTAAGTAAATCATCAAATTTTTACGACCCAATAAATAAGGTAAGGTAGCGGATCGTGACCCTGATCTTGCAGTTCTGTGTCCAATAATTCTCGAAGAAATCCTGTATCATGGCATTTACAGCTTTAATATTCAGGAAATCATGGGTAGAATACTGTAGATTGTACAAGTTTGACTTACGGACAGCTAGCTACTAGCTCTAGGCCGGATGGTCTATATTTTTCAAGTTTTATTTGATCGATCGACGGTTGCATGCCACAAATTATATATGTAGTACGTCTAAACTATTACTAGTACTACTCGAGAGTAGTCGATGATGATCAAGCTCTTGCCTGCACCTAATGCCTTATGGTACTGGCTGCATTTTTAAAATGTGAAGAAATATAAATAAAATAATTTATATTAATTTTTTTTAAAATGTAAAAGTCTGAATTATGAGTTAAAGTAATTTTAAGTATATTTTTAAATTTAAAGATATACTATTCATCTTCAAAATTAATATTTTATTATAAAAATTATTTCAATTGCTTTGCTTTACAGTTTTTATTTTTTACAATTTTCACTTCTCACAAACACCCTTTCACTTTTAATGTCGTATTCAGTTTTGAAATATGTGAAAGAAGAAATATTATTATTAATTAACATATAATTAATGTAATTATAAAAAAATAATTATTATTAAAAAAATAATATTATATTTTTATTTTTATTAATCTAATGTACTGTTATGGCTAGAGATAAGGTTTTAGATTTATAAAAAAAATGTATTTTTTATTAAATTTTAAAAATAATTTTGATGAAATCAATATTAACACTCTTAAAAGGGCAGCCGGAAAGGGATCGAATGAAACATATATGCTAATTACAAGCTTGAATATGCATGAAATAAACACGTACGAAATGTTAATATTGTAACCCTTTTTTCTTAATTGCCAAATGAACACGAAATGCAATTGATATATAGCTAGCTGCTGAATAATGTACGTGTATATTGGCAATCAGGACTTCCTGCAATATGCACCTCTTATCAATAAATGGCCAACGAAACCTTTCATCAGTTGTTGGAAGAAGAGAGATTATGTGTCTTTTTGAACGCCATACGTAAGGATCGATGTATCCAACAACCGAATCCTAAGATCAGATTGGATATTATATATAGAGGTGTACGCGGTAGCCTTATGGAGGATGAAAGCTAGCTAGAGAGAACTAGCTAGCTAGCTAGCTAGCTTTTTTACTCTTCTTTGACTTACTTTTAAACTAAGTAACACAGGAATCAACTAATAAATTATAAAATTATTTATATTTACAAATTATAAAATAGATATAACATATTACATTAAATTACATTAATTTATAAATTTAATTTTATAAATTTTTTTTATATATAACTATTGTACTTTAATTTTCTATATATTATAATATGGTCATTTATTATGAAATCACAATTTATCTAAAAAATTTAAATTAATAGAAAGATATAGATTTAATTATTTATATTATATTCTTAACACTCTCACTCACGTGTGTGTCAAACTCTCTTTTAATGAATGACTTAATATTAAATAGCATTGATTGTAGAATCAGGATTCAAACTCAAATTTTCTATTTTAATACAATGTAAATGATATTAATGAGAAGAATTAGATTTAATTATTTATATTATATTATAAACATTTACTGATTTACCTGATGTGGATCAGCAATGCCTGTAAACTTAAACAATACATGCACGGCCCGTTAGAGCTAACCTTATAAAGGATTAATCAGGATGATCATCAGTAACGTAATTAACCCAAAAAAACTTGTTGATCTCATGTATTGATTTCAAATCAAGTAATTATTTGTCGCAATCTAAAATCTCTAATAAATAATAAGAAGGGATTTTCTGTAGTCAAACCATTACCAAATTACTCAGATCAGTTTAAAGAATATTGATGCATGATATTGTTATAAAATTACGTATATTATTCTAATTTTTTGAAGAAATTATATTTGCACTTGTGAAATATATAAATATTATGTAATTATTTTTTTTAAAAAAAGTAAGTAATAACAAAATTTATTTGATAAAAAATTAATTTTTTAATAATTATCAATATTATTTTTTTAAAAAAATTACGTGTGCACGCCACCACTATATTTACTCATTTTCAGAAGTCCTCATGATCCTGTCTACCTATAATCGCAGCTTGGACATATTGAAGCCTAGTCATGTACGTAGCTAGGTCTTGTTTTTAGCAGCTTGTTTTCATAAACTGATGATCTGTCATATATTCTTACACTTTTTTTTTTTTTATCAGCTGATTACATGCAGGAGTAGAGTAATAATAACAGTAAGATCAACAATAGATAATTAATTAAGTAAAGAAATTAAATAAATAAATAAAAAGTAGATGATCAGTACTTTAGGAGACGTTTAGATTCGCAAGTCATCTCAGCTCATCTCACTACTATTCATTACTATTCAGTAACTTTAACTCACAAATTTCACTATTATTCACAACTCATCTCATTATTATTTATAATCCATCTCAATTCATCTCAACTCATCTCAAATCATCTTCGAATCTAAATGTTTCCTAAATCATATATATTCCCTAGCTAGCTATGATCTAGTACGTACGTACATACTGCAACAGACTGCAGACATATTAATTTAACACAATATCCAATTAGCCAAAGAAGGCTGTCAGTTGAATGAAAAGAAGGGAAAGATATTAGCGATTTTGCTCATTTCAGTGCCCAAAGAATAGAACGTGAGGATCATTTTCCTGCAACGAGTTCAGTGAATCGTACGTACTAAAACATCGAGAATATTTAGTACAGAAAATTTTTACTATTTACAATAAAAATGAATGTATTTTTCTGAAAATAAAAAATATTTTTATGATCATAAATAATCATTTTTTAAATATTATTAGTAAAACCTTCATATTTGTGCTTATTTATTGTTGAGAGTTGTAAATAAATTAACAAACTTATTTGTAAATAATTCGGATAAGTAGTTAAGAAAATAATTGATTCGTATATGCTTAATTATATTAATTTATTTGGAAATTAGGTCAAGCTGATCGAGTAGACGTAGCTGCTGCCATGATTGATAACTGGGAAATTAGGTTAAGCTCATGATCTTAGATTAGGGAAAACTTTCGACTGTCTCTTTCATGCATGAAATGAAGTGCAATATCCCAGTAATTTGTATCCTTCCTTTTGTTGGCATCATAATTTTCTTGCGATGCTGGATCTGAGTTTTGGGAATTGGGAGCTGGGTAATATGTACGTACTGTTTGGTTGCAGGCAGGTCAAACATATATATATATACACTTACTTGTTTGGTTGAAATATATGAGCAAAGGTAAGCAAATTATCAGAAAATCCAATTCATCCTATCAGTTCATTTTATAATTCAGATTTCAATGACCAATGCATTGGCAGATTGTATATAGAAATGGAGGAAACTGATTAATGCATTTTTTTTTTCAGCCTTCGATGATGTGTATATATTAGAACTAAGGAAAATGATTGTCTCACCAAGAAAATAAACCAAATGTATATTTTGTTTTTTTTTTTTTAAACCGTGTTTTTTTTAAATACAAAAAAAAAAAAACACACACACATGCACACACAAACGATTGATTTAAAAAAAATATTAATCGGTATAATATTCCGATACAATGTATTGATGACCCTAGTATTGTCCTAGTATTTCAATTCAACTAATATGTAATACCCATTTATATTTTTCGGATTTATCTAATGGTCAAAATTGAGTATGGAGTTGGAGCTTAATTGATCGAATGACCCTAGCCAAAATTAAAAATCTAGAGAGAGATCATAGATACATTTTCTGACCTAAACACATTTTTAACAATCTGGAGAGATAGATACACCATATGGATTCCATTGCATTAAATGTTGTGCGTGAGTAATATGGACCTAAATATTAAATGCAACGGGTCTACACGTGTCTATCTCTCTCTAAATTGTAGAAAGTATTTAAGTCAAAAATTTGTAAAAAAATCTACTCTCCGATAATTGACGTATAACTAATTACTAGCACTAATTGGCATAATTTTAGTTTCAATGCATCAACTAGTACTTGGTTCCAATAGAGATTTCCGTTTGTCAACGCTGATCATCAATTAATTCAACATTCATAAATAGTTAAAAGACTGATTAGTTAATTGAGTTCTTATACATTAATACTTATTAAACATTTAGGCCTTGTTTGTGTAATAAGATATTTTTAGATATTCTCAAATATTTTTTTTCTAAGTATCACTCAAATACAAAATAATTTTCAATTTTAAATCTTAAACTTCTTAATTATCTAATTATTATCCAAATACAAAACTCAATACAACTTTTTCAAATTTTCAAACAAGACACAAAAAATAATACAACCTTTTCAAATTTCAAAACGAAAATTATATTCAATCAATTTTTTAACTTTATTATAATATTTTTATTCAACTTTTTCCCTTTCATTTCTCTAAAAGAAAAATCTATTTATCATCTTCATCTCAACATTCCTTGATGTAGCATTAAATGAATGGCCCACAAGAGAAATATATTAAATAGTTTACAATCATATAATACTACATAATGAGATTATGGGATGATATGATGGTAAAATAGCATTACTCTTGATCAAAATTCAATAAAACGTCTTAACTCAAATAATTTCATTACTATTCATTTATATTTTGAGATATTCTAAGTATCTAAATCAGCTCTTAATGTTATTCGAAGACTTGGAGAGACAAAAGTAGAACTAGCGTCGGTCAAATGCATCGGACATATTAAAATTTTCATATATATATATATATATATATATATACATAAATGTATGAGTTTGAACATGGAATATAAATATTAGGGGTAATTATTCTCTGAAATTGTAGTACTACGTGATCATCTGGGCAAGTACTGTGCGATGGTCAACTGTATATGATGGTACGTGAATGCAATAGCCCGCAAGCTGTCTTCCTTTTGATCAAGTGTCAACATCTTCATATCTATTACATTTTGGTCCTTACATGCACTAGACTTGTAGCTAGCTAGCCCTCACCCAAACCTAAAACTTCAGCAATATTCCCCCTTTTTCTTTGTCTCTTCTTCTACTATACTTTCTTTTCTTATTTGCAACTACTCCTAAATATCACTTCTATATACATAAAAAAAATTTGGAGGTAGGGATTCAACAACATTACTATATATGTCATGTGCGCTTGCTCTAAAAACAGGCATGCGGTATACGTGCGATCGATGTCGATCAAGCTATAAAAATTTAATTGGTTTTAAGTGGATAGACAATTTCATGGTTTTATAGTCAGAACTAGGTTATAAGTTCGAGTTAAAATTACGGGTGTAATGTCAAATATCATAAAATACTTGCCCTTATTATATATTGAGAAATACTTTAATCACAAAGGAATTATATAAAAATAATCTCACAAACTGATGTGATTTGATGTAGTTCATCAGATTATAAAGTTAATTTTATTGTAAGGTAGATGTAACGGATTAGATGAAGCTACATCAGTTTGTGAGATTACTTTTGTGTAATTCGTTTGTGAATATAGCAGTATTACTCTTATATATTAAGGTCTCGTTTGTTTTCACAGATGAGATGAGTTGAGATAAAAATTGAAAGTTGAATAAAATATTATTAAAATATATATTTTTAATATTATTTTTATTTTGAAATTTGAAAAAATTGAATTGTTTATTTTATTTTGTGTGAGAATTTAAAAAAATTGTAATGATTAGAAGAAATGAAAAATTTTATGAAAGTTAACAAGGCGGTGGGAAGGTGCAATAACTTTTTAAATAGCGCTAGGCTCTATATATGATGAACCATAATTGGTCATGATAAAATTTAGAGTGCTCAACTTGTACGTACAAACAAGTGGATGATGATGATACTCGGTATCCATCATGCCATGGTTGGTGCAATATACATATCTGTCTGTACTCGGCCATCTGATAATTATGATACTTTTTAATTCATAATTATTATCTATATGTCACGTCTCTGGTTTAACCAAGTTATATTAATTTACGTGCATGCTTGCTTAATTTTCCCAAATTTTTCTAATGGTACTCTTGCCATCATCTCTCTAGCTCTCATATATATATATATATATATATATATATATATGTATGTATGATATAGCACTAATTAATTAATTACCAAAGGATCGAAAAGGCATTATTTCTGTCCAACTGATGACATATATAGACTTTATTTCATGTTTAACTAGGGCTAGCTAGCTTGGTAGCTGCTCTAATTACTTAATTATATTAATTAATTAGATAATCATCCAACTAATTTCTTTGGATCTCATATTCATGATCTTCCGATGTTTCGTTTTGATCTTTGGCAAAACAACAAACAAGAAGCAAGATCGATCCGGTCCAGACAACATGCCAAAAAATCATGATGATTATCCAGACAACTTCTCTTTTAATGCAAGTTATATTGCACATTTGAAGTAAGGAAAGTTACCTGTTTGATGAGCCCAACTTTATTTTTTGTGTCTTTTAAGTTGCTTTTTATCCTTCCTTTTTCTGAGAATGATTAGCTTAAGTACTGTACATTCTGGTTCGAAATAGTTTTCCACATGGGCTTGCATGCAACCTTTTATAAATTACTCATTGAATCTCACACACACGTACACACACATGCATAATTAATAATGACTCTAATTAACTTATATAAAATATATAGCACCGACATCTTATTAATGAGATGATCAAGGACTACAGTTACAAAAAAATTTTATAAAATTAAACTCATAAATTAACATAATTTTATATGATATAACATTAGATCTATTTTATAATCTAAAGTAAAACATCGATCAAGTTATAATCACGTCAGTTTACATGAGTTTATTTTTGTACTTGCAGATCTATTTGACTAAATTATTTCTCGTTACTAATATATATAATTGTAGGAACTTGAGATTAAGTCATGAGTACAAATTTATATATAACGTGTGCTTAGCTCTGAATATCTGATATTGAAGGAGACAGCACTAACGTAACACTTTCCCAGTCTAAAGGGCGTACGTACGTACGTAGAGCTCGTGTGGTGTTCATCATGATATGTTTAGAGTTATTGCATGCGTAGAATGTACTTTGGCCAAGTGCTTTATAAATAACACGCATGCATGCATGCATGCATGATATTATAAACGCATATTATCTTTGTCAATCATCTGTTTCAATAATCGCTGATCATTAGTAAACTACGTGTTAGAAGAGGCTTAATCGAGTCTGGGCTACTCCTACTCCTGTTCCAGTACTAGTACCAGTACTGCTTGCGCTAGCTGTAGGTACACTGCTATATTTACGTGCACGCCAATATTAGAAGGATTTTCAGTATAAATATATATATATATTCTACCGTAAGCTTCGGGTTAAACTAGGATTAAATAATCAAATCCGGGCGAGTCGTGTACGTACAATATTACTGCAGGCTGTAAAAGATGCATGCATGCATGCATAATTATGCGCACAAAATATAGAAGGCAGGCCAGGGTCATGTATATATATTATAATTATAATTAGAAGCAGAATCCAGAACAGCAGCCAGCACTAATCGATCCTCTAGTCTAGCTTTCTTTCTTTGTTTTCTTTTTTCAATCCTCATGAAAAGGCAAAAGTTGTGAAAAGGATTCGTTATGGGTCCAATATTAATATTACTTGTAAATTAAGAAACGTACGTACATCAACTTGACATTAATTAACAAATTAAGCAACTGCACTTTAAGCTTGGAACTTACAATTAAACAAGTGCTTTTCCAAATCTACCAACACTTGGCAATCGATCGAGAGATCAAAAGGGAGATCTATATATTGATCGATGTTGGCGTGCTTTGAAAAAGAGATCAACTCCCACCATACACGCTCACGATCGAGGTTGTGTCTCTCTTGATCTTTAGGGAAGAAGGGGATCATCAAGTAATAGTTGAATTATGATTAACATAGCTAATTGGTTTGCATATATATATATATATATATATATATATATATACACACACACACATATACATATTTATATATATATATAAGTCGTGTATGCATGTATAAGTGTTGAAGACCAAGTCAAAGATACGGTTTTTGTGATGGACAAACCTGATCCATTTCCCACTTGAATT
Organism: Juglans regia; assembly: GCF_001411555.2. Taxonomy (NCBI): domain Eukaryota; kingdom Viridiplantae; phylum Streptophyta; class Magnoliopsida; order Fagales; family Juglandaceae; genus Juglans; species Juglans regia. Next base: position 19,823,081 of record NC_049905.1, on the reverse strand, counting down.
TGGTCAGGTCCATCATAGTCTTCATTACGAAGATTGAGATTATTGACATCATTCGTCAAGTGATGTGTGGCTCCTGCGTTCAAATGCCAATCAGACTCCAAGTTATGTTGATTTGATGCGACCATGGCTTGTGGCTGTCGGGTTGCATTGGAATTATCCTGGTAGGAAATATCAAATCTATGAAAGCACTTTTTGAAAGAATGTCCAGGTTTTTCACATACCTAGCAGATAAGGGAGGTGCGGCTAAACTCTCCACGGCCAGAGTAGTTATTGGTACCACCACGGTTACCACACCCCCAGCCTTTATACCCTCCATTACGGCCTCGTCCGTAATTTTGTGGAGATGGTTTGGTCGCAACATTGGCAATAACATTGATAATGAGTGTGACTTGATTGTGATGGTTAAGTCGAGACTCACTTGTCAGTAGAAGAGAATAGACATCTTTAAGTTTAAGAGGATCTGGCCCTGCAGTAAAAGTGGAAACCAGCGACTCATAATTAGTTCCCAAATCGGCGAGGATGTAAGAGATGATGACATCATCATAGAGGGGTTGACCAACAATTGCAAGCTCATCCGAGAGCTTCTTGACATGAAAAAAATAATCAATGGCAGAGGAAGTGCCTTTGGTGGCAGTGGCTAGCTGAGTCTGAATATGAACAATGTGAGCCTTTGACTAAGAGGATAAACTTTGTTCAAGGGACAGTCACACGTCTAGAGACGTGTTATAGTTGATAACTTGAGCATGGACACTCTCAATAAAAGAGGTCATAAGAGTGCTCAGAATGAGATTATCCTACTTTATCCATTGTAGATAGGCAGGATTTGGTGAGGGAGAGATATCACTGGTGGAGAAAGAGCTTTCGAGGGTCGGAGATGGTTTTGGAATAAAACCATCAATGTAGCCGAATACATGATGGACCCTTGAAGTATGGAATTATTTGGACTTTCCAAAGAAGATAATTGTCATGGTGGAGCTTGACTGTGATCGAGGCATAGTTGTAAAAGTTGGAAGTTGGGATTGGTTTGGATGGGAGTTGGAGGAGACAGACATTGTAGAAAGTAGGACGTTAGTCGATAGGGCTCTCTGATACCACGTACAATTTCATAATTCTGATATATTTGAAAAGAAGTCTTTTTTATTATCCTCTATAATTTACGTGAGTATTACATGGGCATACAAGAGCTGATTGTAACAGAAACATGTGAATGTAACAAGATTTCAAATTTCAAATTTACATTTGAATAAACACAAAATTGATTTTCAGTCTAAAACGTGCAGTTTTATTGGCTATAGCCTTTGTTATCACAGATACATGAATAGCCTCAATTTATCAATTGGAAATATTTTTGTGTCACAACATGTCGTTTTTAACGAAAATCTATTTCGTTATCATAAAAGCCAATCTCCACCAAAATCCATTAACTTCACCGACCTTATTCTCCTCCCTTATCATCTCGGTCAAATGCCTTCCACTTCACCTATTTGTGATGTAGGTATACGTGACAATCAATTCTCCATATCCCACTTAAACGCAAGTCAGCAAAGACATACATCTCCATTGTGAAGAGAAGAGAATGTCTCCTGTCAGGATGCCGAATCACCTCTTGAGCTGTCTCCTTTGGTGCAACCAAGTTCCTCTCCACCAGTTCAAGAAATGTTGGTCCCGCCAACCCCAAGGCACTCTATAGTCACCAAATTAAGAAATAATATAGCCAAGCCAACTACACCCTTTCCAGGGATTATTCCTTATCCACTATCGAAAGCACTTGATGCTTCTGTTACCACAAAATATTTTGAGCCAACAAGTTATACGAAGGCCTCCAAATATCACCAATGGCGAGAGGCGATGAACAAAGAGTTTGATGCCTTACTACGAAATGGTATATGGACTCTAATACCACCAAAACCTAACATTAATGTTGTAGGTAGCAAATGAGTATTCAAGATTACAAATGGTCAAATTGCATGCTACAAAGCAAGGTTGTTGGCTAAAGGACAACATCAGCAACATGGTATGGATTTCAATGAGACTTTCAGCCCTGTGGTCAAACCAGCAATAGTTCGTACTGTTCTTTCACTAGCCATGACTCACAACTGGTCCCTTCGCCAAATTGATTTGCAAAATCCGTTCCTAAATGGAACCTTACAAGAAGAAGTCTATATGGTTCAGCCTCCCGGATTTCAACACCCTCAATATTTGAATCACCTTTGTTGTCTCAAGAAGTCTCTCTATGGCTTACAGCAAGCCCCTTGGGCCTGTTTTCTCGGCTTACAAAAAAACTCAAGGCCTCGGTTTTCACGATAGCAAGGCAGATACATCTCTCTATATTTATCACACCTCTTATGTGATTATATATATTCTCGTATATGTTGACGACATCATCATTACAGGACCAAGTTTGGCTGCTATTGATCAGTTAATTAACGAACTAAATTCAGATTTTGCAGTGAAAGATCTTGGGTCTCTAAGGTTCTTTATAGGTGTTGAAGTCGTGTCTTATGATGGTGGTTTATTCCTAACACAACGTCGTTATATTGTTGATCTCCTCAAACGAAGTTCTATGGATAAAGCCAAGCCTTGCTTGACTCCAATGGCTACTACCACTTCTCTCACAGCAGATCATGGAGAATCTTTTGAAGACCCTCAGTTATATCGCAATAATGTTGGAGGGTTACAATATCTTTCATTTACTAGACCTGATTTCGCATTCGCTGTACACAAGGTTAGTAAATTTATGCACAAGCCACGTGTTCCACATTGTCAAGCGGTTAAACGTATTTTACGTTATCTTAAATTTTCTATATCTGATGGATTATATATTGTCAAAAGTCTAGATTTTTCACTTCATGGATTTTTGGATTCTGATTGGGGGGAGAATGTGATGACTGCAGATCTGTAGGCTCATATTGTGTATTTTTGGGCCAGAACTTAATCTCTTGGAGTTGTAAGCAACAACAGACAATTGCTAGAAGTAGTACAGAGGCTAAGTATAAGCCACTGGCAAATGCTGCAGCTGAGATTCAATGGTTGTAAACACTACTGACTGAGTTATGCATTCCTACATCTTCAACACCAGTGTTATGGTATGACAATATAGGTGCAACCTATTTATCTTCTAATCCAGTGTTTCATGCAAGCACAAAATATATAGAAATCGACTTTCATTTTGTACGAGATCATGTGGTCAACAAATGTCTACAAATTAAATTTATTTCAAGTCGAGATCAACTTGCGGATTTATTTACCAAATCGTTGAGTGCTACACAGTTTAATCTTCTAAAGTCCAATCTTAAGGTACAAAATCTTCCCTTACGATTGTGGGGGCGTGTTGAAGACCAAGTCAAAGATACGACTGTGAGAGACCAAGTCAAAGAGGCTACGATGGAAGAGGAGCCGATTTGATCTTGGGAGTTACCATAATTCTAATATATTCAAATGTAAATTTGAAATTTGAATTCTTGTTACATTCACATGTTTTTGTTACAATCAACTCTTGTATGAATCTCATGTAATGCTCACGTAAATTATAGAGGACAATAAAAAATACTTCTTTTCAAATATATCAGAATTTTGAAATTTTACGATAAGCGACCAACGAGGAGATTAAGGGCCCCAAAGGGAAGGCAAATTAAAGGGTAATAGCTAGGCGGCAGCAGAACAACTTTTCTTTTCTTCTGCTCTTTCATGAGCTATAATAGCTCATGCATGGGCGATATAGACAAACTCATCTATGGAAGGCTCGTGATATATACCAAACAACGAGAGTTGAAATTCACATACATAAGAACTTGAAAAATATGTAGTTTAATCCCAACCTCAAGGAGTGATGATATTGAGCAAGGGTGTGCACGTGCAAAGATAATGATCGGTAAAATTCTTATATCTTGAACTAGCTAGCAGCTGGGCAAGTTAGGGATCAAGTGATCATAAAGTGAGGCCTTGATGCAATATGTTGGAACGTTAATATATTTAACAAATGCATGTAAAAGTTTGTTATAATTACCTGATGCATGGGAATCCGAGTCCGATGAGGCTCGGCTGACATATGCAATGTTAAAAGCACTGGACTACTTCGAGAAAGTAGACCAGCACAAAACCTGTGGGAAGATATGAGTATTCCTAGGATTTGGGTTAAAAGCAGTAGATTTTGGCGAGAAGTGGTATTTGTTGGATTTGGGTGAGTAACGATTTATTTCTCGGTTGGGCAAGGAGAAGTGATGATATCAGTATTTTAACTATAACTTTGGCTCTAGGCATCAGAATCGCAGATATGATCCCAATTCGAAAATCTCCCTTCGGCGCGCATGTTGTGGTCACCACAGAGTTTGTGGGTCCATTGTCGACTCCAAAATTAGTCGTTCTTCCTTCCAAATCTTCACTTTTAGTTAATTCTTCCACTTTTGGTCATTCTTTTTTTCTTTTTTCTTTTTTATGATAATGTTTATCTTTGGTAACGATTTTATTCTGGATTCTTAGACTAGATTTTAACTATAGTTATCTTATTCCGTATTCTATTATTTGGCCTTAATTACAAATTTTTCATTTTTCTTTAGCTATTTAAGCCCAGCTTGTAGGTTTTAGAATATTATAATTGATTTATTTTATAGTAAAACACTAATCTCAGAGTTTGTCTTTGTTTGCAATTTTTCTCAATCTCAAACTCTAGCTTCCATTGTTTAACTAGCCGTCAGAATAATCTCCTATTCTGACCCGACATCATTACCTGATGTAATTAATTAACAAGGTCTTATAATTTGGAGTCTTCCTATCACAAGTTCTTTATTTCTTCGATAGGATTTGGCGGTAGCACTTACTATTTCTTCAATCGATTTGTAAGGTTTGATAATTTTTCTTTCTTCAATTTTAAACATCTAAAGATGCATGGACGCTTCTTAATTAGAAGAGTGATCACTTGTTAAAACTTCAAAGGAAGATCATCATCAACTAGACAAAATTATTTCGATCAAATACATTAGCAAACAATGAGAAGTGGAATTTATAATTTATTGTTTGAAGACGTTTTGCTTAAATTCTGTAGGTCATGAAGAGAAATGAAAGGAAAGAGAAGATGAGAAGAAGAAAAGCAATGATATAAAATCCTAGAAGTCCTTTGTTGTTTTCGAGAGCATTTTTGTTTGTTGCTCAACATAGTTCTTAGTTGGCTGGGAGAGCCTTGTTACTCGGTGCAATCCTTTGTTGCTCAAGCATTATTGCCTGAGTGAGTATAGCCGCCCAGGGCAAGTGTTATTGCTCAGAAAGAGCGTTGTTTCTCGGGAGGCCTTTGTTAATTTCTTTTGGTGGTGGGCACAATGTTTGCTAGATTCTTCCTTTTCTCCATATGTTTTGTTGGGCGAGCAGGCTCCCCAAAGTCTCTTGTTTCTCAAGGTGAGCATTGCTGCTCTATTAGGTCTTTTCTTGTTGCTCAGTCAAGTCTTTCCTTGTGTCACGAGGGTGAGTATTGTTATTTGGCATGGTCCTTCCTTATTGCTCAGAGTGAGTAGTGTTGGTTGTCCTAGCTCCTCACTTCAGGACGACTATTTTTACTCGCAATTGTCCTTCCTTGTTTTTCGGGATGAGTGTGATTGCTCACCCAAAGTCTCCTCATTGCTCGGAGTGAGCAGTTGTGCTTGCATGCCCATTTGTACTTTCATTCAGGCTAAGTATCCACATGTCCATCCGTTCATTCTTTTAAGAGCCTCGTAGAAATCTGAGGAACTTCATGGGATGAACAACCAAAACTCAAACTTGTTAGCATAAGTGAAAGTTAGATCTTGTGCTTGGGGCGAGCAAACGAGAGTGAGATTCGTTGCTCAAGTTACTTCGAGTATTTGTTGCTTGGCAGCGAGCATTGTTACTCAGTCAAGCCTCTCCGTGTGTCTTGGGGGAGCGTATTATTACTAAGCACGATCCATCCTTGTTGCTTGGGGTGAGCTTCAAGGTCCACCATGCTTGGGCAAGTTTCATGGCTTGCCATGTTTAGACGAGCTTCATTGCTATGGTTTTTTGTTCAATGATCCTCTCAACTTCTTAGTTCGGGTGAAAAATTCGAGTGAGTTTCATTGATCACATATTTGATAGCTTAGGTAAGTCATGTATGACTTGAGCGAGCTCCATTGGTCATCTTGATTGTTGTCCGGTTGCTCGCCCAAAACTCTCCATGCGTGGGTCTGGCTGACTATCTACCTTGCTTACCTTCACTAATCCCTACGAGGGCGGTCTACATGTTTAGAGCCTTGGCAAGGTTCATGGTTACTTGCCTTGATCATTGCTAGGATGGGCTCATTACTCGTTAAGTGCCCACCGTGCTTGTCTTTCAATCGTACTATACTACTCGCATGGGATTTTCCTAGCACTGACAGGTCAGTGCTCGTTTCTTGGGCTAGCTGCAGCTCAGGTGTTCTAAGAGATGGCGGGTATAGTGCTCACTAGGCTTATTTCCTGGGTGAGAAATGGGGTTCGCCTGGGATGTTCTGAATGCTCGATCGGGATGTCCAACCGTTGACGTGGTTGGTGCTTGCAAGGCTTTTGCCCCTAGCGAGTTGCATTGCTTGTTCAGGATTTTCTTAGCACTAGCGCAAGGTGTTCCGAGCGATGGACCAAGATTCCAGAAGATAACATAAATGAAAGATAAAGAGAAACAATAGTAAAACTTACATGTTTCTGTCATGTAAAACAGGGTTGTGGTGCAACTAGTTTTGAGAGGTTGCGGTGCAGGGAGCTTTTTGGCTAGAGGTGCTCGATGTGGACTGGGCCTCGTCCACGGTGGAGGATGTGCTAGGTTAGTTTTCCAATGGTTTCGATTTGCTTTGTTTTGGGTGTTTAAAACAGAGGCTACTGCAGTTTTCGCTGGTGGTCGTGGGGGATCTCCTAGGCGATGTAGGAAGTTTGTTCACAGTGGCCCTAGCCTTTTAGTTGTGTGTGGAACAATCTATAGTGGACGAGCTAGGATGTGGTTGGGACTCTATTCCTCTTCTCCCACTGTAACGCTCCGTTGAGTGCAACACCTCATTTGTATTGAATTAGCTTTTGTTGGGTAATCTAACATGTTGTTCTGAGAGTAATTTGTTGGATTCCATATATGTCGCCAACTATTAATGCAATTTTGTAGCGTGGTTGGAGAGCAACAACACAGTCAAATGGCCCACCATGATGGATTAGACGTTGTATGATTTTTGGATACTCTTCCATAAAATAAATAATACATAAAACATATAAACTGTAAATAAAGAGAGAGATAAAGATATTTATATAGTTCAACATAAAAGTCTACGTTCACGGGTCATTTGGAGGTAAAATCCATTATGTTTGGTGATTATATAGTCTCTCATGCAATGTTTTAAATACCGTACCGAAAGTCGTACTGGTCAAGAAGGTACTAGAACGAAATATTTCGATACCGGTATCATTTCTTGTACCGTTTTGAGATAGTCTATATATGAATAAATTATATATATAAATATATATAAATTATATTCTAAAATAATAGTCTATATATGAATAAATTATATATAAATACATATATATAAATTATAAATAGTTTAGTCTGAATTGGGAGTCAAAAAATATGCTTGTAGTTTGAAAAAAAAAATAAAAGTTTGAAGGCCGAAATATAGGCCGGTATAGGTCGAAATTGAGGCCAGTACGGTCGGTATTTAGGCCGATACGAAACGTATATAATATTTGTACCGGCCCAACGGTTGGTACGGCAAATATCGACTGTATTGACCGGTATGGTACGAAATTGAAAATAGTACTCTCATGACCTCACATAGCTTTCAATACAATAGAGTAAATAGGATTGAGCATAGATTAGAGAAGGCTCTTTCCTTTTGGAAAAAGAATCCAGTTGTATATGAATAGTAGAGTATTTCCTTACAGAGTTGCTAGATCCCCATGTTTGTAGTGGTTTCCTCTTTTTATAGAGGTCTCATTTCTTTTTTAGAGTAGTTGAGTCCTACTTACATTATATCACTTTCATCATTTTGTATGTATGTCAATTATCATTTTATATCTAACATATTATATTTAAAAAATAAATTCATACAATTTTTGTAATAATATATATTTTCTAATAAAAATAATTTTTCGATGTGACGTAACACATCAAAGAGAATCATTATAGGTTTACTTTTACAAAATAGTTATAGAGTAAAGCATTTCTCAATCTATTAATAATCCAATATTTAGACAGAAACACAAAGTGAGATTATGGCGACTGATGGATATTGAGGCCTACTTTTTGTTTAATGTTTATGACTCCACGTTTATTTAATGATAAATGCGAATAAATTATCATGAGATAATGCACGCGGCGCGTAATTTCCACGCCCCTGACCGGTCAGTACTCGGTACTCCATTAAAATCATGGGAATAGGTCCTTTAAAGTTGAAGGTGGTGGGGCCGATGGAGCCTCCAACACAGACTGCCCAGATGGAATTGAATGGATGGTATCAATATCTTGTATTATTTATAAATATTAATAACATAATTTGTAAATAATAATAAATAATAGTGAATAATAATAAATAATTTATAAATAATAATAAAATAATTTAAAATATCTGAAGAAAACAAGCCATTGCTGTCCAAAAGCAAGCAACACATACAAGTACAGAACACAGTGAAAGAAAGAAAGACAGACGTGTATATGTTTGATTAATTTGCTTAAAAACAAATGAAGGAGAAATGTCGTGCGACTTTTGGAGGAGTGTGTCCTTTTTACGTGTCTTTTTATTACCATCTTCCCACCTGTAGATGCAGCTATAGTTAGTGTTATTATTGGAGAGAGAGTGAGTGAGAGAGCGAGTGAGTGAGTGAGAGAGATAAAGAGAGTCTGAGAGACAAAAGAAGGATCAATTGGAGAAGAAAGGAGGAGGAAGAAGACGACGAAGACGATGATTATGATGGTGATGATGAGAGAGAAAGTTCGGCAAAAACAACAAATGAGCAGATGACTCTGAAGAAAGGTCGTTATTGCTTTCTCTCTCTCTCTTTCTCTTTCGAGGAGAGCTAGACTCATCTCTGCTAATTCTGGGCCCCCCCCCATCTCCCAGAAACTCAGTCCTTTCTCCCTCTCTCTTCCCCACCTCAGAAGCTTAACTTTTTTCTCTCAGAAAAGCCAAAGTGACAGTAATAGTCGTCTTACCAACAGATGCAGAAGTAGCAGCATCAGTGATCTTCTTAAGGGCGAGACAGACAGAAACTAGAAAGCCACCCAACAAACAAGATCTCTGTCTCTCTCCGCGTATCAAAATTTAATTACTCTTTTTTTCTCTCTCTCTAACTCATAACTTCTCTCTGAGGGAATTTCAGAGACCCCACTTACATAACACCTACAGAGATACATCCATAGATTGAGCTCAGTATCACAAATCTCTCTCACTATATATGCATGTGTCTCTGTTTGTTTGTGTTAAATATACACTTCCAGTCAAGAGTGGATTCTGTTAACAAGACCAACAGTTGTGGCTACCACAAGGAGGTTACCTTCAGATTCTGGAGCTTTCGCAGACTGGGGGGCTGCGTCTTCCTCCGCTGCGGGTTGCGCTGCCCCGGATGAGCTCTCCCTCGGCTTTAATGCCGGACCCACCGCCGCTGGAACCAGCACCGGCCCCACCTCCGGAATGTGGCAAGCTGCGTCCTCCAGGCCCATCAATTACGGCCTCGCTCCCACCGAAATGGGCATGGTGGGCCTGCGCGATCTCTTTGTCGTCGCGCCCGCCTCGTCTTTCCACCACAACAACCATCACGGCCACCACCATCACCAGCATGACCCCATGATGTCCAATCCTCATTCCATCAACGGCTCCAACCCCGCCACTGCACTCGGCATGGGCGTCGGAGTGGGCGTCATCCCCCTCCTCACGGCTACTTCGTGTCTCGCCCCGCCGAATATCGGCGTCGAAGATGAGAACAATGCGCTGAGTAACACGAATCGGGGCGGTGGAGGAATTCAGCTCTGGCAGAATAATCAGCAAACCCAGCATGGGCACTATTTCAAGAAACCTGCGATTCTTGATCATCAAGGTGGTTCTGGGAATTTCTTGCAAAGTGGTGGCAACGGTGGGGGTGGGATCGGTGGTTCGGCAACGACAACGTCTTCAACAGCCACATGCCAGGACTGCGGTAACCAGGCCAAGAAAGATTGCAGCCATGGAAGGTGCAGGACTTGTTGCAAGAGTCGCGGTTTTGATTGCGTCACTCATGTCAAGAGCACTTGGGTCCCAGCCGCTCGGCGAAGGGAACGCCAGCTCATGACTGCGTCCGGTTCTGCAGCCGCTGGCTCTTCTGGGGCTACCTCTTGTTCCAAGAAACCTAGACTCATCACCTCGCAAACCACCTCTCATACTTCCACTTCAAATACCACTCCCCCAAGAAGCTTTGATACTAGTTCCAGTCACCAAGGTTTGAGATTTGCTCTTTCTATCTCTCTCGAACGCCTTACACATAGATAATATTCTTAATTATTCACACTTCGTTAGTTTAGGCGAGGTTTAGGGTGTTTGATGTTTGAACCTGCATGATTGTAGTTTTTGCTGAATTCTGCACAGATGGGAATTTTAAAGAGGCATTGCCTGGGCAAGTACGTGTACCAGCTGTTTTCAAGTGCGTACGAGTGACGGCTGTGGAAGACGGCGAGGATGAGTACGCGTATCAGGCGGTTGTAAAGATCGGTGGCCATGTGTTCAAAGGGTTTCTGTATGATCAAGGGATTGAAAATAGAGATTATCCTAATATATCTGAATTGCATCTCGGCGGCGGCGGCGGCGGTAGTAGTGGTGGAGGTGGGGGGAGAAATGGGGCCTCGTCGTCTTCCCCAATCCTTGACCCTTCTGATGTTTATGCAGCCTCCGGCCGAGGACTGCTTGGAGGTTCAAGCTATGGTAATCCAATAAATTGAAGCGTTTTCGTACACTTCCAGTCTCCGAGAATAAGGTAGTCGATCTAGGGACTGGGAAGGAATGCAGCTCTTCTTCTTCTTCTTCTTCATGTTTTCCACTTTTTCATATGCTTTTGCAAAAACTGTTTCATTATTTATATATTCTTGTATCTTATTAACATATCATGTCATGCTCTCAAATTTTCAGCTTCTTGGATTTGATTTTCTTTGTTTCTCGCAGCCTATTTCCTCTTGCCATCGCAATGAGATCGAGGATCATTATATGCTAATAATGCTACATTTCTAACGACTGTAGTCATTTTCTTAACCAGATTACTGAAAATGGAAACTAAAAAAGGAGGAAACAGCTTGTTCTATATAACTGCTAATAGTAATTACATGTTTTAGAATTAATGGGTTATTATATAATATAATTACATGTTTTTTCTTATTTTTCAAAGGTGAAGGGTACAGTGCAAAAGGGTAAAGGTTATTCATCCAAGGAAAATTGTGGTCTCAACCTTTCATTTATAAGTTTTCCAATTTTCTCTTGCTGGTATTATAACGTACTTGCCTTGATCATCATCATGTGCTGCTAGATATAAGTAAATTTTTTCTGGTCTAGAAATTCCGATCCCACTTCTAAAGTATGTATTGTGTGCTTCCTTTTCCTTGATCCTCGTTTTCATTATTCTAATCATTTATACTTTCATGGTTGGCACTGAACAATATAAGGCAACAGTTTTCTTTCCTGTCGTTAGGTTTGTTTGGTTCAGCATTAACTAGAAGAAAACGTGAATATCGATCATTATTATAGCGCTGCTTTAGACTTTAGCATGAGAATTAAGTTGTAATGTCACCATCATTGTTTGCCAAAGAAAACATGACATCAGATGAACGTCCTTTTCAAGCCACATCAACCTCATGATGCGTTTATCACATTTGATCTGCAGTATGTGGACAACCCTGCTACTGTGTTCCTTTATGAATACCTGATGTACTTGCTTCTGCATGCTGTTTCCTTTGTTTGGGATAATGTATTCAGCTTTGAATCTCAGAAATGTCGGATCATTCATCCAGCCTTGGTATATATCAGCCTTGGTAAATAAAAATATTATTTAATCTCACATATTTGCATAGATTTTTGTCATCATTGACACTGGATATTTCTGCACTCATTGCTTACCTTCATCAATAATAAATTTACTTATACTGCATTAGTTCAGTGCTTGCACAGCTTCTATTACCGAACATACTGATATGTATAGATATTATTCTGCTTTGTGGTTGTTTGATGTTTTTGTTTTTTCTTTTGTTTTGTCCTTAGTGTATGCCTTAACGTCGGTGAAAACTACATGTACAATGTACCGAGTCGTTTTAATTTTCTTTTTGTCAATGCATGCTTCTTGTTGTTATTGTATGCTTTTTTTTAATCATCTGGTCATTACTTCCTTTGGTACTTACCAGGATAATTGCTGTTTGGGATGTGTATGTGGCTTCTCTTTGATGTACTTATGTTCCTTCAGATGCTGCAGGTGTACTATGTGACAAACTTTTTGGCTATGATCTAGCATGCAAATGTTGACTTCTCTGGATTAAACAAATTGAGAGGAATCTGAATTCAATGCTTGCTTGGGTTTTCTTTTTACCTCACATGCTGTCCCCCTTTGGATGTCTGCAAATGAATTGTAAATGGGTATTGGATTTTATCATGTGGATTGCATTATAATTCACTTCTTTTTATATTGGTTCTTTGGTGTTGTTACATTGGATATGCTGCGCGCATTCCACTTTTAATTTTGTATGCATCTTTCTGTTTAAGGACATGCACATTATCTTGTTCTTTTCTTTATCAGATGCTTTGTGCACATGTACTGTTTGTATGTCTTTCATTTTAACTTATTGGATAATCACGTCTAAAATAATTCTCGAGCCCCGCACCCCAAAACAGATGCATCTTTCCTACACACTGCGTCCAGAAAGAAAGATGTCTTGGCAATAAAAGTATAAATAGTACTGTTCATGATCATAGTTCTTCTGTATTAATAAGCAATAGTACTGCTTGTGTACTTTTCTCTTGATTCGTCATTTGTTAATTTGTGAGATGCCATGCTGGTGTTAGATCTGTGTAAACAGAGGGAGCTGAGGAATTACGTTCTAATTTGGTTTATCAATGGTTGCTAAAATTCTTTTATGGCTTACTTCCCCAGTTGCACGAAGTTGTTATATATGTTACCCATTTATACATCTCCAGTACTGCAACTTGGTATTTCATGCAGTTTGGTCATGAATTCATTGGCTACTGTGTCACTGTGTGCGTGTGGCCGTGTGTGAGGGAGGGTGCAGTTTTGCTAGAGAGATAGAGAGAGGTAGCTAGCTAGGGAGGACCAGTGTTTTGCTCAATTGTTATAGTAAACTAGGCCATTCCATTGAAGTGAGAAATTCATCTAGCAAGATTTTCTATTATTATATATATGCTCATCTATAAGGAAAAGAAAAATGTTATATACCAGGTTAATTCATCCCACTCCTATGCTTTGTATTGGTAAGATATTATCTATCAATACTGGAATAAATTAATTTGAAAAAAAAAAAAAAAAGAATTGATCCAATGATTGAGGGTGCAATGTCAGCACATGAACATGATAAAAATGAGATAAAAGTGTGGTATATAACATATATAACTCGTATGAAAATATTGGATTTCTTCTTCCTCCTATTTTTTTATATGCTTAGATTTTAATATCTTCGTGTCACGGATAATCGTCCTTCGTTCTGGTGGGTTTATCTCATGCTTATTTAGTATTGCAAACAGAAAGCAGAAGTACTATATATGAACAAACTGAAGATAAGAATACAGTAGTTTTGGCCATCCCACGACTTCATTTGAGCTGCAGGGTTATGGTGTACTGCCTCTTCTTGTTTACATGATCTCGCTGTAGGCTTCACTCAAAGGCAGAAACTGAGTTAGTGAATGCATGTATAGTAGTACTTCACGTATGTATATATAGTTGCAGCTGAAACGTACACTTGTCCTCATGTGTACACATGCATTAACACATGATATATGCGATGCATGAATTTCATGTGTTGTCTCCAAGTTTCAAGATTATTTTGGTCATTATATATATATATATATATATATATATATATTCAAATTCAAGAGATCTGAGAGATCAATAAACTTTCAAGCCTTTGGCTTTCTTTGTAGAATGTTATAATTTCTCTGGGTGTTACGCATTGAGTGGTGATCATTCCTGCAGCTAGCTTCGTGGGAATTAATTATTGAGAAGTACTAATCACTACAAGAACTCTAGATATATAATCCCTAGCTTGTGTGGATTTCCTTTGATGAGTGGTGTGAGTTTTATCTATCCTTTGGGCGTAGTACTGTTCTTTGTTTTGCTTGCATTTCTCTGTATTTTCTGTGAAGATGGTGATAATGGTGGATATTAATGGTTCTTGTCTTCCTGCAATGTGTGCAGGTGGATGACTTTCTAATTCTTTTTAGAGTTGTGGTCTGACATTTCATCTTTGCATTGACTGTTTCATGTTATTTGTCTTCGCCTTCTTGCTTATCACCGTTTGAGGGCAGTGAAGTGAGTGTAGACATCGATCACCCCTAAACATTTAAAATAGAGGTAGGTCTGTGTTGTGTGCAATGGATGACTGCCTATGATCATTATAAGCCAGGTCATCCGGGCCGGCTTTTTTCTTGGCCTGATTCGGAACCTAGTTATCGGTTACGGGTTCCGGCCCGGAACAGATCCAGACCGGTACCGGCATAAAAAAACCCGGGTACCGGGTTAAATCGAATTTACAACTAACATCTTTTTTTGGGCTTAAAACTTTCTCACATCCTTCAATTCACTCTCTTTCAACATCGGCCATTTTGAAACATGCAGTCCTTTGTAATTTGTTAAGATACAAAATTAATTACTCGGGAGAACACCAAGCAGCTTGCTACGGCTTCTCCTACTCCTTCAACTACAACAATTTCCTCCGCCCCACTATCATCAATCTCAAATATTTTTGTATTTTCAATTGCTTGAGATAACTTGACAACTTATGACTGAGGTTGGAAAGAATTTTTTTATGAAAAAATATTCCTAACATGTAGGCTTTAATTTAAAAATTTTTTAACCAGGTTCTGGGTTTTTTAAAAATCAATTTTAATCTAGGATCCGATTCGGGTTTGACTTGGGCTAACCCGATCCGGACAAACCCGAGTTCCTGAGCCGGAACTCGAATGAACAGTCCTAATAATCATCATGCATGAAATTGTGTAGTATGTTACATAATTAGCATAAATCAATTGAGTTTGTTAATTTTGCTAAGACGTGCTAGGTTCACAAAGAGCTTTGGCAACAAAAGAAAAAGAAAAAGAAAAATTGAAATGATTAAATATGATAAATTAGATATATTTTATAATTATAAAAAGAGTTTTATATGCTATACATTTATCATTCTTAGTTAAACGTGGCATCTCATTGAGTTTCGCCCCCACCGACTTGAAATTGCAAATGACTGCCTTAGAATTTGCCATGGAAAACTAAGGTATATTTAGGAAAATGCCATGCATGCAAGGTGGTTATTGGCCTCCATGCTTGTGAAGTTTTCAAAGCCAAATGGCAAATACCTTTAAATTTGGGATTCAAGTCTTTTTGTTTCAAATCTCTCCCATGCCTTTTATCAACTCTCTCTCTCTCTCTCTCTGGTGTAGTTTGTTTTGTGGTGGACGGACAGACAACAGCAACAGCTGGCGAGATCTGATCTAGCCACCCACCCCCACTTCATCCACCTTGATCCTCTACCCATGGCCCATATCCACTCGGCTTACTGTGAGGCCCAAGAGGGCTATACTAAATTTCAAGAAAAAGCCAACCCCATTAATCCCAAAGGATATATTACGTACGATCCAAACATCCCGAATCGTTTTCCCCACCCCACTTTTGGGTTGGTCGAATCCGACACAAAGGTTCAACAATTCTCAACCAGAGTCATTCCAAGTGTTTTCTCCAATAAAATAAGCAAAAATGTTAGTTTAGTTTTTGAAAATGCAAACGAAACCAAAAATGAAAATTAGTAATGTTATATGAATTTCAGGATGTTAAGTCGTGTTAGGTATGTGCTCTGTTTTTGTCAAAAGAAATAATAATTATAGTCGTGAATGTCCAAGCGTTGTGTAATTACTTTGAAAAAAATGAATAAATACAGGATTTACATAAATAAAAAATTAATTTTTTAATAGTAGACTGAACTCTTTTTCAAAACGATTGCACATCATTTACACAATCCACGATTATATGTAACATTACTATTTTCTCAAATAGTCAACAGTTGATAAGATGATTTGGATATAGATGCACATTCATAATTCAATAAAAATATGTTGCAAGCAATGAAAGAGAGTAGGCCTGGGGTCGGGTACACGTACTCAACCTGCCTAGCCCTTGCTTGAGGTACGATTATCCACCCGCATCAGACGGATGGGCACCCACCCATGCACAAAGGCAAGGGTGGGTGCCGAGCTAGGCCTTGGCCTTACCTGGATTTCACTCTTCTACCCCATATATATATATAATATATATATGCACAATCATATATATTTTAAAAAAAATTAGAATGAAATGATGTCATTTTGTTTTAGGGTAAAAATGTAAAATACCCCCTCCTAGTGTTTTCTCTCTCTTTTTCTCATAAGGGTATTTTGGGGAAAACACCCTAGACTGACTTCCTATCTCTTTCTTTCTTTCTCTTTCTCTCTCAATCCCCCTGTTGTCTAGAGTCCCCCCCCCCCAATCTTCTTCATCTCCTCCTTCCTCAACAATCTCAGCCCCGTAACAAGTCTTTTTTCTCCCTCCTCCTCCTCTTCTTCCATTTTTTCTTCTCAAGATGATTCTCTACATACCCACGACATGACTGTGGCTCTCTGAGCAAACTCACAGCCACGCCGTGGCTCATGGGTATCTCATCGAGGTTTGATTTGTGTATTTTTTTTGTTGGATATGTGTATTTGAGATTTGATGCATGGATTTGATTAATGGATCTATAGATTTGGTTAACGGATCTGTGGATTTGAGACTTTAGCGGATTTTGGATGGACAAGACCGACCGTCCGTCCAATAGTCTAGTGAGGTCACCCATCCATGCGAGATGGGGTCAGAGCCAGGGTCCATTTATATGCAATCCCCCACTAATGTGAGTACAGGGGCAGGTGGTAGCAGGTTCAAAAGAGAGACAAGAATTAACATAGTTTTGTATTATAACCTATTATATAGAATTTTTCTTTATGAATTTATTCTGGTAAATAAGCAAGAGGCAAAAAAACATTTATTAGCTCTAGAAGAGTTTTTTTTTTTTTTTTTTGTGAATTTGCCACACAAGATCTAATGTCTCACTACAACATAATGGCATTTTACAATTAATTTTAATAATTATCATCTCCAACTCATTTTATCCAGCACATATGTGTCAATTTGACGATCAAAAACTCTAGATTTACCATTCTCCTCATTATTATATAAAAAAAGGACATACAAATTTATTGCTTTGAAGGGATGAAGTAGATGTTACCAACCTACAATTTTGTCTTTTCTTGCACCAACCTCCTCTCTTTCAAGAAAATGCAATGCACCAACTTCCTCTTGCGTGTGTCAAGGATGGCAGAAAGAATAAATATTGATAGAAGTTATTATTGAGAGCATTTATTTAGTACACATGATGTGATATCATCTAGATTATACATCTCCTTAAGTAAGTGTTAAGAACAATCAATTAGAAGCAGCCACGCAGTGAATATAAAATATGCACTGCTATAGTAATTTCTCTCTAGTATTATTTTATTTTTATTTAATAATTAAGATAGTGTTTTTAATGAGTTTGTAAATTTTTTCTCAAAATGTTTAAAAAGATTTAAAAAATATTTGAAAAAAAAGAAGATAAATGCACTTTGCACTATCGGTACAATTATTATCTATAAATTTTGACAAATTATTTTTGAAAAAAACCATTTTTAGTCATTTTCTAGTACCATCCAAAAAACTGGAAAAAAGAAAAAAAAAATCAGTTAATTTTCTCTAGTGCAGGGGCTTCTCTTTGCATTGAAGAAAACTTCAATACAAGAAATAATGGAATAAGGTCCACATGAGTGTTAGACAGAGACCCTCTATCCATTCTTTTGCATCTTGACTAATTTTTAGAGAATACAAAATTTAGATTCCTTAGAATTTGAACAAGAACTCTAAGGACACGTACGTCTGATTATACAAATGAGATGAAATAAGAAGAGAATTTTATAAATAGTAATAAAATTGTTTGAATTAAGATTTTTATGGAAAAAAAGAGAAAATTTAAATAAAAAAATTATAAAGTTAAAATAGGGTTATAATATAATTTTTTAATATAATTTTTGTTTTGAATTTTGAAATTTTTTTAATAATTAAATGAAAACTTAGAAAATATGAAATTCAAAAATATTTATATTTGAATTATGTTTGGATGTTGAGATGAGATGATTTAAAAAATTTGATCAACCAAACTAGACCTAATATCCAAATTAAAAAATAAAAGAAAAAACATAAAAAGGTTAAATGAAAAATAGACCCAGTAATCGAACAGATCCGACTAAAGAAAAGTCATTTTTTAATACAATGTTTAAAATAAATTACATAAACTTTACCCTTTTTTAGCCAACCAAAACATAAAATTAGTAGAAAATTTACTACACATTTTCGGGATTTTTTTTTTATTTAGCAAAAAATATTTTACTCACAACAAAATTTCATAAATATATTATTCAAATACGTTCAAAAGTTGAAAAACTTACAAAATAACGTCACGCTTTGAACATCTTTCTAAAAATGTAAATATCCGTGTACGCCTTCTCATTCTTCATGGAAGAAAAAGTCCTTTTATTCAGTCTACATATTTATCGAGTCAATTCAAATACATACATATATATATATATACTAGCAGTGTATGTACGTGCGATGCACGTTTGCCCTGTATTAGGTTATTCTAAAATATAAACATCTAGTGTAGAATAAGAGAATTTAATGATAAGGTCTATGAAGATAATATAATTAATTGTTTAAGTAAACTATAATTGTTTAAAGTCTCTGATAATAGATTTAGACAGACTATATGTTTAAGCAAGTCAGGAAAGTGAATATTACATAATTATTTTTTTGGTTACTGAAAGTAGAGTCTAAAACGACTAAATATTACATAATTGTTTCTTTTGCTACTGAAATGATTTTAGTTAATTAAAAATATTATGAGATTTAAATTATATTAAAAACTCTAATTATTTACATGATTTTAATTTTTTAAAATATTTAATAAAATTCTTTCATTTATTTTACTGTTTAGAACTGTTTATTACTGTAATTGTTTATTATTGTTCACGAGTAATGTTCAGTACTGTTTATTATTGTATCACATACTATAGCATTGTTAATTACTATTTATACTGGTTAGTAGTATTTATTATAAAAAAATCTTCACTGCCTTCTAACACTCTACACTCCATATTATTTTTAATTTTTATTATTTTTTTATCAAATATTTATTATATGTATAATAAATAGAAAATTTGAAATAATTTAAAAAGAATAAACTCACAAAAAAATTTTAAAAAAAATATTAAAAATTTAAGAAATTCAAAAAAATATAAAATGTAAAATGTGATAGAAGTTGTGTAGTAAAATTCATTTATTATTGTGGTACTGTTTATTATTGTTGTATATAGCCGAGATAATTTATCATTGAATATTCACAAAATTATTATTTTATTTTATTTTTCAAGCATCTTTTAGAGTATAAGTTTATATACAATATTATTTTTAATAAGTACGTACTCTATTTTATCAAAATCTTTAATTTAAATTTCAATTTTTGAAATTTTTAAAATTTCAATAATTGATTCTATATAATTATATAGGTAAAACTATAAATATTGATATAAGTATTTACATATAGAAATAGATTTGTTGATAAAGTTTTCCTATATAAAAATTCTATATGTAGCCACTTTTATGTTTTATTTGTACATTTTATTAATGTAATTGACTGTGTTACAATTTTTAATATAATTTTTGCTGTTAGTTATATTATCTTGAACACATAAGATTTAAATTTTAAAAATTTATTTTTTAAATTAAATTATGTCATATAAATAATATATAATGTAAAAAAGAATAAACTCACAAAAAAATTTTAAAAAAAATATTAAAAATTTAAAAAATTCAAAAAAATATAAAATGTAAAATTTGATAGAAGTTGTGTAGTAAAATTCATTTATTATTGTGGTACTGTTGATTATTGTTGTATATAGCCGAGATAATTTATCATTGAATATTCACAAAATTATTATTTTATTTTATTTTTCAAGCATCTTTTAGAGTATAAGTTTATATACAATATTATTTTTAATAAGTACGTACTTTATTTTATCAAAATCTTTAATTTAAATTTCAATTTTTAAAATTTTTAATATTTCAATAATTGATTCTGTATAATTATATAAGTAAAACTATAAATATTGATATAAGTATTTACATATAGAAATAGATTTGTTGATAAAGTTTTCCTATATAAAAATTCTATATGTAGCCACTTTTATGTTTTATTTGTACATTTTATTAATGTAATTGACTGTGTTACAATTTTTAATATTATTTTTGCTGCTAGTTATATTTTCTTGAATACATAAGATTTAAATTTTAAAAATTTATTTTTTAAATTAAATTATGTCATATAAATAATATATAATGTAAAAACCTTCAAATAATTTTTAAACTAATTCGAAATTATAATTTGAAACAGTTCAAAGTTCATGCAGAATAAATATTGAATAAATGACATTAAATAATTGACTTAAAAAATTCTAAAATCAATGAAGCAAAATAAATTATTTCAGTTATTAATTTACAGTATGAAATTAAGAAGTTAAAGGATCCATACTTTTGATACTTTTATGAGCAGCTTGTTGTTGGGATATATTGTTTCCACTTTCAACTTCACGGAGTTCAACCTATGTAGAAAATTCAACAATATAATATTACAGTAAAAACAAAAGTATATTTGTAAAGGAAAGAAAAAAAAAATTATTATTATTGAACATTAAATTGTAGGACATATAAATACTTAATAAATGTATTTAACACAATTATTTTTTCTTAAACTCTCTCTCTCTCGTAGGCGATTCCGCAGCACGGTGGTTCTCCTCCAGCGCTGCCCGGCGCCGCCGAGTCCCGGCTATCGTCACGGCCAACGTCGGCGTGTTCTCCTCACGCCGGCGAGCATCCCTGGCAGTTTCAATCTTCCCCACGCGCAGCCATGGTCTCCTCCGTGGAAGGAGAACCGAAATGGGTCTCTTTGATTTTTTTGAGTTTCCGCCGCCGTACGTCGACACCGACGGTCACGACCACGACGGAGGAGTCCCCCTCAAGGCGGCGACCATCCCAGCCGCCTTCGAAGTGGGCCACGCGCAGCCCTCCGTCTCCCCCACGGAGACCGAACGGAAATGGGTTTCACCCATTTGTTTCACGTTACGCCGCCGTACGTGGCCACCGAACCTCACGACCACCACCGACGAGTCCCCTTCAAGGCGCCGACCATGGCACCCACCTTCGGAATCCCCCACGCGCAGCCTCCGTGTCCCTCACCGAAACCCACACGGAGAAAGAAGAAAAAAATATGCGAGAATTGTTCTGTAAATTTGAAGTGTTCTGTAAATTTGAGATGAAAGTGTGTAGATCAGATATCTCATCTCTTATATGTAAAGATTAGATATTTATTTTACGTTTATCTGTATGTAACGATCAGATATTTTGAGTGTGGAAATCAGAGCTGGAAATCGGAACCGAATGAAGAAGAAAAACAAGATTAAAATCGGAACTGAGAAAAAGCAACTGAGAAAAAGGCTGCTACTATTCACTACTGTTCATGTTTTATACACGCTTTTAAGTATTAGTGTGAAATAAATAAATAAATGGGCAAATGGGAGACAAGTCTTGCTGTCACCACACCAATAAAAATGCATTCCCCTCACACAAAAATAGAGCTTTTTTCATAACCATCCACGTCTTGTCCCACTTGCGAACGTCTTGTAGCTTTTCTTATCATTTTTTTTAATTTAATTTCATAAATAAAGTAATTAAATTTTGTAATATTAAATATTATAAGCAAATAATGTAAATTCATTATGTGTAAATTAAGTATCTTTTTTATTATGTTTATATTATCTAGGATAAAAAAAATTATCCGAAATAATGCAATTATTAGTTATGAGTATTCAGATTTTAAATCATTTTAATTTGAATAATAATTATACATGCCGCCTCATTTTGTCTCTTATTTTGATTATTTTGATTTTTAATTTTTTTTACTTATTAATTAAGAAAATAACTATTAATATATTGATGTATTTTTTATTTTTTAAAAATATTTTAAAATTTTAAATAAAAAATAAAATTTATACTAATAGACACGACCTTTTAAAATGCCGGATGGTATACTAGCACTACCCTTTTAATTTTATTTGTAGCAAGTTATATATTTATTTTCAAAAACGAAACTTATTAAAAATAAATCTGACCTATTGTATTAAAGTTTGTAAACTCCAAAATATTTTCACATCTATACATTTTTTTAATTTAATTAATAATATTTATGTCATTATTATGTAAAAAATGAAAATAATTTAATAATATTATTTCTAGGTCCTGCCTCCTCTACCATGTGGAATCAGAATCTCTCTTTATTCTCTTCGGCATCTCTCGTCCTTCACAACTCTCTCTCTCCACCAATCTCTCTGTATAAATAGCCAGTTTTTGGACCGAGAAATTTTTCTTGTCGGTGTTTCCCATTTTCCCTTAGCGTCCTCCCATTTTAAATTCTATTTATTCCGCTCCATGGCTTCTTCGGTTATCGAGATCGTCGGTGAGCACTTAGTCAACGGTCTTCGCGGCCTTTCTATCCAAGATCAGGACCCTCAGGTTCGGTTCTTTTCACGATTGTTTATTCTTTGATCGGTGCCTTGAGATTGAGATTCGCGATTTTCAGAAGACAATCTACTCTTTGTATTCTTTCTTCTAGGAACCAAGATGTATTTTTTAGGTATTTTTCTGGTCTTTTACGTCGTGTTTGGTTGCCCGGAAAAGAAAACGAAAGAACTTGCTGGATTCTGAATGGTCTGTTGTTTGTGTTTTGGTTCTTACCTAGGGATAGATAGGGGAAAGCACATAGGTTTTCGGGTTTCATCTAGTTTTTATTATTTTTTTAATTTTAAAATTTCTTACATATCCTCTGGAACCTTGTGTGAAGAGTATGTATAGAGTTATTTTCAGGTCTTGCGGCACAGTGAGCCTGATTTCGCGTTGTCTTCCTGTTACCATTTCCCTTTGTGCATTTTCCCTTTGATTAGTTCTTGGAAGAAAATAAAAACATATTCTCTGGAACCAAACGGTGGGAAATTTAGGAAAGGAAAATAAAAAAACAAGCTTGCTTTGGATATATCTGATGCACGCATTTGTCGTGGTAGATATTTGATTTTTTTTTTTAATTGAGCTTAATTTAGAAATTTCCCGGGGCTACTTTGATAGGAACTCCAAGATGGAGGCTTTTTAGTTTCGTCCTTTGTTTTCCTGCATGGTTTCAGTAACTAAAACAATAGTTTAGCAACACATTCTTATTATGGAAGATAGTTAGAATGCAAACAAACTATTCAATGCAAACTGTAGCCAATAGAAACTATTCATGTGTGATAGTTAGAATGCAAACAAACTATTCAATGCAAACTGTAGCCAATAGAAACTATTCATGTGTGTTTGAAATTACTGGATAAAATGCAGATTAAAGCAGAGATTGAGGAAAAGGGGTGTGAAAATCATGGTGGGATCTGCGCGATATGTTTAGATAAAATAGTGCTTCAAGAGACGGCTCTTGTAAAAGGTTGCGAGCATGCTTACTGGTTTGTCTAAGCAATCCCTTTATCTCTCAGTCTCTTAAGTATTCTGGATTTATTGTCTCTTTGCTGATACTACTTTTTTGTGGGCCTACGAAATTATGGTTATGGTTGTTTGTATTCATGCTGTTATTCTTTACTGGAATCTGTAATCATAGTTTCTAAAAGGGAGAATTGCTTATGAATATTTTGAACGCCACATTGGAGTGGATGATACCTTGGATCATAGATCTAGATTGTTTGATCCAAAAGGCTAATGTCATTAATACTTTTACTTGTCTCAATTGAACAACTAGGGGCTCTGGCATTATGAGGACAATCATGAATAAGAATGTTGGTATTTCGCACTCTGAAAGCATAAGTCTGGTTGTGAGTGATAGCAGAATTCTAGTAAAGTGCTTGATTGTTGCATATTAGAATTTTATGATTTATGGATGTGGGATTAGGACTATTGGCAGAACGTTTGTAATAAATGCCAAAGTACTCATATAAAAATTTACTTGGAATAAAATTCTCTTGTTAACTATAAAAAAAAAAAAAGTACTCATATAAAAATGAGTTCTTGTATGGATGCTATTTTTTATGTTAGCAAATACAAAGAGGGTTTTGTGAGGATACAGTTTATATCCTATCATAAGTAACAGATTATACATTTGAACTGTATTATGTTTTCTTGATCTATGATGTGGAAAACCTATGTGTTGTTCTACATGGTGGTGACTGTAGTTAAAAATATCAGCCTATCATGCTGTTAACAGGTTCAACTGCTGAACCTAATAAACATGTAAGTTTGTGTACAAGATGGAAATCTTGAGTGTTGGTTTTACCTGTTTTGGTCAATCAAAGTTACAATATTCATGCAACACAGATATTACATGTTTTGCTTCCAACTTCGGCTGTTTTTATGCTTAATCTTTGAAATATTTTATATATAATTCTTTAAGTGTGTTTTCTCATTTTATTTCTTTTATTTCCCTTTTGTTCTAAGAATTTGTGATGACTTGGATCCATCCTTGAGGCTTACAGTTTGCCTCAAGTTGGGGAGTAAATAAAAAACCTCATTGCTTTCGTATCGCTTTTTGGGACGTGGTTTAAAAATTGTACTGATCAGGTTGCTGGAATTTGATAAGAGGTATGTTAATCTGTACTATGCAAACTAGTATCAAATGAACATATTGATCACTTGGCATTGTTTTTCCAGTTATTTCCCACCACTTCATTTTCTAAAAAAGTAATGAACTTGTTTTTACCTGCATGAAGGGGTCCATCCATAAGGTGGAGATTAATTTCACACTGCAAGAACTCAAATTTTTATGTTATAAATAGTAATTTTAGGAATGTACACACTCGTCATTAAATACTATTTAATTAGACAACTTTTCATGTTCTCTTTTTTTGCTTGTAATAACAAGTAAGAGCACTCTTGCCAAGATGATTTGAGATTTCCTGCATGCATATTGTGTCAGTGGGTTAGCAGCCCAGTCAATCTCACTCCATGCAAAACTTCTTTATTCTTGTCCTGTTCATCATACTACCTCTCTCCGTGTCTTGATACACACATGCAATCATTTATGCACTAGTGGTGAAATGGTATCTTAAACAGAGTAGTGGAATGATGTAGGAATATTACTCTGAGATCTGACTCATATGGTCAGTATGTTTCATTAATTATCTAACATGGCATTTGTAACTCTAACTAGTTATTTTTTCCGGTGATGTCATTTTGGGTACAAATATCTTACGGTTCCAATGTCATGAAGCATACATGGACCTTTAACATTCAATTCGAAAGAAGTGATTGGTAACCCTTGCATTATGTCAATGATTTAGATTTGTTGGACCTTTCCAATGATTCTTGAATTTTAGATCTTCACCCTTGATGAAATGTGACTAATGGGCTCTAAAATAGCTTGGTTGGCTTAAATATATGAAGAAAGATTTTGGAGTTTCTTATGTTCAGTCACTGTTGATCCTATTGTGGTGGCTTTTCTTTGGCAACTTAGAATTCTATATCCTCCATTGCCAATGAAGTCTGTGCAAGTATCTTGTATGTAGTTAGTTTGTAACTTTGTGCCATCTCTTTTCGATAAATGATGAAAAAGTATCCTGGATTGGTATTTTGCTAGTTTCTTGTTTTGTTTACACAAAACTTGCTGTCTATATCTGCCCCTCTATGCATGCTGAATAAACTTTGAATTAATTTTATTGCAAGCTCCAGTCTAGTTGTGATACGAGTAAAATTGTGTCATATGGATTGGGGGTTGAATTTTGGATTGAATTTTATTCATACATTGTCTATTGATGTAATTTATTGGATCTCGAGTTTGAAGAATTTGATGCTATGATTTCTAGTGTTTGAAGAAATTGAAAACTAGAAATGGATTTCTTGGTCATTGTTCGTAATTCTGTTTTCCTTAAAGATTGGTATGCCATTCTAGTATTTATTTATGGTGTTCTTATGTTGATTATTTTTTTTTTGTAGCGTGACTTGCATCCTCCGATGGGCCACATATAGTCAGAAACCAGCATGCCCTCAGTGTAAACATCCATTTGAGTTCCTTAATGTCCATCGTTCCCTTGATGGCAGGTAGTATTTCCAGACCCTTGTTCTGACTCTCTTTCTTCTCTCTCTCCTCTATCTCATGTATTAATAAGGAGAAAACACGGGGTTTTGCAAGAACTATGCTGGTGTGATATGAGTGAATTTTGTTTTGAGGGTTCTAAAAGAGGGAAAATACAATCAAAAGATTGAAATGAAATTTTGGCAAAATAAATTTGATGGGGAATCAAGGTCGATGGATAAGCAAGAGAAGCCAAGAGTGGAATTAAGTTGGATATGGCTGTAATTAACCTATGGGAAAATTATATTTTACGTCTCAAATTACCAATCTTTTTGTTTTATGGCATTCAAATTAACAAAGTTATCACTTGATTTCGAATTGTTAGTTGCAATATTGCCCCTATTATAATCATGTTACATAGTCAAATATAATTCTTCCCTCAAAGAACGAAGAAGCTTGATTTTCTGGTATCTTTTCTTTTGGCATTTTCTCTGATTGCATTACTAATTTCAGAAACTATCAGTGACACATCTTTATTGGCAGTATCAATGATTACATGTTTGAGGAGAGTGTCTGCCTACTCCTTAGAGCTACTTGGTTTAAGCCTTTGATTGTGGAGGAACGGGAAGACGTTTATGATGATCCTGAAGATTATTATCCATACGAGGACGAGGACGACGAGGAAGATGAGCTAGATGAAGTTTACTTAAGTGGTTCATCACATCTTCGTATTGGTAATAGAAGGTGGGGAGATAATGGATTTGTCAGGGCAGGACGTCAAGAAGCACGGCCAGTCTATCGACCAAGTTTCCAGGACTCTGGTGCCAGTACATCATCCCGAGAGCCCAAGAAGGAGGCTGCTGTGAAAAGTACAACTGGACGACGAGCAAAAAGGGCACTTAAACGTGAAGCAGCCGACAAAGCTGCTGCAGAAAAGCATCAGCAGCGTCTGGTGAGGTTGGGTCGGACGTGAGGCCATTTGTGTAAGCATCTAAGCCGGGCCTCTAAACTCGATGTCCCTTTGTACAATATGTTCTCTCTGCTTTTAACATTGTGAAATAATGTTCAATCTTCTGTAAAAAGAAATAACCCATGTGAAATAATGACATTGTAGTTGGTTCGGTCTCTTAGTGTCTCGATTTATTGGTCTTTGCAGTATTGTGCAATATTGACTTACTTGCATTGCAAGAGACATTCTTTCAATTTGACATGCTAGCCTTTCGACATTAGTTTGTAAATAGAATATTTTTATATTAAATAGGACATGAATGGAGTTAAATTGTGAGCTTTTATCACAAACTTAACCCCAGTGATGATCATGATCTCCTACGATCATTTCCTAATTCTAATGTCATTGTTCCTTCTTCCTCATTGGGTTTTCCCCTTTTATGCATTGTAAAGTCGAACTCATTTGGAATTCATTACATTCATAGATCAATAAATTACGGAAGCAAGAGAGAGAAAAAGAAGAAGAAAGAGAAATGATAGTTGTAGTCGTGAGTGCGCAAGCGCGATATAATTATTTTGAAAAAAGTGAATAAATACGAAATTCACATGAAGAAAAAAAAAATAGTAGATTTTACTTTTTTAAAACGGTTGTACGATACTTGTGCACTCTACGACTATATGTAGTATTACTTAAAAAAAAAAAAATCATCTAAAAGACATGATCAGGCATAAAGAAACCCAAAGCCAAGTAGAAGGTTTCGCATTCTCCGTTTGAATCTCTTAAAACTTCTCTCGGGTTTTAGAGCGATTGAGAGGATACACGAGGTGGGTCCTATAATACTAATTATGTCTTTCTTCTCAGTCTAATTAAATTTGAATAGAAACTCTAAGGAGTCTTTTAAGATAAAGGGCAAACAACTTGGTCAAGGAAATTACAATGGAACAAGCCATTTAATTAATGCAGATTCATGGATTCAACAGTGGTCTTCAACTTTGCAGGCAGCTTTCCCAAACTGCAAAGATGATATGTTACATACAATTGTGCAAGTCTTTATAGGACTTTTGTTAAAAAAAAAGTAGATCCTACTAGAAAAGAAATTATTATTTTTTATATTTTTTCCTGGTAGATTACATTTTTTTTAAATGATAGTTATAGTCGTGAGTGTGCAAGCACTACACAATCACTTTGAAAAAAGTGAATAAATATAGAATCTATATGAAAAAAGAAATTAATTTGTTAATAGTAGACTCCACTTTTTTTCAAAACGACTGCACGATACTTGTACACTCTACGACTGTATATATGTAGCATTACTCTATATATATATATATATATATATATATATATGCTATGTATTGCCTAAAATAGGCCACTGTCATATCACGTATGTTTGTCAAAAAATAGAAACCTTTCTTTAATTAATCCTTATATATCTTTATAAAAGCGCAGATTCTTATAATTGAAATATTTTTCTTTTTATTTTCTTCTCTTAAAAAGAAGGCTTAATTATGATCAGCTACCCGCCCATATATGTTAAATTGTTAAACCAGGATCGATGAATTAGTAATTACCTAAATCCGAGATTTTAATTTAAATATCTAGACATGACTGATACAGATATATAATAAATATATTGATTACTTTCTTTATTAATAAATATAGCTCATAATAATTAATTACCAATAATATTGAATTATATGTATATAATACGTACAGATCATCTTTTACCAACCATGCATGCATGCATGAATCTAATATGGAATTTTGGTACTATACATTCCATGATCGGTCGATATAATTACCAAAATAATGCAATTAATTTGTGTACTGTAAAATCCCATACTATACGTCGTGGATGGATGGATGCATGCATGCAGCCTTAGAAATTATATATAAAACCCATGCATGTATGCGTTAACCTTGCTTGCAAACAAATTATCAACATGATCTTGATGAGCATTCTACTGATCATGATCAAGTACATGAGATCATCATCATCATCTTCATCAAAAGTAGTTCTGCTTCTGATGCTGCAGCTTGTGTTCTTCGTAACTACATTTGATATGGTTGCAGGACGTAACCGAGCGCATGTGAGAATCTCTAATGAATTGGATGTGGGTCTTGATCTTAAAATTCATTGCAAATCTGAGGATAACGATCTTGGGGAGCATCTACTACACTACAAAAATAGCTACTACGAATTCAGCTTTAGGCCTAACCTGTTTGGGGGAACACTGTTCTATTGCAGTTTTGAGTGGAATGCCAATGACTGTCCTACACACCATGGGTTCAACATCTACGAGTATAGTAGAGACAATCTTCGTTGCAGTGAATGTTATTGGAAAGTTCATCTAAATGGTTCATGTATGCTAAACTATGATGTTAATCTGTATGATCTTTGCTATCCCTGGAAAGATTGAGTACGATGATATTGATCCAACATTAAATAAAAGACAGACTCGCGTGCATGCAGCATCTGTCTGCTTTAATTTGTTTTTCAAGATCATGCAATATATTGTATTTAATCTCGAGGAATTAATTAAGCCAAATTTAAATATCAAATTTAGCAATACATTGTTCGTGTCAAGTCCATATATCGTGAACATGCATGATGGACAAACAATTGATAAATTAAACTTAATAGTCATGTGATTTGATTTTCTACCAAATTTTTTGTCCATGTTTGCAATTATTGAAAAATCTTCATTTTATATTTCCGAAAGGGAACAAAAGATTAAGATAAATTATATATATATCTACTGAGAGATCAGGAGAAAAAAAAAAAAAAGAAGAGAAATGTTATTCTAAGACTTTTACATACTCATTTTACTTGTAATTGACATAACGTCATATGATAGGATGAGAGTAGTGCATGCTTGTATGTAGTACTACTCTAAGATTAAATTTACCACTCATTTACAATTAATTTTCTACAACTTTTTAATAAAATAATACTTTTTTAAATTTTAAACACATTAAATCAAAATCAAAACTAAAATAACTATTTAAAAATATATTATTTTATTAAAAAGTTGTAAAAAAATTGTATGGAGTAGTAAGGATATCATTTCTCCTAATAATTATTGCCGCTAGTAGTAGCACACCAAAGCATTTTAAAATATTGTTAGAATATATTTTTTTAATATTAATTTTATTTTGAGATTTGAAAAAGTAAAATTGTTTATTTTATTTTGTATGAAAATTTGAAAAAGTTGTAATGATTAAATAAGATGAAATGAGATGAGTTGAAAAGTTTCTTGAAAACATACGAGGCAGATGAGTTGAGAAGTTCACGAATGCAGTTGTAATGATTAAATGAGATAAGATGAAATGCTCTCATGATCTTATCTCAAAAGCTTTTATAATTTTATAATTTCTAAACATCATTCAAATACAAAATATTTTTTAATTTCAAATTTTTAACTTTGTCATCCACTTATTACTTAATTATTATAATTTTTCTAAATTTTCGAACAAAATATATACAAAAAAATAATACAACTTTTTTAAACAGATAATGCTATTTGTACTTACTCTTTTTACACTACATTTGTGACATTCTGATGTGGTGCAAGTTTTTTTTCTTTTTTTGTAAATAGTAATGACGCTGTCCTGCCGCGAAACTTCTTACCTTTATCCACTAGCACGTCAGGCCATCTTTGTTAAAAGAAATCCATTTTTGCCCCTCTATTTAGTCAGTTTCACCTCTGCCACTACCTACTGCCACTGCTCCGTCGTGCTCGATCTACCCCTCTAGACGCCACGACAGTAAGCCTTTTATGCCTCATGCCTTTTAATGTTTCATTTTATCGGATGACCAGTTTTTAATCTAACCAACTTTTTCCGTCCGCACAACGATGTGCACACTCATTCAATAACGAGACCCCGCAAACCATCATGTGCGATCATCCAGAATATTTACCTTCTGTGTTGTAAGTAACTCTCCAGCACAACCTTTGGAATTCTAACATGATATTTATCGCTAACTTTATTGCAGTCTGGTTGTATTGAGAAGGGCCTTGGGCCCGGGGAAGTGTTAGAAATATTTGATGTGGTTGATTATCGGATTTTGGGTCAAGGGCCTAATGCAGGATGAGAATCGGGTGTAGTTGGGGTTGTGAAATTGTGGAATTGTGACTTGTGTGTTGTTGTGTGGTTGACTATTTGTGAGCTATGTCATGTCATCCAATAGCTGCATGTCATGCATCTGCATATTCATTGTTAATAATACTAGTAATGAATTATTCAACTGTGTTGTGTTCTATGCTATGTGGCGTAATCTGAAACTAGTTTTTGGTGTCTTTGGAAAAATAATATTTTTTTTTTTGTGTGGGTGTGTGTATGTCACGACCCCAAGTCAAGATGGGGTATTATCTCAGTGGAGCTCTTCTGGTCACTTGGGAGCGTATAAAACTGAGTGACGTCTCCTGGACTGTCGCCAGGCGGCAACAGGCTTGGCCAAGACGGTAATGCTTTTGGTACAACTCTGGAGCCCCTCTGCTAGCGAGGGTTAGAGGATGGGTTAGAGGATGCCTGGTCATGTTATGCGCCGGGCATAGAGCTGGGCATAACTCGTAATGAAGTCACACGCGTAATCATTGGTGTGACGAAGGAAGTCAGGGTGTGTAGTGGTCCCGAGGGGAGACCATAGTGTACACTGTAATAAATGGACGTGTTTTTGGGTACAAAGGAGTTTTTGGCGTGAGTGGTTCTAATAAATAATTTCTAGGGATGGTTGTAAAAACGAGGAATTTTGGGGTTATTGCTTCCATGTCTGTTGTGCTTTGTCTGTTGTATAATTTCATGCTTGAATCTCTTGGATCTCTGTTGATTTATTTACTGAGATTGTGAAATCTCATTGTGGTATTCCTACCTACAGTTCCGTCTCATGGAATTGTAAACTTTGATCCAGAGAGCCCCACCTGAGGAGTGATGGAATAGGATTTTTCGCGTTATTTGTTGTTAGACCTTTGTTTTCCTTTCCTTTATTTCAGCTGGATGATTGTATTAATCTCTTGGAGGACTTTATTTCGGGTTGTATTGTTGTTAAAGCTTTCTGGTACTTAGTTTGACTACCTTATCTTTTTTCGATGTGATTTTTATGTTGTATACATTTTGCATGTTTGCACACACTTGCGTAATGTGATCAGGTGTATTATCTATGTAATCATCATCTCGGTGTCATGATTTCCACCAAATCATACGTAAGGGTCGAGGGCACCACAATTCTCCTCAAAATTCTTAAATTTTGTTGTCACTTATTCAAATAAACCAAAATGCCCCTTTGAAGTTCATTGCCATGGACATTTCATTTAAAAAAAAAAAACCACAACAATAGATTTTGCATGTAATAATTTTAACAAAATCCAACTGATACTCTCATATCGTAGGGACACCTTCGATGTCGATTCTCGCCCCAAACCGATTGTTCTAGTTGCTGACTATTTTTTAGCTAAGCTGAGAAAGGATAAATTGCACAACCCTAGGACACGAAAAGAAGCAAGTAAACCAAAAAAAAAAAATGGAGAGAAAGAAAGAGATAGAGAAAACAAAGAGAAAGAGAGAGCAAGGGAGTGTCGGGGCCGCCTAAGGGGAAGGGAGAAATGGAGAGAAAGAGTAATGGAGTGTTGGGAGTAGATTCATGTGGGAAGGTACATTTCTTGCAATTGTGCAGAACTATTATAGAATAATATATATATATATATGTGGTATGTGAACATTGTCACGCCAAATATGACTTTTTCTTCTGATTTATTGTAGCTCAAAGGTTCAGATAGTTCCTTTTAGCTAATCCAATGCAACAGTTTTAACCAAAAAATGAGACCGATTTTTTAATTCACGAGCATTTGCCTAGTTCTAAGTAGCTGCCAAATGCAATTGAGTCCTTCTACACAACCTCCACACACCAGCTTATGTGTAATTTGTTTTGTTTTTTTTAAATGAAACGAGTGTTTTAGAACAACTCATTTCTAAATCCAAAATTTTTCCCTTCCCCCCTCGTTCTCCCTCCAGCTCGGTTCTCCTTCCGCACGACTTCGTCTCAGCACTCATCTTCTACTTCCACTACCATCTGGGGTCGCCAACAAGGGTAAGAACAAAATAAAGTTTTTTTTTCTCCATTTCCTTTTCCAGTATCTCTCCATTTCTAGCATGAATCATCTTGTGTGTTTTTGTGTTGCTTGGATGTGTAGTTTTGTATTTGTTGGATATGTGTTTTTTATTGCTGATTTTGGATATTTTCTCATCAGAGAATGGCATAAATTTTTTCCTTCATTTTTTTTTCTTTTCTTGCTCTATCAAAAAATTACGTGGCTTTTCCATGAAGATACTTAAACTAAGCAGTATCTAAAAATGCTTCTCAACGTTTTTTCCCCTTGGAAATTAGTTCAACGCCGAAACTTTTATGTGGGTTGGTTAGTTTTTCTTGCATTTCTTGTATGAGACTCTGCTTTGCGATGGAACTGTATCAAAACTGAAATTTGTTCTTACGCACACATTGTAGAGATAGGGCATAAAGCAAGGAAAGAGAGAGGCCAACTCCCATAAATTAGTGCATCTATCCTTTTTACGTATGCATTTATATATATATACACGTAAGTAGTATCTCTAATATCCTTGATTGTAGGTATGATTGTTGGTTGTAAGTAGCTAGAGGAAAGATAATGTGGTGGTACTGCTAAAATATGGTCAAAGAAATCATTCGTAGGTCTCAGAGTCTTGGTTTTATAGAATCAGAGCAGGCACCAACAAAGAATAGGTTGAATGAATCGGACATCGTACCTCACCCAAAATCCCGCTGCAGTATACAAGTGGAGTCGTCTTTAGGTAGTCTTTCCCTATTTCCGAGCTTGGTTGGTTAGCTCCTTTCGTTCTTGTATTGTATTTGCTTTTCGTTGACTAAACCGCTAACTGGCTGGTTTGTGAGTGATGAACCAATCTCGGAGAAAAGTTCAGACTTTATAAGTGAGTTCAGAGACTGAAGTGGTCAAGCTTGGATGTTTCAATCCATTGTAAGTCTGCAGATAATTATCTTGGCGTCCATGTAATCAGTCGTCCAAAGGGTTTATGTGAGTTCGAATTCCACCCAAACTTTTGGGGGAGAACATTGTTCTAGTACTGCAGTTTTCAGTGGCCTGGAGCATTTCACTAGTTAGAAATTTATAACATTTCTAGGGACCATTATTGTAACACCCAGGCCCAGCACCAAGTCCAAGCCCAAAGCCCAGAACTATTAATTTATTGAGGTTAATATTTATGAAAAGCCCATTTGAGATTTAACGGATAATTTTGAAAAGATCACGGGCCAAATTAAATTTTTTATGGTGAAACATGAATTTTTTTATATTAGACCTAGATTAAGTATAAGGGGCTACTTTCAATAAACTCACAAGCTATTATTTTCTGAAATTGGTTAGGAGATTTCTAATTAGGTTAAAGCTCATTTAATATTTATGGGCCAAGTGAGTCCTTGGTATTGGGCCCAGGAATTTTGTTAAAGTCCAAAACTACTAATTAAACGAGTTGAGCCCATTTTAGAATTAGAGATCAGCCATTTGGAGTTGTTAAGTGACCTAGCCTATATATATAGGTGTGTTTAGAGACTAACTTAAGACCCAAACCCGTGAAATAGGCCCAACCCGTGTGCATGATCCTTGACATGTGAAACCCTAGATTCAGACTTGCATGTATATAAGCCATCCTCATTCGCAGAGGACATCATCTTCAACCTAAAACTAGGGCTATCCCTTCAGGTATTTTCCCTCATGTCCCTCGATTTTTTTTTTCCACTGCCATGAAGACCCTTTCAAGTTGCACGTTCGCGTCCCATGCATTGCTGAACCAAGTGGTGACGATGTATCGCACCATACACATTTCCTCTAGCCAGCCCCCCCTCTGTTATGGTCTTACATTGGTTAGGAGTCAAATGGTATGTGTACATATAAGCTTGAGGGCACCTCCACCTAGCAAGCCGATTTTCTAGGATGTGAATCCTTGGGCCATATATGGACACATAACACCCTCACGACCAGCAAGCCGAATGTAACAACACAATGTAGAGTAGCCTCTCCACGTGTAGCAAACCACCACCATTGTCAGCCAATGACAATTGGCAGCCACTGCAAACTCCAGTTCACACCGAGCATGTTGCCTTCCACGTTCAAGTTCGACCACCTCCCTACCAAAAACCAAAGGCAATCACCATGCCCACAATAAACCAGAAAGCCTGCATGCCCAACCACCGTCGTGGGAAGCCTAAAATCAGTGCAACCACCACGGGCAGCAAGATAATAATGTGAATGTAGGCCCGAAATAGCCCTCTTTTATACAAATTGCTTGCAATTTCTTTTGGCAAATTCATTACATTCATAGAAGAAATTACGGAAGCAAGAGAGGAAAACAAATAACCATCTTAAAACAAAGGACTGTAGAGAGCTTTACCAGTCTAAATTAAAGACATGATCAGGCATAAGGTCGAAGATTGTGTGCATTCTCCCAAAGGGTTTTGCATTCGGCCAAGTAGAAGGTTTAGAGTGATAGAGATAGATACGCGAGGTGGATCCTATAATATTAATTATATCTTTTTCTCCTACATTGGACTCTAATTAAATTCGAGTAGAAACTCTAAGGAGTCTTAAAATAACAACTTGGTCAAGGAAGTTGCAATGGAACAAGTCATTTAAATGCAGATTCATGGCAACAGTGGTCTTCAACTTTGCAAGCAGCTTTCCCAACTGTTGGAACTTGCCAACACAAAATAATTGAAAAGAAACTGGAATGTGTAGCTAACAAAGATTATATGCTACCTACAAGTTTTAGGTGTGCAAGTATCTTATAGGCCCTTTGTATAAAGGTGGACCCTACTAAAAGAAAAATTATTATTTTTTATATTTTTTCATGGTAATTAAAGTCCATTTTTTTACAATCATGTACCTGCGCAAAATTTGTTAGTACTAACTGGGGGCCTGTACAAAACATTAATCAACAAATTAAGATATATATATATATATATATATATATATCTATGCTATATATTGCCTAATAGGCCATTGTCATGTCAATGATGTCATGTATATATGTTTGTCAAAAAAATAGAAAATTTTCTTTAATTCATCCTTATATGGAAAATAGAAAACAGATACACACACACACATATTGATTACTTTCTTTATTAATTAATATAGCTCATTTAGTAAGAATATCCTGATATTATATCAATTAAGTAACTCAATAAGTAATAATTAATTACCAATAACAGCGAATTATATGTATATAATACGTACTGATCATCTTTTACCAACCATGCATGCATGCATGAATCTAATATGGAATTTTGTGTACTATACATTCCATGATCGATCGATATTACTAAAAACTAATGCAATTAATTTGTGTACTGCGAAATCCCATACTATACGTGGATGGATGCATGCAGCCTCAGAAATGATATATAAAACCCATGCATGTATGTTAAGAATTAAGTTGAGATCTAAGTTTTCCCCAGTACCAAAGTACGTACCTAGCTCCATATATATCAAAACCTTGCTTGCAAGAAAATTATCATGAAGTACTACATGAGATCATCATCATCATCATCATCATCAAAAGTTCATCATGTTCTGCTTCTGATGCTGCAGCTTGTGTTCTTTGTAACTACATTTGATATGGTTGCAGGACTTGACCAAGTGCATGTGAGAATCTCTAATGAACTGGATATGGGTATTGATCTTAAACTTCATTGCAAATCTCGGGATAACGATCTTGGCGAGCATCTACTGCACTACAACAATAGCTACTACGAATTCAGCTTTAGGCCTACATATTTTGGGAGCACACTGTTCTATTGCAGTTTTAGGTGGAATACCGATGGTTGTGCTAAACTGTATTGGTTCGACATCTACGACTATCATAGAGACGGATCTCGTTGCACTGAATGTTATTGGAAAGCTCGTCTAAATAATCTATGTATGCTAAACCATGATCATAATCAGTATGATCTTTGCTATAGCTGGCATTATTGAACTATTGAAGATCGTAATCAATTAATGGCGATTTCGAAGATCATGATATGTCATATGCATGGTTTCCCTTTTTTTCTCCTTATAAAAATACAGTAAAAGACAGATCACTTGTGTATATGGCGCAGTATCTGTCTGCCTTTTGTTTTTAAAGACTATCATTTTATATGAGTAGTCATGCAATATTATATTGTAGTACTCAATCTTGTTTTTGTCATTGATCTTTTGAGTCGTCATAAGCTTATTCTTGAGGAATTAATTAAGCCAAATTCAAATAAAATGGGTTCATTGTGTCAAGTCCATATATCGTGAATTCTTATTATCCAAGCATGCCCTTAGTGTTATTCCACAAATGATTTTCCAGCTCATGCTCATAAAGATTTCAATTGTCAATTATATATTAAATATGGACCATCTCTTTTAAAGCATTTGAGATAAATGATATTAAATGGGCCAAAACTTAGGATGAAAAAATGCAGATTATTATTATTAGAAAAATTATATGTCCACTTGGTATGTAGAGCACAATTAGTAAAGTGTTTAATTATATGGCATAATTTGATTTGAAAGGAAAATTTTAAAACTTGAATCTTAATTAAAAATCAAATATTTTCATTTAACTGATGTAAATTGTGTGCTCTGTACACATTGGCTTGAGAATAACATAACTCTTATTATTATTATTATTATTATTATTATTATTATTATTATTATTATTATTATATCGAGCTTCTAAAGATATATACTGCATGAATGACTACTCCAAAAATCTAATTACCATATAACATATATATATAATTAATAAATAAGCAAAATCTTAGAGCATTGCATGGCAATGGTCTAGCCAAAGCCAAAATTTGGCTAAAACTAATATTTTTCCTAAAAGCTAAAGCCATTCAAGTATAACCCCGCATTGGACTAGGTAATTATAAGCCAAAATAATAATATAATATTATTTTTTAATTATTTTTTCTTATTTTACAACTACACCCACCATATGTTAACTAATAATTTAATTTTACATTCCAGTGTAGAAGTACATTCCTATGTACTAGGGGTGTAACCGGTCCGGTTCGGTCCGGTTTTGTATAAAATCTAGGACCGAACCGGTATGTACCGATTTTATATTTTTCAAAATCGATTACGTACCGGTTACCCTCCTAAACCGGTACTTCCGGTTTTACCGGTTTCTGGTCCTGTCCGGTTTTCCTGTTTTTTTAAAATGTAAGTTTCACAATTTGTCATTAAAAATTTGTTTATAAAAAAAAAATTTTGATTTAAAAAAAACTGTTTTATACTTTTATTAATATATTAGACTATATAATAGTATTAATATTAGACTATTGGTATAGTTATAAGTTATATATTAGTATTAGTTATAAACTTTTAGTGATTTAGTATTAACATTTTATATAATAATTTATAAATTATAATAAGAAATTATTTTTTATATGATATATATATTATATATAAAATTTCACATAAAAATTTATAATTATACATTATATATAAAACTTATATATATATATATTAATATTTATAAAATATTTTGTATAAAACTTATATATAAAAATATTATTTTTTATTTTTTTAATTAACCGGTCCGGTCCGGTCCAGGCCAAAAAATTCTGGAACCGGAACCAGCCGGTTTTTACATTTTAAAAACCGGTTCCGGACCAGACCGATTCAAAACCGATAAAACCGGTCCGGTTCGGTTCGGTCCGGACAGGTTTTCCGGTTTGAGCTTACACCCTTACTATGTACAAATATCTCTACCCACAACTATGATGAAATCAAGAAACCCCTTTGTGCATATCAGACATGAATGCGTGCAGGCACAACTAAGAAGAATTTACCATGGCTACCCGTTGGCATGGTATGCCAAGTTTCTTGAGCTTGAGAGTGGGAGTGACGAGCAGCTTCTGAAAGTCACCATGCATTCTCAGATTCAAGCTTAACCATGTGGGACTCAACCCCTTTCCTTATTATATTTAAAAACTCTGGTATGCCAACCTTTTCTGCAACAACAACAATCAGAGCCTCAAACTCAATTGCAGGGCCTCAACAACCAGAACCATTTCTTGGTGAAAAATATTAGTAACTAGAGGCATGAGAAAAACAAGAACTCTCTGTTAGGAGCTTAGGGGGTGGGAGGAAATGGAACTTGAGCTCGACAGAGGAGAGTGTTATGACCCTCCATGGAAGTGAATCTGTTGACAAGAAGTCGAAGTGTGAAGACTTGAAGTGAAGATGAAGACATTACTCGGTACGGTGCTGTTTGGAGCTAGAAGAGAGACGACGCTGTTTGGAAGAATAAATCAGACGTTGCATTTGGAGCTGTTTGTTTAGGGTACTCAATGTTGTGCGTTTTGTGCCGGCCTTTCAGTTTACAATAGTCTATTATTTTCTTGTGTGTTGTCTACGGCCATTTTATCATTTTGCATTTTTTGTTTGGGTGGTTACATTGAGTGTGTTGAGTGAATTGTAAAAGGGGAAGTGAGGTAGAGGGGGAATCATGTTGGATATTTTTGAAGGTTTTCATTGTTCTTTCATGGAGGTTATTGGTGCCTCTAATACCCTTTGCACACTCGGAGATATTTGAATCGTATGAGCATATTTCTTTCCAGCATTTACTCTACTTGGTTTATGTATTGTATTAATATATGTAAGAGAACCATAACAATTGGTATCTAGAGCCACCGATTATTTATGGACAGAATAAGATTCAACAAACAGCAAACAAATTTGCTAGAAAAGATTTTGGATAAGTTGCTGGAGATGAAAGAAATACTCGACGGAATGCAGGTAAATTGTACGAGAATGCAGCAAAATTACGTGGGGATGTAGCAAACTCTCTTGGAGTGGCAAGACGAAGAACACTTGCCAATTACAGATTCAACCGAACAAACACAACAATCGGTAGTGCAAGAAGAAAATGGAATGAAAAATGAAGATGAAGTCCTGGAGGAAGACCTAGAAAATGCAGTAGAGGTGGAGGAGATAGTGGCAGTGCCCACGGAAGTTACCCCTAAAGAAATTTCTCTTTCATCTGTTCTCGAAAATACTTGTGAAAATCCCATCTTATGTTCTCAACCTTCGTATCTCCCTCTCAGTGTTTCATTTCTTTCCTCCATCAACACATCGTCTGATGTTAACCTCACCCAGTGGAACACTTGATCGGTGAGGGGGCCAAGAACCAGAACACCATGAATTCCATCAAAAGTGTCTTCGATGCTAGGAGGCTAATTGGCTGTAGAATTAGTGATGCTTCGGTTCAGAGTGACATTACATTGTGGTCGTTCAAATCCATGGTGGTGGTCATTTACACGGGTGAAACCCATACCTCTATATGTCTCATATGGCATCCTCCATGACAAGCATGGAAAATACATATAGAGATGAAGAATAAAAGTATTATGTATTTTATTTACATAGGTGACAGTACAATATATTTTTTATAAATTATTCAATACTAATTTTTTTAAAAAATATTAATCATTTTCAATGATGCCACCAAAACGACAACGAAGAAATGTGCCTCCTCTCCCAAGTCCCAAACCCGTTCATGACTCCCCAACTGAAGACTCTGCTCCTGAACAAGTTAATACATAGGAGACAAATAGACAGTCAACACCTACCAGTAAGGAGATTTTGTTGATAGTTAATTACTTTTCAATACTTTGGGGGCTGTATTTAATTATTTTAAAAATATTAGATGATGCATTGTCACGTCGCGGACGTGGCTACACACGTGGCCTTGTTCTTGAAAGAAGTAGAAGGCACGGAAAAATTAATATCTACATTCCTGATAACTTCACTGGATGAGTGGACGATAGTGCAACATCGCTTGCCTCCTATGTCGGCACACTAGTTCTAGCTTATGCCTCATTTTATGTGCGATCATCAAGAGATGTTCCAAATGACGTGAAGGATCACATTCAGAGTCGTGTACTGATGAGTTTATATACGAATGTAAATTTATTTAGAGATGTTTTGATTTCATATTTTTGACGCAATTTACTTCTTAGGATGAATTCGACCTCAATTTTGGCCATAGTGAGGATGTGCGAACTGTGAACGAGTTGATGGTTACATTATTTCGGCGTCACAAGGGACAATGCCATGACCACTTCAAGAAGTTCGAGACGTTGGAAGAAGCTGTTCAGTCTCATTTTCAAAAAATGAAGTTAAACGATTGGAGGACATATTGTGATCTTTTCGCAAGTCTAGATTATCAGTTATTTTAGATTTATTCCCTATAAGTTATTTACATCAAATTGGTTTCATATATTATATTTAACATTGTTAATTTATCCTGCAGCACTTAAGTTCTATCAATGTGTACTAATATTATTTTTTAAATTTACTAATGTGGCTTTGTTAGAAATGTGATGATCTTGAAAAATTTTCTCTCATTCATATCTATGCTGCTACTCACACTGAAGAGCACAATAAGTGGGTTGACCCTATCGCTAAAAATAATTATGTAAGTGATGTTATTTTTTGTGACTAAATTATACAACATGTGAATTTATATTATGTTTGATTCTTCGTTTCTTTTAACATGTGAGCTTTATTATCATATTTTTGTTGTAATTGTAGGAAAAATTATTGAGATCCAATCAGAATCTGAGGAATACTCTCCTAGTGACATAGACATATTCACACAAGTGTTTGGGACCAAATCTGGTTTGGTAAGAGGTTTGGAACGTTCTTTCAAGCGTGTTGGTTCATCCTCCAAGACCTCGACTTCTGAAGTTAACAATCTTACTAAAGATTTAGATGCAGCACAACAAGAAATTGAGCAAATGAAGTCAAGACAGCAGGAGTTGGAGTCTCTCTTATCGCGACAGTCTGATTTAGGGACACATATGCAGGAGGAACAAAGAGACCTCGATGAGAGAATATGCATTGAAGTCCAAGAGCAAGTGCAGAGGGAGATGATAGTCTAGATGGAACGTGTTATGTCAATTCAGTAGGATTGCAATGGGCAAGGAAAGAAAAAGAAATGATCAATATATCATTATCATTATCAGTATTAGAAACTTTTGTTGTCTGTTTTTACAACTCTCAATATTAGTTGTTACATTAATAGTGTAATATGAAACAATTTGTATTCTTTTTACTTTTATGAAATTACTATTTTTGATTATAACGTTCGCACGTAACGAACAAACGAACATTAATTCACGTTCGAATCAACGTTCGAACAAAATGTCAGCGAATTCAAATAAAACGTTCGAATGTAAGACACTACATTCACACATTTTAACGCACAAACAATCTAAACATTCGAATGATAAGAATTGATAAATTCGAACGACGAACTAACATCTGAACGTTATAAATGATACGTTCAAACTCTTCTCCTTTAACATCCGAATGTTACATTCAAACGTCATCGAGTTAATGTTTGAACTTAAATATCATTCGTGCGAAGCAAAAACAACGAACGCCAATTTTTTTACATGCGAACATAATTAATCAGTCGAGTTAACGTTCAAACGTCGGTTTAGTATATGAAATAAATTAAGGACATACAAGGAGTTTTTACTCGTGATAGTGTTCTTCAAATAG
The DNA here is from genome assembly GCF_001411555.2 of Juglans regia. Classification (NCBI taxonomy): domain Eukaryota; kingdom Viridiplantae; phylum Streptophyta; class Magnoliopsida; order Fagales; family Juglandaceae; genus Juglans; species Juglans regia. Next base: position 19,780,126 of record NC_049905.1, on the reverse strand, counting down.
TATGCACAATCTGACAGATTAAAGACATATTGAGGTGCATATATACATGAAGAGTCTGATGGATATAAATAAATTCATGCAAACTCATAATAATTATGTGCTCTTTTGGTTTGAAGGAATATGGCTTTTCTTGATCACGAGTACTCCGGATCAAACCGTCCACATCAGTTATGCTAATTAAGAAATAATTGGTGTTTTGACTTTTTTAAAATTGTAATGGATCCGATTATAAGTGGTGTATTAACCCACAGATTTGTATGTAGCCAAATTCTCATATGTATGATTGTCAAAAAATAGAAAATTGTAATGGAGCAAACCTGCACAAGGTTGGTATAAATTGAATTCCGACGATAGCAACTTGGGCAATCCGGGATTGTCAGGAGCAAGTGGTATTATCAGAGATGCTCATGGCAATGTGGTCCATGCTTTTGCTTCTCATCTTGGTAATGGATCAAATAATAGAGCAGAGCTTTTAGCTCTTTTGCTGGGACTTAGGCGTTGCAAACAATTGGGAGTTGGCTCAGTGGAAATTGAAATGGACTCTCAAGTTGTGATCTCTTGGCTGCAGCGAAGGAGATGTGGAATTTGGTATCTGGAAGACTTTTGGGAGGAGTTGATCTCGCTCATTGATTCAATGGTTTGTATGGTGAGGATGTGTACAAGGAAGGGAATGTGGTTGCAGATTGGCTAGCAAAGAAAGGTGCGGAAGGTGATAGCCTCGAATGGTCTCAACTATGGGACATGCCCAGAGAGCTTCATGGCTTTATTCGACTTGACAAAGTTGGTCTTCCTTTGCTACGTATGTGTAAGGCGTTGGAGCGTCATTGTTTTTTCTCTGTTTTGGTCAGTTTTGGTTTTGTTTTGGATTTGGTTGTTTTTGGTTTTGGAATTGGTTGGAATGGTATTCATCCGCTTAAAGTGAGGATTTTTTTTTATAATAAACGTCAAGCCTCTGCCCACTGCTTTAAAAAAAATCCTTATATTTATCTTTACAAAAGCGCAGATTCTTACAAAATCCTTAATTAATCTTTTTCTTTTCTTTTCTTCTCTTGAAAAGAAGGCTTATATATATATATATATATATATATATATAAATAAATATATATATATATATATATATATATATATATATATATTCAGCTACCCACCCATATATGTTAAATTGTTAAACCAGTATGAGTTAGTAACCTAAATCCGAGATTTTAATTTTCATATCTAGACAGATATATATTGATCACTTTCTTTTATTAATATAGCTGATCATTGAGTAAGAATATAATAATATTATATCATTAATTAAGTAATTCAATAAGTACTGATCACGAGTGTAATATATATTTTCTGATCAAACTTAATTTGGTGGTATATTTTTCAAGACCAGGGAACTAAGTAATTACCAATAATATTGAATTATATGTATATTACTATATATATACACATTACTATAATACAGATCTTTTACCAATCATGCATGAATCTAATATGGAATTTTGTATACTACTACAGTAATATTCCATATGAGTTGCGTGGATGCAGCTTGCAGCCTTAGAAATTATAAAACCCATGCATATCATGAAAACCTTGAGCTTGCAAACAAATTATCAACATGATCATGATGATGAGATCATCAAAAGTAGTTGATCTGCTTCTGATGCTGCTGCAACTTGTGTTCTTTGTAACTACATTTGATATGGTTGCAGGACGTAACAAAGTGCATGTGAGAATCTCTAATGAATTGGATGTGGGTATTGATCTTAAACTTCATTGCAAATCTGGGGATAACGATCTTGGCGAGCATCTACTGCACTATAACAATAGCTACTACGAATTCAGCTTTAGACCTGCCGTTTTGGGGGGAACACTGTTCCATTGCAGGTTTCAGTGGAATGTTGATGACTGTACTGCACTGCATCGGTTCGACATCTACGACGCTCGTAGAGACAGTGTTCGTTGCAGTGAGTGTTATTGGAAAGTTCATCTAAATGGTCCATGTATGCTAAACTATGATGATCATAATCATTACGATCTTTGCTATAACTGGAAATATTGATCTTGAGTACTATGATGATCCCGATCGATCCATTAATGGCGATTAATTCCCAAGATCATGATCACATGCATGGTTTTTTCCCTTTTTTTTTCCTTATAAATAAAACTTGAGTTGGAGAGCCTTTCAAATAGCCAGGAGGCTTTCGCATGTACACTTCCTCCTCTAAGTCACCATGGAGGAAGGCATTTTGAACATCAAATTGTCGGAGAAACCAGCCTTTAATAGAAGCTACTGCCAAGAGAGTACGGACGGTGACCAATTTGGCCACGGGTGAGAAGGTTTCGTTATAGTCAAGACCTTCTTGTTGGGTGAAACCTTTGGCGACTAGGCGTGCCTTGTATCGCTCAATAGTTCCATCAGAATTATGCTTAAGTTTAAAAACCCATCTGGAGCCGATGGAGTGCTTGTGAGGAGGTAGCTCAACTAAAGTCCAAGTATTGTTAAGTTCGAGAGCTGATATTTCTGAAATCATAGCTTTGCACCAGTTCGGGTTTTTAATTGCTTCACCATAAGAAGTAGGTTCAAAAGTAGAAGAAATGGAAGATGCAAATGCATGATAAGAAGGTGACAATTTATGAAAAGAAAGAGAAGAAGATAGAGGAAAAGGTTTACCTGAAATACATGGCATTGCCGAGGACAATGATGAGGAAGAGGTATTGCTGGCAGCATGGACATCTTGTGGAGAAGAGTATTGCATGTTCTGAGATGGTGGAGGGGTGGTAAGGGAAGGACAAATGAAATCATGGAGATGGGGGGGAGGTCGACGTGTACGTGTGGAGCGTCGATAAGGTGGGTTTTCAAGGGAAGTGGGAGGCATGAATGTTTCAGATGAAGTTGGGTCCAGGTTAGTAGGTGTCTCGGGTGTGCTGTGTGAATGTGGGGTTTGTGTAGCTGCAGGAATTGAGTCAGGGTCAGGGAGTTGAATGTTGGAAAAAAAAGAAGTATGGGAAGGAGTAGAAGAATGGGGAAGAAGAGAATGAGTGTGAAAAGGAAATAAATGTTCATGGAATATAACGTCCCTAGAAACAAATATTTTGTGTGTGTCGAGATCAAGTAGACGATAGCCTTTAACGCCAAAAGGGTACCCGAGAAAGGCACATCGTCTACTTCGGGGGTCAAATTTGTGGCGATTTTGAGAAATGGTGGAGGCAAAAGCGAGGCATCCAAAAACTCGAAGATGTGAGTATGAAGGAGGTTTATGGAAAAGAACTTCAAAAGGGGACCTGTTTTGAAGAATTGGAGTAGGAACCCGATTTATTAAATATGTTGCGGTGAGTATACAATCGGACCAAAACTGTAAAGGGATGCTAGATTGAAATCTAAGAGCCCAGGCGACTTGAAGAAGGTGTCTATGTTTTCGCTCGACTAAACCATTTTGTTGAGGAATCTCGACACAAGATTTTTGATGAATGATGCCATGGTCAGAGTAAAAATTGTTCATGGAAAATTCTAAGCCATTGTCGCTACGTAAAATTTTGACTCGAGTGTTGAATTGAGTAACAACTAAATTGCATAAAGTTTTAAGACAAGTCCGTGTATCGGATTTATTTTTCAAAATGTATACCCAAGTACAACGAGAGAAGTCGTCAACAATGGTAAGAAAAAAACGTGAACCATCGTGGGCTGGTATTGAGTGTGGCCCCCATATGTCACAATGAACTAAATCAAAACAAGCATGAGTAGAATGAGTGCTAGAAGGAAAAGGCAAACGTGTTTGTTTGGCGAGAGGACAAATGAAACAAGGTAAATTTTTCTTTGTATTTAATTGAGCTAGTACATGAGGATCATTGATAAGTTGCAATCGGGAAGGTGATGTATGGCCTAATCGACAGTGCCATAAATCAAAGGTGCTGTCGATAGGCTGTACAGCAGCTGAAACAAAGTTGTGATGATGGAAATTCTGAGATAGTGTATGCACCAGGGCATGAGGCGAGACATTTTCGGTGTGGAGGTGATAGAGTCCATGTGTCATGTTACCCTTCCCCATCGTTGTCCAAGGAGAAAGGCCCTGTATAAAACACACATCAGAGAGAAAAATAAGACAACAGTTAAGTTGTTTGGCAAGCTTTCCAGCAGATAGTAAATTAAAAGAAAACGTTGGAACACATAAAACATTTTGGAGAATAAGAGTGGCTGTTATTTACACAATACCAACATGAGTGACAGGGGCGGAGTCGCCATTGGGGAGTTTGACAGAGTACGAAACTGAAGATGTTATGTGAGTAAAAAAAAAAGGGGCTACAAACCATATGGTCAGTAGCACCCGTATCAATGATCCATGGTATAGAAGAATGAAAAGAAGATGATAAGGAATAAGAAATACCAGCTGTGTTAGAAGTATATGGGTGAGGGGAGTGAATTGTTTGAAGATGATTGGCGGAAGGAGAAGCAACTGAAGTCCTGTTCTGCAGCAAGGCCATGAGTTCATTATATTGCTCCTTAGTCAACGTCATATTGGGTTCAGAAGAGCTTGGGGAAGTAGAGGACTCTACAACAGCAGCATGGATGAGTGACTTATGGAGCTTGTGACCAGGAGGGTAACCGTGTAACTTGTAGCAGCGTTCTACTCTATGTCCAGGCATCTCGCAGTGAGTACAAAGAGGAGCCTCAGCATTGCCCGACTTGAAACATTGTGCCAAAGTATGGCCTGTAATTTTACAGTAGGAGCAGTAAGGTTTGTCTTTCTTGGCAGAAAAATTTGAAGGTTTGGAAGAAAATCTTCGAGCAGCCAAGGCAACTGTATCTACACTAGGAGCAGCCGAAACAATGTGCCGATGTCGTTCTTGCTGTTGAATATAGGAGAAAACCTTAGTAACTGGTGGCAGTGGATCAATGAGCATAAGCTGGTCCCGTACGTTGGTGAAAGAGTCATGAAGACCCATGAGAAATTGAATCACGCAGTCCCTTTGATAGCGGTCAGAGATGATCTTCGTTGAGTCACAAGAACAAACAGGTAGCAGGTCATATAGAGATAATTCATCCCAAAGAGATTTCAACTTACCGTAGTAGATACTGACAGTATCAGTGTCTTGGGATAAATTGGCGAGGGCCTTCTTCAACTCATAGATACGAGGTCCATTTTGGGGAGAAAAACGTTCCTGTAATTCATCCCATAATATATGTGCATCATCCACAAATGCTACGGAGGATCGTAGAGGCAGAGTGATGGAGTTTTGAAGCCATGATACAAGCATGTCGTTGCATATTTCTCAAAGATTAAAAAGAGGGTCATCGGCTGAAGATGGTTTGGAGATGTTTCCATTGATAAATCCGAGCTTATTTTTGGCTCGAAGAGCTCGTTGAATGGCACGAGACCAGGTAGGATAATTTTCTGTGGTAAGAGGTTCAGTTACAAGCAATACGCCTGGGTTATCAGAGGTCTCAAGTCGGTATGGGTTGTTTGGATTTCTGAGGTCTGCAAAGTTGAAGGTGAGAGGATCGGAGGTGGCCATTTTCACCGCTCTGATACCATGTCAGAGTTGGCGTGAGGTTTGTTTCAATATACTTGACATCAGACAAGGAGGAGAAAAATAAGAAGAAGACAATGTTTATTTCCTCTGTAAAAATGTATATATCTAATTGTTCTGTACAGTCATCTATTTATCTAAGAAGAAGGGAATATTATATACAACTGAAAATACTAAACTACCCCTAAACAGCTATACAATGTAGGGAGTTTGTTAGAATATTCTGAAGTAACAGAATCGGGAGGTATAGGTGCTCTGTTTTGCTGTGTGCTGTTGTGCTCCTTTTGTGTAGCAGCAGTGCTGTGCTCCTTTTGTGTAGCTGCAGCATGATCATCTGGTAATACCTTATAAATAAAACATGCAATAAAGGTCGGACTGGCATGCAGTACTATCTGTCTGCTTTTGATAATTCTAAGACTATATATATATATATATATATATATATATATATGATATGAGTGATCATGCAATACATTGTACTCGATCTTGTTTTTTTCAATGATCTTTTGAGTCCTCATATAAGCTAGCTGCATGCTTATTCTTGAGGAATTGATTAAGCAAAATTTAAATCAAATGGGTTCATTGTGTCAAGTCCATATTATATATATATATATATATATATATATATGAACATGCACAAACAATTGATACTAATTATAGGCAGTCATATGATTTGATTTTCTACTAAAATTTTTTGTCCATGTTTGCAATTATTGAAAAATCCACATTTAATATTTCCAAAAGGGAACAAGAGGTTAGGATAAATTATATATCTACCTAGAGGTTGTCAAGAGGGAAAAAAGGAAAAGAAAAAAAAAAAGTTATTTGAAGGCTTTTACGTGCACGTACCATCTACATGACATAATTTGATATATAAGATTTAAATTTTAAAATTTATCTTCAAATTAAATCATGTCATATAGATGATGTGTGATATAGAAACTTTAAAATAAAATTATTCGGACTAAAAAAAATGGATGAAGACCTCTCTTCTATTTTTTGAGAGAAACCGTCACTTACATTATATTAAATAACAATTAAAAAGAGACTTAAATTTGTTTCAATACATCCAAGGATTTGTCGACCTTTCCCCCCTTTTTCCATCACCTTAATCCGTTTCTTTCTCCAAATAAATTTTTAATTAGTGCGAAGCTCGCGGTTAGCGTGAAAATTATTAACTACTCATGAATTAGTATATATGGAACATAATGTGATACTTCCATGCATCCAATCAAACGATAACATGCGATTAAACTTGCATGTTTGCATTAATATTACTTTTCAATGAGTACTACGAGAAAAACTTTTTTGTGCTGCCAGTAATTATATGTTATAAAAATATTATTTTCTATCAGAATGAGTCTATTCTCTTTGCAAATAGCTATTCTTCTCGCATATAATCAGTCACAAATACTTATTTTTCTTATAATAAATATAACGTCATATGATAACATGAGAGTAGTGCACTCAGTTTGTCCGTACTCAAATACTCTGAGACTATCCAAAAATTATTTTCTAATTTTCAAATATTACTCAAATACAAAATATTTTTTTATTTTAAATGTTCAAATTTTTTATCTAATCATTACAACTCGTATAAACTTTCAAACAAAATATAAAAAACAATACAATTTTTTTAAATGGATAATGCGCTACTTGAACTTAATTACTCTTTTACACGGCATTCGTGAGGTGCTAACTGTTAAGATATAAGATAAAGAATATAAATATCTATCTCTTTTCATTAGCTTAACTTTTAGGATAAGTAGTGATTTTCACATGATATCAGAGCAGAGGTTCTGAGTTCAGATCTTGACTTTATACTCCACCTCATTTAATTAAATATTTCACGTGCGTATTGGGTCAAACAGTCACCTATTGAATGGGAGTTTGGCCCACACATGAGGGGGAGTGTTAAGATATAAAAATAAGTAATAAAATCTACATATTTTCATTAATTTAAGTTTTTGTGACAAGCGGTAATTTCCACACTGACGTGGTGCAAGTTTTATTCTTTTTTTCTCAAACATCCGGTACGTAATCGGTCCGATCCAAAACCGGTTTGATATCTATCTGATCTGGAACCGGCCCGTTACCGGTTTTCATATTTTGAAAATCAGTTTGAACTTCATCTGACTGGTATATATATATATATTTAATTTTTATATTATATCTAAAATATTATATATATATACTATTTTTTATATTATATTATATATTTTATATGTTAAATTGTTAATTAATATAATATAAAATTTTAATCTTAAACATGAACATTAATAAAAGATAAAATATCCGAGCGGGTAAATTTTATGGTGCAAAAACATGGGGCTAAATATCATTTTTCAAAGCAGCTTATATATACCATGTAATTAACCACCCTACAACACTAGTACTCTTGCGCCCAATACTTTGTTTCGTATAATTTCTTTTTCCTGATAATGGGTGTATCGAGTCATACATATTTCGAAAATAATTAATAATTAATTTTCTGAATATATATAAAATAATATTGAACCTAGTAGTAATTAGCCTATCGTTGGTTCAACTTATGATTGAATAAACAATTGCAACGAATGTTCGATATGGTAGAAATTGCTGAAAAATATTAATGCATGTATTAATATTTGTAATTTTATGGGTTATTTGTGACGATTATTGGCACCGGAAATTAATTAAGGCAGTTTTTATTGTAGTGTGTAAGGCATGTATCATTAAAATTTTACTAAAGTCACATGTTTTTACTTGTTGATATTATTCTTCAAACAGTATGCACGATCTAACAGACTAAAGATGTATAGATTGTGGTGCATACAAGAGTCTGAGTACTGAATATAAATTGCAAACTCATAATTATATATGAGCTCTTGTGGTTTGAAGGATTAGGGCTTTTCTTGATCATGAGTACTCATATGTGGTTATTGTTTTCTCATTTTATTTCAGCCTCATTATAATTTTCAAGTCACTTAATTAAAAGAGCTAGCTAGTAATTTGTTTGTTTGAAATATTGAGAAACATGTAATTGGTGGTTGGCCATGCTTGTCTTAACTATTAGTTCACTTTCTTGGGTGTTCACAAGGGCACATGATCATCTATATATATTTTTGGTCCTCTTTCAAAATACAGAAAATCTATTTATAAGCCTCATTTTTTTTCAAATCCAATACATTAATGTAGATGTGGAAACCTTCCACATTAGTTATGTTAATAAGAAATAATTAGTGTTTTGATTTTTTTAAAAAAAAAATATATAATAATAGGCCCCACTGTAAGTGGTCTCACCACTCGACTTGTATATAGCAAAACTCTCATTATATGTATGTTTGTCAAAACATAGAAAAATTTCTTTAATTAATCCTTATATATCTTTACAAAAGCGCAGATTCTTATAATTGAACCCTTTTAATTTCTTTTCTCCTCTTAAAAAGAAGGCTTATATATAATCAGCTCACCCATATATGTTAAATTAATGTTAAATGTCCAGGATGAATCATTAGTAACCTAAATCGAGATTTAATTTAAATATCTATACATATATTATATATTGATCACTTTCTTTTTATTAATATAGCTCATTTAGTAAGAATATTCAAATATTATATCAATTAAGTAATTCAATAAATACTGAGTAATATTTTCTGATCAAACTTTGATGGTATTTTCAAGGCCAGCTAGGGAATTAATTAAGTAATTACCAATAATATTGAATTATATGTATATTATATATATATATACACATTAATATAATACAGATCTTTTACCAACCATGCATGGAATTCCATGCATGTGTACGTGGATATTATATGCTTGCACGCATGCAGCCATAGATCAAATTATAAAACCCATGCATGCATGTTAAGAAGTTGAGATATTCTAAGTTTTCGCCACCATATAATCAAAACCTTGCCTGCAAACAAATTATCAACATGATCATGATGAGATCAAAAGTTCATGATGATGTTCTGCTTCTGATGCTGCTGCTGCTTGTGTTGATCTTTGTAACTACATTTGATATGGTTGCAGGATATGACCGAGTGCATGTGAGAATCTCTAATGAATTGGATGTGGGTATTGATCTTAAACTTCATTGCAAATCTGGGGATAACGATCTTGGCGAGCATCTACTGCACTACAACAATAGCTACTACGAATTCAGCTTTAGGCCTAGATATTTTGGGAGCACACTGTTCTATTGCAGTTTTAGGTGGAATACCGATGGGTGTTCCAAACTGTATTGGTTCGACATCTACGACTATCATAGAGACGGAAATCGTTGCAGTGAATGTTATTGGAAAGCTCTTCTAACTGGTCCATGTATGCTAAACCCTGATGATAATCAGCATGATCTTTGCTATAGCTGGAATTATTGACGATCGATGATCAGATTGATGATGGCGATTCCGACCGAAGATCATGATATATCACACATGGTTTTCCTTTTCTTCTCCTTATAAAAACACAATAAAAGACAGATCGATCACTCGTATGCAGTTTTTGTCTGCTTTTGTTTTTATATGAGTAGTCATGCAATAATATTAATATATTGTAGTACTCAATCTTATTATTGTCATTGATGATCTTTAGAGTCGTCATAAGCTTATTCTTGAGGAATTGATTAAGCCAAATTTAAATAAAATGGGATCATTGTGTCAATATATTGTGAACATGCACAAATTAAACAATTGATAAATTAGTAGTCATATGATTTGATATTCTACTTATTAAAAATTTTAGTCCATGTTTGCAATTATTGAAAAGTCCTCATTTAATATTTCCAAAAGAGAACAAGATCAGGTTAAGATAAATTATAAATCTACCGAGAGATCGAAAGGTAAAAAAGAGTCATTCTTATCGATAGTCATCCTTGTTGCAAATAGTTACGAAAACGAGTCATTCGTAATAGCTGGTCATTCTTATCAATAATCAAAATGAGTCTATATGCTACGAGAATGATTATTTCGTATAAAGATGAATCTATTCTTGCTACAAATTAATAGTCATTCTTATTGCATATATATAATTCTATTCTCATAATGGCATGGGAGTAGCGCATAAGCTGCATGCATACTCAAATACTCTAAGACTATCTAATAACTGTTGCCGCTAGTAGTAGCACACCAGATCAGCATTTTATTATTAGCTCCGTTGCAAGGACTTAGGCCATGTTTAGACACTTAGATATTGAGATATCATCTCATCTCAAAAGTTTTCATAATTTCATTCCCAAACATAAAATACTTTTCAATTTCAAATCTTCAACATTTTTATCTAATAATTACCTAGCTAATCGTTACAACTTTTCTAAATTTTCAAACAAAATAAAAAAACAATACAACTCTTTCAAATTTTAAAACAAAAATTATAATTGAACAATATTTTAACTTTATAATATTTTTATTCAAATTTTTCTATTCACTTTCTCAAAACTCCATAAAACATTTTAAATTAGACTGATTTACTACTATTTACATAATTTTTATCTCATCTCATTACCCAAGTATGCCCTTAGTGTTATTAATTCCACAAATGGTTTTGCAGCTCATGCTCGTAAAGATTTCAATTTTCACTTATATATTAAATATGGACTATCTCTTTTAGAGCCTTCGAGATAAAGGATATTAAACGGGCCAAAACTTAGGATGAAAAAATGCAAATTATTATTATTAAGAAAATTCTATTATAAAGTCGGTGTGTAGAGTACAACTGGTAAAGTCCTTAATTACATGACATAGTTTGATTTGAAAAAGAAATTTTAAAATTTGAATCTTAAATAAAAAAAAAAATTAAATCTTATCATTTAATAATTTGAATGGTGTGCTCTGTACACATCAACTTGAAAATAGCATAACTCTTATTATTATTATTATTATTATTATTATTATTATATAGAGCTTATGAAGATATATACATGCATGACTACTGCAAAAATCTAATCACCTTATAACAAATATATAATGAATAACTAAGCAAAATCTTAGATTTCCATATTCATTTCGATCTGCATTATTGTTTTAATTCTAAGATTAATTAGCACATGATTTATCTTGACAACTAATTAGTTCATATTTGACCTTATCAATTGCTAATTAAGCCATGAAAACTTAGTTAATATTTGTCTTATATATAGATTGCATTAAATGGCCCAATTTATAAATTGCATGAAAACTTATTAGTTGAAATCTTAATATTTTAATGCTTTCATGAATAAAAGCGGAAGCCTAATTACTGTCGTACCATACATAAAGGAAACTATACATGAATATTATTTAGAATAATTATCTAATTAATTCCGATTTTAATTTGATAAAATATGGAATCTGAGCTTTTGGAAAGACCCAAAAAGAGGATCAAGTAATTATACTTTGCTTATACCATGTCAACCAGCAGCCTCATGCAGCACTACTACTCTTGCACCCAATACTTTCTATATATGTTTTGTGTTATTTCCTTTTCCTAATTATCGTGAGTACTTGAACAAAACATGTTAGTAGTTTTGATGCAGCTTTTGTTGTTTACAACTATAATATTTGATCTGGTTGCATGACAACGTACGTACTGCTCAAGATCACATGTACAAATGTCCAATGATTTGGGCAAGGACTTGGAAATTTCAATCCATTGTAAGTGATCTACACAATGATCTTGGCGTCCATGTAATATATGATCAGTGATCCAAAGGGTTTCTATGAGTACTTCGAACTCCACCCAAACTTTTGGGGAAGAACACTGTTCTAGGCCGTACTGCATGCAGTTTTCACTTTCAGTGGCCTGCAGGATTCCACTAGTTCGAAATTTATAACTTTTCCAGGGACCGTTGTCTCTGCAGTAACTGTTTATATATATATATATATATATATGCATGGAAGCTCAGACAGGATGGTCCTTGCATGCTGAACTATGAAACCAAACAGTATGATCTTTGCTATTTTGGAATAAGTCCTGAGATCAGACTTAATCTATCTCCAAAACATTCGTAAATCTTCTAAATTAAGAACAGACAAGGAGTTTTTGTTGATCATATTGTTCTTCAAACAGTATATTATATGCACGATCTGACTGACTAAAGACGGATTGAGGTGCATACAAGAGTCTGAGTACAGGATATAAATTCATGCAAACTCATAATAATTATGCACTGTTCTTTTGGTTTTAAGCTGTTTTTTCATTTTATTTCAGTCTCAATATAATTTTCAAATCGCTTAAAGTAATTTGTTTGTTTGAAATATTGAGAAACGTCGTGATTGGTGGATGGCCATGCATGTATATAATTAATGATCGAGATGATCACTCGCGAGAGCAAAGCTCTTGTCTCTAATATCTTCTAATTTAATCTAACTCAGTTACTTTTACGTACTTCTTGCGCACTCTATTGTGATTGATCAAACTAATTATTTTATATTAAAAAAAAGTGACGCAACCAATCACATTAGTGAAGTGCGCAAGTAGCTAGTACGCAAAGTAACTGTACATAGAATTTTTGTTTTCTTAATTCCAAAGGGGAATTACCATGATTACTATATATATCCAACATAATTCAAAACATGAGGGTGCAAAAGGTTATAAGTAGGGAACAATATTGTTCTCTAATTACATATCATATAAGAAGACTCCATGAAAAGGAAGCTTATTTTTTTGTGATGCAACATGTGATTCAATGATGATTAAAAAAAAAAAAACCAAGCACTATAATTTTGTATTTGGAGTTACTTCGGTTATTATGATTGACAAGGAACAAAGAAGAGAAGAATTAATTGGTACTGAAAAGGTCATCATGCTCTAAGCAATTTACTCATCGGGAGGAAGAACAAGTACGGAAAGAGGCAATTCTAGGGGCACATTAATATCGCGTGAGCCTTATAACATCTCATATATGTTAATATCGCGGGACTATTAAAAATTGTTAAGGGAACTACTCATTTCAGGCGACTAAAGATTCACCAAAAATATTCATCTACAATTTTTCAAAAAATTTGTAAAAGGTTATTTCCAGTGCTTTTTATTCGTCACTAATAAGCATTACTTCGCAGCAAAAATATCTATTGTAGCGATATTCCTATTCGTTGCAACTAAAACACCGTTTAGGTCATAAATTTTATTTGCGATGATATTAAATCGCCACAAAGGTAAAAAAGTAGCCGCAAATAAGTGAACAGTAATTTCAACATCAACATTTTGTATACATTGCTTTGGATTTTAGCGGTGAAACAAAAATTGCCACAAATAAGGACTAATTGCGGCGATTTTTTTTGCAGCAATTTTAAAATCGCTATAAAAGGATTGATTTCTTGTACTGTATATTAGTAATATTAGAATTTGAGAAATGATATTTGTAATTTTAAGATATACAAGTCCTGCGTATTCCTTTTAAAAAAAATGAATAAATTTGAGATTCATATGAAAAAATTATTTTTTAATAGTAGACTCTACTTTTTTTTAAAAAAGTGCGTGGAATTTGCACAACCTAAAACTGTATCTAGCATTAATACTCAGTCTCTTATGTATTAATCCAATACTATATTTTTAGTTGTTTTTTTAAAAGAAATCAAATTTAAGTTAAAATAAATTAGAAGAATATTCAATGATATGTCTATCTTTATGTGTATTGAACTCTCCAATTTGATCTAAGCAATTAATAAATATATCAATCATAGTTGAATGTTGTGCTTCATGGGATTGCATGTTGAGTGTCATGAGGGTTGCTTATTAATTTGATCTTAAAAGAATTAGATGAAAATGAAAATCAGAAAAGAATAGTACTATATAAATATTTATAATTTTACGTAAAGATTTGTTTTGTTATTTTTTAAAAAAAATTCTAAATTTCATAATTTTGAACGTTTAGAGGTGAAGAAGCTAAGTATATTTTAAAGAGAAATATTCTTACCATAAAGAAATTACATAAAATGAATTTTATAAACTGATATGATTTGATATCGTTTGTAAGATTATAAAGTTAATTTTATTATAAAATAGATCTAACAGATCAGATAAAACTATATCAATTTATAGAATTATTTTATATAATTCCTTTATAGATGTAGTATTACTTTTTTATAAATTTTTTCAATTACAACCGGCATTTTTGGATCGTGAAATTAGGGCTGTACAAAAAATCGATAAACCGACCTAGACCGACTCAGACCGGCCGCCGGAGCTCGGAATCGGCCGAAACCGGTGAAGAACCGGTCGGCGTGCAGCAGAAAATAGTATAAACTGATATCGGCCGGTTCGGCGTTGGTTCGAACCTGGTTCAAACCGCTGAACCGGCCGATTAAAGAAATGTTATTTTTTTATATATATTCTGTATTCAAAACGACGCCAAACCAAACGGCGTCGTTTTATTCATAACATATTAAAAAAAAATTAAGTAGAACGACGCCGTTTGGTTTAGACCAAATGGCGTCGTTTTGAAATTAGGTCGTCTTCTTCCTCGGGCGTCTTCTTCCCAGTGACGCATCGCATTTTTCATCCCCTCTCTCTCTCCTCTGCGACACTCTCTCTCTCTACTCTCTCAGACGAAACTCGCCGATGAACCGACCATGAACCGCCAGAGAATTGCCGGTGTCGAGACGGCCGGTGTTTTTCTCCCCATCGATCGGTTTCGGCCGGTTTCCTCCCCCAAAAATAAACTATCTGTCGGCGTCGGTTTTACCCCAAAACCGCGCCGATATAGTCGGTTTTCACCCCTACGTGAAATATCAATATTGGCTCCAAATGATGGCTGATGTGGAGCGAAAACGATCGGCCAACCGCCAAAGCTGCACTGTCCTTGCTTACGCCTTTCATCGTAACATGGTCGTGGTCCATGCGGCCGACGTGTGATCTCTCTATACATATAAAGGGCAGAGGCCTCTGTCAATCTGTTGCTTTAAACTTTTCAAACCTCTGCGTCTTCCACTAATTAAGCGTTCACAATCCAATCCAAAATCTCAGTCTCTCTCTCTCTCTCTCTCTCTCTCTCTCTCTCTGATACTCTGCGCCCTCTGTTCCCCTCAGGTATTGTTTCTTTTTCTGCACATTTATTTCGCTTTTAAGATATGTCAGTTGTCCGATGCAATGCAATTTATTTCGTTCGTTCAATTGTCTTCCTTCTCTCTCTTTCTCTGTGGTTGTCACGTTTCTGCTCGGAATTGAGTTTTAGGTGTGCCCATTCGGGTTTTCTTTGAAGTGAAGTCTCAGATCTGATATGAATACGTCTGAAAATCCCTCCTGCTGTATGATTTATCCTTTTTCTTTATTTTCGAATGAATGGGATTGGTTGCTGGTGTCTTTTTTATTAACCATTGAAAATAATAAAACAGATTTCTGAATTTTGTTTGCTCTCGGAATCTATATTCAACTCGTTTGCTTGCTTGTTGCTATAGTATCTATACTTTATCACATTTACTTTATCGTGACTTTCTTGTAATTGTAATGCAGAACTGTGCTTGCATTTTTCTTGCGGTTTCTGATTGATGCATTGAGAATTGAGTAGAAAAGGCAGCCTTTTTGTTTGTCTCAATTGTGTTATGTATATTGAAGTTGTGGAATTGAAGGATTATAGTGGCACTAGGTTTTTCATTCAAAAGCTGTTCTAGAGAGAAGAATGGGACTTAGTTGACTTTTAAAGACTTGTAATTTGATGTTCCTATAATAAGACTTGAAGATGATTGGAAGGAAAAACACGGGACGTGCATCTCCGGTACTTTTGGTGCTTTTGGCGCTTGGATTTTTCTTTGCAAGCTATAATTTTTTGTCTATCGTAATACACAACAAAGCTTCCAATTCGGGGAGTTGGGTGGCAGACAGATTGGACTGGTTTGATCCCATCATTGGGATACCTGAGAAGGTGAAGAGATCAAGGGATTTTAATTCAAAGTTTCACGTTGCCCTTACGGCAACGGATGCTTCTTATAGCCAATGGCAGTGTCGGATTATGTATTACTGGTATAAGAAGGTCAAAGAAATGCCTGGATCAGACATGGGAGAGTTTACCCGAATTTTGCATTCTGGAAGTCCAGACAAGTTGATGGAGGAAATTCCTACTTTCGTGGTTGATCCTCTTCCAGAGGGCTTGGATCGGGTGAGAATCTTATTATATTAATCAATTTGTAACTCTTGTAATTCAGAAGACTTCTGAACCGACTAACATTAGGAATATGATTCTTCACATAGCAGTTTTTCTCATTTATCAATCTTGTTTCTAATGCTCACCCGGACATTGATTGTTTTGTTAATTTTATTGTTCTATTGCCAATCTTTCAAGATGCTTTTTTGGTTTCTCTTTTTCACTGAGTGAAAATATCCAGATAACTGTCGTATGAAGCTAGTATATATCAGTTTCAGTGCCATGTGTTCTTGATCTTCTTCTTCTAGTTTTCTTTTGTGTACCTATCTTGAATTTTCAGCAATCACGCAATTATGTTTGACCATACATGGAAATTTTCTGATTCAATTTTAATGTCATAACCAGGGTTATGTTGTTCTAAATAGACCATGGGCTTTTGTGCAATGGCTGGAAAAAGCAAAAATTGAAGAAGAGTGAGTATCTGAACTTTTATTTAGAAATTATTTGCTCTTTGACTTGATTGAAATCTGAAAGCTGGTACATTTGTTGTTGATACAGATACATTCTAATGGCAGAGCCTGATCATATATTTGTAAACCCTCTACCTAACTTGGCAGATGGAATCCAACCAGCAGGGTTTCCTTTTTTCTACATTAAACCAGCCGAGCATGAGAAAATAATTCGGAAATTTTATCCAGAGGAGAATGGTCCTGTGGCTGATATTGATCCAATTGGCAATTCTCCTGTAATTATAAAAAAGGTAAGATCTTAATCACTATATTAGCATGCGTACTGACCTTATCGTGTCATTGAATTATTTAAATTTATTACTATATAAGTTTTCTGAACAACTGACAATAGGGTTTCATAAACCTAAGAAGGTGCAAGATATTATACAGAACTGTAAAAGAAGAAAGGATGAATGAGTTTTAGAATTGTGCTAAAAATGCTGAGCTGTTGTCATGGTCATTACAGTTATAGTTGTGCTGTCACACCCTGACCTTTTTTCTTTCCTTCTTTGCTATTCACCAAATTATCTGCTTCAGTCATCACTGGAGGAAATTGCTCCCACATGGGTGAATGTTTCCTTGAGAATGAAAGATGATCCAGAGACTGATAAGGCTTTTGGATGGGTGCTTGAAATGTGAGTGTTATTCTAGAAGATCTCATATTAGTTTTATTTAGTGGATGCTATCAGATCAGGACATTGCCGATATATCTTGTGATGTTTATTTCTTTTTTCTTTTTTGTTGAGTAGGTATGCATATGCTGTAGCGTCTGCATTGCATGATGTGCGCCATATTCTTCGTAAAGACTTTATGTTGCAGGTATTAATGATGCCTATTTATCCATTTTGTATTCACTTTTTCATCTAGTCAGCGATAGTCATTAACATGCATCATTATGAGTTTCCAGCCTCCATGGGATCTGAATGTGGGAAAGAAGTTCATCATCCATTATACTTATGGATGTGACTATAATTCAAAGGTTAGCAGCTCTCTTGCTCTCTCTCTCTATCTCTATCTATCTATCCATCTATCTATCTATATATATATATATATATGTGCAGTAAAACTGATTGTTTAACTGTGATTGTTACTGTCGTTCCTGATAGAGATCTTGAAACCTTTTGTTTGTTTATGCGTAAGTGCTTCTCCCGAAGAACTACAACCCTTTTCTTATTTTTATGCCCATAAAATTTGACTTGGAGTAAATTGGACCTTATTTGAGGTTTCAGTGTCAATTTGTCCCCTCCATCTAAAACAGTCATTAATTTGGACAGAAAAGCATATAAAATGACACAAAGGTTCCTGACACATGTTTTTCCCTCATCTCTTCTTTACAAAAGTTTCCATCTGATGGGTTTTGTTGGACAAGTTTCTGACTTTTACATGCTCTTTCTTCGGAGTTCATGACTTTCTTAAACCAAGGGGAAAATTGACATTGGAACTTCAAAATGGAATCTGAGTTATTCTGATTCAAAATGTATGAAATTAACTGAAAATTGTTGATGATTCATAGGGTGAAAATTGTTGATTCAAAATGTAACGAATGCTTGTTCACTTGGTCATTATTCATTAAGTTGTTTATTCCAAGTTGTCATCATCCAGGGAGAACTAACATATGGAAAGGTTGGAGAATGGCGTTTTGACAAGAGATCATATCTTACTAGTCCTCCACCAAGAAACCTCTCCTTACCCCCTCCAGGAGTTCCTGAAAGTGTGGTAAGTCCATTATGAAAAAGTTTACCCCTTAATCATCATTATGGTGGTGTTTCGAGACCTGCAATAAAGCTTCTAAGTACAGCCCATTCCTTGAACTACAATTACTGATCATGTGTTACACCATAACAACGTGCCACGCTTAAGATGTTGGATGCTTATATTCCATTGCCCATGTGTCTTTAACACATCATTATTTAATTTTTATCACTTCAATGAATGTAAGCATCCAATAAGATTGTAGTTGTTATTAACCCATCCGGTCCAATACTACTAGCTTCTTTTTATCTTATGTCAGATTTCTCTTTTTGTCATTTATGTTCTACTTTGAATTTTAACCATTCATAATCTATCAGTATAATTCTTGGTCTCTGTTTGTTACATTGTTAAATTTTTGGTTTTATGTTACTCATAAAAAAATTATGGTTTAATGTTGTTGGCCCAAATCTTTGGGTTAAGGAATTTTGCCAGATTCAGCAACTGCAATCACAGACTGCTTGTCTAGTTGGTCTAAAATGTTGATCTTTTTGTGCATATAAGTGACATTGTCAGTTAACTTTGTTACCTGTTACTGCTGCTAAATAAGACACTAAAAAAAATAAATTCACTAAAATTTATGGAAGTTCCAGGAAAAATAGAAATCTCCCTTTTACTCAGAAATAGGAAAATCTGCACTCTAATAACTTGAACCAAAATTGTATTCATATATGCACGAGCCAATAGGAAAAAGGTGTAGGGGAACAGTTATTTGGTCAGGCATTAGCATTAATATCTAAAGTGAAGTGAAGAGGACAAGGTTGGCAGCTGGAATATTAATGTAAGTGGCATTTTCTTTTCTTATACAGAGGCATGCCTGTATAGAGAATGACCAAAAACTAGTTATAATGTGAATCAGCTAGTGCAACTGATCTAATCTTGAATGACTTGAGTTGCCCCTGGAAGGAAGATTTAGTTTCATATTTAATATCTTGCAACTATACATTTAATCAAATCATGTAATATGCCTAGTTTTTTTTCTCTTTTTCTTCTTGGGGGGGGGGGGGGGGGGGGGTCTATCTAAACCTTGGTTCTGCCCTCCCCTGGGAACCTAGCTTAAATGAGGTGAAGCCCCTCATTGGTGCACTTGGGCAGGCTATCAACGTCAACATTTAACCCAAACAAAAAAATGAAGAAGAACAACAAGAGCAGCAAGTTTGGTTAGTTGTTTAAGAAGAGAGATTAAATTGATGAGCCTCCACTTTGTTGTGGTAAGGGCGTGGCTTTGCCTAGGGATGAGAGAAACCGAGGGGTGGCTGTTTTTCCAATAACTGTGGGAAATTTTGAGATCTAATTATAAGAAATATACACAGGCATAGGAACTTTACTATAGAATTTTCAAGTAAGTTGAGTTTTTTTTCCCTATTGGCTCAAGTCTACTTTTAATACTGAACTGTGATTACTTTGGAGAATGCCTTCTTTAAACCTGATATTCTCTTACTGTGGTTTTGGTAGCCAAATTCTATATAATGCATTACTTTGTTATTAATAGATGAGGAAGATGTAATAAGTTCATTTCATTGCTTAATATACAAATATATAGTGTGTATTTAAGTAGTTGGTGAAATTGCACAGGTTATCTTTTCTCTGCGTTTTGTATTTTCTTGTACCTACATGTGTGTTCGATTCTGTAAAATAACAGCACAAGGACACATTATTATTAAAAAACTTCCACTCATCATCCTCACACCACACACCACACATAATTTTTTAATTTTTAAAATCTTTTTTTCTCTTACCAAATGTGTGGTGTATGGATGATAAGTAAAAGAACTCAATTAGTTTAGGAAAAATAAAACCAAAAAACTTTAAAATAAATAAAAATAAGTATGTCGTGTGGTGTGTAAAGATAATAAGTAGCAAAACTCTTTTTCTTATTCAAGTCATCTAGTTGACATTAGTAACCAGGGCTAGGAAATGAAAATGATAAATTTAAAGGGTGCCTCTGTGCATTGCTGTTTGAATATTTTCTAGTTATTCCTATGTTCATTGTTATTTGACCTCACAATACCATGATGGTTCTAATTTGTACTTGTTTTTGTCTGGGTTATATTAGCATGTTTAAGACCCAGCTCAGACAGTACCTATGCCTTCTAATTATCTATAATTCTCCCCCCTTGCGTTTGTGCTCATCCTAGAGTTGAGTGCAACTTATGTGATCTTTCTTTCTAAGTTGATCCTACTGATCTATATATCATTGCTGGCAGGTGAGACTCGTAAAGATGGTGAATGAGGCTACATCAAATATTCCCGGGTGGGAGACATTAACTAGCGGCTGAGACCAAAAGTAAGATAATCAACCATTGATCCTTATTTTGCTACTGATATCAGTGGCGGCCCCCCCGGCCGGCGGCCGGAAAGTGCCGTCAATAAGAAATGCAGAGACTGAATGAATGAACAGTATAGGTAAAGAGGAAGGAATGGTCTGATGAACCAAGCAAATGGGATCATTTTAGCACAAGTTTCTTACTTGTAAAAATGAAGGGCACTAATTCTTTTGTATATACGTTTGTTAGATTTTGAACAAGAGGTTTCGTTTTGAGTGTCTACATTGAAATACCTTTTTTCAAAACCTTTAAGATTTTTATTTTTTTTTTAAACAATTTTTAAGTTTTCCCGTCACCCCAATTGAATTGTTTATTATATTTTATATAGAAATATGAGAAAATTGTAATGATGAGATGAGATCGTTTCTCCATCCAAACAAAAATATATATGCTTACAAATTGGTATATGCTTCTTTTAAAAAAAATACATATATATTTTTATGAACCTGATACTTAAGAGTAAAGAAATTTGAGTATTTTTCTGTTAATGATTAGTATTGTAATTAAATTTATAATTTAGAAAGATTAGTTAACTAAATTTTATAATATTGGAATGTAAAATTCTCATTCACTTTCATGAAAATGATGTCAGCCTCTACGTCTTCTACCTAAATGTGAAAATCTTAATAGAGCTAAATAATTTATAGCGTCTTACCTTAACGTTCTCACATTCAAGGATCCGCATCTCTTTCAACATCGACCATTTTGAATCATGCACTCCCTTGAGTCTCCCTAAATTTTCCAGACACAAAGAAGTTACTTGAGGGAACACCAACGTCATTTCTACTGCTTCTCCTCCTTCAGCCGCAACAATTTCCTCCACCCCACGGTTATAAATCTTAATTTTCTTCAATTGCTCGAGACATCTGACGATCAATACTGGAAACAAACTTTTCAGACTCACACATTTCCTCATGGAATGGGAATGTCCATCAATTGATAATGTTAATTCCCTTGTGATTTTCATTCCTTGCTTTGTTGAAACAGTATGATCGATTCCAACGAAAATAATATTAATTAATATTGATCAGTTGGTGATCAGGTCGGTAAAACATCTTGATCGATTTATAATGTGAGTTTGAAGCTGCGGCCATGCATGCACCACCTCCATATAATTAGACATGATCCGACTACAGAGCTTTTCATAATTGTAAGTTGATGGTGATGGTTTAATAATATAATTGGGTTGTGGAGAGGATAGAGAGAGATGAAAGCATCGCTGGTGAAACTAAACTGTCGGAGGCCCTGTTGCGAGACATATTGCAAGGACCCTGCTAGCTCTCCAAAGTATAAAATGAAATGCTATTATTGCTATATCCTCTAGAAATAAAGGAGAAATTGCATTTCAATGGGATCCTAAGGTTGCGTTTGGATGTTGAAGTGAGTTGAGTTGAGTTGAGTTGAGATAATAAAATATTGGTAGAATATTATTTTTTATTATTATTATTATTTTAAGATTTGAAAAAGTTGAATTGTTTATTATATTTTGTATTGGGATTTGAAAAAGTTGTAATGATGAGTTGAGATGAGTTGAGAGGATTTTTGATTCCAAACGAAGCCTAAATCATTCCAAAAGACAAGTCTTTTGAGACACTTATGAGATATTTGAATTCAAAACTCACCTCAATTCACCTCAATTAATTTCAGCTCATCAATATAATTTTTTTAAATTTTCACTCAAAATATAATAAATAATTTAATTTTTTCAAATCCAAAAACAACTTTCCTAAATTTCCACACAAAATATAATAAATAATTTAACTTTTATTCTATTATTCATAAATTATCCCAACTCATCTCTGAATCCAAACATTCTCTTAAAATAGAAAAACAATCACATTACATCTCATCTCATCATTACGACCTTTTTAAATTCTCACTCAAAATATAATAAATAATTCAATTTTTTTAAATCTCAAAATAATATTTTATTCAATTTATCTAAAACTATTTCATCTCACTATCTAAACCAGACTTAATATTTAAGACCTAGTGATGACCATCTTTGTGGCCTGTGCGTGGTGGCCCTCACTTCAAAAGGGGTAGCTAATCTGGTCACCTCTAAAATAAAAGAGAGAAAAAGAACAGGTAAAGCCTCAATGACCAATACATTAATTTTCACACAAAACCCGCTTGGATAAGTGAACCAAAACAAATCTCATAAAAATAATAATGGGAGACATCCAACATAAGAGAGGCAACTTCCACAGCTTATTTCATCATTCAAAAAAAAAAGAGTTCCGAGTCCAGCCCGACTTTTGAAAGCACCATAATGCTATTTTATATTATCCCTTATCACATAATTTACCCATAAAATTATTACACAATAGGTATTACACTTGCACTCACTCATCTCATGTCTTTTATCATATCACACTGTCCAACTTGCCGATACCCCAAATCACAACCAGCAACCTTCCCGGACTGTGGCTCGTATTTGTAGCGAACAACTCCGCCTCAAGTAGCATTATATATTTTATCGGCTGCCAGCTGAAGACCACAGCAGTGTTTTTGACAGCTAGAATGTCTAACAGTTGAGTAGAATGGGGAGCACATTTTTATTACACCAATTGTCCGAGGCACGAGACCCATAACAACAGATGATCTTATCTCTATCCATCCCAAGTAACCAGACAAGGCATCTACTGCTTATGAACTTCGAATCCATATTTCTCTTCCACCAGGCATTAAAGCTCGACGAAATCTGTAAAAAGAGACAAAACCAAAGTGCACATAATAACAGACAACCAAAACAGAGGAAGTTGAACAAAAGCAACGAAACAGATCTAATTCAGATTAGGCTCGAATCTCATACAATTGTGGTCAATGAAATAAAAATGATCAAAATAATGGATTTTCATTCGTTTCGTATTTGAATCAGACAAAATGAGCCTCAGAAGTCAGAAGAAAGCTACTAGAGGGGGCGATCTGCTCACATCATTTATCATTCCTTCCATCTTTGGTAATTTCACAAAGTAATCTGCATATTTAAAGTTAAGCCCTATATTCACAACATTATTAGCAAAGCAACATACTAGGTTATCAATTTCCAACCACTCACCCTAAATTGAAAAAAGATACCGATGCACCTAACCTCCAAATAGATTTTTTTTTTTTTTTGCATGTTACTAGGAAATAGTTCACAAGTCATAAAGAAAAAACCCAAGTACATTTTTGTGCACATACTTATATAGAAGTCAAATATCTAATAAATCAAAACATCAGCCAATTCAATACTTAATGTATTTGTTCTCATTGATAATTGGGGATCAAGGCTCAACAACAGAAAAATACATGGTGGGAAAACATGTACCACAAAAAACCAGATCTATTGTGGAGAAGGAACAGGAAAAACCAAAACCGTCCCTCAAACAAGAATTTATATGGATACACATTAATGTTCCCCCCTTCCCCCAACACAATGGAAATTTGTGTAAATGACAGAGCAAATATTTACTTAGATAAAAATTTTTAAAATAGGCAATATGTAGTTAGATAAATACTCACTCAAGTAGTAGCAAGTGCCTGCAAGAAAGCCATCGCCTCCCATGCTCCAACACTAATTCAACATTGACAAGGCTACAAAGTTGGAGTCTAAATTCGGTAGCAAAAGGATGCAGTACATTCACCAGAATTGTTCCCAAGGGCCTGAGGAATGGGTTTGTCAGATCAGAATACTTGAGAAAAAAAATTTGTCAGATCAGAATGAGTTCCTAATTACGGCAATAAAATAACTAACAATAATAACAAGAAGGCCTAATAATACCAGCAGTAGAAATTACTAACTAGAACTATGAACAGAAAACTTGATCTTACCACCTATACTCTCGCACTGACATCACACGAAGTAACGACCTGTCCAGATGGACTGTCCTTGATATTGCTCAGGCAGCCGAGTGAATTGCTGATTTCCATTGATGGGGTTATGCTGTTGCTGCAACTGCTGTTCATGGTGCAGATTTAGCTGTTCAAGGGTCTGGTATTCTTGCCAGCCCTTTTGGTTTTCCACTGAGAAAGGCATAATTGGAAGTTGTTTTCCAGGAAATGGAAAGTTGACAGTCCCACTCGAGCCATTGCTGATATTGATGTGCTGGGCATTAGAATAAGATGGGTAATTGATGGAACTATTTGACCCAGAGCCTTTCCTTGATGATGGCAACTGATACCCATCCAACCAGCTATAATCATCCATTACTGGTATCTCACTCACCAAATCTGACCCAGAAACAAGTTCATTCACTTGTTTAGGGCGAACAGGGTTAAAACCAGGTGGGGGCCCAAGGTGCCTAATAGGCCGACCAACTGGACTTCTTCTTGTACCAGCAACTGAAGCTGATGATGTTTTCACAGCCAAATTGTCCGACATCACCCCAGACAACGGAAAAGCATCAATCTTAGATATGAAAGGTTCTGGAGCTTTTGTATGACCGTAAGACATACTGCCATTATTGGCACTGACAGCTTGCTGGATGGAAGCTGAATGGACAGGAGTGAATATGCCATTGTCCTGGTGCTCAGATTTCATTAGATGTCCATTCTCCGGAAACCTTAGACCTTTCAAGCCGTTAGAAAGAACGGATTCCTCTTCCACTGACCACTTTGAAGCATAAGATTGAATTGGTTGAGGATGCTGGGGGACCATATTAGCAACAGATAGAGGAACTTGTGAACCCGAATCAAGAGCAATCTGCTGCCGAAGATTCCCTAGAGGGGCTGAAACAGAACTGCCAAGAAACTTCATATCATTTGTAGAAACATTTAGATCAGGATTCAGGCCCTCATACGGGGCCCATTCCAGACCAATCGCATCAGACCGCCTCTCAGACACTGTAGGCTTAAAAACTATTACCTCATCCTCCTCTTCCCCTTCTAATTCAGGATTTTGCTGCGGAATGCCCAGATTCTTTGTTTTCTCCAACTTCTTTTCATACATCATACTATTTGTAGGAGGCATGGCCCCATAGGTGGTAGTAAACATGCAACCATTTGTGGTTTGAGGCTCAACACCGATAATAAATTTCTTAACCTTCGAATCAAAACGCATTGGTTCTTGATCAACTCTAACCACATTTGCAAGATGCTTCCCTGCAGCTAGGATCCTTCTAACACGGGCTACTTTTTCCTTATTGCCATCAACTCCAAAGGAATGCTTCCTCGAAAAATCCAAAATTGTTTGTGCGGGAAGTAGTGGCAAGAATCCTCTTAACTCCAAGTCCTCCCACAAAGCAAGCCGATTTTCAGTTTCCTCTTCTTCATACCTGCTTGTGTTATTAAAACAAGTCTCATCTTCATCATCATCAATGGACATCGCCTTATTTGACAAGAGCTTATTCAAGAAAGATATGCAATTGTTCCAAAATCTTGATCTAACAGTTTCCTGTTTTTCGTCTGCATCACTGCCTGTTGCAACATCTGGACAACACGCCAGCCATTCTACAAATACCAGAATGCCAGGTAAGAGGTAACTTGAAGAAGGATCATGCAGCTGCACACATCTCTCTAGAATGTGTCCCATCAACTCAAAAACAGCAGTAAATGCATTCTGAAGTAGAACAGCACGCTGTACAATTTCCGAATATGATTGACCTTCAGCCTCCTTTCTTACATTATGAACTGTGAATATAAGAATGGAGATAAGTCTAACAATGAGAAGTCCATTCTCAAGAGCATCAGCACCAAAATTCAGCTCTTCTTGTGGCCCAGAAGTCAGAAGTTCACATAAACCACTGCTAACCAAAGAGAGAACTTCTGCAAATGTCTCCAGGCTAGAAATATATAGCCAGGATACCACGGGGAGGGGGGAAGAAAGAGAGAGAATCAGTCTACAGCAAGTGGTCAAAATATACCCATAGTAAAATTTAAAGGTAAATACCTTGTGCGTGTGAAAAGAATTCCATTTAGACGAACAAACCGAACGCAAAAGGATTTATATGTCTCAGGCCCAGTGGATGCTCCGTCCTTTACTTGGCTGCCTTCTGAGTTTGTATCTTTTGATGCAAGTTTCACATCCCCTTTCCCTTTTCCCTTGCCAGTCAACCGCACAGGAGATTCCTTGATCGCAGAAGCTTTGACATCCTCGGATAGTTGAGAGTAAGTCTGACGATTCTGCCAAGAATGAAAAGCCAAACAAATAAGAAAGAGAAGCATTATTAAGCCAGATACTAAAAGAGTTTTCTCATAACATCAGAAATCATGACTCAGGACAGAAGCATAAAAACTGAAAAGAGCTTTTACTTTGGCAAAAGCAACCAACCAAAATATACATTGCTTGAGTCCAGAGAGGTCAAGTCAACTTCAGTGACTGTCATCCAATATTTCATTCAACCACTGCCTAACATGATTAATGAAAAAATGCCGCTGGTTTATTTATTCTATGTGAAGACATCCAAAATACATTTTGACAGAGAATGGAATTTGATTTCTTAGTTAATACTTACAACAAAAGCATATTCCCCAAACCTAACAGATAATGTAAACTTCACTTTTTTCATTGATAAATTCAAGGGAAGTGATATTGAAGGAAGATCATATTCACAGTTTTCCCATCCCAATACACATACAACAATCATGTTACTTTTTTTTTTTTTTTTTTAATAAGTAACAAACAATCAGGTTACTTACAATAGATGTATTTCTGTATTATATATAATCTGATGATAAGTCATTATGGCACCACCTATCTCATTCTTCAGTATCATTTGTAAAGCATATAGCTAGTGGTCCCTTTGAGCCAGGATCAAACTCTTCTTTCAAGTATGATTGGGGCCTGCAGTGGTAGAACCTGGTCAACCGGGCATACTACTTCCCAAACTTCTGATGAAAATGGATCTTATGTGGTAAAAAAAGATCCATGTAGCCGGCCTTGATTTAATGAGATTAAGCCTTAGTTGAGATGAAGTTAAATCATCTCATATCAAGTTTTATAATCAGTCAACTGCCTTTAAATCAAGATTAGCTTCCAACGCACCCTCTTGAGCATAGTTATCTAACTGACGTTACATGGTTCATCTGTTAAAGAGCTTCCAACAGAAAACGAAAATGGCCTAGTTTCCACCTTTATTCAAAATGTAGTAAGCTTCTAGAATTCCATCAGAAGAGGATTAAATCAGTCTAGTATTATTCTAGAAACCAATGAATGAGATGAAACCTGTACAATGGCTAGCTGTTAAGTCCCCACAACAACAACAAATACTTCTCCACAAATAATAGTGATTAAAAATTTAAAAAAAAAAAAACATAAACAAAAAAGGATATAACAGCCACAAGTCAGGAAAATAACACATTTTTTTGACCAATCAATTAAAAAATTATACCTTCTCAAATGCAACGATCAAGTTATCCCTTGCTGTTGAGAAGGGACTATCCACTGCCAGACTCCGAAAATATCGATAAACTGTCAATAGCTCGTCCCCCGAATAGGAAGCCAATATAGCAAGCTGAGATGATAATTAGAGGATGTCACAATGAAAGATTGAAATCACAACAAAACATATGAATCCACCCAATACAAAGAATATGTTAGAATGAATAATGGAAGAGCAATAATAAAGGGAAAAACCTGATGATGGGGATTCCCACTTGATGGCCACAGAGATGAAGCTTGCAAATAGTAACTTGAAGCTGCAGCATACTCCCGACTTTTAGAGTCACCCTCCCCATATAGTCCTTTATAACGTGCAAGGTCACCCAAATATATCAAGCAACGGTGACAAGATATCAGACCTTTTCTCATTTCAGTAGATTTCTTCCCATCTTTCTCCATAACAATTCGGTTGTCTGAATCCTCAGAGAAATAACCCAGAGGAAGGCCATACTTAGCTCGGATTTTCAAAATAAGATCGTGGTAAAAGCCAGTTGCTTCTGAAAGGAAAGCTTTGAATTGCATTCTTATTTTTGCAATTCGATCAGGTCGAGCAGGGCCTTTCACACCCTGAGATGTGTTTGAGCCTGCAGTTGCTAAAGTAGCACTAAAGTGTTGTCTCAATTCCTCAATTCTCCTGTAGTGTAACTGCCAAAGAGCATATTCAATGCTGTGCTGCTCAGAGAAAACATGATCCTCAAGAATTATTGCTTCATAATTCTCACGCATCTGTTGCCAAGCATTCGGATCTGATGGGATGCGTGCCTGGGCTGACCTTCGACGCCTATTTTCCAATTCCACATTCTGCATAAAGGAAAAATGTGCTCTTAAAGAAAAGATATATTGTACAGATATCTATATATTTTTTATAAGTACATATATATAAATAGAGAGAGAGAGAGAGAGAGTCATGCATGTAAGAATTCCAGCGAGATTTTTACTAGCATAAATTAGTTTACGTTGCAAAGATAATCCAAGCCCCATATTTAGAATGGAAAAAGCTGAAGTGTAATGAGGAAAGAGGAAATACCTTCTCATAAAGACGTTGGGCATGCTCCCTAGATGTTGGAGTGGACATTTTATCCATCTGTTCAATCATCATCCATTTAATATGCTTGCCTAACTTCAAACAGAATTAACTGCAGAGGATCTACAGACACATAAAGATCAATTTAAAGACAACTGCAGCTTTTCAATAAGAAGAGATGAAAGAAAGAGAATAATAACTGGCTGACGACATTAATAGCCAAAACAACAAATTTAAAACTGTTCCTCGATAAAATATTTTGGGTCAGTCCGGTCTGAGGTAAGACAAGTGGTACAAGTTTTAATCACTCCACACATTGGGATGTATTCTATAGAGTACAAGAGTAAGGAGAAGATGGAATCAGAAGGCAAAACCAGTATGTTAATCACACTCTAATCATAGAAAAGGAAAAAAACTGCCACGCTCCAATCCCCCAAAAAATTAAAAAACTTCTTGACATCTTTTCTTTTATCAGTAAACAAGATTGTATTGGCAAGAGCCCTAGTATACGGGACATATACAAGAGCAATGCCTAAGCATGATTAATGCTTGTCATCTAATGGTTGTCAAAAATTATGTCAGTTGCAACACAGTGAAAATCCTTTTGATAACTTCTAACAAAATCCTTTTAGGACTTCTAACAAAATACATAAAACAACCCTACCATTTGATCACCTGAGGCAAAGCTGAAGAACAAATACCCAAATACCTCTTTTTGCATGATTTTCTCAAGTCTGGCCTTGGAAAGCAGCCTAAAGGCTTAAATTAGGTAAAAGTTCAAACACTCATGTTCTTTACGCTATTTTGGGAGCAAGCTCATTTTGTCCACAGGGAATGCAGTTTTAAAAGAATTGATGCTTAATGCTTTGAGGATTGTGAATGGATAATGGAGGAGCTCAAGACTTTCTTTCCCAGCACTCTCCTCCTTTGGACATCTTCGATATATTTCAATAGGCTTAATTTACATGACTTTCTTGTATCTTTTTCTCTTTCTAGTAGGTCAATCACTTGTATACATCTTGTGCATTTTAAGCGTGCCTTTTCCTCTTTTAATGATTTTTTTTTTTTTACTTACAAAAAAAAAATTGATGCTTATATAAGTGGAATCGAAGGAGGACCACAAATATACATTTATATAACTACATATATTAGCCTCTTAAAGCTGAGAATTTAATTGGCTCAAGTCCGAAAAGGGGCATATCAAGTGGGAAAAAACCCACTTTGAGATTACATATTATGATTTCAAGTCATTTGTACAGATTGTTTTTCTTAAAACCTCTAAGCTCGAGTCATGATTGATATTTTCTTAAAATGTTGTAAAGATCAAAATTTCAATCCATCACATTTCAGACACCCAAGATTCTCGTTGACAAGTGTAGATCATGTAATATTAAGAAATCTCAAACTAGCTTGCAAGTAAATATTCTTTTTTTTTATAGATAAAAAGAAGATTTATTGATCCACGTAAATAAGCAAAGCCTGAGTACACAGGGAGTGTACAAGAAAGAGCCTAATTACAAATTATGTGCTACTGATAGTAGCGTAGAAAACATTAAGGCTCATTCCATCCCATACAATAGAAGAGGCCCAGAGCAACAAAGTATGAAAGAAGAAATCCCTAAATTTGTCCAGAGAGCGCTCCTTATCCTCAAAACAGCGACCATTTCTTTCGTTCAAGTAAATATTCTTACTGGAAATATACTACAAACAACCATTATTTTCTATGTATCACTCCTCCTAAATTCTAAATAACAGAACCACTTGCCCATGCAAGAACAGTGCCATAGCGTACGTTCAGAAGAAAAATAGACCAGCCAAAGAACTCTAGAAGCATCATTACTACAACAGCACCATACAGCTTTTGAACCGTTTATTCATCAATCAACCCCAGTGAAATAAGAAGTCAAAAAAATTTAAGAGAAACTCCCAATTACATTTAGTATGAGACGTAGCCTCTCAAACCTGCAAATATCATCTGCGATTTTGCACAAACCCACCCGGCTGCAGAAATCTTGTTGGAAAAGAAAAGAAGCCAAAAGGATAAAACCCTAGAATTTATAAAGTTTAGACAACCGCAACCCGTCTGACGGACTCTGAACCCCCAAAAAAAAAATAAATAAACAAGGTAAAAAATACGGCCTCCAACCTTTTGAGCCTGGCACAATGTCCGACTTAATTACAAAGATTTATGTTCCATTTATAATCCGTTTACGTTAGGTTGCCTCAATTTTCTCTACATCCAAGCATTGGGAAAATAGGAAAGAGTTCCATAAAAACCAGAACACTAGTTAATTTAAAACCCAAAAAACGATTATTATCCGAAGAAGAAGAGAAAAGACACACGATCAGGAAAAAAGAAAGGTAAATAAATTGAAGTTGAACCAGATCCGGTACGGCGAAAAATGATGAAACAAATAGATCAATCAGCTCAAACTTTTTCAACAAAAAAAAAAAAAAGGAACAAATATCAGAATGCAAAAAATAAGAAGAATAAGAAGAAAAGTATAAGAAAATAACACACCTCGAGAATCAGATCCACCGCGATAAATATATCGGATCAGAGCATCGGATAGCGAAGAAAAAGAGAGTATTTGTTAGGGTTTGGATCGTTGATAGAGAGAGTCTGGTTCTGTGTCTCTAATAGGCCATAGGGGATGAGGTTAGAGTTTTAAATAATTAAACAAAAAAATTCTTGCCACTTTCTTTCTTTCTTTCTTTCGTTTCTCTTGTCTTCGACTCTTCTCTTGTCTTCCAAGTTTTGCATGATTAAAACGACGACGTTCCCACCCCCCTAATAATTCACTTTCAATTTTGCTTTTTCTTTTCTTTTGTTTTTTAAGTTTTGTTTATTTTCGGGTGTCCACGCGCTTCACGGCTCTTTGCTAGCAGGCGGCGATCTCCCAAACGACGCCGTTTTCTTTAATTATTCCTCTCTGTATTTTTTTTAAATTTCGGTTTGAATACAAAGTGTTTTATTTCATTTCATCATTATGATTTTTCTAAATTTTTACACAAAATATAATAAATAATTTAATTTTTTTAAATTGTAAAAAAATAATAAAAAATAATATTTTATTTTATTATCATCTTAACTCATTATCCAAACGGCACCGTACTTTTTTTTCCCTAAAAACTACTTCTATTCTTCTAATTGTTTTTGTTCATTTATTTGCTTCCTATAAATTTCTATATTTTCCCAACTCTTAAGGAGTATTAATAGGTCATTTTCATTTATCATTATTTCTCATGAATAATATTTGAGAGTCAAGTCTTCATATCTTAAATCATAATTTTAAAAAATGCTTAAAAAGCATTAGAATTCAACATAAATATTAGATATACACAAAAGTTAATAAGTGGAACGATGTTATTTCAATTTAAATGTCAGTTTATTTTTAAACTAAAACGACGCCCGTTTCATCTCTCTCGATTCCAATGGTAACATTTTCTTTGATTCTCAACCAAAATTTTCTTCTCTCATTTCTCATGCAATTTTCGTTATCTTAATGCCATGCCATTATTATTTGTGTTGGCCAATGTTAGACAACCTCTTGACTTTTATCAAGTGGTATAGCCAAACAATATTCTCCCTTTAGTTCGAGGTTTTCCGATCTTAATTAAAAGAATAATATTATATACAGTCGTAAAATATATAAATAATGCACAATTCACTGTATTTATTTACTTTTTTTAAAGAGATTGTACAGTATTTACACACTCTGCAACTATAAATATCATTTTTCTGATTAAAATATAAAAATATTATTTATTATCTTATTAATCATCATCCTAACAATATCCTTTAAAAGGATATCAAATAGTTGATCTTATCTCAACATCATCAATACTAGTTGCTTGAGCCTTGAGATATTAAATTTTGATTTGACAATGCGAATCAAACTTAAAATATTTTTATAAGTTTACTATTACATGTGATGCCCTTTAATATTTGATAGCCAAACAAAAGAAATAATAATATGTTTCCAATAGGTGCCATTTGCAAAGATCACCTATATCAGTCTGTGGCAAGAGAAACTATCAATAAGTCTAGCCCACCTTATTGACAAAACCTAAGAAGCAACGCACAAATACCCTCTAAGGACATGATAACCACCTACTTTGGTATGTAGACATTGTATAGGTGCAAGAGAGTGAGTTTCTTCCCCAACCTACTTTTCTTCAACTTGTAATAAAAGAGAGAAAGAGAGCTTAAGAGTGCTGTTTTTTTTATTAGTACCGGGTGTCCAAAAATAGCGTTCTGACTAATTTCAGAGGTATACAAGCTCTTGACATGGAGTTTTTTACAAGTACACATCAAATAATTTAAGAAGAAAATCGTTTAATCCGATAGATTTTAGAGATTGTTTAAACCCAAAAAGATTCAAACCTTAGAACTTGTAATAGTACATTTTCATAGTAGATTATCTCTTCCAAACTTTTGTGAACTTAAATTTTGGTGTCGAATGATACAAATACTTATGTTATTTATTTAACTTTGATCCCTTACATTTTTAGTCCTCGTCGAGCATCCTTTATTGCATGCATATTATTCAACCACCATTGACGACCATTGTTGAAAAATGACATCTACGATCACTTAATCTCTACATATGACTATTGTTAGTCAATATGTCCAAAACAGAAAACATTTAAGTAGTCGAGGGGTACTAGAGGTCTCAATTTTTTCCTTGATGGTGGAAAATAATGATAAAATTATTAGGCCATATTTGGATATAGAAATAGTTTTATATCATCTTATCTTCTTTTATCCCATCTCATCATTACAATTTTTTTAAATTTCTACACAAAATATAATAAACAATTCAACTTTTTTAAATCTCAAAACAATAATAATATTAAAAAAAATATTTTAATAATATCTAAACAAGCCTAAATCTCCTGCCACCAACGCCCTCTTTCCTTATATTTCTCATATTTTTCACTTTATGTGTGATTATATGAACCTAATGACTGCTTAAAATCTATCAGTTGTGAGTTAACTTCGACAAAAAAAAAAAAGAAGAGAGATATGAAAAACACAACAAATGTTCTTTGGGAGTATGAATATTCAACCAAATGTTACCAAATTCAAACCAACCTCGTACTCATTCATCCCCAACTTTCCCTATGAACTCAAACCAACCCTTTCTAATTTTTTTTTTTTTCCTTTTCTATGATTGATTTAGATTGAATCCAATGATTTTGCAAATTGATCTATTAGCAAGCTCGTGTGAATAGTCTCAAAATGGGTATCCTGCATCAATTGACAGTAGTCATCAACAAATCACCACATTCTTTATAGAAACATCAATTTCTTCCAATAAAAAGTCTAATAAAAAGAGTGAGGTAACTCTTTATAAATATCAGAATGAGTTTACTTCTAAGTCATGTGAGACTTCTTAATATGCCCCCTCACGTGTCGGCCGGTATTTCCAGTACTATCATCATGGATAGGTCGCAAGAGCTCATAATCTGTCATAGGTTAGCCTACTCTAATATCATATAGAAATATTAATTTCTCCCCATTAAAGACATAATATGAGGAGTGAGATAATTCTTTATAAAAATTAAGATAAGTTTATTCTTAAACTATGTAAAACTTTTCAATATTCTTGAAATAAGTAATTAAAGGGGACCATAAAAAGTTAAAAACTAGACTTGTGAGATAGAGATTATAAAATGATGAACCTGACTTTCGAGTAATTCGCGCCTTCCATGCCAGAAATCTGGTCCCTTAACTGAAAGAAACACCGTTGAGAGTAATAATATTATTTATGATAGTCTGCATCCAAAGGCCGACAATTAATATGCACTTTCTATCCGAGGGAAGGCGCTCTCTCTTTTATAATATGAGAATTATTTTCTAAAGCACATGAAAGTATAGCAAAAAAGTGAACTCCGTCAGTTGACCAAGAAAGAAATTGATTTGCACGCGCTTGAATTAAAATTAATAGGTCGCAAAGGGGGAAAATAGGGCATTCTTTTCATTTTGTATTTTTGTGATATATTTTTCTTATGAGCATTCTTTTGATTTATATGTTATGTCTTGTTTTGTTTATATCTTTTTGTATTTTTATTTTATTTTATACATATGTTATGTCATATTCGAAACTAAATTGGTTTCTAAATAGGAAAAAAATAATAATAATGTGGATATTGCACGCTCCATACAAGGAGAGTGTGTGTACTTGGCTGTGAAAATATGTTTGGGTTGGCTCCCGGAGCTACCGCTGGTTTTAATATGTGTTTTTTTATGTATTTTTTTTACAATTATTCTTTATAAATTTTTTTTTAATACTTTTAAATATTTTAAAAAAATAAAATAAATTTATAATATTATTAAAAAACACTTCCTTAATCATAAAGTAAAAAAAATTATTAAAAAATACTTCCTTAATCATGAAGTAAAAAAAAAATTACTTCATGATGAAAGAAGTATTTTTTAATAATATTATAATTTTTTTATTTTTTTTAAATATTTAAAATTTTAAAAAAATCTATATAGAAATAATTGTAAAAAAAACACATTAAAAAACACATGATATAGCCAGCGGTGACTCCCAGCGGGAGCCACCAGAGGTGGCTCTATCATTTTCCTTGATTCAGACGTGCAAACCGGCACTTTCTCCATTGGCGACTGTTCATAATCCATGGGATGCGATCACACCGTCCAAACAAATTATTTCATTTTAGATTGAAAAAATAATAATTCGATCGGACCAGATTGAACTATTTAGACTGGTACTCGATTTCGTCTGGTCCGATCTGGTATCGATTCTATTTTTTTTATAATCGATCAAAATTGATATGATTTCAAATTTTTTTTAAACACCAAACCAGTTTATATATATATATATATATATTAATTTTTTTTACTATAAAAAATATTTTTATATTATATATAATTTTTATATATAATATATATAATTATATATAAAATAATTTTGTCTTATATGATAAATTATTAATTAATATAATTTTAAATTTTAAAATCTTATATAAATAACTATATATTATCACTATAGTCTATTGTATTAGTAGTTATACTAATACAATATCACTATAATCTATAATATACTATAATATATTATATATTATAAGATATCACTATAATCTATAATACAATTATAATATATATTATAATATACTATAATATCGAAAAAAATCAAACTGAATCGGATCAAAACCTATAAAGTCAGATCGAATTGGACTGATTATACTCCTAGTTTTGGACAGTTAAGACTTTCTAGTTAAGAGGTTGTTGTAATCTTTGCAATCAACAGCATTTTCTAGGTCCTTAATTAAACAACCTCTTGACTTCTATCAAGTGGTATAGCCAAAATGTTATTTATTATCTTCTTAATCATCATCCTATCAATATCCTTTGAAATGATATCAAATAATTGATCTTATCTCAACATCATCAATACGAGCTGCTTGAGTTATTAAATTTTGATTTCACAATATGAACCAAACAAAATAAATAATAATATGTTTCCAATAGGTGCCATTTGCAAAGATCACCTATATCAGTCTGTGGCAAGAGAAACTATCAATAAGTCTAGCCCACCTTATTGACAAAACCTAAGAAGCAACGCACAAATACCCTCCAAGGACATGATAACCACCTACTTTGGTATGTAGACATTGTATGGGTGCAAGAGAGTGAGTTTCTTCCCCTACCTACTTTTCTTCAACTTGTAATAAAAGAGAGAAAAAGAGAGCTTAAGAGTGTTGTTTTTTTTATTAGTACTGGGTGTCTAAAAATAGCGTTCTAAGTAAATTCCAGAGGTATATAGGCCTTCGACAATGAGTTTTTCACAAGTGCACATCAGATAATTCAAAGAAAAATCTCTAGTCCGATGGATCTTAGAGATTGTTTGCCACCAAGAAGATTCAAACCTTAAACTTTGTAATAGTACATTTTCATAGTAGATTATCTTTTCCAAACTTTTGCGAACTTAAATTTTGGTGTCGAATTATACAAATGCTTATGTTATTTATTTAACTTTGATGCCTTACATTTTTAGTCGTCGTCAAGTATCGTTTGTTGCATGCATATATTATTCAACTACCATTGGCGACCATTGTTGAAAAATGACATCTACGATCAAGTCTTCCACTCTACATATGACTGTCGTTAGTCAATATGTCCAAAATAGATAACATTTAAGTAGTCACAACAAATGTTCTTTGGGAGTGAAACAATATGAGTATTCAACCTAATGTTACCAAATTCAGACCAACCTCGTACTCATTCATCCCCAACTTTTCCTTTTCTATGATTGATTTAGATTGAATCCAATGATTTTGCAAATTGATTGAGTAGCAAGCTCTTGTGAATAGTCTCAAAATAGGTATCTTATATCAATTGATAGTATCCATCAGCAAATCAGCACATTCTTTATAAAAACACTCATTTCTCTCCATAAAAGACCTAATAGAAGAGTGAGGTAACTTCTTATAAAGATCAAGATGAATTTACTCCTAAGCTATGTGAGACTTCTCAATACGCCCCTTCACGTGTGGGCCAGTATTTCCGGTACCATCATCGTGGATAGGTCGCAAGAGTCAATCATCGATCATAGATTAGCATGCTCGATACCATATAGAAACACTCATTTCTCTCTATAAAAGACTTAATAAGAAGAGTGAAGTAACTCCTTATAAAAATTGAGATGAATTTATTTCTAAATCATATGAGACTTCTCAATATTTTTGAAATAAGTAATTAAAGGGGACCTAAAAACTATACTTATGAGATAGAGATTATAAAATGATTAACCTCACTTTCGAGTAACTCGCGCCTTCCATGCATGAAATCCGATCCCTCGTCTGAAAAAATAACTATTGTGAATAATAATATTATTTATGATAGTCAACATCCTAAGGCCGACAATTAATACGCAGTTTCTATCTAAGGGAAGGCGCTCTCTTTCTTTTATAATATGGTAATTATTTTCTAAAGCACATGAAAGTATAGCAAAAAAGTGAACTCCGCTAGCTTTTAAAAAACTAAGAAATTCAAAATCATTGCAATGACTAAGAAACATCTCTTCCCTAAACCATTGCTAGCTGAAATTTTTGGAGCTCTTAAAACAATACAGTTTGGACTGGAGCTTGGTCTAACATAGGTAATTATTGAAGGGAATTCTTTACAAGTCATCAACAATCTGAGAAGGGATAAAGAAGACTGTAATAATATAAGTACGTTTATATGTGAAGCAAAATAATTCCTAAAAAATTTTGTTAAGAAATGACAACTCTATAGCTCACTTGTTAGTAAAAGATGCTCTTTCTAATTATGATTAAATTATAACGTTAGAAGACCTCTCTCCTTGTATTCCTTTGGTTTGATGGAATGGAAATGAGTTATTAAAAAATAAAAAAAAGAAAAGAAAGAAAGAAATTGATTAACGTGGAAATTGCACGCTCCATACAAGGGAAGTGTGTGTGTACTTGTCTTTGAGAATATGTTTGGGTCCACGCAATTGATTCAGACATGCAGTGTTGAAACCGTAATCTGTGGCGCTTACTGCATTGGCGACTGGTCGTAATCTGTGGGCTGCGATCACACCCGTCCAAATAAACTATTTAGTTTTGGACGGTTAAAAGGGATATTTTGGATAGTAGAATATTTTCACTAAGAAAATATTTTAATCACAAATAGATTGCATAAAAATAAACTTACAAACTGATATGATTTGATATGGTACGTCAAATTATAAAGTTACTTTTATTATAAAATAAATCTAATAGATTTCATGAAGTCATATTAATACGTGGGTTAACTTTATATAATATCTTTATATCTGTAACGGTTCTCTTCTTAAAATACTTTACTACTATTTACTATTATTTAATATTCTATCATTATTTTTTTATTATTTTTTTATTACTATTCACATAATATTTGATATCACCTCACTACCCAAACACAACCTAAGACTTTCTAGTTAAGAGGTTGTTGTAATCTTTGCAATCAACAATATTTTCAAGGTCCTTAATTTATGAGGTCTGCTACTCACCATCCTCACACATCACACACTATTTTTTTTTATTTTTTTATTTTCTTAAACTAATTGAATTCTTTTATTCATCATCTATATACCACATATTTGATAAGAGAAAAAAAAAATATGGTTTGTAATGTATAAGATGATTAATATAATTTTTTTAATTTATTGCCTGACTAAAAAAAAGTCAATATTATTATTATTTTTATATAATGATAATAGTTTTCTTAATTTTGGTAAGAGGCAGTTATGAGAGTTTCCTAACCCATGAAGAGGGCAAGGCCCTAGTTAGAATTAATTTTCAAACTGGCCATCGGAAAAAATTGTGATTTTTTTTTTTTTATAATTATAAAAATTGTCTCCGGCTCTTAAAAATAAATTAATTTTCCTTTATAATTTTATCATATTCAATCACACTGTACGACACTTTATAAATGATTTCATGTATCAATCACTTAAATAAATAAAGTAATAATAATAATTAAAATATGAATTTCTACAATATTTTCCTGTTGAGTTTAATTATGGCATGCTTCTTGGTTGGAGTTTCTTATAGTTCTCATTTCTTTTTTTCTAATCAGTTCATTTCAGGATACATAATTCCAGTAGTAGATCAAAATCTTCGAACGATTGGCTCAAGTGATAAAGCCATTGGTCTTATTGGTATACTCCCTATTGATTTAAAGTTCAAATTATCTTGAATGCAAATAATTTTTAAGGACTATTGGATTGGAGAAACTTTTCCTTAAATTTTTCGATATGCACTTATAGGAAACTCCTTGGTTCTCGACATCCTTGAGATTAGTGGAGAATTTATTCTCGAATTAAAAAATCTATTCATCATCCTAACTCTCATCATCCTCTTATCATCCTATAATGTGACATTAAATGATAGGTTTATAAGTAAAATGTAATAAATAAGTTTCGATCATTTAATGCTACATCATAAAATGATAGAATGATGATGAACGTTGAGATGATGAATACCATTACTCTTCTCGAATACTCAATAAAAAAAAATCCAAATCAAAATCCAAATCCCAGACCAAAATGTCTACGGGACATGGGAAAGTCCCATTAGACCAAAAAGGCCCATAGGTAGTCGATTGAAAGGGTTTTTCTATTAAGTAATGTTACATACAGTCGTGAAATGTATAAATACCATGCAGTTGTTTTGAAACATAATGAAATTTACTATTAAAAAATTAATTTCTTTTCATGTGGATCCTATATTTATTCATTTTTTTTAAAACGACTATACGACACTTGCACACTCATGATTACAAATATCATTTCTCTATATATAATAGAAAAGGACACTGCTACGTCCACTTACAGAAACCACCGAAATGTTATACCGTCAGTGTTAAACTGTTTTGTCTTTTTTTATTTTTATTTTACAATATTTTTGTGTATTCTTTTTTAAAAATACAAAAGAACAGAATACACAATACCCAAAAATAAACAAACACAAATGCTTAAAAAAAAAAACACATTTCGGTAAGGAAAATCGGTAGACTCTCTCGGTGAGGCTATCATTTTCTTATATATAAAGAGCCATCACACCAGAGATCTATTGCAGCAGTAATTCAGGATGGTAAACAGATCATATCAAAGCGCACAAAAAATGCACAAGCACCAAGTAAAGTTCATATCTGTACATTTCAACATAGATTACGTATATTACAATTATACTATACTGCCTTAAGGGCTAAAGGGGGTTCAAATTTACAAACTTTAGATGCACAATTATCTTAAGTTGCTCCAGAGCTCTCAAGGAGAGAAACTTCAAAGCAAGTAAATGGCTAGATAATGAGAATAATTATCCTCTTTTTTTTTTTTTTTTTTTATTGACCATTTCTTTAGATTCAATATCAGATGCACTGTGAAATTGTATAGCTCACTATGTCTCAGAACACAAGATTTATCTTGAACTCTTCTGAAAACTCCAACTTCTCCATTTTACGTTGCTTATCCATCCAAAATCAATCAAAGGTTGCCCAGACTGCAGCTTAACAAGGTGGCTTCTGTAAGGTAGTAGTATATTCTTGAGACCTGCCATTCATGGAGAGACAACTATTAGAATAATAGCAATAAGTGATCAAAACCCAAAAAGAGAAAGAACATAATGCAAAGTCATGTATTTTTTGAACAATAATGCAAGGGAAAGGATTTACTAAAGAGCAGGATTGTGATGCAATGAATACAGAATACCTGTAATGCACATCGTCTTATAAAGAACTGCAATCTGAGGATCTCCTTTTGTACTCATATTTGGTCTCTCCAAACACTCGAGAAACGCCAAGTCGGCCTTAAGTAGCTTGGCCTGATCATGAGTGTCATAACCAATATCATGGCAGTAGCAGCAGAAGTCCAACCAATCAATTGGCCGCTTGTCCCAAATTGGAGATCCATGATCTTTTCCACTGGACCAATTAGGTCCACAATAATGCCCATATCGCGGAAATAATTGAGAAAGAAATGCTCTTACACCTGTATGCCATGGAACCTTTGAAACATATGGTTTAAAGCGCAAACCCACAACCTTGCCACCATTTTCAACAGCCCCAGGAGGTCGCGCTCGCCTCTTTAATCCTCTATTAACAGTGGCCGGTGTTTGAATTCTATCTCTAGCATTGATTGCCCAGGGAAACAATGAAAGCAAGGACCATCCCCACAACTTGATACCAAAGCAATCTTTCTGTTTATATTGTTGGACAAGGCCACTCGTGGAATTCAGAGTGATCACCAAATCATTGCGAGGTTGGCCCCTAAACCATGGGAAAGCACCAAGGAACCATAAATTCATGGTTGAGAAGTTCAAGAAGTCATCAAATTGAACAATCAAGCCAACAGGAATCACAGATACGCCGGTCTTCCACCAAAATCACAAAGCCATATCAAGCAAATACCACCTACACGTAAAAGGGTCAACCAATCAGCATAAACCCGCAATTTCTAGGCATTATCAGGCTTAGAAATACGAATTGGTTGTAAAATAGAATCATTTCACCATTTAACTCGCAAACTAATGAAACAAAGATCAAGTCTCTGTCATTCTAACGGAAACACAAGTTTCTTGAACAGAATATTCCTCAAAACCGTGTTTCTTTGCTGAGAAAACGGAGGTAAAATGGGTCAAAAAAAGAAATAAGAATTCAAAAAGACTTCAACTATCCACTTTTCACTTTTCAGAACGGGAAATTAAATTTTATTAAAAGAAAACATAATTCGAAATTCGTTTAGTTTTAGCTTCCAGCGTTTTCTCAGCGATCGAAAAACAGAGCCAAACGCAATATAGGAGTATCATGTATACGGAAATAGTGCACGAAAACACACAAACTTTGAGCTATATTTTTAACTACGGAATTTCGGAGAAAAAAATAGCAAGAATCACAAACCCAAAATCGTTAGGGGAAAACTTACTTGCTGTAATCTATGGACTAATGACTGTGCCACAAGCTCACAAACTATGGGTTGAAAGAAGAGATGGAAAATGCAGAGAGAAAGGAAGAAGAAGTCTCTCGTAAATTTTTTTTTTTTTGTTTTTCAATTCCCTGGGGCTGGGGATGAAGTGGATTACGCGGACCCACTTACCTCCGCCCAAAGAAAAGCAAAAATAGAAATATGTGGTTCAAGCCAAAGATGCCATAAAATTAAGGAAAATGCTCTAGTCACCGATATAATGGCCCGATAATTTCTACCGATTTCCTTTTTGTTTTTTGTTTCGTTTTTTTTTTTTTAATTTAATAATTAAGTAAGTTTTTATTTTTATGTTTCTTAAATGTTTGAAGGGTCTAAAAATATGTTTAAAAAACAAAATTTCTTTAAGCATCCTCGATGCGATGTTGGTAGTTGTAGCATGACTCTAAAATTAAACTTGACATGGTTTTAATAACCTATTAGATCTGACTTTTTTTTAAAAAAAAAAAAAAAAAACTATTTACAAGTCTAATTTTTAAGTCATCCAATATATTATTGATGTGGAAGTCTTTTGCGTTAATAACATCTAAAAATTATTGGTATGATTTATTATATTGCCAAGTCCGTCTGTAAAGCATAATATCTAAAATTGTAAGATTTGTTTTATGATATTCAAATTTTAAAATTTATCTTTCAAATAAAATTATGTCAGGTAAGCCCTTTATTAAGTGTACTCTATATACTTCCTTGTGAATACAATTTTTCAAAAGTAAAAAATATATAATTTAATGGATTCACATCAATTTGTAACTTTTATTTTTGTGAAATCTTTTACAAGAACCTAACACTTCTCTAATAAAAATTTAATTATAATCCAAGTTTAATAATAAGTTAGTTTTAAGCTTAATTACTTGGTTCCTAGATTTTTTTTTGGTAGATAAGTCTTCAAGTTTTAAGTTTTAACAATACTTAAATTTACTCTATTTTCTTAAAAATAAATGTTTAATCTACATAAAAATCTTACACAAAAAAGTCAATGTGATTTAAAAGATTATAAAACTTTTCTTTATTATTATAAATTAGATTTGATGTATTACATTAACAATTTAACTGTGTTGGTGTATAAATTTTTTTTTAACAAAATTTATGTAAATTTCTCTTTAATTATGAATGGAAATGGTCACTTCTTTACGTGACCTTAGATATTCGTCAACTAACCACCAATCATCTTTTGACACATGGAATTAATGAGCTTACGCAAGCATGGAAGATTTTTGTCTCTGTGTTATGATGCAATTCCGGAGGCTGATACCAATGCAGAAACTGCTCCTTGAATCGTGGGTGATGTAGGCTTATCTAATTGTTAAAATTCTTATCTATTTATTTTGAAATATTGTTGCTTAGTTGGTAATTCTTTCCTCAGTTTATTTCCTAAGTTGTAGCATTCTATGTATTCCTTTAAAAGACGATCAAATGGAAGTAAGAGATGAATTCGAATTTTGGAGAGATTCCATTTACAGAGACATTATGTTTTTTTACTCTTTCTTTCCCTTCTAGATGTCAACGTGACATTGGCCTTGGAAGGTTTACACCAATTTTGGCATTAGAGAAAAGTTTCCTTCCTCAAGGAATTTGATGTCTCATGCCTGCAATCTGTAGTGGTAATTCTTATAATATGCCGAATAACCAAAACCCAAACACTTACTTACCCCATCTGCAAGAACAAATCACCCAACTCGCATCTGTCCTGGAGCAGATTACTCATAGGTTGGATGCAATGAACGAACGTCAAACTCATGATGAGTTGCGACCTCACAATAGGAGGGTGCATGGGCCTTTTCAGGAGGATGTATTGAGCGATAGTGAAGGGGAATGAGAGGATGAAGAATATAGGGAGATGGACAAGGGATTTGGTGATCATGGAGTTCGTTTTGGGCGTAACGAACGAGAATTTCCTAGAGGACGAGGAGGGCGTGACGTTGATTATCA
This sequence comes from Juglans regia, assembly GCF_001411555.2. Classification (NCBI taxonomy): domain Eukaryota; kingdom Viridiplantae; phylum Streptophyta; class Magnoliopsida; order Fagales; family Juglandaceae; genus Juglans; species Juglans regia. The sequence goes on along the minus strand of NC_049905.1, from coordinate 19,735,162 downwards.
TCCTCTTGATGAACTAACTAAGAGGATTTAGATGATAGAAAAGTTTGTTATGTCTGAAGGAAGTTAAAAGGGCATGCATGAGCTTGGTGGGGATATTGTGGAAGAACAATTACGGCGTACTCGACATGCGCCAACTTCTAATTGGAAAGAGATGAAGGAATAGTTGAAGGAAAAATATTTGTTTATTAATTACAAGTAAATGATGTTCGAAGAGATGCTACAGTTGAGCCAAGGATCATTGACTGTTGATCAGTATACAGACTGTTTCCATGAGCTGACTGCCCGTAATAAGATTGTGAAAAATGAGCAACAAACTCTCGCTCGATACCGCACACGTTTGCATAGTGAATTGTGCCAATAGATGTTGATTGCGCTGCACGACTCATCAACATTAAAGAAGCTTATCAACTGGTCTTGCATGTCGAGAAGCAAATAGTACTTTTGAGTGGGAGGCGAGTAGTATCAATGGATCCTAAGCAGGAGCACTTACCAACCTACTCGTTCCAAAAACCACCCTTGCCAAATGACCAAGCTAGAAATGTCGTGATGGGAGATCAAAAGGGGAAGGCCAAAGTTATGGGTGAAGGGCCACATTGTTATAAATGTAAGGGATTTGGATACTTTGTTGTTGTGTGTCCTATGAGGGATAAAAAACTAGTCTTTGTTTGTGAAAGAGAACTAAGAGTGTTCCATGCAGTTGAAGAGATTGAGGAAGAGGAAGCCAATGAAGGTGGTGATGATGAAGTAGAACATTTGGGTGCAACTAACCTGCTCAGTTGCGTGATCCACCAAGTTCTAACTAGCACTAAGAAGGAGATCCAAGCTGACTCCGATTGGCGGCACACCAATATTTTTCACACCCATATGGAACATGGAGGTTGTGCTCTGAATGTCATCATTGACAACGGCAGCAACATGAATGTAATTTCTGGAGATACAGCGGAGTGTCTGGGCTTGAGAGTTGAAAAACACCCTACTCCTTATCGAGTCAGTTGGGTTAATGAAGAAAATCTCATCCTAGTGAAGCATCGTTGCCTAGTGACGTTCTCATTAGGAAGAAATTATGTGGATGAGGCATGGTGTGATGTGGTTCCTATGATCGTTTGTCACTTGCTGCTGGGATGACCATGGCTCCACAACAGGAAGGTGTTATATGACGAGTACACCAATTCTTACTCCTTTAAATTTAAAGGTAAGAAGTTTGTTTTAGACCCTTTGCAGATCTCTTAATTTGAAGCACAACCAAAACAAAAAGAAGTTTTCCCAATACTGACTAACCTGTTAGATCCTATTTACAAGTCTAATTTTTAAGTCATCCAATATATTATTGATGTGGATGTCTTTTGCGTTAATAACATTTAAAAATTATTGGTATGGTCTATTATACTATCAAGCTAGTCTGTAAAACACATCATCCAAAATGGTAAGATTTGTTTTGTAATATTCAAATTTTAAAATTTATCTTCTAAATGAAATTATGTCAAATAAATATTTTACTTAGTATACTCTATACACTTCCTTGTGAATACAATTTTTTCAATATATATATATATATATATAATTTAATAGATCAAGTCACGTCAATTTGTGACTTTTAGATTTAATGTATTACATTAACTGTGTCGGTGTATAAAAATTTTTGTAAAAAATTTATGTAAATTTCTTTTTATTATTTATGGAAATGGTCACTTCTTTGCATGACCTTAGCTATTCGCCGGCTAGCCACCATTCATGTTTTGACACATCGAATTAGGGTTGGTTTACTTATATAAAGTCAAACTATCTCATCTCATATAATTATTATAATTTTTTTAAAATTTCACACAAAATATAATAAACAATTCAACATCTTCAAATCCTAAAATAAAAATAATATTAAAAAATAATATTCTAATAGTATTTTATTTAACTTTTAATTTTTCATCTCATCTCATCTGTGTAACCAAAAGAGATCAATGAGCTCACGCAAGTATACAAGATTTTCGTCTTTGTGTGTCATTAAAAAAGTTGTTGACATGTTAATTCAATTCATGCCTTGTACAATTGTCTTATGTTTGGAAATAATTTTCATTTCATTTCATCTTATTATATCTCATTTTCTTTCTAAGCATCACTCAAATATAAATACTTTTAAACTAATCATTACAATTTTTTCAAACTAATTATTACCACTTATCCAAACTTTCAAACAAAAAATAAAAAATAATTCAACTTTTTCAAATCTTAAAATAAAATAATATTTTAACAATATTTTAACTTTATAATATTTTCTTATTCAATTTTTTTTTCCTCTCATTTCTCAAAATCTCAAACTATCTCACTACTATTCACAAACCATCTTACTATTATTCACAAAATTCTCATATCATCTTATTCTCCAAACATTCCTATTAGGGTCTGTTTGGATACAGAGGTTCATCTCATCTCATATCATTTCATCTTACTATCCAAACAAGTCATAGTGAAGGAAAATGTTACAACTTTAACACAATAGATATTATTATTTTTTCACTTTAATTCAGACATACAATCCAACGGTCATGTGAAATTAAAACGGACGAAGTTATGTAAAATTTAAAATTTAATCAATAAAACCTTAATATATTTTTATAAAATGATACTATCAGATTGTGAAGTAGTCTTAGAAATAACATTATTTTGGTATGACTTGGGTCTTTGTATCGTATCCAAAGTGATCAGTGAAGGTGAAATGTTTCCCACAAGGAAGAGATTCAACGAATTGGAATGGCCGCTTACGACATCAAAACTTGAAGTTACTGTACGGGGAGATGCGTTAAAATGGTAAATTTTCTTCTGGGTCATGTCATGGCGTACCTACAAAGGTAGAGTTATGTGAGGTTTTGGTGTTCGATTTGGCATGCAAGTACAGCAATAGACTAACCTACTAACAGGAATGCCGTGGTTGATGATGCTGATGCTCTAAAAATTGTTGGCTACATTCATGTTATAGCTTATCTCGACCCGGCAATGGTGAAACCATCTCAAACCATCCCTCCACGTCAATGATGATTTGGTTAGCTTGAGGCACCAGAGTTGCAGGGTCGTTGCTAAAGGAGGCGAGAGAGTGAGGACCACGACACGACGGAGAGATGGTTATCTGTGTTCGGATGCAACAACAAAGGCATGCATACATGTAGGTTTGGTGCAAGATGCTAATGCCAGATGATCCATTGGCAGGTTAAAGAGAAGGGTTTCATGTCAATTCAAGACTGCATGCTTTTAAAAACTGCCTTGTACAGGAAAGTTTTTATCATACACGGGAAAATTAGTTCCCTATAATGGCGTTTGTTCAATAACATACCTCCACTTGCTATTCCAAAAAAACAGAATGTTACATCGTTTATGACCCAAAAAAATAATAATAATAAAGAAAGAAAGAAGTAGAAGAACAGAAGGAGAATAGTCTTCCAAAAATCCCAATCACATTCTCTCTGAGAAGTGAAGAAAAGAAGCTTTAAATATGAAACAGTGGACATTAAACAATACAACATCCAACTACAGATCAAAGTTATACACGTTATAGTGTAGAAGAATATACAACAAGATGTCAGGCAATCTTCTTCCCAGCGCAGTTAATGAAGCATCATCTTCAGTCAGTCAATTCCATGATGGGGATAATGTTCTAAAGACGAAGTCTTGCGAAGACGTTGTGCTGTAGTTCAAATCAAGGTTGTGGAGCTGTTCCATGAGCTGAGAACGTCTTTCTTTGAAGAAATCAAGACGTGTTGTCAATTCAACCAATGTAGAAGATGCTGCAGATGGATGTCTTGGATACTCCATCTGAAACCAGGTTACAGAGTCAATATCAAGGTATAATTTGGAAGGTAGATATCAATCAAGGAAATACTTGATGGAAATCTGAAAACAGTGCAGATGGAAAAATTGGAAATAATTTCCAACGCAGAGTTGTAAAAATTGATGGCTTTCTTCGTAGTTAGTGTTGGATTTCACAAGATAACTTCTCAAATCAAATCAAGTCAATGAAAATAATTAAACGGCTTTATTAAGAAGTGTCAAAGATTTATCACGAAGGAATGCTTGCCTCCACTGCTCTGGAAATGGAAGGCATGGTGGCAGAATCAACAGCACAAAGTTCATCCATCGGCATTCCGATGGATGTCTCAGTACTTTTAGAATCACCCAGGCTTGTTGAATCAATAATTTGCTTTCGAGAAGGCTGCTTGATATTGCTGCCAGATGCTAACACCTGTCCTTTAATACCCCTCCAGTCTGTTCCTAACAAGCTCTCCTAAACCAACATGGTTGAATCATTCAATTTCTTTGAAACAAGAGTTTTGTAGGGAGAAGGAGAGAGAGATCTTGGAGACAATGAATGATGTAAAAGAACAAGCAGGATCTTAGAAAGGAGATAGGTTAAATGACAAGCGTTGATTAGAAATTCAAAAAGCAAATGAGATAGATAGGAAAGGACTGATGGCTTTTGGCATGGTATTAGAGCCTTGTTTGTCTAGAAGTTCTAGTCAAATCCTCAGAACTAATCCCCGCTGTTAAAGCAACCAAGTTTTCAAATGCATGTATGTCATTCTCAATGAATCATTTCTTTTATAAGTCATTCTCGATGAATCATAAACCCAAGATACACCAATATGGGAAGGCAAAAACTTGTGGATTGTTGAGAACCATCAGAGAAGCAAGGAGCAAACCAATTCTAAACTACTATAGCCCATTTCAGGGAGAATAATCTAGATAAATTTTAATCACGTGGCTTTTGAGGGTGCATTTCTAATATTACTGAGGAATATGCTATGAGAAGGATGGATGCTATGCTGCATGTGATAGCTTTAATCAATGTGTCAAAGCTGTACAGGGTACAGGATCTTCCTGGTTCTAGGACGTGGCTTAGTTAACCTAAATGACAAGAAAAATTCAAACAGATCATGTAAATTTACAAAAGAAAGAAAAAACCTCCAGGATACATATTTTAAGTTAAAAAATAATTGTTTATAAGTGATGAGGTCATTTTCTGGATGGGTCTCAAACCGCCCTTTAGATTAATGAGAAATTTTATTTTATTGGCACCGGGTGTCCAGGAACTGCGTCCCAACTAATCCCAGGGCACAGATCCTAGGCAAGGAGTTTCCCGCAAGTGCACCTCAAGTAATTCAAGGGAAAAATCCCCCAATCCAATGGACCCTAGAGATTGTTTGCACCCAAGGAATTTGAACCTTAGACCTGGGGGAAGCATACCCCCAAGCCCAAGGCTTTCACCACTTAAGCCACCCGTAGGGGTTCTAGATTAATGAGAAATAAAGAGAGTAAAGAAAGAAAATAGTCAAACAAATCCGAGAGAGACAGAAGCAAAAGAAACTAAAAATAAGATGATGAACTATGAAATTGTTAGCATCTCTTCTCATGAAATCCAATCTAAAAAAACTATGATCATATCAATTGTGATAAATGAAAACTTACAAAACATACCTCGGTCCTCTGTTTCCGGTCATGATTATAATATGCAAGGGTTGTATCAAAATCTTGCTGAAGAAATCTCCTGCAGTTATCAAACATGCATATAGAGTAAGAACGCAAGTTGAAAAAGTTTTGAGACACTACATTGCAGCATCTTCTATGGTCACCTGAAAGAATTTTTACATCCCTATTTTTTTTATTTATACACTGGAATTTAACAAAATGGAAACAGAGACATATATATCAATGTAGATAAAAGGACACAATACAATTGATACGTCTCCCATTGATGATCAACATGTAGACTTCACTATAATACTTTTAAGTCAAACTCAAAAACGTGCACACCTTCATAATTTGAAAAATGTTATGTTCAAGGAATCCTTGATTTGAAAAAGAGACATTAAGGCCTCGTTTGTTTTTTGAAATGAGATGAGTTGAGATAAAAGTTGAAAGTTGAATAAAATATTGTTAGAATATATTCTTTTAATATTATTTTTGTTTTGAGATTTGAAAAAGTTGAATTGTTTATTTTATTTTGTATGAAAATTTGAGCAAGTTATAATGATCAGATGAGATTAGGGGTGAAAGCCGATCAGTTTGGAGCAAAGAAACCGACCGGACCAAAGCTTGGACCGGTCAATCTCGGTCCAAGGATTTCTCAACTTTTGGTCTTTGGTCCGGTCCCGGGGTGGGGTTTCCTCAGACCAGACCGACCGAATTGGGAAAATATATTTTTAATTTTTAAATATATTTTATATATATTATTTTATATAATAATTGTATAATTAATTATGTAATTTTCATCTAATTTATTATCATTGAACATATAAAATATTTTTTTTAATAAGTTAGTTATATAATCCACATTAATAATTCACTTAATTTTAATTTAGTAATCTAAATAAAAAAAATTTATTAATTTATTTGAAAAAAAAAGGAGAAAAAAAATTGGACCGGACAAATAACTACCATTCTGGTCCCTATAGATGTTTGGTCTGGTCCGGTCCGGGAAAAATGATGGACATTTACACCCCTAGATGAGATGAGATGAACTATGAAAACAAACGAGGCCTAAAGTTAGGTGCAGGCTATATACCCGACCTGGGTTGGGTCAGTCAGTTGTCCAGTTTAGGGTGTCAAATTACTGACAGCCCCAGCCAGAGTATTCCCTCTTTACATACTCCTGTTTCTCAGAGTTTCGTGACTTCCACTGCAGCCTTAACCACATCTCATTCAAACTTACATCTCTCGCAATCTCTTCTTGTCTTCTACCTCCATCACTGTCATTGAATACTGACTCACGCAATGCAAGCACAAACATTCCATAACTCTCCATTCCAGATTTATTCAATTCTTGAAACACCCTTTATTGACTGAGAATATAACTACTGCAACTTATAAATCTGAAAATTCCCAAAAAATGCTTCTTCCTTGTTCTTGTTGCTCCCACATCACCATAAGATGAGCAAGTTCAGAACACACGTGAAAAGACTATAGTTTATGTAAACCACATAATTAAATGCACATTGCCATGATATCTCTAGAATAAGGAGTTAAAACTGGAAATAATAGCTTTGACGGGTAGCAATCAACCTTCATGATGCATAAAAAGTTCTTCTTGTTCAGCACGCCAACTAGTAGTATACAATCTCTCTCTCACTCTTTATGAACTTTAACATAGGGATAATATCAAAATATTTGGCAAAATGAAATGTTAAACCGATGTCACAATGTGGTGAGATATCATACTTGGAAGCTTGAGAACAGACGCATTGGCATCAAGGAATTAAGAATGCTACTAATACATGAATATCATAAGCTGATTATTAAAAATAGAATGCATGATTTCACAAACTCACTGTTGGGAATTATGATTTTGGACATGTCCATAACGGTCGCACGCATCAGAGAGTGAACCATAGTGATGCTGCCTTTGCTGATTAAGTTGATGGTGGAGTTCTGCAACTTTCTGCTTCAGCCTGGCCACATCTGCTTCAGCAAGAGCAATCTCCTCTAGCTCAGCCCTCGTCTTCACATCAGTTTAAAGTCATAAGAATATCTATTAAAGCATTTGAGAAGAACATGAAGAGCAAAGACCTCAAAGATCTACACAAACCTTAGAATCCATGTCACGCGAACTGGAAAACTGTCCAGAAGACATGCTCAAACCGACTTCCAGTGCGGCTCTAAGGTCTCTTTCAGCTTGCAACTGCTCTTGCAATCTTGAAACCTATACAGTCAATAACGAGTTAGAAGACACATGAAAACAGTGCTATAAACCTGAGGTTTTAGGTATTTCCCACATAAAAATAGGCAAGGTTGGTAAGGCAGTGTATATTAGCAAGTGTGATAAAAACATGCGAAAAGTAAAAATAAGTTTCTTAGATATTTCACCCTCGCAAAAGACGTCAGTTATTGTTGTCAAATTGAACAGTGAACCTAAGAATACCATGTTTGGCTACAAAAAATGTTGGAAATATTTGAGAACTTGTTTGAGATTAGATTTTGGGAAAGGAGAGAAAATTTTGAATAAAAATATTTTTAAAATAAGTATTGTATTGGAATTTGTGAAAGTGGATAGATAAAGTTGAAAAGTTGTTTGAATAAATTTTTTTAAGATTATTTTTTGTTTTGAAGTTTGTAAAAGTTGTATTGAATTTTGTGCTTGTGTAATAATTAGATAATAATTAGATGAAAATTTGAAAATTTGAAATAGAAAAGTTTTTTGATATTAAAGATGTTTGGTTTGATTTGGAAAAAAATTTGAAAAATTTTGGAAATTTCTAATAAACCAAATATGGCTGTTAGTCCCCTGTTCAAGCCCTGCTCTGATTTGGTCTTTCTTTTTATCTTTCTCTATAAACTGTTGAACCTAAGTGCAGGTGCACAGATAACAACTTTCTGTAGAAAGGTTGAGAATGATTAGATGGGTACACAGAAACTAACAAGAACAAATAATGTAATATACTTTTAGTCTCTATGGCAATAAGAAACAATAATATATTTAGCATCTAAATCGGTGATGTCAACGCGATATGTGGAACATCTGACTCTAACAAACTTAGAACATGCAACGCCATGTAAATTTTAGGCCATAAATTGAATGGGTAGGAAGAGAATACATCTTGTTCAAGTGCCAGGCGCCGCTCATGCAAAGCTTGCTTCCTTCTCTCCAAGCTTGCTTGTAAAATTGCATTTCCTTTAGCCTATTAATAAACAATGCTCAATCTTGTTAGTAACAAAAAAATCACATTTTAGCATATAGTGGCTTCAGCAAAAGTAATATTACCTCCTTTGCAATCCTGTGTTGTAAGTCATTTTTGGCAATCTCAAGCCTCTGAATGGCAAGCCTAAAAGCAATAAACCAAATCATTTTGTATACATATGAGGTTACTTGGGCAGTAATGACACTAAAAAGAGCTTGTTTATTTCAGATAGTGGCTAGAGCTTAAAAAAAATTAATCAAAATTTTATTGATCATAAAATAGACAGAGACTGTACGAGACATATACAAGAGCATTGCCTACACATGCTAGTTTAGTGATGAAAGGAACTCATGAAAAGTCATGCCATTAAAATCAATTACAATAGACCAATGGGCTATAGCACTGAAAAATATGTTTCTAAGCTCATCCATTGACCGCTCTCGATCTTCAAAGGTTCTTTCATTCCTCTCCCTCCAAATACACCACCATAGACAAATTGGAACCATCTTCCATACTGTTACAACCAATGGAGGTCGTACCAATCTCACAATGAAGTAATAGATGATCAACGCACTATCCACTCTTTTTGCACATACAACACCAATCCATGACTATGATGTGGTGTTTCTGTAGGTTGTCTATTGTGAGGATCTTCCCCAAGGAAGCCATCCAAACAAAAAACAATTGCTTTCAAGGTGCCTTTGTCTTCCAAATACTCCTCGATGGGATTGGATTTGTATTATGCGTGTCCATGGCTTGATAGTAGAGGAGCAGACTGTGAACTGCCCTTTCTTAGAGGGTGCTAACAAATCTTGTCTTCAACTCCCCTCATCATACGGGTAAAGTACACTAGATCATAGAACTTCGAAAAAGCATCCACTTCCCAATCTCATGCATCTCTAAAAGATGTAACATTCCATTGGGGAGTACCATTGGATAGGATTAAGAGGTCTGCAATTGAGTCTTCTTTCATTCTTGCTATGCCAAAGAATTTTGGATAAGCTTCCTTGAGTGTGGTAACGCCACACCACACATTGTGCCAAAATTGATTTTGGACCCATCATCCACTTCAAAATGGATATTTCTTGAATATCTGTCCCATCTTCTTCTTATATATTTCCATTGCTCCAACCCATATGGCCCACTTAAATCATTTGAACACCATCCTCCCCATGGTTCACCATACTTCGATTCCATGACTATCCACAATGCTCCCTATTCATTGTGGTATCTCCATAGCCATTTGCCAAGCAAAGCTTTGTTTAAAGTTTGCAAATTTTGATTACCCAATCCTCCTTCCGGGATGGGGGCACACACCGTGGCCCCTTTTACTAGGTGGAATTTAAACTTCATTCCCCCCCAAACAAAAAAAAGAAAAGAAAAAAATAGAAATCCCGTTGGAGTTTCTCCATGCAATAAGCTACCTTGGTGGGAATCGGAAATAGTGATGGGAATTAGGTTGGCAAGTTGGAAAGGGTACTTTGATTAAAGTGCCCCTACCGCCTCTGGATAACTAGCCAATTTCCGGTCCATTTTTTCCAGTACATAATTTCAAGATAGGAGTAAATGGAATCTAAACCAGTACCAGACTTCTCCATTTGTCTGACATCTCCTTCAGCGAATAATATAATTAACAGAGAATTTACCACATCTACAGTTAGTTACTAAGAACAACGTTTCCTTCCATTAAAGCAACAACTTGGAAAAGGCCACCGCTAGTTGACCATTAAGCCAACCCACAAATGCCATTTAGCAATTAATGCGACTATTATAAGGAAATCTTCACAGTTTTGTCCTTCAACTGTTTGTGATATGAAACAAATACTTCAATAAGGAAACGAAGACAGAGAAAGGATGTGGACAGCTTCTCCAAAAAGAGAAACAAGTGACTAACTGAAGGGAAGGCAATTATGCTTAACACGGAAAAACTATGGATGTAAAAGTACCTATTTTCCATGCAGCAAATGACTCAATAACTATGGACCTCTAGCCTTGAGTTAAAATCCAAGCAGATGTCCAACACCAACTAACTTTTTATTATAAGTAAAAGAATAATATACAATTTAACAAAAATTATACATATAAAAAGAACAAAACAATCCCAACTAACTTGCTTGTAAAGATGCCATAACTGAAATTTTTTTTGAATAACGCAAAAGCTTAGCCCAAGTACACCAGATGTATCATGTATACAAGAGAAACACCTAATTATAAACACAAAAAATTTTTTTTTTTTGATAAGTAATAAGATATTTTATTTATCAAAGAGTAGGCATAGCCCAGGTACACTGGAAGTATACATGTGAATACACCTATTTAGGAACTAAAAACAGTTACAAGGAAGTCATGGAAGCTAAGACCATGCATATCTAAAGCATTGGCCCACATAAATAAAGTCTTCCACATAAAATTCCTAAACTCTTCTAAGGAACGTTCATGATCCTCAAAAAGCCTATCATTTCTTTCACTCCAAATGCACCAAAGAATACACAAAGGAGCCATCTTCCACATTGCTGCTATCTCTAGTGTCCCAGTAATCCCTCTCCAACTTGCTAGTAGTTTCACCACTCTTCCCAGCATTACCCATGCAATTCCCATTTTACTAAAGAAATAATTCCAAATTTCTCTTGCAAACTCACAATGTAAGAGTAGATGGTCCACCGATTCGCCACTATTTCTACACATACAACACCAATCTGTGATAATTAAACCACGTCTTCTAAGATTATCAATAGTCAGAATCTTCCCTAAGGCTGCTGTCCAAACAAAGACAGCCACCTTTGTAGGTGCCTTACTCCTCCAAATGTTCTTCCAAGGAAAATTCTGCCTCTGTTGAATGGTAGTTGATTCATAGTAGGAGCGTACAGAAAAAATCCCTTTCCTAGAAGGTCTCCATACCATCTCATCTTCATTTGTGACAGCCATATCAGCAGTATACAGCAAGTTAAGAAACTCCACCAGCTCCGCCACTTCCCAATCATGAGTATCACGAGTAAGGCTAATGTTCCATTCTTGTATGCCATTAGTAATAACCCTCAAGTCAGCCACCATAGCTTCTTTGTCCCTTGTAATTCTGAAAATAGGGGGATAAGCCTCCTTCAATGCCGTGTCTCCCATCCACACATCATGCCAAAAGCTAATCCGATTGCCATTCCCCAAACATAGCCGAGTATGACGAACAAAGGAGCACCAACCTTTCCGTATGAACTTCCATAGCCCCACACCATATGCCCCCCTCCCCTCTCTAGAGCACCCCCCCCCCCGAGTACTTCCATACTTCATGTCTATCACCCCTTTCCACAAAGCTTCCCTCTCCTTATTATAACGCCACAACCATTTGCCCATTAGAGCCTTATTAAAAGCCCTCATATTCCGAACGCCCAATCCTCCATCTCTCAAAGGGGTACAAACCTTATCCCATCCTACTAAATGAAATTTAAACTCGTCTCCTATTCCACCCCATAAGAAGTCCCGATGAAGTTTCTCTATTCTATTTGCAATGCTGATGGGGAGGGGAAAAAGAGACAAAAAGTATGTGGGGAGATTAGATAGAGTACTCTTGATAAGAGTGATACGCCCACCTTTGGTTAAATACAATCTTTTCCACCCAGCCAACCTACGCTCTATTTTCTCCACCACCTCCTCCCAAATTGTTTTAGCCTTAAAAGGAGCCCCCAACGGAAGACCGAGATACCTCAATGGCAACGAAGAAACCACACATCCCAGAATGTTCGCCAACCCCCTAATGTTGCTTACCTCCCCCACCGCAACCATCTCCGTCTTCGCAAGGTTAATCTTCAACCCGGATACCGCTTCGAAACAAAGTAAGATAGCCTTCAAAGCTTGAACATGTCCTACATTTGCCTCACAAAACAGCAATGTGTCATCCGCAAACAAAAGGTGGGAAATACTGATGGACCCATGATCATTATCTCCCACTGAAAATCCTGAAAAAAATCCTCCATCTACCACAGCCGACACCATTCTACTTAGAGCCTCCATGATGAGAACAAATAAAAGGGGTGATAATGGATTCCCTTGTCTTAGGCCCCTCGAACTATTGAAGAAACCCACAGGGTCACCATTTACCAATACCGAAAAACGGGCCGTTGACACACAATGCTTCATCCACATCCTCCATCTTTCCCCAAACCCACATCTATTCAACATATAGAGCAAGAAATCCCAGTTAACATGATCATAGGCCTTCTCCATATCTAATTTGCATAAGATGCCTGGTTCTCCCGACTTGATTCTGCTATCCAAACACAAAAATATACAAGGAAATCATGAAGACTCAGCCTCTTAAAATCTATAGCAGATCTCCAAAGAAACAGAGTATTGAAGAAGGTTTTGAGCTTTTCCATCATCACCTCATGGTCGACAAAATTTCTATCTTTTATTTCCCACCAAATTCACCACACAAAGCAGATAGGAGACATCTTCCACACTGCTGCAATTTGGTAGCTGCCATATAACCCTCTCCAGTTTGCAAAGAGGTCTACTATCCTTCTAGGCATAAACCAAGACAACTCAATTCTATCAAAGAAGTTGTTCCATAAGGCTCTGGAAACCTAACAAGGGAGTAAAAAATGGTCTACAGATTCCCCTCTTTCTGCAGATACAGCACCAATCAACCACAATGATATGACGTTTCCCTAGGTTATCCCTGATGAGAATCTTCATTAAAGAAGCTGTCCATGTGAAAAAACTGCTCTTAGAGGTGCTTTGGTTCATCAAATACTCCTTTTTTATATATATACATAAATAAAAGTTTATTGATATCAGTAGGTGTAGCCAATGGTTAATCAAATACCCTTCCAAGGAAAAGAGCTACTGTACTGAGGTGCCAAAACTGAAGCTACAAGCCAATGATTGTCTATGTTTCAGTTATACCAACCCAGTCACCCAGTTATAAAGGTTCCAGCCAAAGAAAAATTCAGTCAGAAGTATGTAGTGTCAAGAACAATGTATTTGTATCAAAAGAACTATTCAAATGAAATATATGTGGTGCTTGGCAAATTCACTAATTAAATGACCTGGATTATTTAGTCACATTCCCCTATGCATACGCAATTTATTTGATTAAGAATCCATACAGTTCATGCATCTTCTAACCAACACAAACTCGTAAAATACTTCTTAAAACAACCTGCACAACCATTGTCTGGATATCAGATGGTTGGTGCATTGGCACAAAAAAAGTCAAAGCTTTACCAGAATCTTTTCAATGTCTACCATTCAGATGCAAAATGCCAAGTATTTCTATTCGAGCCTTCTTCATTCTACATTTTTTCATATCATCTGAAAAATCAAACTTTGCCTAGACCTGAATCTGGAAATTATTTTAACCCATCATTTCAACTGCCGGCCCCAGAGTACAGCCGTTTTTTCCAGTTTGGATTTGGCATAAAGTAAGCAGTATACCTCTAAACAAAAACATACCTAGTTTTTTATGGAACTTATGCATGACACGCTTACACACTTATGTACAGAAATACACACTTACATGCTTATGTCCAAAAAATATCCTTGCCGAGGGCTAGTGCACCCCTAGGATTAGTTGGGACGCTGTTCTGGACACTCGGTGCCAATCAAAAAAAGCCATTCAATGGCTCAGTGGTACAGAACACTTGACTTGTACTGGTATTTATAAAAAAAAATATAATAGAGACAGGCCAGACCAAAACCAAGGAAGAGACCAGTTCATACATGTATCTGCTTTGATAAGTTGAACATCAAAGAAATTTATTGCCAATATCACATGGATATTTTTTTTCCTTGCATGACAGTAGGATCCGAACAAAACAAGGATATCTACTCTTTTTTTTTTTTTTTTGAGGGAGGGGGGATATGTTAAGAAGATACATTAGAAAGCATCAATATTGACCAACACGAATTATGAGATTTTCAAAGCCAAATCAGAGATACTGAAGACTGTCAAGAAAACACACTAAAGCAATGGGCTAATGAATATTACAAGTATCTTACTCTTCTTCTTGGGAAGAATCAACTGATTCAGTTGAGGGTGTGTTTCTGGCCTGTATAAAAACCAATGAGTATATTCAGATGCCTGACAATGCACTTCAAGATGAGAAACTCTTAAAATTAGAGGACATCGCCTGTTTGTTTCATGCCTCAGTCAAAACAAAGCATCTGCCTGTCTACCCAAACACTCAGTGCTAAATTTAATTTCTCACATGCAGCTATGATTTTAAATGCGTACTAATATGTCAGACTGCTATGGACAAACAATCCACAAAATCTTGAACAAAACTTATAATCTTAAAAACAATTCTCATTAAACATAGGGGAAGAAATGGTAGCAGCAGCAGCAGCAGCAGTAGAGGTGCCAATGATGAAAGCAAAAAGGACCATTAGTAGTTGTAGCAATAGTAGTAACAACTAGAAAGACAACTTATGAGGCTTTGGATACCACCAGAAGGACTCTTTGGACCATTGTTTTCTTCTTTCATAAAATTAAGTTGACTAGACATTTTAAAGAACCTAAAAATGCCTTTCTCAAAAAGATGTATCATATCATCCGCTGCTTTTAAATTGAGAGCTCCTGATAGTACATTTAAAATTAAAGAAATTAAAGAAGCGTCAACAAATGACAACTCACATTGTCCCTTCCCCAGAATGTTGATCGCTTTGCATCATTTGATCCTGTAACTTTATTGAAGACATTCAACTGAGACATTGTCTTTCCAGGACCCTGTTCAATTCCAGGCATAGGCAATGGATACACTGGATCTATTGAAGACAGAATCTCCCCCACTGATTGGTAGGGCTCGCCAGCAGGTGACACACTTGGAGGGTCCACCTCATTAATTGATTTGTCATTTACCTTCTTCTGCTTGCCTCGTTCCTCAGACAGTTCACCATTTGGATCCCTCATTTGTTGATGATCAACACATAAATTAGAACTTTCAGTCGAGGCTTGATTTTTTTTACTAGGTGATCCAACATCTGAATTATCACCCCCAAATGCCTGTTAAAAAGCGTACAAAATGATATTAAATGTAAAGAAATTACAATACCTGCACACATAACCCGAAACAATCACAAATAATGACATCACTTTCTATAAAAAGTTACTTAATATAGAACTAAATTGGATGTCAGGAAAATTGTATTTCTATTTCTTTTCCAAACACGTGTTAGCAATTATGGCTTACACCAGACACCATGGTTGGACCACCCCCATGGTTGTGTAGGTGGCCAAACACAATCAATTTTTTCTTTTGCAAGCAAGAAGTTTTTTTTTAATAAGCACAATGGTGCAACCCGAGTACACATGAGAGACACTTAACTAGTAGAAGAAAAAGATTCTAGAAAATCATGTAGACCAAGACCATTAGAGTTTTTAAATACAGTCCAAGAGAGAAGAGTCTGAATAAAAAAATCTTGAGCTCCTTCGTCGTCCTCCTCAAAGGTTCTATCATTTCGTTCAGTCCATACATGCCAAATGAGGCATATAGGGACCATCTTCCACACTGCTGCAATTTGTGGGCTACCATCTAGCCTTCTCCAAGCATAAAAAAGATCCACAACTCTTCTAGTCATTACCCATGTCATTCCAACCTGACTTAAGAAGTCACTCAACAATGCACTCGTGATCTCACAACGAAGTATAAAATGATTGTGACTCCCCACTCCTCTCCCGAGTGTGGCTGTCCAATCAAAGAATGCAACTCTCATGGGTTCCTTTGTCTGCCATTTGCTCTTCCATGGGAAAGGTTAACATCACGAGAGCGTCGAATGTTACAAAAAGAGTGTAAACATCCCATTCTTTGACGGAATCCAATGAATCTTATCCTCATTTCCCCTTCTCATTCTAGTGGAATATGACAGGTTAAAAAACTCACTAAAATCATCCATCTCCCAATCTTGTGCCTCTCTAATGACGCTAATATTTCATTGAGTAGCATTACTCAAAATCACCTAAGTCCTGAAGGGCCCTATCCCCACACCACCAATCAAGCCAAAATCTCATTTTAGATCCATCTCCCACCCCAAATATTACTAGTCATAGAACTTCCCCAAACCTCTCCTACTATTCTTCCATAGACCTCCTCCATATAGCCCTTGTGCCTCATTTGTACTCCATCCACCCCACATGCATCTATACTTGGAATCCACTATCTTCGTCCATAAAGCATCCCTCTCTTTTTGATATCGCCACAACTATTTCCCCAATAGAGAATGGTTGAACAACAACAAATTACAAACCCCCAAACCTCCCTCCTCAATTATCCCAATTAACCAAATGGACTTTTTTCTTCTTCCCCTAATCTGCCCCACAGGAAGTCTCACCGTAATTTCTCGATGCAATTAGCAACACTAGAACTCTAGAAAGAAGTGAAAAAAAAAAAAAGACATGAAGCGTGTAGGTAGATTGGAAAGAGTGCTCTTGATCATGGTGACCCTACTGCTTTTGAATGCATTCTCTTTCAACCAGCTAGGCAACGTTCAATCTTCTGAATATCTCATTCCATACATTTTTTGCCTTAAATGCAGCCCTCCAATCAAAGGCCTAGATATTTCATTAGTAAGGAAGCCACCTTACAATTCAAACTACCCGCCAAGATTTCCACATTATAGCCACCTGACCCACTGGAATCAATTCCAACTTGGCTAAGTTTATATTTAACCTGATACCACTTCAAAAGATAGGATTAGAGCTCTCAAACATCTGAGTTGATTTAGATCAGCCTCACGAAACAACAATGGGTCGTATGCATACAAAAGATCAGTTAAATTTATTGTCAAAGTGTTTTGTGCCCCCACAGAGAAGCCTGAGATGAAACTCCCTTCAGCCAATGCCAATATCATTTTAATAACAGCTTCCATGGCCAAAAAAAAAAGAACAATGAAAAAAAGAAAAAGAGCAAAGGTGACAAGGGGTCCCCGGTCTCAAGCCTCGAGAACTGCCAAAGAACCTAGGAGTGTCATTTATTAAAGCAGAGAAACATCTGGTAGATATTCAATATTGCATCCAGAGTCAACATTTTTCCCTAAAACCACATCTCTCCAACAAATATAAAAGGATTTCCCAATTGATAAGATCATATGCCTTCACGATATCTGCTTTGCATTATACTCCAGGAACTCCAGCTTTAAGTCTACAATCCAGTGATTCATTAGCTATAAAAACAGAATCTAAAATTTGTCTGCTTCGAATAAAGGCATTATATAGTTTCGAAATAATCTTTTCAACCACCAAGCTCAACATGTTAGAAGTACTTTTGAGATGATCTGATACATTCCTCCCACTAAGCTTATAGATCATCTTTTATCTACACCGCCCCAATTGTTTTTGGTATAAGAGTCATGAATGTATTGACTTATCTCACATCAGAAATTAAAATGATTTTTTTTTGGTTTACTCCTGGAAATTTTTTCTCTCCTCTCTCTCTTTTTTTTTTCCTTCTCTCCGTACACTTGTTTCGTTTCCGTCCTAAGTTGGTTTGCAATGTCATCCATGGGCGTTTGAGTGTGTTTTTTCTGTGTGTATGGGAAGGCAAATGGGTTTTGCTAATGCTGTTAGCATCGAATTTAAGATTTTTGAAGTAGTTAGGGGTGGACGTTTGGTGCATATTACGGAAAGAGGATGGAAATTTGTGAAAAAGGCTTCGTTTAGAGTTAGCTGCAACACGTGGTTCATCAAAGCGCTGGAGGACTGCCTGAAGTTGGGAAGAAGGGAGTTTTACACAGCCCATAGGGAAGGAGACGGGTTTTATCGCACAAAGGTGTTCTAACTCTCAAGGAGTGTTTATGACGTTGGTGGAATACAAGCAAGGTGGTCACCGGAACTATATTTTCATCCCGAAAGACAGAGATGGTAGGGGTTGGAGGAAACTAGTGGAGGCTCTGAGGAAGGCTGGCAGAGATGGTCGTGGTGTTGGTTTGGAACCGCCAACGACGACGGCAACTATGTATCAACACCTTGCCCAGTTGTACATGGAGGCCCTGCAGAAACTGAGGATATTGGACTATGCTCGAGGAAGTGGTAGCCTGGGTGCTAGTTCTGACATGCGTAGTGGTGGTGCTGTTACAGTAAGGGATTAGAGCAGTGGGGAGGGTGGCAGGAGTCATGTTGGCCTTAAAAAGGAAATGGTGCTTCGGGCTCTGGCAGAAATGCAATCTCATATAAAAGAGTTGCAGAAAAATATATTTGGCTTGATATGATACGTTGAGAATAATGAGGGGGAGAGGATGATATGGTGCGTTGAGAGCAATGAGGGAAAGGGGACGAAACGGTGCATTGAGGATGGAGTGGGGAGGCCTTTTAGCGGAACAATGGGCAAGGAACAATTGAACAATGGGCCACTTACTTACTTACAAAAAGGGAAAAGTACGTGGGCTTTGGGCTCGTTCAACACTCAGGCCTTTCCCAAACAACAGGCCCAACCTATGTCGGGGTCTGTCTGGAGAAGATGCCCCTCGAGCACAGATGGGCCTTCATCATCGAGTGGAGCTCAGCCACCACTGCGGCCGATGAGTCAGGGGGCTCCGTAGAAGGCTACGGAACCACCAACGAGGGTTGGGCAATCGGAGTATGCCCTTGCAGAGCCTCGAGGAAAAGTCACAACCCTGGGTTGTGATTCCAATGGGTTTGAGAAGCCGGCACACATAGAGAATAGGTCGTGCGCGGTGGCCGGAGCGTCAACTACCACAACCCCGTCGTCTGAACCGCCGGCGGTCACAATCCTGACAGTAAGGCTTCCGAAACGCATTCCGCCTATGGAAGAGGTGTCGATGACGAGTGGTAGTGCGATGAACATACGGGAGGAGTCCATCCCAACAGTAAACACTAAGGTATCTAACAGAGTTGGCCCCCAATACTCTAGCGACAATTATAAGATTGATTTTATAGATTCAGACTCAGCTTGAATTCACATTGACAATGAGTACTCTGATTTGGGGGGGAGGGGGGTGTGCTGAACCAACCCCTTTATGCACACTCCCACCCAGTCTTAACCCAGTGAGGTGTACTACGGAGTGGGTGTTTAAGAAGGTGGAGGAATTACAAGCTTGTGCTGGGGTTTCTTGTGTAGGCTTTGAAGAATAGTTTAGGGCTCTTCTAGTAGCAATTGAATATGGTTGACTGAAGTTAGCTACAAAGCAAGATAGGGAACTTAAAAGACTCACTTGTCTATTAATTACGACGCGAAGGAAGGGAGTGGCGGCAAGGATAGACCGAAAGGGAGGGGAACTCTTTGTTTCCATGAAGCCTAAGATCCTCTCTTGGAACGTACGAGGGCTTAATGACTGCAATAAACGCCTCCGTATAAAATCGTTATTGTGGATGTGGAAGGTTGATGTGGTGTGTTTTCAGGAAACAAAGATAGAGGTTATTGATAGAAGAATTGTTCGTAGTTTATGGGAGTGTCAGTATGTGGGCTGGTCTTACTTGGCCTCTTTGGGAGCCTCAGGTGGTGTGTTGTTAATGTAGGATAAAAGAGTAATGGAGAGACAGTAGAGGAGTGTGTTGAGGACTACTCGGTCGCTAGTTTTTTTTAAAATGTTGTTGACGGTAGGAGTGGGCTTTTGCAGGTATTTATGGGCCAAATGGGGTAAATGATAGGAGAAGGCTATGGGAGGAGTTGGCAAACTTATATTCTTTATGGGAAGTGTCGTAGTGTATAGGTGGAGATTTTAATTGTACTCAATATTCTAGTGAAAGATCGGGGAACTATTGTAATCCTGTGGCTATGGAGGATTTCTCGGAGTTCACTTTTGACTCGGACCTCATGGATCTCCCCCTTGTTGGGGATGAGTTCACTTGGTCAAATAGTCGGGTTTGGTCAAGATTGGATAGATCTCTTGTCTCTCCTTCGTGGGAACCACATTATCCGGAGTTATGTCAGAAGAGGCTGCCCCGAGTTAGCTCAGATTACTCCCCTATTTTACTAGATTGTGGAGGTATTCATGGGGGTCGCCAGTACTTCAAATTTGAAAATATGTGGCTAGCAGCTGATGGTTTTGAAGAGCGGGTGCACGCTTGGTGGTCTTTGTATCAGTTTGAAGGTACTTCTAATTTTATTCTTGTAGGTAAGCTTAAAGCTTTGAAGCAGGACCTAAAGAAGTGGAACTTGAAAATTTTTGGTAACATCGAAAACCAAAAGACTACCCTTTTGGAGGAGTTGCAAAAGTTAGAGGGACAGGTATTGATGGGAGACACCTCAGATGAGGTATTATTGAGGAAGAGTTCGGTTGAGACTAACTTGGAAAGGGTATTGTTGGTGGAGAAGACTTCATGGCGACCTTTTGACGAAGATGAAATTTATAAGGTCATTACAGGTATGGCCAAGGACAAGGCGCTGGGTCCAGATGGTTTTACAATGGGCTTCTTTCAAAAATGTTGGGACATTGTGAAGGGGTATATGTTATAGGTCTTTCATGAATTTCACTCTTTTAAAAAGTTTGAAAAATGTCTTAATGCGACGTTTATTGCTCTCATTCCAAAGAAACACGGGGCTACGACAATTGAGGAGTTTCGTCCTATAAGTCTAGTTAGTGGGGTATACAAGATCATCTCGAAGGTTCTTGCTAGTCGATTAAGTCAAGTGTTGGAACAAATTATTTCCAAACCTCAAAAAGCATTTATTCGTGGGAGACATTCTTGAATCGGTTCTTATTGCAAATGAGTGTTTGGACCACAGGATGCGGGAGGGAGTTCCAGACATCCTTTGCAAGCTTGACATGGAAAATGCATATGATCATGTGAATTAGGAGTTTCTCTTATACTTGCTCGGGAGATGTGGTTTTGGCGATAGGTAGATCTCATGGATTAGACATTGTATTTCCACTGCCTGCTTCTTGGTTCTAGTTAACGGCACTCCTGTGGGGTTTTTTAACAGTTCTCGTGGTTTGAGGCAAGGAGACCCTTTTACCCCTCTTCTGTTTGTTATCTCTTATGTTTGTTATAGTTATGGAGGCTCTCAACCGGATGTTGAAGGTTGCGGTTGGAGGAAGGTTCCTATCAAGGTTCCAGGTGGGTAATGGCACTAATGACTCTATCATCATCTCACATCTCGTATTTGCAAATGACACCTTACTTTTTTGTGAAGTGAACCATAGTCAAATTCAATCGCTTCAAGCTTTGTTATTATGTTTTGAAGCAGTGTCAGGGCTTAAGATGAATCTTGGTAAGTCCGAGATGGTTGCGGTGGGCGTGGTGCCTAACATCAATAGCTTCGCAAGGCTTTTGGATTGTAAGGTATCTTCGTTGCCTATGAAATATTTGGGCTTTCCATTGGGAGCAACGTTTAAGGCTAGAGCTATTTGGGATGAGATAGTGGAGAAGGTAGAGAAAAGGCTGGCGGGTTGGAAAAGGGTGTATTAATCGAAAGTGGATTGTCTCTCTTTAATAAAGAGCACCCTAACTAATCACTCCACCTATTTTTTTATCTTTGTTTCCTTTGCTGGTAGGGGTGGTGAATAGGATTGAGAAACTCTTTCGGGCGTTCTTATTTTTTTTTTTTGGGGGGGGGGGGGGGCATGGGGGAGGAAAAGAAATTCCATCTTGTTAATTGGCCTACCGTATGTTCCTCAATGTCGAATGGGGGCTTGGGAGTGTGCAATTTGAGAACCTTCAATAAAGCTTTATTGGGGAAATAGTTATGGAGATACCACTTGAAGGGGGAGTCATTGTGGAAGGAGATTATTGACGCTAGATATGGAAGTGCTTTTGGGGTGTTTGGTGCTCCAATGGAGTGAGGGGGGGATATGGTGTGGGCTTATGGAAATTTATAAAGAAAGGGATGGCCATGCTTTGAAAAACATATCCGTCTTGTGGCCGGAGAGGGTACTAGAATCAGGTTTTGACGGGATGTATGGTGTGAAGATTGCGCTCTTGAGAGAGTTTTTCCAGCTCTCTATCGTATTGCTACTACTAGGGATGCTTCAGTGGCAGATGTGCAGGTGTTCTCCCACGGCTCTTACCAATGGAATATCCTTTTTAATAGGGACCTTCATGCTTGGGAATTGTCCACCATCTCAGATTTTTTCAGATTGCTATACTCCATGAGACACCTCACGGCATAGAGAGATAGAATGCAGTGGAGGTTTAATGACCGCAAGAAATGTATAGTCAGGGTGTATTACAAATTATTGACATCACAAGCTAACGCTCCCTTCCCTTTGAAGAATATTTGGCGGTCTCGTATGCCTTCTAAAATAGCTTTCTTTGTATGGATTGCTGCCCTTGGGAAGATTTTAACCACGGACAATTTGAGGAAGAGGGGATGTGTTGTGTTGGATTGGTAGTATATGTGTAAAAAAAATGGAGAATCAGTGGTCCTCTCTTATTGCACTGTGAGGTGGCAAGGGTGTTGTGGGATGAGATCTTTAGAAGGGTTGATATTACTTAGGTAATGCCATCGAGGGTGGTGGATTTATTAGGCTGTTGGAAAATGATTCAATGTTATCCCCAAGTGGCGGCAGTGTGGAAGATGATCTCATTGTGCATCATGTGGTGCATTTGGTCGAAAAGGAATGAGCGTTGTTTTGAAGACAAGGAGCACACAATGGCGGAGCTGCAGAATTTCTTTGTACACACTTTAATACTTTGGTTTTCAACTATTGTACTAGATGGGAACAATGTGCATGACTTTTTGTCTTTAATTTATCATTCATAGAATGTATTTAGGTGTTTCTTTTGTATACCTCTTGTGTACACAGGTTATGCCTCACAAGCCACTAGGCCTCTCAAAGGAAATTCCATCTAATCAAGGTCTCCAAGAAAGTCTGAATTAGGCTTGAGAATTAACCTATTCAAATATATTTCCACAAATTCCATCTACTTCTTAGTTTTGAAGTTGCATCAGGCTTGAGAATTAACCTTTCAAAATATGAATTAGTGCCAGTGGGGGCTGTCCATGAAGCAGAGAATTTAGCTTCACTCTTGGGTTGCAAGGTATAGCTTTTTTTTTTATAAGTAAACGGTAGTATTAATAAGAATAGGCATAGCCCAAGTACACAAGAATGTATACAAGAGATAAACCCTATCCAGTTTGCTATAAAAGAAATAAGAAAATCATGTACATTTAGGCCATTAAAATCTACAACAATAGCCCAAAGAAATAAGGTGCGGAAAAATAGAATTTTAATATCCTCTATTGTCTGCTCCTTATCTTCAAAAGTCCGCACGTTACGCTCCCGCCATATGCACCACAAAATGCAAATAGGAACCATCTTCCACACAGTTTTGATTTGTGGAGCACCGCCCGGCATTACCCAGCTAGCCAATAACTCTACCACTATAGCAGGCATCACCCAATTTAACCTTATTCGAATGAACACGTCGCTCCACAAGGCTCTAGCAGTCTCACAATGTAGCAAAAGATGATCCACTATCTCGCCAGCTTTCTTGCACATACAACACCATTTTGGAATAATTACTCGGTGCTTCTGCAGATTATCAGTAGTAAAAATCTTACCCAGAGCCGCTATCCAAGTAAAAACTAGTGCTTTGTGAGGCGCCTTATTCCTCCACAATCCTCTCCAAGGGAAATGAGTGTTTGGAAGCGAGGTATCTTAACTTACCATTGGGTGTTTCCTTTAAATCTGAAAGGATTTGGAATGGTGAGGTCGAAAAGGTGGAGCACAGATTGGCTGCTTGAAAGAGGTTATATTTGTCGAAATGTGGTAGGTTGACTTTGAGTAGAAGCACTCTTTCAAACTTACCCACCTACTTTTTGTCCTTGTTCCCGCTTCCCACAAAGGTAGCTAACCGTATTGAGAAGTTACAAAGGGATTTATTGTGGAGTGGATTGGGGGAAGAGTTCAAATTTCATCTGGTTAATTGGTTAATGGTTCGTACTCCAATTTTTGGGGGAGGATTGGGGATTCGCCACTTGACGAAATTCAATCAAAGCCCTATTGGGTAAATGGTTGTGGAGGTACCAACACGAAAGGGGGCCCTATGGAAGTTTGTTATAGATTCACAATTTGGAGAGGTTTGAGGAGGATGGTGCTCGAATGAGGTACAAGGCACACATGGGGTGGGGTTGAGGAAATATATTAGGAGACATTGGGAGACCTTTTGAGGACATGAACATATTGTGGTGGGCGATGGTTCTTGTGTCAGATTTTGGTATGCCAAATGGTGTGGTAACCATAGCTCCAAGATACCTTCCCTGCTATCTTTGAGCTCGTAAGAGAAAAGGATGCATCGATTGCCAATCTTTTGGCCTTTTCCAATGGATCCCCTCAATAGAATATTGATTTCATCTAGGCAGTCCAAGATTGGGAGTTGGAGACTATTATAAAGTTCATTGCGGCATTGTATTTTAGGGTGCTACCGATGGTGCGGGGCACCCCTCCCCCCTCCCCGACCATGGGTGATGTTTTTTTCCCCGCCTGGCATGGGCGGCTGGGGCGGGGAAAACCCCATCCCGCCATTATATTAAAAAAAAAAATTTTGGTCTAAAAATATTTTTTTACCAAAATTAAAATAATTTAAATAATAAATTAAAATTTATAAATATAAAAAAATTTAAACTCATTAGAGTTAGATTTTGGATTGATTTGGCCTCCTAGGCCAATCTTTATATAGGAGGCCAAGGCAATACAATAGTCATCTTTAAGCAATGTGGGACTTACTACTAAGTCCCACATTGCTTAAAGATGACTATTGTATTGCCTTGGCCTCCTATATAAAGATTGGCCTAGGAGGCCAAATCAATCCAATGACTTGAATATAATTTTAAGTCTTTTATAAATTGTGTATATCTATATACAATATATTTATTTAATATATATAAATAAAAAAAAATTTTAATGTGGGGCGGGGGCGGGGGCGGGGGCGGGGCAGGTCCCCGCTGGGGTCATCCCGCCCCCCGCCCCCGCTATGCCCTCTCTATGCGGGGCGGGGCGGAAGTCGGGCGGGGCAGCGGGGGCGGGGCCCCGCTGCCCACCCCTATTGTATTTAGTAAGTATGCCAGGGGGCACCAGCAATAAGATGCACTGGAGTTATTCCAAGAAAGGTAATTTCACTGTTAGATCATTTTACCAAATTCTAATGAGTCCTAGAATCACCATGTTCCCGTGGAAGAGTCTATGGCAGACAAAAGCTTGTTCAAAAGTGTTTTTTTCGTTTGGACAACATCACTGGACAAGATCCTAACTACAAATAATCTAAGGAAGCACCGGGTAAATGTGCTGGATTGGTGTTGTATGTGTAAGAAGCATAAAGAATCAGTAGATCATTTGCTTTTACATTGTGAGGTGGCCAGGATCATGTGGGATGCTTTTTTCACAAGAATCAGATTGTCATAGGTCATGCCTCTTAGATTTGGATTTCCTCGCAAGTTAGAGAGGCCTTCACGGTAACTCACAAGTGGCGGCCATTTGGTGAATGGTTCCTATTTGTATGTGTTGGTGTATTTGGAGGGACATAATTGTTAGAAGCTTTGAAGATTGCGAGAGAACAATGGATGAGCTAAAAATTTTTCTTCTTTAAAAATTGTTCTTATGGGCGGGGGCCATAGTTTGTAACGGACTAGGGCAAGTTTGGAGAGTGAGATGAGATAAGAGTTTTGTAAATAGTAATAAGATAGTTTATAAATAGTAGTGAGATAGTTTGAGTTGAGTATTTTTTGGATTTTGGGAAAGGAGAGAAAAAGTTGAATAAAAAATATTATAAGGTTAAAATATTATAAGAATATAGTTTTATAATATTATTTTTGTTTGGGATTTAAAAAAGTTGGAATTGTTTTTTATTTTTTGTTTTTTATTTGAAAATTTAAAAAAGTTGTAATGATTAGTTTGACAATTTTGTATTTGAATTATATTTGGGAATAAAATGGATGAGATAAAATGAGATTAGATGAGAATTTTATGTCTCACCCATACCCCAAACCTGCCCTAGTGTCCATGACCTACTTTCGATTGTAAACTCTAGCTAGGTGCTTCTCAAGTATACTACTTGTGTACATGGGCTTTGCCTATTTCTATGAATAAAATTTCTTGATTACCCATCAAAAAAAAAAAAAAAGAAGGTTGTTGACATCTAAGGTTTGGCTAGATTCAATGAAAGCTGACTTAGTTGTGAACAAAGTAGCTAATTTAGATAAAGACCATGAATATTAAAAGCAGGATCAACATCCGGTGGTTATAGATGACATTTCTGACACATCGAACAGCATGAAATAAACATAATCCTTCATATGTAATGTATCCATGTTATACTTGAAGCAGCAAAGGTAAGAATACTGAAGATGCAATTTTACAAAAGATTGAAAATCAAAATATATTTTGGTTCAATAGGCATCTCTTTGTGAATCTACAAAAACATATCCACATGCATATATGCAGACACACATCTCTCTGTGTAAATGAATTTTTCAACGAGTAATTCTATATATAACCATGAAGTGCGTAAAAGTCACGTAATTGCTTTGAAAAAGAGTAGGGTCCACTATTAAAAAATTAATTTTTTTATGTGGGTCTCATGTTTTATTTACTTTTTTCAAAGCGATTACGTGGTGGTTGCATAATTCACGGTTGCAAATATCTTTTCTCTTTTTCAATAATTGTGCTTCTTCACGAGTTTGTGTACATATGTACATTCTGTGTTTAGAGAGAGAGAGAGAGAACCTTATAATCGTAAAGCTCACAGCCAGCACAACCACTACTTTCACTCAATTTTCCACTGTGAACACGTTCAGGATCATCATCTTTTTCTGGATCAGCTTCATTTTCAGCATCATGATAACCATTATCTTTCATATCTAGATTTTCATCATCAGTTGAATCATCTGTCCCACTGTTTTCAATCTGCGAATCAGCTGAGATGGAGCATCTATTAAGGTTTTCATCCTGAAACAACGGATCAGGATAGCTAAGCACTACAATTTGATTATGGAAAAATAGACACGAGCTTGAGAATCAAATAAAGATAAAGTCTGGCACAAGTTCGAAAGCTAAAATCAGAATTGTCCACATCCTAGCCTGTGTTATATGGACACAGCAATCTAGCTCATGGTACCCGAGTTGAGATAACATTAACACCAGTGTGAGCATTGAGATAACATTAACAGCAATCTGCACTACTCACACTGCTGGAATTCCATGTAACATATGACTATGTCTGATATCATAAATCCAAGGCTTACCTTTAAAATAAGTGAAGTTAGAATGACAGAAAGAAGTTAAGCCATGCCTATTTTTCTTTTCTTTTTCTTTTTTTTTTAAAGAAAAAAGAATGAGTCTGCTGGATGAAGGGTATCTTACATCAAAGAAATTATCATACTCCTCTAAGAGAGTTGTAATAATTGCTTGGGCATTATTAGCAGCAGTTGCCGCAGCAAGAAGCTGGGCTGAATTATCACCATTCATTTCAAAGATGTCCTCCAACTCACACTCCCCAGCTAATAGAGGGCGTAGGAGCAAAGGTGCCATGCAAGCAGCAACAGCAGATGGAGTCATCCGGTTCTCATGAGCATGAGAAGAGATGGTATGCATCATCTTCAGAATTCTGTGGATAACATCATGAAGATAATTACTAGAAAAAAAAAAAACAGACTTTAAATACTAGATCTTAAGTAAGAAAATACAGTCCACAACAAACTATACCAAAGAATCCTACAATATTTTCATAGAATGGGCATTGCTTGGGTAATGCCCAAGAGGGTGGTTGATTTATTTACTTGTTGGTAACGATGCAAGGCCAATTCATATATTGAGGATGTATGAAGGACGATTCCTCTATGTATCATGTTGTGCTTATGGATTTAAAGGAATGGAAGAAGTTTTGAAAACAAGAAACGTTCTTCGGATGAGCTAAGAAGTTTCTTCTTCCATTCTTTATTTCTTTGGGCATCTTCTTGTGTTCTTAATGGAGCTTGCTTCAATGACTTTCTTGTATCTCTTTCTAGCTCCTTTTTATGTAACTAGGTGCATATCTCCTGTGTACTTGGGCTATGCCTATTTACTTCTATTAATAAAATGTTATCTTGTGAGTTTGCAGAAATAGTGGTGAAACAGTGGATCATTTACTCCTACATTGTGAGTTTGCTCGGGCCATATGGAATTACCTTTTCAGCAGAGTGGGATTAGCATGGGTAATGCCGGGGAGGGTGGTTGAACTACTAGCAAGTTGGAGAGGGATCACAGAGACACCACAGATTGCAGCTGTGTAGAGAAGATGGCTCCCATTTGTATTTTTTGGTGCATTTGGTGAAAGTGTACCCTTAATAAAGAGTACACTTTCAAACCTACCTACTTATTTTTTATTTCTTTTCCCAATACCAACTAGTGTGGCGAACCGTACTGAGAAACTCCAGCGTGATTTCCTATGGGGGGGTATGGGGGAGGAGTTCAAGTTTCACCTGGTAAAGTGGGAGCAGGTCTGTCATCCTATCTCTGGTGGAGGTTTGGGGGTTAGAAATCTAAGGGTATTCAATCGAGCATTATTAGGCAAGTGACTGTGGAGATTTGCCAGGGAACCAGACAATCTATGGAAATTGGTGATTGAGAAGAAATGTGGTGGTTTATGGGGGGATTGGTCTACTAGAGAAGTCAGGGGGGCTTATGGAGTTGGTTTGTGGAAATACATAATAAGAGGATGGGGGGTGTTTAGCCATTATGTTAAGCTTCAGTTGAGTGTGGGCTCGAGGATCAAATTCTGGAGAGACGATTGGTGTGGCAATAGGGCTCTAAAAGATTTGTATCCTTCTCTTTTCCAGATTGCAAGTGCTAAGGATGCTTCAGTGGCAGAAGTTATGGAGATATCAGGGGGACAGATCCTTTGGAACATTAATTTTAGTAGGGCTATACAGGATTGGGAAATAAGCACCCTTGAAGATTTCTATGGCCTCATATATCCTATGGACAAAACAGGTGGCAAGAGGATGTTATGTGGTGGACTCTAGCAGACAAAGGTATTTTTTCCGTTCGTTCTTTCTATAAGGCCCTTTATCAAGAGTCTAATACTCAATTCCCTTGGAGAAAGATATGGAGACACAAGGCACCTCCTAAAGCTTCTTTCTTTGTATAGACTACTTCTTAGGGGAAAATACTCACCACTGATAACTTGAGGAAAAGGAGGATTATTATTGCAGACTGGTGTTGCATGTGTAGAGGAGGGGGAGAGTCGGTAGAGCATCTCCTCTTGCATTGTGATACAACAAGGATTCTCTAGAATGAGGTATTCGCTCGACTGGATAAGGCCTGGGTTATGCCAAAGACCGTGGAGGCAGCTATGGCTAGTTGGTCTAACATAAGAGGCAGGCAACCAATTAAAGCAATTTGGAAGATGATCCCTCTTTGCATTATGTGGTGCTTATGGCAAGAGCGCAATGAGCGAACTTTCGAAGACTAGGAAAGATCATCGGAGGAGGAGCTTAAAGTTTTATTTTTTAGAACTCTATGTAGTTGGGCTATTGCTGTGGATTTTAATGGCATTGCCCTACATGATTTTCTTGCCTCTAATGTGCCTACCTAGTTAGGGCATCAGAGTTGTATACTGGCTTTGCCTTTCTTTGATCAATATGATTTATTTATTTATCAAGAAAAAAGAAATGATAGACATTTTGAGGATCATGAACGCTCCTTGGAAGAGTTTAAGAGTTTTTTCTGGAAGACTTTATTTATGTGGGCCATTCCTATAGATTTAAATGGTCTCAGCTTCCATGATTTCCTTGTAACAGTTTCTAGTTCCTAAATTGGTGTAATCACATGTATACTTCCTGTATACTTAGGTTATACCTATCTTTAGATCAATAAAATATCTTCTTACTTATCAAAAAATAAATAAAATGTTATCTTACTTATAAAAAAAAAAATCCTACAATCTGCAATTACAAAATATGCATATCTCAAGCTTATTCACACTGTAAAACTGATAAGTAATAGAGCAATTATTAGATAGTCCCGGAGTACGAAAACGTGATATCCACAACCTATCATAGGATGCCATATCTTAAAAAGTAATGCTTGTCAAGGCATGTTGTGATGGGTTGGGAGAACCACATCATCTGTACTCTGAAAGTACCTAATAGTTTTCTCCAAATAATAATACCACCAAAGCATATATGGAAGCTGGCAGCAGGTCTTGCTTAACTGGATACACGGAATTCAAATCTCTCTTGTCTGTCATTTTAAATCTGCCTTTAGAGAGCATGTGTAGACTAGCCCAAAGTCCACGATTTTAACAAAGCCCACCATTCCACATTCAGCCAACGAAATGTATGCATTAGAACTATATGCTAATGATATTGGGCCTTGGTAAGTGAAATACAGATTGCCTTAAGAAGTTATTGTTTGATCACCACCCAGATACTAGGTCTATGATAAATTAACTAGAAGGTAAAGCACAAAACCAGCCAAAAGGTAATCCTTACTGAATATCTTAAAAATATAACCAGACACTTGCAATTAATAAGCTCTCGTTCAATAAGCCTCAGGTGAAAGAAGCTCAGAATTTTGTTGCTCGAATGAAAGGTCGTTTATTCATTTACTTACATCAAATGCATTTGTGATTGCATGTCCTTGCATGCTCTTTACATATCCAATCATTGAATTCAATTCTTCCCCTATTTCCACCAAATCCAATTTTTTTTCTTTAGAGCATTGTCCATAAACAAGCGTTTAATGGAGACATTCTTTAATATATGAAAATCAATTATGTTTCCTTACATATTTGTTTCATGAGCAAAAGATGGGAAATTCATACATAATTTCTTCCTCCATTGTTAGCCTAAAAAGTATAATCATCTTCCCACATCAGTTGTTTCCTCCAATTATGACATCTAAATTGGAAACTGTTACATGCTGGTACTGAAATCTGTTCGTAATTATCCCTGGGCGAGTTGGGCTTGACAGCCTCTCTTGACCAACATGTGCAGTTTAATGGGACCTTTTGGGGCATT
Organism: Juglans regia; assembly: GCF_001411555.2. Classification (NCBI taxonomy): domain Eukaryota; kingdom Viridiplantae; phylum Streptophyta; class Magnoliopsida; order Fagales; family Juglandaceae; genus Juglans; species Juglans regia. The sequence goes on along the minus strand of NC_049905.1, from coordinate 19,703,622 downwards.
CCCTGGCAGGTAGATATATATTTTTTAACGAGTGATAAAAATTTCATTATAAGCAAAACAGTTAGATATTTGTAATTTCCACAACAATAATTTCCATTTTCTTCTTTCACTTCAAGTGTTATAGGACAGAACAATATTGTTTTTTTTTATAGGTTAGGACAGAACAATATTGTGGACATAGGCAGAAAGTTTTCAGTGAGAAAGAACTTTAAATAAGAGAGAAAATCTCCAATATATTAGGGAAACTTTTTTTTTTATATATATAAGTAAGAAAAAAAAGGCCTGGGAAAATTATTTAAGAGAAGTTCTACTCTATTTGTCATAAGCTAAAATGGAGATGGCCTAGGAAACAACTGGAACTTCCATATCTTCAGAACATATATAGAGAATAATATACAGTCCTTTATGTTATAACTAAAGAAGTAAAGTGGGTGCATATTCTCTTCAATAATGAACAGTGTATGATAAAGGGTACCATGTTACCCATAACCTTCACTTCCCTTCCAAAGTCATGATGATATAAGGCTATAGAAAACCTATGGAAAGCATGCCAATCCAACAGCTGGACACATAACTAAACCCAACCCCAATAACCAAGTCCATCTAAAAGAGTTTAGGAGAGGCAATTTTCAGAACTAGCTTTCACAGCCCAGATCACAACTAAACAGCTGTTGCTAAAAACACAAATTCGTCCAATATAATTTTATTGGACCAAAAGTACTGATACATACAATTTAGATCCTGAGAAACTTAACTGTTGCGGATACATATGCTTTAAAAATGAGAAAATCCCAAAATAAAACATGATAAAAACAAAGGAAAGCTTGGCAATGCAAAGGACGCAGACAAGGATGTGAGGGAAGAATGCATCATGTAAGAGAGTTAATAGACTACCTCTGCAATAAACGTCGGTTTGGTTCAGGAAATGTCTCCATTATTGCTGAACGCATTGCATTTACTCTAGCCTCTTTCCGATCGATTTCTTTTTGATAAGCAGAAATTTTTAATATCAGTAGGTTATACAATAAAAAATAGAGAAACAGAATAACTAAGCATAGGTATCGAACTTAACCACCAAAAAAATATAAACTGATTCTTCTAGGCACCCAACTTTTGTTGGAAAATAATAAAATAAGAAATATATATTTGTTAAGATATAAAAATAAATAATAAAATCTATCTTTTCTCATCAGCTTAAGGTTTTGGGACAAGTGGTGATTTCACAATATTCTTTTTATAAGTAAAAATTTACTAATATCAATAGGCATAGCCAAGTATACTGGACGTATACATATTAGCTTAATCTAATACATATTCTCTTTAAGACACTAAGTGTACCAGTTCCACTAACCAGTAGACAGAATCACAGAACACCAAGGGCTTTTACTATTCCATAAATATGCCCATATGATTACAAAGATGCATAATAAACAGTAATACTTATGACTTGTTTCCAAGACATAAGCATCACATTCAGCCAGATAGAGAGGCTATTATATGTTATAATAAGTTTATCGGCATAGAACCTGATCAAATGCCCATGTGGTAATTAAAGTCAATGAAAAAGAGCAACTTGTCATTGACTTTAAATGAACTGTGATGTGTAGAAGCCCAAGGAATGGTTCCAAATGCTTAATTGTGACATAAAAAGGGCGGAACTTAAGTTCTTGTTTTTAACTCTGAATATTATGCCAGCAACCAACACAAATCTTACTTTTTGTCCATTGCAGTTGATAGTGGGAACAGTCATAGTCAGACCTTCAAATCTTACGAATGATCAGTCTTTAGCTTCTATCAGGTTGTGTAGTAAGCTAACTTCCCCTATCCCACCCCTTTTTTTCCCATGCAAGACAATTTTGTTAAGGTGTAAAAGGGCACAACCCAATATACACAGGAGCTATACAGGAGAAATCACCCAATTAGGGAGATGAAGTTAAAAAAAAAAAGACATAAATTCCATGTAATCGGAAAAGCTAGAACTATTATGAGCTGATAATCTTCAAAGCATAATGGCACTTAGCTCTACTACTGTACTCTCTCAATCTTCAAAGCTTCAAGTATTGTGTTCCTTCAAAATACACCACATTAAACACAAAGGAGCCACTCGCCAAACTTCAGTGCTGCACCAACCAACATTCCAACCTCTTCAACAAGCCAACTCTACCACCTGTTGTGGCATGACCCATGCTACAGAAAAAGAGAAAAAAAAAAAGGAAAACCAAGGCCCACAAAGCTCTAGCCGCAGCAGAATATCTTCCCATTTAATGATTGATTCTATTTTTATCATTTCTATGTAGTGACCACTATGATTTTACCACAATGATCTCTCAAATAAATGCTAAAGAGAATAATGAAGGAAAAAACATAAAATATCATTGAACATGAACCATCCATAGTAAAAATTATATGTACAAATGAAACGACAAAATGTAACAATAAATAATTCAACTTACTGCAAGCCTCTAGCAATGCAGTACAGCAGGATGCTGGAACTGGAGACGAGGGTAGTTCCCTAAGAACAAGCTGCAGATCCAACACTTGTGATGAATTTTAACCGAACGTATTAAATTTATTTGCAAGGAAGATTAGATAGGACAACAATTACCTTAATGCAGTCCCCAACAACATGAGCATTCTCATCAGGAACAAATTCAGTCTTGCCTTAAAAGCATAAGGAAATTAAAGGGATGGCCTCAGTTTGAAAGGAATGTGCACAACCAAGTAGAATAGGCTCAACAAAAATGACACTCCAGTTAAGCCAGAAAGACATCTATAATGTTTCATACCCCAGTACGAACAATAAAACCATTTGGAGAAGTAGAACAGATACCTTGTTCATACTCTTGAACTCTACGGTCTACCTCCTCAACATCTGCAGATTGTCGTAAAATCCCTTCAACGTTGATTCCTGTCGTGGAAAAAAAAAAAACAAGGTCAATAACAAGAAGGCAAAGAATGGACTCCCAATTAAATGAATTTTATCAGAAGGCAGAGTTTATCAGAATAAATGAATTTTATCACGATAGTATAGGGGTGTAACCTGAATACACAGGAAGTATAGAGGAAAAACACCTGACTTAGGGGAAAAAAGAAGCAATAATGCATGAAATTTACAGTAGGAAAGTGTAGATTGTGATGGGCTGTTAGTTATCTAGCATCATCCAGTTGACACTAACCTCAATCACCAAGGTTTCAGTTTCTACGTACTTTTTTTTAACAGGTCGAGGCAGTTTTAGGAAAACTAAATTGAGTCATGGTTCACAGCATCAAGCATTTTACTTTGCCCTTTCTTTTTAACCCCAAATCATGAACATGCAATCAGATCTGCACACCGACAATGCAACCAAAAACAACATAAATTCGGACAAGTTTTTATCTTAGAGAAAAGAAGTAAATGGAAAAAGGAATGTTACTTTTCACACTGAATAAGTCATCAGTCACAGGCTGATGTGGTGCATTTTAATTGGTTTCTTATGTCAATTACTTAAATAGAAACCCACTTAAATTGTACCGTATTTGTAACAACCCAGGGAAATCGCTAGCTACATCTTTTCTATAACCTGAAAAGGCTAGTCAATTTGTAACTTCCCTAGAATCACTTATAAAGCTTAGTTTCACAAAGTAGTCAATGTGGAAAGTTAACACCCATTACATGTACAACCTATCATCCATTCTATGTGGGTGATCCACACACCCAATGTGGGAATTGGATCTTATAACATGAGCCAAGTGTGACTGTAACTTATTCAGCGTGAAGAGTAGCATTTCTCAAATGGAAAAGTAATGATAAACCATCAGACCTAGCTACAACTAATATAGGAAGAAACAACAACTGAAATCTAAGCAAATAAAGATCAAGTAAACTAGGAAGATATTCTCCAATAATTGCAAGAAATTATAGAAAATAGATTAACCTAAACATCACCACAAAAGAAAAGTCCATAACATGGCAAAGCCCAATTTATTATACTACAACCTGGAAGCTAGATTGTCAAAATACCCCAACACTGAACAAGAACCAAGAGAACTAGAAAGATGTTTCAACTCCTCTAAAAAGTTTCCTACTTATGCTACAAAATGAATCTATAACATGTGTGCTTGAGGTTTATTTTAGTAGAGTCAAGCCATTCTTGAAATAACTAATTTCCCAGATTTTGACATCTTCTGCAATGCTCCTTAGAGGGCCTACCAGATCTGCTCCGCACATTGAACAGAAGAAAACAACTATAGGAGTACAAAGTTTCTATTATATTTTCTTTCATAATAACTTATCAAAAACATTAATTAATTTTATATGTATTCAATATAATGGCTCAGAGCCTAAATCAAATTCAAAACTCATATTAAGTTCCCAAGTCAACAAAGTAGATATGACAGGAAAAATATCAAGCCAATCAATCCCATTGCCAGTCCTAAAGGAGGTGTTAGCTAGTAAAGCATGAACTGTAAGAGGAAACTGCAATCTAAAATCAACTCCACTAGAAGAGAAAATGGGTGAACAATCCTATTAGAAAAACTCAATCTCTATATCAATTGGCAATAAAATTGGGATGTAAAGGACTCCTTTTTTCAATTCTTAGAAAGAAATTTAAAGATCCAAAAGTTATAGGAGCTATGAAATATGAGTAATGCTACGTACAAGCTCCAAATAGGCAAGCTCTGCACAGGCTCTTTGTAAAAAAGTGGGTCCCACCAAAAAAGAAAAGGACTTTTTACACTTTTCCATGGTGGGGTCCACTTTTTTACAAAGGGACTGCACAGGGCTCGTTTATTTGGGGCTTGTACAAATCATTACTCATTAAACATACCCATTATGGTGTCATGTGCAAGGAATGTTTCTCGGCTATACAACTTGAGAAAGGAGGAGAGAGCAAAGGAATGGTTATGTAAATATAAATAAATGAGACCACAGTGCGAAGGGGGAAAAAACACAACAGATTAAGAGAAGTTGGAAAAAAAAAAAAAACCAACCAGAATTTGATATCGGCACTTACCATACTTCTCAAGAAAACAAAGAGCTTTCTCAAGAAAGGATGGTCCACCATCAATATCTTCTAGTGCAAGCAGAATTGGTCTTCCAACAACCAAGGATTTAACAGGACGCTTATCCCTCCCTAGATGATAAACATGAAATCTTGTGATACTAGAGTATATGTATAACCAAGTGAAGATAAATATATATTAGGCATATATGTGTCAGATGCATATAAACATACTTTTTAAAAATATGTGTGTAAGAAGGCTGCATTAAAACACAAGCTAGCAGATGAACTGATATTTCAATGAAAATTGTTAACCAAAATGTTAGAAGAACAAATAAATTACATACATTGCTGTAAAGATCCATCAACTGAATCATTTGTGTCATTCCGAAAAATCCGATTGTATTCCATAACAGGGTTAGCACATGGGGCTTGTGCAAGGGCATGTTCTAGGGCTGTCTTCCACTGGCACAAATCCTCAGATGTCTCAGCCTGGAAATAGGAGAAAACACACATTTGAGAGAAAAAAAAAAGTGCATAAAAACAAACCATTTACAGGAAAATGAGAAGCAGTGATGCAGATTTCTGTCACTCTGGAAGAAACTAATAGTGATAATACACTTGTAAATGAAGCACCTTTAGGGTGAACGCTCGGCCATCACATCCATCTGGAAACAATATGGTCAATAGTTTTTTATCTTCTCTAACTACAACACTGCAAGATAAACAGTTACAGCTATAAGCCAGATGGTTAAAAACATTACTCCAAGGAAATTGAAGTGACGATGCATACCTCCCAGTATTGTTTAAGTCAATGCCACCCAAAGTCAGGTTTACTTCACCACCTCTTTGTGAAAGTGCACTCTACATGACAATAATTTTTTTTTAAAACACAAATGCATTTGTTTTATGTACATTATAACCCAAAAATTCTTAACATGGTCAAGCTAATCAAGGTACTACTGATTTGCTAAGATTTTACTAAGGAAGTTGGAAATACCATATAACTAAACACAACTGTAACACCAAACAAATCGTCTCATTCCACATTACATGTCCCAAGATAGAAAGATAGAACAAATTTTTAATAACGTTCACAATTACGGTTTGATGAGAATTACAAGTACAGGGAACTACAGAAGGATGAAACTTTTTTTTTTATAAGTCAATTTTATTAAGATCGCAGGGGGCACAACCCAAGGAAAGGGCCGGGGGATTAAATTCAAAGGAAATCAGAGACATGAATATAATAACATTAATATAGATCGCGTTAATATAGAATAGAAGTTAAAAAGGGCACGTATAACAAATGGGCATGGAGCTTTTAGCTTTTCGTTTCTTCATGACCACATGAGAAAAAAGCAGAGGAAGATCTCCTCGCTGTTCATCTTTCTCTTTTGTCCTCGCCTTCTTTCCATGTGAAATTGTTAAGATACATAAAGCAGTAAGACTAGCCCATACTGTATGATTCTTATAATCAATAGGTTAAAGCATGTTTCCAAGTTTCTGCTCAGACCAAGTAGAAAAATTAGCTTACTAATGATTTGCAGGGTGCCTCCCAATAATCACTATTTTAAAACCTAGTTATCATGTGAGAAATCCATACTTGAAAAGAAAACGAGGGCATCTAAATACAAATTGTATCTCCAATGTGACACATAGGACAAGGATTGAAGGGATTCCCCATATCATAAAGGAAAACCAAATACGATTGCTTGGGGAAAAAAAATTTTGAAACACTAAACGGAAGTATAGATTCAACTCAACAGACAGAATATCGGTGATTGTTGGGATGTAGTTTGATATCATGATTTAAAAGCTGCAGAGGGATCCCTTTTTGCAGGAAATTGAAAATGAGTTTCAGCATCATTTGACAATTAAGAGGATTTGTAACCTTAGATGAGAAAATCTAGGTTTGAGCCTCCTAATCGAAGAAATAAGCCTGAAACGGTGATTCGCAGCAAAGACGGGAACAACAAGAGAAAACATAAGGAAAGTAAAAATGTTGACCAGTGTTTCTTTCTAGTAGCTGCATTGTAGAACCCAGTGGAGAGGCAACATTATATTATATCTCCTTTCTGAAAGGGGTTTCTGCAAGCAGCTGGCATAGAGCATGAGAGCTGAAATAAAGTACTGCTACAAGGGGAAAGTGATGGAGAAAGACCACTCAATCTTTTATCACCACAACTAATTTGTAAGAGACAATCTCCATCAATACTTTTTTTTTATAGGTAAAATAAGATTTTATTAATAGAAGTAAATAGGCTGTCGATGGAGGTCTTCTTGCTGGTTTTTCCGTGGGAGGTGTTAATATTTCTCATCTTCTCTTTGCCGATGATACTTTACTTTCTTGTGAGCCAGACCATGGTCATATTCAATATTTGAGGGCTCTTTTGCTTTGTTTTGGAGCTGTTTCGGGCTTGAAGGTGAATCTTTCGAACTCTGAAATGGTTCCTGCGGGTACAGTGTTTAATGTTCAGGGATTGGCAAACATCCTGGGCTGTGTAAGGTATTATCGCGACCCATGAAATATCTTGGTCTTCCATTGGGGGCTGCTTTCAAGACGAACCCTATCTAGGAAGGTGTGTTGAAAAAGATTGATAGAAGGTTGTCAGGATGGAAAAGAATTTATTTGTCAAAGGGCGGTTGATTAACTCTTATCAAAAGCACTTTATCTAACCTCCCTACATACTTGCTGTCGTTATTTCCACTACCTGCAGGTGTGACATCTCGTATTGAGAAAAGATTTTGTAGTTTTCTTTGGGGAGATATTGGGGAGGAAGCCAAGTTTCATTTTGTTGGTTGGGATAAAGTATGTTCTCCGGTAATTTGTGGTGGTTTGGGAGTGCACAACTTGAGGACCTTCAATAAAGCATTTTTGGCGAAATGGTTGTGGAGATATCATCAGGAAGGGGAAGGCCTGTGGAGAGTTGTTATAAATTCAAAATACAGGGAGCTTGAAGGGGGATTGGTGTTTTAATGAAGTTAGGGGGGCATATAGTGTGGGTTTGTGGAAAAACATTCGTTCCGGATGGGAGAGGTTCTCCAACTTTTTTAGGTTGGCGGTTGGAAATGGTCAGAGTGTTTACTTTTGGCATGATGTTTGGTGTGGTACAAGGGCTCGTATTTTTCTGTCTCTTTACCAGATTTCTAGCGATAAAGAGGCTGTGGTGGCTGATTTGTTGGTGTGTTCCAATGGTTCTTTCCATTGGAATGTCAATTTTTTTTAGAGCAGCTCATGATTGGGAACTTGGAATGTTTGTTGACTTTTTCGATTCCTTGTATGCTATGTCATTCGGTAATGTGATGGAGAATACGATGATTTGGATTCCGGTTGGGAGTAATAGGTTTTCAGTGCACTCCCATTACAAGGCTCTCTCGGGAGACTCTAATGATTATTATTTTCCTTGGAAGGCTATTTGGAAGTGTAAGGTCCCTCCTAAGATTGCTTTTTTTGTATGGAATGCTTCTATTGGGAGATTGCTCACCACTGATAATTTGGGGAAACGTGATCTCATCATTATGGATTGGTGTTTCTTGTGTAAGAAAAATGGGGAATCCATGGATCATCATTTGTTACATTGTGAGGTGGCTCGGTTCTTGTGGAATGAGATCTTTAACCGGACTGTTGTGGCATGGGTTATGCCTGGAAGAGTTATGGATATTCTTAGGTGCTGGAAAGGATTAGGGGAAATGCTCACATTGTCATTGTGTGGAAAATGATTCCCCTTTGCATTATGAGGTGTTTGTGGATGGAGAGAAATAAGAGGTGTTTTGAAGACCAGGAGTGTTCCTTGGACGAGCTGAAGAGAGTCTTTTATAATACTTTATTTCCATGGGCTTCAGGCATTAGTTGTAATGAGGACAGTTTTCATGATTTGTTTGAATTCCTGACTAGTGCTTAGGGGAACTTAGGCATTTTCTGTGTATACTTCCTATGTACTTGGGCTATGCCTATTCCTATCAATAAAGTTTTACTTTTACTTATCAAAAAAAATTCCTCTGTGGAAAAGTGAAGATTCCTAAGCAGGATTTGAGTCCAGGTAGCCTCTCAAGCACATCTTCTTCTGTCTAGTTGGCAGCATTATATAAGGTTGTTTTTAGTTTCTTTTTTGTTTTGAAGTATAGGATATATGATGCTTATTAAAAAAGGCGGGCATGCACTCAACCAAATGGCTTTGGGCACAAGCTGCATTTGAAACTCGATGTGTTCCCAGTATTCTGCAATTCGGCAAGTGTGGCATTTTGCTACATAGCATTCTCCAATAGTTTTTTCTTATGAGCAAGCATTCTATAATGCATCCCCAGTAATAAAAAAGAACACACAATCCACCAAACACCAACATCGTAGAACAGTGAAAAACAAATAAAACTAAAAATGGGCAAAGTAAATAACCATACTAACTTCCCCCAAAACAAAAGAAAGAAGAAATTATTTGTACTAACAGGATCATTTTTGAAGAAAACTAAAGAGATACGTGTGAGTATAAACCACCGCTTCTTCCAAGACTTCCAGCCTATTCCTGCAGAAGTCCAACAGAAAGTAACATAAGCAATATTTAAAGAATTCCTACTTATCAAAAAAATAAAAAATAAAAACTTATCAAAAAAAATATTTAAAGAATTCCTCCACCAAAGGAATCAACAAGCGGAATCCAATATTGTAAAAATTATTCCACACAAAGGGGAATCATTACATCAACTATTTTATAAGAAGAAGGATCCATAGGACATATGTGATTTTTTAAGGATAATTCATAGTCCAAAAGAAACCCAACACTAGTTGAAGGATTAAACACTGTTGGTAAACCAATTACCCCAAAAAGATTGTGCTATTAGTAAACTGGCCAATGAATTTCCCTAACCCGAGGCAATGACAAGTGAAAAGCTAATTCATAAAGACAGACAACAGCATAAAAACTGACAGAAGAGAAATTCTTCAGAAGGGATTCAACCCCAGACCACTGGCCTATGCAGGTTGTTACAACAATTCTTTTGGCAGATTTCAGTAAGTAGATAAAAATAAAAAGAAAAAAGAGAGTTTGCATACAAATGTGAGCCCAAAAGAGACCTGTACACTTCTCACCCAAATCCATTTTACAAAATATGAGATACATTTTCCTTCACAAATTCAGGAAAGTGTCTCTTTCGGTCTGGAGGGAATCATTTTTTCAATCAGTAACAGAATTTTCATTAAGAAGTGCCGAAAGGCAATCCAAGTTCACTTGAATCAGTTTTTTCTCAATCAATAATGCATCAACTGAAAAAAAAAAAAATCACTTAATTTTAAATCTATATTTTCTTTCCTTGTTGTTTTGAACAATTTCTCATCATTCTATTTCATTATTCTTTAATAATGACTTTATTTCTCATAAAAGACAAACTATACAAAAGCTCCTAAAATATCCTTGTTTCACATTTATGCATGCCATCTGCTAAACATCTAAGCAGCAATCATCAGCAAGTTAAAATTTAAGTATGACGTCTATCTAATATTTGTGTTGACAATTGCCCAATAAATTTTTTTTTTTATATAAGTAAACGATTGTATTAATAATAATAGGCTTAGCCCAAGTACACAAGAAGGTATACACGAGTTAGCACCTATCTAGGAAGAAGAAAAAGAAACAAGAAAGTCATGAATGCCAAGGCCATTAAAACCTACAGCTATGCCCATAAAAATAATGTTCTAACAAAATGTGATCTAAGTTCCTCTATAGAGCATTCTTTGTCTTCAAACGTCCGGTCATTTCGCTCCTTCCATATACACCACAAGATGCAAATAGGCACCATTTCCGCAAATAAGCACAATTTCCCAATAAATGACTAAATCTTTCACAACATTGAACAAATTTAAGCTTTTGATAAGGACATTATAAGTTTTTGCACTAAATGATGTAAGTAAAGACTAGCGGAAGCTCTAAGAAATGGTTTAGTCTGGATTTTGTTCCGAAATTCTGATGGATAAATTATTTCTTTATAAACAATTCCATCCCTGGGCAATTGGAGTTCATTACAACGACATAGTCACACAAAAGCGATGCAACAAAACATATATATGATAATTATATAACTAAATAAAACTGTAGGACCTGAGCAACAAAAATAAAGAAAGAAAAGGCAAAACAAACTTTGTGACCAACCTTTTGAAGATATGAAAAGCGGACCACTCTTGAAAACCTGTCCAATCATCTCGTGTTAGAAACTGGAGCAATCACCACCTGCCTAGTGCTGAATAAAACTAAGTTTAACATTAAGAAATGATGAAAAAGCATATGCATGATTAGAGAGCATTAGATTTTCAGCACTGATGATTTTTTTTTATAAGTAATATAAAATTCTATTGAAACTAAACTGGTCAATAGGCAGCCAAAGTACACAGGAAGTATACAACCGAGAACACCTTATTACAAGTTAGGAGCAAGAAAGTGATACAAGAAAGTCATGTAAACTGGCTCCATTAAAAACACTGGTGAATAATTTCAGGAGGAGAATTATAGTGAAACAATTGACATTTTATATGCAAGAAGAGTGGGGAAATAATAGATTATCTTATATTACACTGTGATGTAGCTAGGGCAGTTGGGGCTTCAGCCTTCTATCTTTTTGGTGTGGACTGGATCATGCCTCAAAGGGTGGTAGAGTTATTGGGTTGCTTAGATGTTAGGATCTTGGTCATTGTTGTGTGGAACTGTAGAGGATGGTCCATTTGCGAGTAATGTGGTGTGTGGAAGAAGCACAATGTGTGGAATTTTAAATCTTCTGGGAAGACGCCATAATTTCTCGGATCCACTGTGCTAAAAACACTTTATGTGTTAAGGTTCCTCATGATTGTTCTAGCTTTACTTCTTAGTTAGATTATGTCTTTTTGTTTCCCTTCGCTTTTTAAATTAGGCACCCCTCCTTTATAAATCACAAATACATTGGGTAGTGCCCCTTTGTGCTTTTAATAAAATTAACTTACATATTAAAGAAAAAAAGTATTTCATAGTCAAAGAAAATAGAACAACCATTGCCAAACCTATCAAAAAAATCCATAAGATATAATCTTAAGTATAATGATCTACGAAAGCTACCAAATTAAACAACATAAAATTAAAAGGCAAATATATTGGTGTTTTTCAACTACTTTCTACTGCCTATACCAAACAATTTGGGGCTGGAAGGACAAGAATGAAACCAACATTGTAATCCAGTGGGGCCACACATTTTGGAGCTAGAATAAGCAATCAGGCTGAAGGATTTTTGTAGCACTTGAAGTAAATTTCAAAAATAAAAAACAAAATAAGGGAATAACGACAAAAATTAAAATAAAGCTTAAAGAAAGAAGAAATTTTCAAAGCTCATATAAGTATTTAATTAACAATTGTATAAAACTCAAGTAGATGTAAAAATAAATAAATGAATAAATAATAAATAATATAAAAAGTGGTGTACAAGGTTTTATTTTTTATAGGTGGTGTACAAGGTTTTATAGAAGATGAATTCCTATAAAATAAAATTTGGTATGTGGTCAGGGCCTCCCTGCCCCCCATGCATTCGTCCCTATGTATGGGTTTTGTTAATGATAGCGTGCATTCATCTATGTTTCTTATTTTTTTTGTATCTTACATTTTGGGTATTTTTGGTTCTAGTTATTTCTCTTGTGATGGGCTCGAATCAGAAGCTCTTAATCGACTCAAAGATTTTTTATTTTCAACGCATAAATGGTTAGTGGTGGTGGATTACATAGAGAAGTCGCAAGGTCACCAAGTTCATCACTGGTGATGTATCTATTGTGGACTGGTTGGCAAAAGTGGTGGGTGTTTGCGGTCCGCCGACTGGTTCTTCAGAGTTTTACAAGATTCAGAGACAAGGGCATCAGGCTTTGTTGGCCTAGCAATGCCATAACACGTATGGCCCTTTTTTGACGTTGTCTGAGTATGGGAAAAGGTGAGGCGTGGTTTCAACAGTCCCGGAAGGACAAAGGGTGAGGGATGGAGGCGGTTTGCAGCAATGCTTAGGGACGTTGCTACCCCTTCCTCTGTTTCGGGTTTGGATAACAGAGCAAATTAGAGGGCTTTTCCTCTTGGCTACACTTTTCAAGAAAGAAGGGCTCTTTTATGGAGAGTCTCGAAGAATCCGCCACTGAATTTGGTGGCTCATGGTAGTTCAAAGGGTCATCGGGATGTTCATGGCTTGACCGGCAGGGACGTTGTGAAGCTAGACTTACAATCCTTTCATCTCCCCAAGGACGATGGTTGGTTTTTCAAGGGAGGCTTGACAGGGGATAAAGACGGGTTTTCGTTATTGGCCATGCAGAGAGATTTATTGGACATGAAGGAGAAGGTTGATCCATGATACAATGGGTGGAATTGGGCCAGGCCTCATCCATGGGCTCAGTGGGTTTAGAGGCTGGCTTATTGCCTCATCCATGGGCTTGGTCATCGATTGGGCTGGCACAGACTCCATTGTCGGTGTCTGGCAAATGTCGCCAGAAAGTGAAGGGGAGTTTTTGTTGCAGGATGACTTATGGATGGCGGTGGTTGGGTAGGAAGGTAACTCGGTTTTGTCTATAGTCCCGTTTGTCAAGGGTTTTAGTTCTGTGGAATCACTTCTGATGGTTGATCCGTCCTTGTTTCCTGTTGAAGTCCCTCAGTAACTGGGGATGGATAAAGGGGCTTTCCCACAGGAGTTGTTAAACTCTAGAGTTGTGCATAAGGCCGTCCTCCCTTGGGCTCTCGAATGCTTCAAATTTGCAAATGGTCCTACATGATGGGGACTGTTCTAATGGGAATGAGGTTGACCTTTATGCACATTTCCTCCTAGTCCAACTTCATCCAACATTTCGGGTTGGGTTCTAAAAAAGGTTGATGAGATTCAAGCCCGTGTTGGGATCTCTTGTGATGGTTTTGAAGAGAAATTCAAGGCTCTTCTAATTACTATCAAGTATGGACGTTCCTTTGCCTTGAAATCAGCTTCAAAGAAAGAAATGGAATTAAAAAGATTAAAGTGCCCCATTAAATATGACAATAAGGAGGGGAGTGGAGGGGGAGACAGATTGAAAGGGAGGGGGTCTCGTTTTTCTTATAAAGCCCATCCTCTCCTGGAATGTTAAGGGGCTTAATGATCCAAACAAGCGTCTTCGTATCAAGTCATTATTGCGTAGTTGGAAGGTTGATATAAGTGTGTTTACAAGAAACAAAGTTACGTGTCCTCTTGATGTGGGACACGAGTGGTGGAGTCCATGAAGGGGTGTATTGGGAATTTTTCTGTAGCTTGTTCTTTTAAAAATGTTGAGAATGGATGGGTGTGAGCCTATGTGGGCAGTTATGGGCCAAATTCGGATAGGGAAAAGAGACTTTTGTGGGAGGAATTGACAGGATTGTATTATCGTTGGGATGTGATGTGGTATATGAGCGAGGATTTCAACATTACTCGCTCCCCAAGTGAGATATTAGGAGAAGTTAGTCTTCTTTCGGCAATGGAGGATTTTTCAGAGTTTATTTTTTAGACAAGGGGACCCTTTGTCCCCTTTTCTTTTTGTTAGAGCCAGCCGTTTGGGGGGGGGTTTATGGCTTTTCTGTGGGAAATGTTAATAATGGGTCCATCACACTTTCTCATATTTTTATTGCAAATGATACTCTTATTTTCTACAATGCGGATCATGGCCAAATTCAGGCTTTAACGGCAGCACAGCACGCTTTATGTTCTTGAGTCGTTTCAGGCCTTAAGGTGAATCTTGGAAAGTCTGAGATGGTTCCAGTGGGGGTGGTGCGCAACATTATTAGTTTGACGAGTTTTTTAGGTTGTAAAGTTGCTTCTTTGCCAATGAAATATTAGGTCTTCCATTGGGGGCGCCTTTTAAAGCTAATGCTATTTGGGAAGGGGTTGTTAAGAAAATTGAGAAAATGTTGGTTGGTTGGTAACGGTAGTATTTATTAAAAGGGGGCAGAATTACTTTAATCAAGAGTACCCTTTCCAATCTTCTCACTTATTTTCTATATTTATTTCCATTGCCTACAAGGGTGGCCAACCGGATTGAGAAGTTATTTCGTGCTTTCCTGAGAAGTTTCATCTGGTTAGTTGGAATAAAGTTTGTTCTCTTATTTTTAATAGAGATTTAGGGGTTTGTAATTTGAGGATCCTTAATAAAGTTTTGCTGGGGAAATGGTTATGGAGATATCAAGTGGAAGGTGAGTCGCTTTGGAGGAAGGTTATTGGTCGTAAATATGGAAGTGTTTGAGGGGATGGTGTTCTAATGAGGTAAGGGGCATATGGTGTGGATCTATGGAAGTTCATTAGAAAGAGATGGGAGAGTTTTGTAAGCCATGTTAATTATGCAGTTGGAGAGGGACCTAGGATCCATTTTTGGTTTAATATTTGGTATGGTGATCAAGCCCACAAAAGGGTGTTTCTTGTCATCTTTCATCTGGTTTTTTATAGCTATGCTTCTATTTCAGATATGTTAGCTCATTATAATGGCTCTTTTCATTGGGATGTTTGTTTTACTAGAGCTGTACAGGATTGGGAAATTGATGAAGTTTTAGCTTTTTTCAGTTTTTTATACTCTTTGAGGCTTGGTGGTGATGATGGGGATAGGATGTTGTGGAGGTCCAAGGGAAGCAAAAAGTTCAAAGTTCGATCGTGTTATAAGTTGTTGACATTTCAGAATAGTCCCCATTTTCCTTGGAAGTGTATTTGGAGGTCTCATATGCCTTCCAAAGTTGCTTTTTTCATATGGACAGCCTCTCTTGGGAAATTTTGACAATGGCCAATTTGAGGAAGCACGGTCTTATTGTTTTGGCTAGTGTTTCATGTGTAAGAAGCATGGAGAATCGGTGGATCATTTACTTTTGCATTGTGAGGTAGCAAGGTCATTGTGGTACGGAATTTTTTGTAGAACCGGCTTGACTTGGGGCCTTTTTTTTTTTTTAAGTAAGAAAAACATATTTAATGAAACTAGGCGAAGCCCATGTACACAGGAAGTATACAAAAGAATCACCTAATTACATTCTAGAAACTTGAAAATAAAACAAAAACTCATGAGCATTTCCTCCCTTAAGGACAATAGCCGAGAACCACTGCAGCAAAGAAGACAAACAATTTCCAGATATCCTCAACAGTTCGCTCCATGTCGTTGAAGCACTGCTCATTCCTTTCTATCCATAAACACCACATAATACACAAGAGAATCATCCTCCACACCACTGCCAATTTTGAGCTTATGTGCCTCCTATTCCAACAAATGAGTAGATCCACCACTCTCATTGGCATAACCCAACTCAACCCAACTCCACTAAGAACCCCAACCCATAACTCCCTAACCACCTCACAATGTAAGAGTAAATGATTAGTCGATTCACCATTTTTCTTACACATGAAGCACCACTCCGTAACAACCATGCCACATTTCCTTAAATTGTCAATCGTCAAAATTTTCCCAAGTGTAGCTGTCCAAGTGAAAAAAGCAACTTTAGACGGCATGAACGCCCTCCAAATACTCTTCCACAGAAAAGAGAATTGTTGATGACCAAACAAAACCTTATAATAAGATTTAACAGAAAATTTTTTGCTCCCCTTATGTTTCCACAACATTCGGTCCCTCTCATTTCCTCCTATATTCATAGAATACAAGAAACTGAAAAATCTGCAATCTCATTAAGTTCCCAACCCTGTACATTTCTGATGAAAGTAACATTCCAATGCACAGTCCCATTAGCACGACTCAACATCTCTAAAATAGCAACCTGCAGATTTCCAGCCAAGCTGAAAACAACCAGGAAAATAGAATGAAGGGCTCTCTCACCACACCATTCATCAAACCATAAACGAATTCCTGCACCCTCTCCAACCTCAAACTTAGTATGTTTTACAAAACTTAGCACAACTTGGGTGATGCCTTTGAGCGTGGTAAATCTTCTTGTGTGTTGGAACGGGCTTCATGGTTGCTCTTAAGTGGATGCGGTTTGAAAGATGGTTCCTTTGTGTCTTATGTGGTGTATCTAGATGGAAAGCAATGAGCAGTGTTTCAATGATAAGGAGCGCACTTTGGAGGAACTTCGAACTTTTTTGTGCACACATTATTGCTCTGGTTTTCTGCTTTAGTGATTAATGGAGCTTCTACTCATATTTTTTGTTGTGGTTATTTTCTTCTTAGAACGTATTTAGGTGTTTCTTTTGTATACTTTTTGAAATATGGGCATCGCCTATTTCATTCGTATTAATAAAACTGTCTTTCTTACTTATAAAAAAAATATATGTATGTTGTTGTGGGAAGAATACAAGATGTAATCAAGCCCTACAGATTTTGCCAATATTGAGAGGAAAAAAAATATTAAAATTGGGATCCTAATAGGTTGATTAGCATGTGGGTAAAAAATTCTCAATATCAAAGCTTCTCCTAATGGGATATCAGGGTACGTTTGGGTACTGAGAAGTGTTGAGAAGTGTTGAGAATGTTTGTGAATAGTAGTGAAAAAGTAATGAAAAAGTAATAATAAAATATTGAATAGTAGTAAAAAGTAGGTGAAAAGTAATGAATAGTAGAAAATTAGGTAAAAATAATAATAAAGTAAAGAATAGTAGTGGCCAAACATACCCTAATGAGTAATGGTAAATACACTCATAGAATAAGCAAGCCCCACGCACTCTTTTTGAAAAAAAAAAAAAGGGGTCCACCATTAATAAAATAATGTTTTCATGTGGGTGTCAAATTTAACCAATTTTTTCAAAAGGGAGTGCGCAAACTTGCATACTTTATGACTGCAAAAATCATTTCTCTATCTTAATTTGCATGCATGTGAATCAATTTATTTAACTCAATTCTTTGCTTATAATAAAATATGACTTTCTCAATGACCAAGTACTTTTAAAATTCAACTTGACTATCTCTATATATAAGAAACAAAAGATTCTCATAAAAACTCTCCATGTCAACCTAGTTATAAGAACCTATAGCAATGCTTGTACACAAAAATGCCAAGTAAACAATCATGTAAGAAAATCAAACAAAGTGAGGCCTAGTTTGGATAGTGAGTTGAGATGACATGAGAAATGAAAGTTGAATAAAATATTATTAGAATATTATTTTTTAATATTATTTTTGTTTTGAAATTTGAAAAAGTTTGATAGTTTATTGTATTATGTTTGAAAGTTTGGAAAAATCAAATTAATTAGATGAGATGAGTTGAAATGGTTACATATCCAAACCTAAAAGTAATTGAATTCTGTTCGGCTGCCCACAATAAATGACCAAAATGAAATTCATCTAATACTAATCAGAAGATCCGGACCTTTTTTCCTTTCTTAGCACAACATTCGTACTCGGATTACTTTATTTTCTTCTTTTCTCACAGTCACAGAAGAAGATCGATTCAAGTAAATGCACTATGAGGAAAGTGGACCGACTACTATAAATTTCTGATTACCATAAACTTCAGACCGGTACACCAAGGGGATCCGTACCTTGTTTGAAGCCGTAGAAGGAGCCGACATTTGCACCAATTCGTTCCGCTCATACGACATCGAAATGGTGCTCAACCCAATCAAACTCACGGCCGAAATCGTCACCATTTCCACAAAAAGAACCGTTGACAGCCCCCCATTGCGTCTAGCATGAATGTAACACCCAGATCGGGGCGTCGAGTGGTGCGGAAACTAATCGGCGGGATCTGACAAGGAAAGCGAGTTAAAAGAGCTTCCAAGACTGGAACTTTGATCGGAGAAGCGTAAAGTAAATGCACCAACCGAATCACACACACACACTCTTACAGTAAAAGTAACAATCTTCCGGGCAATTTTTTCTATAATTTTTCTGTCATTTATCTTGCGATAATTTAGCGAGAGTGGGGTTATTAGGTGGAGAAGGGAGCGAGCAGTTATATATCTCTCTCTCCGCTGCTACTTTTCAACTACTTTTACTCCCGAATGCTGAATGCATACAGTGGTTGACAGGGAAAGACTGCCACAGGAGATCGGGTTGTCTGTAGTCAAGCTACAGTCCAAATCAAAACCCAATTAACAGACAAGAAAATATTATGTTCAATTCAATTCAATAGAA
Source organism: Juglans regia (assembly GCF_001411555.2). Lineage (NCBI taxonomy): Eukaryota > Viridiplantae > Streptophyta > Magnoliopsida > Fagales > Juglandaceae > Juglans > Juglans regia. The sequence continues at coordinate 19,684,599 of NC_049905.1, read as the reverse complement.
AATAGGTTTATCTTTATAGGATTGATTTAAATTAGAAATTTTAAATCTAAATATACTCTATACACTAATTTAATAGTAAAATAACTCTTATATTATTAAAATAATTCTATTATAAAGTTTTTACACTACATATCATTCACATAATATAATTTAAGTTTCTAATATTTAAATTTTATAAATAAAATTATATCATATAAATAATGTGTATTATAAAAATTTTAGAATAGTGTGTCTCTTATTATTAATAATACACATTTTATGTTGCTGATGTGATAAAATTTGACTTATAAAAATAATTTATAAATTTAAATTTTATAAATCAAATTATACCAAACATTGTTATATTCTCAAATGAATAAAAACTTTTAATATTTTCACTTCATATATTATTTAGATAGTTTGTGTATGAGTATTTTACCTTGTTTGCTTTATAAAAAATCAGGGCAAAAGAACTAAAATTGTAGAAGTTGTGGGATAATATTAAGGTAAAATTTGAATAGTGAATTGAGATAAGATGAGTTGAGATGAAAGTTTAAAGTTGAATAAAATATTGTTATAATATTATTTTTTAATATTATTATTATTTTAGAATTTGAAAAAATTAAATTGTTTATTATATTTTGTATAAAAATTTAAAAAAATTATAATGATTAGATAAAATAAAATTAGATGAACTGATATCAACTCTGAATACAAATCTAAATTAAGTCTTATTATTATATTATTATAAGAGTCATGCTAGGCTACAGCCCACCAATGACCGATGGGCGTGCCGCCTAGCACAAATTTTTATTTTTATTTTTTTTCTTATTTTTATTTTCATATTTTTTAATATTTTTAAATATTTTAAAAAAAAATACATCAATCCATTAAAAATCACTTCCTTAATTATTAAATAAAATAAATAAATACATAAATAATCAAAATGAACAAATAAACTCAAACAGCATACTAACACTTTCCTTATTATAATAATTGATCAGCAGCTATTGTTGATATCGTCGTTTTGTTTGAATAATGATCTGTAGTCGTATGTAGTGGAGCCCAAACTGCAACAGCAGGAAAGACGTCTGTCTGTATTGCACCGCTGCTCTATATTTATAAAGTAATTCTAGGAAGGCTGTCTTAAATACGCAACTTTTTGTACAGATGTTTATAAAATAAGTGGGTCTCATTAATTAAAAATAATTTTTTATATTTTTTTATGATAAAATTTACTTATTTATAAAAATAAAAAATTGTAAGACTTATTTTTTTAAAATTTATACAAATCATTACTCAAATTTATATCTTTCTAACAAATTCAGCACCAAAACGACAGATTTTAAAAACTTAAAAAATAAAAATTTACTTTGAACATGTAACCTTGTTCTCTATCTGTTTTTGTAAATGAGTTAACCTGCAAACCGGTCGGGCTGTTTTAAGCAAATAACAGCCCCCGAATAACATTGTGACACGTAGAGTTCTATAGAAAGTATTGTGTGGAAGCAGAGCATCAGATTGTCAAACACATTTGTTTTTCCTCCCCACTTTTCCGAAGATCCTTCCCATTTCGTAAGATCTCCTCTCTCAGAACGTTTCATCTATCGTGTTTCCCAATTCACAATCCCCCCAATTTTCGATTTCGCAAACCCTAACCATTTCGCACAACCTCTCACAGACCAAACCCTCACCTCCTCTTCTCTCTTTGTTTTTCCTCTCCACAGTTTCTCATTTCGCAGTAACCCCAATTTCCCATTTCGCAAACCCTAATCATTTCGCACCACCTCTCGCAGCACAAAACCCTCACCATTTCGCACCCCCTTTGGCAGCCCTCGTCGCATGGCCTCTCGCAGCCGAGTCACACAGCCATCACTCCTCAACGTCCCTCGACGCCACCGCGACTTGTGGAATATTTTTTTCTTTGGTATGCCTTACCCTAACCTAGGTCTTTGGTATGATTTTATCAGTATATTTTAGGACTCCTACAAACGTTGCAAATTGTGGTTGTAACCTAGGTCTCTTGGATTAATTCTGTTTTTGGTTTGCATTTTACTTGTTATCAGCCCTTTCGGAGCCGAGTCGCGCTCGCACGGCCCTTACTCCTCAACGTAATTTGACGCCGCTGCTACTCATGGAATATTCTCTGGTATGTAGCCGACTCGTGTTTGATCATATTCCACTGCATAAATTGTGGCTTTTAATAAAATGTCTTCTGGTTTTATTCTTATTTGATAAAACGTTTGGGTCAAGGCTTTTTTTGTTTTGCTTTGTGTGTGATCAAGCAATACTCTCTGTTGACAAAGTAGTAGGTTCTCAAGTTACAAAAAAAATTTTGAGCTGTATTATGTGGTCAATTCATTATACACAATATGTATATGTACTGATATGGCAGAATTTTGGCTAACTTTCTCAGGAAAATAACTCTCCTGGAATTGGCTTTAACATCCATTTCTTTTATGCATTTTTCATTCTTCTTTCAAGCAGTTCCTTATCTAAATTATTGCAAACGTCAATATGAATTGCCAGCATATACATAGCATGTTAAGTTGAGCTATATGTGTTTGATGTACTTTATAAGTTGTTACTGAATTGTCAGCATATGTGTTTTTGTTAACATAGCTTCTTACTAAGGGCTTTTTTTCTTTAATAGCATGATTTTCAGTTACTGCTTTCAATATTATGATAGGACATGAAGAGTTCGGGTTCTCAGTCCGGGTCAAGTTCTAGGGGTGTAAGATGGGAAGACCAAGGTAGTTTGGAAAGACCACTTTGCTATTGTGATTTGTGGCTGCCAAGCGAAGTTACGGATTTATGGAAAAGCAAATAGTTTTTGTAGAAGATTTTTTAATTGTCCAAACTATAAAAAGAAAAAATAATGTGACTTTTTTGAATGGATTGATCTTCAAAGTGAACAAAATAGCTAATGTAAGATGGCATTGGAGTTAGCTGAATGGAGGAACGACAGGGTACTTCATGAGCGGCTACGCATAGAAGAATCCAAATTTAAAGCAATAGAGAAGAAATACAACAGAGCCTTGAAACTGTTAATTTTATCATGGTTATTTCTTATTATTGTTTGTGGTGTAATTTTTATGTATCTAAATAATTACAATGTATCTCGGTCAGTCCTACGACTCATGTAACCCGTGGATTGAAAGGGTAACTAAACGAATGCATTTTATAAGTAATGTTTTTTGTATCATGCATGTTTCGGGAAGTAGAGTTTCTCCAGCTTTACACTATAGGTCTTTGCATATGATGTGCTTTGGAAGTTCTTCTCCACATCATTCGTTCTCTTCTGCACGGGGCACTAATTAAGATGTGGATTTAACAATATAATTTCACTGCTAACAGAGGCAGATTAGCTTTAAAGTAAATGATGTGTTGTATTACTAGAAATGCAAAGCAATGAAAATAAATTGCCGCATTTATGAAAATATACGTTTTGCAATATAAAGAAGAGCATAAATTCAACAAAACAAAGTCATAAAGTACTTTAATGCCTTCTAGACAACTCCATCTTGTTGTCATAGAAGCAAAAATAAGGATGGGATTCTCCGTAAATGGTGAGTGCATTTTATTTAGAAGGAAAAGCAAATGAGACCATTTCAGCACATAGAGACATGTACAAAAACATAAAAAGATAACTAAGCTTTAAAATGAGACCATTTCTGCACCAGAAAATTAATTTTACAAAGATAACTAAGCTTTAAAATGTAAAGTAAATGCCCTTTTACAAAGATGCAGTTTTTACACAGTCAATCAAAATGTGTCTCTATTTATCAGCAAAAGGTCAAAAATCAAAAGAGCTACGTCAAGGCCCATGGCATAGATTCCTTCAAATGACTCGAATACCTTCCTCAGCTACTCCTCGTCTGACTCAAAACCTTTAATTTTCGCCGTCCTACTGCATCAAATAAAGAGTAAGTTTGACATTTGTGTGCTATCAAATAATCCCACCAATTTAATTTAGCTAAAGAGAATATGGAATAAATTACATACAAGATATAATAAAAGGTGCACTATGAATCCAAATGTTCTGATATGTTGTCAGTTGTTGGCCCAAAATCCCTACAAAAATAACAACAAACTTTATTATCTTCTTTAATTACAAAGCGACAAAATATAAATAACTACAAGGCTATTATACCTCACTAAAAGACAATTATTTTTAGCATGTCCCTTATTCTTGCAAATGCTACAACATCTTTTATTTATTGTTTGTGTTTCCTTTGGGTTATTCGCTCTCAAAGATTTTGGGCGCCCTTTTGTGGGTACCCGTGGAGGATCTTACACCTTTTGTGAGAAGTTCGATACAACTTGACTTCTTAATATTTGATCATCATTGGCCGGCACTGCTCGTGAACATTCTACATGCTCGTCCATTGCAAGCATCTCTTTGTGAATCTTTTCCAATGCAAGTGTGAAAATGATTGTGTTTTTTCTGCTGACTGTGATGCAAGTTCGACAATTCATAAAGTTGTATCATTGACTTATTTTTTCTCATCATAGGCTCATCTAGTTCCAGTCTCACTTGGTCATCACAACACGGAATGTCGGGAATGAGTCGACTCTTAGCATTAATAGTCCATCTGTCTAGAACATAATGATCTGGCAATCTATTTAACTTCGTTTTCTTGCCAAAAACACATAAAATATGCCTACAAAGAATCTTCATAAACTCCCACATGGCATGTACATGTAGCATGTTCTCCATTACCCTCCAATGTCACATGATAAAGAGGTGTTTCTTTACCATGAATTGTCACTCCATATGTCTACGTCTCACCAATCAGATACAATTTTCTTGCTTGGTACCGTAGACTATTAAACAACTCATCTTGAAAGATCATGAAAGGCTTTCTTATATAAATCATTCACGCCTCCTCTTCAATTTTAAAAGTGTCTTCATTATTGCTCACGTAGATTTTGTTTGGACATCATTCTCTTTTTCTTTAAAATTACGTGCACCTATGGCTTTTTCATATTGATGCACGAAGTCACTAACCATAGTGCTTGAACGAACATAATCTTTGAAAAATTTGTTCATGGTTTCACTCCTCTGAGTTATTGACATATCGGCACAGAATGTCGAACGCAAGTAGGCCAGTACCCACTTATCCCATCGGCTGTAAAGATTTTGCAGCCAAGTATTTTCTCCTAGGTCATACTTACCACAATCAAAGCCCATTCTTGCTTGAACTCATCAGTAGTAATTGTATCATGGATGCAATGATGAAAATCTTTTTGAAAGTCGAGAAATTTGTTATATACATAGGCTAAGTGTTCGGGAAACTTCTGTAAAATGTGCCACAAGCACAACCTATGAGTTGTATTTGGGAGTACATCAACAATTGCCTTAGTTATCGCCTTGTCATCATCGGTAATCATAGTTGAAGGGACACTCACAAGTATTACCTCTTGCCATGTTTTCAATAATCATGTATATGATTCCGCCGTTTCAGTAACTAACAAGGCACACCCAAACATTATAGTCTAATAATGATGATTAACTCCAGAAAATGACACAAATGGCATCTTATAAATATCGGTTAAGTAAGTAGCATAAAATGTAACAAAATCTCCAAAATATTAGTATGCAGTTCTTGATCTCGCATCAGCCCAAAAATAACTTCTCATACACCCATCGTTATCAACTTGCATGGAGAACACAAACCCAGATTCTTTGAATTGTCGATCAAGAGAGTATGAATATAACATTTATGCATCCCCCTCTTCAAATATATTTCTCCTTTGGCTTACCAAGTAATTTTCTACATCCTTCCCAATACAACCGACATTAAAGTCACCACCTGAATCTTTATTCAACACTGACATTATCTTCCTTGTCGGTACACCGGACTCATTCAAGGTCATAATAAGTTTTTTTTGTACTTTACTAACTCCTCTATGTCCATGAAGGAAACTAGTACTTTTCGGTATAAGCAAAATATGATTATGTCCAACCACAAATTTGTTGACTATCCACTTTTCACTATCTTTCTTTATTCTCATTATTGCTTTATATTCAGTCTTTGTCTCAGCAGGTTCAGACATTATTCGATCTGTGTCTTTTCGACTTACCTGTCAAAATCATTCTCTTGTGCAAACATAGTCTATTGCACAAAGGGTTTTATCATCTTTCGACAATTGAGTATGATTCGTCCGAATTGTGAATCATTGTCGCCTTGCATATGCCTTATAAAATGCTTGGGCATCTTCGACCTCCTTAAATACCATACCAATAAATGGCTCCAACGGACACTATTTGAAGATGGAATCACATTCATTCCATCTTCGACTTCGACATTGACCCTATCTTCGACATTCACATTACCTTGAATGTCTACACTTTCAGCCTCAAGCTCATCACTATCAATATTATAAATTGGTTCCTATCATACAAAGCCTCACAATTATAAACAAGCAAGTGATGGAAAATCACCAAAATACATTATGTCATTTGAATTTAAAGGCAAATTATAGATTGCAGAAAATAAAATAAACAAGTATAATATTGTATTGTTGGTTTTTTATGCTAGGTTCTCTGAAGATACAGCTCAATATGTATATGACATATCCTGACAAAATAAGTCATATTTTTCCTCTTTAATTTGTTTGAAGATGAATGGAGTTCTTGTTTCATTATCGGATGCATTTATTTTCATCATCCTGACTAAAAAGGTTCTTAAAGAGAACCTTCTCCGTGGTATTATTGTACTAGTTTTGCAACTCCACTAGAATTTTCTTGAAAGTTCATTAATTAAAGAGATTCCACTACTTACAATTGAGATCCTACAACCCAAATCTTACATTAGCTTCCAAGAGCAATCTCTTCAATAAATTCAAATGCACTACATGGTCCTATTTCTTTCAGTTTTCGACTACTACTTCCAGTTCTCATTATATTTCGATTTTACATGGAAACATGACAATATTTCAGCAATGCTAGTCTGGAAACAGTACCATGTATTCATTAGCCATCAAGCAAGATCAAGACTTGAAAAGATGAAAAGAAATCTTAAAGATTATCACCGTTGAGATCCGGATGTGTCTTTCAAACATTTTGTCAAACACATGGTTAGCCATAAACAACCAAGGCATATAACATAAGAGAAATACCTGAGCAACACGAAAACCACTGGACTCAGCCATGAGTTAGTTGGTGAATGCTATGGTGGGCGACGAACCAGTGGCGGTGGAGTGGCGGTGCGTACTGGAATAAATTGTGGGCGACGGACCAGTGGTGAGGAAAACTCGTGGGCGACAGACCAGTGGCAAGGAGAAATAGGTTGCGGTCGGTTGCAGTTCCGTAGTGGCCGAGGAGAACTCTTGGACATGGTGGACTGGTGGCAGTTGCCGCTGGATGTGGAGGCGAGTTCGCGTTCTGGAAGCAGACGGACTCAAAAGTGCATTGACTGGAAGCAGAAATGGAGGGCTGTTATTCATCTATCTCATGCGCACGAGTCTACCGTTACTTAACTATATTTGCTGAGGTGTCATCACATAACTGGAGGGCTGTTATTCATCTATTATCGGACCGACCACTTAGCAGCTGAACTGTAAATATATATATTAATAAAGTAGGATTTATTTTGAAAAAAAAAGTAGGATCTACCATTAAAACATGAGTGATGCTAAATACAGTCATGAATTATGTAAGTGTCACGCACTCTTTTTAGAAAAGAGTAGAATCCAATATTAAAAAATTAAATTTTTTCATGTGAGCACATACTTAACTTTTCAAGAGGAGTGTGTAGCGCTTGCGTAATCCATAACTATAATATCATTTCTCTTTTGAAAAAGAGTAGATTACGCTATTAAAAAATTAAATTTTTTTATATGTATTTCATATTTATTTACTTTTTTTCAAAATAAGTGCGTGGCGCTTGCGCACTCTATAACTGTAAATATATTTTTAATAATGGATCTTACTCTTTTTAAACGTGAGTACGTGGTATTTGCACAGCTCATGACTATATCTAGTACTACTCATTCCATTATATTGAAGTCCACTATCACCACTAGAGTTAATTGTTTTTTACCAAAATTTTGATTTGATAGGCAATAGTTGCATAATGCAATGTTGATAAATTGTGTGGTTGTTTGAGAAATACATCACATCTCATTTCATCTCAAAATTTTTCATAAATTTATTCACAAATATCACTAAAATACAAACATTTCTAATTTCAAATTTTTAACTTTCTCATTTAATAATTACCTAACCAACTTTTTCAAACATCCAAACAAAACACAAAAAATAATATTACATTTTCAAATTTTAAAACAAAAATTATATTCCAACAATATTTTAATTTTATAATTTTTTTATTTAATTTTCTCTCTCTCATTTTTTAAACAAAAATGCTAAATGCAATCGCCTCATACAATCGTTGTGCAATCGACTGCCACATCAGTTAAATGAAATGACCATGTTTCATTTAAGTAGCAAACAATATGAAGTTTGTTTTGGGCAAGTGGGATATAATGTTTAATAAAACGGTGTGTTTTACCAAAATTTAAAACACATCATTTCAATTATTCTCCTCCTTTTTCTACCTTATTCTCATTCGTGACAAAACCGTTACTCCCTGTCGTCGTTACCTCCTTTCTCCTTCGACAAGCCTTCTCCTTCTCAAAGCCCAACGACACTCTCTCTCTCTCTCTCTCTCTCTCTCTCTCTCTCTCTCTCTCTCTCTCTCTCTCTCTCTCTCTCTCATTCCTTCGAGTATTACATCGAAATAGTCCTATTTATAAATGTTTCCCTTTTGGTTTTCAGGTAATTACAACATTGCGGTGAAAGAAATTTTGGGTGCTACCGAGGTGATCAAATTTTTCCCCTTTGAATTTCCACTTCCTTACATCGTAGCGATTCAACTAAAGATTTTGATTCCAGTAGGTATTTTTCGCAATTTTTCTGCTTGCATTATACGATTGACTAAAGTGGGTTTTTCCAAAATATATACACTTACTCTATATTACAGCAACCATTTTAATTTGGGAGCACTCACAGCCATCCAGCATCAACAAACGAAGGTTTATCTAGAAAGATCAACAAGAAATAACAAAAATGCGATGGAAATGAGTTTGAGAAAAATCTAAGAAATGGGTTTGGCAAAACTCTAGGAAATGAGTTTGAGAGAAATATGTTAATGATGAAATCTAAGAGATGGATTTTTTTTTACTTGGTGGAGAGATGCTAACATACCAGGAATTTTGGTTGTGCTCTGGCTTGTTACTCACCTGAAGAAGAAGAAAATTTTAACTTTTTGTTTTACTTCCCGCTTTATTCTTTTCTTTTTTTCTTTCTTTGCTTTTTCTATTTCCATTTTTGCTTTTTTGTTTTTTCTCTTCCACCTATAGGCTAGCCGGATACACCACATTTGTGCATGCCTCTTGTACCTAATAATATTGTTTTTCAAAACTCAATAAAACATTTTAAGTCAAATCATTTCATTGTTATTCACATATTTTTCATTTTACCTCATTCTCTAAGCATCCGTTTAAGACTATTAGTCGTGTGCCATGCAATGCAAAGGAAAATAATTATTAGTTATATATATAATTTGATAGTGATGTTGTCTAAATTCAGTATTTAAAATATTAAAATAGAGAAAAGTAGATGACAAATAGAAAAAATATAAAGTATTTCAAACTTATAAATTCTATTTATATATATATATATATATATATAAATATATATATTCAAATGATACAGCCTTTGAGATTTTTTTTGAAACCTAAATGGCCTGATTATAAGATGTGTAAATGTGATTTCATATCCTTCAATTATAAGATACCAAATAGAGGATGTATAATTTTTTTTTTTTAAATATTTATCATGCATGATTATTTAGATCTAAATTAAGTCTAAAGATTTATTCTTAATTATTTTTAATTCCACCTCTATTCACCACTCCGATCAGCCTTAGAGATGATTGGAATAATAACTATCAATCCAGCCCCCATTTAGGAATGGTGGCGACAACCATAGACCACCGAAATTCGACCGAAACCCAACAAAATTTGATCGAAACTCTTGATGGGAGGTCACCATTTTTTTTTAATTTTTTTTTATAAATTTGTGTTATTTAAATTTTTGTTATGAATTTGTTATTTTTAATTTTTGTTATTCATTTTGTTTTTTAAATATATTTTTTATAAATTCATATTTTAATTATATATATATTTTTTCTTGACAAGTAAGTATTTATAGATAAACTAACAGATACAAGACACAAGTTCGGTAGAGTGGGAGTCCCCTATAGTCTTCCCAAAGCCAATACACATTACAATACAAAAGTAAAAAAATGAAGAGGGTGATCAGAGCCAAAAAATTGATTCACACCCAATTCCCACAAGCGGAGACCGTTTGATAACGGTTTTTAAATAGTCTGATGAACAGACTATTAATCTGCAGCTAGAAGCCACAGTACAAAGGGGTGTGTTGCAACGTGTTGGTCTGGACTGGCTGAAAGAAATTATCACATCCACTTTCACTTAATCTTTGGTTAGGGAAAGCAAAACATAGTGTAGCAACTAAAAACTGAGATGAATCGTCGGCAAAAGGCCACCACTAGTTGTAGCGGCGCTGCTAATCCCGACAATGCCACGCGTGGCGGCAGGAAGCTTCCGTTGGCATATTTTAATTATATTCACTTATCATAAAATGTGAACACTATTTGAAAGCTTGTTAGAGCATTCTCATTGGATTAGCTAAAAGTTAAATTCAATGAGAATTTAGCTATTAAGTCATAAAATAGCTCACATTGAAATAGCTATATTCTAAATATTTGAAATATAGCTACAGTAATATCTAAAATAATTTTCAAATTTGAAAGGAACTATTCATTCATCAAATCTATTTTATATTCTTTTTTTCTCTCTCATTTTAATATCAATTATTTCTCTTTCCATTTTAAATGACAATTGAAAAAATATAATTAGAATACAATTACTAATTAATATATAATATTATGAACATTAAAATATGATAAAATAAAATAAATTCATAATTAAAAAAATTAAAAAATTTTCAAAATTATTAATTACTCATTATTATATAATGAATAAATGGATAATTCAATGTGGAGATTTGATGTGAATAGTTAAAGTTAAATTCATCTTATATTATTTTATTGTCATATAATGAAAAAATAGCTATTTCAATGTAGAAATTTATGTGAATATAATAGCTAAATGTTAAATTCATCTTATATTTATAAAAATGTACTTTAACTTTAGCTAATCCAATAAGAGTGTTCTTGTAGACGAAGTTTTTTTATTTTTCAAAAAGTGTGTATATATTATATATAAATATATTTATGTGTATCTGTGTATATATATATATTCTTTCCGAAGAAATTCCGAGGCGAGCCCTAGTCTGGAGTCCAGTCCACCACCACTACAGCTACTGCTAGCACCGCTGTTTCTTCTTCTTCTACTTCTACTTCTACTTCTACGTCAACCTCAGGAGAGGTAAAGAAGCTTCTTTTTCCTTGCAAATTCCAAGGATAGCAACATTTTAGAATCCTATTTTGTATTTTTATAGGTTTAGAATCCTATTTAGTTTTTTATAGGTATATTTCCTTCACTCTTGTTTCTCTTCCCCGTTGTACTGAAATCTCATTCTTCATTCAAAGTGATCATGAAAGCACTATTAAATCCGCGACACAAGTTTTATACTTCCTCTACCACCTACGCTGTCACTGCCTACTTCCAGCTCTTCTCTTCCATGGTAACTCTCACTTCACACACTGACATAGATACCCGATTGAGGTCCCTTTGTGAAAAACCCAATTCTCAATTCTCCGAGGCTGTTTCCCTCTTTCATCATGCCGTGGATTCTTGCCTCTTGCCTTCTGGGTCAACCTGCAATTTTCTCGTTGATATGCTTGCAAGGTCGAAAAATTTTGAATTGGTCTTTTCTGTTTATAAGAAGATGACCCATGTTGGTGTTTCACCGAGTTTTCTATCATTGAGTGGTTTAATTGATTGTTTTGTGAGTAGGCATAAGCCCGAATTTGCACTTGGGGTTGTAGGGTTGATTGTGAAGGGTGGTTATAGGGTTAATGTGTATGTTATGAACCTTATATTAAAGGGTTTGTGTCTAAATGGTGAGGTTGGGAAGGCAATGGTCATATTCCGAGAAATGGGAAGAAATTGTGTACTGCCGGATATTTTTAGTTACAATGTTCTTATAAATGGGCTCTGCAAGGCGAAGAAATTGGAAGAAGCAGTAAGTATGTTTTTTGAGATGGGGTCAGCAGATTGTCACCCGAATTTGGCGACATACACCATCTTGGTGGATGGTCTTTGTAAGGATGGTAGAGTTGATGAGGCACTGGGTTTGTGGGAGGAGATGAAGGAGAAAGGTTTGGATACAGATGTTATTGTGTACAGTGCCCTTATAAGTGGCCTTTGTTACAAAGGAAGTTTTGATAGAGGGAAAGAAGTTTTTGAGGAAATGCTGACGAAGGGAATTCTCCCGAGTGTAGTCACCTATAGTCCTTTGATACATAAGCTTTGTAAGATGGGGCGATGGGAGGAAACCACCGCAATGCTAAATGATATGACAGAGCGTGGAATTCACCCTGATGTTGTTACTTATACAGGGTTAATTGATGGGCTTTGCAAAAATGGGAGGGCTACTAAAGCCATGGATATCTTGGATATCATGCAGAAGAAGGGTGTAGAGCCCAGTACTGCAACCTATAATGTTATTATTAATGGACTATGCAAGGAAGGCCCAGTCAGTGGGGCTTTCAAAATATTGGAAATGATGACTAAGGCAGGGAAAAAGCCTGATGCGGTTACTTACAATACAATGATGACAAGACTTTGCAATGATGGAAAGGTTGATGAGGCAATGGAACTCTTAAAGTTAATGTTAATTGGCGAGAGCTTTGTTGAACCAGATGTTAGGACATTTAATTTGTTAATTCAAGGATTCTACAAGGAAGGCCGCCTTGATGAAGCTGTGGCAATATATCATACAATGCTTGAACGGGGGATATCTGGTAACATGGTAACTTATAACATTTTGATTGGTGGGTATCTACAGGCAGGAATGGTAGGCAAAGCCATGGAAATCTGGAAAGATGTGCTAAACTTGGGGTTTTTTCCAAACTCATTTACCTATAGTATTATGATTAATGGATTCTGCAAAATGCATATGCTTAGTGTTGCTAAAGGACTTTTCTGTAAAATGAAAACTTGTGGACTTAGACCTATGCCGATTGATTACAATACGTTGATGGCATCATTGTGTAAGGAGGGTAGTTTGGAGCAAGCTAAAGGACTTTTTCAGGAAATGAGAAATGTAACTCATGGACCAGATGTGGTATCATTTAACACTATAATTGATGGAACTCTCAAAGCTGGAGATTTTCAATCTGCTAAGGAACTGTTAATGGACATGCATGAAATGGGTTTAGCTCCTGATCATTTGACCTTCTTCACGCTAATAAATAGATTTTCAAAACTTGGTCAACTGGATGAAGCTAAAAGTGTTTTAGAGAGAATGATAGCTAATGGTTTAACACCAGACACCTTTGTGTATGATTCTTTACTGAAGGGCTTTGCTTCAAAGGGTGAAACCAAAGAAATCATTGACCTGCTTTATCAAATGGCAGATAAGGGTGTAGTACTTGACTCGGAAATAATATCTACCATCTTGACATGCCTATGCAATCTCTCCAAAGATCTTGATGTTATGGATATTCTGCCAAAATTTTCCCAAGAAACATCAAAAGGAGCGAGCATTTCATGTGATGAATTTTTATCAAAACTGAATAAGTCTTACCCGGAACTTAAATTATGTGCTGCATGATATTCTCCACCTCAAGAGGCTTGCTGATGCCATGCTAGATCTCCCACAGTGCTCACTTAAGTCAGTCTTCATATAACCATCATAGGCACTGCCCTAGCAGTTAAACCCGCTCCCAAGTGGTTTGGTGAAAAAGAGGTCATGGATCTGATTCTTATCAGCAGTGGTTAGGGGTCACAGGTTTCATGCTCATTAATCCATGTGGACTGACTTCTGTGGAGTTGGGTTAGACTATGGCTTGATCCTGCATGGAGTAATTGCCTCCCCGCATGGAATTGTCTAACCACTCATCTTCAGTGCGCCAGTCCATGGTGACACCTAGGTAGGAATGCTATCTTCCCTCTGCCTTCTTGTTCAGGAAAAATGTAATTGTGTGAATGATCTTTCATAGTATCCCAATGCTTCTCTATGAAGGAATGCATTTAGATCTTTAATTTATTAAAGTGGTGGTGTATGGTAGGTTGAAAATTTTTAATTCCTTTTTCTTTGGGGTTTATTTGATGGGGATTTTACTGTATACAGCAGAATTTAATTAAGTCAGATTTTGTGTTTAGATCTTGTGTCTTTGTGCTTCCAGCATTGCCCTCGTTCTATCTTGTTGATATCAAATTCTGCTTGAGAACTAATTAGTAGTTTTAACTTTTTTCGGTTGCTTATATTGGTTAAGCGAATAATCTTGAACTTAATGTAAAAGGGAGATTTTTATTCTACTGTGTTTTGAGTTTGATGTTAGAACGGTATCTTGCCTATCCTTCTAGGAATATTGGATGTTTTGCTTCCCTTGCAAACCCTTATGGCTTAATTGAGTGGATTCACCACACGTGAGGCATGCAAATCTGCTTTACCAGCTACATTCTATGTATTGTTGGTTTTAAGATGTAGGTTGATTAAAATGTTTTAACTTGAGTCCACATTTTACTGAATGGACACAGTTTTAAATAAATTAATATGAGATTGATGTCACAAGTTCTCTGTGTTTGGATGTTGAGATGAGTTGAGTTGAGCTGAGTTGCAAATAGTAATATTTTGTGGGTCTTATTGAGATGAGTTTAACTTTTTAAGTTAAAATGTATGAAGTAGGTTGAGATGGGTTTAACTTTTTTATGGAAAATTGAAAAAATAGTGAATCTCATCAATGATTGGTTTGAGATGAGTTGAGTTTGATTCAACATCCAAACATAGCCGCATGAAAAATTCAAAGTGAAAGTGTAGTTGTGATGTTTCGAACTGATGCACCCGTTTGGAATGAGTGTAGGAAACTGCTGGCCTGCACAAGGTGTGGTGTCTCTTGGTAACTGATCTAAGTTCTACCTTGAAATGTTTTCACAGCCAGTTGAAACGTCGATTTTTCACAAGTTTAGCTTTCATTGTTTATAAAAAATAGATTCAGCCCCCAAATTTTTTATTGAAACTCTCTTCAAAAATATTGAAAAACATTTTTTTCTTTCATCATTGTCTACTTTTTCTATCAAGCTGTGGCTATTTTATATTGGGTTCAATGATCTTATTTTGAGTGCACCTATGAAGATTAACGGGAACCGACATTATCAAAGAGCCTAGTGGATGTTGAAAATTGCAGGCGGTGGTATTCTATTCTAAATGTCCAATGTAATGCGCATCAACACTAATTTCTTTCTTTCTTTCTAATTTTAGTTGTTATTTTTTTGTTCTTTAGTTTACAAGGCACGCATATTTTTCTAATGCATACTTACTGTGGCAGGGTCTTGGAGCTCATGGAAAGTTTCAGTTTAACATAGTCAGACCAATGGTTTTGGACAGGCAATAGGTTTTGCTCTTCATACCGAGTATTGAGACTCAGAAGGTTCCGGCTGAGGTTTAGCACTTCAGCTCATTGTATCAAAAGAAAAAAAAAAAAAAGGCACTTCCATTCATCGAATACAAAGATTCCATTCATTTGTCTTTTCTTTAATTGCTTCAAAACCTATGCTGAATATTTTGTTGATTCTGGGGTCTTAGATCCTCTTCAACGCCACTTTCTGAGTTACTGATATATTAGAAGAGAAAAAAATTGAAGACTTCTGAAGATTAACCAGCTGCCCCGACGTTTCTTCGTAATTCTTAATCACCCTTCTCAAGCTCCGAATCGATGCTTTACCACACCATTGGCAAAAATTAGCAAATCATCGGCATATAATAAATGAGTGATCTGCAGCTCTCCACAAGGATTAAAATACTTCACTTGACCCTGAGCAAATGTTTTATTAAGCATCGTAGATAGGAGCTCCTCAGATAAAATAAAAAGATATGGTGAGAGTGGATCTCCTTGACGTAGCCCACGAGAAGGCTTAAAAAAACCTTTACACTCACCATTCAACATTACTGAGAAAACAGGTGAGGAAATTGCATTAAACATCAAGTCCTGCCACTGATCTGAATTCAGTGAAGGGGCATGGCCTTGCTCTTATTTGGGATTGGGCGTGTGACGTTAAATCTGTTTGAACCGTTGTTGGCTAAGGTGCAAAAAAAAATTAGCAGGATGGAAGAGTAGATTGTTATCGTTTGGTGGAAAAATAATTCTTATTAAACATGTGCTGAATAGTATGCTCATTCATCTTTTGTCGGTGTTGAATTTGCCAAAAGGTATTTTTGGGAAGCTCAAATCCATTTTTTCACATTTCCTTTGGGGCTCTAATGATGAAGCTAAGAAGCGCCTGTGGGTTTCTTGGAGTAAGATATGTTTGCTAGTGGAGGAGGGGGGTCTTGGCATTCGAGAGTTGTCGAAAGTGCAAATCTCGTTATTTATGAGATTTGCTTGGAAACTACTGAAAGGAGACTCGTTGTGGGCAGAGTTTTTTCATTCAAAATATGTGGGGCATGGAGGCATCTCTACTATAAGTGAGGAAGGTAGAGGCTCTCGATTTTGGAGAGGGATGGTTCAGGCCATTCTGTTAGTTTTAAATAATTCTAGATGGTTGGTTCATGAGGGAACTTTGAGTTTCTGGTGTGATAACTGGCTAGGAGATGGGCCTCTTGTGGATCGGCAACCTGTGGTTGGTGATAGGGATGTACAGGTTCGGCATCTAGTTGATGGTGCGGAGTGGGATGTGAGTCGGTTAGCACAACTAGTAGATGAGGAGTTGGTGAATCGCATTTTGACGTCGCAGGTTCGTGTTCGAGAGGGCCATGACATCCTAAGTTAGAAGCACACTACAGATGGAACTTTACAACCAAGTTAGCATGGAATATTGTAAGGAAGCAGGATATCTCGTGCCCTTGGAAGAAGTGGCTTTGGCAAAAATATGTTCCAAAGAAGATGTCTTTTTTATGTTGGTGTGCCCATCGTTTGGCCATTCCAGTAGATGAGGTGATAAAAAAAAATAGGAATTCCTATAGCTTCCAAATGTCAGTGTTGTACGTCTCCCCAAGTTGAGTCAGTGGATCATATTCTTTGCAATGGGGAAGGGCCGAGGAAGGTTTGAGATTTTTTTTGCAACAATCTTTAGCATCCATTTGCCGAATACTCGGATTTGGGCGGATGTAATGAACATGTGGTGGTGTAGAGCTTCGAATTACTCCTAGGTGTGTTGTCTACGTGGTGTGATTCCTATTTTTATCTCTTGGGGTTTGTGGAATGCATGATGTGGTGCTCGTATGGAGGGGTTGGAATTTGATTGGAAGAAGGTGGTGCATTCTGTTAAGGGGTTCATTGTAGAGGCTACGATTTTAATGAGGAATTTCCAGAAATTGGGTCCGCTGGACGTTGTGGTTTTGCGTGAGTTGAATTGCCCAATGGTGGAGTTAGGGAGTCGTTTGTCGAGAATGATTTCGTGGCAATTGCCAGGGGCGGGTTTGGTGAAGCTAAATGTTGATGAGGGTTCAAGTGGTAATCCCGGTATGTCTGACGGTGGGGGGATTGTTCGCGATGAACGGGGGAATGTATTGGGGGGCTTTGGGGGATTGTTCGCGATGAACGGGGGAATGTATTGGGGGGCTTTGCTCACTGTTATGGGCAAGCTACTAATATTATTATTGAATGTCGTGCGGTACTAGATGGACTGCGGATGTGTAACCAGCTCGGGTTGAGGAATTTTGTAGTGTAGTCGAATTCAAGTGTTGTTGTGGGCTGGTTTGTCTTAGGATTTTGCAATTATTGGTATCTTTGAGATTTTTGAGAGGAGGCTCAAAGCCTTGTTAGTGTTCTTAATGTTCAGTTTAAGCATGTTTTTAGAGAGACGAATATGGTAGCGGATGTCTTAGCTAAGCATGGGGTGGAGGGGGTAATATGGAGTTTGTTGGTGAAGACATTGGTTCGGGAAGGCTTAGGGGATTTTTACGTAGATTATGCATTCCTTATATGAGACGTTAGGTGTGTGGGGGCAGTTTTTTTATTCTTTGATGTAGAGATGGTTTTCCTATGCCTTAAGTGAGAGTTTAATAATTGGAGGTGCTGTCCTTTTTTTTTTTTTTTGGTTTTTTAACCTGTGAGACGCCTTTGTAGATAGGTATTGAAGAGATGTTTATTGTTCTTGTAATTTTGGTTTTTAATGCAGGTAATTAAAATAAAGTGGCGCTATTCTTCCACCTGGACATGCTCACTTTGTGTGCCGCCCAGTGCAATTTGTAGTTTTTTTTTTTAAATTTTAAATATTTTTTAAACATATTTAAACATTTTTAAATGATAAAAAAATATCAATATACCAATAGTCAATTTCTTAACCATTAAGAATATATATATATATATTTATATATATGAGCAATTAAAATGAGGAAACAAAATGAGTAGACATACTAGCATTATTCAATAAAATATCCTTATTAGTGTGATTCAGGAAAACAGAAGGGAAACCTAGGGCAGGTTTGAGGGGTGGGATGAAACACAAAATTTTCATCTCATCTCATATTTTTTTTCAAATTCTCATACAAAATATAATAAACAATTCAAATTTTTTAAATCTCAATTCAACCTTTTCAAATCTCAAAATAATAATAATACTAAAACATAATATTTTAAACACTAAAATAAAACTCAAAATTCTCATCTCATCCTCAAAACCTGCCATTATTTCTAATTTTTGCACTTGCAGGCCCCAATTCTGCTTTATTCATCTTAATACTTTCTAATTGCACCGATTGCTTCTTATCAAAAGAAAAAAATATATATATCGATGGTTATGTTTGACTTACTAACTGTGCATTTCTGATTGGAGACTTGCACGGATCTCCTTTTTTTTTTTTTTTTTTTTTAATAATAATTTCTGGCTCATGAAATTAAAGGTTAAAGGTATTTTTAGGGGCCTTTACTTGGATTTTTATTAAGAGACATCATCAACAAATAACTACCAGGCTACCAGCTTTTGCACGGGGGTCTCGTGTCTGCATACGAAGTGAACAATTTCTGTTTTTCTTTGCTATTCTCGGTGAAATTAATAATGCTCTGTTCTCACTTCTGTGTATATGTATACAAGAAGGTGAATATCATAATAAGACATTTTTTTTTTAGCATCGAAACAGAGATCCCTTTCCCTGGTAAAACTCAAACTATGCTCATCTTGAACTGTCAAATGCATCCATGGTAATACCATCCCTCAACAGAATGAGGAAAAAAGAAAATTAAAAGTTGCAACAATTACACAGATCATCATCCCATCATTTCACTTCCACAATATTCTTCAACATCCAAATTTACACTTTTTCCAAAACAAAAAAACAAAAACAAAAATTTAACCTAGACCCACAAAAGAATTATGTTACTTTGCACAAGTTACTTAACCTTCTTCTCCTCTTCAATCTCATTACCACCCTCATTTTTTCTTAAAACCACCAGCTTTTCACCGCATCTATCTGCTATAATGCTTGGCAAATCCGCCAGTTTCTCATCTGTGCCCTGATTCTCACAGTTCTCCTTAACTGAAGATTGAATGTCACCTCTAACTGGTGAAGTCATAAGCTCTTTATCATCTGTGCTTTGTCTAACTTCCGCCTGGATGTCACTGACAGCTTTGTGATAACTTTCAGCTGTCTTCATGTTCAAAGAACTCCTAGAATTCTCGACATCAGTCATTTCTTTTTCGAACTCTGGTTTCAAATCTGGGGAGGATTCTTTATTCTCTTGAATTTGCTCAGTTTGTGCATTTCTTGAGACACATGCTCCATCTTTGATTTTGATCTCATCTACAGCCTTAACCTCTAGCTTTGGCAAATGTTCAGGGGGCAAAGTAGATAAAACAGCATTACTTTGCTCCGATGACCTATTCAATGATGTGGCAGATAGAGTACGCTGAATTGTTGGCGAGGCAGCTTTTACCGAACCAGGATGTGTGGCTTCGGGGCCAGGACAAACATGAAGTAGATTAGTTTGAGTCTCTGAGAGAGTTGACACACCACCAGGCATGGATGGTTTGGTTGAATAACCACTTGCAGGTTTGATATGGACAGCATTCTTTGTCTGAGTAGCCTTGATAAACGATGCAACATCTGATGGAGAAGCAATGCGAGCACCAGCAGCAACTGCAGTTGCTCTTAAAACAGAATCAGAACCAATGGTAGATGCTGAAGGTTTCTTCGAGGATACTTGAGATTTTTCTGTGGAACCCAATGATCCCATTGGAGATGTTTTTGTAGGAACAGAGCCTTGATGGGACTTGTCTTTGGCTTGTATAATGCTGCCAACCTCAGCAGCTTCTGCAGTTGTAGTTGGAAGCATGGAGTAACTGATCATGTTTGTGCCAGCTATTCCCCCCATTCAAAGAGAGATCGAAACAAATAACCACTAAAAACTAATTGCATTGATAACATTGGAAACCAAAACATCTAAGCAATCAGTTTATATAAATTAAAACCACTACCTTAATGTTTTACGAACCATGCATCATTTATAGTGTCTTCACAGGAATTATCTGGTTGCCTAGACAAAATCATATCCAGTTTTACCCAACTACGTTTTTTTTTTTATAAGTAAAAATATTTTATATATATATATATATCAAAATGAGTAACCAATTACACTTAATGTATACAAGAACACCTTGCCCATAATAGAAAACCCCTAATAACCCAAAAAGCCCATGAAAAACAACCCAAAATACACCAAGCCCGACCCCAACCCCTTGCTTCCTGTAGAACTAAAACCCTTACCCAAAAACCCCACCCCAACCCCTTGTTTCTCGTCTTCACAATGCCCTCCCTCCTTTAGACTTCCCTCTAGTTGATTGCCGAAAAAAGACGTTGTAACTCCATGTTTTTCTTAAAACTTGATTTTGTTTCAAACGCATGGCTTGCCTCGATCGCAGTAATTAGTTCTTTAAATTGGTCTTCACATCCTCCATGTGAAATTTCCATGAATTGCTGAATATCGTTAACTTTAGGCAGAATCCAATCCACTATTGGAGGAAGAGAGACCAGGGGAGCCACATCCCCAAACACAGTATCCAACTGCACTCCCGACTCTAGGCATTCCTTTACACAAGGCACCAACGCCAAATCCATATTACCCAACTATGTCCATTGAAGTCACCTATGAATTAGAAAAAAAAATAGTCATCGAGGGTAACATATTCATAGTGATAGTCACCTATGAATTAGAAAAAGATACAAGAAAATCATGGAGGGATAAGCCAATGAGCTGCTCCATCGTCATGATCCTCAGAATTTCTATAATATCTTTTCTTTTAGATACACCATATGAGGCAAGTAGGTACCATTTCTACACTTAGAATCCGTGGCAACCACCTAATCCTTTCCAAGAGTCAAAGAGGTCCACTACCCTTCTAAACATGACCCAAGCTAATCCAACCCAGCCAAGGAAAAACTCTACAAAGCACCAGCCTTTTCACAATGGAGTAGAAGTATCCACAAGCGCCCCACTCCTCTTACATATACAACAAGAACCAATCATAGCAAAATTTCTTTTCTTGGATTATCCATGGTGAAAATCTTCCCTAGTGAAACTGTCAAAGAAAAAAACTCAGCTCTTGGGGGAACTTAGTCTGCCAGGTACTCCTCCAAGGAAAGGAAATTGATTGTTATTATATGGAATAAGGATATTAGAAAAAGAGCTGACATCAAACATCCATTTCTTAGAAAGGGCCCACAGGAGCTTGTCTTCACATCCTTTTCTTCTCCAACTATTGGAATATGATAAATTAAGAATATTGTAAAAGGCTCTATTTCCCGATCATAAACCACTATGATAAAGCTTGCATTCCATTGACGAAGTTCATTGCATATTTCCTAACCATCTACTGCAAAAGCATTTTTGACACAAGCAACACGGAACACACTGTACACATTGTGCCAGAATCTAATCCTGACTACGTCTCTTATTTCACATCTACAATAGTTAGAAATTATTATTATTATTTTTTTGTCGAGGAACCTCTCCAAGGCAGGGGCCTTCGGACCCATCCCTGCAAAGTAAACCTCGGTCCCGTGCACCACACCCTCGGAAGTTTCTCTATACGGAACTGGTTAAATCGCTGGTTTTTCACCAGGAGGTGTGGCTCCAAAGGATTGTTTGCACCCATGAGGTGTTGAACCTTGGACCTCTTGGACTCATTAGAACACCACCCACCAAATGGACATCCATATTTAGATTCTACAACTGATGTTCATGAAGCCTATCTCTCATTCTTATAGTGCCAAAGCCACTCTCTCACTCTACAACCGGTGTGGGTTTATAGAAATTTATTCGGAGGGAATGGCAAAGCTTCGAGGATCAAATCCGTTTTGTGGTCGGAGGGGGGTTACGAGTCAGATTTTGGCATGATGTTTGGTGCGGAGATTGAGCTCTTCACAGGTCTTTTCCAGCACTATATATCGTATTGCAGCTAATCGCGAGGCTTCAATGGTAGATATGCGGGTCTCTTCCCACGGTTCTTACCAATGGAATGTTCTTTTCAATAGGGACATTCATGATTGGGAACTGCACATTGTATCAGAATTTTTCAGGTTGTTATACTCCCTGGGGAACAGTACGTCATAGGAGGATAAGATCCAGTGGAGGGCCAATGGTAGCAAAAAGTGTACAGTCAGGGAATACTACAAGATGTTGACAGCACAAGACCATGTTTCATTCCCTTGGAAGCAGATCTGGAGGTCTTGTGTGCCCTCTAAGGTAGCTTTTTTTGTATGGACTGCTGCTTTTGGGAAGATTTTGGCCACAGACAACTTAAGAAAGCGGGGTCTCAACGTGATGAATTGGTGCTATTTGTG
Source organism: Juglans regia (assembly GCF_001411555.2). Taxonomy (NCBI): domain Eukaryota; kingdom Viridiplantae; phylum Streptophyta; class Magnoliopsida; order Fagales; family Juglandaceae; genus Juglans; species Juglans regia. Next base: position 19,661,615 of record NC_049905.1, on the reverse strand, counting down.
TAAAAAGCATGGAGAATCCGTGGACCACTTACTTTTGCATTGCGAGGTGACAAGGGGGGCTATGGAATGAGATCTTTAGAAGAGTAGATGTTCCTTGGGTGATGCCATTGAGAGTGGTGGATTTATTGGCCCGTTGGAAGGAAATTCAAGGCTGTCCTCAAGTGGTGACAGTGTGGAAAATGATTCCATTGTGTATCATGTAGTGTATATGGTCGGAAAGAAATGAGCGATGCTTTGAAGAGCACAACGGCGGAGCTTCAGAATTTTTTTATGCACACTCTAATGCTTTGGTTTTTAGCCATTGTACTTGATGGAAACAATGTTCATGATTTTTTGTCTTTAGTCTAGAATGTATTTAGGTGTTCTTTTGTATACTTCCTGTGTACATAGACTATGCCTATTTCTTTCATATCAATATAATTTACTTGTTACGTATAAACAAAAAAATCAGAGTACATAATTGTGCCCTGCCCAATATATGAAGTGAAATTTGATTCCTTCACCTATCCTATAACCTTTGGATAAATATATCTTGTTCCAGTTAGCAAGTCAATATTCAATTTTCTCAAATAACTCCTTGGCCTTTGAAAAAGGTCACCGAAGGCAGGCCAAGATTGAAGATACTAGAATGTTTGACAGGCATAAATAAGCAGTACTAGAATATTTGACAAATTGTTTTTTTTTTCTTTTTGATAAATAAGAAAACTTTATTTAATGAAACTAGGCGAAATTCATGTACACAGGAAGTATACAAAAGAATCACCTAATTACATTCTATAAACTTGAAAAGAAAACAAAACTCATGAGCATTTCCTCCCTTAAGGACAATAGCCGAGAACCACTGAAGCAAAGAAGACAAACAATTTCCAGATATCCTCAACAGTTCACTCCTTGTCGTTGAAGCATCGCTCATTCCTTTCTAGCCATAAACATCACATAATACACAAAGGAATCATCCTCCATGCCGCTGCCAACTAAGAGCTTTTGTGTCGCCTATTCCAACATGCTAGTAGATCCACCACTCTCATTGACATAACCCAACTCAACCCAGCACTACTAAGAACCCCAACCCCCCAACCCATAACTCCCTAGCCACCTCACAATGTAAGAGTAAATGATCAATCGATTCACCATTTTTCTTAAACATGAAGCACCACTCCATAACAACCATGCCACATTTCCTCAAATTGTCAGTCGTCAAAATCTTCACAAGTGCGGCTGTCCAAGTTAAAAAAAAAAAACTTTAGACGGCACAAATGCTCTCTAAATACTTTTCCACAAAAAAGAGAATTGCTGTTGACCAGACATTATAATAAGATTTAACAGAAATATTTTTACTCCCCTTGTGTTTCCACAAAATTTGATCCCTCTCATTTCATCCAATGTTCAGAGAATACAAGAAACTGAAAAAATCTGCAACCTCATTAAGTTCCCAATCCTGTACGTTTCTGATGAAAGTAACATTCCAATTCACAGTCCCATTAGCATGACACAACTTCTTTGAAACAGCAGCCTGCTGATTTCCAACCAAGCTGAAAACAACCAAGAAAATAGAATGAAGAGCTCTCTCACCACACCATTCATCAAGCCAAAAACGAATTCTTGCACCCTCTCCAACCTCAAACTTAATATCTTTTACAAAACTGTCTCACTCCTTTCGAACATATTTCCATAAGCACACACCATAAGATTCCCTACCCTCCTTAGAGCACTATCCCTCCCCCCCAATTACCTCCATACTTTCGATCAATGACCTCTCTCCACAATGAGTCCCCTTCCATTTGATACATCCATAGCCACTTCCCGAACAGTGCCTTATAAAATTACTCAAGCTTCGCACCCCCAGACCTCCATTCACAATCCGGCAACACACCCTATGCCAACTCATAAGGTGGAATTTATTCTCCTCTCCCATGCCACCCCATAAAAATGCTCTAAACAACTTCTCAATCCGATTAGCCACACCAACCGGTAATGGGAATAAGGAAAGATAATAAGTGGGAAGATTGTAGAGGGTGCTTTTAATGAGGGTCAGTCTTCCCCCTTTTGATAAATATAAACGCTTCTAACCTGACAATTTTTTCTCAACCTTTTCTACAACACCATCCCATATATTCTTTACTTTGAACGACACCCCACACCGAAGCCCAAGATATTTCATTGGAAGAGAAGCAATTTTGCAGCCCAACAAATCCGCTAAATGGTTAGTATTCCTCACATCTCCCATTGGTATCAATTCTGATTTGCCCAAATTCACTTTAAGGCCCGAGACAGCTTCAAAGCACAATAAAACAACCCTTAAAGCTTGAATTTGTCCACTGTCAACATCACAAAAAATTAAAATATCATCCCTAATAATAAATGAGAGATTGAAATAGTACCATTGCTAATATTACCCACCAAAAAACCTGAGAGAGACCCCCCTACAGCAGCCTCCACCATATGACTCAATGCTTCCATCACTAAAACAAAAAGGAAAGGGGATAATGGATCCCTTTGTCTCAAACACTCTTGGAAAAAAAGCCATGGAAAAGCCATCCAGGCCTGGAGCTTTATCTTTACACATTCCACTCACCACCCGATACATCTCATTTTCTTCAAAAGGCCTCTCCAACCAGCTGGCTGCACAGAAATCGAGCTGGTCAAAATTCAGACCATCCAACTTAGGACGCCACTCCTCTGTCTCCTTTAGAAGATCTTCATAATATTGCACAATGTGATCTTGAATCTCATCAGGAGAGTGCTACACATTGGTACCGGAATGAAGTGCCTAAATGGCGTTATTGCGCCTATGTGAATTAGCCATCTTGTGAAATTAGTGCAACTATCCCCCTCTTTCAACCAAAACACCCTTTATTTTTGCCTCCAAGAAATTTCTTCAGTCAACAAAACGTTCTTAATTTCAGTCACCACCTCATTCTTCCTTGACAATGACTCCTCATTTTCCTCCCCCTCCTCCAAAGCTTGCAACTCATCCTAAAGCAGATTTTTCTGAACTTCAATATTGCACTTCTTTAAGTCAAACTTTAGAGCTTTGAGTTTACTTGCCAAAATAAAACTAGGAGTTCCAGAAAAGGAGTAAGAGGCCAACCAATTCCTAACCTTCTCCACTAATCCATCAACTACAAGCCACATATTCTCAAATTTAAAATAACGCCTACCCCCAAGTAAGCCACCGCAATCAAGCAAAATGGGATAATGATCAGAACAAACACGGGACAACCTCTTCTAACATAAATCCGGATAATGAGTCTCCCAAGAAGAAGAGACTAGAAATCTATCCAACCATGACCCCCCTCTACTGTTAGACCAAGTATAAACCCCCATACCAATGGAAGATCCACAAGATTCAGATAAAAAATCAGCTCCAAAAACTCTTCCATAGCCACAGATAAAGTAGATGCACCCGCCCTTCCACTAGGAAACGGAACAATAATAAAATCCCCACACAAACACCAAGGCAAATCCCACAACTAAAACAAATCCGCCAACTCCTCCCACAAAAACCTTCTCTCCCTATCCACATTAGGCCCATACACACCCGCAAAAGCCCATTGCCACCCATCCTCAATATTTTTAAAAGAACCAGCCACAGAATAATTCTCAATGCATTCCTCTACTAACTCCACCACCCTCTTATCCCACATCAACAACACAACTCCTGAAGCACCCAAAGAAGCAAGATAACTCCAACCCACAAAAGAACAACCCCACAAACTACAAATGGTGCTTCTATCAATAAAACTCAATTTGGTTTCTTGAAGATATACAATATCAATTTTCCAGCTACGGAGGAGGGATCTAATACGGAGACGCTTGTTGACATCATTAATCCTCCTTACATTCCAAAAGAGGATTTTAGTCTTCATTTGATGACCAAGATCCACTCCCTTTCAACTTGTCTCTCCCCACACTTCCCTCCTTATTATTGTAATTAATGGAGCATTTTAAACGTTTCAACTCCCTATCCTTTTTTGCTACAGACTTTAAAGCCGTAGATCTTCCTGCGTCAATAGCAACAAGAAGAGCCTTAAACTGCTCCTCAAACCCTTCACAAGATATCCCCATACATGCCTGTAAATTTTCAACCTTTTTTAAATCCCAATTTGAGGTATTTTTGGTTGGAGCATGAGACGGGCAGGTACATAATAGGAGTCGGGCTACCCACATCCTCATCAAAGATTTCCCCCTCATATAATTCCAACTGTAAATTGGGCTCAACCACATCCCCTCTAGAAGAAAACACCTGCTGTAATTCTAGACACTGAAACAGAGCTATTGTACATCTCGGGATGCAGAAAATCAACTGGATGAAGAGGTTTTAATAACAGAGGAACTAGGTCCAACAAATGCACTTCATTAACCAGAGGAGCCAAAGACATGAACGGATTAAAAGCTACTTCACTCACCACTACAATTTCGGCGTCGCAATCCACCATTTCGTCCTCTTCCACCTTCGGCGACAACAATGTTACCAACGCATCACCAGGTGAGCCGTCAATTACCAGCGAAAGTTTCTATAACCTCCGAGACCGTAGGAACAAGTAGTGGCACCGTCATGCTAGACTCACCCAAGCCTCCTGATACACCGAAACACCCGAAACGTTCAGCTCGAGGCTTAGCCTTTCACACCCGTTTCGGGCTTTTCACCAGGCTCGGCCCACTCACTATATTTTTGCCCTTCAGACTTACCTCCCTTGGTTCAGACTTACTCAGCCCTTTAGAAAGGCCCTGGCCCAAGGTTCCCATATAATTCCCTTTGCTGAGTCCATCCCCTTGACCCAAGCCCATCCCCAACCCCTTATCCTCCTCAACACACTATATCATCCCTTGAATATTTCTCTGCAACTCATATATTTGAGTTTGCATTTCTGATAGGGCTCAAAGCATGTTTTCCTTATTTTTTTATAGGTAATAAAAAATATTATATTCATAGAAAAAGGCAAAGAACAGGTACACAGGAAGTATACATGAAGATCACCTAGCTAGAGGTTACAATAGAAAGAATATCATGGACACTAAGTCTGTCATAAACTATGGCCCCATCCATAAGAACAATTGACTTAAAAAAGATAAGTTTTAGCTAATCCATTGTTCTCTCTTGATTTTCGAAACTTCCAGCATTTCTCTCCCTCCAAATACACCAACACATGCGCATGTTTTCCTTATTAAGGCCAACAGCTCCCCTGCCACCATCCCACAACTTTGAGCCCCTGCAGAGATGGCAACACCACCTTGCAAGTCAGAGCTAGCACCCAGCCTAGCAGGTCCTCAAGCACAGTCCAATAACCTTGGTTTCTGCAGAGCCTTCATGTACGACCGAGCAGAAGGTTGATATGGAGCTGTCGTCGTTGCTGGTGGTGCTGACCCAACAAAACGGCCTTCTCTGCCAGCCTCCCTCAAAACCTCCACTAGTTTTCTCCATCCCCTACCATTTCTGTCTTCAGGAATGAATATACAGTTTCGGCGACCACCCTGTTTGTATTCCACCAAAGCCATGAACACACCTTGGGAGTTAGAGCACCTTTGTGCTATGAAGCCCGTCTCCTTCCCAATGGGTTGTATAAAACTCCCTTCTCCCCACCTCTAGGCAATCCTCCAACGCTTTGGTGAACCAGCGTGCCGCAGCTAACTCCAAGCGAAGATTTTTCATGAACTTCCACCCCTCTTTCAGTAATGTGCACCCAACGTCCATCTCTTACTACTTCAAATGCCTTAAGTTCGATAATAACAGCATTCAAAATACCCACTTTCCTTCCCATACGCGCAAGAAACACAATCAAATGCCCATAAACATCATCGCAAGCCAACTTACGAAAAAAAAAAAAAAAAAAAAGTGTAAGGAGAGAAAATACAAATAGGAGACAATTCTCTCTTTTCTTTTTAGTTGACAAATTGTTTGTCAACAACTTCAATAAAATGAAAATAGAATAAAATGAAAGAAGGATTACCAGGGCGAGCTGCTGTAAAATTTTTAACTGGCATATCGAGGGCTAGTGACATTGCATGATGAGCTGCACGCCGTGCCTCAGAAAGTTGTGAGCTAGTGGAGTTGATTCCAACATTCAAGTTGCCACGTCGCTTCCTAATAATGGCCCACCTCTGCATATGTTGGAAAATCCATAACCACCAGCAAAATAGATAGAAGAGAAAAAAGTAAAGAAAGACAGAAAAGCTCTAAGAGAGGACGGAGGTTGAGTTTCACTGGCATGACCTATATTCTACAAAAATACCCTGATTATTAGTAGAATAAAGGTAGGGTGTAACTATAACTGTGAAACTATCATCAAGACGTGAACCTTTTTTTATATAAGTCACATACAGAATTTTGAAGCGGCACAATGTTACAGTTTTTGTGTACTCAATTCCTCTCCAGCAATTTTGTTGCTAATGGTTATCAGTTACAAAAGATAAACTTTAACACATATCCGCAAATTATTAGGTTAGTGCCTAGCCATCACTTGGGAATTTAGTGGCTACATTGTGAATTAAAAGGCAGAGTACACTGAGTCTCTTAAATGGGGTGATTGAAAAAATATAAAGTCATCACCAAAATAAATGGCTGGTGATATTAATTTCTAGGATTGCATAAACTGCCACAAGCTTGAATATAAGAGATCCGTGTGTATATGAGTTGATTCAAAGTATGAGGACGGGTTTATAGTCACAATGGAGAAATTCGACTTTTGTAATCCTTCTAGAAGTAATTTAGGGGAAATTACACTTTGCAACCCCAAACTACCATTGGTTTTGTAATACACATCTCAACTATCAAAAGTGGCAATTGACACCCTAAACTACTCAATTTTAGCAATTTGCACCATCATTTTTTTTTTTTTTTATATATCGGGGAACCTCTCCAAGGCAAGGTCCTTCGGACCCACCCCTGTAGAGTAAACCCCGGTCCCGTGCACCGCACCCTCGGAAGTTTCCCTACACGGAGATTTTACCACTTTTATCAATTTTTTTTTTTAAGTCTGTACCACATTATCATTTTTACCACGATCTTAACAATTAGATTTTAACCGAAAGTAAATTGGCAAAATCCGGTACTTTAGAGTGCCAATTACAAGCTTTGGTAGTTTAGGGTACAAATTTAAAAAGCAGTTGTGGTTTGGAGGTGCAAAATGTATTTTCCCCTAATTTTCCCTTAAGGGACTATGGACGCTACCTGAATTCAAGGACCATTTGATACAATTTACTTCAGTTTTTCCCATTCTGTGGAACATATTGAGAGGTTAAAGGTGGATGATAGTAGAACATCCATATACTCACCAAATAGCAATTCATACAAATTGTTTTTGAAAATTTAGAACTGAGTCAAGGCTTGGCATCATCAAATGAGGAATGTTATGATGCGGAAATTAGAACTACAGATGTGTCTTATTTTGCAAAAAATAAAAAATAAAACTTTTCAGAAATGCTGACAAAGTTCTATTAAACGTGTCATATGGCCCAAAATTGTCAAATCAAGAAATTCCCAGAATATGATATTCATAGAAAGGCAAGAACCGCCGTCTATGCATCAAGCTGCAGTAGAGTATTTCATAGTCTGTCTGAAAGATGTCACATTTCAAGAATTTCCATAGAAATCGACCAGCTATTATCCACCCCAAAGGCAAAAGTGGTTAGCTAGTTAAACAATATGGAAAATGAAAAAGTGGTCAATCGCATATGGGATTAGGTAACTCCAAAGATCATTCTGTTATGATAGGTGTGTACAATGGATGGATCAACCTAGAAATTCATACTGAGAATTAATCAAATGAGTTACTAATGAACAAGGACTGGTGCATGTGTATATAATAGAATGTTTTACGGATGGACAAAACGCATTGAGGTTGAAAAGCCTTATAAAATTAAAAGTGTTGGCTTAGGAAAGCAACCTGAGAGAGTTGCGAAGCAGTCCTATCAACCATAAAGTCTGCCCGTACAATATTTGCCCAATTTCCTTCACCGAATTTCTGCACAGCAGAAATCAGTTCCATATCCTCTGTCTCTGACCATGGTTTTCTTTTCCTACGAGGAGGTAAGGTTCCATTGGCTGGCCCATTCGCATCCAATCCTTCAGCAGGTGTAGCGGCAGATAGTGGCTGTTTCTGAACAGAGAAGGGAATAGTAATGTTCATCCCTTGCATTGAGCAAGTGGCTTCCGGATTTTCTGAAGGAGCTCTAGATGATGGGCCATTAGGTATATTTATAGTTAATGGAGCCTCAACTAATGAGCTGTTTGGGAGGCTAGAATCGCTTGGTAAAGCAGAAGCAATCAGCACCTGAACAAAGTAACCATTCCCATAAAATAAGCAGGAGGTGAAATCTATGAACCAGCAAGACCAACAAAGGTGAAATCTATGAACTGGCAAGACCAAAAAATAATTCAAACAATATGTTTGTTCAGATATTGAATCCCCTTTGGATGTGTAAGACATGGCATCCAGCCATAAGTAGTTGACAGAAATTTTATGTTCTGCCTTCTTGGCATACTCCAGAAACTTAAGAAAGATGGACTGAAGCTACACAGCAATTCAGCTAGGATAATTATACTAAATAAACTGCCAACAATCAATATTTCACGGAAATAGAAACAGACTACTTTTGTCTAAAGCCTCAGCTGCAGTCCCACTCATTAAGAGCAGAATGATATGAAGGCATTCTACAATGAACTAGTGAATTATACAGCATCAACGTAGATGGTGGGAATTTAAGAATGGGTTTTGTCAGGAGGAGGGTTCCCAGAATGAACATTTTGGACCTTTTCTGCAGTATATGTGCCAAGCAGAATCAGCAAGTCACAGGCAGTTATTCATAGTTGAGCAAGTATATTTTGGGTAGCCCCTATGTTTCAATCATTAATCTTCTAATGTGACTCTAAACATTCATATGTTTTCATCAAATTATAGGATGCTGAGTACTTGAAAAAACCTACACTCTTAGATCAGATAATAGAATTTTGAGTCAAAAAGCAAAATTCCAAACAAATAACATCCAAAAGCTATTTGGCCAACCAATTTAGCAAAAAATAGAAATAGTCAATTCATCAAGCAGAACCCACTCCATCAGAAAGGGATTCCATAGTAGTGAATGCAAAATGAAGAATCCTAAAGCAAATCGCCACATAGTATGCAAAACATTGAACATACCTTCACACATGCTGCAGCCTCTGTCAAAGCGTCAGTGCTAACAATGGGAACAGCTTCCACTTCACATTCTAAATCGCTGTCATCATCCTGCAATCCAAATTTAAGGTCAGTGCACTATAATGTGAAAAATATATGTGTGTGTGTGTGTGTGTATTTTAAGTACTTCAAGCCAAATTACAAAGCTATAGCTTCCAAGATAGTGTGGGGAAAGTTCAATGCTAATCACACATCTATGAATAGTACAAAACATTCCATTATTTCAAGATGGGACTGTACATGATTACCACTCAAAGATATGGATATGCAAAAGGATAATAAAATCCAAAGTCAGGTAAGCATCACAAATTGGTTATATTTTTAATGAATTCATGATTAATACCCCCCCATATGATTTCACAAACTCAGGACATGATAGATTTTGTTAACACCTCCCCATATGATTTCACATCTTATATTCTTGTATGCCCAAAAGGTCCCATAGACATTAATTCATATACTCAAAAGGTGTCGCATTTAATACCCACACAAACATGAAGCTCTTTCAGGATTTCCCCAATCATTAAAATACATATTATATTAATGCCCATTCCAGATGCAAACACATGCCAATACGAATAGTGGGCAATGCTGCAATGACAATTTAGCATCATCAATATTAACTAATTACTATCACGAATTCCATACCACCACATGAACTCTCTTATTCATATCCTCATAAATTCCATTTAGTCATAACAAACTGTTGCGCAGACTAATTTAATTTAAATAACATAAATAAATATCAAGCTTCAGTATTCAAATATAATTGCAGATGTGTAGTAATTGGAGAATCCGAAATTGAAGAAGCCGCAAACTAACCAGAGGCTGAGCCCCATCTTCGAATTTATCGAGCAACGGGTGGCGATAAGCTAAATGGCGCCATAACATCTGATACTCGCGAGCATCAGAAATCCCAGTTGAAGTATTCTTGGCCAACGCCTCCCAATCGATATTCACGTCCGGACAACGCGCCACTTCCCACAGCAACGCCAGCACCGTTGTCGCCGTATACCTGCGCAACATCAATGTAACATCCAACAACCACCATAAGAAATCCCAATTTAAAAATTTCGAATAAAATAAAAAAACAGAAAACAACAACTACATAGGTAAGTCCAACAGAAAAATAAAAATTCACTGAAAGCAATAGATTCTAAACAAAAAGAAAAAGAAGATCAGACCTTTGTAAGAGAGTGGAGAGATCGTCCTCGCTGATGGAGACCTTCCTGCGCTTCACGATTTTATCAACCATTCTTGTTTTTGCTATCAGGGATAAAAATCATCGCATGCGTCTATTGAATTGAAAAGAAAAAAAAGGCTCAAAACCCTAGACCCTCTAGAGGGGTTTATGAGACAGAAAGGATAAGGAGTACGAGTAGTACGGAGGGAGTCACCGTTGATGAGTTCGGAAGAAGACGGACTCCATTCCTTGGCAAAAATAGGTTCTTTATAGCAATCATTCGTTCTAATAATAATCTTTTTCTTTTTACAATCTTTTAATTTAAAAATTTAAAAATAATAAATTTCTCAAATGAATATAAATTTATATTTAAACAACATTGTAGAAAATTATAGGCAGCTAAAAATTTAAAAATTTGCCTACAATCATTTTCAACATTTTTTCTTATACTAACTACAAACTGCCTACTTCCATTGTTGACGAAAGCTATCGCCATATTATAACAATTTTGTTATGCACAGTCGTCCTGTGTAGATGGCATGCATTTGGCTGACGTGGCAGGTCGTCTTATGTAGACGGCGTGTAGTCGGCTGACGTGGCTGCCACGTCCGTTGATAAAAAAAAAAAGGCAAAAATAAGAAAGAAAAGCAGAAATCAATTACATATCAATTTCGTTTCTCGCTTCCTGCTTCGTGCGTGCGAGACCAGAAGAGAAATTTGGGTGAGCGAATTTGACAGATTTTATTCGTCGTTTTGGTCTGCAGATTGAAATCGATAGATCCTGGATCGAACGTCGTTAAGTGCCCAAAGCAAGGCCAATCTGTGTTGGGTTGGGTCAAGGTCGAGCGTTGTTTGGATCAGCTTGGTGGGCTTCGTTTGGGTCAGGTTCGTGGGCCATCATCTCAGGTCAGAATAGTGGGCCAACATTTCAGGTCAGTGACGTGGGTCGGTTTCGTGGGTCAGCTTTGTGGGTCATCTTCGTCCCCATATAGTCACGCCGTGGGTCATCTTCATTTGTGAATATGAAATTTTAACTTTGCATTTGATTAAATGTTTTGGTCACTGATAAACAATCAAGCATGTTATGATTTAATTATTTTTTTTCTTCTATTGCTGTTGTGATTTAGCTTGTTTTTTTCTTCCACAGCTTGGTTCTTTTTCTTCCATTGATGTTGTGATTTAGCTATTTTTTTCTTCCACAGCTTGGTTTTTTTCTTCCACAGCATGTTGTGATTTAGATTTGATATTGTTAAATACAATATTTTTGCATTGCATAGAGTTAGATATGTGGAAATTTGTTAGATGAAAAATTAATTTCCTTGTTAAATATTGTGGTTTAATTATTATGGTTTAGTTGTTGTTAAATATACAAAATGTTTGGAATAGATCATCAAAACAATTGTTCAAATGATATTTTTATTTTCCTACACATACAAAAAATATTGAAGATTGATGTTGGTAAAGTTTGATCAGTGTAGTCCTTTAAATAATGATCTTGGATGAAGGATTATTATTCTGTTTCCTCATGTACATTAGTTAAATTCGAATTGTTCTGAAAAAACAACCAATGGATGATTTAGTTGAGAACAAAGGCATCAATCATGCCTAGCATGTGTAAATCTTATTTGATGCTAAGCAAATTTTGATTAATTTTTTTTTTTTCTTGGAAGAAGTGTGTACAATATTAGTCTTCACTCTTGGTTGATTGAAGTAATTTTCCTGATAACTTATCAAAGACTAACCTTGGATATTGATCAACTCGTACAGGGCATGGGAAAAAGAAAAGAACACCCATCTCTGCTAACACCATCTAGCTCAAATCTGTCAAACTCAGTATGTTATTTCATAAGTAAAAAACTTAATTGCAGCTCAATGTTTAACATCCTAATTATTATTATTATTTTTATGTTAGGACATCCCTCAAACTGGTCTACTAAACTATCAAAATTACATGCATGGTTACTTTAGACCAGTGCCTGCATGGTCACCAGCTTTCTTGCCATATCCAGATAGAACTAATAATCCAAGCAACATTCAGGTAGTCTTTCAACTTCTTTCTTGTTTTTTAGTTATAAGATAATTATTTTTTAAACAAATTAAATGTTTTAATTTTTTTGTTTTAAGCAAAACGTTGGTTATTCGTTTCAATTTGGGATGGGACTTCCGGAAGTCCATTTATCGCTACAAGCTCTGCAACGAGTGCAAGAGTTGGTCAAGAAGATTGACACAATTGTCTGCAAACTGAAGCACCATGTACTTCTGTTAGAGTAGATGGAGAAATTTTGTTTGATAGATCAGATGAACGAGAAACTGACGATGGCACTACCGGTACACTACAGGTAGTGCCATCGTCGAATGGTGATGATATCATTGAGGAACCAAAGTCGGGGATGGAGTTCAATTCGTTTGAAGATTTGTTCAGCTATTATAAGCATTATGGTAAAAAATGTGGGTTTGGGATGATGACACAAAGGAGAGAGAGGTCAGAGGATCAGAGTGTCAGATATGTCACCCTTGGTTGTGCACGAGGAGGTAAGGCCAGAATTAAGAGTTCCAATCTCGCCAACCCACGTCCGACAGGAAAAACGAATTATAAGGCAATGATTAATGCCTTAAGAGTCGAGGGAAAGATGCGGTTGACAACAGTCCATAATACACATAATCATGGCCTCAGCCCAATGAAATCTTGCTTCTTTCAATGTAATAGAGAAGTGAGTGAGTCCGTTAAAGAGTCCTAGACACAAATGATTTAGCTGGCATCTGACTAAATAAGAGTTACAGATCTCTTGTCATTGGCACAAGTGGCTTTGAGAACCTCCCATTTTTTGAAAATGATTGTTGCAATTACATCGACAAAGCACGACATCTATGACTTGGCGCAGCTAGTACTGGAGCACTTTGAGATTATTTTATGAGGATGCAGTACAAGAATAATTGATTTTTTGCATTGATGGATTTAGACGATGATGGGAGGTTAAAAAATATTTTTTGGGCAGATCCACGTAGTCGGGCAGCCTACTAATATTTTGGAGATGTAGTTACATTCGACACTACATACCTGACGAATAAGTATGAGATGCCATTTGCACCATTTGTTGGTGTAAACTACCACGGGCAGTCGATTCTTTTGGGGGCTGAGTTGATTTCCAATGAGGATACGGAGATCTTTACATGGTTATTCTAAACTTGATTGCAGTGTATGGATGATATAGCTACAGAGGCTATTATTACTGATCAAGACAGAGCAATGAAAAATACAATTGTTATTGTCTTTCCAGAAACTCAACATAGATTATGCCTATGGCATATACTGAAGAAAGTCCCTGAGAAGCTTGGGTCATATGCTGCATACAAAAGTGGGCTGAAAACTCAACTGATAAAATGTGTGTACGACACACAAACTATTAAGGAGTTTGAGAAATGTTGGGCCGAGTTTATTAACACATACGACTTAAATGAGAATGCATGGTTGAAGAGTTTATATGCGGAGCGGGAGAATTGGGTACCAATTTTCCTGAAATAGTACTTTTGGGCTGGAATGAGTACAACCTAGCACAGCAAGAGTATGAACGCTTTTTTTTACGATTATGTTCATTCAAAGACAAACTTGAAGGAGTTTGTCGACCAATTTGACAGTGCGCTGAGGAAGAAAATTGAGAATGAAAATCATGCGGAATTTCAATCATTTAGCCAGGTCATTCCCTGTGTATCTAGATCTCCAATTGAAAAGAAATTCCAAGAGTTGTATACTAACGCTAAATTTAGGGAAGTTTAGCAGCAAGTAATAGGTGTGCTCGATTTGGATCTATCTCTACTTACATCGGATGGTCTAATGAAGAGTTATTTGGTAGAATATAAAGTTCGTATTGAGGAGTTCACTAAATGGTTACATATTCAGTGAACTTTAATGAAGAAGACTATAATGCTAAGTGTTCATGTGGGTTATTTCAAATGAGGGGATACTGTATAGGCATATTTTGGCTTTATTCAAATCTAACGGTATAAAATCATTGCCACACCGGTACATTATAGACCGATGGAGGAAGGACATCAAGAGGATATGCACGTTAATCTGTAGTAGCTATGACGCAGGGGATCAGATGCCAAATGGTAATAGATATTCAATTCTGTTGAATATGTGTTATGGGATGATTACATATGCGGCGGATCCTAATTAGCAATTCGAAGATGCAAAGAAGATGATACATGATATGACTGAATGTTATCGCGAGCAAACACGCAAAAGATCTTTGACCCAAACTGGTTCGAAGGCGACGATTTTTAATGTCTATTAATCTAGTTTAATTCTTTCTAAGTACTTAATTTCTACTTATGAAAAAAAAGTACTTAATTTCTATTTTTTAATGATGTCGTATTTAACAGTTCTTTGCCCATAACAGATTCGAATGTTGGTTTTATGACAGTGGACACAACTGCAGTTGATGGTTCACAACAAGTCAAGAGTCCACTTGTTGTCAGAGGGAAATGAAAACCCTCATCTCTAAGGAGAGCATCTAGGATGGAGACAGATATGTGAAAGGTTAAAGCCAAACAGAAGAAAGCCAAAGTCAAAGGAAAACTTAAACAGGTGAATGTTTTAACATTTGGAGAATTAAAAATAAACGTGTGATTCCTTTAAAGTGTGATTCCTTTAACGTGTGAATGTGTGCTAGTTTTATAATGTAAACTTAGAAGAAAAAGTATTTTTAATTGTTACGTTATTATTAGCGAGATGAAAGTTTCAACGTCGGAGATACACCAGCCATGGACATGCGCATGAGTTTATTTGGGACATCAGAAATAGATATCACCAATCTTGAACAAGTGCAGGTATAAAAAATAGATCTATTTATAAGCCAAACTATGATTTCGTCTCAGTTGAGATGTCCACTTGTCCTGCCTTTACTATTTACTAAGAATTTTGTTATTTATAAATAGTCTGTTATAGACAACTCAGTAATTGACAATAGTGGAATCCAACACCAAGAAATAGTGATTGGTAGTCAAGAAAGTGTAATATTTCTAAACTTTACACAATTTAATTGTAATATCTAGATGATATTAATATTTAGTCTATTAATGGTAACAGATTTTTTGGGTTCGATGGCGCACGACCGGACCTCCCTGAATTGTGATGGATCACAACCGGTGCAAAAATGTTGAAATTTAATTTTTGCAAGCTTTACAAGATACCCAAGATGATATTATGTTATTTTTGTGCCATATGATAGTCAATTGCTCTGGATTGTTCTTCACGTACTTAACTACTTATTCAAATGAATTTTAATAACTTCATTCTAGGTACAAGTGCGAAAATGGAAAAAAAAAAATACTAGTAAGAAATCTCAAGGATTTGAGTAGCCATTTTCTCCTTGATATTTACATTATGGAACTGTTGAAGGCTGAAAATAATCACTTACAGAAAATACATTGCAAAGAAAAGTAATTGAGAGCCTTTGTTGCAGTTTGGTGAGAGAGGAATGCAACTTTCAGGTGGGCAAAAACAATATACTGCAATATCCCGAGCAATACATCCAACTTTGGAGGCATTGAAGAGTTTTTGTAATTATTTTGTAAGAAGAAAGGTTGGTGGTTAATGTTTTGTAATTATTTTAGGTAATTATTTTATATTCACAAAGCTTGAAAAGTGATAGTGTTTCCAATTATTTTTGGAAGGGTGAAAGATTTTATAATTATTTATATTACTAGTGATGTAACAAGTTTGAGTAAGATTATATTGCCATGCCCAAAATAAGAGTATATCAGGTACATTCAAAGACAAATGGTCTATTGCCTCGGGTTAATAGAAACACAAATGGCTTCAATGGTCAATTGCCTCGGGTCAATAGAAACACAAATAGTATGCGTATTTTGTTTGAGTAGGATGGCTTTTTGTGTTGTTGGTATAGTTGGGTTCATTTTTGCATTTGGCCAACCAGTCGAGTTCCAGCTTTTTCCATTTAGTCACATTCCTTAACTTACATACACAAACCAATTTGGGAGAAGATTCCTTTAATTGTTCGTTCAACAATTTGGGGTTAGCTCCCCTGCCTCAGGTCAATAGAAACACAAATGGCTTCAACGTCAAGATGAATAAACCTCTCGTCTCCACCAAACAGCATCCATAGAAATAATATTAATTATACAAATCTAATAAAAAAATAAAGTAACTTATAACACTTTAACTACAATTCAGTTATCTAAATAACTAATAACACTTAAACTAAATATTTACAGCACTAAATAACTAATAACTTATAATACTAAATAACTAATAACATTTAAACTACAAATTTCGCATAAGATGTAACATAAATCACTACCGAGAGTATAAATAACAAAAAATAACTACAAAAAGACCAAAATACACCAGGGATAACGTGCGTGAACGCCTTAGGACAGCTTCTCTCTCAAGAAGCACAAACTCCTTTTTCCGAACCTCCTCAAATATACTGTATAGCACGATCTCTATCTTCTTAATGTCATCCACTATCTTAAGGAGCTCAGTTACTTTATTTTCGATATCGCTGAGTCTCTTCTCGAGCTCTTCCTCATTCCTTGACAGTTTATTTTTTCTTTCTTCTAGCTCTATGTCTTGATCACTATCTGCCCATTTGAAATATTTACAGTATGGTAATCCCTGATATTTGCATGCAAAAACAATTCAAATGTTAGATGTACGTAATATTAATCATATCATTAAACACGTTATATTACAAGTCATGTAGTTACCTTCGTGTTGTACTTTGGACACCCGAAGAAGGGTCGTCCAGGATTTGCCTTAGTATTTGAGTATCTCAATATAGCTTCAATGTCACAGAAGCACAAGGGAGATGTTAAAGTATGTTTGCTAAATGATGAAAAAGACAGTAATGACGACGACATTCTAACATGAACCAGAATCACAATGGAAATACTTACATATCAAAAGACACATAAATAAATACTCTAATTTTCTCAATAAATCAATAAATTAGAGTATTTTCTCAATAAATACTCTAATTTTCTCAATAAATCATCAAGTTTAAGAAGTCAACCAGAAATTACAAGATAAAGATATAATGTTAAATTTTAGCTAATATTGCTGGTGTCATTGGCTAACTCGAGCCCCTAACTCAAAGAGACTGTAGGCCGGGGTGTGGTGTCATGTCAACCATATATATATATATATATATATATGCTCCCACCAAACTCAAGCCCCATATCAACCATTCTTATTGAAAATTAAGATAAATAATATCCATCATTTTTTGAGTTATCGTCATTTCATTTGACACCACCATATCAAGTTTTCAAGCATTTTATATTAGAATTTAATGCACTTTCAACCATGCTATTAAAATGTTTAAAACAAAATAACAATTTGAGTGAATTAATAAGAACAAAAGTATAAAAATAACTACTGTATGATAAACCAAACGGTTGTTTGGTAAGCTTCCCGGTTGGCAAGACAACTTACACAGACATTTTCAAATAACATTAGATGATATCAGATAAATTAAAAAATAACAATAATTTCTAAACATCTAAAAAGGATGGTTATATATAAATTGGTACTTTGAATATCACATGGGTCGTCACAAAACTTTGCTAAGCAAAGAAGACATAAATGAATTAGACTTGCTTTTTGAAAGTCTCTCAATAAAGTAGCTAGATATATAATAATCGGGTATGGCCATGGCATTAGAGTCTGTATGATGATAATATAATGCTTGGGTTAATTACGGGAAAGTGCATGCAAACATCTGACAAACCTAATGATCTATATGATTAAATTAATGCATACCCCAACCCCATATATGTAGATTCTGCACATGAACGTACGACTTAGCACATCAAAAACATTATCAGAGTTTTGTATTAACATGTTTTCTTGTGTTGACATGTGATGTTGTGTGAGTGTGAACTCGTATTGCCAAATATAATTTTTTAAACTAAAAACACCATAAAAAAACATAATACAAAAGGAATTGAAAAGGATGTGTACTTGCCTTCAACTTGGACCGGACAGGGGCGAGTCTCTTCCTTATTCCTTAATCACCTTCTTCTAGGTTTAGGGTTTTGGGATGAAGAGAAATTAGTTGGTTAGAGTTAGGTTTCGGGATGAGGGAAAGAGGCTAGTTAGGGTTAGGGTTAGGGTTAGAGTTTCGGGATGAAGGAAAATGGGCTGAGTTAGGGTTAGGAGGGAGGGAGGTCTACTGGGTCATCTTTGAGGGATGTGAGAACTTGAGATGAAGGGAAATGGAAGGGCTTCAAGTGAGACGAATGACGTAAGGGTCAACTGGAGCTTCGTCGCAACGAGATACAGAGAGGAAGGAAGGAAGGGGCTTCTGGAGCTCGCGACATAGAGACGAATGACGGAAGGGGCACTAGAGCTGGGGTGAGAAACAGAGAGCGACACAGAGAGAGGAAGGAATGAGAGAGGAAGGAGGGAATCGAGGTCGAAACACAGAGAAGGAGGGAGAAAAGGGGGAAATGGGGGGAAATGGGGAAATGGAAAATTGAAAACGTGGAAAATTGAAAATGACGTCGTTTTCAATTTTTCACGTCAGTGTCATTTGCATGGCGCTTGCACGAACGGACTGCGCCTAGACTTTTTGATATTATAACGGTATCCGTTTAGCCAAATGCTAGCGAAACCACTTAAATATTCGAGAAATTCTATTTGCAGTCATCACTTGAGGACTGCATGTGCAGACCTATTGATATGTTTCATTAAATAGAAATTATTGTAATTTGAAAGGGATATTATTGTAATTTTAAAAAGTTTTTAAAGACAAAATTATTCAAGCTTACATGTGCAGTCCCCAAGTGGAGATTGTACGTAGCATTACTCTAAATATTTAATGTCATAAAAAATTGGTATTCAACGGAATAATTGTTATGGGGTCATCCAAATTTTAATCTACGGTAATTTAATATGGTTCGGATCATGGTACGCCCACGGAAGGTGTAGCACGAGAGAAGTTAATGACAAGGTCAAATGAAAAAAAAAAATTTTAATTTTTTTATAATAAAAATTCACAACTTCATTAAAAATATTTATTTAATCATTAAGTAAAAAAAAAAAATCAGTAGACTAAGCATTTTCCATATGGTTCAACATATTTGGCATCCAATAACAAAGTCATCTTAAAAAATCATATTTGTTTTTGTCAATCACATGGACAAATTTTAGTATCACACAAGGAACTTATAAAATGAAGCTTGTTCATTAACTCAATTGAGTCATGGGAAAATTTTAGTGGGAGAACTAAGTTTGTAGAAATGATAGCTTGACAGAATTTCCGATATTTCGGTTAGATTCTGAAAAAAGAAATGATTATTGAAAATATAAGTAAAAAAAAATCATTTACTTGGAATGAAATATGTAACCGTTTTCACTTAAAAAAAACCGTTTTCACTTAAAAAAAAAAAAAAAAACTCACAGATTTGAATTTTGCTGGAGGATCCTCCTCCTTCCCCCTCTCCTTCTATCATTTATCCTCCTCTTTCTCCATCTTCTTCCCTCATTTCTTAGTTTACTTTTCTTCCTTCAAGGCCAAAAAAGTTAGATCTATAGTTTTCCTGCAACTCTCAAGTGATACACGCAGTACAAGAAAACTCTTAGGACGCAAATCGTTTGGAGGATAGTGGCAGTTTTGCAAAAATCATGGTGCGTGGTCCTCACATGCCATCCCTTTCGACAATTATTCTCACCACACACACCAGATCACTGGAATCGCCACCACCAAATCTTTCATATTTGAATTTTGTGGTTGAAAAGAGACAAGCTTGTTGCATTCACATGCCGTCAAAGTCTACTAGAGTTCGTCCAAACTGTAATCCATCATTTTTCATTCTTATTTTCTTTATTGTATAATAAAATTAAAAAATGAATTCGCCTATTTGATGGTTTGTTCATAGAGGTTGAGTCTTTCCTTTCTATGAAGAGTGTGATTGAGTTTCTATTTAGGCAGAGTGATGTCTCTTGGAAGTTTGTCTGTAGAGAGTACGGGCAAGAGCAGTAAAGTCCAAACCAATTCAGTAGTGTACTGGTTGAGCTCCAAATAGTTGATATGAGGATATCCCGCATGTATCTTATTATGGATGTAAGTTTTTCTTGATAAATGAATGAATGATGACATTTCTCTTAAAAAAAAAAAAAATCTATATAATCATTATGATGTCAAATTTGTTTGTACTCCACCTTTACAAACTTTACCTAAGTTTTCTTAGAAATTTAATGCATGTTTGGGTAATGATATGATATTAGGATTATGTGAAATTGTGAATCGTAGTAAAATGGTTCGAGTCAAGATGGTTTATTAGGTTTTGGAAAATGAAAAAAAAAATTGAATAAAAATATTATAGAGTTGAAAATTTGTTTGAATATAATTTCTTAATATTCTTTTTGTTTTGGATTTTTTTATATGTTTTGTTTTTAAGTTTGAAAAGTTATATTGAGTTTTGTATTTGGATAATGATTAGGTAATGATTAGATGAAAAAATTTAAAATTAAAAAATATTTTGTCTTTGAGTGATCTTTGGAAAATAATTATGAAAAGTTTTGAGATGAGTTCACTTCCCAAACATGACCAGCCTATTTATAGAAATAAAAAATATTTTTTAAATATGTGATAAACATATATTTTAGAAATTTAATTTAAATTTTTTTTCATGTATCCCTTAAACATGTGCTCGTTGTGTCAAAAAAAGAAAACATGTGATCGTTGTAAAAATGTGTCTTCACTTCTTCTTCTTTTTTCTCATCAAGCATATGTTATATAAAATTATAGAAAAAGATACAACATTGTTCAGAGAGGATCATTTCCACTATCTATATATAGAATACAATTAGGAATACTAATAAGGGATATTCGACCAAAATTCATTTCAGTCGCTACCCATTGCGGCACAGAGTGTGCATACTAATTCTGAGATAGGTGTATTTTCCTAATAAAAAAAGTTTTGAACTCATAAAAAAAATTCCATTTGCCCAAAACAACCAAAGAAGTGACAAATTGATATGAATCCCAAATCACAATGAGAAATTCTCAGTCAAAACAACATATCATATGACAGCAAAAGATGCAGAGATTACAGTGCCTCAAGACTTCCCAGATTCCAGCTTAAAAAAACTATGGAGACTAAAAATACATGATCGTCACAAGCTTTTACTCTGGAAAGCTGTATGGGATATCCTTCTGCCAGGGCTCAACTACTCAAAATAATTCTGAATCTACAAGAAGTAAACTGCCCAATATGCAATCAAGGAAACATTGTTTCATCTCTTTGTGGAATGTCCTGTTGTTAGAATCTTGTGGAAATATAGCAGTTGGCCTCTAAATCTGGCATCACTCCCCATTACAACTATGCAAGAATGGATAAAGTTAATACTAAATCCAGCTCCCAAACTTGGATTAAATGAAGCAGAAGTTCATCATTTTCAACTTTTTGCAGTAATTACAATGGATTTCATTTGGAGAAAGAGGAATGATATCATTCACAACGATGCATCCTCAACATTAGAAAAGCATTCTCTACAGCTAAACACTACATATTAAGCTTATAAGCAAGCATGAAAATAGAAGACGAAAAATATTCTCAAAGAAAGCTGGATCAAACCTCCCCCTCACCATTGGAGCTTCTCTTTGGATGCAGCAATTCGGGAATCCTTTTCAACCACCTTAGCCATATGTAGAGATTCATAAGGAAGTATTATAGAGGTATGGACCTCTAAAATTCAAAACATCAATCCCACTTTTCCAGAGGCCTTAACAGCTATTCTGGCAACACAAATGGCAAATCATCTACAAAAAAGTCAATCAATTTTGGAAGGAGATTCACAAGCGGTAATAGATGCCATAACAAAGGAATCGTCTTCACCCCAATGGCAACTAGCACCGATTTCTTCACTTGCTCAAAAGAGACGAGACGAGACAGACTTATATATTAGTCAATGAATACTTCATCCGGGAACAAATTGGTCCTAAATATATTATTGTCTATCCTAAAAGTTACAAATTTATTATAAGATAAATAGTTTGTTTATGATTTTTTTTTTATAAGATGACGTGATTTGATTTAATATATACATTAGGTGTTTTTGTGTCATACCCTTTGCGCTTTTAAGACAATTAAAGAGATTTGAGCGGATCTTTTGCCTTCATGAATATTGTATCTTTTACACTATAAATTTTCTTTTAGTTAACAACATCAAAGAGTCACTGAGAAATTAGTATATGTTAGGGGTGTCAAATCGTGTTAATGAATTGTGTTTGTGTCGTGTTAAGGCATGTAAATTAACCCGAACACAACCTGTTAAGCTTATCGTGTCAAAATCTCTTACTCTAACACGACAAATTAACATAACGGGTGATGTCATGTCAATCTGTTTTGACCCGTTAGTGAAAACTACAAAATAGGTTAACACAACCCGACCTGACCAATTTGAATCTGTTTATATAAATGGGTTGAACAAATTCGAAATTAATCCGTTTGACCTAATTAAGTTTAACATAATTTTATATAAATGTTAAAATCATAATATCTATAAAAAATATAATTGTAGTAATCGAAATATCGAAATTACAATCCAAACAATAAAAATATCGAAATTAAAACTCCAACAATTTTACTTTTAGGTATAAGGGTATAATTGTAGTAATCGTGTCTTAACGGGTTAAAACGGGTTATCCCGTTATTAATCTATTAAGCAATTGTGTCTTAACAGGTCAATCCGTTTTGACTTAAATCCAAACATGTTATTATCGTGTAGTGTTCATGTTGAGTTAATGAATCGTGTCACATATTGACACCCGTATGTTTAACTTTGATTACTCTAGTTCAAACAATATATTCTTCCTTTACTATAACAAAGAAGAGGATGGGGTTGTGTTTTCAGAAAAGTAGAAGTCGTATATCTAATCATCTCAAGTAAAGTTGTGGGTATATAGATTGTAAGTCATTTGACAAATAAAAAAAAAAAAAAAAAGGAGAGAAGAAAGGAAGAAACTTGAGTATATGCAAACGAATTACTCTAAATTCTAGAAATTATTGAGATTCCAAAGTGAACATCAGGATATTTTAAGTTTTATAATACAATAGTCATCAATATCCATGGAGTTTTGTGAAAATAAAAGGATTTATCCTGGAAAATGCTAACGTCTCTCTTGTTTTGGTTATGAGCTGTTGTATTTCTTCAAGGTTCCGTTTGATGCTAAGGTATTTCAAATCAAATCATTTATAAATAATAACTAGATATTCTATAATAACAAAATAATAAATTATAGTTTATAAATAATAATAAAATATTTATGAATAGCGGTGAAGTAGTCTGATAACATACTAGCCTCCATATAGATTTGAAACTTCCATTTCTTTTTGAGCTCTGCTACAGTCACTGAAAAAGTAGTCCGAATGAGTTCACCGAATAGTGCATTTCACTTTTTTTTTTCATGTATTTTTTTAATCATCATAAATATTTTTTAAAAAAATAAAAAATTCACAATATCATTTAAAAATACTTTCTTAATCACTAAGTAAAATTCGAGACTATTTTTTTTGACATTCTTTCTATCTCTTTTCACTACTTTGAAGGTTATCTTCAAAGGTTTTAGTTTATTACTCTAAATTTTCTCTTAAGGGTAGATTTGAGAGATGATATAAGAATTTTATGTTTTATTTTAATATTTAAAATATTATATTTTAGTATTATTATTATTTTAAAATTAAAAAAAATTAAATTATTAATTATATTTAATATAAAAATTTTTAAAAAATATAATAAAATAAAAATTTTATGTGTCACTCCACTCATACCTGCCTAATTTGTCGCATCTCATTGGCTTTCACTTTCCAAACTGGGTGATGTCCTCGTCGATAAACGTGCCGAAATTCTGTCGAATCAAACGTTGAACCCGTTTCGAGTCCCGATAGAGTTGAGCGTATCTGATCGTCGCATGCACGTAATAATAAATAATAAATAAAGGAGAGGACTCATTATTGAGGCAGCGTTGGGATTTCATAATTTCATCCTGCACGGTGAGTGTCCCGACTCTCTCCCTCACCCACGGTACACACATTTTCTGTGCGTGGAGAAAAGGTTTGTCTTGTTTTGGGTTAATTGTTCCAAATTACAGCAATTTATGGCGTCATATTGTCGCCGGATAACCGCCGGTGCGGTTGTGTCTGACCGGACGATACGTCTGCGGCAGTCATCACGGACCGCAGAGATTCTGCGGTTGCCTCGCAATTACTTGAATCAACAACGGCCGGTGATCGTGCTGAGATCGCGGCTTTTGGTGGTGGAAGCGGTGGGATCCGGAGGGGGGTGGGAGAGATCGGAAGGGGGAGGTAGAGAGGAGAAGGCGGTGGGCCCGTGTTCGTACTCGTTGGCGGAGAATCGGACGGTGGAGGCTGAGGAGTCTACGAGCAGAGATCGGACGGTGAAGATAGCGGTAGCAGCGGCGGTGACGGTGGTGATGGGAGTAGGGAATCGTGTGATGTATAAGCTGGCCTTGGTTCCTCTCAAGCACTACCCCTTCTTTCTCGCTCAGCTCGCCACTTTCGGGTACTTCAACCTTACCCATTTTTACTCTCTCTCTAGTCAGTGCTATTGATTAGTTATTAGCTAATTTAGCTTGATGCTATTTAATTAGAAAAAACTTCGAAATTTAATGAATCATGACCACCAGATTAGGCTACATCTCTCAATTCATTATTACAATTTTTTTAAATTCTAACATAAAATATAATAAATAATTTAACTTTTTTAAATTTTAAAATAATAATAACATTAAAAAATAATATTTTAATAATATTTTATCATCTCATCTCAACTCAACTCACTTCAACATCCAAATACATCCTAAAAATTAAGAAAATGGCAGGGGATTTAGATCAAGCTTCTCGACCTTCAACTTCTCTCTATCCGTTTATTTTTTATTTTTTTGGTCAATATCTTTTTTCTGGTTTGCTATGTCTGCCGCTTTGGTATTTCGATTTTCGTGCGCACCTATCAAGTCTAAAGCACTGTTGTATGTAAATGCAAATAAAAGGATGAGTTTGGCGGCATAAAAATTTACTGCATTAGATTATATAGTTTGGTTATTAAATTCACCTCAATTAATTATTATAATTTTTTTAAATTTTAATACAAATATAATAAATAATTTAATTTTTTTAAATTTTAAAATAATAATAATATTAAAAAATAATATTCTAACAATATTTTATCATTTCAACTCAACTCAATTCACTTTGACATCCTAACATATCTTGTAAAAAAATAAAAATAAAAAAGAAAAGACTTTTAACTACAATAAAGTAACTCGGTTTACATTCAAAATTCATAACAACACATTTTACATCATCTCATTTCATTTTATTATTTAAATTTATTTAAATTTTTATATAAAATATAATAAATAATTTAACTATTTTAAATTTCAAAATAATTTTTTTATTTTACTATTTATAAATCATCTTAACTCATATCAATTTATTACTGAATCCAAACCACTCAACTCATATTTAATGTTTACCATAGTTAGACCAAAACTATGAAAAATGAGTTTTTTTATGTTGCACACGTCTCTTTTTATCACTTTGCACTTGAAGTATTGTCGTCGTTGGTTAAATGTCTTGCATTGAATTTATTTTACATTAAATTATTGTTATGCTATTAATTAATTTTGTTCACCCATACTTAAAAAAAAATCTGAAACACATATGGTTCTGGTATTTAATTATATTTTGTCTCTATCATTTATATATTAATTATAATTTG
Organism: Juglans regia; assembly: GCF_001411555.2. NCBI lineage: Eukaryota > Viridiplantae > Streptophyta > Magnoliopsida > Fagales > Juglandaceae > Juglans > Juglans regia. Next base: position 19,635,484 of record NC_049905.1, on the reverse strand, counting down.
ATTATTAATTAATATATGAGTGATAGAATTGTAAAATATAAAAAAAAATAAATTAAAAAAACATTATTATTATTTTAATATGAGATTAGATTTTGAATAAAATAATTAAATATAAAATGATATTATTCAAATTATTACTTTGTATTTGCATAATGAACGAGGATGCTCGTAATAACACAGCCGCGAACCCAACTCAAGGACCCCACCCCAATCCACCCATCCATGATCCAGCTGACAGAGCTGAAAAGCCCTTTATGGTTGATTTTTCGAGCCACACATCAACACCAACACCATCACTACTCCACTGTTGCGATTGTGTCGTGATTTCTTTCTGTTAATAAGATTAATCACCTGAATTAGACAAATTGGATTTTTCTTGCGGGTACGACCAGACCAACCCACTAGATCCAAACACGTTGGCTGCAACGTATGGCTTGCTCGCAGCCATTTTTTTTTTTGTTTTATTTTATTTAAAATATTCACGTTCTGCACGCTTCATTTCTCTTCTTGTTTTTCTAATTGTCTTTTACTCCACCGGTGGGCGGCCGCCCCCGGCGCCGTGACCAAATCAATAACTTGCGTTCATTTGTGTGAGCCTACAGGCTATGTTGATATCGAATATAGTGAGTATAACATTTTAGCGACTATATGGAAGGCAAATAATATGTCTCTTAAATTTATTACTTCATTCTAGATTTTAAATGGGATCTGTAAAGTGGATTTTACTGTATTTATAATTGTTGGAATGAATTTTTTTGAGTAGAACTAAATATTTAAGAGAGCTAAATCCATACGATCTGATTTCACTGACTTGACAATCGAGTAATTGATTTTTATGTTTGAGTAATGTGATGAAATCATTATTTTTAAATAGTAATATAATGATAGAAATCATTATTTTATGAATAATAGTTAAATAATTTTTAAATAGTAATATAATGATTTGAGTTAAGAGATTTTATTAGATCTTGAAATTTGAAAAAAAAAATTGAATAAAAATATTATAAAATAAAAATATTGTTTAAATATTATTTTTATTATGAAAAATTTGTATTAATTTTTGTGTTTTGTTGAAAAATTTAAAAAAATTATAATAATCGGATGAAAAGATTTAAAATTATTTATTTATATTTAAATAATGATTAAAAATAAAATTATGAAAAATTTTAGAATGATTCTCATTTCATCTATGTTGTCAAAGAATCCGTAATAATTGTGAAACCAATCATGTTGATGTTACCTAGGGAAACAAACAAAAAATTTAAAATGCAATAAATGGAGGAAAAAAAAGAGAGATTCCCTTCGCTGTGGAGTCACGTGTCAGCTAGATTGGGAAGGAAATAACTTTTGGGAGACTTCAACAGAGAAAAACATGAAGACGCTGCGGCGTGGAGCAGTTTTGAGTGGGTGGACCCTCTACTACAATGGAATGGAAACCATACATCCGATGAGTGGTGGGCCCGAGTTGAACAAAAGTATCCAACGTCGACAGCTCGTGGTTCTGGTAGATTCCATATGATGCCCACCAAACATTTTCTTTCGACTTTTATGGTGGAGGACCACGTGGCAAACTGTCTTTTGAATTGAGGCTTGCGAGTTGCGAGTTACTTTTTTCTGATTGCCTTTTCGCCGCTGCTTCGGGTAGCGAAGATGTCTATCACTTCTTAAATATTCTCGTACCGATCAAAATATTCCACATATCGATTATCTTCGTATTAAGATCTTTTCAAAATTTTTTTATTATAATATTTATTATTATTATATATAAATAAAATTATTATTAAAAAAAAAATTAATCATTGATAGAATTTATATTTTTTTTAATTATCTATTCAAAAGTCAATAACTCAACATACTTCATACATCTAAATAATTCAAAATACTCTTAATAGGACCTACAAATCTACTTCGATCTCTACTCATAACTATTTACAAATATTCTATAATATTTATCACTATTAAATATAAATAAAAAATAAAATCACTATAATATTTATCACTATTATATATAAATAAAATCATCTTTAAAAAAATAATAATTATTAATGGGATCTATACTTTTTTCAATTATCTATCTAAAAGTCAATAACTCAATATATTTTATACATCTAAATAATTCAAAATACTCTTAATGAGATCTATAAACTCACTTTAATATCTATTTATAATTATTTACAAATATTCTCAATTTTTTAGATATTCTCACTATCTAAACGTAGATCGTCGACTTGGCTTTCTATGTGTGGTCCGGCAAAAAGAAAAGAATCGCTTCAAGCGTCCGCAAAAGAAGTATTTCTCTTCCAAATAATACTTAGGCACTCTCCCTTAAAAAGAAATTAAATAAAGGGAGTGCTTGTGCTGGTCAAAAAGTATGTGGCAATTTGAATGTTGCACCTGACAATTTTAGCAACTTTTTCACAAACAAATTGTTCATCAGTTTGTAAGTTTCACCATGAAGAGTCAACGATATAATTCACCAAAATACCAAAAACCCAATGGCGTTTTTGTGATTTGATTGCAACAAAGGTATTGTATGCGACTATGCGTACAACCTTAATATTTTGAAAACAATTGAAAGAAAATCTCAAGTAGGAAACGTTTACTACTTATGTTTTTAATTATTCTTCAACTGTGCTAAGTATATATAGATTGGATACAGTTTCCATACATAAAAATTTGAATTCTTCGTTTTGGATTCTATTTCTTATGCTCGACATCTCTCCTCTTTTGCTGTAACTATTTTATTTAAGGAAATTTTTATACACTACATTACCATCCTATTTTTATCTCATTATGTAAGATGTGATACATTTTAATGGTGATAAATGCGTCACACCTTACAAGGATGAAAGTGTGGTGTATAACATTACTAAATTAAGGTTGTCAGTTTTTTTTTTTTAATTTTTTTTTATGGAATTATTAAATTACTCTAGGGATGCCTTCACTAATGTGGACTAACTTATTTGTTACTGTAAATTGTGTTTTCCAGATATGTAATTGTCTACTTCTCTATATTGTATCTCCGGTACCAAGCTGGCATTGTTACAGATGAGATGCTTTCCATGCGGAAAGGTCCATTCCTTGCCGTTGGTCTCTTGGAGGCCCTCGGTGCTGCTACAGGAATGGCAGCTGGAGGTAAGGCCGTTTCATCACGCTTCTTCTTTGTTCCCAGTTTTATCTGGTTCATTGGATGTTCATCTCTGAACAAACTTAGTTGCTAAATGGAAAATGCTTTGCTGTTGATGTTTTATACGTACTTCCATCTTTTAGTCAAATATTCCAGTCAGTTGAAAAGTGAAAATTCAAACATAAACGGCTAGTTAGTCAAGTAATTATTATGGAGCCATTGGAGCCATATTTATTTCAAGCAATAGTTGTAGTTTGAGTGCATACAGCAAATCTCAAATGTTGCGAATTTGGGGCTTCTCTATTTGGGCTTGTGGTTCTCTTTGTAAATGCTGTTTGTTATTTTTACTTTTAATCTGTCTAACCACTTATGATTGTTATTAAATCTGTTCATACATTAGTGTGATAGTTAGCTATTTCTTCTTGATAAAGTCATTAAAATCTCATATATTTTATTTCTTTCCCTTCCTTGGATCAGCAATTCTTTCTGGAGCATCGATCCCAATTTTGTCTCAGGTAAGAGGCATTTTTAATAACTTCTTATTTCTCTGTTTTCTAATTCCAAGGTGAATAATCACTAAATTTTATTTTGGTAGTGCTCTGTTAATATTGCTGTTGGAAACATATTGTTCAATCCAACCAGTTCATTTTGCTTGACCAGAAATGAAATGGATCATTTGCATATTGATTAGGGAAAATATGAAACTGAGAATAAAAGTAGAAGTGCATGTGCATATTTTGAAATTATAGAAATTAATTAAGTTAATACTTGCACTAATGTGATGCATGATATAAATGTTACATAACTTGTTATATGCTACCAGGTCGTATCAGGAACCTTGTATCCATTCAGTCCTGTGGCAAAACTATTTCTCTGGCATAACCCATAACCAGTCTGGTCATTGGGTTTTGAGGCACTATATGAAAATATTATATCGGATAATGATTTTGTTCTGGTCCTACATTTGTCTACACATATCTAGTATTATATGCCCACAAGCTCATGCTTGCTTAAGATCAGCCAACAACTTTTCTTTTTTGGAAGGTAATATTGAACGTGAATAATTGATATCCTGCAATTCTTTTGCAGACTTTTCTTGTGTGGCAAATTCTTCTGTCAGTTATTTTCCTTGGAAGAAGATATAGAGCAAACCAACTTCTTGGATGCTTTCTTGTAGCACTTGGTGTAATCATAACTGTAGCAAGGTAAGTTATATATACATACCTACATACACCCGCACAGTTATATTTATGGCCTCATGTTGAGGCTCATCTATGAACAATTATTTTCTGCTTCACTAAGGATCATAAAGCTTGAAAAATAGGTTTTAACAAAAGGCTTGGGTCAGTTTTATAATTGTGGCCAAATCTCTCAAGTTTATTGATTGTACAAGTTCTTGGGAATTTAAATTTAATGACATGCACATAGAAAGATTTTATTGGACCCAAATGTGGGTGAGGTATGCTGGAGATTGTGGAATGAAAAGCTTGACAATTTAAAACTGCTTCGCAGTGTTAATGACACTGGTTGGCTGTGGAGTCAGTAGATGGGGTTTTCATCTTTGCCTTTTGGCTAAAATAGCAGAATCTTTTTCTCAGTAATATAGTTGAAGTCCTGCGAAATATTTGAGGTGAACTAAAGCTAATGCCTATTTTTATCTTGTTAATCAATGCATTACACGGATCATAGTCAAGTCCTTTGTTAGTGATTAAGGAGAAAGCTTAAGGAGAATACTTGGAGTGGATTCTGTATTGAATTATGGAAAGATAAGAATCCAACTTGTAGTTATAGCCATAGAATAATGGACTACCACCTTCTGTTTGTATGGCCTTCCAAGGTGGAGCTTGTTCTCACTTCTATGTTGAGAAGCAAACTATAAAATATCTCGGGCAAGCTAAGTAGAGCCTGGCCTGTTTTTGAGTATGTGATGTGGAACTAATGTTATGCTAAAATCTTGATCGATGATATTGAATTTACATGATGTGTACTATGAACAGTTTACTGCTTTCAAGCACACCACATATGGAAATCTGTTAAATCTTTGCGAATTAGATCCCTAAAATCCATTGGCTTGCAAGAATTGTTATTACAGGTGCCTTTGATATTTTATTAATTTTTATTGCTTGCCTCTGTTTATTTCTGCAGTGGATCTAGTGCTGGACAATCATTAAAGGAAGCCGGTATATTTTGGAGCCTTTTAATGATAGTTTCATTTTTATTTCAAGCTGCCGATACAGTGCTGAAGGTTGTTGATTGTTCTGAACGATTATTGAACTTTCTCAGTTTCTACCTTGTATTTCTCTGCAGTAACTGGCAGCATGTTTATCATTTGTAGGAAGTAATCTTTTTGGACGCTGCCCGGGATTTGAAGGTATGGAAGATTATAGACTCTTTTTATGACATGTTCCTGATTGGCTGTGAATTCTCATTTCCAAATGTTCCTGAAGATTATAGACTCTCAGTTTCTACCTTGTATTGCTCTGCAGTAACAAGGAACCTAAATGTTTCTGCTCAATTTTAAACTACATTTATTTTCTTGAAACTGGATTGGGGCATGAAAAAAGGGTTTATAACACTGAATAAAACCCCCCACCAAATGATGACACAATATAACGAAAAGGTAAAATATTTTAGAAGACCAAAAGTGATCTTACATGCTCATGGCAAGATGAAATGACTCATGGATCCTTAAACAGAATCAATTTTACTCTCATGCAAGATTCCAAAGTTACCAAAATTCTGTGCATGTCGGCAAAGTGTGCTGTATAAACTTGCCACCATGTTTTCATTTATTAATTATTTCTTCAATAGTTAGTAATATTGATATGACCAATAAAAAAAAGAGTTAGCAATATTGATATGATTCCATTGTTTCTTTTACAGGGAGGTTCAGTAGACCTATTTGTTATAAATTCCTACGGATCTGCTTTCCAAGTAGGTATCTTGTAGTGAACTGAAAATATAGATTCTTACATTCATAGAAGAACTAATTTCTCTATTTCAAAATTATTTTTGTTATAAAACCCGATTGGAAATAATATGCTGGATATATGTTTAATGCAGGCCTTCTTTATATTCCTTCTCCTACCATTTTTATCAAAATTATGGGGCATCCCCTTTAGTCAACTGCCAAACTATCTCAAAGATGGTGCAGCCTGTTTTCTAAACATTGGTACTTTGTCAAGTGGTAAGCTAGAATTTGTTGGCAAGTTGTTTTTCAGTACGTCGTTCTGTTACTCTTATCTCCTTGTCTGCTCTAATTTGTCTGATTATGGTTAAATAAAAGGAACAAAAAATATTGCAGCACAGCTCTTACCCTGACTTTAGGCTTCATTTTCAAAGAGTACTTTAATTGATTATTGGGCATTACGGGTCACCTACCCTCATTTTCCATATGGAATACAAGGCTGTACTTCCAAGTTATTAGTAGAGTCCTGTTTAATCCCTAACAACAAAAGAGGAAGAAAAAGTCTTTCACTAACCACATGTTTGTACCGATAATTGCTAGATGATGATGCGCACTTCACTTGCATAACACAACCATTATGCTACTGTTTGGTTCTTAGGGGAAGTGAATTTGTGAGCTTACTTTTATTTGAGTTTTATTTTCTCCAGCAGTATGGCCTGGCTGCATCCTTATGCCATTCAGTTATACTGGCAGAATACTATAATGAATCACACCTCACTTGACAATATTAATAAACTCCCTGTTCCTGATTTCATTTCATTGAAACAAAAGATTCTGTGTATAATATAAGGAGTTTATTAATGTTTTATGAGGTATCTAAGATTAGAATTTTGAGATACTATTATCTAAGAGATATTTAGGTAATTATAAAAATGTGGCTTCATATCCACCCCTGATTGTATCAATTATAGGACATAAGTTGAGGTGGAGGATCACATAGAAAATGATATTTTTTCTACACTTTGTGAAAACCAGCAGCCATTGTGTATTGTAATGGTAGAAGCCTCAGTTGGTCAAGTACAACTGCCTGCTTTCAAGTCTTAGAAGCGGCAACCTGATGTACAATAGAAGCATATCGTAACCAGCCCTCCCGGGCCCACATGTAAGTGGGACCAGAACTCGATAATGATCCTTCTCCTTTGAGCACCACACCACTGTATGATGATTTTTATGAGTCTTCTCCTTTGACCTGGTTACCCATTTGAAATCATTTACGAGTATCTATCCTGTCCTGATTATAAACTGACAAGAGTTAGAATTAAAAAATCCTTGTCAATATTATCATGAATTCTGCTGCTTTATGACCATATTCATCAATTATGATATGGAACCGAGTGCTTCCACAGTTTTGAGTCTATACGGGATTTGAAAATATTGAAGTTTTGCCCAACTGATATGGTATATGCAACTAAGTGCTCCCACAGACCACAGTTCTGCTAGACTATTATGTTTTGAAAAAATTTTTGGATTGAGTCCCACTTCTTTTAGCTGAGATGGTTGTCATTTTGCTAAAGGTTTTTTTTTTCTTTTTTCTTTTCATTTGGAATATGGTGCTCAAGCATTTCATAAAATAAGCTCCTATCCATATCTGATTCAGCATCTATTCATATCCCTCCATTCTTGCTATGTTCTAGTTACGTCAAAGTAGGTCCTCTCTTTTGAGATAATAAGGTCTAGATTCCAAAAGGCTGAGTATTGTTCAATGGCATGAACAATTAGTAAACTTGAATGAGTTGGAGAAGAGTACATGAATGTGTTTGTTCATTAAAATAAAAAATTCTGGTCGCAAAACATTTCTATTAAATACAAAAACTCATGTAATATGGCGGTGCAGCCTAATGGCATTTGCCCCCTCTCATGAGGGATGTCCAGGAAGTGACCCCCTTGTCAAAATAAATGAATAGATAAGAAATAGGGAAATTTGAGAAAGATAGATTTAGAATTGCTTACAGTATATCAATTGTGATATGGATGCATAGTGGCAGCAGTGACCCATTATAGTGATCTAGCAATGCTGAGGAGATAGAAATGCAACTAGGTCTAAATTTAAATGTAGTAATTCATAAAGGTTATGTTTCCAGAGCATGAATGAATTGTTCTTAATAATCAACAAATAAAAAAATAAAGTTTATGTTACCAGTATGTAAGATTTGACGAGATAGAAGTGCAACTAGGTATATTTGGCATGGTCCGATATCCAGATTACCATTCTGCCTACCTTAGTTACCTTTCTGCTATATTGAGGTTGCATTTTAAGTGGAGTGATTTTCATTCAATTACATTCAAATTTGGTTGGCAGGATGTGAAGGTGCTCCACTGCTACCTTTGTTGTTTGTTGCTGTCAATATGGGCTTTAACATATCATTGCTGTATCTGCTCAAGATCTCTTCTGCTGTGGTGTCTTGCCTTGCTTCTACATTTTCAGGTATGTCCTTCGGTCTTGTAGAAGGTTAGCCTGCAGTAATTGTCCTAGAGGGTGCAAGCTGTGGCTTAGTTTTTCCATGGTTTGACTTATTTCTCTTGACAATGGATTTGATTAGCATCAGAGATGATGGTGAGGCTAAGGCCACGTTTGTTTTCAGGAAACTTCTCAACTTATCATTATAATTTTTCCAAATTCCCACACAAAATAAAATAAACAATTCAACTTTTTCAAATTCCAAAACAAAAATAATATATATTCTAATAATATTTTATTCAACTTTCAACTTTTATCTCAAGTCATCTCACTTGTAAAAACAAACGAGGCATAAAGGTGCCTGTTTAGATCGGGTTGAGTTTTGCTCTAGAGAATTAACCTAACATTCACGTAATACAAAGTGTCTCCATCCTCCATTAAGCATTGCAGAACTAACATCAACTGTCAACTAATTATAATACAAACAAATACATTTCCGATTCTATTGGCATTTTAACCCATATCTGGTCTGATTTTATTTCAATCCGCCCCCAACTACTTTTTTTTTTTACCCATCCTAAAAACCTGTCTGCTTGAATTCTTATGACAAGACAACAATATGTGTGCAATTACTCGTGTTGGAGTCTGCTTCAAGATGATGACTAAAATTTCCAGCTCTGCCCTGATAAATCAAATAACGACAGAACACTCGAGACGTAATGAAAGGTTACTTTCCATGACAAATCCATCTCTCCCTTAGAAAAGAATCTAGTGGTTACTCAGGAAATCAAACCGGGGTAAAGTGGTGACAGATGAGAAAGAATATCTTTGCCTTCTGTGTGAAGCAACGTTAGTCTATTGTAGTTCTACACATTATTGAAAATACAACTTATTGGTTTGTAATTTGTGGATGAATTTACTTAATATGTCGGTCTGTTTTTGGGTTTACATGGCAGTGCCGATAGCTGTTTATGTGTTCACGCTGCCGCTACCATACCTTGGAGTTGGATCATCCCTTCCGGCAGGCTTTGTTGCAGGAGCCATCGTTCTTATTATGGGATTGCTCATCTATGCATGGACACCGACTGTTTCCACTTCCGAGTAGATGATGATGATCCTTATATTACCAGCAATATTGTTGCTATCAAAGTGTAGCAGACAATTCCAGCTAGCCCTGCTTTCTGGTTTTAGCTCAAGCGAGGAAGAGGATGAGGAATGCTGATTTTCATTGCAGGCGGAAATGTAATTTGCGTTTCTGGCAAATAATGCCCAAGCAAGTACGATTTCAGACTTTTTCTTTTCTTTTTTTCTTTGTTTTTTTGGGGGGAGGGGGTGTTATCTATATTGTAATGCCTTGAGAAGGGATGTGATTGGGATTCAAGAAATAAAGAAGTGTACGGAAAAATAAAGAAAAAGAAGATGAGATGTCTATTAAATTAGACATCATTTGACAAACAATACCGTGGCAAGTTTGCGTACCCCTTAGTTTTTTATATTAAAAAAAATAAAAAATAAAAAATAAAAAGAAGATGAGTTTGAGGTTGCGGGAGATATTTCCAACATGGAAGCTCCTTCTCTAAGATACCATTTTTGCATCTATGCAATATAGCGGTTCCTCGTTTTGTTGTTCCTCCGACTGCTCTGAGAGGTCCGTCGTCTCAGATCACTACTCTCCTCCACAACCAACGTCAACTTTGTCATCAGATCGAAGAAGCGGTTTTTTACATTAATAAATGGCTAAGAACAATAGAATGGATTCTGTTGTTCCTCTGACTGCTTTGAGAGGTCCGTCGTCTCAGATCACTGCCCTCCTCCACAATCAACGTCAACTTCGCCATCAGATCGAAGAAGCGGTTTTTTACATTAATATAAATGGCTAAGAACAATAGAATGGATTCTGTTGTTCCTCCGACTGCTCTGAGAGGTCCGTCGTCTCAGATCACTGCTCTCCTCCACAATCAACGTCAACTTCGTCATCAGATCGAAGAAGCGGTTTTTTACATTAATATAAATGGTTAAGAACAATAGAATGGATTCAAGGAAATTGTATTGATAACTGGGTATTGTTCTTCTCCAGAGCTGTTCTCACCCGTTTACTCAAATTCAAACTGAGATTTACTTTCCATAAAAATTTAGACAAAGACATGAAGGCAGTGAAGTAATTCGACAAAATCTACTAAATGGGAAGATTGATGGTGTGATTATGACCTATAGAATGCAGGAAAAACCAAAACAATTTTATTGAAATGAATTAGCATCTACAATACTCAATTATCTCTGTAATTTTCTGAAAATGCGAGTGGATATTTACAAAAAAAAAAAAAAGACTATTCAACTATGCTCTCTCACACCTACAAATCTGATAATCTACAGAATATCTAATGATAGATAAATCTAGACAAGGTAATTCAGCCCACGTAACAGGCACCGCCCGCCCTGTTGTTTCATGATCAACCTCATCTGTTATCATTAAATAAAAATATAATGACCTGGATTGGCATCTATATCATCAAGGCAGGATGAACTTCGCCGCTAATGCGCTACTTATGTGGCAGTGATTTCAAATCCATCTCTGTACTGCTCTATAGCATGATGAGGCGAAATCAGCATCTCCAAACTAAAACATCCTCGGTTTTAGGCAACAGATGGTTTAAGTTTCCATTGAATCCCCCCCCTCTAGAGAAATTCGTCAAGAACAATATCGGCAGGGTCTCCAATCCAGGCCCGGCCTTCTCTCCATTTAAACTTAACTCTTAGCTTCCCATTAGCATCCACTCCAACCACCTGTCCCCTGCTAGCATGTGTCTCCATTCCCCATCCCCACCTAGGTGTCACCAATCCTTCCCTAAATCTGACCATGTCACCTACCTCAAATGCTCTCGTCTTCTCCACCTCATATTCCTTGCATATCCAGAGGGACTCCATAAAGCAAAACGATAGCCAAAGTTCCCCTTCCTCCAAGCGGTGAACCACACCAACACTTTTGGGAGTAACTTCTCCCCAATGATAAACCGGTGTCACCACAGATGATTTGACCCTTACCCAATCTCCAACTTTTAATATCTCTTCCTCCACCAGCTCCACTTCTGATGGATCAAGCATCCATGCCTTCAAGACATTAGGAGTGTATGTCCTTAGTTTTCCATCTGCATCAACTGCTGTTAGAGAAACGATGCTAGCATGTGTATAACCTGACCACCCAAATCGTGGATCTTTTATAGTGGATTTCACCCTCACCCGATGCCCAGTTGCAAACCTATCCACTCTTTCTAGCTCTGAAATATGACCTGTCCATAATTCCGACTCTCCACAGAACCCAACAAGGACGGTGCCATCCCACCCATCTCCTTTATACCCTATTCCTTGTACAACACCAATGCTACCAGGTTTCAAGGATTTCCATTCAGTGGCATCATTATTTAATCTTACCCATTCTCCAACCTCAAACATCTCCTCTACCTCAAAATCTGCAGGATCTCCTCTCCAATAAGCTGACAAATTGAAGAATGAAACTCTTATTTCTCCATCAGCACTTACAGCAGTTACGACACCTCTTGAACTGGGGCAAGCACCTCTCCACCCCCATCTTGGTTCTATCAATCCAGCACGGAACCGAACATGCTGCCCGATTTTTATGTGAGCAACTTTTTCAACTTCTGTGCAGTGTGCAATGAACCTACCCTTACGAAAACAACTAACCAACTCTAAATAAGAGTAATCCTGTAAGCTGTGAACTACTGCTATGGAAGAATTGAACTTATTGTCTTTCCCAACAGTATTCCATTCATAAACTGGTCTTGTTCCCATACATTGCTTCAACCGAACCCAGTCACCAACTGCCAATCCTGATAACCTTTCTGCATCACCGGGAGCAACTTTCCACAAGCTCACTCTGCCAGCAACTCTCACCTAGAAAAATTTTCAGAAGCAACTCTTTATTACTAATTTGAAGAACTCAACAGTTACCAGTTCACCTCACAACAAAAAACTAATACCAACAATAATAAAATGACGAAAAAAAAGCATACTCATAAAACATACTCACATTAAGGGTCCCATCCATGTCAATCCTTGCGATTTTCCCTGAGGTAGATGGAGTTTCATTTGACCACCCAAGTACTGGCTCATTGATAGATGGCATCACTCGGATCTCTTCTCCGGCTTCAAAAGGTGAAACCTTCTCCATATCTGTCATGGAGCAAGAGAAAGTCTTGCTCTTGAAACAGAATGAAATGCCCATATCACCATCCTCCACCAAGCTATGAATTATTCCTATACTGTCCCTGGTGACATCTTCCCACCCATATTTTGGAGAGGGTACTGAAGCTTTAACTCTAACCCAATCACCAACCTGCTCATTTTGGAACGTAACAAATAAAGAAAGGATATTACCTTGCAGCGTTAACTGTAAGCTTCAATAGATGTTACTTGAGCATATGGGTATACAAGTCACCATTAAAGAGGGGTTATTACCTTAAAACTCTCCACCTTTTCCATGTCTGAAGGATCAGCTCTCCATGGCATGTGCCGTTTTGGTATATCAATTATCAGAAGACCATTACTCTCTATGTCGCTTATTTTTCCAACACTATGATGTGTCTCACCATCCCAAGGAAATCTGGGTTCTGAAACAGATCTCTTTACACATACTTGGTCACCAATCTGTATTTGTACGCAACATATTAAATTCTAAGAAAAGATGAGAAAAATAAAGCAAAAGAGAAATGGAGTTTTTTTTTTTTGAAAATGAAGAAAGGGGAAAGGGGGTAATGAAAATCAACTTCTACATAGAGAGAAAATTCCTAACCCTGAATGGGATGAACGGCTCCAATTCCTCTGGTTCACAAAGCCATGGGCTTGGTAAGTAGCTAAATTCTATCAGAAGACTACAATCAGGTCTAACACCATAAACTATCCCAATACTACCAGGGATGACAGCACCAAAACCATGCTTTGCTGTGTGCAGATTGTGGCAAACTCTAACCCAGTCACCAACCTTGAACTGTTCAACCCTTTCAAAATCTGCAGGATCAGCCTGCCATCCCCTAGATGCACCAGTAAATCCAATTCGTATGATTCCATCATCATCATCAATACACAGGACAGTTCCAATGCTGTCATGTGATTGTCCACGCAAGTCATACCTGAAAACATGACAGTATACTCTTCAAACGCTAAACCTTCAAGTGACTTCAGGCATTATTTTAAAACAAAGTGGTTGAAGTATACATAAAACCGATCTCTATAAAAAGTACATGGATAAACAAAACTAATCATGCTTCCTGAGTACAATAGCTTAACTCCGACATGATTATGGAAAGCCCATATTGTTATTTGTCATTTTGGAGTATTGCAGATATATAATCAATGAATTTTAGGTTGTGAAAATTAGTATCACAACTAACCTGGTAAAGTCAAGTGGCTCGGGGACAGACAATGCAATTCAAGTTCCCTTAACGAAAAGATCAGAGATTTAAGTAAGAGATTATGGTCACTCCTGATTGTGTGGTCTGGAATGCAATGCACTGTACTCGTGTGCACTATATAGCCCTTCGGGGTATAGCACAGATGAGTTTATCATGTCCTTTATATATATACATATGATTAGTTTATCATGTCCTTAGGTCATGGCAATTAGTGGTGATGACCTTACTATGATGAGGATTAGCAACCATGAAGCATGAAGCCTAAATTTTGAAGATGCTTAAGGAATGGAGCACCAATCAAACCTTGGCTTTTCAATGGCAGCCTTAAGTTGCACGAGTTGTCCCCTATCCAAAGGGATGACTTTTATAACTTCATTGATCAAGACAAGAGCTACTCCAGTGCAAAATGATACAACAAGGATGTTGCCTTCTTGGACACTTTGTACGAAACCAACACTCCCCTGCCTTGCACCTCGCCAGCCATTTACGGGGGTTGTCACACTTCTTTTAAATTTCACCCAATCCCCCACTTCAAATCTAAAATATCAATCAAAATACAAAATAAGTCCATAAAAAGTTTAACATGCTTTAAGGAACCTAACTGTAGTATCATACCATCAGTTACTCACACTGTTGGAGACAGATGAAGTCCCTTTCTCATAAGTGCTTCCATAAGATCTTCAGAAATCCATTCTCGTGGTAGGGCTTCCAATAAGTCACGCAGTGTCTTACCACTGTTACCGGTCACAAATAGATTTTCTCAAACATTTATTTAGCACAACTCACTGACTCAGTATCACATTTGATAACAATGCTTTAACCATGTACAATTTACTTGAAGATGTACAAGCCAAGAATCTTAAAAATCCCTTTGAGAAGAAAACAGAATCAAACAACCTTAATGAGCTAATACTTGCCTGTGGTTCCTTACTTCAAGGGCAGCACCTGGATACTGCAGCATAACTACGATGCACTCAAGACATTCCCGTATATACTTTGCTGCATCAGCAGCTATATGAAAAGCATTGTCACCATCATCATCCTGATTACGATTGCCATAAAAGACATCAGTTGATAGACAAGCCTTACATACAATAAAAGAAAAAAAAAATGAAGCTTTTACACACTTCTATAAGAAAGCTTGAGATACAAATTAACCTTCCACACCAAACTTAACTACTGAATTTGAGGGATAAAATTATATTAGTGTTACATAAAGATTATGCTTTAGATCTGTACAGCTATCACATACAGTGAATGAGGTGGGGCATGCCAGATTGTTCCAATGATAAACATGGACACTTCTCATATCCAATCCCATACTCACAACTTCATGTAAAAACATAAGGAGTTCAAAAGGCAGGAGCTTAATATAATCAGAAACAAAATTCTTATGAGATGGATTCATATTACAAACATATAATATATCATTATCAAACCTAAGCATATATGCATAAATATATCTGCGTGTCTGTATGCGATTGACAACATATTTTTTCAACTAACAAGATTTAAAAAAAAAAAAAATCATTTTTCTTGTCAGAAATAAAGGTTCATTAGATTTTTCAAAAATGATAATAAACACTACAACAGAGAATAGTTATTTTTTTCATAAGATAGGTTTTATTAATGATCAAGAAGAAAGAAACAAAAGCATTATCGAGGTGCATAGGGAGTATACTTCAAATACATCTAATGAGAGAAAGAGAAGAGATCAAGAATATCCTGTAAGCTAAGCTAGGAAGGCATAGGTGGGCTTTCATCCAATGGTAGAATGAATTATAAAAAAAGCTTTGAGTTCTTCCATGGTCCTTGTATTATCTTTGAAACTTCGATTTTTTTTCTCTCCATACACGTCACGTTAAGCAAATCGGGATCATTTCCATAAGGTCTTGTCATGATCACTTTCATACTGTCCTTTCCAGCATGCTAATAGATCCACCATCTATCTAGGCATTACCCATATTAGCCTAGGCTAAAAACTGCTTGCCACAAGGAGGTAGCTACCACATAGAGAAGCATGCCAACCTGTTTATAACCTTACAAGTTTTAACACCCTTTTCATTATGTAAATGCATTCTCCATAACTGTGAAAAAGCTATTTAGCTGCTTCCATGGTGATCAGAGCAATTCTAGAAGCATCTATTTAAGCTGAAACAGCAAAAGGCCCTCTATTCAAGTTCTGTTACAGCTGAAAAAGTACAAGGTCTTTTCCTTAAGCGTTTTCCTTTTAAAGAATAAAGAAAAAGGCATCAAGTTCAGTCCATACCACCAGGTTTTGGCCATGAGAATTGTAACAAAAATATTTACATGAGTTGGCTCTTCTACTGGTGGATGTCTGGATGATGCCCGTCAAAGTGATCAAGACCAATCACACGACTGTTCACATCTGACCAATATTTTGCAGTCCTCTTTATTTTAACATTGTCAAATGATTTTTTGTCATGAAGAAACTCAAATGCAGTTGGATAACTGACCTAGTTAAATCAAGATAGTTTTACGTTCCACACCATTCTTTTATGAGTACTTTACACGCCAAATGTGCAACAACTATCCGTAAGAATCCAATGTATCTGTACTGTGCTCAGGATATAATTAGCAAAGGTACATTTTCCTCCAACAAGTAGCATTATTTAGGAAAGCCTTGGATGATTCACTAGTACAAAGATTCTTATCGTATACGTATTTCAAAGTAAGACTATAAACAAGAAGCAAATAGAACTCAGATCGTAGCTCAAAGAAAAAAAGAGCCTATCCTTTTTGGGAAGCTATTTTCCATTTATGGGACAGAAGACCATTTGGAGGAGCAAGGCCCCAATGAAAGCAGCCTTCATTTTTTGGATGGCTGCTCTCGGGAAGATTTCTACGTTGGACAAACTGAGAAAGTGACATGCCATGGTGGTAGAATGGTGTTGAGCATGTGGAAGAGAAATTCGGGAATAAGTGGTTCATCTATTACTACACTGTGACACAGCTGGCATGTTGTGGAAAGCTGTTTTTAATTTGTCCGGGCTAAATTGGGTAATGCCTTAGAAAAGTGGCAGATCTTTTAGCATTCTGAAAAGGGCAATTTGTAACACCCCAGCCCCATGGGAAAAATAATTCAGAGTGGGTGTTATAACAGGTGATCAAGAGTGCCAAACCCTACATTGGCTACTTACTACATGAAAATAGGCTTTATAAGTGAATTTTTTTTTTTTTTTTTATAAGTAGTCTTTATAAGTGAATTTAGATGTTGCTAGTGCCTTCCTTGTGTCGTACACAGTTTGTTGGGTCGTTAAAATCGTTTGAGAGTCAGTATAATGAGACCTTGTAGAAGATGATCCCAGTTTGCTTGATGCGATCTATAGGGAGGGAAACAATGATCTTATTTTGAAGATGCTGCAACCGAATATCTTAGAGCTCACTTTTACAATGCACTACACCATTTTAAATATACTTTCTTATATATCATTTACACAAGTTTTTTCTATTCTTCTCATTCACTTTTTAGGTGTTTTTGTTGTATACCCTCCTCCCTGTACTTCGACTATACCTCTTTCTTTTGATTAATCATAAATAAAGCTCCTCTTAATTTGAAAAAAAAAAAAAATCATTTATAGGAATCATCTTGAAAAGTGGCAAAAAAAAAAAAAAAAAAAAGAAAAAAGAAAAAAAAGGTCCAACAATAACACTTACGTGCATGAGTTAGATGTCAAAAAGTGGTTTCTTTATGGATAGTTTACGGCTCTGTTCTTTTAATGATAAATATACAAAACTCTCTTCTCCTCAGCATGGAGACAGATATGTCATAGACTAGACACACTGATATAGTTAAAAAAAACTTGAGATGAGACGCTAGAAAATGCTAATGCATTATATGCCACCTATCTAACTATTATTACCTTTTAATGTGTCTATAATTGCAAATTGTATAAATATAATTGTGCAAGTGTAACCAATACATACCAAGCCAAAACATGTGCAGTAAACCTTTCATTATTGTCTATACTTGTAATTGTGCTCCCAATGTATACTTTAAAAAATCAAATCCTAATGTTCAGGTAAATGGTCAATTTCCAATTTAAGCGCATCATCTATGTAGTGGTCTCCACTATGGCATAATGGGTAAGCATCAATTTCACTAATACTAACATCTTTTTATCTCCTTTTCACTTACTGCTTCAGGAAATGGGTACAACTCCCTCGTTGAAGTATCCATATAACAAAGAAGTAACCATTATTAACATTAAATTTGCTTTGTATGCGTTTTCAAGCTTGTTCCTAGAAATTGGGCCTTCCATAACATCGCAGGAAAGTTTTGCACATCAATAGCAAGGCACTAAAGTCGAATTACACCACAAGGTTACATTACATCAACAGTTGTAAAGCACCATCATGGCCACCGATAATGTTTGACTGTCCTTGGCAACAATGCAAGTTCAAGGCACATTTGGGTATTCATCCAAACATTTATCAAACTATAACGATGGGATTGTGAGCATCTTCACCATCTCATTGAAAAAAAAATTGTAAGTAACAACGATTAAGGTTTCACCAAAATTTTACAAATAACAGTAACATCAGGTATAGAAATGTATAGGACCAACCTGCATATTGCAATCTGCTCCAGCAGATAATAGTAATTCAACACAAGGTTTTGCACCCTTTGCCAATGCCAAATGAAGTGGTATCGTATTGTTCACATTCCTGATGTTCACATCGACTCCAGCATCAAGAATGATCTACAAAAAGCAAAGCAACCATTATTAAGAAAAGTTATTGATCCAGTGCCAAAAGTAATTTCAGTAAATTGAAACTCCATTTAAGAATTAAATAACTAAAACAGTCACTAATTACACACACATACTAAAATAAGCACAGAGATGGTAGAGAAGCCCATCAAATCACCTTAACCAACTCAACATCATTGGCCATGGCAGCCGTATGCAAAGCCGTTCTAAATTGTTGTGTATCTTGAGCAGTTGGGCTTGCTCCAGCTGCAAGCAGTATTCTTACCAGCTCTCTACCCTCTACAAAGATTAGTACTATTAAAAACATAAGCGATACAATATTTACTAGACAGAGTAAAGGAAAATAACTCTCATCCCAAGTACAGCACACACATTTGCTCAGCAGAAAAATAAAAGAATAGGTTTCATATATATACGCTTTTGATTTTTAACCCAATTCAAGTAACAAGTGTAATGTAATGCTGGCTTTGTATGACATATTAAATGCTGTAAAAAGTTAAAAACCAATGGCAGAGCATCATAAGACCTTAGTCTGAGCAGAGCTCAGGAGTTCAAAATAGGGAAGCAGTCATCCAGTTCCTGAGATGGGAAGGCCATAAAATAAATTTATCAGCATGTGTTGCGGCCATCCACAACACTAAAAGGAAGGCAAGCTGCAGCTTCCATTGCATATTAGATTGGAACAGACTTAATCCCATTACTTAAAATAAAGTACAGGGGATAACATATTTGCAGAGAACAAAGATGCATGGACAATTTTTTATTTTTTTTAATTTAGCTGGAGAACTTAGAAGAATATAGAAAGGTCCATATAGAATTTGATAGAAAGATCAATAGCATAAGAAATCAACAGTGTTTGACAACAATAAATTTCTGACAATCAACTTTACCTGTCTCACGATCTTTCTTTATAGCAGCTGCCATACATAGTGCAGTTCCAGCTGAACTTAGTATGTCAATCGCTTCAGAAATTTCTTTGGGTGATGCAATTTCTGCCCACCTCTTCACTATAGCAACATTTAAAGTTGATATACACAAATGCAGAGGACTGAAATAACAAAAGGGTAATATCATTCATCTGTTGAGGGAAACAAACAACAAAATGATAAAAATAATTTCTTTAGAAGTAAAAATTTTATTTATATCAATAGAGAAATAGGGTAGCCCAAGTGTATGAGGAATATACAAGAGAAGACAGACACCTATTGCACATGACTACATATTTGTTTTTTTTTTTTTATAAGTAAAATAAGTATTATTAACAAAGATGGGCAACAACTGCCAGTTACAAAAAAGTATGCCCTATTTACGAAGGCACTTTAGAAACTAAGAAATCATGAAGTTCCATGCCATTAAAGTCCACAGCACATGACTAAATATATTGCACAGTTTTATTAAAAATGCTATTACTCTTAATGGTAAAGTTGCTGTTATTATTGTGAGTATATCATTACTCTATTAGTATTTGCTTACACATGAATGGAGAGTAGGAGAGACAGGCACATAAGGTACATTCATGATGTAACTTTTAATTATTGTTGATATTTGAGATTTGAAGAAACAAAGAAGGAAATAAAATACTACATTCAATGGCCGATAGCAGTCTCTCAACCATATTGTAAAATCTACAACCCAATTCCAGAAAGAAGAAACAAGAATAAGCCTAAACTAGATATTGTAAAGTCCTGGGTACTTGGACAATGCCTTGCTTCTTTAATACTAATATAAAAAAAAATACTGTAAACATAGTTCTAGTTTTCTAAAGAACTAATGCCCTAATATACTTGCCTAAAAAATAGAATTCCTGGTCGATCACCAATCAATTTAAATCTTCCAAAATCGAAGAAAATATATTACACTTTCCAAACATTATTAGACCCACGCTACAAATGTTGACTACACCAATGAGAAAAAAGCAATATGAATGTCATGAAAAAGTAATAATAAAATCTTCGAATACTTAATATTATATACGTATATACAAGAAAAAAAAACTATTTTATAAGCTACCAATTAATCAAAGTACAGGGAAAGGAAGAAACCTTCACTAAGACAGTCAACAACAAAAATATTTTATGTTTTAGATCTACAACTATTTCCTTTTGGAGTGATCATGTCTACTATTATTAGAACAAAGCGATTTTATGCCTTTATAGCCTTTACAACATTCAAACTTCCATAGTTACGATGACATATTAAACAACACCATTTTGTATATAATAAATACTATCCAAGTCTCGGTAAAGCATACAGTAAAGTTTCACAGCTTTAATTCTTACGTAAGATTTTTTGAACTTGGGACACCCATCGATTTACAGCCCCCATTTTCCAGCACTACAATAGCACACTCGGTGAATTTCTTGGCAACGGCGATATGCAGTATAGTTTCACCATCAGCATCCACTGCAGTGGGATCAGCTCCCGCCAATAGTAACTCCTGTGATTGTTATTGAGAATTTGAGAAAAGAAAAAAGAAAAAAAGAATACTGTGACCTCAACCCATGGCTGGCTAAGAAAAAAACTTACACGCATACAAACAGGTTGCCCATAAAATGCACAAATATGAGCAGCAGATCGACCAAAGCCTTCCATTGATCTAGATAAGACATTAGCTGATTTTCTGATGAGAGCACGTACACATTCAGAGGACCCAACTGCTAAAGCAAACACTATTGGAGGATTCCCATTTTCATCTGGGACATCCACATCAACACTACCATACTGCAAAATAGCATCAACTATCTCCGGGCAACCCCGTCTACAGGCCAAGTGCAGAGCGGTTTGACCTTCAGCATTATGTGCTTCCAACAGAGAAATGATTGAGCTGCTATTGTTCACCGATGCAGACTTGGCAAGCATATCCCTGCATATGCAGAGAAGAGGAGAGATCAGAGGTTTGGAAGAATGACAATGATCCATAAATACATACAAAATAACTGATGCAGAAAAGGAGTGTGTATCAAAATGGACTGACCTAACACCATTCAGATTCCCTTCAGACACAAGTTGATGCAGATAGTTGCTTTTAACAAGGGAAATGTCCAGCACAGATGTAGGGGATCGTTCCAACAGATCTATTCCAGGACCATTAGCCAGTTCACTGGATTCCACAAAGAATGTTTCATATATCCAGACTACATAATTCTTAAAATTCAAGGTAAGAACATATATATTCACATTCCATCTTTGCAGCAGATATTTTTTTTTTATAAGTAAATGATTATATTGATATGAATAGGCATAGCCCAAGTACACAAGATGGTATACAAAAGGTCACACCTAGTTAGAGAGAAGTAATAGAAACAAGAAAATCATGGAAATCGAGGCCACGACAATCTACAGCTGTGGCCCAAAGAAAAAGAGTGCTAACAAAAAATAATCTAAGTTCTTCTAGTGAGCGCTCCTTGTCTTCAAATGTCCGGTCATTTCGCTCCTTCCATAGGCACCACATGATACAAATCGGGAACATTTTCCACACCGCTGAGATTTGTGGGAAACCTCGTAAGATTTATCCAGCTGGTCATGAGCTCTATCATTGTGGTAGGCATAACCCAAGCTAGCTCCATTCTATTAAACACTTCATTCCATAACATTCCAGCCACCTCACAATGCAACAATAAGTGATCCACATTTTCACCATTTTTCCTACACATACAACACCAATCTACTATGATCACCTTACGTCTCCATAGATTATCTGTTGTCAAGATCTTATCTAATGCTGTTGTCCAAACAAAAATGCCGCTTTGGGAGGCGCTTTGTTTCTCCATATCTTTCTCCAAGGGAATTGCGTATTCTGTGGTTCTGTAAGCGTCTTATAGAAAGAATGGACCGAGAATTTACCTTTACCTGTGGGTATCCACCACATCTTATCTACTCCTTGGGTTTTCTACCTCATATTGTATAGAAGAGCAAAAAACTCCTCAAAGCTGCCAACTTCCCAATCTTGGGCGGCTCTAGTGAAATTCACGTTCCATTGGACTAGTTCCCCCAATGACTCCATGCAATTATCCACCGAGGCATCTTTCTCACCTGCAATCCTAAAAACTGATGGGAATAGATCCTTTAGGGCTTGATCTCCACACCATAGGCCAATTCATAATTTTATTCTAGATCCATCACCCAACACCAGTCTAGTATGCCGATTAAAGGTCCCCCACCCTCTTCGAATGTGTTTCCAAATGCCCACTCCATAAGCCCCACAGACCTCCCTAGTGCACCACCTCCCCCACATGCTTCCATATTTGCAATCAATCACGAACTTCCATAGGGCTTCCGATTTCATATTGTATCTCCACAACCATTTCCTAAGCAAGGCTTGATTGAAAATCCTCAAGTTTCTAATACCCAACCCACCCAAAGAGACTGGAGAACATACCTTATCTCACTTGACTAGATGATACTTGAATTCTTCTCCGATCCCACTCCAAAGAAAGTCATGATACAACTTCTCAATACGGTTTGCAGCAGATTATGGTGCAGGAATATGGCTACCTGTATTCAGCAAAGTTAGGTGGCAATGGAGCTGATCGTATGTTGTGGATTCACATGGGGAGCAAAAAGTTTACTGTTAAATCTTTTTATAAGGCATTGACAGTCCACCAGCCCACATCCTTTCCGTGGAAGAACATTTGGAAGGTTTTTGTGCCGTCTAAAGTTGCAGTTTTTATTTGGCCAGCTGCACTTGGGAAGATTTTGAGGGGAGATAATCTACGGAAGTGGGGTATGGTGATCACATAGTGGTGCTACTGTAACGCCCCAATGGAAGGCCTAAACCACATGGCCTATACTCCAAAAAGACTAGTCAATGATACAATTAGAGCCTCATTGGAACCTTATAAAGAGCAAGAACTTCTCATTCCCCAGCAATGTGGGATCCCATACACCACCTACCCTTATCCAAATCATATGGGGTATCACAATTTACCCCCCTTAAATTCCCGACGTCCTCGTCTGGCCTGTCCATTGTAGGTGACACGGCTCAAGTCCCACATTTCTGGTTGGGATAGGCTCTGATACCATTTGTAACGCCCCAATGGAAGGACCAAACCACATGGCCTATACTCCAAAAGGACTAGTCAATGATACAATTAGAGCCTCATTGGAACCTTATAAAGAGCAAGAACTTCTCATTCCCAAGCAATATGAGATCTCATACACCACCTACCCTTATCCATATCATATGGGGTATCACAATCATTTGTAACGTCTCAATGGAAGGCTCAAACCATATGGCCTATACTCCAAAAGGACTAGTCAATGATACAATTAGAGCCTCATTGGAATCTTATAAAGAGCAAGAACTTCTCATTCCCAAGCAATGTGGGATCTTATACACCACCTACCCTTATCCATATCATATGAGGTATCACAATCTACTCCCCTTAAATTCCCGACGTCCTCGTCGGGCCTGTCCATTGTAGGTGGCACGGCTCAAGTCCCACATTTCTGGTTGGGATAGGCTCTGATACCATTTGTAACGCCCCAATGAAAGGCCCAAACCACATGGCCTATGCTCCAAAAGGACTAGTCAATGATACAATTAGAGCCCCATTAGAACCTTATAAAGAGCAAGAACTTCTCCTTCTCAAGCAATGTGAGATCCCATACATCACCTACTCATATCCATATCATATGGGGGTATCATAGCTACATGTGTAAAAGGAATGGGGAATCAATAGATCACTTGCTTTTACATTGTGAGGTGGCTGGGGAGTTATGGGCTGGTATCTTTAATAGAGCCAGGCTGAGTTGGATAATGCCTAAGAGTGTGGTGGAATTACTAGCATGCCGGAACAACAGGCATAATAACACTCAACTGGCAGCAATGTGGCAAATGATACCTTTGTGCTTAATGTGGTACTTATGGTCGGAAATGAATGATAGGTGTTTCAACAACAAGGAGCGTACAGCGGGGGAAATCTGAAATTTATTTGTATTTTATCTTTTTCAGTGGTTTTCTGCTATTGTAGGGGGGGGGGGATGTCCATGAGTTTCTATCTTCTTTTCAGCTCACTAGAATGTAATTAGGTGTCTCACTTTGTATACTTCCTGTGTACTTGGGCATTGCCTAGTTTCATTCTATTCAATAAAGATTCTTACTTATAAAAAAAAATAATGCAGGAATATCTATGCCCAGAGAAAAGCAAGCTCACTGGTCCACTTCCTCCAACCCCTAGCTAGCATATAATTAGTATTTAACTTGATGCATATGATAGTCCTATTTATTATTGTGTCTGTGGTGTTGTAAAAAGGTCATGTACTACCATGTGACCTTTTAATGAGTTCAGGTGGTTGGACTTATTACTACATTCGCGATGAAAGAATGAGGTTTTAGGATCATGAATTTCTATTATAAGTAGCCTTTCTTGAGTTATTGTCAGCAGCCTCATCATATCTGTTCTACAAATTTTCAGATTTGAATATTTCTTGGGACTCCTTGAGCCTAGATTTAACATATTGTTGTTAAACTTGAATCCTACTCTATTTCTGCTATGATTCTTTTGTTTTATTTCTAGGAAATCTTCTTAAGGTCTTGTAAATTAGATTGAGTTAAAGGTTGCAACCTTAAGCTATTGATGGTTTCGATAGAGGTCATTGAGATTAGGAGATTAAGGCCCGCAGATAGATGGCCAGGACAAAACTTGTAAATAGAACACATGTTAGTTAATGGCTCCATTAGTGCCCTGGTTTATTCGACAACAACTTCACCTACTGATTAGCAGTTCCAATTTCCTATTATATATTTAGTTGTGTAATATAGAGAGTTTCAGAGGATAATATTTTTTTGATAAGTAGTTTCAGAGGATAATATTTAAAGAAATCTACATATAAAAAAGGTACTTCACTTAAATAGAATAAACACATCAGGTGGAAAGGGCGGATTACTTACTTATTTGAACTTGTGGGACTGTGAGGTATTCGTTGCAAATGGCGAAGAAATATAGCAAGCATTGCATTAAAATTTGGTCTTCTTGATGATTTGCACTGTAAGCACTCTCCAATCATTTTCCACAAGTCTCTGGGGATCCCAACACCTACAACACTTGAATACTGTGGAGGTGGTCTTCCATCCTTGACAACAGCACGATAGATTTCTTCTGCACTTAACCCATCCCATCTGCAAACATCATCTTATGTAAGTAAAGAGAATTTTTACGTTTCAAAATTTACCGGAAAAACGAGTACAACACGTACGGAATGGAACCAGTGCACATTTCAACTAGGGCACAACCAAAACTCCAGGCATCTGACGCTTCCGATATATGACTCACATCATCCCTGAATATGTGTAGTGACTTCTTTAAAGGCTCCCAAGTTTCTGGAGCTGTGTAATGTGGACTCAGCAACGTACAATCAATGCACCAGTGCATTTTTGAGCACTCAGCCTCTGGACCAGGTCGAGCTTTTCGGCAAGAAGGTTTCTTCAGGATTATTGGAAGCCCATAATCAGAAACCACTGCACAGCCACTTGAATCCAGGACGAAATTGGATGGCTTCAGGTTCATGCATACTACTCCTGCTGCATGGAGTTCGGCCACTCCACGTGCAATGTCTGCCCCATATCTGCATTTAAGAAATTTGAACCAAAAAATTATACCAACAAACAAAGCAGAATTAGAAGTAACTTCCTATCCTAATAAGTTAGAAGGATGAATGAATCCAGTTAGAAGAAGGAATGGCTGTTGCAAATTAGAAGAACGAATTCAATTAACTATTTTCCAAGCAATTTTATAACGAGAGTAACAAGATATGGAACCATAATTTATGACTGGGACATATGCCAAGGATAGACTAAAAAAAAACACAAGAATCCACCAACCCACTATCAGCATAAGATAGAAATTTGATTCAAGGTTCACACAAAAGCCTTGCCTAAAATATCTGTCATAACTGCAACTAACATTGATAGCTCTATTGATGGCATTATGGCATAAATGATTTGTTCCTCAACAAGCAAATCTGTCCAGTACATGAGACGAGCTACCTCAACGGCAATTCCTCTTCTCAACACCAAGGGCTCCAGATTAAGATATACAAAGGTATGATAATGCGGAACTAGTTAATTTGAGGACATAACACATGATCATATTATCTGCTTTGTCATCATATGAGAATTTATCTCTCCCATAGAAGAAAATATAGCAGAAGAAGGCTCCTTAACTTGTAGCTTTCTTTGTTTGGATGGAAACATTGGGAAAAAAATACCACTTTAGAGAATCTAAGGAAGTAGCATGTTTTAGTGATTTACTAGTGTTGTATGTGAAATAATAATAATAAAAGTACGGAAACTTCACTGTAAGGTATCCAATGTGTTATGGAGTTCATTTTTGGCATGATTGGGCTACAGTCGGTAATGCCTCAACAGACAATAGATCTTTTGATGTGTTGGAAAGGCCAGCTGACAATCTACATAGTGTAATTTACGGAAAATCTGTCATTTTTGATGTGGTGTACTTGGTAGAAAACAAATGATCGGAGATTTGGAGATTGCAATTTCTCAGGACTTGATAATATTAGGCTGAGTGCTCATGTTTCTTTGTTTCTAGTTCTCAGGGCTTTCTTACTCTTTTTTTCTTCTGTCGTTTAGGTATCTCTCTTGTATACTCTTTTACTTGGGTAGCACGTCGTAGCTTTCGATTAATATTAATAACTTACTTATCAACAAAAGAAAACGCGAGTGCGCGCCACACACACAAGCTAAGCTCAACACTTAATTAGAAAAAGAAAAAGAAAATACTAGGCTCGGCAATAACACCGAATAAGTTTAAAATAATTAAAATCGTAAAAAAGAACATCGCAAATTAGAATTACTAAACGATTATGCTTCGTGCTAACAATTTATAAGCTTTTTTACACAGAAAAATATATGTGCAAATGAGAAAATTCTGAACATACACAGAATATTATGCTTGAACTTGTATAGCATGGTGCAAATTGGATTTGAGCGACAATTCTCATTACAAACGTCTAAGGCCTAGAACTTAGAAGAAAAGATAAGGTTTTACCTAAGGATTTGCTCGAGAGTGAGGCGGCCGCCACTGCGCCGCATCTCGGACTGAACTGAACCGTAACACCTCTCCATGACGAGGCACAAACGATCGCCCTGCTTTACCGCTCCATGAAACGCGCAAACGTTCCTGCACCACATCGAGGAAAGGCGAAGCTTCTCGAGCTCCCCTTCCACACAATCACTGTCCGCCACGTCCCCAATCTCCACCAACTTAACCATCACCTTGTGCCTACACCTCAAGGTCCTTAGCTCCCCCGACCACCTCTCCGCTCTGACTCCCCCACCCCCCTCCCCGATCCTCTTGATCAACCTCATCTCGTGATCCACACACAGACTCCTGCCCAATCCGGAGCCCCCACTTCGACAGCGCGGGCTCCGAGGAAGTGGCGGTGCCGATTCCGATTCCGATCCGTCGTCTTCCTCCTCGCTTAAGTCATCTTCGTCGGAGAGTATGGGAAAGAGGGAGTAGTTCTTGGGTAGAGAGAGGACGGAATTGCCAACGGTGGAGGGGTGGCGGCATTTGGGGCAAGAGAGGGTGGGTTTGGGAGGGGAGGAGTAGGAGGAAGAGGAAGAGGAAGAGGAGGGAGGGACGATGTGGGAGAGGCAGAGTTTGCAGAAGCAGTGACCGCATTGGAGCAAGAGAGGGGCGTGGGAGTCCTCGTCATAGGGAGTCTGGCAGATTAAGCAACTCGGGATCCGGATCTTCTTCTTCGAATTCGATGGAGATTTCTTCGGCATGACGCTTGGTTTATGGAATCGGAGTGGTTGTGAAAAATGAAAGACTTTTCTGGTTGAGAGAGAATTCTGAAGAAAAAGAAACCGGGGGAGACGGAGAGGGAGGGGTTGTGGGAGGTGGACTTGGACCTTTTATACGGTTTCATAATCCACGCCTCGGTAGGTGAGTATGAACTCTGCCTTTTTTTTAATTTTTTTTTGGCCACGACGGCAAAAAGGAGTAGGGAGAATAGGACCAGCCTTCAAGTACGTACGTACTCGTCTTAAATGCGTAAATATATATATTATTTAAAATAAATGATACTTATAATCGTATAAATATTATATAATTATTTTAAAAAAATATAAAAATTATATAAAAAATTAATTTTTTAATAACAGATTTTATTTTTTTTAAAATTATTTACAATTTTTATACTCTATAATTATATGTAATATTACTCATTATTTAAAAAAAAATAATATTTATAATTATAAAGTACCTAACTCGTAAGTGTTGTGTAATATTTTTGAATAAAAAGAGTAATTACAGAATTTACATAAAAAAATTAATAGTGACAATTGTGTATTTCATAATTATATGTATCGTTATTTTTAGGTTTTATTTATTTTTATAAATGAGATGAAATTAATTAAAATTAAAATTAAGTAAAATATTTTTAAAATATATTTTTATATATTATTTGAAATTTGAAATTTTTATTTTATTATATATAAAAATTTAAAAAAATTATTATAGTTAGATGGAATAAATTGAAAAATTTTATGAAAAGATACTTGAATTTTTTAAAATATCGAATAAAGGATAAATGCACCTCAAACTATTAAAGCCAATTATTAAGTTCTTAAATTACTTCGTTATACAGTTATACAGCCTACCCCATCCCTCTTGTCTCTCTCTCTCTCTTTTCAAAATCAAGGAAGCAATGTTAAGAGCTTCTCATCTCCCACCGATAGCAACTCCAGCTCTCGGTGCTCTTAGAGTATCTCTGTTTTCCTGTCTCAGCCTCTCCTCACCTTCAAGCCGTCTCAAACTCTCAAAATTTGCACCATTTCGCACGCTTATCCCTCCAGCCTTCGGACCCAGTTCTCCTCATCGATCACTTTTGAGCGTGGAGCGGGTCGTTCCTCTGCTAGGTCTTACATGCCCCAAGGGAACGGGTAGGCCATTCTGTCAAAACCCACTACTTTACTTCGTCGTTTTCCAAGTACTTTTTTTTTTTTTTCCTAATCTTGTGGTTCATGTTGAAAGAATGGTGCTTAAGCAAAGAATTGGTCTTTTTTAAGTGCTGCATTAAAAGAAAGGATACTAATAAGCCCATATTAAGCTTCTTTAAGAAGTGCATAAAGAGCTTAACTTCTAGCTCAAAATCTGGATCGACTGTTTTTAATCAATTCAATTCACTACCGCTTAGTGTCGTTGAGGATTATTTCCAGAAATTCAGTTCCATACTGGGCCATTTGGATGGTGAGGATTTTGGCGGTGCCAGAGGTGGCGGTGGTAGGGCGAGGCCTTTGGTAGCGCTGTGATGTCTTCTCTCTATATAGGGGAAGAAGCGGCTTCTTAAGGATATAAAATCATTCCATTTTTTTTTAATATTGGGGTATGGAAATAACCTATGATTCATGGGCATGCGTAAAAATTGTGGACACATATTTAGACCCAGCGTCAAGAGTAGATAGATAAGCTACTCGTGGATTTTATTCTTTATTTTATTGGAAAAAAGGAATATGGAAATTTTAATAATAGGAGGATAAACCTGATTATACAGCAAGTATCAAAGGAATTGCCTAAAGAATTGCAAACGAAAATAGTCAACGAAATACTCAAAGGGAGATGAGATATTGCCAAATGCATGAGCCCACTCAAATGTTTGGTGTGGTGATGCTGCCTTAAAGGAGGTTTTTCCTTCTCTTTTCAGAATTGCATTGCATAAGGAAGCCTCTATTGCTGATTACATGGACTCTTTGAATGACCTGCTGCAGTGGAGTGTGTCATTTACTAGAGCAGTTCAAGATTGGGAAGTGGGAGACACTTCTGATTTCTACAGCACCTTGCACGCACTGAATTTGGAACATGGCGTGGAGGACAAACTGTTTTGGACACACCCCGGGAACAAGAAATTTTCGGTTCATTCTTTATATAAGGCTATGTCTACCCACTCTCCTCAGCCCTTGGAAGCTTATTTGGAAGAGCAAAGTGCCCCTAAAAGTTGCTTTCTTCGGTTGGCTGGCCTCTCATGTTAAAATGTTGACCATAGACAAGCTGAGAAAGCATGGTTTCTTCGTAATGGATTGGTGCTTCGTGTGCAAAAGGAATAGCAAATCGACGGACCATCTTCTTCTCCATTGCGATATGGCAAAGGCTCTATGGGATGAAGTCTTCTTAAGGCTGGACATTGTTTGGGTGATGCCCAAAAAGGTTGTGGACCTATTGGCTTGTTGGAGCAAAACATGGGGAAACCGTCAAGTAGCAGATGTTTAGAAGATGGTGCCCTTATGTCTTAAGTGGTGTATATGGAATGAGAGGAATGGAAGATGTTTCGAAAATGGTGAACATTCATTGGAGGGGATTAGAGACTTATTTTTCCAAACTGTATTATTTTGGGCCAAGTCTATTGTATTAGATGGGGGTAATTTTAGTGACTTGTATGTGTCTTTTTTCGTTTGTAGGCTGTAATTAGGCATTTCTCACTTGTATACCACCTGTGTACTCGGGCTATGCCTAGTTTTGAAGATCAATAAACTTTATTAATTATCAAAAAAAAAAAAAAAGAAGTTTGGCTCATTAGTAGTCTAGTAGTTAACTACTTATAATTAGAAAAGTAGTCTAGTAGATTACTCAATGCTGTTGAGGATGCAGTTATTTCTCTCTCAAAACCACCCACACAAGGCAGAGAGAGCAGCTGCCTTACATTTCAAGCTGTTTCTATGCCATCCAAACATTCCTTGACAACAAAAGTACACAACAACTATCTTTCGAGGCATCACCCATTTAACTTCAATTACTACAATGAAAAGTCTAAAGATCTTTTGGAACCATGCAATGAAGTAGCTAGTGATCAATAAAGTCGCACACATAACACCAGTCCACCAATGTGATGTTTGGTTTAGCTATCCTCCACTTTAAGGATTCTTCCCAATGTTGCTGTTAGTGCCCCAACCCCTCCCAAAGGAATTGCGGGCCTATGAAGCCTATCAGCCCCTTCATTTTTCAGCATATTAGAATTGTCGATTTATTCTATAAAACCAACCTTATGGAACCTAATAACATCTCTGGAGTCAACTAAATATAATGGGCACCAAGATTTTTGAGACTTGCGTGTCTACCCTTTCACCACCAAGTCATCTTGAAAATGACTTGTATTCCATGAACATGATATCCATCTCGAGGGATGTATATAACATATGACAAAGGTGGAGTGTTAAGAGTATTTCTATTGATTGGTCATTTCATATAGGATTGAGTAGTGCATTGACTGTTGAAATTGACAGAAACTAAATTGTGTTCAACTTTTTGCCCTCGATTTATTTTTCCATGATGGATTGAACTATTTGAGGGTTACTTTACGTCATATTTAAATCTCTCTGGTGTTAGTGTACACATTCTATGAAGTGATTAATATATAGATTTTTTTTTAAAATTTTCACCCAATAAATTTTCATCTGTAAATTTGTTCAATTTATCACCCCTTAATTATTAATAATCCTTATTGGAAAGTAAAGAAGCATAAAACTTATTGTAATGTTAGCGTCTCTCTCTCTCTCTCTCTCTCTCTCTCTCTCACACACACACACACACAGAGACTATGACATCATGTAGCTGTTAGTAACTGAGAAATTCTACGTTCTTTTCTGATTCAGCTTCATTTAGTGCTGGGAGTAACTCTGGAGGTGGCAGGGAAATATTGGTGCAGCACTTACTTGTTAAAGAAGATAAGCTTTTGGTGGATCTTCAGCAGAGAATTTTAGGAGGTCTGTTTCCATACATCTGTTACCCAAATAAATAAAAAGAATTTGCTACTTGAAACAGTAATGATGATATGATGCAATTGCTCTGTAGATCTGAACTTGACTCTTTGTTATTAAAATCTATGTATCTATTTATTGAAAGGAAGGCCAACAATTTCTAAAACCAAAGTTGGCATGGATACCTATAAAAAACTTGTTTCTATTATGTTTCAGCATTATATTTTTGTTTGTTACGTTCAGGTGAAGACCTTAGTGATCTTGCTGTGGAGTACTCTGTTTGCCCATCCAAAGAAGAGGGAGGAATGCTTGGGTGGGTGAGAAAGGGGCAAATGGTATGCTGATGAGATTTATAACTGTCTTGTAAAGCTTTCTGAATCATTGGGAACAAATCCTTGAGTACATTGTATTTTACGAGGATGCCATAGAGTTGAGTGACGTGAAACTATTGTGGATTTGAGAATTTTTCATATTTCTAAGTAATCTAGGAGCTCTTTTTTCTTGAGAATGCAAATTTTCCCTTTCTTTCTTTATTTTTTATTTTTTCTGTTGTTATTTATTCAAAAAGAGCTATAGTGAAAATCAAAGGCAAAAGTGGATACGATTATGGCCAACTAGAGACACTTTATACATCAAAAACCAAATTTTCTATGAGGGGGGATATCATTTTAGCTTGTATTTCTTTTTTCCAAATGCTTTCGGTAAAATATGTGCAGTACTGTGCAACTCAAAGAAAATAACTGAAGAAGTTATTTGAAAATTTACTTTCAGAATGAACTTGGTTATTGCCACACAATTATCTATTCAATCACCTGTGCAAGTGGTATTAATTTTCTCTTTGCTTTATTGAGAAGCAACTACCTTGACATTTGTATAGATAGTGGCATGCATCAGATATTTTGCTTTTTGCTATTTTTTTTTCTTCTTACCAACGTTATCTGAACTATATTTGATGGTGAAATGCACTAGGTTCCTGAGTTTGAGGAGGCTGCATTCAATGCACCTTTAAACAAAGTTGTAAGGTGTAAAACAAAGTTTGGATGGCACTTGTTGCAAATTCTCTCTGAGAGGTATATTTCAGTTTTCAAAAACCTCTCTCTAGTTGAATATGCTTGCACTTGAGGTGTGCTTATTTCTTTTGTATACTTGCTCCTGATGCTGTTAGGGAAGAATCTGTACTTCAAGATATTCAACCTGACGAGCTTCATGCAAAGATGCAAGATCCTAATTTTTTGGAAGAGGCACAATTGATTGATGTTCGAGAACCTGAAGAAGTGTATGCTATTACTAGTTAGAGAAATCATTATTTCAGGTTTTTTGCTTGACAAGTAATATCAAAGACCAAAATACAATTTCAACCAGCATATTGACATTGGATTTCTTATTATTAGTAGCATACAGTCACACAAAGTGACATCCTCAAAATTTTGGAAGTTGGTTGGTGAAAAGAAAAAGTTTGTGAAATAAAAAATTGATTCGTGAATTACTCTCTGATACTATGCAAACTTGTTGGGACCACCTAGTTTGGATATCCTTACATAATATTTTAAAATTTGTTCCATAATTTATGGATCTTTAATATCCAAATCAACTTATCAACGTTCTTCCCTCAAGGACTTGAGATAATGTTTTTTTATTTTTTAATTTCGACAGAATAATCAATTAGCTCTTGGCTTTTGGCGGTGCATTTCCTTTCTTTTTCTCTGAGTATTTTGCTAGACATATGTTTGTGTTTCACTGTTCAGACAACTCTCCTTGGCAGGGCTCAAGCATCTTTGCCAGGTTTTCAGGTTCTTCCTCTCCGCCAATTTGGAAACTGGGGACCTGAGATAAATACCAAGTTGGATTCTCAAAAGGATACTTATGTTTTGGTATGTACCTATAGTTAAATGGCAGAAGTTATTTAGGCCTGTAATAACCTATATAAAAAAGAAGCAAAATTGAGTCATATTTCCATTTCAAGCCTGGAATCTCTGTTACTTGCTTTCCATGACATGATAGCCAATTGTCTTTGATGCCCTCTCCAATGTTTGTTGATTGCATTCTTCAATATTTTCAAAGCATCCATTCTGCTTCAATGATTTGTGTATTGTGGTATGGCACATTATGTTCTAATTTAAAGTTTGATGCCGGTTGCGTTGATACTACATTGAATTATTCAAGGATACATGCAATCAGATTGGGGACTTTCCCTTGTCTTCAACTTTACATGTACTCTATTAATGAAATATATATTTTTTTAACTTTTTCATTTGAAAATACTTCATGCAATGAGGTAACAAAATATCCAATTTTTGTGCACTTCAGTCATATTTTTTGTTTGATTTATTTTTGTTTTACTTTTCAGCACTGGGTAATGATCCTTTTAAATTATTTTGAATGAATTTCTTTTGTTCTGTCTATGGCGTTCTCATTGTAAATATTTCCATGAGATTTAATCTAAATCCTAGCTTCACGTGTAGTATACTGGTAACAATCATGTCTTGAACTGCAGTGTCACCATGGCATGCGGTCGTTACAGGTTGCCAAATGGTTGCAGACACAGGTATAAAAAGCCTTTCTTTTAGTCATTTTCCACACATGAAATTGCTCTTCAGTTCTTTTGGCACCTCATGAAAATTGAACTTTCTATTATTGCTTTATGGTCACCATGGTGCATCTTTTTAATTATTACAGATTTCTCTGTCTCATGTATACTTCCTGTGTACTTAGACTTTACCTACTTCTATGAATAAAACTTCTTGATTACCTATAAAAGAAAAAAATTATTGCTTTATGGTATCTGTTTTCTCTTTGCATATTTAAGAAACTCAGCACCGTAGGGCCATTAGATCAAGAGCCTCTTGAGTTCTTAGGGCTAGTGGATTTCGCTAAATCTCGACCATTTCTTTCTAATAAAATGGTAGGGGTTTTAATAAAATTAGCAGTTTACCTCTTTAAAACCAACCCTATATCATTAACTTTCACCATATTTAGCACATTGAATTTGAATTTTGAGGTGATAAAATGTTGTGCCAAAATCAATACCAAGAAATCAGTGGTTGAAAGTAAGGAAACTCCACGTAGTAGATTACCCTAGGAACTCTAGACTATCTTAATGTCTCATTGGCTAAATGATTCTATGATATGCTGCCTAGGAAGTACTGAATAAACTATTTTAATGTGCCATTGTTTAATAGTTTGAATGATTTCATTTCTTTGCGGGTGTTAAATGTGCCGCGCCGTCCTTGATTTGGTTCCAATTGTTCAGGGTTTTCAAAGAGTATTTAACGTTGCTGGGGGAATCCATGCATACGCTCTCAAGGCTGATCAGTCCATTCCTACATACTGAAAAGATACATTCGTCTTCCATCAAAGAACTTGGTCTTTTCCGCCTTCATTCAGCCTCTAACTTGGTCTTTTCCGCCTTCATTCAGCCTCTTTCTAGCTAGTGCAAGTAGATCTTTAGTTTTTGATTCTTTAGGAAGAATTTTGACTTTTCCATACTCCTGACAGAAGTTGAGAAATGGCCACCATCAACTGGTATTAAAGAAAGTGAGCAATTCCTTTTGTTCCTACATCCTCGATGATTTAACTATTTCTGTACTCTCTTGGATACCCTGCATGCAGTTTGATTCTACGATCTTTTTGTTGTGTCTTGTGTTTTGGTAGATCCAAGTTATGCTCTAACTATCATTTACTTGCAGTTTAATGTTCTTATTCCTTCCTAATAATATGATTTGAATGTAATTTTGGGTACTACTATTTAATGTGTAGCTGGTAAAGGAAGGGTTTGGTTACAAGGAGAGGGATGAGGGATGTGTTTGATAAAAATCTCTAAAACTTAAACGGGTTGGGTTAGATATTCTGTTTTTTGGGTTAGATATTTTGTTTTCCCAGCCCTATGTGTTGATGTGACATGTTTTAAACGATTGTGATAAGATATTAAAATTATTTAGAATGAAAAAATGTTAGTCACAAAAAAATTCTATAAAAGTAAACCTACAAATTAACGTAGTTTGATGGAATACGTTAGATCTACATTGAGCCCCGTCAGTTTGCGAACTTATTTTTGTAGAATTTTTTTGTGGTTAAAATATTTTTCTTTAATATGTGTTACATGCTAAACATGAATAATGATGCTAAATCTAAGATGAATGGTAACGATAAGAGATTCATTTCCTGTATTACCATTGCTGTAATTGTTATTGTCACCAACAATTACCATCAACCTAATGGTAAATATAGCTCCTCTATTATGATCATCATTACCTTCCTTTTCACCATTCACTATTGTTTTAGTATTCAAATTTATTCAATTTATATATACTTATCAAAACAATAAAAATCCAAATTCAACCATTTTTTTTTTTTTTTTTAATGAAGGATGACAGAACCTGAACTTTATTGAAAAATCTTCACTTATGACAGAAGAAATACCTTATACATGCACCCATAACCAACCAAAAAAAACAACTAATAAAAAATACTCGCACGGAAACCCTATCCAACCAATCAAGTAGAAAAAAACTAGCAACTACCATGTCCGAAAATTTCGCAAACCCAATCTCTCACTAATCTAGGAAGTAAATCTAGGACCTCAAATCTCATCGTTAGGCCTTCCTCCCCGCATCGTGCTAAAAAATCTACAACCAAATTCGCCTCTTTATATTGATGAACTATAGAGAAATTAATACCATCTAAACTACAACACATATTACTATTTGGGATGGGATTTTTTTCATTGCAAACACCTCTATTTATCATGATAAATACACTTATGTTTTAGTATTTTCTTCGTCGCTCATATGTTGCAAATATCACATAACAACAATCATTATCGATCGATAAGTTAATTTTTTTTCTTTCAATAATACATGTTATTAACCCTTGCCTAAATAAATGAAATCAAAATGGTAATCAATTTAATTAATCTGAATTTAACTCAAAATTAATGTCTAATAATTTCTCTAAATAGCCCTCATGTTCAGAGACAACCTAAAGTAAACTAGGTAGGTAGTTGCCAACTTGATCACCCTTGCATATAGGCTGTTGTACCCAACCTCTAACAGACAACATGCGAGAAATCCTCTGAATCCTTTGTCGCCAATTATAAAGAGAAAAGGAACAAAACTCATGTAAGACTCCATGCACACGTCTCAGACAGCCCAAACGTAAAAGACTCTTTCAAACGTACGTACGTACGTACCCTTGAAAACAAAACACCCAACAGGACCCCTACAATCCCTCGCCATCAACAATAATAATCCAAGCTTAGCTATCTATGTACCCTCTAGCTTGCTCTTTCCCACGCACATGCAGACACACTTTCTCTCCTTCTCTCTCTCTTTCTTTCTAGCCAAGCATTCTTCTTCAACCCTCCAAAACCCAATAATTAATATTTCCTGATCACTTGCCATTTTTCTGAGCCTGACTCTCTCTCTCTCTCTCTCTCTGATCTCCCCCTTCCGGCATGGGCAACTGTTGCCCTCAAGGCAAGGGAAATGATGCTCCTTCCACTACGGGAAAGGAAGAACCCAACTCCAAAAACAGCGACGTCGACGTTCATCCATACAATATTAGCAATGGCAATGGCAGCTTAACTCCCGGGGGAAACTCCGGTACTGGCAACGCTAAGCCTGCTGCTCCGAAGCCTGTCCAGATAGGCCCCGTGTTGGGCCGCCCAATGGAAGATGTCCGGTCGACATACTCGATGGGAAAAGAGCTTGGACGGGGACAGTTCGGGGTCACCCATCTGTGTACACACAAGGTGACGGGCGAGCAGTTCGCGTGCAAAACCATAGCCAAGCGAAAGCTGGCGAACAAGGAGGACATCGAGGACGTCAGGAGGGAGGTTCAGATCATGCACCACTTGACGGGTCAGCCCAATATCGTCGAGCTCAAGGGCACTTACGAAGATAAGCACTCGGTGCATTTGGTTATGGAGTTGTGCGCCGGAGGAGAGCTTTTTGACCGTATTATTGCCAAGGGGCATTACACGGAGCGCGCTGCAGCGTCCTTGCTGAGGACAATCGTTCAGATCGTCCACACATGCCATTCCATGGGAGTCATTCACAGGGATCTCAAGCCTGAGAATTTCCTCCTGCTCAACAAGGATGAGAAATCGCCACTCAAGGCTACGGATTTTGGCCTTTCCGTTTTCTACAAACAAGGTTACATTAATTAGCATGCATGCATCTAATTTTTAAAATCCAGCTTTTCAAATGGTAGGGGAAATGAAAGATACCTATTTTTCAATCAAAGGTTTCTAGCTTGATGATGTTGAGTTTTAATTTAGTGATATGGAATCAAATGGATTCCTAAAAATTTCAACTTTTGATCTCTATATCTATACATTTCTATGATAAACAGAACATTGATTCATTGAGTAATTATGTACGAAAAAGTCTGTTCTTGTTTGAAAGAACTTTAGAGCTTTAAATGGGAGAAAGATGGGCACATAAGAGTAATTCTACATATATATAACTGTAAAGTGCGTAAACACCGCATAATCTTTATGAAAAAGAGTATGGTCTACTATTAAAAAATTAAATTTTTTTCATGTGAATCACATGTTTTGTTCACTTTTTTTAAAATGATTACGCAATAATTGCATAATTCACAGTTACAAATTAAATATCTTTTCTCTCGAATGATTATTTGGCATGTCTTTCTCTTTATGATCACTTGATAATGGGTAATTATATGAAAGTTAGAAAGGATTGCATACTCCAACTGTTGCAACTTACAACATGTATCTAAGAGCAGGAGTGCTATATCCATATCATGTACAGGGGAAGTATTTAAAGATATTGTTGGTAGCGCATACTACATTGCACCTGAAGTCTTGAGGAGGAGATATGGACCAGAAGTGGATATTTGGAGTGTTGGGGTCATGCTGTATATTCTTCTATGTGGTGTTCCTCCCTTTTGGGCTGGTGAATCTCTTTCTAATTTTGGTTCTACATCTCTTTCTTTTCTGGGTCTTAATATTTCTTCATATTAATTTATAACTAGGAGAAATAATTTTGGTTTAACAGAGGCAGAACAAGGTATATTCAATGCAATTTTACGGGGCCACATTGACTTTACAAGTGATCCATGGCCCTCCATTTCAACTGCAGCAAAAGATCTTGTCAGGAAGATGTTGAATTTGGACCCTAAGCAGAGGCTGACTGCCTTCCAAGTTCTTAGTAAGTGTACTTTGAACGCCTATCCTTTTCGTTTTTTCTTCTTTTCTGCTGAGGTTTTTAATTTTAACTACCTAACACGTGAAAGAAAAAGGGAAAAGAAAATAAAAATTACTAGTACTGCTACTGCTAACATTTCTGATAAAATATGTTTGTCTGTTTGTTTACAAGATCATCCATGGATTAAGGAAGATGGAGAAGCACCTGATACTCCTCTTGACAATGCAGTGCTGAATAGGCTCAAACAGTTTAGAGCTATGAATAAGTTCAAGAAAGTTGCTCTTCGGGTACTGATTGTTTCCCAATTTGAAACTAGACCAATATTTATATCTGCATCATTATGCAATAAATACAATCTTTTAAGAGAGTCTCGGGGTTAGCACCCTGACATTTAGGCCCTGTTTGGATACAAAAACGATTTTATCTCATTTCATCTCATCTCATAATTAAAACTTTCTTAAATTCTCACACAAAATATAATAAACAATTCTACTTTTTCAAATCCTAAAACAATAATAATATTAAAAAATAATATTCTAATAATATTTTATTCAACTTTCAACTTTTATCTAAAATTATTTCATCTCATCTCATCTCACTATTCAAACGGAGCCTTAAAATTTGGTTAAGATGTCTTCTCTTCTCTTGATTCTCATGTTTGTATATTACTAATGGACAACCTCACAACTCTGCATGATTAGGGAGGAATCAAAAACTTGTAATGCAGCATGCAAAGTAACTCTATCTACCGAGAGTCATAATAATTTATAAGCACTTGAACTTCTTCCAAAATCCAACAACCTTTATGAATTTATTGGTTGCAAAACTAAAAAAAAAATGAATAGAGGAAACCGGAAGATCATACCGATGCTGAAGTTCAATACCATGATTTCCTTTAGTGAAAATACTTTGCTCTCTTAAACCATTAGGGATTTGTACTTCATGCTCCGAACTATCAAAACCGGAACATTGCACTCTCAAAATATCAAAAATTGACACTTCTGCGCCATCGTTGAATTCCATCGGTTGAGATGGATGAAAAACTGACACTTTGATGACTTGGGGATGCAAAGTGAAAGAAAAAGGATATTTTTAGATATAATTCAAAATTATGGGAGAGAAGATGAGAGATGCTGACTTGGATGAACAAGAGTAAAAGCTCATTAAAGGTTTAATGGAGGAACTCAATTCTCAGTGTGCCAGACAACTATGCAGTTAGTTAATTGCATCAAATTCAAATTGTAGGTTATCGCTGGCTGTTTATCAGAGGAGGAAATCAGGGGATTGAAAGAGATGTTCAAGAGCATGGATACTGACAACAGTGGAACAATAACACTTGAAGAACTGAAGCAAGGACTCTCTAAGCAAGGGACAAAACTATCTGAATATGAGGTCAAACAATTAATGGAAGCTGTAAGTTTCTTTTCCTATTTTTTTTTTTTGCAAGTTTTTATTGTATTTTTAATAGCATTTCTACAAAGATATAATATGGTTTTCATATTTTAATGTGGAATTATTAAAATATTTTTTAACTTACAATATTTTCACAACAAACAGGCTGATGCTGATGGAAATGGAACTATAGACTACGATGAGTTCATCACAGCAACAATGCACATGAACCGGATGGATAGAGAAGATCATCTTTACACTGCCTTCCAATATTTTGACAAGGATAATAGCGGGTAAAAAAAAAAGGCTATTCATTTATTCATAAGCATGAGTTGAAACTTACAATAATATATACAGCAACTGATAACATTCAAATCTATTCTTTGCAAGTCATTTAGACATGTCCCTAAAGAAGAGTACTTAAAACTCGAATTCAATTGTCTCCATGCTATATGCTACACTCTAATCCCGAACTCCCATCATGCTATGCTGATTGCTAGCATGACATTACCCAACACCCACTAGATTAGCTATTGTTTTTTAGAATAATAAGTTCAATGGTGGATAGATAATATCACATCAACAAAATAAGATAGGACAGGAATGGTGTAGTATATAACATTGTTCATAGTCAATAGTTTAAACTGTATCACTTTCAAACTAAAATCTCAAGACAATGTGTGAAGGACACTTGTGTTGTAAACTATATGATATTCAGGTTCATTACGACTGAAGAGCTAGAGCAAGCTCTCCATGAATTTGGCATGCATGATGGAAGGGACATGAAGGAAATCCTTTCTGAAGTTGATGGTGATAACGTAAGTATACAGCAAAAGGGGAAAAAAGAATTCTCCTATAGCAAAACTATAGATTACATTTGTTCTCTTAATAGTTTAAAACAATTTATTTTGATAAATATCCAGGATGGCCGGATCAACTACGATGAATTTGTGGCTATGATGAGAAAAGGAAACCCAGAAGCAAACCCCAAGAAGCGACGTGATGTCAATCTTTGATTATATAGTGGTGCATGATATGCATGGTGGGCAAAAAGTTCAGAAAGAAAAGGAGAAGAAGATAAGAGGAATCATTTTTCACCCCAGTGCTTTCATGTTTTAGAGAAACAAGTGGGTGAAATTTCCTATATATGTGTGTAAATTTCATGGAAACTTATGTAGATTAAATGTGTCATGACGAGGAATATGGGGAGTTGATAAAAGTGAGCGAGCAGTGGCTTAAGAGTAAAATATATTGTTGAGGGTGTCAAGTGCTTTCATGCAAGTGAGCAGTGGCTCAAGAGTAAATATATTGGTGAGGGTGTCAAGTGTTATGAATTTCGGAGTTTTTTTTCCTAGTCCAGTTCAAACTAAGCATTAAAGAAATATTCTTGCAGTCACATTTCTTAATAGAAAGAAGTTATTCTTCATCCTGAATTTTATCATGACACATCCACTTAAATTGGTGTATCATATTTTAAGTGGCTTTTTCATTCAAGTGCTTGACCAATGAAAACATTTAAATGTATCATATCAACTAGTGTGACTAAAGATGACAAACATGAAACTTCAAATAGCCTAATAGTAGTTCTCTACTTCCAACTTGTAATTCTTTATTAGCACCATTGGAGGCCCTAGTGTGTAAGTCACAATAATGCTAGGCTATAGTGGCTTTAGTCCATTAGATTGTCGAGACTCGGAATACAATAATTAACCGAAGAGCAAACTGGGAAAAACAATGAATAACCAGGGAGGACTAGTTTTCTGAGCGGTAAGCTCAAAGAAAGACTATGAATAGACAATTAAGATAGATGGAAAAAATAATCCAAGTTGACAGGGAAGTAGGTTATTAGTTGAAATAGGATAGAACCCCCAGATTTGGACCCAAGATACCCAAAGACCAGAGGTGTAGTGCCATTCATAAAATGCAGTTGTCACATTTCAGGGCATAATGTACTGCAGTTCCTGCATCTATTAGACACTCCTGAGCAGAATGTGTACAATCCATTATAATGTGACTACCGTTCCATTACCTGCAAACTACAAAGTACGAGATAGTATCAAAGACTCACCCAAATAGTCATAGCTACATACAGGGGAAGATCGCAGCCAAAGGATCAGACCTGCTTTTTGTAGATCAGTAGAATCCTTCTCCTAAAGCATTTATTTGGTACCACCAAGGAGACAGGAATTATTATTTTTAATTTTTTTTTTGGTTTGGGGGGTGTTGTAGGATAATTTACTTTCACACTTCACCCACTTTATCTACTCCTTTGTGGGGTTTTCCCACCTATTCTTCTATCGGATAAAGAAGATTCTCCATCCTAAAAGTCATTTAATTTGATTTTCCAGACATTTGCAAAACCCAAAAGCCACACTTTCACCTCATTGTACAAAGTCTCTAAGAGACACAAATATAAAAATAACACTGGCAAGACACTTTCAAATCTGTACAGATCCTGATTTCACTTAGAAACGTAAGGGGGGACAACTAATTGAACATTCTGAGTCATTAATGGAAGGAAAAAGAAACCCTCTGGAAACCTATCAAATCAAGGTAAGCTACTTAGCAACTCATCAAGCTACCTTGGTTTTTTTAGAGCATCCCTTTGCAATTTCAATTCTTTTAACCAGACATTACTAATATAGGTCAGCAGAAGGGAATGATTCATGCCTTCCAATGTACATATT
This sequence comes from Juglans regia, assembly GCF_001411555.2. Classification (NCBI taxonomy): domain Eukaryota; kingdom Viridiplantae; phylum Streptophyta; class Magnoliopsida; order Fagales; family Juglandaceae; genus Juglans; species Juglans regia. The sequence goes on along the minus strand of NC_049905.1, from coordinate 19,591,867 downwards.
GATTTGAATACTAAATATATAATATTAGAAGTCAAAAAGCAAACTACAATACCACTATAAACTTCAAGTGTAGACTGATTCGAGGATTAGTCTAGCCCCTGCACATAATTCAAACTAGAATTACTATATTCTTCACCATGCATGTATGATTAGCACACAGTAGAAGCCTGACAGCTTCAATTGGACTTTCGGTAGGATTTCTTCAGCATTAAACCCAGATCGCCACATAACTTAAGGTTCTCAAACTGTAATTAAATAATCTAATACTGAGATTTTGAATAAATCCTACAAATTGATTGCACAAATTGCCTCAAACAATTCAATTCGCGTACTAGTGCAAGATCATATAAGAAATTCCAAACCATAAACATTCAAATTGAAGTAATTCAAAACCATATGTTAGTTGAAAACTCTGCGCACAACATCTTCCCCATTTAATAATGCAAAACTCACAAAACTCTTCTAGTTATTCCCACGGTTAGTCCCGCCATATAAACTTCGCTATACAACATCCCAAATTGATTTAGAAATACGAACAGAAGAACTTTGAAGTCATAATCTACCACTTATTGAGGCTATTCCATCCAATCAGTTCCAATGATTTCACAAAAAACAAAGAAACTCAATAGTTAAATAATATCTAAAAAATCAGTGCCATAAATCCGAGTTCACAAACCAACAACGCCCGAACATCACGAATAGAAAAAACTCTTAGATTCAGAGTACCGAAGAAATACGACATCTTTGGAATATATTCTAACCCTAATTAATGGAACATCATCTTCCATCTACGATTCCTACTACTTATCTTTGGAGAGACCGTACTTCTCCTGGAGCTTGGTGATCTCTTCCTCCTTCTTCTTGTGGTCGAACTTCTTGCTCATCTTGGCCTGCTGGTAGTAGAGCACGATGAGGTACCGGTTGGCGACGTTGAAGCCGGAGAGGTGGTCCACGGCGGTCTTGGCATCATAGATGTCCTCGTAGACCACGAAGGCCGTGCCGCGTGTGTCCTTACTCGTCCCCACCCTTATCTGCCGTATCGCCCCGTACTTCCCGAAGATGTCATACATCTCCTCGCTCGATATGTTGAACGGCAGGTTCCGCACGTACAGCACGCGGTTCACCTCCGGCGGCAGCCGCGTGTTCGCCTTCCGCAGGCTGATAGTGGCCATGCTCGAATTGAAGTGGCTAGCTTGTTTGGACAGTGAGAAAATGTGGGAAAGTGTTTTTCGCGATAACCCTCTCTCTACTCTTTAATCCATGAATCCTCGATCCGTCCATCACCGACTCATTTACCTAAGCGGACAAACCTGTCCTCTACATGCTAGTCTATTTACAAGATTACCCCAGAAAATGATCTCTGGTTGATGAACTCCTCTCAACTCATCATTATAATTTTTTTAAATTTCAATACAAAATATAATAAATAATTTAACTTTTTCAAATTCTAAAAATAATAATAATATTAAAAAATAATATTCTAATAATATTTTATCATCTCAACTCAACTCAACTCAACTCAATTCAACTCACTTCAACATTCAAACACAACCTAAATTTGATAACACGTAACGTCATAGAGCGGATATCGCGTAATTATTTTAAAATAATAAAATTTATTATTAAAAAATTATTTTTTTATGTAAATTTTATATTTATTTATTTTTTTAAAATAATTATGTAACAATTATACAGTTCACAATTATAAATATCATTTCTTAACTTTTTATCGTATCTACTAAACTTAGTGGCTATATTAAGATGGAAAAATGATAAACACATTATTTTTTACAAGATTTTACGTAACAATATTTTAAAAAGAATGATATTTTTATAAATTATTTTATAAAAACAATATTATTTTATAAAAATATTCGTATTTTATAATATGTAGTATAAAATATATTGTATAGATATATTCTTCATACGAGTGATATATTTTTATTGGCACTGGATGCTCGAGAATAGCATCCGACTAATTTCTTTTAAGTATGCACAGATCCTCGGCAATAGACAAGTGATATATAAAATCACTAATAATTAGTAATGACAAGATTTAAAATAAAAAATATTATTATTTTTTAAGTTAACACATTGAGCATAGAGAATAACTTTATGAGGATTTGTTTGGAAATACAAATAATTTCATTTCATTTCATCTTAAAAATTTTTATAATTTCATTTCCATACATCACTTAAACATAAATATTTTTTATTTTTAAATTTTTAACTTTTTTATCTAATCATTATAATTTTTTCAAACTTTTAAATAAAATACAAAAAATAATATAATTTTTTCAAATTTTAAAATAGAAATAATATTAAAAAATAATATTTTAATAATATTTTCACTTTATAATATTTTTTATCAACTTTTTATCTCTCATTTTTCAAAATCTAATAAAATATCTGATCTCAAATTAATTCACTACTATTTACCGAGTTATCATCTCAGTTCATTCCCCAACGTCCCTCGATCCTAACAAACTCTTGAATTCTAAAATATTCTCTCTCATCAATGCCAGAAAACATTTGAAAGGACAAAACACCTGAGCATGATGAATGTAAGATGAATTTAACATTTAACTATTACATTCACATAAGTTTCTACATTGGAATAGCCATTTTTTCATTATATGACAATAAAATAATATAAGATGAATTTAACTTTGACTATTCACATCAAATCTCCACATTTGATTATCCATTTATTCATTATATAGTAATGAATAATTAATAATTTTGAAAAAATTTTAATTTTTTTAATTATGAATTTATTTTATTTTATCATATTTTACTATTCATAATATTATATATTAATTAGTAATTGTATTCTAATTATATTTTTTCAATTGTTATTTAAAATGGAGAGAGAAATAATTGATATTAAAAGGAGAGAGAAAAAAAGAATATAAAATAGATTTGATGAATGAATAATTCCTTTCAAATTTGAAAATTATTTTAGATATTACTGTAGCTATATTCTAAATATTTGAAACATAACTATTTCAATGTGAGCTATTTTATAACTTAATAGCTAAATTTTCATTGGATTTAATTTTTAACTAATCCAATAAGAATGTTCTAAGAGGTAAACTTTTAATTAGGTTGTCCAAAGAGATTCACGATGACCCTGCCAAATTAAGGCAATTTAAATAATCTTGGATTGGTTTAGAGGGAATGTGTTTTTTCTCATTTTGGCAAATGTTAGACCTTGTTTTGGTCCATATCCCCTGGGTCAATGCATATTGATATTACATGGTACTGCATGCCATAACAAGTAAATGAAGTAATGATAGATAAATTTCTGATTGTTGTAGAAAGATGAAGAATGATAGTAAATCAATCCTCAGAAGATTCTGACCTATATCAATTGCTGTATTAGGCTCTGATTTTCTAAGAACCCAACCCACTCATTGTCAATATCTTGCACCCTTATGCTAAATTTCGAGTTCTGATATATAAAAACCCCAAATGCACAAGTTTCACGCAAGCTCTTTAAAAAAAAGATGACCCCACCATGAAAAAGTGTGAAAAACTCACTTTTTCTTAATGGGATCCATATTTTTACAAAAAGCTTGTACATGGCTTATACATTTGAGACTTGTACCTAACATTACTCGTAAATATATAGATGGCACACGTTCATCAATAAAAGCATAAGCAATAAAATCTGCAATCTTTCCTTTCTTTTTCTTTGGCCTAAATATTCTGTAACCTTCAAAGTGTTCTGCATATGCCATTTACTACCTCTTTTTGAGTTTGCACAGCTTTTTAGCTCTTCAGACTCGAAGGAAAAAAAACAGAGACTAACATAATTAGAAAACAGTATAAAATAATTCCATTAAATTAGACAGTGAGATGGTGGCAGGAGCATGACCTCCTTCATCTTTATTTCATACAAATTCACTCAAGACCATGTATACTTGAGCATCATGTATTCTTGTTCCTCCATGAAAAACTAAATATCGTTGAGGTAATAAACATGAGTTTAAGCTGTGGATTTAAATCTCTTTACTGGAGCTTGGAGGGAAGACAAATACTTGGCATCTAACTTGTCAATTCCATCAAACAGATAACTGAATGGTGGCATTTCTACATACTTTCCAGAACCAGGAACAACCTTCAGTTCATCATTTTCCCAAACAATTCTTCCTCCAGCAATTGTCACTTCAACCTTTCCCTGAGAACATAAAGTCAACTTTTAAAACCTAACTGACTAGGAAAAATTTTAATGGAATATATGAAAGTGCATGATCTCAGAGTGAGAGAGGACTTCTACCATGTACAAAGAATTTAACAGTGACCAAAGAGAGGTTCGTAAGAAGAGCAAAATATATAAAAATTATGTGGGGGGGAAAAGATGGTCGGAATCGAGTATTATTAGGACTAAATATTACATTGGTTTAAATCAAGTATCATTTCCATTATTTTTCTATGCAATTTGATGGACATTATTACATTTATAGTATCAGACATTCAAAAAAATCAACTGGAATGGCTTTATATGTCATAGCTCACACCCCTTGCCTTCTTAAGCACAAACCTTTAATTTGTAGAATGCTTACATAATTGAAAAACTTATGGTATACATTTAAGGTCGTGACAATCATATCCACCTATGTCCCACACTCATTTATAAACTCAAAAAAGAATTGAGGAGCCACATTTGTTTCAGGATTCTGCAGAAACTCTTAACCATATTATGTATTTTTCACAAGCAACATTAATGAATGACTATTCCTCATTTACTATTCTTTTGCATGCCAGACATATTTCAATATATAATAAGAAATATGTCTGGCATTTTAAGTCACAGAAACATATTTATGGCTACATCCGTGTCTAGATATCTGGGAGTTGGTGTGTGTGTCTACAAATTATAGCTCTATAAGGAAAAAAAAAAACCATTTAATCTCTAAATGATAGCAGATACAAAGACTACCTTTCCTCTCCTTCCTTCATAAACATTTGTATCCGATCGGGAGTGGTGGGACTTTGCAGTTATTTCAAAGCTTGAGTTTGGGTTGAGTATAATTATATCCGCATCAGATCCAGGAAGAATTGCTCCTTTTCTTGGATAAATATTGAAGATCCTAGCACTGAAAAAATCACAGACGGTGAGATCATTTAGTCATACTTCAGGCATCTTAATGAGGATTAGATAGCATGACACATAATATTTGCTTTCAGTTTATTTTGATTAGATATCAAACAACCAGAGATAATCAGAGCAATAGAATACCATTCCGTGCTTGTTACCCGAACATAATCAGTGACAGAAATTTGGCCAGACTCCTGCACAAATACATGAAACTGAGAAAAAGGAGCAATTTCTAGAACAGATTTTATATTGATCTTCTTATTTTGAGGGAATGGGCAAGAAATTTCTTGAAACTTACCACCATTATATCCCATACCAAATGCATTCTCTCCTCAATACCTAAAGATTCCCAGGCCACATATATTAAAAAGTAGTATAACATAAACATTGGGCCCAAATAATTATTCAGAGCCACAAAAATGATTAAAGAATTTTAAGAGACCAATATGTGTGTTCACCATTGACACCATTGGGAATTTTTCGAAAATCATCCATCCCTAGGGCTTTCTGTGTAGAATTCCAGGAGCAATGGTCGGTTCCTACAAGCTGCACAATTTAAAGTGCCCTGAGAAACAAATTCAAATCTCCATAAAACCAATAAGGTCAAGTCTTAGGCATCTGACAACTGAAAGAAAGTTGAACAAATTAGAGGGTATACTGTACATAGTTATCAGATAAATTTGGAGACTGAATGCATAGAAAACTGTTTTTTAAACCCATGTAATGGATAATAAGAACACCCATCTTCTTCCTGGAAGCCTTTCTAAAATCTCATATGAAATCATAAGCTCCCAGGACATCAAAAATCCCAGCTGTTGTGTTTAAACTACTTTCTCTAATGAGGAGATACAAACCTGCAAAACTCCTGTTGAAAGGGCAGCTTGAAGGGCCTTGTCATGTCCAGGTGCCCTAAGAGGGGGGCTCATGAGAAATCTGAAACACGAAAGGATGTAATGTTGAATAGTCAAAGCCCACAGAAAGTATAAAAAAGGTCAAAAAACAAAATAACAAAATAAACCGTAAATAAAAGGAGCACAGGTTCTTGCTTTGCTGCAGTGATGAAGTCAGGGTCCCAAACCCCAGAACCATCAAGGGCTAACCCAGCAGCAATTGGCTCCCCAATAACCCTCTGCCCTGAATTGAGAAAACAAGTAGTTGATCTTCTCCAATCAATAAATCATAAAGAAAGAAGAAAAAAAATTAGCACCAGGAGATCAGCATAAATTGTGACCTTTTTATGATGAGGAAACCAAGAGACCAAGCAAACCCAGCATGTCTCTTACCCAGTCAAAAGGGTATTATGACTTTTAGTAATGAAAAATGCCAATTTGAAGATTGCGCACAAACTAAATCAACCAGCTAGGATGGGAAAGAATACATGTCACAGGATCTTAATAACCCACTTATCATATTTCTCCGCACACTTGTATGCATGTCTATATCAACGTGATTGCCATTTCTTCCAACTTTAGCCTTTTAGGACCATGCATTTTAGAGATACATTGAGAAGGACAGTTCTGGTATGTTGACAGCCGACATTAAAGTTTCTTTCATGCCCTAATAAAATCAATTTTAGCGTTGGATCAATTTTTTATTAAGGGAAGTAATTGTCGAAAAAAATTGTTAAGGGAAAATTGACGAGAACAGTTTGATTATTGAGTTTGTTTAGATAGTTGAAAGGAAAAGTTTTTTGGACTGCTATATGGCTGACTGTGAACTATGGAACAGAAAGTGACCAACTGAACCCGGTCCAAAAAATGTGTATTTGAGATGAGGATGCACGACAACAAAATGAAAGACAGAAAAAACATGAAGAAACTTTTAAAAGCGTGGAGATGGCACCAATTAAGGATAAGATGAAGGGAAATCATTTCAGATGGTTCAGCCTGTGCAGAAAAGCTATGACAACACTAGTGGGAAGAAAAATTGAAAAATTGCAATATGATATAACCTAAAGGTTGTGAAAATGGCTGAAGGCAAGGCAAAAGAGAAACTAATAGGAGTCAGTAAAGGCAACCTTATCAAAGATTTAAGAGAGAGAGATATGTCTTCAGACAATTCTGAGCCCAATTAGTTGGAAAAACGCTTAGGTAAGTATTTAGGTTAGTTGGAAATTATCTCAATAATTTAACACCATCCAAGCAATATAGTTCATCCACCAAGGCCTTGTGATTGAGTAAAAGAATGGATCTTTTGGTCAAGACGCTGTACAACACAATCTATTTCCTCCTTTTCTTATCTTCTCCTTCTAGCCAAATCCTAGAGTAACTCCTAACATAATATACACTTATTAGTTGTTATGATGATATCACGAGATCTTATCAGCATCTAGATGCAGGCTAGTACAAGCATTCTCTTAATTTGAAAGTACAGGATTTGAATTGACGTCCCTTTACTAAGTCCTAAATGCATTGTTTTCTCCCAAAGATTTCATTGCATTCGAAAGATAACCTTGGTGATTAATTAAGAAAGATCATCCGTGGCCACCTTAACAGCATGAAAAAATTGATCAAAAGAGTTTTGAGGGTAAGAATGACAACTGAAACTCTAGCAAGAAACACCTATTATGTGCTGGTCCTGCTTATGATCAATATGCTCTAATTTGAAATATTTTGAAGTATGCTAGTAGAAGCATCCACATGCTGACATCAAGTCAGCCACTTTTTGCAATCAAAAAAAAAAAACATGAGCCCACCAAGTAGGCAGTTAAGAGATGGAATATGGTACTCATTAATATTAAATCATTCAATTTTTGGAAATTGCATTCATGTCATATAACAAGCTTTTCTTTCATTGAAGAGAGCTTTGGACCCACCCTAGGGAGTAAACCCCAAATATATGACCCAACCCGCCAAAACCTTAACAAATTTATTTTCATGAGGGCAATACTTAAGACTGACCAAATCTAATATCATGTACTCGAACCCCTAGGGGTTGGCTCAAGTGGTAAAGGCCTTGGGCTTGAGGGTATGCTCTCCCTCAGGTCTAAGGTTCAAATCCCCTTGGGTGCAAACAATCTCTAGGGGCCATTGGACTAGGAGATTTTCCCATTGTATTACCCGAGGTGCACTTGAGGGAAGCTCCTTGCTGAGGGCCTATGCATCCCCGGGATTAGTCGGAACGCTGTTTTTGGACACCCGGTGCCAATAAAAAAAATATATCATGTACTCATCTTGTTTCCGAACTCACAACATATATTTTTTTGATGAATAAGAAAATTTTATTAAGACAAGTAAAAAGGCATAGCCCAAGTACACTGGAAGAACTCACAACATATATAACTGCATAATGCTATTTTAGGATAGCAATGCCTATAGGAAAGGGAAAAAAAGTGGAACAGATCATAATCCCATCGTCTGTTTGTTGCAATTTCAACATTCTGACATGCTTAAAAGATGGCCATTATCTGGTTCCAGTATAACTGCTATAAGCATCTAAGCTTTTCTCCTATTAGTTTTATCATATTCTAAGAGTTAAAAAAGTACATATGCATTCATATCCAGATATGAGTGAGCAAAATAAATTGACATTATAAGTCACCAAAAAGGAAAATGCCCAATTTCAAATGTAAAGGTGCAGTTTTTACAGTCCAATAACATGATACTCCATGAAAGTAGATTGATGATGCAGTCAAAATAATTTTATCAAATCAAACAAAAATCTAAAAGTGTAGGGAGAATAAGACCTGTTTTTCGAGCCCTAGCTATTTCTTCCACAGCATCAATACTCATTACATGAACTACATAGAGAGGAGTATTCACAAAACCTGCCAAACGAATTGTTCGAGCAGTTGCCTCTCCTTCCAGCTGTATAGACATCAAAGTCAAATCATATGGTGCATTTCTTCAGAGACATCATGGAATAAATTTTTAGGGAGTCAACTACAAGTGAATATTGACTTACTGAAAAATGAGGTAACTACAAGCAGTTACCATGCTTTTAGTATAAGACATGAAACTAAAGATATTGACTATTCCATTAAGAAGCATATAAATTTATCACAGATTATCAAACAAAAAGCAGCTTATCCCTAAAGAAAAATTATTTACTGTGCCAAAATTACAAAACTTACAGTCTTTTTGAGCCAGAAGACAAGGAAGTAAAGTGTATCTTTAATAATTTTTTTTATAGATCATATCTTTAATAATGAATATGTGCTAATTTGTTGAAGGAAAAAAATGAAGCCCTGGCCATGAGTTGAAATAACAGTTCATGCAGCAGCCTTGAGAAATGACGAATGTAAGTTATGAATGTAAATGATGAATGTAAATGTCATGTTTTACATTTACAAGAACATTGCGGATGGATGGCGGTGGGCCTTTGCGGGAGTGTACGGGCCTAATGGGGATAGAGATAGACGATTGCTATGGGAGGAGCTGGCGGTTGTGCATTATATTTGGGAATTACCTTGGGTTGTGTGTGGGGATTTTAATGTGGTATGTTTTCCTTGGGAGAGGGCGGGGTCTACTTCTTTGTCACGGGCCATGGCAGATTTCTCGGAGCTGATTTTTTATCTCAATTTGATTGATCTTCCTCTGGTTGGGGGGTTGCACACATGGTCCAACAGTAGAGGGGGATCAAGATTGGATAGGTTTCTAGTCTCTTCTTATTGGGAGACACATTATCCGGACGTAAGCCAAAAGCGCTTGTCCCGGATATGCTCGGATCATTTTCCGATTTTGCTAGATTGTGGCGGTATTCTCAGGGGAAGGCAATATTTCAAATTTGAAAATATGTGGCTTCATACGGTCGGTTTTGAGGAGAAGGTGAGGAATTGGTGGACCTCCTACTCTTTCTTTGGCACCCCTAGTTTTATTGTGGCAGGTAAACTAAAAGCTCTCAAGCTGGATTTAAAGAAGTGGAATATTGAGACTTTTAGACATGCTGATGAGCAAAAGAGTCTTCTATGGAACGAGCTGAATTCTCTTGAAGCGGGGGAGGTTAGTGAGGAGTCTTTGTTGAGAAAGACTGAGGTGGTGGATGAAATTGAGAGAGTTTTGTTGTTGGAAGAAATCTCTTGGCGCCAGAAATTTAGGATGATGTGGTTGAAGGAGGGTGGCAAATGCACTAAGTTCTTTTACAAGATGGCAAACTCTCACAGGCGTAATAATGTGATTGAGGTGTTACATTCTGGAAATACAGTGCTTCAATCTCCAATGGATATTCAAGACCACATAGAAAGTTATTATGAAGATCTTCTCAAAGAGACAGAGGTGTGGCAACCTAAATTGGATGGGTTACTTTTTGATCAATTGGATGGTAGTGCAGTGAGTTTGTTGGAGAGACCATTTGAGGAGCTCGAAGTGTTGCAAGTGGTGAGAGGAATGTGTAAAGATAAAGCCCCGGGGCCAGATGGTTTCTCTATGGCCTTTTTCCAAGACTGTTGGGACATAGTGAAGGAGGATGTGATGAGGGTCTTCCATGAGTTCCATTGTAGTCACAAGTTTGAGAAGTCTCTCAATGCTACTTTTATTGCACTTGTTCCGAAGTTAGCGGGAGCCATTGAATTGAAAGATTTCCGTCCTATTAGTTTGGTAGGCGGAATCTATAAAATCATTTCGAGAGTATTAGCTAATCGAATGAGCTTGGTGATGGACAAAATCATTTCCAAGCCTCAAAATGCCTTTGTACGTGGTCGGCAAATTTTGGACTCAATTTTGGTTGCGAACGAGTGCTTGGACAGCCGGTTGAGGGATGGTATTCCGGGAGTCTTATGCAAGTTGGATATGGAAAAGGCTTATGATTATGTGTGCTGGGATTTTCTGATTTATATGCTGAGGAGGTGTGGCTTCGGTGATAGGTTGTGTAGTTGGGTGCAACATTGTGTATCTACCACTCGGTTTTCTGTTTTAGTAAATGGTCAACCTTGTGGGATTTTTCAGAGTTCGAGGGGCTTGAGACAAGGAGATCCGTTATCTCATTTTCTCTTTGTTTTAGTGATGGAGGGGCTGAGTCGCATGTTGGAGGCGGCGGTAAGGGGAGGTTTTATTGCTGGTTTTTCAGTGGGTAAACCTAACACAAGTGCTTTTTCCATTTCCCACTTGTTGTATGCGGATGACACCTTAATTTTTTGTGATGCTGACAGTGGACAGCTTCAAGCTTTAAGGGCTGTTCTTTTGTGTTTTGAAGCCGTTTCGAGGCTCAAGGTGAACTTGGGAAAGTCGGAATTGGTCCCGGTAGGGGCGGTGGATAATATCAATCATCTAGCAGAGTTGTTGGGGTGCAAAGTGGCCTCTCTTCCTACGAAATACCTCGGATTATCCTTGGGAGCCTCTTTCAAAGCAAAAAATATTTGGGATGGTGTGGTAGAAAAGGTAGATAGAAGATTGGCAGCTTGGAAGTGGCTCTACCTTTCAAAAGGGGGGAGACTAACTCTCATCAAAAGTACTCTCTCAAATCTTCCTACATACTTTCTCTCACTATTCCCTTTACCGGTGGGTGTGGCCAATCGGATCAAAAAAATGTTTAGGGCCTTCTTGTGGGGAGGCATGGGAGAGGCACAAAAATTCCATTTAGTGAGCTGGCAAAAAATGTGCTGCCCGAAGGAGATGAGAGGCTTGGGGTTGCGTAATTTATTCTTTTTTAATAAAGCTCTCCTTGGGAAGTGGCTGTGGAGATTCCAATCAGAAGGGGAATCACCATGGAGATTGGTTATTGATCGGAAGTACGGTTGGGGGGGTTGGTGTTCCAAGGAGGGTAGGGGTAACTATGGGTGAGCCTCTGGAAATTTATTACAAAAGGGTGGAAGGAATTCGTAAAACACATTATTTTTTAGGTGGGAGAGGGTACAAGAATCAGCTTCTGGTTCGATGTATAGTGTGGTGAGAGAGCCTTATTTTCTATTTTTCCTGGAGTATTCAGATTGGCGGCAAATCAGCAAGCAGCTGTCTCATATGTAATGAGCCGTACTAACGGTAATGTACATTGGAATATGGTCTTATCCAGAAACGCGCAGGATTGGGAGGTGGATGAAATAACGAGTTTTTACAGCTTTATTTATTCCAAGAAGATAGGTGGAAATGGGCGAGATAGAATGTTGTGGAAACACTCGGGGAGCAGGAAATTCTCAGTTAAATCTTTCTATAAGGTGCTGGCAGCACACCAGCCCAATGGGTTTCCTTGGAAGGGTATTTGGAGAGTCCCTGTACCCCTTAGAGTTGCATTTTTTACTTGGACCGCAACTCTAGGAAAGATTTTGATGGCTGATAATTTAAGGAAACGTGGTGTGATTGTGATGGAGTGGTGCTACATGTGTAAAAGCAATGGCGAATCGATTGAGCATCGTTTTTTGCATTGTGAGGTGGCAAGGGAATTATGGGTGGGTATTTTCAGTCGAGCCGGGCTGTCTTGGGTCATGCCTAAGAGTGTGGTGGATCTTTTAGCATGTTGGAATAGGACGCATCATTGCCCACAACTAGCAGCAACATGGACGATGATTCCTTTGTGTCTTTTGTGGTGTATTTGTTTGGAGCGCAATGAGAGGTGTTTCAACAACAAGGAGAGAACTATGGGAGAATTATGGAATTTTTTTGTATTTTCTTTAGTCCAATGGTTTACTGCTATTGTATTGAAGGGAAGGAATGCCCATGAGTTCTTGCTTTCGTTTCAACTTTCTAGAATGTAATTAGGTGTCTCTTTTGTATACTTCATGTGTACATGTGCTGTACCTAGTTTCATTCCATCAATAAAGTTTCTTACTTATCAAAAAAAAAAAAAAATGTCATGTTATCAAAAAAAAAAAAAAAAATGTCATGTTTTAGACAAGAGTCATAAATTATGAATATAAGTGCCATGTTTTAGACAAGAGTGAAACATTTGGGATGATGCTTCCATTCTCAAAACTAAAATAATATTAATAAAAACAAAAATAACGATATATTTAATATTTATCTTTTACTGATCAAAAAAAAAAAAAAAAACAACAACAACAATAATAACGATAATAATGATGGTGATGATGTCACACATGACAAATACTGGGGTCATTTTAAGGACCTCCCTTCCTTACTCTGTACTTAGTCTTCTACAGAGTTGTCACAGATCAGAAAAGGAATTACATAAAAAGGAAGAAAATAGCAAAAGGAAAAAGAGGGATCAAAAAGAAAGAGACACCATGAATTGAACCAATAATATAAATTGTATTTCATAGCTAGAACAAAGAAATGACAATGAGCACCTCTTATACATTTCAACTGCCTAAGATTTTAAAGGCAATCAATTAGATCTTCTCTGTAAATAATTTAAAACGAAGGTTGTCTTCCCGTACAATCCTCAACCAGGTTTCTTATCAACAGCAGAAGCAATCCTATGGGAGTATCTTGGGTTCTCCTCTATTTTTAACTTGGGTATGTATACATTTTCTTTTTTCTTGAGAGACATGGCTACTGTATGTCCACAACGGGACTAATGGCAGCTTTTTGTGTTACAGATCAGGTACACTACACGTATAGATAGAACGCCATGTATGAGACTCTCACTGCATACAGCTCGCATAAAGACTCCTAAATAAGCCTCACTTAGTTGTATCTGAGTAATTATTCCTCAGATGAGCAAGGAAAGAACTGGTAGATAGATGATAGAGATGGAAGAGAGGGCTGAGATGAAGTAGCGTGGCACCAGTCGGTGGTGAGGAGATAGACATGACAGGCCCATAACATTTGAATTTCTCTTACATTCAATGTTTTCGAATCAGATTCTATCAAATATTTCACATTTTCTACAATCATCTCTATTTTAGGAAGGATGCCACACAGTTCCTGAATTGACTAGATGGGTGACCTTTAGGGATTACAGAGAATATGGGACTCAAATTTCCCTGTCCTGCACAGAAATATTTTTTATAGCTGATGGCCCTCATCATGCCTTTGTAGAAGAACAGTAGTTGCCAATATTGATTAACACAAAGAGTCTCTCTAAGGGAGGGCTTAGGACAATACTTCTAATTTATCTTTGTAATGCAATTGGAGGTTGTTGCTAGTTTTTTCTTCTACCTAGTTTTTCTTTCTTTCTCTATTTCTTTTTCAACTGATAAATGTGGGTGCAACCCGAAGAGGTATATCTTTTATCACATTTTGAGTGTCATCAACCACGTGGCATTGTATAAGAATATCCCCGCCCCCAATAAGCCAGAGAAATGGCCATGACGTGATGATAGACACAAAACAAAAGGGTAGGAAAAGTACAGGAGTTCATTACCTATACTGTGAGTGGCGAAACAGTTAAATCCCTGCAATGCAATGCAGATAGCCCAATAATTATGGCTACTGAAATGTATACTCTATTTGAAAGGAGAAGCACCCAATCAGTAATTATAGTCCATCATCATAACAATAAAAAAAAGTTGTGAACGGTAAAAATAAGAAAGATACAATAGAAAATAGCATAGTCCAGAACAGCAATTCCATATAAGATTACCGATGGGGGTCTTGAAAGAGCATGTCCCTCTGGACCAGTAATACCAAGTTCTATCATTCTCTTCTGTCCTTCATATACAGCATCTCCATTTTCTGCATGGACCATAGCTAAAGCACCAAGGGACTTGCACTTCTTAAACCCTTCCAATAGAAGCTCATCATTAACCATAAATGCTCCCTTGTAGGCTAGGAAGAACTTGAAGGAGTTGATACCTATATATTGGAATATACAATAAAATCATAAACACGCTTCATATGAAACAAAAAGGAAATTAAAGTAGTGCTCACCAAAATCCAATGGAAGAAAAATTTTGTGCAGTACAAATTAGAAGCATAGAAAACCAACCTCTTTCCTTAACCATGATTTCCATTTCTTTTGAAACAACTTCATCCCATTTTGTAACTGCCACATGGAAACCATAATCCATGCAAGACTTCATTGCTTTTTTTGTATAGGTCTCAAAACCTGCTGTTAAACTCCCATTATCTGGTATAACAAAATCAATGTGCATTGTTGTTCCACCAGCTAATGCTGCAGCCTGACCACTGAAGAAGTCATCAACTGTCTCCATACCCAATCCCTTCATAGCTAGGTGTGCGTGAGGATCAATTCCGCCTGTTGGGGTAACAAAAATGTGGTTGTAGAACATTTTGAGGACTGGATTATACCCAATTACCAATAAGTGTTGGAAACAGAAATGCGCAAAGCAGTAAAACTTTGAGATGCTCAGATAAAAAAAATAAAATAAAATATTGAGTTTGAGATGATGAGTGACCGAGGGATAAAAATCGGGGCCATTCCTGATACTTCAAGGGTGTAATATGTCAAGAAAGGCTGGAACTCAATATGACTGAACCCAGCACAGGATAAAGCCATGCAAGAACCACACAATACTAGATTCTATTCTTCCAACTTCCTAAGTATGGTAGAAGGGATTTTATGCATGTAGAAGCCTTTTTTAGTACCAGTTTTTCTACTTCGTTTTCATTGGTTGTCATATAAATGCAATGAAGAAGAATAGTCTGTCTTGGCCGTCTAGCTAAGAAAGAAGTAATAGGTAAAGTCTTCTTGTTCCAAATGTAGAAACCGTGAATGGAACTAAGTTAGAAGTAATATGCAAGTCTTTGTTCCAAATGTTGATGCCATAGTCCTCGTTGTTCACTTCCAAAGTAAATATAGTGAAATTGTAGATCTCTTCTGTAGTCATAATATGAAAACTAACCTGGCATGACAAACTTTCCAGTGGCATCAAGCACAGTAACATGATCAGAAACCTGCCAAAGGCAATCAAACAAGTCAAAAGCAAAACAAAAAAATAGCAAGCATGGAATAAAAAAATTGAAAAGGAAATACGAAGAGTAGACAACAGGCCAAAATATGGAAGGGGCCCATGAAAATCAGAACAAACAAGTCCTATATGTATGTAACAAAACGTATCATGGAACTCAAAGTGAAAAGTATTTGTTTTGAGAAATATAGTCCCTCCATCCATAATAGATCATGTTTACAAATGATATGCATTTAAATGAAATAAAGAAGCTTCCTAAATGCCCTTAGATATGCCAAGAAAGGCAGATTCATATCGGATCATAAAAACCCACTTTCCGAAGATCTCTTCCTTCTCTTCGGGATCGAACATCAATTGCAACGATTCGATAAACCGCCCATTGGGATAGATGTAGATGAATAATACTCCCCCCCTAGAAACGTATAAGAAGTTTTCGCCTCGTACGGCTCAAGCAAATTCGAAATTATGTCTATGTATAGAATTTTTAATTCATATTAAATAGATCCATAAAATCATCAAATCAATTAAACTATGATTTAAGTGCTTTTCCTTATTCTTATTATTGTCCGAAAAAAGAAAAAAAATCATTCGTATTCACATCCTCATAACTCAAGTTGGATAATTTTCAAATAACCCAAAAGAAAACCTTTAGGCATTTAATACGGGAAGCTAAAGAAAAGCACTTCGTATTGAACCTGTTATCTTAGAAGTTTTCTCTCTCTACTATATTTTCTCTCCGTACAGTTTCAGTTTTCGTTGTGGTTTTTTTAGTTGTGGTGTTTTCCTACTGTTGGTAGTGATTCGTTAATGGCTTTTCCTTCATGAGGAGATTAGCGTACCACTGAAACATTAGGGTTGTATCGTTTGTGGGTTGGTTTCGATGGGGTTGTGCAATGAGGTTTTCATTGACCAGAAGCTTTTTGAGTTTAGAAAGGAGAACACAAGGTGGTGGAGGATTATAGAAAGTAGTCATCGTGTAGTGAAATACATTTCTGTAGATTTTGAAACACTGGGTTGGCTGGGTTCTATGGTGAAGGAATGTGCAGTAACACTGGGCTCTCATGAGTTTATGAGAACTCGTAGAAAAGGAGACATTGTGTTAATAGTGAGTAAGGGACGTAATCACAATGGTAGTTTTATCTCCCTCTCAAAATTTGGTCGTGATAAGAGGAGAGGTTTGCTTGTGATTTTGGAAGGGAGGAAGGGGGAGGGGTGGAGGAACTTTGGAGATACTTTAATGGAGCTTTTCTCATCCTCTGTTTCGAGCACGAGAACATCCCATGCAATTTTTGCAAAGAAGAACAGAGGAGATGGTGGTGCTCCATTGACGTGGGCAGGAGGTGCAAGGTCGTACAGTGAGGTGCTGAAGAAGGTACTGCCTCGTGCTGTGAGAGACGTGGTGCCAGGTGCAATCAGTTCAGAGGATGTGCAGAGGTATGGTGGAGAAGACAGCAGACTGTTGGGGTTAAATGAGGAAAGTGTATTCAGGATGTTAATTGGCTTGGAGGAGAAAGTGGGCATCATATTAGACGAAATCAGTTACTTAAAACGTTGCGTTAAGGGCAAGGCTGAGCTGAAGGATGATGTGGGCCGTAAGAGTGGGCCTTGTCCTACGGGTATAGTGTTGGGCCATGGAACGGGTCACGCCTCAGGCCCAAAGAAGGTCTGGAGGGCAGTGGCAACAGAGTTATCGGGTCAGGCTTCCAAGTCCAAGATATCGGGCCAGGAACTGCGTCAAGCTCCTGTGGCGCCGATAACCACCTTACTGGCAACCCTCTCGGCACAGAAACTGCCGACGACCTCCGTCGACCACCCTGGTGAGCCTGTAAAGGTGCTCCAACGGGAGGATTTAGAGGAGGGGGAGATTTTGGTGGAGCCGTTAGCGCAGCAGAGCTTGAGAAATGCTTTCGCGTCCTCGTCACTAGGGATGTTGGTGGAGAATGGGCATTCTGAGCCATGTGTGGTGGTCGAAGGCTCTGAGGCTGTGTAGGTGCAGTCTGTTTCGCTGGAAAGTGGGATTTCATTTCTGGGTGAGGTTGTGCAGGTGCAGTCTGACTCTCCGTTTGGTTCCACAGCAATGGAATTGAGTGTTCTTGGTGGGATAAATTTTGGGGATGGTATTCCTCTTAAAAATATGGCTTCAAGTGGTGAACCAAATAGTTTGGGTGGCTCGGAATTGCTTTTGATTCCCAATAACAGTGTTGGTGAGGAGGGGGCTCTTACTCCTCTGTGTACACTCCCTCCCAATTCTGATTATGGGAGTTGCTCGTCGTATTGGATTTTTAAAAAGGTTGAGGAGTTACAAAATATCTTTGGAGTCTCTTTTGGAGGTTATAAGGAACAATTTATGGCCCTTCTTGTGGCTATTGAAGCTAGTCGTTCGAAATCAGCTACAAAACAAGACAGGGAACTTAAACGTTTAACATGCTCCATCAATTATGATGTTAAGGATGGGAGTAGCGGAAGGGTTAGACCGAAAGGGAGGGGCAAGTTAAGTTTTAATGAAGCCTAAGATTTTATCATGGAACGTACGGGGTCTTAATGATAGCAATAAACGTATTTGTATCAAAGCTTTATTGAGGTTGTGGAAGGGTGATGTGATATGTTTGCAAGAAACAAAGTTGGGTTTTATTGATAGAAGATTTGTACGTAGTATATGGAGATATTCGTATGTGGGTTGGTCTTATTTGGCCTCTCAGGGAGCATCAGGTGGAGTGTTATTAATGTGGGATAAAAGAGTGGTTGAGACGATTGAGGAGTGTGTTGGTGAGTTTTCGGTTTCGGTGTTATTCAAAAATGTGAGCAATGGGTGGGATTGAGCTTTTGCAGGGTCCTATGGTCCCAACATGGATAGAGATAGGCGAAAGTTGTGGGAGGAGTTGGCGAGGATATACTCTTTATGGGATGTGTCGTGGTGTATGGGGGGTGATTTTAACATTACTCGTTTTTCTAGTGAACGATCGGGACATCATCAGCACACTCTGGCCATGGCGGAATTCTCTGAGTTCATCTTTGATCTGGACCTTATGGACCTTTCCCTTGGTGGGTGGTGAGTAGACATGGTCTAACGGCCGTGTTTGGTCGAAATTGGATAGATTCCTTATCTCGCCGTTATGGGAAGCCCACTATCCAGAAGTAAGTCAGAAAAGGTTAGCTCGAGTTAGTTCATATCATTTTCCCATTCTCCTAGATTGTGGGGGCATTTACAGGGGTCGCCGGTATTTCAAGTTTGAGAATATGCGACTTAAAGTGAACGGGTTTGTAGAGTTGGTGAGTACTTGGTGGGCATCGTACCAGTTTAGTGGCACTCTAAGTTTAGCCCTTTGGTTGAAAGAGGGTGATAGGTGTACAAAGTTCTTTCACAAAGTGGCTAATTCTCATCGACGTAACAATGCGATCGAGTCGCTTCATTCAGGTACTCAGGTGCTATCCTCTCCCGCTGAACTAGAAAGTCATATTGCACATTATTATGACTCTTCTTACCGAATCGGTAACTTGGAGGCCGAAACTTGATGACTTATCGTTTGAGGCAATTGATCTGCAACACGTGAGTGTCTTGGAGAGACCTTTCGATGAAGATGAGATTTTCAAGGTCATCTCTGGTATGGCTAAGGACAAAACGCTGGGTCCGGATGGTTTCTCAATAGGTTTCTTCCAAACTTGTTGGGATGTGGTGAAAGGTGATGTCTTGCAGGTGTTCAGTGAATTTCACGCTTTTCAGAAGTTTGAAAAATCACTTAACACGACTTTTATTGCGCTCATTCCCAAGAAACATAAGGCTTCGAGTATTGTGGATTTTCGTCCAATAAGTTTGGTTAGTAGTGTCTATAAGATTATTTCAAAGGTTCTTGCTAACGGCTTAGTCCAGTGTTGGAAAATATTATTTCTATGCCTCATAATGCTTTTATTCGCGGGAGACATATACTCGATTCGGTGCTCATTGCAAATGAGAGCCTAGATGCTAAATTGTGAGAGGGAAGTCCAAGTATTCTTTGCAAGCTAGACATGGAGAAGACTTATGATCATGTAAACTGGGAATTCCTTTTGTACTTGCTTAAGATGTGTGGTTTTGGAGATAAGTGGATTTCTTGGATGCGTCATTGTATTTCAACGGCCTGTTTCTCAGTGCTAGTTAACGGCACTCCTGCTGATTTTTTTTATAGCTCGAGGGGTTTGCGAGAGGGTGATCCGTTATCTCCTCTTCTTTTTGTCATAGTTATGGAGGTGTCGAGTAAGATGGTGCAGGCTACTGTTGGTGGGGGTTTTTTATCTGGTTTTCAAGTGGGAAATGGCTCTGGTAGCCCTTGTATCATTTCACATCTCCTTTCCGCAGATGACACTCTGATTTTCTATGAAGCGGATAGAAGTCAGACCCAAACTTTACGTGCATTATTACTTTGTTTTGAAGCAGTGTCGGGGTTTAAGGTGAACCTTGGCAAGTCTGAGATAGTTCTAGTGGGTGTGGTTCCTAATATACGCAGTCTAGCAAGTCTTCTGGATTGCAGTGTGTCCTCTTTTCCAATGAAATATTTGGACCTTCCGTTATGTGCAACTTTCAAGAGTAGAGCAATATGAGATGGGGTGGTAGAGAAGATAGAGAAAATGTTGGATGAATGGAAAATGGTGTATTTATCGAAAGGGGGCCGTCTCACTCTTATCAAGAGCACCACTAACCTTCCCACTTATTTTTTATCTCTCTTTCCTATGCCTGCAAGGGTGGTGAATAGGATTGAGAAACTTTTTAATTTTTTTTATGGGGAGGCATAGGGGAGGAGAAGAAATTTCATTTGGTTAATTGGAAGACAATATGTGCCCCAGTTGTGAATGGGGGGTTGGGTATTTGTAATTTGAGAACTTTTAATAAAGCATTATTGGGAAAACGGCTTTAGAGATATCATTTGGAAGCGGGATCTTTGTGGAAGGAAACTATAGATGCTAGATATAGTGTTGCTTGGGGTGGTTGGTGTTCCAAATAAGTGAGAGGGGGGTATGGAGTGGGGCTATGGAAGTTTATAAGGAAGGGGTGGACAAGCTTTGTAAATCATATTCGCTTTGTCGTAGGTGAGGGCAACTGAATCAGTTTTTGGTGGGACGTGTGGTGTGGAGATCAATCATTGGAAAGGATCTTTCCGGCTTTATATCGTATTGCAGTTAATAAGGAGGCTTCAGTGGCGGATGTGCGGTTATCTGCTCATGGTTCACATCAGTGGAATATTCTGTTTAATAGGGATATTCATGATTGGGAATTATCTATGCTTTCAGACTTTTTTAGCCTGCTACACTCCTTGGGGACTATTATGGCACAGCATGATAGCTTGAAATGGAGGTTTCAGGACCACAAGAAATGCACAGTAAATGCGTATTATAAACTCTTGATTACACATGATCACACCCCATTCCCTTGGAAGAATATTTGGAGGTCTCATGTGCCCTCTAGAGTTGCTTTCTTTGTTTGGAATGCAGCCCTTGAGAAGATCTTGACCACGGACAACTTGAGGAAGAGAGAATGTGTAGTGTTGGATTGGTGTTACATATGTAAAAAGAATGGAGAATCGGTAGATCATCTTTTACTACATTGTGACGTAGCGAGGGGGTTGTGGAATGAGATCTTTCGAATGGTTGGTGTTGCTTGGGTAATGCCTATGAGGGTGGTGGATTTGATGGGTTGTTGGAGAAAATTGCAGGGTAGTCATCAAGTGGCAGCAGTTTGGCGGATGATTCTGTTGTGTATCATGTGGTGTATTTGGACGGAAATGAATGAGCGCTATTTTGAAGACAAAGAACGAACAATGGTGGAGCTGAAAAAATGTTTTCTACATTCTTTATTGCTTTGGTTTTCCACTATTGTATTAAACGGGGATGATATTCATGAATTATTATCCTTAGTTCATCGCTCTTAGAATGTATTTAAGTGTTCTAATGATTATTTTTAACAAAACATGTTTAGCACCCTATGACGGATAAATTATTTATTTTAGTATACCAAAGTGTGGTTCTCTAAGTGCGGTATTGATTGTCAAATATCTAGGCTTGGCTAGCTTCTAGGACTTATCATTCAATTATCAGCCACCTTTTTCCAAAACTAATTTACTATGAATATCCTACACTAGCCCCCAATGAGATAGAGGAATTCAAAACCCTCTTCCACAACACCCTCTTCCTTTGGACAGCTGCGATAGACCTTAATGGGCCTAACTTTCATGATTTCCTTGTTTCTTTTCCCCTTCTAGATAGATGTATTTCCTCTAGATAAGTGGATTTCTAGTATATTACCTGTGCACTTAGATTGAGACTTTCAACTAATAAAATCTAATCATAAAAACTGAATTTGGAAACAATAAAATAAATAAAGTAATACATAACGGAAGGGTGGAGAAACAAAAAGATATTTCACCTCATTTGTGCTACTAATTTTAGGAAATGTGTAACATTAAGAAAATCCCAAGTAAATGTCCAAACTGCAATACTTGGGCTCTTGCCTATTCTTAATGATCAATAAAATTTTGTTTACCGATAATAAAATGCTCAAATTTTCCAGGTAACATTCTGGAACGACCTAAATATAAGATATAATTTATATTACGTTCAATACTCAGCTGACCTTTACCACTATGATATGACCCAGTTCCACCATTAACATCATTAGTCTAATTTACAGATATGACAAACCATTACCATATTCTACCAATCCAGAAACAAATCATCAACTAGATTAGAAAAAAGAAATAAATAAAGAAAATAAAAGAAAACCTTCAGATTGGGCTTCACAGCAATTATGATCCCATCCTCCACATAAACATCAGCAACCTCTTCTCGATGAGCATTCACAACAATCCCCCCCTTTATCAATATCTTCGAAGAAGAAGTTGATAACGTAATTCCACATGCGGATTCACCAAGCCCAATCCCAATCCCAGAATCACAAAACTGAAAATATAAAATATTGGGGAAAAACACATTCATTTCATCTGACCCGATCATTTATAGAAAGGCAAGTTTTCAACCGGGTAGTCAATAGTTGAAGAGATGGGTACCTGGTTTAACTCACAGACGGAAGAGAAGGTCGAGAGAAGAAGCACAAGAGAGAAGAGATGGAGGAGTATTTGGGTCTTGGAGTTCGACTCCATAACCGATGAGTATGAGACTGACCGAAGCACGCAGCGAGTGCCTGTTAATTTGTTAAACAGGAACAGAGAGTGTCAGAGATCCCAGGGGCGCTGCCAAAATATTCGCTACTTTTTCAATTGGGCAATGAATCAAGATAGCCGTACACTTCTTTCTTTCTTTCTTATTTTATTTTTCCTCTAAACAAGGAATCATATTTCATTAGAAAAGATTATACAAGAGATCGTGGGTTCCCTAATTAACTCTCAATGGTAACAATAGTATAAAATAGTGGATAAAAAGAAAAAGAAAAAAATTAAGTTTTTGTCACTAATTTCTTGATTTTTACTCATTTTTATAAAGAGAAGTCTATCTTAAAAGATAAAAATAAGTTATTGCAAAAAATTATGAACAATGGAACCACCGCCGATAGCGGTGGAACCTTTGCTAATTTTTTCCTTTTGCTATTAATTAAAAATTTTAAAAAATGACATTCTTACTTAATTTAAAATAATAATAATAATCAACTAATTTAATCATGTAATTTAATTAAATTATATGATTACGTTAGTTAATTGAATTTATTTTTTTTAAATTATACAATAAGTTTATATTATAAAATTTTTAATTCATATTCAAATAGAAAATAATAATAATAATAATAATAACTGAATAGTAAAAAATGTGTAAGGATATCTTTTTTTTTTTTTTTTTTTAACTAAAAGGGGGGGGGGGGGCAACCAACATGACAACCCTCCCTGGGCATGACAAGAGCTCATCACAGCTATGAAATATTCGATTCGAGTCATAGTTACTTACCTAAGGGCGAAGTGTAAGATATCATTATCCTTTTCAAATTTTGTCACATGTTTTTTATTCTTTTAAGAAATTTGATATGTTTATTGAATAGTAAAATATATTTCTAAATTTTTTTTAAAAATGGCAAGTGGTAGCAATTGATTGCCTCTCAGCATTACTTACGAGAGGTGCTACAAACCGGATGCGGTGGAAACATAGAATTTACACCTCCAAATTAGAGGATAACACGTACATTGTATAACATAATTATAATAGAACCGATTTCATCTTATAAAATTTATAGGCCAACTTTCCCCTCTCTCTCCTCGAGCCATCGTCGATCTCTCTCTCTCTCCTTAAGCTCGAATATCTCTCTTTCTCAATACCCCTCGATAGCTCTCCCTCTATGTCCTTCTCTTTGGTTTCTTTAAAATTGCGCTTGCACTAAAATTAAGTTACGGGACTATTCTCATACGGCAAACTCATAGTTTTCCAAGCACCATTACTCCTAAAATACATGTGCACAAAACAAAATGAAAACATGGAGAACAGACCTATCAACAGGAAAAAGAAAAACACTACTACAAGCTTGAGATGAGAGAGAGAGCTACTAGGTGAAATGGAGAACTGAGTGGGGAGATAGAGAGAGAGAGATGCTTCAGAGAAAGAAAAAGAGCGAGGGAGAGAGCGTTCGGGATGATTATTTCCTCCAATCGTTTCTACCTTAAATAATATAGATTGCTTACGTGTCGGCTTCTCAATGAACGGTATAAAAGTAAACTTCTCACCCTTTTTAAGATTTTCTCGTTACTCATTCCAAGATTTTATAGGAGAGAGTACTCATGTAACACTCATTTTTTTAAGGTCTGTGATGTCACCTGCTTTTCTAAATAAAGCCAGATGATAGATTCTATAATTAATAAATAAAATTAAATAAATAATTAAAGTCTTGAATTAAATCCAATTGCTTCATCTAAGTCTGATCTGTCTGCTCGTACTTATCAAGATTCTCACCTGTGTAGTTTAAAATATAAAATAAAACTAAAATAAATCAAAAACTGAGTAAAAAAACTCATCACAACGTAAACATAGTAAACTTAAAGTTTTCATAAAAGTTTTCATACTGAGAGCTTAAATCACGACTCATCATATTGATGCTTATGTTATGAATTAAGGCTGCAAATGGTCTGGTCTGGTCCCACGATGGACCGAATATTTTCGGTCCATTATTTTTTCGAACCAAACCGGACCGAATACCCAAAGGGACCGGACCGGACTGAATACCCAAAGGGACCGGACCGGACCGGACCGATAGCTATGGTCCGGTCCGGCCTAATTTTTTTTTTTTTAATAACTAATAAAAAAATATTTAAAATATTAAATTAAATTAAGTGACTTATTAATGTGGATTATGTAACAAACTCAATAAAAAAATATTTTATATGGTCAATGATAATAAATTAGATGAAAATTATATTATTCATTTATATAATTACTATATAATTAACTAATTGATATTATATATTAGTTAATTCATAGAATATTAACAAGTGTTAATAACATATTTAAAATTTTATATTGTTAATAGTGATATGTTAGATGAAGATATATATAAAATATTGATAATTTATAGAATATTAACAAGTATTAATAATATATTTAAAAATTTATATTGTTAATTGTACAATTATTATATATAAAAATATATATTTTTTATATTTCATTCGGTCCGGTCCAGTTCAGATCGAAACGGTCGGTCCGTTCGGTCCGACCGGACCGTTTATCACCCCTATTATGAATGATGTTTATTGATTTATCTGAATTAATTGACTGACTGATTTGATTTAATTAACTGATCTGATTTATCTGACTGGCTAACACATTTAATCCTATATGCGAGGTTGTACACCAGCCCCATGTCCCGCGACTGCAAAGAGAGCCACTGATAATATTCTGGCATACTATGGTGGACCACATTTGAGTCCATGGCTTGCACATCCACTCTGAAAATACATTGGTACCATAAATCTGAATGGGCATCTGATCAAACTGATCTAATCTTATATTGCATTTAAACTTAAGATAGCTTACGTGTCTTATCCGCATGAGATGCAAGACACAATACGTACATAATTATAATTTATAAATCTGAGCATGATGTGGAATTACATGACCGTGTGCTATACTGGATGACATATTTGCATAATCATGACATATGATATACATAAATATTGGTTTTCAAGAATTGGCCTTCATAATAATTTATCTAAGTTGACATATGATAGTCATAATTCGTAATCAAATTACTTACCTCGTTGCACTATTTCTTAAATCTTACTTTGTACATCATTACATATACAAAGTACTAAATACTACTGTCATTTCTAGAAACACGTGTCGTAATATTTTGCTTAATTAAATTCATATGTAGAAAATAATAAAATAAATATTCTGTTTAACATGTAAATCAATAAATGTTGATATTTTAAATTATTTAAATACTAATAACATATTATAATTTAGAAGAATACTTGAACTATATTTAATTCTAATAAAATAAGTCGTGAAAATCTCAACTCTTAAAATAGGTTTTCTTTCTTATAATTAACATAATTATTTAATTTTACAAGAAATCTAATAAGTAATGATATCATTTAAATATCTTAATATATTTCTTTATTTTAAATTCACAGCTTAGTAACATAATCATAACAAAATCTATCAAAGTAAACAGAATAATTTTGTTTAATAAAGTAGACTTAATCAGATTAAAGCATTCAAGCTAAATTTAAACTATTTATTATTTACTATTGAAATCAAATTATAAAAATTAATATTTAATAATATAGACTACTTTCATAAATATTTTATGCAAAACATAAGTTTCTAGACTAACACATTTATTCAATTAAAAATAAGCTCAACATAAAATATTTGTATCTCTTGAACATAACCCGATTAAAACATGATCTAATTTAAATTCAAGCCCAGTCTCATGTAAAGAGAACACGTATGAATAGCATAATGATTACACTCACATTATAAATGTAATAAGAATAAAAAGGTCTACCCTTATGTAAAAACTAGGGTTACGGAATATATTAGGCTTCTTTTCTCTTAGGAGTAAAACGCATATGAGGGAGAAAATGGAAGTATGCGGCAATGGCTTATCGAGGGAGGAAGACATGAGACAATGGATCTGGGAGGCTGAACGAGATCGATGGCGACGAAAGCTTCGGAAGGATACAAGGAAATTTGCGTGCGACGGATCTGAGGCCAGCTGAGCTGTGGTGGAGACTTGTCGACTTCTCTTGAACGATGTGGTGCTATGAACGTGGTGGTCGGAGTCGAGTGAAGAGAAACGCGGCGATGGTTGCTACCATGGGTTGATGGTGGCTCAATGAGCAATACAAATGAGTGTGGATGGTGTTCCAAAGCTGTTTGCAGTGGCGCAAGGCGTGGGCACGTATGGGTATGGGTACACAGTGGCGTACGTGGGCGTAGCGCACAATGATATCAACTCGATTTATTGGTTTCCACTTGTTGGTGTAGGTTGGTGGTTGTAGGAAGGAGTTGGGTTACAATTGTTTGGGTCTCGACAGAGAGGGAGGTGCTACGTGAAGGGTCTGTTGGAGGAAGGCGGTTATCTGTGATTATTGTGGTATGGAGGAATCATGGGTGGCATTGCTTTATTTTTGTTGTATAAGAATAGGACTGTGTTGGTTGTCGGTGGTTGCTGATTTGGTGGTGTTGCGGCTTGCCGTTTGTTGCTCGCATGTGGAGGAGACATGGTGGCTTGCTGGGTGTGCATGGAGGCTTGCAGTTTTCTCGTTGTAATGCAGTGGCCGACGTGAAGGGCTGTTGGGCTTCGTGTCGTGCTGTGCAACCATGGTGGGCGGTGTAAGAGATGGAGTGGCAGGGGGAGGAAAATCATTTGTGGATAATGGTGTGGTGCTATCGCGATAAATGCTTTTGTTTCAACAGTGGGTTGTTGGTAATTGATTGTTGTAGCTTGCTTCTCAGTTTGAACGTGGAGGTGAAAAGTGATAGTATAATGGAGGCTAAGGGTGGCTAAGGGTCTATTGTATGCAGAGAGCATGGAGAATTTAAGTTGCGACAACCTTAATATTTCTAGGTTGAAGATGGTAAGTAACGCATTGAGGGACATAAATATATACGATTATGGGTGTAAGTCGGTTACCAATTAGGAAACCCTTCAATGTTGGAAATCACCCGAGAGATTACGTGATACATGGAAGAACTTATGAATACACATACATGATGAGGATGAAGGTGAGTTTGGGCCTTTTCAATGACTTTGGGCCTTGGGCTAGCCTATCACACCAAAGTGTGGGCTATGTCCAATTTTAATGGACTTGCAACCAATTATTTAGGCCTAATAAAATTTAAAAATGAAAAATACTAAATACAACCGGCTAGAAAAAATGTCGGGTAAACGCTGCCTACGTGGTAAGAAACGGTGCCGTTTATATGCACCGAACTTTCTCTCCTTGTAGCCCACTCTGTCCTTAGACCCACCACCTCCTCTTCATCTTTTTCTTCATTTTCGTCGTCTTCCTCCCTTTGTCTTCCCACAGATCCACACAAACTTCCCTCTGCTGTTTCTTCAGCGTCCTTCGAGCCTCCTCCCAAACAGAGTCCTTCATCTTTGCAGTTTCGTCTTCGCATTTTCTTCTTCTTCTTCTAACTCAGATCTAGAGCCATGGAGCTAGAAAATATCATCCATTAAATCTGGAATCAGCTAATTTTGTTCTGTAATCCGAGTCATGAACAAATGCCTCATCATTTACAGCGCCATTGCATAAATGTAGCAGGACACATAAAGTGGTGATGATCCAAAAACGATGGCATTCCAATGAAATCCATCACTTGATTTATTTTTACGACAATCAACTCTTATGGAAAAACAAATGGGATGCGCTCAAACAAAGCAACTCTGATTTCACTCCCTCTCTTTTCTCCTCCAACCTCTCTCTCTCTCTCCATTTCATTTCCCTCTCCTTATAAACAAACACCCACCAGAAAATCAGCTCCATCGTGTTGGAAATCACTTGCTAGGGTTGTAAAAAAATCTTTGCTAATCAGCCAAAAAATCTGCTCTATTTTTTTTAATTACTATAACCATAGCATTAAGAAGTACCAAAATCTCATTCAAAAATGGAGTATTTCCAGAAGAAAGATCCTCCCAATTGAGCCCAGCTCCAGGCCCCCGATTGCTCTGTTAAAATATTCTCCCAGATTCCAAGTTCTCATGTTCGAGAGGCCAAAGTCAGAGTTAATGCCAACATCAAAAACAGAGAAAACAAAGTCCAAAAGCTTTTCCATGGACACCCAAAAGAAAAAAACGGAGGTGATATAGAGATGGAGATGGATAGATTTAGGATACAATATGGAGAGGAAGAGGGAGAAAAAAAAGAAAATGGATAGGGAGAGGGAGAAGAGGTCCCACGGAGATGGATGGAGATGGAGATGATGGGATGACTTCTTTTGTTTCAAGATGATAGAAGATGAGATTGCTTTTGAGATGGAGAAGGAGACGATGGGACGACTTCTTTTCTTCCTTTGAGATGGATGCTGATGTGTTAATTGGTTGCGTCTCGGTTCCGCATAGCCGGTTGTACCTAGCAGAATTGTTTAAAAATCTATTGTAATAGAATTTGGGCCCGTGACCAATTCGAAATTATTCACTAAACCTCAAATGGGTGTTTTAGAAGTATTAACCATCAATACCGTCCAAAATCATCAAATAAACATTTACAGTCCCAAAATAAATTTTTTTGAACCTATGAGCCTAATCAAAAATTCATAAACAATCTCAATAAATTATATATCACGAACTAACCCAAAATGGCCCATTAAACTTAATTAGGCCAATAAAATTTGTCCTTACTAATATTGGATCGGGTGTCATAACTCATTCCTTTATTTTTCTCAAAATCTTCATTTTTAAATTTTTATAAAATTTAGAGGAATATATGAAAATATAATAAATAAAAATATTTTTTTAATAAAAATCCCTACAATAGCACATAACTTTATTAAAATTATTTTTTTATTTTTTTGCAAACGCCGAACACAACATAGCTCGTTCTTTGTTATATTATTTTATATTCATACCTTTATATGTCCATATTATCGTAATCATAATTTTCAATTCCATTCCGTTTCGGTTATTTTGGTCAGAATTTTTTATTCCGATATAGTATCTGGTATTACTTAATGAGATTTGCTACACAACCTCCACCACACTCCACATTCCACACTTTTTTAAATTTTTAAAATTTTTAATATTTTTAAAAATTTTTTTTTTGAGTTTATTCTTTTTAAATTATTTCAAATTTTTTATTCATTATTCATATAATAAATATTTAATAAAAGAAAAAAATAATAAAAATTAAAAATAATGTGGAGTGTGGAGGTTGTGTGAATAGTAAGAGGTTGAGTAGATTTTTTGTTACTTAATACTACACCTTCTCATTCCTTTTTGTTTAAAATTCTGGTCAAATCTCGGCTATTTTGGCCGGAATTGACATTTCGAATCCTATTAACTGTTTTAATGATAGTTTATAACTTTATTGAGTTTGGATGATATTTTTTTTAATTTTAAATCTATATGATATTAAATTAATTCTAAAATTTGAAAGTTATTTATATAATATAATTTTTTTTAATTTTAGATGTCACCTCATTCCTTTTTTCTTAATATCATTATTTGTATCATTTTATTTTTTAATGAGAAATGATACTTGCAGTCGTGAGCGTGCAGTCGCCGTGCAGTCGTTTTGAAAAAAGTGAATAAATAAGGGACTCACCTGAAAAGAAATTAATTTTTTAATAGTGGATCCCCCTCTTTTTCAAAACGATTGTACAATATTTACGCATTTCACAACTGTATGTAGCATTGCTTTTTTTAATTCTCCATTTTACTTACTCTTTGTATGGTTGCTTTCTCTTTGTTTGGTCTGATGTTTTCTGATTTTGTTTGATTTTATTCTTTTGAAAACGTGGCTTTCTGATTTGTCAGATCAGTTTTTTACCGTTAGCAGTCCACAGATTGCAAATTGGGGTGAGCCAAGTGGCTGGCTAGAACCCGTGGCTCAATCTGGACACTAGGGGTTAGCTACTAGGCTACTAGCTAGAGCTTGATTACCGCGCGGGTTGGCCTACTTCTTGCTACCTATCTACTTTACCACTCATGGTCGAATTAATTACGAGTTGACCGTTACAATTCTTTTAAATATTAAAAATTATATCTTTTTTTTTTTTTTTTAATTTGATCTTAAAAATTTTAATTCAACGGGTATCATTTTGGTAATGTGTTGTGTTTTTATTTTATTTTATTAATGTTATAGGATGGAGGATTTTAAGTGGTGTTATTATTTTAATTAACTCATACTCCACAAGGTATTAACCTAGTAATTTGTGTTGCCATCTTGGATTTAAGTTATATATAAATCAATCATAATTTCATTTATTTCATTAAATAGGTTAAACATCTCAACTTAATTTATTAATTAAATTCGTGAGTTTGCGAGTTATGATAATAATGTAGAGCATTTAGTTGGAGAGAAATTCTATTTACAGTCCTCATTTGAGGACTGCATATACAAGTCCTTCATTAAATTGAAAAAAATACAATTTTGATAAAAATATTATTGTAATTTTAAAAAAACTTAAAGATAAAATTAACTAGACTTGCAATACAATTTTAAGACTATACATAATATTGCTCTTAGTTGGAATTAGGTCATATTTGAGTCAATTGCAATTCAATCCACTTAATTAAAAGGGTCAGACTCTTTAACTTTAACTCATTAATTTCGTCTCGAGTTTTCGAATCCTAAAAAAAATAACTACTCCTACTAATACTTTTCTTCCATCTTCTTGACTCATTGAAATTTAATTATTTTTTTATTTTTTTATTAGTTTAATTAACTATTCCGATACATGTTTTTAATAGAGAAAACTTATAATTTTTAAGCTCATAAAAATTGTACACATTTGAAGAAAAATATTAAAGCATATGCCTCAAGCTAGTCTCAGCTGTTGTTCTAGGAGTATAACTAGTTTTTCAAATCTCATTCTACTCGGGTTTGTCCTAGACTGTTTATTTTACACCATGGTTGAGTACACTGTAAAGCTAAAATTAGAGCAACACTCAAATATTTCACTACTTAATTACTTTTCACAAAGAGGACGAATGAGAGCGAGAGAGGTGTGTGTGTTTCGATACTTTTGATGTGTTTCTTATATCAAACTGACCGAGAGATTTTCTCCGATCCGTTACTAAGGTGGACCTTAAAGGCTAGCATTTTAAGTCTAAGAAAGTGTCCTAAACCATCATTCAATCTCAAAGTGTAACGCATGCCTTTATAGCTAGGCGTTACAACCTTTTGTAATTGGCAGAAGAGGGGATTGCCTACACAGGCGCGCCCCTTTAAATTACATTTAAAACATATCGCTATATTTGCATTTTATTTCTAGAGCACTACTCTAAAACTCCATAACCTAGTTACTTTCCACAAAGAGGATCAATTTAGGAGAGGGAAAGCGTGAGTTTCGATGCTCTTGGCGTGTTTCTTGTATCTAGCTGACGGGGAGAATTCCGCTAATCCGTTACTCAGGTTGGCTCTAAAGACTAGTCTTTAAGTCTCATAAAGGGGCTTAAGCAGACATTTCAATCTCGAAATATAAACCAGACGTTACAATTTTTTGTAAGAAATTGGAGAGGAGGGGATAACCTACACGGCGCCCCTTCAAGTTACATTTTTAAACATACCATATATTTGCTTTTTATAATAATTATATTTCTTCAAAACTTACATTATATTTTTTTCTAACGTGTGCATTTTTCTTAGATTTTATACAATTATCATTAAATATGACATGAATTT
This sequence comes from Juglans regia, assembly GCF_001411555.2. NCBI lineage: Eukaryota > Viridiplantae > Streptophyta > Magnoliopsida > Fagales > Juglandaceae > Juglans > Juglans regia. The sequence continues at coordinate 19,559,244 of NC_049905.1, read as the reverse complement.
TTTGTACCTATTGAGTTTTGAAAATGGTCTAGTTTCTTTAATTTTAATTTTTTTTTGCTCCTTTTATTTTAATTTTGGCAATTTGTTAACTATACTAGTAAAAAAAAAACCCAACAATTTATCTGAGTCTTGAAAAGACCTAGCTCATTATAGCAAACCCAACTTTTACACTAATCTCTTTTCAAAAAGCTTCTCTAGTATTTAATGAGCAATACCTTAAATAATTTAATTTAATTTCAATAAATTAATCAATTAAAAACCCACTTATTGTCTTAAATTCAAGTACAAAAATCATTTATGAAAAAAAAAAATTAAAGATTGAACAGCAAAAGAACTAATTACAAAAAAACGAAGAACAACAACAGAACCAGGTTGTGGGTTGAGCGAGAGGAAATCAGAATCTCACAGTAATTAAATTGATTACGAGAATAATAAATAAGAAAGGGGAACGAATCCCGCGTATCTCAACAAATCTTATCATCAATTAACAATGCATGATTTTAGACGCGCAATCTTCGCAATCGGCCGCGTGTGCACTTTCTTGAAACTACGTGACCGAACACAGAGAGAGAGGACACAGACAGAGAGAGAGAGAGAGAGAGAGAGAGAGCGCGCGCGCGCGAGAGGGGAGAGAGAGAGAGAGAGAGAGAGAGAGAGAGCGCGCACTCGAGCCTTGAGTTTTGCCACTGCCGTGTGCTCTACTCTTCTCTTAATAAATGCATTATAAATATTAATATGCCTTCCCCTGAATTCGGTCTCTTCTCATGAAAACTATCTCACAACTGTTTCTTTCGCCGAATCTCGCTCTCCTTCTCCTTCTTCTTCTCTGCATGTAAGCAACGACACAAGCACACAGGCACACACAAAACTTTATAAAACGTCCTTTCCCTTTCATTGTGGGTTTGCTTCTTTCTTTCTTTCTTTCCCTTGTTTACGTCTCTGATGGGTTGGTTAAATTTAGGTGGAAAGTTTTGGGGGTGGGATCTGATTTTCCTGACTGTTGTTAACGCTACATGATCACGATGGCCCTTGAACACAAAGGTATGCTCTTGTTCAGTAATTTTTCTTCTTCTTTATTCTCTGTTTCTCTCTCTCTTCTTCGTGTCTGTCTCTGTCCGGGCCGCATACTCTGTGGTACATTGTTATTTGAATCTAAAAGTTGCGAATTTCATACTATTTTGGTTATTTAGATTTTTTGGTGGTGTAGGAAAAGTGGGTTTTTTTTTTCACATTGTTCTTCTTTTTCTCAATCTTTTTCTTAAATTCTCAGTACTTTCGGATCGGGCATTGTGGACCCAAGTGGAGTTTTTTCGTGTTTGTGCAGTTTAAACATTTGTGGTTGTATTAATTTGATGTTACGACGCTGAAAAGATTAAAACGTGGAGCGTTAGAGAAGAAATTTTGAAGAATTTGGTTTCGAAGATGATCTAGCACCACATATGCGGAAAGCCCAGCGATCGAAAGAAGCTGAAGTTTGTCGTGCTAATGAAGTTAGTTATCTTGTTTCTTTGTGTGTTTCAGGAGATGTTTGGGAGGTTGCCAGAAATTTAGTCGAGTTTCCTTTATTGGTTTGGGGGAACTGAAGCGAAGTGTAAAATGGAAATACTAGTGTTTGGCGTCATGATTTATGTGAGGAGAGGCGTATGATTTATGGGTACGAGGAGAGGCGTATGCTCTAATTACAAGGGATTTAAGGTTCAATTGTATTTGATTAGGGGCATGCCACTGCCATATATATCTCTCGTTCACATACCAATGCTCGACGTTTTATAAATCTCCCTTTCACACCATTTTTTGTTTTGCAATATTCTCCATCACTCACGTTGAAGTATATCAGAATTGGAGTTTTGTTTATGAACAATTATTTGATTGTCTTCTTAATATGGAAATTCTTGACACTCTTATTGCAGTTATACTCTGTCTCATTGATGTATTTTTTGATTTGTTGTAACTTCTATGGCAGAAACAACGCAGAATTTATCTGAGTCATACATGGGATGCCTCAAGAGGAAGGAGTTACCTTACAATCTACGATATCCGCGGAATCTCTCGGGAGGGTTCTCTGATTCTAAAGATGAAACCAGTAACCGCTCGGGAGCTGGTTTCATTAAACCTGACAGCTCACTCAATAGCCCATGTTTTGCGCCTGTTAATGAAGGTCATTTTAGACCAATGCTTCAACAAGACTTTCATGTTTGGTCTGCATTTCATCCCAACGTCCAGAAGGCACGACAGAACCAGTTTTATGCACTTGAAGGCTGTTTTTCTCCTATGTCATCACAATGTTACCTACCGGATTTTCGATTCCAAGAATTCCAATATTTCGTTGTCATAGACTTTGAGGCAACATGTGACAAGGAGAAGAAGCCTTTCCCTCAAGAGATTATTGAATTCCCATCTGTATTAGTAAACAGTATGACTGGCCAACTGGAAGATTGTTTTCAAATTTATGTGCGGCCTACATACAATCAAAATCTAAGTGACTTCTGCAAGGAGCTTACTGGCATCGAGCAAACCCAGGTATGCTTATATTTAAGTGCATGAGCTTGCCTGCAATTCTTTTTTTCTTTCATCTCAATCAAAGGATAGTGCACTATAGATCTAACCATTGCCAATTGTCACTCTGAACTGATGGCTGCAGGTGGACAAAGGTGTTGTCCTGAGTGAAGCTCTGCTTATGCATGATAAGTGGCTTGAAGAAAAAGGGATTAAACATACCAACTTTGCTGTGGTGACATGGACAAATTGGGATTGTCGAGTAATGTTGGAATCTGAATGCCAATTTAAAAAGATCAGGAAACCACAGTACTTCAACAGGTAGCAAGTTTAAAAGTTTTGTAAGATTAAATTTTTGAAACTGAATAAAATTCACATCCTTTTTTCATTGGGTGTTTAGTTCTCTCATGAGAATTACTCGTTCAGAGTGTGTATAGTGCATTATTTTAAAAAATTGGTGCCAAGACGGAATCTCTCATCCTAACTTAGTGGTATAAATGGTTTCATTTTTGATATATTGAGTCTTTCTTAAACATTACAGAAAATGCATCTGACTCGAATATTTTTAGAACCCCATTGACTCATTTCTTTTTTGGGAAATAAAATTTTCTGTTTCAATATCGTGGGATGTTCCATGTTCTGCATGAAGATGATTTCGTCTTGAAATGATTTCTGGGGGACAAGAAAGTGATGGCAAACAATACCATGACTTGTCTCTCTTATGCCAAGTTGATGAGACGAGTCATGTTTTGATATCTTTACAAGAACACAAAACTTTCTGTTCATATAAAAGTAAACTAATTTATTCTGCCCTTTCTGAAATTAGATGTGGCGCCAGCTTTGAGCACTTTTTTGTAAAGATCATGCATTTTTTCTTCACTAAACATTGTGTCACCATTTTTATACAGCCATTTTTTTCTGAGTATGAAAATCTTGATGTCTCTTGTGCTGTCTTTTACTGCTATACAAATTCACAAAATTATGACATTCTGCAATGAGTTCTTAGGTATAGTAGCATTCCACCTTGATAGCTGATGAATTAATATATCCTTGTTTGAATTTTGGTAGATGGATCAACCTGAAGGTTCCATTTCATGAGATGTTTGGTGCAGCCAGATGCAACCTAAAAGAAGCTGTTCAGCGGGCTGGCCTGGCTTGGGAAGGTCGTGCTCACTGTGGCCTAGATGATGCTAAGAACACTGCCCGTCTGCTCGCCCATATAATGCACCGTGGATTTAGGTTCACTATTACTGACTCACTGATGTGGCAGTCCGCAGATTGCTCCTTGGCAACACAGCAGTTCCTGGATCCTCAGTCTGGCTTTGCCCAGCATTCCGTCAGGATTAAGCACCCATCACTGCCTTTTATCTACTTCCGCCCTGTCCAGGTTGATCCCAGTAAAGAATCTAAAGAGCAAGGAATGTTCTGCTTTTGTGGGGTGAAAAGTAGCAAACAAGTGGTTCAGAAACCCGGACCAAAGCATGGGAGCTTCTTCTTTGGGTGCGGTAATTGGACTGCTGCTAGAGGTGCCCGATGTTCATATTTCAAATGGGCCACCTCTTGACAGAAGGAAAGACAGAACTGAAGAAGGTCGCCATCAGAGGGAAAAATGAAAACAAAAAGAAACAGAAAGAAGAATAGTGTCAATCAACCTTGACTTGTAAAGTTGATTAAGCCTTAGGAAGCCGCATGTGGAAAGACAGCTCTTAACTTCTATAGTTGATTTAAAAGGAAAAAAAAAGCATAGAAATGCAGTTGTGTAAGAATGACTATGAGAATATGCTTTAACCATGCTGGGACATGGGGTTTAATCATCTAAAATAATTCCTGAATAGTTCTTGAATAGGAAATTGGAATGACAAAAATCAGTGATCTGAGTGTTTTTTCCTTTGTTTCTTGTGTTCTCCTGTGTGCATCATTGTGCTCTTTCCTATTCCAGTATTACTTATTTACTAGATCTGTCTGTATTCTCCAATCTTCATGACTTGTTTAGTCAGCATTCAAACCTTTTTTGTAACTTCCAAAAACAATCTCCAAATCCAATTCATTTTAAGGATAGTATCCACCTAATATAAAAAATGGACAAATGATATATACAAGCCCTAAATGCACAAGCTTTGTGCAAGCCTTTTATAAAAAAGATGACCCCACCATGGAAAAGTGTGAAAAAATCACTTTTTCTTGATGAGATCCACATTTTTACAAAATGCTTGTACATTTAGGGCTTGTACATAGTATTACTAAAAAAAATGAGGTATTTTTATTAAATTAATATGTCAAATGTTCATCGTGTTCATCTGTAGGTATGTTCATGAGTCCATAAGTCAGGCAATATCAGAATCAATGGAAAGATATTTTTTTGTGTCTGCTCTAATTTTAGCAAGTCTATAATATTTAGATCACTTGATGACATCGTTGCTATTTAATTGCCACTTCAGATCATCAAATGGCCGGCTGATCTATAAAGTTATTTCAAGCCCAAAGAAATTTCCAGACAGTGGATATGTCCCATTTCTCTGCCAAAAAGGAATTATAAAAATGTAATATCACAAGTTGATATGGTTTCATGTGGTCTATCAGATATATTTTACAATAAAAATAATTTTATAATATGACAAATCACATGAAACTATCTTAATTTGTGGGATTACTTTTGTGTAGTCTTTTTGTGGCTAAATCATTTCTCTAAAATTATATAACTTCAATTTCTCAGAGAAAAATTCTGCTTGCAACCAAGCTGCGGCACCCCTGCATCATCGCGGTCCGACGTGGCAATATAAGGAACGATGTCGTTCTAATTTGAGAAGGGCAATCTGCGACTCTACCCGCCATCGAAGCCCTTCATCTAAGTTCTATTGAAACCTTCATATTCTCCCCATCGAAACCCCCCATCCCCACGACATCAGAAGCCATCCCCATCGTCTTCTCCCCATCAAAAGCCCCATCCCCATCGTCTTCGTCTTCTCCCTATCGAAGCCCCCATCGTCTTCGTCTTCTCCATAAAGTCACCACCTCACAAAGCCACAGCCCACGAAGCCCCTATCTTCTTCTCCACAGTCAGCCTTTGTCTTCTCCACGAACGCACGAACACCCACAAATCATGATAACTTTGAATCCCATGGTCTAAATCTCAGTTCAGATGCTTATCCAAATTTTCCCAAAATCCAAACGGAATAGAGCATAACAAACCCATCCAACCCAAATGCACAGATCATATAAATTACACAAATTCCCTCGTTGATTTATGCCAAAAACATAAAAATAACCCACAATTGAAAGAACCCAAAAGTCAACAATGACAATGAGATTTGGGGTGGAATGGCTCAGTTAATTTCAATTCTCAGAGCAGCAGCAACTTGCAAGAATGGCTCCTCGGGAAGTTGAACTTCTGGGATTTGGGATGGAGTCTTTTTTATAAAGGTATGAGCATTGGAGCACAGGAACAACATTGCAAGAGCTAGAATCAATACATGACATACAAGAGTAAGCAGTGATATTCAAGCAATTCAAAAAAGACCCAGATTGCAGTAGCTCCACTGAGGACCTTTGCAAGCATCTCCATGAGAGATCGGGAGCTTTTCTCCCAAGCAAAAATAATTAAGAATTGGGAAATGAGAACTTTGGGAATTAAAGATCGAAACCCTTGAACATTTTTGAGGGTCTGGTTGAATCTCGAGTCTAAACTCGTTGCAGTGCTGTCTTTCTTCTACTGATTTTCTTTGCCTATTTTATTTTATTTTAATAATATCCTCTATTCGTGATCTTGCAGATTCTGAAAAAAAAAGCATCGTTCAACTACCAATAAACCAGAGAAGAGAGAAATTGAGAGAGAGTTTTGTTGGACTAGCAGCAAGTTATGCAATTCTTGAGAAAGAGATAAGAAAAGTTTGGATAAAGAAAGAAAAGTCTGGTTTCGTTCTAATGCATCCAACCCAGCCGCAGATTTCTTTTTTGGTTTTCCCTCATTTCTGCATTTTTTTTTAATATTATTGGACTGACGTGGCAGTCAGCAGATGCGGCGGCGGGGACGCATCTTGGTTGTCCCTAGAATTTCTGTTTAGGGTAATTCTATGCATCAGCCTACACACTTCACACACCATGCATTCAAATTTTTTTTTTTTTTTAAACCTCAATACACTAAGTGTGTTGAGTGTGTGATGAATAGTAGGCTGATGCAAATATTTTTCCTTCTGTTTAATTGCTTGCATCCATGCTTTATAGAAAAGCAAAGCTTCAAGTTAGGATTCAAGTGATGGAATATATTGAAAAGTATTTGTTAACATGTTGCATATCCGTCCTGCTCATAGAATTGATGAGAAATGAACAATGGAATTCTGAGTGTCATTGGTTATATAATTTCTTTTTTCAAGTTGATTATTTTACTTTTATATGTTGTGTCGCTACTTATCAAAGTAACATATATATGTTACTAGTTGCTGCTTTCGTAAATACAGTACTATTAGAAATGGAAATACTTTTAAATTTAAATTTAATGAAGAGGGATATTGGGTAAAGAGTAAATAAGCTAGGCACTGCAGCTACTCGATAAAATGACTGAAAGAAGTTTTCTTTCATTTAGAATTCTTTTACTTTTCCATACATCCTGGATACAAACAGAGTCCATATTTATAAACTTTTCATAACAACCAAAATGCAAATGATTGGTACACATCATATTATATTCCTGGAATATTCTCATCTTAGAGTCTTTTGGACTTTTCTGGAATTCGTCTTATTTGTGTGTAGTGCGTATGTGCGTCGTCCAGAGGGTAAGGTTGCTTCGGAAGCTGCAGCTGTAGGTGCAGGTCCTTCTTTTGAAGTAGCAGCTGTATTTATCTTAATATTTCCCCGCGAGTCAAGCGGCACTGATCCAACGGTGAGGCTTGATCGTAGCTGTGAGAAACGTGCAGAGGACAATGACTTTGTGAAAATATCAGCTATCTGATCCTTGGTTGAGATGAATGAGACTTGAAGAGTTTTGGCTGCTACTCGCTCACGAACAAAATGATAATCTAACTCAACATGTTTAGTACGTGAGTGTAAAACAAGATTAATTGAAAGATAAGTAGCGCCTAAGTTATCACACCACAGTGTTGGTGGATTAGAGAGAAAAATGCCAAGCTCTTTCAAAAGGGATTGTAACCAGAGAACCTCACATGTAGCATTGGCTACAGCCTTGTACTCGGCTTCAGTGGAAGACCGAGCTACGATGGGTAGTTTTTTTGAACCCTAAGATATTAAATGCGACCCAAAATAAATGTAAAAACTGCCCGTGTACTTACAATCATCTGGCCAACTTACCCAATCAGCATCAGAGAAGGCTGCCAGCTTACAAGGTGAAGAGGCAATAAAATGGAGACCAAAGTGTTTGGTAAGATTTAAGATAGCGAAGAATTCGTTTGACGGCTTGCCAGTGGGGCTGCCAGGGATAATGCATGTACTGACAAAATTTATTAACGACATAAGAGATATCTGGTTGGGTAGTCATTGGATGAAGAGAGGAGGTCGGCTGTTTGGAGAGATGAGGGATATTGGGGTTTGAGTTTGATGAAGGCAGCGTCGGCTGCAAGGGAAGCTGGAGATTAGGGCTTGAGTTGGATGAAGTTGAAGGCAGCTGTGGGGAAGGATGGGATCGTGATGGGCTAAGTGTTTGAGAAGGGCTTGAGTTGGTATGATGAGGACTGGAAGGAGGAGAACGTGATAGGCTTGAGTCCGTGGGAGGTGAGGTGGAGTTCACCTGGGTGGGCTGTGAGATAGGCTGAAAATCACATGGAAGTGGAGTGAGAGATATGTAGTTGTGTTTGGATAAGATGAGCGGAAGAGCGTGTAGCATATAGGTTATGAAGAGCATACCAGATTTCAGACGATGTGGTACATTCAAGAACCTGGGCTAAAACAGTGTTTGTTAAGGAGGAGTTGAGCACGAAATGAGTAGCTGATCTTGAAGAAGCCAACGCTGATATGCAGGGTTGGGAGCATTATTGACAGTGGGAGAGGGAGAGGTGATCGTTCCGTCGACATAGCCAAAGAGCTGATGTCCCCTAAGGAAAGGAACTATCTGAGCTTTCCATAGCAAAAAATTGTCTATGGAGAGCTTGATAGTGACAGAATGAGTGGCAGAGGTGACAATGGAAGGGGTGATGGGGAGGTGGGGTAATGGTTTCTGTGTCGACTGAAGAGGCGTTGGAGGACGCTATCGTGGGTTAAACCGAAAAGTGAAAAGAAATAAAATAAAAAGAGGGAAAAGGTGCAGGCGTGAGCCTTTTACCAAGCTCTGATACCATAAAGAGTAAATAAGCTAGGCACTGCAGCTACTCGATAAAATGACTGAAAGAAGTTTTCTTTCGTTTAGAATTCTTTTACTTTTCCATACATCCTAGATACAAACAGAGCCCATATTTATAGACTTTTCATAACAACCAAAATGCAAATGATTGGTACACATCAGATTATATTCCTGGAATATTCTCATCTTGAAGTCTTTTGGACTTTTCTGGAATTCGTCTTATCTGTGTGTACTATGTATGCACGTCGTCCAGAGGGTAAGGTTGCTTCGGAAGCTGCAGCTGTAGGTGCAGGTCCTTCTTCTGAAGTAGCAGCTGTATTTGTCTTAATATTGGGTGATAAAAGGCTGCCAAAGGGTATTTACAGTTGAAGACAAATCTCTCATTCCCTTTATAGAGTCATCACCACTTTTTCATCTTAGAGAGTAAATAAAAAAATATATCTTATTAGAAAAATCAATCTTATTAGAAGTGTAACAAAAAAATTAAAAAAATACAATCAATAGTCAGTCATACAGATGAATTAAGGTTGCTCATCCCAACATTCACATTTCCCAGATTAGCTTCATTTTTCATCTCATCCTCTGTTGAATTCCTGAGATTGAGCCATGGGTGTTGCAGACACTACTGAGCAATTGGTCGCTTCTCTAGTGCAAAATGGAGAAGGGGCAAAGAAACTCTGCAAACTCCCCAGCATCATCCTCTGGGTTGAATGTTTACCAAATGTCAAAACTAGATCTGAAAAAATGGCAGAAATAGACAGATCAAATACTGAAAGCCATCATGAGGATGAAACAAAAATTGGTTACAAATACAACCACAATTGATAGTACTTCCAGAATGATAGTACTTCCAAATTCATTACCATAAATTCATTACAAGAATGATTACCACCTTGAACAAGAATGATGACCACAAATTCTGACCCATTCCAGTCTTCATACATATCTGCTACATATCTTCTAAAGACAAGAAGCAACATCCAGGTTCTCCTAAACACTTATAAACACTTCAAAGAGTTAATGTAATATGGCACAACTACCCCTGCACTTGAATTTGACTGTCCAGATTCTCCCTAACAATAAAATTAAAAAAAAAAAAAACACTTCAAATCCCATGACTAACACCTCAAATCCCATGACTAACACCAGCAAAGTTGTCCAAAACAATATATATAAAACAAAACACATTGATTAGAGCACAATAAGGTTGGATCATCAACACATTACAATTAAAACCTGACTAACTCAAATGTTAGCTCCAAACAGAAAATCCATTAGAATTTGACCCTAGAAACCAATATTCGATTACTTGATTACCTGGATTGCAAATCCTTTAAAACTGGTAAACCCTCAAACTAAAACCCACCAAAGTTCACATAAATATCAAGAGGAAACCAAGGAATTAGAAGTGCAATCTGGAAGACATGGTCTATGATCTTAGAAAAGATAACCTGTCAAAGTCCACGAGAATGAGAGACAATCAAAAGGTGTTGTGATGGTGTCTATACTCAGAGAAAAACATACCTTGAGCATATTGCTTGTGGTATAATCTGGCCCAAATATAGTAAGTAATAAGTAACTCTCGGTTCAGCCTATTGTGGAAAGGGGAAATATTGAGTAAAAAATAATATATGGGAAAAGAGAGAATCACATTCTACTTGGAGATTATATATTTGTCATACGTGTATGCATGCAATAACTATATTTCTTTTGCTTTGTTTATTTCCCTGAGCACGCAGTTCTCTTATAATTATCACTCTATAAGCATATTCCATACCCATTTTCAATTTAGCTACTAGAACATGGGATAAGCATTGCTACTAGAACATGTAATAAGCATATTCCATACACATACCAGTCGAGATCAAATGGAGAATGAGAGACTACAAGCATCCAATCCCAAACCCCAAAAAAAAAAAATTCTTCCTACTTATCTATGCTTTCCACGAAGCCACTTCTTCAGCATTGGCATTACTAGCAAAATGTTCTTTCACAAACCCAAACTAATCGAGCATATGTTCTTTCTTTTTAAGTTTACCGGAGTGGGGAAAACTCCTCTGTGGCCTCAGATCTTTGGAGGGGTGATCAAGAGGTGGTGGATCTTCCACCGATTTTCTGCAGGGTGGTCGAGAGGGATGAAGCACGCTGCGGGAGGGTGGTCTCATCACACGGGGTCGTTGCTGCAGAAGAGGGATTGTTGCTGTAGAAGAGGGAAGGTGGACTCAGGGAACAATAGATTTCGAATGGGGAGATGAAACCGAGGGCTGCAGATTTTGAATGGGAGAGGAAGGTCTCGTCGCTGAAGAGAAGAGGGGGTTTAGGCTGAAGAGAAAAGAGGGGGGGGGGAGAGAGAGAGAGAGGGAGGATCAGGGCTTGTGTCCGGTTTAGACACGTAAGGTGTGCTTTTGGCTGACGCAAAACAGTGGCTGATGCTAAGAGTTTTTCAAAGTAGAGGAGTTTTGAGTACTCCCAATCAAATAATCTTCACATCATCCCATTGTTGGCAGCAGCAATAACACACCTAACGTGTGGACCGGGTTCACTAACACCACTGGATCGGTTTGCTGGGCATGTCTCTCAGCCCTCAGTCAGTCAGTTCCCCCGACCCCATGCCCATCAATTCCCCCTCCCGAACCACCTCAACCCTTTGTCTTCTTCGATCTCAGCCCTCGAAGCCAACCACCGACCTCAGCCAAGCACGACCTCAGCCCTCCCCACCATGACCTCAGCCCTCCCAAGGAGATCAGTCCCCAAGCCCTCGTTCCTTTAGTCAGTCTCGAAGTCTATCAAGGCTAGGCTTCAATTCCCTGTGGGTCAGATTGCTTGGTATTTGAAGAAAGGTTGCTACGCTCAGAGGACAGGCTCCAATCTACCTCGCCGCGATTCTTGAATATCTCGCTGCTGAGGTACTTTTAGATCCAACCTGAGGGCTAGAGTGAAACTTTCATATTTGTAAGTGTTTTTCCCGTCCATCTCCTTCTCTTTCTCTCTCTCTGCAATTCAATGTCTTTTGGGTTTGTTCAGTAATGATCTTTGCTCTTGTGTCGTACCCTTTTCTCTTATATGAGATTAGAAGATCTGTGTGATTGGTTGCTTACTCAAATGAGGCTGTGGAGAAACTGTATTGAGATCCAGATGGCTGGTTGCACTGTCTGTTGTTTGAAAGACTGTCATTGATTCGTTTGCTATATGTATCTGTATTGGATTATACGGTTTTTTCAATGGCACTTTTGGGTGGTTTTCATTTCATTCAAGTGAACTTCCCAATGAAGATTATATGAGATTTTATTGAGCGATGGTCGGGGGAAGAGAAGAAGAGCTAAAGGTGGTTTTCTTGGTCCTGAGGTGATACTTAAGCAACTTGAAGAGGGTCCACCAGTCAAGTGTGTCGGGTTTTTCTCTTTAGGACCACCGCCCAAAAGCTACAGTGAGATTCAGGATGATAAAGGAAAAGGAGTTAGGGAAGTCACTAGTGGAGGATTTAGCCCCTGCCTTAAGAAGAATATTGCCATGGGGTATGTGAAATCTGGGTCACACAAGGCAGGCACCAAAGTTAAGATTGTGATTCGAGAAAAGGCATACGATGGGGTTGTCACCAAAATGCCATTTGTACCAACAAAATACTACAAGCCATCCTAATTAATATTTGGTATATCAACTCCAGAATTTTCATTTGGACATATTTTTGATAAACTTGACTGCTTGTCCATTTCAATTCCATTTTCTATTTGCAAGAAGTCGGAGGTGGAATGTACTATTATGTTTTTGTCATTTCTTTATGAAGTTCCACAGTTACCACAATCATTCCACAGTTACCACAGTCACCACTTTCAATATTGGTTCATGTGTTCTTGGTTGATGACTAGAATAATTTCCTTATTCACATTCTCCATTGCCAATCTCGCCACCTACGGTTTCTTAGAGAGTTTATTCTCAAGCCTAGGGTAACTATTTCCATCTTTTCTCTCAGCAAAAAAAAAAAAAAAACTATTTCTATCTTTTCTTTTGTTAAATTATTTCTAGAATGCAAGTTGTGAGGTACAGGGGTATGCTATTTCCATCTCTGCTCTCGTATTGCTTTTGACTTCCAATTGTTTGCTACTCCGTCATAGTAGAATCTATTTTCAAGTATTTTTATTGTTACTATTTTTATTCAAGTAGTCTAAATGTCTGGTTCGATTAAACTAGTCTCTTTTCAACAGTTGTTGCACTAGTGTTGCATGGGTGCTTGGAGGCAATGGTGCTTTTGATAAACTTGATACTGATGGAAATTTGTATGTGTATGATAAGGCAAGCCTTGTATTTTCATGATTCAATGTGTTGTAGATAGTGAGTTAAGCACGTTTTAATGAAATTTTGTTTTGTACAAAGTAATAAAGGAGAACATTCTGACAATCTAACAAGAGAGAACCAAGATTGGAAGAGGAAGGATAATGTATTGTCGCACGAGTATGAAGCTTGGAAAGAGAAGATAAAGTAAGAGAGACAAATGTTGATAAGGTTGAGGTCGAACTTGAAAAGTGGTGGGTTGTGTACACAATTATGGTTGTTTTTGTATTGGGTTGTATCTATTGTAATTTTTCTAGTTGGTTTGGATCAAATATGTAAGTAGCTGGAAGCATAGTGTCAAAATCAAATATGTAATTTTTCTGGTTGGCTTGGATCAATAGACGGATGCATCATGTCAAAATCACTTTAACATTTGTATTGAAAAAGCCTTTGGTCTTGATGTGAGTTTCTACCTGAATTTAGCTTGCACAAGATATTATTACTTTTCCATCTAAATAAATGGTTCCTATTTAGCTAAAAAATAAGCTAGCATAACTGTATGCATTCCTCTTGTTCATCAGGCCATCCAAGTCATCAAGCCAAAATGGAAATGGATGCCACAATTAGCAGTTTAAAAAACAAAATCCAACAAAAGAAAGAAGAAAAGAACTTGTAAAAGTAAAACAATATCATGGCGATCGATGGGCAATATTTTCATGCTACAATTGTCACAATTTATTCAGCTGTATTCATACTTTCAAGATGAAATGTTCCAAGTATAATTTGGAGATCTTGACTCTTAAGATACAACATTCTTCAAACTACAAATTGCAAATTTACAACCACAATTTGATAAAAATACAAATTTCAACATTCTTCAAGCTTCAAATTACAAATTACACTTTCTACAAACTACTCCACAACCACATTTTGGAGTGCTGCGTTAACAATTACAATACAATTCCTACAGTGCTACCTTACACTCGAGATGGCTGATAACTGGAAGGATCTCCAAGTCAAAGCAACACTAGAGCAAAAGATTGGCCTAAGAACTCGAGCTTCTTTCAAATGGGTTTGAAGCTTCCATTCTGTAAGATAAGGAAAATTGCACCTTTAACATTAGAAATTCATAGAGATACGTACTCCTCAGTTAATATGTTGAGCATTTCTACTAATTCCAACAATATTTGGACTAAATACAACAGAAAACTTCATGTTATTAAATATATATATATATATATATATATATATATATTCAGGAGGATATACATGCCCCCAGCACTCTCACATGAAAATTTTGTTTCCCTTCTCATTTAATTTGTGAAACTCAAGATTATGCAATTGAGCTATGACAGGAAGAAGGTGATAAATGCGTGCTTTATTATTATTCAGATAATAATTCATAAATATGTACAAATATGCAAGATACTAGTGGCATGCACTGCCATTTTTATGTACAAACTAGATGTGCATTTACAAGCATTAATCACACAACTGAAACATATATAGCATCCTCAATATTGTGAAATAGATCATCATCATCATCATCATCCCAAGTAGAGATGATCGACGATTAATATTTTTTGGTACATGAAAGTGAACATAATTAATACAATGTCATCCGTTTTGGTGATATGATCATTATATATATATATATATATATGTTCTAATAAATTGTTTCCTGTGTCATTTGTCTTTTCATCACCATTAACAATTATAAGGATTGTGGAATCAATAAAAAAACTGATTCACAAGAGATTCTAAAAAGATATTGAGTGGGTGAGCAAGATAGAACAATCACATCCTCCACCCCTGTTGGTATATAATTCACTTCTCTTTTTTAGAAAAAAATAAATGACTGATGTAGCAACTTGGAGGGCATATGTGGGGGCAACCTAGCTAAAACACCGCCCATCCATACAATTATCTAAGAGAATTGATAAGGATATAACCATTTTACAACTTCACAGTAAAAGAACAGGTCATCAGAGTTCTTGTTGCATAAACTAGATGCCATTGTTGAATCTACAAGTTCTTAGTTAATAAGCACCGTAGCATCTTTACATTAGAAAGGTAACAATGCAAGGCATATGATTTATTAAGTGTTTGTTACCATTTTAAGTCCATACCTACATTCCAGCATTGTTTAGTACTAAAGGCATCGTTTTCAGATGTAAAGTGAATGCAAATAATATGTATGGCCAGCTCAACATGAATAGATATAACATTATTAAGAACCTATAGACAGAAATTATTGAGGGGTGTGATTACATACAGAGCCAATCTCTATCGAGGAAACATAAATTTTACCTGTCAATTAAGTATATGCATCGTTTGCAAGCTTTACAAAATCTGGAGGAAGCTCTTGGGTGTCAGAAGCTAAAGACAAATGGGCAATGTAAATTGAGAAGCTAAAGATAAATGAAAGTTGTTAAATAGGCTTGGACTCCACATATATTGGCAGTTTATCTCTTAATTAATAGAATGCATTAAATAATATTATTGTAAAAGACATCATTACATCAATATATATATATATATATATATATAATTGTTTACAAAAACACCCTCTTCAAAAGTACAATTCACAAAACATGATATAAGCAAATCATGGATAGGACCTATAATATAGTCATGCTCCCTAAGCTGTTTTTGAATGCAGAGGCATCCGAGAGACATGAGTGACAAAATCAAATGTAATATAGCAAATGTGTCTCTCTATATTGTGTATATATGATTTACGGATGGACATGATTTAGCGTACATTTCTCTCTTCTTTTATTCTACTAAAACACGTATGGAGATTAGAACTCTTGACTTCATCCTCTCCTTTACCACTTGCTATAAAATAAAACAATAACATCATGATATTGATTGAGATGCAACTCAAGTACTGACTAAATGACTATGTTTAATTCCCGAGTTAATGTTGGTCAAGGTTCAAGTTCCTCAACCAAGCTGCATGATGTTTAGATGAGAAAGATCATATATATATATCATGAGAGCATAAACCAGAATATTCAAATGGTACATTAATGATCTGAGCTAACCCTTAAACTTTAGTGGAACAACTTGCATGCATGCCCAGTAGCTCAAAAAGACAAATGAGAGTCCAATTGCAATCCATTCTTACATGTCAGCCACTCTTTATGAATCTGTTCTTAGTAATTCAAAACCATCAGATCTAGTGCTCCACCAAACACACACACTCACTCTCTCTCTCTCTCTCTCTCTCTCACAATAAATTTTATAATGAACATGTGCAAAAAATGGATATCAAAGGTGCATCATTCTTTTGACAATCTTTTGAGTCATGATCCATGAGATCATTCATCTTTTTGTACATGCCAGAGAAAGGTGCATAAAACGATCAAGTTGCTAGCTTCATGCATGATCATCTTTATGATTTCATGAATGCCAAGTGGATCCCTAGGGCATCTAACTTTTTGTCCTAAAGTTGTTATATTAGTAAAGAGACATGTCTCCAACTAGCCCCTAGTTGTAGCATATTCTTGCCCAACTTAAAATCCTATATATAATTAAGGTAATTATTTCTAATAAAATTATGAACACAAAAACCATACATACTATTAAAGATTCAGTGAGCATTCTTTGATTGGTATACGACAAGAATGCTACAAGATAAGGCAATTTTCTCCCACCCAAACCCTCCCACAACATTAATGCAACCTTTTGAGTTTTAATATCCCCAAATTAGTCAGGAAAGACCTCCATTGATGCAAAAAATTATAGTTATTTCTTTATAAATTACAAAAAAATCGTACACTGCATATTTCTTAAGCATCATTGTTATCATAATGTTCTCAAACTTTCCCAACATTGTTCAATATCTGTTTATGTCTCTTAATTTAATACCTGCTATTTCTTGAATTAAACTAATTCCCAACTAAGCAAGATGAAACAATAACATCAGTGCATTGTTTGTCATTTCTAAATTTTCTAGTTTTTAAAATAGTAACATCAGTGCACTCTTTGGGACATGGATGCTCCAAGCCAAACAAATCGAGGTAATCAGTACTTTTCCAATGCACACAAAAGGAAGGCAACATGCAATGAGTTAACTTATCTGTATTTAGTAATGTGAAACCTTTATGAAAGCAGAGGTTGCCAAAAGCAGAAAACAAGGTTTTTCTCCATGCCCTAGGTCTTTCGAAACTGTCACGGGTGCTGGGGGTTGGTCCTTGAAGAGGAGGAAAGGCTATTGTGCATAAGAAGGGTTGAAGGCTATGCTGCGTGAGAAGGGTTGAAGGGGAGCAGGAAGAAGAAGGAGTAACGGTTTTAATTAAAAGAAGTGATAAGTGTAACAGTTGTAACTACTTTTAGAATAAAAAGGGGAGTTTGCGTTTTAATGATACGGTGCGTATTGTAACATTAGGTTGTAGTGTCGTTTTGTTTGTAGAGTTGTGTGTTTTGGCTTTAAGTGAAACAGTGAGTATTGTTTTTAGGGATCATAAGGTGCGTTTTACATTTCAGTCTTGATCGTTTTGGGTCGTCTTCATGCTTTGCGTGTATAAAAGTAGCGCAGTTCCTGTGTAAACATTCCATTGATTGATCATTGAAGTTTAATACAATTTGGAGGTTCGGAATTCCTCGAAAATTCCCTGTCAAGATTCATGAAGGGAATCTTGCATTGAAGAATAATTTTGTCTTGTGGCGTGAATTCTTCTGCAGTGAATTTTGTGAATTCGATTGTTGAAGGAGTAGTAGTGTTCTTGCTAGTAAGTACATTACAAGTGGTATCAGTAGTAGTCGATCATTGCAACGGTGATTCTGATGGTGGACGACACGTATGCAGCATTGAAAGGTCAGATTGAAGAATCTCAAAGGCAGCAAGAAATGATGCAGAAGAAGCTGGAACACCATTAACAAGCTATTACTAGAATAACAGAAAGGTTAGAACAAGTTTCAGATATGTTGATATATTTGCTTGATTCTGTCAATGTTATGTCTCGTAGAGATAGGGAAGTATCTAATGAGACTGGGAATCATGAAGAGAAGGGAGTTTTTTAGAGAAATTTTAGGTTGGATTTTCCACATTTTAGTGGCAGTGATCCTGTGGGTTGGATCTTTAATCCCAATCATGTATGCAAGAATCCGAGGGTGTATTTCTTACATGGAGAAAGTAGTGAAATGCAAGAGATAGTTGACAATGGGGATGAAGTTGAGGCTCAGTCACTACGTGAATCTAATGAATTGGTTAAGAAGGGAATTGAGGAAGTTGAAGTTTCTATCCATGTCATTTATGGTTGTATTAACAGTAATGCCATGAAACTCTTGGATAAAATAGGCTCATTTTCTGTTGAAATCCTTGTGGATTCAGGAAGTATTCACAACTTCCTAGATCCTTTGGTAGTAGAAGCAGCAAAGTTGAAAGTGGTTAAAGATGGAGGTCTTCAGGTGAAAGTAGCAAATGGTAATAGCATAATCAGCTAAGGCAAATGTGAGGAAATGATTAAGGTGCAAGGAACTAAGTTTCTAGTCTCTTTCCATGTTCTGACTCTTGGAGGGTGTGACATTGTCTTAGAAGTTCAATGGCTTAAAACATTAAGTCCTATTCAATGGGATTTTACAAATATGTCAATGCAGCTTGAGGTTGCTGGTAAGAAACTGTTTCTGCAAGGTTTGTTGTCTAAAAAGGTTCATGTAGAAGCTGGAGTTCACATGATGAAGGTTCAAATGTGAGGAAATGTTGGCTTCTGTAGCTTGTAGCAGTTCAGAATAATGTTGAGAAAAAACAACTTTTACCAGAAGTTGAAAAGGTTCTGCACCAGTTGAAATCTGTGTTTGAGGAACCAGTGGGATTGCCTCCACCTCGAGATTTTGATCATTGAATTATATTGAAAGAGGGAATTGCTCTAGTTTCGGTGAGGCCTTATAAGTACCCCCCTAACCCCCACTACCAAAAGACAGAAATAAAAAAAATTATTAAAGACTTATTGCTGAATGGGGTGATTAGACCAAGCCAAAATCCATTTTCTTCACCTGTCCTCTTGGTGAAGAAAGCTAATGGCACATGGAGAATATGCATGGACTATAGAGCTCTCAATCAAGAAACTGTCAATGACAAGTTTCCAATTCCTTTGATAGATGAGCTCTTGGAATAACTATATGGAGCAAGGTATTTTTCTAAACTTGATTTAAGATTAGGTTATCATCAAATAAGAGTGAGGGAAGAAGATATTCTTAAGACATCATTTAGAACTTATGAAGGCCATTATGAGTACTTAGTAATGCCCTTTGGGCTTACTAATGTACTAGCCACTTTTCAAGGTTCAATGAATCATGTCTTTAAACCTTTCCTTCAAAAATTTGTCTTAGTCTTTTTTGATAATATCTTGGTTTACAGCCAAGATCTAGCTCAACATCTGGAACATTTAAAAACAGTGTTATCTGTTTTACAGCAACGTACATTGTTTGCTAAAAAGTCTAAGTGCAGATTTGGTGTCATGGAAGTTGACTACTTAGGCCATATTATATTTGGGGAAGGTGTAAAAGTAGACCCTACCAAGATCTCAACCATGTTAGAATGGCCTCTTCCTAAAAAAATTAAGGCCTTAAGAGGTTTTTTAGGCTTAACTGGTTATTATAAGAAGTTTATCAAAGATTATGGTTCAATAGTTGCCCCATTGACCATGTTATTGAAAAAGAATTCATTTGAGTGGACTAAAGAAGCTGAGAAGGCTTTTTTGCAACTCAAGCATGATGTAGCTCATCCTCCAGTTTTGAAGCTACCAGACTTTTCTCAAGAATTTTTCATCAAATGTGATGCTTCTGGAGTGGGTTTGGGGGCTGTGTTGATGTAGAATAGCCAGCCTATAGCCTATTTAGTAAGGCATTCAAGGGTAAAGCTCTACTTTTGTCAACTTATGAAAAAGAATTTTTAGCACTTGTATCTGCAGTGGGGAAATGGAGGCTTTACTTACTTGGTCAGCCATTTAAGATTAAAACTGACCAACAAGCTTTGAAGCATTTGTTGGAACATAAGATAGCTACAGAGGCACAACACAGGTGGATCTCAATGCTCATGGGATATGACTTTAAAGTTGAGTACAAAAGAGGTAGAGATAACAAGGTGGCTGATGCACTTTCGAGGAAGATGGATGATGATTATGCTATTTTGGCACTCATTTCATTTCCTACTCCTGTTTGGATAACTGAACTGAAGCAAAGTTACTCAGAATCCTCTCACATTACTCAATTAATTGATGCTTTGAAGAAGGGAGAACAAGTTCCAAGAGAATTTTCCTTGCAACAAGGACTTCTACTCAGGAAAGGCAAAATGATGATTGTTCCTGGTTCATCATTTCAAAAGAAAGTATTGCAATATATTCACTACAGTCCAGATGCAGGACATGTTGGCTATCATAAAACTCTACAAAGAGCTAAAATGGATTTGTTTTGGCCTGGTATGAGAAAGGACATCAGGAAATTGGTTAAGGAATGTCAGGAATGTCAATTCTGTCAAGTCAACAACTCAGAAAATGTTCTTCCAGCAGGGTTACTCCAACCTTTGCCCATTCCTCAGAATCCTTAGCTCGATATTGCCATGGATTTCATTGAGGGTCTTCCTAGTTCTAAGGGTAGAACAATTATTTTTACAATGGTGGATAGATTGACCAAGTTTGGTCATTGCTTTCCTTTGTCTCATCCATATAGTGCATCTAAGGTGGCAGACATTTTTTTCTCTGGGGTTTTCAAGCTACATGGTTTACCTAGAACAATTGTGTCAAATCGTGATGTTGTATTCACTAGTTTGTTTTAGCAAGAGCTCTTCAAGGTGCTGGGCATGACCTTAACTATGAGCTCAGCTTGACCATCAAATAGCTCAGCTTACCATCCTCAATCTGATGGTCAAGCTGAGGCTTTAAATAAGGTTGTTGAAACCTACTTATGAGCTTACAGTGGATCTAAACCAAAAAGTTGGAGTACTTGGCTTCCTATGGCAGAGTGGCATTACAATACATCTGTGCATGCCTCTACATGCATTTCTCCATTTTAGGCTTTGTATGGGATGCCACCACCAAGGTTGTTGTCTTATGTAGTAGGCACTACTGCTAATGAGGCAGTAGACCAGCACTTGAGGAATCGTGAAAAAGTGTTGTCCTTATTGAAAGAAAATTTAAGGAAAGCACAAAGTAGAATGAAGATGTATGTTGACAAGAGGAGATCAGAAAGATCTTTTGTGGAGGGTGATTGGGTTTTTCTTAAACTTCAACCTTATAGACAAAAATCAGTGACCATGAGACATAACATGGAACTTGCTCCTCGATATTATGGTCCCTTTCAAGTGATTTAGAAAATTGGGACAATTACTTATAAGTTGAGGTTGCCTTCTACATAAAAAATTCATCCAGTTTTCCATGTTTCTTGTCTTAAGATGAAATTAGGGAACTAGATTTCCCCTTTGCCTACACTGCCTCCGGTTGTTGATTAAGGTGTTGTTCAACCCGAGCCTGAGAAAATTCTTGAGAGAAGGATGAGGAAGGTAGGGGACCATGCTGCTACTGAGGTCTTGGTTAAATGGGTAGGAGCTGATATGGAGGATAACTTTTGGGAGTTATACAAATTGAGGTCTGTATATCCTCATTTGGTGGGCACTGCCTTATGATGGTCATGGGTGCCTTGTGGGCAAGGCCTCAAAGAGGTGGAGATTGTCATGGGTGCTTGGGGGCTGGTCCTTGAAGAGGAGGAAAGGCTATTGTGCGTAAGAAGGGTTGAAGGCTATGCCGTGTAAGAAGGGTTGAAGGGTAGCAGGAAGAAGGAGTAACGGTTTTAACTGAAGGAAGTGATGAGTGTAACGGCTGTAACTACTTTTATAATAAAAAGGGAGTTTGGTGTTTTAATGATACGGTGCATATTGTAATATTAGGTTATAGTGTCGTTTTGTTTGTAGAGTTGTGTGTTTTGGCTTTAACTGAAACGGTGAGTATTGTTTTTAGGAATCATAAGGTGCGTTTTACGTTTCAGTCTTGGTCGTTTTGGGTCGTCTTCATGCTTTGCGTGTATAAAAGCAGTGTAGCTCCTGTGTAAACATTTCATTGATTGATCAATGAAATTTAATACAATTTGGAGGTTGGGAATTCCTTGAAAATTCTCTGTCAAGATTCACGAAGGCAATCTTGCATTGAAGAATAATTTTGTCCTATGGCATGAATTCTTCTTGAGTGAATTCTGTGAATTCGATTGTTGAAGGTGCAATAGTGTTCTTGCTAGTAAGTACATTATAGAAACCCATCTCACAAAACTCAAAATTCACCTCTCTCAGTAAACAAAAAGAGCGTAATCATATAGATGGAAAAATGGTACAACAATTACCTACAAAGCTGAGCAGAGGCGGCGGCGAAACAGAGTTGTTCAGAATTTGTCGCTGATTTGGTCCATTCAATTAGCTCGTGGGGAGTGGAGGTGCTGGGTAGAAGGATGAGTGTCATGAGGTGGCGCTGAACAGAGAGACGCCTTCGCGAGGTGGTGCTGGGAAGAGAAAAGCGACGCGGGTTCGTGGCGAGGGATAAGGGTGGCCACCCTTAATAGATTTCGTAAATAGTTGAATAATTATATATATATATATATTTAGTGCCAACTTCAATGAATTCGTAAGAACTACCTACAATTAATAGTTCAATAATTGCCAAAGACCTATGGTTTGATTCACACACTACAACATAATTACTTTTTAGTGATGGTTGGAAAAATGTGACAGTCTCCAAACTGTCACTAAAAAGCATTTCATCACTAAAGACATGGGGTTTTTTTTTTTTTTTTTTTTTTCACGTTTGAATGGAGAGAAAATTTACGTTCAATCGTCACATATACGTTTGAACACTGTGGCTTCCTACGTGCGAACTTGAAATGTTTTGGCGCTAACGTTCGAACGTTAATTGTAAATTTAAATTAAATATGACTCTAATTTAAAAATGATGTGATTTTTATAGTGCATAATTTGTGAACAAGTCTAAAAAATTGTAATATATATTTATATACACACAATTTGTAAAATATAATTATATATTTATATGTATAAATATATTATGTTTATTTATATAAATATGTATTTATATATACATATAAAAATATATATTTTTGTTTATATATATTTGAAGTGTAGTGATTTAGTATTAAAGTTGGAAAATCTAACATTAAAAAAGATTGAGAATTGAAATTCAAAACCAATAGATATATTAAATAATATTGTTCCTTACATATATTAAAAGCAAAATACAAAATATGTTTGAATTTCGTAAACAACACTCACGTGAACGCTTTGTTCATGAAATTCGTACTCCATATCTCCTCTGTCAAGCTATCAACCTTCTTGTTGAGGATACCTACACGATGAGCTATCTCAGCGACAGACTCCTCCACAGTCGCGATCTGTCGATCGACATGTGCAGTCAACTGTGAGATCACAGCATCAACCCAAGCAAGCTGCACATCTCTCGCAGATGTACTCGTTGGCTGTTGACTACTACTCCACACACTGGGCCCGGGCTGCGTCGAAGGAGCTAGATCCACTATAGGGGGTGGCTGACGTCGAGGATGCCCCCCCGTCTGTCCAATGCTACGTCAATGCGTGCTCATGTCGAGGGGGCTCATCTGATCTGTGACCTACTCCTCCAGCTGGAGTGGCACGCACTCTCCAAGCAAGTAATAGCTGGCTAATGATGACACCGTATGAATGGTTGTTCGTGGAGACGATGCTCGCCTCGTAACAGATCCTCTCAAAGATGCGCAGTGGCAAATCGATGGGATCTCCATGTGCCACTCATATAAAAAACTATGCCCAAGTCTAACTAAATGTGGTCTTATGTGCCATAGGATCTAGGTTTGTTGTAACAATAAACTACAACATGCAGAAGAAATGTAGCATATGTATTTGGATGAAGGCGTTCTTCCTCTTGATTTGCTTGCGGTCTCTCTGGGTGTGGATGTAGAAATCCTCGTCTCGGTCATTATCCCAAAATTCACAGTTAGTACCTTCAGCCTTTGACCGATCTGCATCTCTGGCATCATCTACTGGCACATAAGAAGAAAATAGTCACAAAATGTTAGTATTTTTCTCAACTTTTTAAAAATAAAAAGAGATTATATTGAAGAGAAATATTATGAGTATCTAGAAAAAATACATATATATATAACTATTATATTAATAAATACTAACTATTGAATAAAGTGTTAAAGTAACGTTCGAACGTATATTTTTTTACGTTCGAACGTTAATAAATATATTCTCGCTTGATTTCCTCATATCTGTGATGATCTTTCCACGTTTGAACATTTCAGTTTTACGAGCGAACGTGAATGAAGATATATGAGAGGAAATCGATTGACGTTCGAACATACAATTATAATACGTTCGAACACGAGAAGAAAAATGCTGAAAATTTCCCACTCGATTTCGGCACCTTTGTGATGATCTGAAACGTTCGGACATTAAAATTTTCTGTTCGAATGTTAGTCAATGAAATTTACTGGGAATTTATAAGCGTTTGAACGTCAAATTTTCGAACGTTTGAACATGAAAATAAAAGTGCAAAAAATTTCCCGCTAAATTTCGGGCTCTGTCATAGGAAGATACGTTCGAACGTGTATAACCAACGTCTGAACGTTATCTATAGAAAATATAGCTGAATTTTTTAACGTTCGAACATCATTTGAAAATTGGGTGGGATATTTTAACGTTCAAACGTACAACTTAATCGTTCGAACGTTACATCTGAAGATTTAGTTTTTCAATGAATACACGCACGGGAGGAAGCAGACTCATTTCTGCTGCTTCTCCCCTGCGCGCAAATAACCTAGAGAGAGACGGTGAGAGAGGGTCGTGGGTTAGAGAGAGAGGGTGTTAGAGTGAGAGAGATATGAGTGAGAGAGGGTCATGGGTTAGAGAGAGAGAGAGAGTTAGAGTGTTAGAGTGAGAGAGAGTTGAGTGAGAGAGGGTTAATATTTTGAAACTCTAGTTCCATTGATTTCGGTAGGGAAAAACTAATTTTCTTTTGTATTTTTTTAAATTTTATGATATTTGTCTTGTGTATTTTTATATATATGCTTCTAATAAGTTAGTGTTGTATTTTTTTTTGAAGGATTGGTTGTTTTGGCAAGTTAGAAGCTTTTGATTTGTAAGAGGATATTGTGAGTGTTAGGTATATTTCTAAACTTTAGCAATATGTTTATATATTTTGTTGTGATTTTATGCTTACTCTTGAAATATTGTAAATTTTGTGAATAGTTTGTGAGTTTATGGTATTCATTGATGAATTAATATGTGTAAAAATATTATTGTGGGAATATTGTGAATATGTTGTGATATGGATTTGAAAAATTGTGATTATTGTTTGTGAATTTTTATTGAATATGTTTATGTGGTTAGAAATATATTGTGTTTAGGTTGTGGATTTATGTGAATTTTTTTTATATAATATTTTGTGAATAGTTTGTGAGTTTATGGTATTCATTGATGAATTAATATGTGTGGAAATATTGTTGTGGAAATATTGTGAATATGTTGTGAGATAGATTTGAAATATTGTGACTATTGTTTGTGAATTTTTATTGAATATGTTTATATGGTTAGAATATATTGTGTTTAGGTTGTGGATTTATGTGAATTTTTTTATATAATATTTTGTGAATAGTTTGTGAGTTTATGGTATTCATTGATTAATTAATATGTGTAGAAATATTGTTGTGAGAATATTGTGTATATATTGTGATATGGATTTGAAATATTGTGATTATTGTTTATGAATTTTTATTGAATATGTTTATATGGTTAGAAATATATTGTGTTTAAGTTGTGGATTTATGTGAATTTTTTGATATAATAGTTTTTGCTGTTTTTTGAATTTGTGAGTGCTAGGTATATTTCTAAAGTTTAGCAATATGTTTATACATGTTGTGATTTTATGTTTACTCTTGAAATATTGTGATTATTGTTTGTGAATTTTGTGAATAGTTTGTGACTTTATGGTATTCATTGATGAATTAATATGTGTAGAAATATTGTTGTGGAAATATTGTGAATATGTTGTGATATGGATTTGAAATATTGTGATTATTGTTTGTGAATTTTTATTAAATATGTTTATATGGTTAGAAATATATTGTGTTTAGTTTGTGGATTTATGTGAATTTTTTGATATAATATTTTTTGGTGTTTTTTGAATTTGTTCTTTTACAAGAAAATTATAATTTTAGGAACTTAATTTAAGTAAAGATTAAAAACATTTAATATACATTTAATATGAGAATTAATATTTAATAAGTATATATAATATATTCATACTAATTTAGTTAGAATATAATTATTATTCAAATTATAAGTATAGTATAAAACTTAATTTTAAGAAAAAAAAGTATATAACTTAACTATATATAAAGTATAATATACATATAATAACTATATTCTTACCATTGTGAGGTTCCAAACTATTATATTATTAAATATATATATAAATAAAGAAAGTAAAATACTCTTCAAGAAAAAAGTTTTGAACATACCAAATAAGTAGAGAGTTGGAATAAATAAATATACTTATTTAAAATAAACTAGAGAGTAAATAAATAAGGATCAAATTATATAAATAAATAACTCTAACAATTAAAATTATAATTTAGGAATGATAATAATTAAAATTATATAATAACCTTTAAAATTATATATAACAATTATAATAACAATTATATAATAACAATTAAAATTACATAGATTTTAATTAACAATGTCCTAAGATATATAATAACAATTAAAATTATAATTTAGGAATAATAATAGTAAATGATTGACTAAATTTTAGTCTAATTGTTTGACTGTCGTAGTCTCTCCGACCTTGAGTGTTGTCAAGGTCAGAGAGTTTGTGACTGTTAAATAATTAGACTTAAATTTAGACATTTGTTCAAGATCATTCTCCCTCGTTATCTACTCATGATAGGAAACTACATGAATATATTCTTCCATCGTTCTCTAGTTTAACAATATAACATGCACTACTATTTGTTTGACATTGTTAATTCAAACAACGTAGGGATATTGTTTGTAGTGTTTTTTTGATAGATATGTTGTGACATTGCATAAATAACCTTAGACCCGTTTGGAAATTAGTGTACATTTATATGTCTACTAATTCCTGAATTGTCCAATGTGGACAGTTTGAGATTATATTATCTGTATTGTACATTTTTGTTACTCCTGCTCTCCACGTTTAATATGAAGTTTCGGTGTCTTCCTCTACTGTTTTTCGGATATACTGATCGTAGGGTCACAATCCATCTATTTGAACATGTATACTTGGAGAACTATGGGGAGGTGTTGCCGAAATTTCTACTAACGTGGAAAGTAGCAGAGTGACAAGATTTATGCAATATGGATAATATAATCTCGAATGGGATAGGATCAACTACCTTAGCAAAAAAAAAAAATGAGAATTGGAGCATGATATGTACGTGAATTTTCTATGTACGTGTTAGTAATATATAGATGTTTTTAGAAATGGACAAAAGTTGGATGCATCTGGGCGATAGACTTGGAAATGATTACGTACCCTATCATCATGGAGTAAGAACCTTCATTGATTTTCAACGGGCCTCT
This sequence comes from Juglans regia, assembly GCF_001411555.2. Lineage (NCBI taxonomy): Eukaryota > Viridiplantae > Streptophyta > Magnoliopsida > Fagales > Juglandaceae > Juglans > Juglans regia. The sequence goes on along the minus strand of NC_049905.1, from coordinate 19,531,588 downwards.
GCTGATAGTCGTGGTTACATTAAGTGTCCATGTCAAGGGTGTAAAACTTTGTGTGCGATAGGGTTGGATAAGTTGAAAGTCATATATTTGTGAATGGTATGGATCTGGAATATACCCGATGGGTATTGCATGGTGAGCCATATGAACAGTCAGCAGATGTATTGGTCTATCATCCAAATTATTTGCAGCACATGGATAATGATTATGAGCAAGATGAGATGAATGAGATGTTGGGTGACATTGGAGCTGTGATGTTTATGGATAAAGTTGATGACAATGCCTCAAGTGGCGGAGGGACTGATTGTGAAAATTTTGCTTCAATGTAAGAAGATGCAAAACGCGAGTTTTATATAGCCTGTACAAAATATTCTAAAATGTCATTTATTATGCGGTTGATTCACATTAAGTCATTGCGTGAGATGTCGACAAAAGCAATAAACATGGTATTGGACTTATTTAACGAGGTGCTTCCCGAAGGGTCTGCAATGCCGAAGAACTTTTATGAAGCAAAACAGTTGATAAAAGGGATTAGGATTTGAGTACAAGTCCATACATGTATGCAAGAATGATTGCGTTTTGTTCTGGAAGGAGAATGAGGAGAAACAAACATGTCCTGTATGCGGAGAGTTGAGGTCGAAGGGTAAAAAAAAGGTGCCTGTTAAGGTGTTGCAGTATTTTCCCTTGAGACCTAGGTTGCAAAGACTATATATGTGTAAAAAAACAGCTCACGATATGAGGTGGAACGAGGAGAAAAGAGTTAAGGATGACACATATATGAGGCATCCAGCTGACTCATTTGCGCGACAATATTTTGATAATCAATACCCAGAGCTTGGGATAGAATCTTGGAACGTGCGCTTGGGACTCACAACCGATGGATTCAACCTGTTTGGGAATATGAGTACAAGTCATAGCACTTGGCTCGTAGTGTTGATTCCGTACAATCTTCCACCATGGAGGTGCATGAAGGCGCCCAACTTTTAGTTAACTTTACTTATCCCAGGCCCGAGATCACCTGGGAATGACATTGACATATTCATGCAGCCGTTGATTGATGAGCTGAAAGAGTTATGGGAAACAAGCGTCATAACTTATGATGCATCCACGTCGATATCTTTTCAGATGCATACTGCGGTAATATGGACGATAAATGACTTTTCGGCATATGAGAATTTTTTCTGCTGGAGTACGAAAGGGAAGCTAGCGTGTCCAACGTGTAATAAAGAAACTGCTAGTGAGTGGTTAAAATAATATTAGAAGTTGTGTTTCATGGGTCATCGACGTTATCTACCAGCAAATCATGCATGGAGAAGAAAATGTGCTAAGTTTTATGGGAGAGTAAAGGATAGAATTGCACCTAATGAGTTTTCTGGGGAAGAGATAGTGGAACAACTGGTACATGTTAGAACTAACAATTTTGATAAATGTTGGGGAATGCACAAGAGAAAACGAGGCACATCAGAATTGAATTGGACAAAAAATAGTATTTTTTTTTACTTGCCGTATTAGACGTTCTACATGTTGCGACATAATTTGGATGTAATGTATATAGAGAAGAATATCTGTGATAATATACTGGGTACATTGCTGAGCATTAACAAAAAGACGAAGGACATGATCAAGACAATGAAAGATCTTAAGAGAATGATAATTAAACATAATCTACATTTGCGAGTGGAAGGCAATAGGGTGGTCATGCCACATGCATGTTTTACGATAATGGGGGAGGAGAGGCTGGACTTTTGCAAATGGTTGCAAGGTGTGAAATTGCCAAATGATTATGCTTCAAATATTGGTGGATGTGTGAGCCCTAATGACTGAAAAATCAGTGGATTGAAAAGTCATGATTGTCACGTATTTTTGTAGAAGTTATTACCTGTGGGAATTCGTGGGAAGCTGACATCTAATGTATATGTCGCCATATCCAAACTCTGTATGTTTTTTAAGGATTTGTGCGCTCGGGTAGTAAATCAAGATATGTTGCGGAAACTGGAAGAAGGCATTGCTACTGTACTATGTAAATTCGAGGAGATCTTTCCACCATCATTTTTTGATGTCATGGTCCATTTAGCAATACATTTACAATGAGAGGTATTGTTGGGTGGACAGATGCAATTCCGTTGGATGTATCCAGTTGAAAGATATTTGGGTCGACTGAAGCGCACAGTTGAGAATAAAGCCAGAGCTGAGGGTTCATTAGCAGAGGCCTATATACACGATGAATGGTTAACATTTTGCTCTCTATATCTTTGTGGTGTTGAGACACGATTTAATCGTCAAGAGCAAAATGCTGATCTTGTTGCTCCACCTCCTTGTGAGCTATCGGTGTTTTCCCAGAATGTATGATCCTTGAGTGCACAGACGAGTTACGATTTAATTGATGGAGAGTTGGGTAAAGTTCGGTGGTATATGCTAAATAATTGTCGGGAGATTGATGACTATCTCAGGTATGTCGTTGCATGTTTCAAATAATTCTAGTTTTCTTGAAGTTTAATTATAACTGTTGTGCTCAAAATATACTTCTTTTGCACTTATATACAGTGAGCACATGGACAAAATTCGGACGGAAGGCATAGAGAATATAGAGGCAAGACACGAGGAAGAATTTTCTGGATGGTTTGAAGAACGTGTATGAACTAAAATTCTATATATGTTACATTTTGAAACTTTTAACTCTGGGTAACTTTTAATAAATATATACTATTTCAATTGTTAGATTTTGGAACAACGTGCTCGTGATCCCGGATCAATTTCTCCTGAGTTGTATGCATTGGCCCGTGGTCCCTCAAATAGAGCATTTTGATACACTGCATGCACGGTTCGAGATTATAGATTCCATACTCTAGATCGTGAACGTAATAGAAAGGCTCAAAACTCTGGTGTGTTGGTCGAGGGGAGTCATGGAACAGATGATATTGACTATTATGGTGTCATACGTGATATTATCGGATTGAAATATTTGGGTGGGTCTATAACATATGTCTTTAAATGTGATTGGTGGGATCTAGGCGGTAGTCGGATATCGATACATAGAGATAATCACTTTACAAGTGTCAATATTGCATCTAAATGGTACGAAGATGATCCATTTATATTGGCTTGTCAAGCTACCCAAGTCTATTACTTGATTGATCCAATGAAAAGCGCTGATGAAGATAGTGGAGAGATAACTTGGCGAGTCGTACAAAAATTTGTCCATCGAAATATATATGAAGCAAGAACGAGTGCAGATTACGAGAATAGTGGAGATGAAGATGACACTCTGATTGTAGAAGTACACCAGGAAGATGGAGAGGGTATTAACTTGTTCGTTGATCTCGGTGCACTCGAGTTGCTCTCCTTGTGTAGAGATGATGTCCCAACCGTCTATCTCGATCCGTCCGTATTAAATGATCATTCAATTCAAGTAAGTGAGGAGGAAGAAGAAGAAGAAGAGTCAAAGGATGAAGACGAATCAGAATCCGGGCAGGAGGTGGATAAGGAGGATGAAGAAGAGGTTGATGATGATAATGAAGATGTTATTGAGGGAGATTCTGAAACAAGCATGAAAAATACATCCGAAGATGAAGAATAAAAGTACTAAATATTTTATTCACATAGGTGACTATAAAATATTATACTTTTCATAATTTCTTCTAATTAATTTCCTTTGATATAATTAATCATTTTCAAGGATGTCGCCAAAACGACAACGAAGAAATGTGCCTCTGCCAAGTCCAAGTCCAGAACCCATTGAGGACTCCCCACTCAAGAGATCCGCTCCTGAAAATCAAGTTAACACGCAAGAGAACAACCGCCAGTCGACACCTATTAGTAAGGAACTATTGTCGTTGATAATTAATTATATAGTTAATATTTTTGTCTCAATAACTATATAACTATAATTATACTATTATTATATAGTTGATGCATCTGCACATCGCGATCGTGGCTATACACGTAGCATCTCTCTAGAGAAAAATAGAAGGCACGAAAAATTTAAGATCACCATTCCTGATAATTCCACTGGAGGAGTGGATGATAGTGCAGTAGTGCTTTCCTCCTATATTGGCACAATAGTTTGAGCTATTGCTCCATTTTATAAGCGCTCATGGCGAGATGTTCCGAATGAGATTAAGAAGTACATTCGAAGTCGTGTTCTGGTGAGTTTACTTTGAGAGTACATTTTCTTTCACCTAGAATAGTATATCATATTTTTTACCTGATTCACTTATTAGGATGAATTCGACCTCGACTTTGGCCGTAGCGAGGATTTAAGAACCGTGAATGAGTTGATGACCACACTATTCCAACGTCACAAGGGACAATGTCAGGACCACTTCAAGAAGTTTGAGACGTTGGATGAGGCTGCGCAGTCCCCTTTCCAGCAAATGAAGTTAGATGATTGGAGAAAGTATTGTGATCTTTTTGCATATCCAGATTATCAGGTATTTTACATTTATATCTTTTAATTATTTACATTCACATTTGTTATATATATTATATGTATATATATTACAATTAACATTCTTAATTAATTTTATAGCACTTGAGTTTTACAAATGCATAGTATAGATTCGCTCTGACTATCCACCATCGTGCCAGTTCAAGATCATTCCACCGTCTTACTGAAAAAATGGTAATTAAAAAATTATAGAATTCATTTATTTTTCTGATATTCTTTTATTTAAGTACTAATATTATCTTTTTGAAATTGCTAATGTCGCTTTGTTAGAAACGTAATGATCTTGAAAACTTTTCTCTCATTCATGTCTATGCTGCTGCTCACACTAATGAGCATAGTGAGTGGATGGATCCTACCGCTGTAGATAATTATGTAAGTAGTGTTAATTTTGTTAAATAAATTATGCAACGTATGAATAATTTATTTTTTATTTCTATTTCTTTTAACATGTTACTTATTAACGCTCATTACCTTTCAAATTGCAGGAAAAAATGATGGAGATGCAGTCAGCTTCTGGGGAATCCTCTTATAGTGACATAGACATATTTATGCCAGTGCTCAGGCCGCAGTCTAGTATAGCAAGAGGTTTGGAACGATCTTTCAAGCATAAATGTTCATCCTCCTCAACCTCATCGACTTCACAAATTAATAATCTTATAAAAAATTTAGAAGTTACACGGCATGAGAATGAGTATATAAGGTCGAGACAGCAAGAGTTATAGTCTCTCTTAGAGCGACAGTCTCATTTAGAGATGCGTTTGCAGGACCAACAAAGAGACCAGGAGGAAAGAATATGCAGTGAAGTCCAAGAGCAAGTGCAACGAGAGATGATGGTGCAAATGGAGCGTGTTATGTCGTTGCAACAAAATCACGGTGGGCGAGGAAAAAAGAAGAAATAAATTTTATCAGGGTATATAACTATTTTTAATATCTAATTTTGAAATTTTATAAGACATTGTTAGTTGGTAATTGATGGTGTGTAATATGATACAATTGGTATGTTTTTAAATTTTAAGAAATTAGTATTTTTGATCTGTACGTTCAAATGTAAATTAAAAACGTTCGAACCAATGTTCAAACGTGAATACACAAAATTATATAGTAACATTCGAACGTAAGCCTCAACGTTTGAACGTACTCACTATCAAACGAACAAAACGTTCGAATGATTAAGCGATTAACGTTCGAACAAACCTCCGAATGTACCACTTGCATTCGAACGCTTCTTCGTTTACATTCGAAATAATGTCCAAACGTTAAACCCGTTACGTTTGAACATTGGTCCGTTAACGTTCAAACGAAAATTTGAACGTTTATTGTAATTAACGTTCGGACGCATAAACGTTCAAACGTAAATATGATACGTTCGAACTAGAATCAACGAACTTCAACTTCTGTTGTTCGAACGCCAATCGGTCGGGTTGTTGTTCAAACGTTTAGTTGGACGTCCGAACTTTACTTTCTGTGACAGATCTCAACCGTTAGAAAAGGGAACGTTTGAACGTTAAACCAAATGGAATACCTCCAACCATCATTAAAAATATTTTTAGTGACAGTTCAACTGTAAACTGTCACAAATTATTTTCTGTGATGCACATTAGGTGATGGTCGTGGTGACGGTTTCAAATCGTCACCAAATATCTTTAGTGACGTTTTGGTAATTTTTGGTGACGGTTTCCTTTGTCACAAAAGACAAATTGTGTTGTACTGACATAAACCCACAGCTTCCAAAATGGAGGTTTTGGGTTCGAAACCCCCCCTCCCCAAATGTATAAAAAAATAAAAATAGTTCAATAATTGAGTAGATAATAGTGCTATTACATAACATATTATAATTCTCTCCTATACCTACTCAGATTTTACTTCAAACTATATATTTTTCATGTTCTTCCCATGTAAGCCGCACGTATTCTATTTGAAAATGTGGAAAATTTTAAGATTCACATGAAAAACTATTTTTTTACAAAGAAAGTATGCGAGACTTGTACATCCCAAGAATATATTTAGCATAACAAAGGAGTGTGCCGGGCTTGCACATCCTAGGACTGCAAATATCATTTATTATTTTAAAAAAGTAAGCAAATTTGAGACTTACATGAAAAAACTCACTTTTTCAGTCATGAGGAACTTCAAAATTGATCTCTTTTTGCTTCACCAACCTCACATTCAGAAGTGCCTTCTTCTTCTAATTCACATGACCAAGCATGCTGTGTCGCAACTCTGTATTATCCATTCCTTTCATGTCAGCAATCACATCACTAGATCCAGATGTCAAATACAAGTGTCTATTATCTTTCCACGAGCCAAGACCATCGCACCCTTTGTAATCTTCCACTAAGGGTGAAAGTTGGTTAGGCTGGACCAAAGAAACTGACTGGACCAGACCGAATCGAGACTAAGATCGGCTGGTCTTGGTCCATGTAACCCAAGACCGAAAAGTTTCGGTCCCTTTTTTTTTAAACTAGAATTAATGATTAGGGATCAGAAGAAAGAAAAGAGCCGGCTCAAATTTGGGGTTTCAATAATACAATTATCATGCACATATGTATCTATTGGCTTAGCTAGAATTTCTCTCTCTAACCTTCCAAAGAAAATTAACTCTCTAACTTCTCCCTACAGATTGATCTTCCAAGGAGGACCTCGAGCTCTCTCTGCTCCTCGATCCCTCTCATCCACTCCTTGCTCCTCTACTACTCCTACAGTATATATTTGATTTATTTTTATGTTTATTTTGGATTAAATAGTAATTTGATTTATCCTAAATTCGGCCAAGGAATCCTGTAAAAGAACTTCTGTACATATGGAACTTCTGTATGTTTGATTGGCCCTTGTGGTTAATTAATTACTTTTGTTGTTAAAGTATGGCCTTAATATATAATTATTATTTATATATATATATATATATATAAGATTGAATAATGATAGGGTTACTACCGTCTAACAACCTATTTACTACTCTTTTTGTATTTGATTTTTTTTATTTATTTAATGATTAAAGAAGTGACTATTAGTAAAATTATATATTTTTTTAATTTTTTCTTAATAATTAAGGATGTTAAAAAAATACTTAAAAGAAAATAATAAAAAAATAAAAAACTTTAAACATATTATAAGTAGTAACTGGATAATAATAAGTTAGTAACCCAATCAATACCCTAAGATTTCTATATAAGAGCTCCCAGTTCTCTTTGTACAGAACTAAGCACTCACAATGGATTCTTCATCTTATCCTTTAAAATATATTATGAAAATCCACTTTTTCTATTTTACATACTGATTTTTATAATATACCATACATCAACTTATTTATTTTTTCTTCATATCATTTAAATATTATACATTTAAATATTTTTTTATTCATTTCAAATATTTTCTCTAAGTATCAATAATATTCTCAAATCTTTTAATATTTGCAATATCTTTTCATATACAATGTCATATAATTATGTTCTATTTTAAATTAATCCAAATTTATAAACTAAACCAAAATATAAATTAATTAAAAAAATAAAAAGAAGAGATTATATAATGAAAATAAGAGATTAATTCAGCTTCAAATTTTGTCTTTGGCGCCCAACAAAAAGGAAAGTGTGGGAATGAGAAAGAGTATCTAAAATGAAAATAAATGACTTTTAAAGAAATGAGGAAAATCAAATAGCAGGAGAGAGAAACTAATTTAAAATGTTTACAATAATGAATAATTCACTCCACATCTAGCATGTTACTGTAGCAGAATGTAAAATGAATGATAGAATACAATAACTATTAGAAGGCACTTTTAAGAGAATTTTTTTATATTTTAAAGAAAAATGTATTATAAATTATCCATTAGAAGTGCTTGTAGTAAGAAAAATGAGTGCTTTTATGTTTCTTATTTGTTTGGTGATCATGGCTCAAAAATTACTAATTGACTGGGTGTAATCGGGTGGTGTTGGACCGTTGGTGAAGGGAAGGTTTTAATTTAATTTTATATAGATAGATATTTTTTTCTTTGGAAACGTATTATTAGATCATGAATAATGATAGTTGTGCTGAGGATCTCTATGGACAATGGATTCCAATACAAATTTTTTTATTTATTTAGTGATTAAAAAAGTAATTTTTAATAATGTTTGAATTTTTTAAAAATATTTATGGATATAAAAAAATGAATAAAAAAATCAAATGACCTTATTGGGAGAATTTGTCGGACTACGCCCTCGATGGGGCAGCACGAATCTTAGATCATATATATATATAGGACAATGCGAAGGTGCCTACCAAATGTTCCCACTAAATTTGTACACTAGTACAAATGAGTTTTTTTTTTTTTCCCCATTTTTTAAAGCATTTTTTAAACATCCTTAACCAAGAAGAAAAAAAAATAAAAAAATAAAAATTCACTAATAATCACTTTCTTAACCATTAAAAAATAAAAAATAAAAATAATGATGCTTATTGTTGATGAATCAGAAAAACTACAGTCACATTATCTCTGCATATGCTATATGCTTTCCATATCCTATCAACCATTCCACATCATTCGTAAAGCATGTATATTCTTTTAACGGGTTTGGTCTTGTTATTTATAAATTCTATATGTAATAAAGGTACATTTTTCTTTCTTCTAGTCATGGCACAACCAACTATATATATGCTTATGGGATCGTGATGCATGTTTATTTTTTGCCGACTAAATGTTGCATATGTTTTTTGATTCATTTATATCCTGTAGTACCATATTGATCTATCACGATGGTTTGCAATTGCAAGTATAATAAATATTTTCACCTCAACTTTTTGCGGCTTTCACTAAGTTAATAATTGCTTTGCATTGTTAACATGTTCTATTGATATTAAAATCATTTGACTAACATATCCAAATAACAATACCTTACCTATTGGAATTATTGGGGTCCTGAAGTATAGTAATCCATTTCAAGCCCGAGTAGTTGAATTATCAACACATGATAATTGATCACTTTCTCCACTTTTTCCAATCTCTAAGTTGATCAAAAGTCTAATATCATTCTACTTCGCTCATTTCAATGAGTCTGTTATTTTCTATTATGAAAAACCAACTGTTTATTATTATTATTCTTATTTTTTTTTACCAAAGTTTAGATGGATAAGGACTGGATGCATATTGAAGATCGATTGTGGTCTAACAAATATGTTGAAAGAGTTAATCAAGTCATATCCATGGCTCAAGCCAATGCCCTCGAGAGTTAGGTGTCCATGTCGAAGATGTCGTAATAATTTTTTTCATCCGATAAATGTCGTGGAAGATCATTTGTTCTTGAAGGGGATTGATAGTAATTATACAAAATGGATATTCCATGGAGAATCAGACCCTTTCAATGCCACTCTTTCAGACGATGAAGATGATGGATCCGATTTCGGTGCCTACATTGATGATGTAGACAAGATGTTATATGACATCTAGGATCGTACAACTGGTTTAAATACTGGTGGTAGTGAAGGTGGTACTGCAGAATCCAAATTTAGTGATCCAAGACACCAGACCTTTGAACAGTTGTTGGATGATGCACGATGTCCACTCTATCCATCATGTACAAAGTTCTCAAAACTATGTACATGAAAATTAAAAATATCATCTCACTTCTACATCCCAAGATATCTTACAATGAGATTCACACACCTTTACAAAATCAGCTCAAATATCTTAACTCAAACCATCTCACTATTATTTACAGAATTTCTTATTATTGTTTACAAAATTTAGAGTAATTAAAAAAAAATAAGTTGGGAGCTAGCTAGGCGCTGCATATATATAGGGTGGCAATATGTGACACGACTCACGAACCGAACACGAGCATGACACAAAATTAGTAGATTTGGATTTGATTTTAACAGGTTCGAGTTGAAACGGCTGACTCGTTAAGACGATATATTAACGGGTGAACCTGCTTAACACGAAATTAACCAGTTTTACCCGTTTAAATTTTATTTCAAAATTCAAATTTTATTATTGCTAAGTTGTAATATTAGTATTTCTCTGTATGCTTACATTTTTATTATTTTTATTGTTGTAATTGTAATTTTAGACCAATGCTCATATTTGTTAAAATTTGAAAAATATTGATATTTATTTTTTAAGATATTGTAGCTACTAATAAATAAAGATCTTAACTTTTATTTGAATTTATGTTAATCAGGTCAAATAAGTTATGCGTGTTAGTTCAACCTATTTAGCTTAAACGAGTTTAAATGGGTTGTATTGTGTTAATTTATTTCAAATTAATTATTAAACGGGTTAAAAATTGTGACACGACACGATCTATTATCTAAATGGGTTGTATTGTGTTAATTTATTTCAAATTAATTATTAAACGGGTTAAAAATTGTGACACGACACGATCTATTATCTAAATGGGTTGGGTTAGGGTTTTAAAGTTTGACATGTTTAGCTTAACGGGTCAGGTTCGGATTAACCTATATAATTTAATGTTCATGACTTGACATGACAAGAACACAGCCAGTAAACACGATTTGCCACCTGTTGATATATAACAGTATCTATAAAATGCTGCTACTCCCGCTGGGTGTTTTTTTTTTTCATTTAATGATTAAGGAAGTGTTTTTAATGATGTTGTGATTTTTTTTTAAATGTTTAGAAGTGTTTAAAAAAGCATGAGAAAGAAAAACAAAAAAAAGAAAGATGAAATGCATTGTCGGGTGCCCCCAGCGGGAGCCTCTAGTGGTGGCTGTAGAGCCACCCATTCAACTTCTTTAAATCTTTAAATAAAAATAATATTAAAAAATAACATTCTAACAATATTTTTAACTTTATAATAGTTTTTATTTAATTTTTTTCTCTCATTTCCTAAAACTTAAAAAATACTTAACTCAAGTTATCTCACTATTATTCATAAATTATCTTATTATTATTCACAAAATTTCCATGGCATCTCACTCCCCAAGGATCTCTCTGCCTTTCTCGAAATCTAGTATTTTGATCTCTTAGCATCCCCTTAACTATTCTTTATTAACTCTTCTTCAGAATTCCAGATAGTATGGCCTTTATCGAAATCTAGAGTTTTGCAATCTTCAAACATTCATCTTCATTCCATGCTGAAACTTAACACATCAAATAGAGCATTTTAGATAACTTTGATCTCCTATCAACCCGAACAAACTACAAACCTTATCAGTTATTATTATTTTACTCATTATTATTATTATTTTTATATAGATAAATGCTATTTACCAACCCAAACTAAAAAATAAATCTTACCCATTATCATTGTCTTTGTGGGTAAATCTTATACATCAACCCAAACCAAATAAAAAACCTTACCCAATGTTGTTTCGAAACCGAATTTAGCCAATGGTAAAATACTAATAGTCTCCACCTTTAACAATTGGGTGACAAAACATAAATAACCCAAAATTACTAATAAGAACAGGATAATTATATCTTTCTAAGGTCTCTGCAACTTGTTCGCACAACTCCAGTTTTTTTAAAAATATATGATCTAACATGCATCTTTCCTAGAAAAGAAAAAGATTCATCAAGAAGAAAATTTTCGAGATACTAATTAGGGTAGGGTTGGGTAATGAGATGGAATAAGAATTATGTGACTAGTAATAAAATAATTTTTTAATAGTAATGAAATTGTTTGAGTTAAGATATTGTACTGAATTTTGAAAAAGCAGATAGAAAAAATTGAATAAAAATTATAATATAAAGTTAAAAAATAATTTGAATATAGTTTTTAATATAATTTTTGTTTTCAAATTTGAAAAAATGACGTTTTTTATGTTTTATTTGAAAGTTTAAAAAAATTGTAATGATTAGATGAAAATTTTGAAAACTTAAAATTAAAAAATGTGTGTTTAAATTATGTTTGAAAATAGTATTATAAAAAATGTAAAGATGAGATGGAATGAGATGTTATAATTATCTAATGTCCAAGCATGGCCTAAACCTTACTTCCTGCACCAACACCACCTGATTACACCCGGGCAAGTCAATGACCAGTTATTTAAGAGCCATGGGCCCATGGGACCGACGTCGTCAATGATAATTACATAGGGTTTGCTAGCTCTTAATTATAATATTTGATATATTAATAAATAATAAACTTTAAAAAATTAAAAAGTTTAGGTAGATTAAACAATGGCTAATTTGGTCCATGTCACATCTCCTGATTATTAATAAGTTTAGGTAGCTGTATTACATTGACTACAAAATAATATTTTTTATACAGAGGACACGTACTAATTCTGTTTAATTAAGTGCATTCATGCCACTCGGATTATGGAGACAAATGCATGGATTAATGGTTCTAATTAAATGTTTCGATATTAATCAATCACCATTTTCTAGTGCTCTTCAATAATATTTGTTATATTTGATTTCTCTTTCTGTGGTCTTAATTAGTACCATAAGTACATTACCTGGAAGTACATAAAAAAAAAAAAAAATATTATGGAATATACAATTATACAATTCTTCTATTTCAAAGTCCTACTCCTGATTTACAGTTTGAAGAAATAATTTTTTAAACCTTTATGTTTCTTCTAACAAATTGTATGAATGGAATCATGATGGATTATCTGAATAAGAAATCCTCAATACCATGAATAAAATGTCAATAGTTGCAAATGCTTATATTAATAACAACAATTTCAATCAAATCGAGACAATTGATTTATTAACTATAGGATTCTTTGGAATGCTAACACTGGTAGAATAAATACCTCCATGAAGAATGGGGCTGAGTTATTAACTATAGGATTCTAGTTATTTTGGTAATGGTACTAATAATGGGGCTGAGTTAAAGGCTATTATAGAGGGGGGTTCGGTTATATAAAAGACTGTCGTGCTTTAGAGTGGTCATAGAAAGTGACTCTAAAATTATTGTGGATTGGATTCGGGCTAGGAAATGTTCGTTGCGGTATTTATGGGATTATTGGGAAGTGCTCATGTCTGAACTTCAAGGAGTTACGTTCAGGGTGATCCATCAATTCCGTGAGGCGAATTGAGCTACAAATTTTCTTGCTAGACAAGGTGAGCTGGGCTCTAATTCTATTTATTATAACTATGACCAGCTGCCAAGGATTTTAAAGGGCATTGTCCAGATTGATAAAGTGAGCCTTCCGGCCATTCGCATGTAAGTGGTTGTGTTTCTTTCTTCCTAGGCCTATTTAGTTTGTGTTTTTTTCTTATAGGCCTGTTTAGAAGTTGGTTTGATTTGGTTGTTTTATTTTGGTTGGATACTAGGGATGGTTTTAGTGTTTTATCTCTAAATCCCTAGTGTCGGTCTTGTTACCACGGTATTCATCTGCCATAAGTGAGGGTTATTAATAAAATTTGGGACGTGGTCACTATAAGACATGTGGCATCCGACTCTTTTTAAAAAAAAAAAAAAACATTAGGAATGCTATCAAGCATGATGATAACAACATGCTTATTTTTTTTTATCAAACCATAGAAAGGGGTATCCCTAATGGTATTAATACTTTGATTTATACTATTATTAAACATTTTGTTGGAACTCCCTTCAACATTACTAAGCGCATTAGTAATTATTTGAATAATTTGAGATGCCGTCAAATGTCTGATTATAGATAGTATCAGAATGTTTTTATTTCTAGAGTTATGCTTAGGGAAGATAGCCAGAAACCTAATTGGAAAGAAAAATTCATTGATAAATTACCTCATTCATTTGCTCACAAAGTCAATGATGAACTTAATGATATCTTGGGACTTCTTAATTACGATAATTAGACCTACGGTGATATTTTCAGTACAATTAAGAAGCTTGGTATTAATACATGCAATGATACAAAAATGCTTCAGCAATAGATAGAGAATAGTAAGAAAGCCAAATATGAAATGAAAAATTTCAATGAACAATTTGGCCTTCCTCCTATTTCTCATTCTAGACAGAAGCGCAAGCATTTTGATAAATCTACTAAAATTTACACTAGGAAAAGATATAGTAAGCGCGATAATTTTTATAAAAAAACCTTCGGATTTTTATAAGAATTAAAAAAAAACCTTCTGATTTTTATAAGAAAAAAATATTCTTATAAAAAAAAGACTTTTCAAAATCCTTCAAAAGGAAAATGTTTTAATTTTAGCAAGTATGGTTGTTTCTCCAAACAATGTACCAAAAAATCCAGTAAATTTCAAAACAAGATTAATCAATTAAAACTTGATAACAATGATCGTAAGGAACTTAATCGACTACTTGAATCAAAATCTTTGGAATCATTTGATATCAATGAGTTCAGTTCAGTTTAGTCAAAATATTGTGTCATTTGTTAATGGTTGTGCCCTTTGCTAACCATTGTCTCATGGCCTATAAATAGGGGTTCTTGGTGCACAACGAAAGCACTCAATTCCCTTTGTCCATCACCAACTTGTAGGACAAATACCCTTAAGAGAGTGTCACAATATTGTCGAATTTACATTCAATTTTTGACCTTTTTTGTTCTTCATTTTTCTACCTCCCCAACTCCCCAATGGAACATCCATTGCATTGATGAATGATAAACTTGGTCAACGTTTGGAGACATTTGAGTTTACCAAGATTTTCCAGCATCTCTTTCATAACAGTTCTAGTAATATCAAGATGACGTAAATCGATGAGCTTTTCCATATCTCTTGGCAGTGGAATAAGATTTTCACTACTAAATAAATTTAATATATGTAAATTACACAACTTACATTAGCAATCAGGCAACCTTGTAAGTCGTGTATAAGAAACTGCATCCAGATAGCGCAAGTGTTTCAATTTTCTAATGGACGCAAGCAACTCAGTCATACTCCAATAGTGAGACAGAGAAAGCACTCACAAAGTTCTTCGATTAACATTGGCAATAAATCACAATTGACTTTTTTGGATAAGAAAAGAAATCTTAACATTTGTGGCGACTCCAATGCTATGAAAGTACACAACAACTGGTGAGTTTGGATCACAAACTCATCTCAATTCATCATTACAACTTTTTCAAATCCCAACACAAAATATAATAAATAATTCAACTTTTTCAAATCCCAAAACAATAATAATATTAAAAAATAATATTCTAACAATATTTTATCGTCTCAACTCAACTCAACTCATTTTAACATCCAAACACACTTAAACTCATTAAGTGCCTCAAACCTACTATATGTTTCAAATTGACTTCTGACGTAGGAGAAATGCCTAGTCTTGTCGGAAATTTTGTGAGAACGATCATGATCAACTTCTATCCTAAAGGTAAATTCACTTGATACAAAGTTTGCTAAATCATTAATAAGGTCATGCATTACTAAACATGATTCATCTTCACTTGATCTTTGGAACAATGATCTTGATAGAAGAATGTAGAAGTAATCATCACCAATTTGTTCCATTGTTTTATTTTCCGTTGCATGCAAGAAACCTTATGCCATCCATAATAAAATTAATTGCTCTTTCTTGAAAGCATGGTCTTTTGGAAATATTGAATAGTAAGCAAAATGCAGTTTCAAATATGATTGGAGATATCTGTAACTTAATCTTAGAGCAGGAAGAATATTGTTTGTTTCGTGATTTGAAAATTCTAATAATTCGCTACTTAACACCTTCTCCTATTCACGAACATCTAATTTAAACTGTAATGGGCCCCGAATTGTCTTGATTGCTAAAGGTAGACCTTTTCATTTTTCAACAATCTTTTGACCTAATTCTTGCAAAACTAATGTGCATTAGAGTTAGCATCATGAAATGCTTGTCTTGCAAACAGTGACCAACAATCCTGCTCTAGTAACTTCTTTACAGCATGAGTTGCAAAAGCGCGGATGACTGATGCAACCTCATCATCGCGCGTTGTTATGATAATCCTATTTCCTTGTGCCCCCAGATTTGGGTTGCTTAATATCTCACAATCGTTATAATTCTTATTCCAAACATCATTGAAAACGAATAGAAATTTCTTTCTATTTAATTTCTCCTTTAGTTGAAGTTGAAACTAATTTAGGTCTTCAATATTATTGGTGGACGAAGTTACAGCATCTAGAATTGTTTTCGTTACTCCAAAAGGGTCAAATTCCTCTGAAACACAAACCCATGTTGTAAGGTTAAAATGCTCGCGGACGTCCTTTGTCATTGTATACAACTTGAGCAAGGGTGGTCTTGCCCATTCCCCCCATGCTGACTATGCCAATCACACCCACCTTATTGTCACTGGCATCATCTTTGATTGAGAGTAACTTATTAATTATTTGCTCCTTATCATTATTTCTTCCATAAACTTTTGTTTCTTCTACCAAAGAAGTGGTGGGCAATCTTTCATATGCTTTCCCTCGAACGGTGCCTTGTGTGAGACCCATGACAATACGTTGACTTGCCAGATTTTCAAGTCTCTCAAGTACCTCTTTTATGCTTACTTCTATCTTATGGAAAAAAAAGAGATGTGCAGATGTTATTTCATACATTACTTGTAGTGGTTCCAAATTCCGCATCCAACCAAGATTGTAAGGCTTTAGTAGCAATCTCATCCAAGATGTCCTCTGCATCATAGATAGCATGTTTCAACTCATCAGCCACTTTTTAACGCTTGGATTCGTAACTTGTTTGTCCTTAGCATCTTCAAGCATAACTTCAACAGACAACAATATTGTTTTCAACTTGTTCAAGAGCCCACCGTTTAGTTTTCGCCCCCATAGTATTACGAATATTATGGATGTCACTAATGAATCCGATGTTGCACAAACCAACACCACAAGTCATGCGGTTCCACCAAAGTCAATGACTCTAAAGTTGGAACCATATATTGCCAAGGAATTTATTCCTTGATTCTTGATGTATATTATTTTCTATGTAAATGACTTTCCTTTCTTGTACAAGTACTTACTCTATTAATATAAAAGAGGTATGTGACAGAAAATTCATCCAAGCACTCTATTCTTGTTTTATGGTACTAGAGGATTAGACTTACGTCAATTTTTTTCCATCGCATCCTCAACCTCTTCGGTGTCCAACTCATCCACTTCTTCCATCACCACAAACACCACCTTTGTTGCCAATAATGTCAACCCTATCCCTATGAACATTCAAAACTTGGTGACGATCAAACTCACCAAGGATAATTATTTTCTTTGGTAGGCACAGGTTGTACCTTACCTGCTCAATCAGCAACTCTACGGCTATGTAGATGGAAATATCCCATGTCCTTTGGCGTTGATCCAAGCGACATCTTCAAGTGATACTTCTCCAAGTCTCATCCCAAATCCGACATTTGCACAACGGTTCCAACGTGACTAGGCTCTTCTTGGTCTTTTGATGTCTTCACTTTTAGAAAGCATCATAACCAATCTGGTTGGTCTAACAAATTCCCGCAATGTATGGACGGCCCTCGAACGCATATTTACGACAAACTGTCAAGTTCAAGTTTTGCAAACAAGACTTAAACTTTCCACCATAAAGAAAGGTAATCTCTCCATTTCTGATTATTTTCTGAAGGTCAAATCATTTGTAGATACTCTAGTTGCTATTGGAGGGACTCTCGAAGAAACATAAATTATTTCCTATTTGATGGCTAGCTTGGATTATTCCTATGATTCTATTGTCATTTCTGTATCCACTAGAGTGGATCCCATGTCTCTTATAGAAGTCTTTGGAAACTTACTGGCCTATGAACTCCGACTTGAACAACACTCTTCAGTTGAACTCTCTGTTGTTCACAAGGCCACTCACAACGATAACAATACTGGACATGGTATAAGTTCTGGCTCTCAAAATTGTCAAGGAAATATGAGTCGTGGCCGTGGTTGTGGAAGAGGGTACAACAACTATGTCCAATCAAGACCAACCTGTCAAGTGTGTGGCAAAACTAGTCATGTTGCTATCTCTTGCTATCACCGTTTTGATAGTGCATATCAAGGTCAAATGCAATCTGGTCAAATGCAAGCTTTTCTCACCACTCCACCAGTTCATCCAGACCAAAATTGGTACCCGGATTCTAGATCTACAAATCACATTACCCATTATTTTTATAAGCTAAATATTGAAGCTGAGCCCTACACAGGCACAGATCAAATCCAAGTAGGCGATAGCACAGGTTTGGAGATTGCTCACATTGGGAAATCTCATCTGAAATTCACAAACTCTATTTTTCTTTTGAATAATATCTTACATGTTCCTAGGATTAAGAAGAACTTAGTTTCTATTCAACAATTTACAGGTCAAATGGCCAAATTGTTGATTTGCTTATGAAGCCGCTCATTTCCATGCTTTTTTTCCTTTTTGAGGTCCAAGCTCAATGTTGTTGCACCGCCCATTGGCTTGACGAGGGCTATTACGAGTATTATGGATGCCACTGATGAATCCGCTGCTGCACAAACCAACATCACAAGGCATGCAGTTCCACCAAAGTCAATGACTCTAAAGTTGAAACCATATATTGTAACCATGTATATTTTTGCTGCATATTTATTTTCTATGTAAATGACTTTCCTTTCTTGTAAAAGTACTTACTGATCTATTAATATACAAGAGGTACACGTATTTTGTGACTGAAGCACTATGTTTCTGTTTTACTTAGAAAATCAACAAACTCGCCAGATGTCATTTTATCAAATAATATTTAAAGGAAGGGAGAGAGAAGTGCTCCTCCCAGTTCGGCCATGTCTTGTTCTTTGAATTAATGGAAGAAAACAAATAAAGGAAGGTGAGATTGCAAATAGCAGAGCGAAAAATCTGGTTTCAAGATTTAGCAATGAAAATAGAGGAGACAACCTACTGCAGTGATGGTATTTTAAGTGCTGCTGATGGTCTTATCACATATATTCCTAAGCTCGCTACAACATGTATTACTACTCCAGTTGTTTAGAAAATGATCTAACATGCACCTACTCCCAGGGAAAAAAATTGATCAAGAGGAAAACTTGATCGTAATAGTACTGGCTCTGACGTAGGACTTGTTTGGCCACCTAGATGAAACATAAGTGAGATGACTTGTTACGGTGGCTTCGTGGGTTGGTTTCCCAAGGTGCGCTTTGACGTTGTGCGGGATGTTGGTGGCAGCTGGTGCTCTGTTTGGAGGAGGCGTTGTGGTTCACAGCCGATAAGGCAGTCTGTGCATGTTCTTGGCAGTGGTGTCTCGACTTAAGCCTTCTACTATTTACAAAATTTACATCTCATCTCACTTTCTAAGGATCTCGATACTTAGAGCATGTTTGTGTAATGAGATAGAATGAGAATTTTGTTAGCAATAAAATGATTTTTGAATAGCAGTAAAATTGTTTGAATTAAGATATTATATTGGATTTTGGAAAAGAAGATAGAAAAAATTGAATAAAAATTATAATATAAAGTTAAAAAATTATTTGAATATAAATTTTGTTTTTAAACTTAAAAAAATGGCATTTTTTATGTTTTGTTGTAAAATTTGGTAAAATTAGAATGATTAAATTATGAAAATTTAAAATTTAAAAATATGTATTTGAATTATGTTTGAGAATAGAATTATAAAAAATGTTAAGATGAGATGCTATTATTATCTAATGTCCAAGCATATATGGCCTAAACCTTACTTCCTGCACCAACACCACCTGATTACACCCGGGCAAGTCAATGACCAGTTATTTAAGAGCCATGGGCCCATGGGACCGACGTCGTCAATGATAATTACATAGGGTTTGCTAGCTCTTAATTATAATATTTGATATATTAATAAATAATAAACTTTAAAAAAGTAAAAAGTTTAGGTAGATTAAACAATGGCTAATGTGGTCCATGTCACATCTCTTGATTATTAATAAGTTTAGGAAGCTGTATTACATTGACTACAAAATAATATTAATTTTTTATGCATATTATGCTAAGAAAGCTTGATGTGAGCTTTAATCTTTCCAGAAAGCATACGTGTCATAATTTTATTAGATGGTCTATATTTCTTCTTAACACCACTTCCTTGTTTGAAGTATTTTCCTTTGCGGATATAACGCATTGGCTTAGAGCTGAAGTGAACTGTGAAATGGAACTTCTGTCTGATTTGACCTTTCTGGTTACTTTTGTTGTACCAAACACACTACTTTGATTCCGGTACTGAAAAATTATAGCAGTCATAGAGACACAATGTTTTTCCCAACTAGGGGTGCTACCCGCATGGTGCGGGGCGGGGGCACCCCCTCCCCGCCCCCCGCCCCGCACCATGCGGGTGATGGGGGTTTTTCCCCCTCCCCCCGCCCGGTAGAAAAGCTCCATCCCGCCCCCCGCATTATATTAAAAAAAAATTTTTTTGGTCTAAAAATATTTTTTTAGACCAAAATTATAATATAATTTAAATAATAAATTAAAATTTATAAATATAAAAAAAATTTAAACTCATTAGAGTTAGATTTTGGATTGATTTGGCCTCCTAAGCCAATCTTTATATAGGAGGTCAAGATAATACAATAGTCATCTTTAAGCAATGTGGGACTTACTCTAATAAGTCCCACATTGCTTAAAGATGACTATTGTATTGTCTTGGCCTCCTATATAAAGATTGGCCTAAGAGGCCAAAGCAATCCAATGACTTGAATATAATTTTAAGTCTTTTATAAATTGTGTATATCTATATACAATATATTTATTTAATATATATAAATAATTTTTTTTTTTTTAATGTGGGATGGGGAGCGCCCCCAGGTCATCCGCCCCGGGTATGCTCTCTATGCGGGGCGGGACCCCCTGCATGGGCGGAGGGTTAGCCCGCCAGCCCATGCGGGGGCGGGGCGGAAGCCGGGCGGGGCCCGTTGCCCACCCCTATTCCCAACATAAACAAAAGGTATTTTGTAAAATGACAATATTGTTATAATCTTATTTTCTTAAACGGGAAATATTTAGTCTACTTAAAAATTTTATACAACAAATTTTATAAATTGATGTCAATTTATGCGATCCATCATATATATTTTATTTTTTTTCTTAATTTTTTTTTTAGTTTTATTATTCTTAAACTAATTGAGTTATTTTACTTAGCATTCATATATCACATATTTTATAAAAGAAAAAAATAAAAATTTAAAAAATTATATTTAGTGTGTGATGTGAAGATGATGAATAAATTTTTTTTTCTTAAAGATATTGTGATGAAAGTTCAGAATGTCAACTATTTTCGAACAATTGAATATTCATTGTATTATCGTGATTAGTGTTTTTTTAACAAGAATTATTCATGAGGGATAAGAAAAAGGAAAAGAAAAATTATCATCAACTCTTGCTCCTCTACTGCTCCTATAGTATATATTTTGGTTTATTTTTACATCTAATTTCTTTCCAAAATTTCCTGTTAGATTGAAAATATCAAATATATCGTTTTATGGCTGAGAAATGATATTTGCAGTTATAGAATATATAAACAGTGTGCATTCTCTTTTTAAAAAAGAAGTAAACATGAGATCCACATAAAAAATTAATTTTTTAATAATAGATCTCACTATTTTTTTTAAAAAAGTGTACGACGCTTTCACAACATATAACTATATCTAGCAATATTACTCTTTCTAGCTACCAACGTGATGCACGCCCCCTAACATCGGCACGTGCAAATAGTATACGCACTATAAAATGGACTCTGGTGCCTCAGATCTGCTAGTTACAGCCTTCGTCTATCGACACATAAGCCTCATGCACTGATACAATGCCGCGTGGCACATCTTAACACAATTTTTTATTTTGAAAAAAAATTGAGTCACTCGTTAAGAAAATAATTTGTATGTAGATATCAAATTTACTTAATATTTTTTTTAAAAAAAAAATACACATTTTAAAAATTCTTAATTCTTAAAAATTCTTTACAAAAATTCTTAAAAATAATGTGTCCAAACTGTAAATAAAGTGTGACTCTTTACATGTAGCACAGAATCTTAAATAATTAAATTAGATGTTAGTGTACAATCATCAAGATTAAAAGAGTACATAAGGTTGATTAGTAAATAGCCGAATTATTATGAGATTTAAATTATGTTAAAATTTTTAATTATTTATATGGTTTTACTATCTTAAAAATATTTTGCAAGATTTCATAATTTATTTAATGATGAAAGATTAGTATTTTATAAATTAAAGTTAATTTTCAATGTATGATATGATATTTCTATTTTAATTATCTATTTTAAGTTAGTTTATTTTCAATATTTTAACCTCCACCGTTAGATCAAATCTAGAGAGGGTTACTGACAAAACCAGAAGACTAAAATCGTAATGACAAATCAAATAAGAGTGACTGACAAAGTGCAAATGGAAAAAGTAAAACATAAAAAGTAAGGCTAAAATCGTAATAACACCTAGGTACCAAGGGCAGTATTGATGGAATAAAAATGTTAAACAAGAATTACTATTCATTACTGTTTATATCATATAGATGCTTTTAAAGTATAAAGATATTTACATATATATTGATGAGAATCAGGATGATTAGTAGCATTTTTCACAATTCTATTTAATTGAGTGCTTGCATCACATTATTATTTAAAATACTCAAAATAATTTATTTTATTTAATTAATAAAATCTAAATATATATATATATATATATACACACACACACATATATATATATATATATATATATATATATATTAATATGACTATTCAACGATTCCTGAAATCTACCATTTTGTTTTTGCCGACATAGTTTACTAATCATATATTGTTTACTAATCATCGATCATTTTATTAATAATCATATATAAAGAAATATATTAAAAAACACTCATTTTTCTTACCAAGTTTACTTGTGTATGAACAGAACTGCGAGCTCTTATATAGAAATCTTATATGTATATAATATTTAATTCTTTTAGATAAGGAGTAAGCATGAATCCACATAAAAAATTAATTATTTAATAATAGATGTCAATTTTTTTAAAAAAGAATATATAACGCTTGTACAATCCAAGACTATATCTAGCAATATTACTCTTTCTCGCTACCAACTTGATGCACGCCCCCTTGTAGCAAATTCAGAGGCCGCCAACATACATCTTCAAGCCTAACATCAGCACGTGCAAATAGTATACGCGCTATAAAATGGACTCTAGTGCCTTAGATCTGCTAGATACAACCTTCATCGACCCTCCACTATCAACACATAAACCCCATGCACCGATACATGAATGCCGCGTGACACATCTTAACACACAATCTTTTAGTTTGAAAAAAAATTGAGTCCGAAAATAATTTTTTATGTAGATGATCTTAAATTTACTTAATATTTTTTGAAAAAAAGAATATTTTAATACTTCAAATATCATCTCTCAAAAGATAATTTTGGAAGCACAACTCCTTATACCAAGCGGCTATGTGCTTCCTTTGCTATGAAGCTAATTTAAAAGGAATGGACAGATGAAATTGCAATAAGAAATTGAACTAAAAGTTTGGAGTATTGATAGATGTAGACATTGAATACATTTTGCCAAAAGGAGTATTGAAAATATTTCCAACAATATATTAATAGTGCTATAAGTTAAAGCTATCTTTTAAGAATAAAGTTTTGTTTTTAATGAGTTGTATCCTTCGGCCATTCCGTCTGTAAGTTTAAAAATATCTCCTTTTTGTTATTACCCTTACAATAAAAATATGAATCCTCATCTGTTTATTGCTTTTGGCTTCCCACCATTTAACTTTTATTCCATTTTCTTATTACTTTTCTAATAAATAAATACTCGTTTGAAAAACAATACAACAAAAATAAAGACAATTGGGAAAATCAAACACTTGAAACAAAGATTTACGTAGTTCGACAACGTGCTTATATCCACAGAATTGTAAAGGATTTTATTATCTTCAAGAATGACAAGATACACTCACGGTGAAATTATGTTGTTCTAGACCGCCATACTATTCATTATAAATATATTTATAGGGTTACACAACGGAAGTCCTAATTTCACAAATTTTGGGTTATACGTTAGAGTGAGGTGTCGAGCAAGTTTCAAGTGAACTCTCTGTCCAATGTTCGCTCGAGCGGGAACTCTCTACTTGAGCTTCGCTCAAGCTATCTATAGAGCAAACTTTCTGTCTAGCATTTTTTGAGTCACAAACTAGGTCAAAATATCTCCATAGGAGCATCGCCCCCGGACCCCACTATGCATGACATCCATTCACTATGCATTTTAAAATTGTTCATGCCTACAGGGTAGGTAACAAGTTGGCGGATTTACTAGTTAACCTCGGAGCAGGTGTGCATAACTTAATCATTTTCATCATAAACCAGCTGCCTCATAATTGGTGGGCATATTTAACTTGAACAGGATGGGTATGGCTTGTGTTCGACATCATAAAGCAGCTGCCCTCGTAGCTGGTGGGTAGATTGAAAGCTTTCAGTTTCGAACTTTTTTTTTTTTTTTTTTCCACTATATATGCACAATTAAGATCGAGTCCTTTCAGTATTTTTATTTGGAAATTCACATAGAATGAAGTACGTCTTACTTTATTCTTCTTGAATTAATAATCACGATTTATATCATGCCGGCTGAGTATGCCGGCTCAGTTGACAAAGAGACATATTATTTATATATATATATGATTTTATATGTCATTACTTCAATAAAAAGTAAGTTAAAATGTAACACAAATTGATAGCTAGATCCAATTTATGGCACTATGATTTTATAGCTAGATTCAATTAATTCAGTGGATGCAAAATTTAACTAAAAACATTTATGTGAGTTCAATTACAAATAAACAATTCTTGATTCTAGCCTATTTTTTATGTGATAAATAATTTTTTATTTAATTATACAAATCTATTGCTTGACTTTATTTATGTAAGCATGTGACATTCTTAGCTCAAGGGAATGGGGTGTTACACTTTGAGACCGTCTCCACTAATGGATGTCGGTTCCAACGGTGCTCTATTTTTATGTGATAGACAATGTTTTATTTAATTATACAAATATCTTGTCTGGCTTTATTTACATAATCACGTGACTTTATTAGCTTACAAGAATAGGGTGTTACACTTTGAGATCGTCTCCACTAATGGATGTAGGCTTCTCTTCAAGCCGAACCATTTAAATCTTGATGTCTTGTATGTTTGCTGAAATCTTTTTATTATTTTCTTCTACTTCTTGACAATCTTAAAAACTCCATTTGTCACAACAATACCAATCATAGGGCCGGTGGTCCGGCCATTTTTTTTTTATTAGTAATAAGTAGTAGTCATTATTTTTTATTCTGTTTATTTGTATTAACATCAATAAATATTAAATAATCAAATGTGTCTGATCACCCAATATCCTAATATATTATAAGTTTGGTAGTAGATTATTCAGTACTAGACAAAATCACAACGAAAAACAAAAGGTAAGTTCAACATCCATTGAATAAAATATTGATCAACTGATATAAAATGTTGACGAGCAACCGGCCTACTATTGATTGAACATGGTCATTGATTATTATTCCATACTCAGTCCTTTACCACTACATGTCATTTATAATTGAAGAAGATGCATTGAAGATGGAATGGTTATATAATCTGATATGTATTGAGATGATATTTGAAGTATCAAAATAAGCCTTCAAAAGCTTCTTGGCATTAGATAGGATTTGTTGGCCTATCGCTCTCAAGCCTGATTATAATTAAATTATCTAAATAAATAAATAAACGGTTGAGAGGCGACGTTAAATTCTATTTTATTTATTTATAGGCGACGTTAAATAAATGAGAAATGATACTTGCAGTCGCTTTGAAAAAAGTGAATAAATAAAGGACCCACCTGAAAAGAAATTAATTTTTTAATAGTGGACCCCACTCTTTTTCAAAGCGACTGCACGGCATTTGCGCATTCCACGACTGTATGTAGCATTACTCTTCCTTTTTTCATTTTAAATTCTATTTTTTTAATTATAGAAATATCATTGATATTAGTGTGTTGGGATCTTTTCTTCGGAAACTCAGAATTTGGAGCTAAGGATTGTGACGTAATTTTAGCTAAAATGTCCCTTAAAACTTCCACCTTAGATTAAACATTGGTATATAAATTTGATTATGAGCTACAGTAATTCAATAAATGTGTTAACTTACAGTAATTAAGTTTAAGGAATTTTATATTATTTCTCATTCTTTTGTGAATTTATTATGTGTATATTTTAATATTTTGTATTTAAAAATGAAGTTAATTTAGGTTGATAGATGGATTTTATGTATTTTAATATATAGATGGTTGGAAATTATGAAAATAAAAATAAAATATATTTAAAAAATAAATATTGCATTAACTAAGTAGATTAAAAAAATAATATTATTTTATACTTTTAGAAAATGAGATGACTAATCCAATAATTCAAAGTTTCGAGAAAAAGCCAAATTAGCCCTTGCTTTGTTTGTGCAGAGATGAGGGTCCAATAATGGCTATTAAATAACTGCTGCCTGCTGGGGTCATTGACTTGACCTGGTGCAATCCGGTGGCGTTGAATCAATGCAATAGGCTGTTTCCTCCACATATAGTACTCATTGCCAAATATTGCTTGCAACCACATTTTACTCTCTGCTGGCTCTTTGCAATCTCACATTTCTTCTTTTGCATTTTCTCCTTTCAAAGAACAAAACATGGCCGAATTAGTGGGAGGAACACTTCTCTCTGCCTTCCTTCAAGTATTATTTGATAGGATGGCATCCCGCGAGTTTGTTGATTTCCTAAGGGGACGAAAACCCAATAAAAAACTCTTGTTCGAGTTGAACAATGTATTGCTGTCTGTGAGAGCGGTGCTCGAAGATGCCGAGGACAAACAAGTTACGAATTCTAGTATGAAAAAGTGGCTTGATGAGCTGAAGGATGCTGTCTATGATGCAGAGGACGTCTTGGATAAGATTGCTACAAAAGCCTTACAATCCAAATTAGATGCTGAATTTGGAACCAATATTGCAAGTAAGGTACGAAACTTCATCCATACTCCTCTTTTTTCTAAGAAGATAGAAGAAAGGATAAAAGGGGTACTTGGAAGATTAGAAAATCTAGCAGGTCAACAGACTCTCATGGGTCTAGTACAAGCTAGTACCGTCAGAAGGAAACCATCTGATAGATTGCCCACTACTTCTTTGGTAGAAGATTCAAAAATTTGTGGTAGAAATGATGACAAGGATGAAATAATTAATAAGTTACTGCATGATGATGCTAGTGACAATGAGATAGGTGTGGTTGCCATAGTTGGCATGGGGGGAATGGGCAAGACCACCCTTGCTCAGCTTT
This sequence comes from Juglans regia, assembly GCF_001411555.2. Taxonomy (NCBI): domain Eukaryota; kingdom Viridiplantae; phylum Streptophyta; class Magnoliopsida; order Fagales; family Juglandaceae; genus Juglans; species Juglans regia. The sequence goes on along the minus strand of NC_049905.1, from coordinate 19,503,978 downwards.
TATACAATGACAAAAAGGCCCAAAAGCATTTTGACCTTGTAGCATGGGTTTGTGTTTCAGAGGAATTTGATATGTTTAAAATAACGAAAACAATTCTGGAAGCAGTAACTTCTTCGACCAGTGATATTAAAGATCTAAATCGGCTTCAACTTCAACTAAAGGAGAAATTGATGGGAAAGAAATTCCTAATCATTTTGGATGATGTTTGGAATACGAAGTACACTGATTGGGAGATGTTAAGCAACCCCTTTAAATTTGGGGCACAAGGAAGTAGGATCATCGTAACAACGCGCGATCATGGTGTTGCATCAGCCATGCGTGCTTTTGAAATCCATCATCTAAAGGAGTTACAAGAGGAGGATTGTTGGAAACTATTTGCAAGACATGCATTTCATGATGCTAACAGCTCCAATATGAATTCAGAGTTTGAAGAGTTAGGTCGACAAATTGTTGAAAAATGTAAAGGTCTACCTTTAGCAATAAAAACAATTGGGGCCCTCTTGCGATCCAAAGTTGATGTTAGTGACTGGAATGAGGTTTTGAATAGTGAGATATGGAGTTTGTCAAATGAAATTCTTCCTGCTCTAAGATTAAGCTATAAACACCTTCCCTCATATATAAAATGGTGTTTTGCTTACTGTTCAATATTTCCAAAAGACCATCCCTTCCAGAAAGATGAATTAGTTTTATTATGGATGGCCGAAGGTTTTCTCCACGAAATTGAAAACAAAACAATGGAAGCAGTTGGTAATTATTACTTTGACACTCTTGTATCAAGATCATTATTTCAGAAGTCGAATGAAGATGAACTATGTTTTGTGATGCATGATCTCATCAATGACTTGGCAAAATCTGTGTCTGGTGAATTTACATTTAGGTTGGAGGTTGATAGTCGTTCTCAATTAAATGTTAACAAGACTCGGCATGTGTCTTATGCTAGAAATTCTAATGAGAAATTTAAGAAGTTCGAGGCTCTTCAAGAAGCTACGCAATTGCGTACATTTTTGGGATTACAATCGTCAGTATATTGTTTATCCACAAATAAAAAGTTGTTGCGTGATTTATTGCCAATGTTAAGTTGTTTGCGGGTGCTCAACCTATCTAACTACGAAAGTATGACCGAGTTGCCTGAATCAATTGGAAAAATTACACAGTTACGTCATTTGGACATTTCTTATTCGTCACTTAAAAGGTTGCCTGATTCATTATGCAAGCTGTACAATTTGCAAACATTGAAGTTATCTCATTGTGGATATCTAGAAACATTGCCAAGAGACATGCAAAAACTCGTTAATTTACGCCATCTTGATTTGACTGAAACTCCCTGCATAATGGAGATGCCGATACATATGGGCAAACTAAAATGTCTCCGGACATTAACCAAGTTTGTCATTAGCAAACGCACTGGGTGTAGTAGCATTAGAGAATTGGGAGAGCTTGCAAATCTTCGAGGAGCACTTTCTATCTTGGATCTTGAAAATGTTGAATCTTTCAAAGTTGTAGAAGGTGCATGCTTGAGAAATAAAATGGACCTTAAAGAGTTGGCATTAAACTGGAAAGAAGGTTCAAATACTGAGATTTCAAAAAGTCAAAGAGATGTACTGAACGGTCTGCAACCACATAGAAACCTGAAAAGTCTCACTATAAATTACTACATGGGTGAAGGTTTTCCAAATTGGGTAGGGGATCATTCCTTCTCTAATGTAACGTCTATTAATTTGGAAAACTGTAAATATTGTTGCAGCTTACCAGCACTTGGGCAGCTACTCTCTTTACAAAACCTCTCTATTGTTGGTTTTGATGGAATTGTAGCAGTAGGTGAAGAGTTTTACGGAAGTACTGGTTCTTCTTCTATTAAGCCGTTTGGGGCATTGAAAGTTTTAAAATTTGAGCAGATGTTGAATTGGGAGAAATGGCTTTCATTTGGTGCTGAAAATGAAGGAGGAGCTTTCCATCATCTCGAGGAGCTTTATATTCGGAAATGCACAAAGCTAACGGGAGATTTGCCCATTCACCTTCCTTCTTTGGGTATCCTTGAGATTACAGATTGTCCGAAGATGTTGGCTTCACTCCCAAGGGAACTGCCAATTGATGTTACGAAGGAGCTCACAATTGGAGGATTTGATGCGGATATGGGTGACTTTTTCTCGCATATGTCTCTTCCAGCGGGCGGTCTACCCTCTACATTAAAAACTCTTGAAATAAACAATTGCAAGAAGTTAGGGCTCCCAATAAACTTGGACTATTCATGCCTTGAAGTTTTGAAATTGTTCGATTGTGATTCTCTCCGGTCCATTCCAATGGATTTATTCCCAAATGTTAAGGATCTGAAAATTTGGAGGTGTAGGGTTCTAGAATCTCTTACAGTTGCAGAACGAGATCAACATGATTTAGTGGCCTTGTCGTCTCTAACTATCCAAGAGTGTTCTAATTTTGTGTCGTTTCCGATAGGAGGATTGCACGCCACCAACCTTGGACGCTTACAGATCATTATTTGTGAGAGTTTGAGATCACTACCTGAGAAGATGCACAGGCTCCTTCCATCTCTTACTCGATTTGATATACAAGGGTGTACAAATATTGAGACGTTTCCAGAAGGGGGCTTGCCTTCCAGTCTGAATGAACTTGGTATTTTCCGTTGTGAAAAACTCGTTGAGAGTCGGATGGGGTGGAGTTTGCAAAATCTTGCCTCTCTTAGAGTATTAAGAATTGAAGGTGGATCGAAATTAGATGTGGTGTCTTTTCCGGAGAAGGGGTTGCTTCCCACAAATCTGACCACTCTTGGGATTTTTGAATTCCCAAATTTGACGTCGTTCGACAAGAATGAGTTTGAGAACCTCACCTCACTTGAAGAATTGGTAATCGAGAAATTTCCAAAGTTGGAGTACTGCATGTTAGAAGAGGGGGTTCAACACCTCACTTCCCTTTCTCATCTATTTATCAAAGATTGTCCTTTATTAAAGAAGAGAAGGTGGTGGGAAAGAAGAAAAGGAAAAGAATGGCGCAAGCTTGCTCACATCCGCATCAAAATAGTTGACGAGGATTTGATTGACTGAGCCAACCAAAAGTCTATGATCAAAACATGGGTACGTGAGGTATTTACTCTTTGATAGATGTTATACCATTTTGATCTCGTTTAGCTTAATTTGCTTGGACCCAGTTTTTTATGAATCACACACTACATAAAGAGCATTAGTAAAGATCAGTTGACACTCTTCTTTTGTCTCTTTGGATGTCAGTTTAGCTGGTGTTGATTTCGGAATCGGAGGCAAAACCGTTATGTTGATTGGAAGTATGTTAGTGAGTATCAAATCTGTTATTTAATTTTGAATAGAAAAAACATTTTGTTGTGACTACCTTGCTCTGTTTTGTTTTTCATGGTTGGTCTCCATGTGACACTTTTTTTTTTCACTTTAATTTGCAGACACGTAATATGGTCAATGTGGGCAGGAGTAACTTGACATTGAAATCACGAACAATGACTGTTCATCTGCACTGAAGTTTTGCCTTGTCGAATTGTAACATGTCGAAAGCTGAGATATTAGCAGATAACGAGTTTCAGTAGACGACCAGACGTGAAAGTAGTTGGAGTTGAATAGAAGTTGTGTCGTTTTACTAAGTGGAACTTGAACTTTCTGTGACCATGTTGTTTTGGAATGCTAGAGAACTTTCCGTTTGGCTTTTAGGGAATTTTTTCTTTTTCTTATTTTTCTTTTCGTTTAAGCTCCAATGCTTTTAACATTTTTCCGATTTCTAATGAAACATTATAATCTTGATTGTAACGGTTTGGGGATATTTTTCTGCTTTGTTTGGTTTCCCTTATGATTCTTTTAACATCTGGAAGGAAAAATATGAACTATGGTGGTCTTATTTTACAGATTTCATCACTAGTTTAATCAGGTGTTAGGACTACATTAATGCTCTGTAAGAGCTACACTTCTTACTTAAGCCTAGATTCCAGGTTCAAGATCACATACTGAAACTCTAAATGCTCTGTTTCTGCCGAAGTTTGCATGCAGCTCTATCTATCTGTTCATCATTTTCATCTGTAGTTATGTTCATGAGTCATAAGTCAGGCAATATCAGAATCAATTGAAAGATGTATTTTGTGTCTGCTCTAATTTTAGCAAGTCTATAATATTTAGATCACTTAATGACAGTGGATATGTCCCATTTCTTTGCCAAAAAGGAATAATAAAAATGTAATACAAGAAGTTGATATGGCTTCATGTGATCTATCAGATCTACTTTACAATAAAAATAACTTTACAATCTGCTTGGATTTAAGTCGTTTGCTTGTTCAAATTGCATTTTGCATATAAATAAGTTTTAGGGAGTTTGGATTTCCTCCAAGAATCCACTTGATTTACAAATTCAATTATTGTGATTTCAATCCCCCTCATGTTCTGCTCTAAATTGTAATGTTTAAAGTGATAAGAGAAATATGAAGTGAATTCTACCATAACAAAGGAAGAGGAAAATTCGAAAGGCAAAAAGACACCCTATCCTTCTTGAAAATCAAGACTGGGAGAGGAAAATTTTATAAAGAACATCAATCTATCAATGGATGGAAATTTCAGAAAAAACAAAAATTATGTGGACAATCCTTCCTTTATACAAGAAAATATGGAAAAATACTTCCTATATTCATAGCAACTGTACGCTATCCACACACACTGTCCTTTGAATATGTGGCGGCAAGGAGAGCTGCTCCAATGCCTGGCTAAATACAGAATGATGACAGGCTAAATACAAGCATTTATTTTAAATACATCTTTGATAAAAAAAACTAGTTTCAGAGAAGATCAAATGACAACTACAGAAAACTAGTTTTTTGTGATTCACAAGGGAATGGAAAAGGATATTGGTGATGAAGTGTGCTGAAGCCAAGAAAGATCATGTATCATCACCCATGGCTTTGTTTTTTCCCCTTCATTTTTCTTATTCATTGAAATAATCTGTAGAAAATAAGAGAAGAGAGAGAAAAAGGAAAGGAAAGTTGTTTCTATCATCACCCTTGGAGAAAATATGAGAAGAGAGAGACAAAGGAAAGGAAAGTTGTTTCTATCATCGCCCTTGGAGAAAATAAGAGAAGAGAGAGACAAAGGAAAGCTGTTTTCAGAAGGGGTAGGAGTGAGCACATACATGAGTAGCAGATCATGTGCAGAATTAAAATATGTCAAGAATCAAGGCATCTATATTCATGCAAGATAACCACCGTATGTCTCGCATGCTTGTGCAACAGTTTCCATTATGCTAAATCTGTCTTCAGCTCCTCGGATTCGAGGATTTGTTTCAACTTGCAGGCTTTACGGCATTCAATTAAATCACTGTCATCTGTGATTAAAGGCAACAGAAATAAAAAAGCCCAGACAAGTTTCCTTCTACTATGGAACTTCACCAAAGTAGGGCCCTTTGGGCTTACCCGTAGGAAGTAAACCTGCAAGAATCATATAATAACTAATCCAAGGAAACTCCTAGTGAGGAATCAAACACAGGATCTTTGAGTCTACAACTCATCCCAAACCTGCCAATGACCACTAGACTGCACCCTGACAAGCGCAAGAATGCCCGGACATGTTAATCCTTTTGAAACCGACAAAGAAACAAAACATCAGCAATCATTGTAATTAATAATATCAATCAATTCAGAACAGCATTGAGCAAACTATAAAATTTTTCACATACACAAACAAAAGAAGCAGAGTCTAAGCTCAATACCCATATAGTGTAGCTCAGGTAGGTCAACATTTTATTTCCTATCATCCAAAATTTTTAATAGTCCTTTCATATATTTGAGGAAGCTGAATATGCATGTTTACAAGTCAATTGGGAACATGATTAAAACAAAGAAAAACATACGAAGGATCTATGTGTGGACAACATAGATGCATGTACCATAGCGTGTTTTGTGCATGTGTGTTTTGGGTGGGTTGGGGGGGGGGGGGGTGTGGCTTGGGGGGGGGAGGGTTTGAGAGAGACAGAGCACCTAAAAATTAATGGCACTGATAATCTGGAAGGAACAGTTCCAAATATATCCGACTCTTGTGACATTCTTAGAAGCACTCTCCTCACAACCTCACCAAGATACATTCCTGATATCATTTTCTCGAAACCCTGCATCCAAAAAGATTAGGTTTGAGTTAATCCCAAAACAGTAAGCAACAGAAAGGGTAAGCAATCGAACCTTACCTGGTCATTTGGACTAGAGCTATGGGAATCTAAGTCGGTGTCATAAGAAGTTCTCGGCAAATGAGATGACCAGAAATTTCCCCATTCCATATTGATGACTTGATCTCAGAAAGATGTCAGGCTAAATACAGAAAATTATCATTACGATCTAAAACTGCTGACAACTACTACGAAATGCAAGTGATGAAAACCTGCAAGAATGATGTACAAAGTAAGGGAATGGAAAAGGATCATATCATCACCCATGGCTTTGCATTTTTCTTTCTTTTTTCTAGCTATCATCACCCTTGGCTAGGTTCTTTTTTTTTTTACAAGACAAGAATAAAAACTATTTCCAATATCTAGGCATCTCTATCAAATCAGTGATTTCCTTCTTCAACAGATGACTTGAGCTAGGCAAAGCCCAGACAAGTTTCTTTTTACCATGTGGAACTTCACCAAAGAAGGGCACTTTGGGTTTACCCCTGGGGAGTAAACCTGCAAGAATGATGCGCAAAGTAATCCAAGGAAACTCCTCGTGAGGAATCAAACACATGAGGATCTTTGAGTCCACAACTCATCCCAACCTTGCCTTTGAACACTAGGCTGCACGCTACAGACAAGTAAGTGCAAGAATGCCCAGACATGTAATTACCATAAGGTTCAAAGCATCAGCAATCGCGGAAATGAATAACATCAATCCATTCAGAACAGCATTGAGCAAACTATACATTTTTTTACATGTACAGACGAAAGAAGCACAATCTAACTAGCTCAATATGAAACTCAAAATGCTCTGTTTCTACCGAAGTTTAAACAATCTCAACTCATCTCTTCTCATCGCATTTAATCTAACAATATTGAAACTGACAAAAAAACAAAAGAAGCACAAGCTTTTTAATTCTTTTTAATTCTCATTTTTCTCACTAATCCAAAGGCAATGTCCATGAAATTAGTACCACTGCTTTTTCCTTGGCATTTCTTTCCCCACCAAACCCACTACTTTGATTCCTTTCTCTGAAGTACTGAAAAATAATTACAGTCATAAAGAGACAATGATTTTCAAAACATAAATAAAAGGTATTTTGCAAAATAACAATATTGTTATAGTCTTATTTTATTAAAAGGGGAATGTTTAGTCTACTTAAAAATTTTATATAATAAATTTTATAAATTGATGTCAATTTATGTAATCCGTCGTATATATTTTACAATAAAAATATATTTACAATCTAAAAAATCATATTAAACTTTGTCAATAGAAATTTTTTTATATAAGACTTCTATACAAGAACTCCCACTTCATAAGAAGACTCTTAGGTTACAAATTCTGTAGAAAATAGTGGCGGTTTTGCAAAAATCACTGCGTGTGGTTCTCATGCGCCACCCATTCCGACATATTTTCTCGCCACACGTGCCGAATCATCGGAATCGCCACCACCAAATCTTTTATATCTGACTTTTGTGACTAAAAAAAGAAAAGCTTATGGCCTTCACAGTCGTCAGAAATCCTTTTTCGTTCTTGTTTTCTTTATTGTATAGTTAAAAAAAAAAAAAAATCGTCTCTTGGATGGTTTGTCCATAAAGGTTGAGTCCTCACTTTTTATGAAGTGTGAGATTGAGTCTCTGTTTAGGCAGAATGCTTTCTCTTGGATGTTTGTCTTCAGAAAGTATTAATAGTAGTGAAGTCTAGACCAGTCCAAGAGTGTACTGATAGAGTTTCAAATGGTTGATATAGGGATAACTCCGCATGTATCCTATAAGTTTCTCTTGATTATTGAATGATGATATTTCCTTTAAAAAAAAAAAATTATCCAAATTAGCTGAAGGATAATTGATCGACTCAACTAGGCAAAAGTCAGTCAAAACATGGGTTAAGTATTGAAAAATTCTATTCAACAACCAACACCACATATCTATTTTTATTTTTGTTCATCATCAGGTGTGTGATGTAAAACTGTTTAGTAGAATAATTCCTAGGTATTTACTCTTTTCAACCATGTGTGTGTGTGTGAAAGATGATGTTAGGGTGCACTCCAAATATGTCTACTAGTACATTTTGATTTTGTTAATGTAAAAAACAATGTACACTCACAAATTCACTAGTTATAACTTTTAAAATATATAAAGTCAAATAAAATGCACTAGTGGATATATTTCAGAATTTCGAATGTATCCAAGCATTTTCCATACATGAAAAGCAAAATGTAATAATATATTTCACAATTTTTTTTATTAACACCGGGTGTCCAGGGGAATGTTCTGACTATTCCACAATTATTAATTATTTCTTTTTCTTATTTTTCTTTTCATTTCTCTTTTGAATTGTTTTTTGTCTGTATTGTTGTTAAGGTTGTGTTTAGATAGTGAGGTAATCTCAAGTGATCGTGAATGATAATAAAAAAGTAATAATAAAATATTATATAGTAGTAAAAAATAAATGAAAAATAATGATAAAATAATAAATAATAGTCACTATCCAAACAGAGCTTAATCTTGGAAGACTATCATTTTCCTAAGACATTATTCGTGATATTTTTGTCTGCACAACTTTCTTTTTTTTTTTTTTTTTCAGTCCTCCAGATTCTTTTATTTTCATTAATCATGAGATATAACATGGACCAAATTCGCCCTTGGTTTGTTTGTGCAGAGATGAGGTGAGATACACAACAGGCAACAACTTCAGCCTTTGTAAAAGTCAAAATCCGAAAGCTCTCCCCGGAACTTCTAAGCAAATGATATGCATTGATAAAACTAAGATAACATAGAGTCAAGACAAAAAAAATGGTATGTACGTTACATATATAGAGTCGAGACAAAATAAATGTTACAAACTTGGAGGTTTTTTCACGCTATGAAACTTATAAGTAAGGTCTGGCTTGGTTACCAAGATGAGAGTCTCCTCTCATATAATTATTACAACTTTTTTCAAATTTACATATATAATATAATAAACAATTCAACTTTTTCAAATTTTAAAATAAAAATTTTATTAAAAAATTATATTCTAATAATATTTTATGAGTTAGTCTACACTCATATCTCGGCGTCGTCCATGAAATTAGAACCACTGCCTTCCTTGGGCATTTCATTTATAAGTACTGTACCATATATGTGGCTATGTGAAAAAGGAGTCCTTCTCTCTCTGAGTGTAAGGTTTTCTCTCTAAGTTTCTTTGTAAACCTAGAGACTGGTCCTCCTAGACTTTTGTCTGTGTAGGATAGAAAATGGATAGTGATTTGTCAAAGTTATGCGAGGGTCTGAAGCTGGCGGAAGAAGAACAACAGGAGGTGGTGGTTAGCAGTGAAGAAGTGATCATATCAGAGGAAAAGAGTAAACACTGTTTCATGATGATGGTGATTACAGATAAGGAAGTAAATAGAGGTGCTCTTAAAAACACTATGGCACGAGTGTGGCAAATAGAAGGTAAGGCTGTCTTCAAAGAAGTAGGGAGAAATAAGTTCCTGGTGGAGTTGAAAGGAAAAGCTGATAAAAAGAGAATCATGTAGGGACGCCCTTGGTCTTTTGACAAAAATCTAATTTGCCTGCAGGATTGTGAAGGCCACGAGTCTTGGAAGGAAATGCAATTCCAGTATGAACCTTTTTGGGTGCAATGTCATGACCTTCCTTTTGCTGGGATGAATGCTAACACTGGCTTTAATCTGGGCAAGTCAATGGGGGAGGTTCTCATGGTGGATACGGACAGTAGTGGGGTATGCTGGGGTAGCTTCCTAAGGTTAAGGGTAATGATAGATCTCACAAAGCCTTTGGCGAGAGGGAGATTTTTAACTCTCGAGAACTCAAAGCACTGGATTCCTTTCAAGTACGAAAGGTTACCAAACTTTTGTTATCATTGTGGGAAGATCAAGCATGTCACTGGAATGTGCAACAAACTTGATAGAGGAAAAGCTAGTTTGGAAGGCTTCAACCAACAGTACGGTGCATGGCTAAGAACCAGTCCAAAAACCTCATTTTCTGAGGTTTCTCAATCCAGAAGGGAAACAAGTTAGGGCAGGGTCGAGGGTCATGACCAGAGAAAGGGAGATGGAGAGGTACAGCAGGAAAAAGTTGTACCAGATGGAAGAGAGGAGAGTGTAATGGCGGGAACTGAGGAGGAACAAGAGGTGGGAAACCAGGGTGGTAGGTATGGCGCTCAGAGTAAAGCTGACATATCCTGCAAAGAGGAAGGAGTAAGTGTAACAGTGGAAGCTTCATTGGGAAAGGAAGTAACCGTGATAGAAAAAGGGGACCAGAGACCTAGTTCTAAGATAAAGACTATTGAGAAGTCAAGGGTGGACCACGTGTAGTCCCCTGAAGAGGGAGATCCTTCTGCTCAGGTCACTAATGTAATTTCCCAAAGGGTCAAAGCTCAGACAGGCAAGTGGAAGAGGAAAGCACGTGCAAGGTTAGTCAGCAATGAATTACAGAACAATGCGTGTGACATGGAGCTGGATAAGCCTAGTAAAGCAAGGAAAAGAAAGGGTCAAACAGACAATGGAAGGTTGGCTGGCAAAAGAAGTAAACAGATGCATGTTGAGGAAGGGGAAGAGTGTGTGCTTAAGGTAGTGGTTGCTATGCAGCACTGCCATGAAACTACTAAGCTGGAACTGTCGAGGGCTTGGGAACCCTCGGACAGTTAACGAACTTCATCTATTGGTGAAGGAAAGAACCCCATCTGTTATATTTTTGTCAGAAACTAAAGGTAACAAATATAAAGTGGAGAAGGTGAGGAACAAGTTGGGAATGGAGCAAAGTTTTGTGGTCGACAGCATAGGCAAGAGTGGAGGACTTGCAATGCTTTGGAAAACTGAGGTAAATGCTCAACTACTTTCTTATTCAAATAGCCATATATCTTTGACAATCTTTCCTGAGAGTAGTGGTCAACCCTGGAGACTCTTTGGGTTCTATGGTAACCCTGCCACAGACAAAAGGAAAGCTAGTTGGAGTCTCCTTAAAATGCTTAAACCCGAGCCTCCAATGGCTTGGTTATGTATGGGAGACTTCAATGAGATCTTGAGTAATGATGAGAAGTATGGGGTAGTCACTAGATCTTTTTCTCAAATGGAGTGTTTCAAATTAGCTATTGATGAATGCGACTTGAGTGATCTTGGATACACAGGGTCTAAGTATACTTGGAGTAACAATAGGGAGGGGAGAGATTTTACCAAAGAAAGACTGGATAGAGCTATGGGAAACGGGGAATGGCCATTACAATTCAGCAATAGTGAGGCCTTAGTGTTACCTGCCCTCAATTCAGATCACTCTCCTTTGTTGATAACCTGTGATAATGAGGAAGCTGGAGTTAATAGAAGGACAAGATTATTTAGGTATGAAGCTTACTAGTCAACTAAACAGGAGTGCAAAGAACTAATAAAATATTCATGGAGGGTTTCGTGCAGAGGGGCCCAATCAACAAGGAACTTCCTAGCTGGTCTGGACAGATGCAAGCAGTTATTGAGAACTTGGTCAAAAGACATGAATGGCAAGCAGAAACACCTAATTAGACAGAAAAGTGAGATGATCCAAGAGTTGCAAAGAATAAACCAAGGAGATTTTAATGATACCATCAAGGGATATCAAAGGGAAGTTAATCAGCTTCTAGTTGAAGAGGAAATCAAGTGGAGGCAGAGGGCAAAACAATTGTGGCTTAAGGAGGGAGACAAAAATACAAGCTACTTCCATAAGTGTGCATCTAAAAGAAAGAAGAATAACAGTATTCACTAGATTGCAAATGAAAGAGGGGAGCAAGTGAGTAATAGGTCAGAAGTCAGGGATATATTTCAAAGGTATTATCAAAAGTTGTTTGAGTCCTCTAACCCAAATGGTATCATGGAGGCCCTGGCTGATCTAGACTCAGTAGTGACACCCGAGATGAACCTCCTGTTAACAAAGGCATGTTCATATGAAGAGGTAAAAGGTGCTTTATTTGAAATGGATCCAATGAGCTCTCCAGGACTTGACGGATTCTCTGCTGGATTCTATCAGGACCACTGGGAAGCAGTTGGTGATGGTGTGGTCGAGGTTGTCAAAGAGATCTTTAAATCCAAGAGGGGTATTCAGGAAATTAATGAAACATTTATAGTGCTGATCCCAAAAAAGAGAAGGCCCAACTTGGTGACTGAATATAGACCAATAAGTCTATGTAATATGATTTATAAAGTGTTCTCTAAAGTACTAGCCAACAGAATTAAGCCTTTTCTATCCAAGTTGATATCTCCATCCCAAAGTGCATTTGTACCAGGAAGGTTGATCTCTGATAACATCATCGTGGCATATGAAGCAATGCACTCAATGAAACATAGAATGAAGCATAAGAAGGAGAGGTACATAGCTATGAAACTAGACATGAGCAAAGCTTACGACAAATTAGAGTGGTCTTTCTTGAAGGCAGTGCTCTCAAAGATGGGTTTTGATAAGAGGTGGATAGAATTGGTTATGCAATGTGTCTCTTCAGTAAAATATTCTCTGCTAGTTAATGGAGACCCTCAACAACACTTTATACCTTTTAGAGGATTAAGGCAAGGGGACCCTCTCTCCCTTTACCTATTCATACTTTGCACTGAAGTTCTTGGGAAGATGTTGGATGAAGCTGAGAGAAAGGGTTACATAACTGGTTTTCCATTTGCAAGAGGATCGTTGAAGGTTAATCATCTTTTCTTCACAGATGATAGCTTACTTTTTTGCAAAACAAATGCACTTGAGTGGAGTAGAATGTCTAAAATTCTCAAAACTTATGAGGAAGCCTCTGGACAAAGACTCAATCTTGAGAAATTAGCAATTTTTTTCAGCAAGAATATAGCACTTGAGAGAAAACAGGCTATTATCTCGGTTTCTAAGATGGTGGAAGCTAAAGTGTTTGAGAAGCACCTTGGCTTACCCTCATGTGTTGGAAGGAACAAGCTAGCATCATTTAGACCAGTTCTGGACTCTATAAGGAACCGTATGCAGAATTGGAAAGTTAAATTCATTTCAAAGGCTGGAAAAGAAGTGTTATTAAAATCAATAGTCCAAGCAATACCTACATACTGCATGAGCATTTTCAAGCTGCCAAAAACTATTCTCAATGCCATTAACAAGCTTATGCACAAGTTTTGGTGGGGCAGTTGAGAAAATAAAACCAAGACTCAGTGGTTGCCATGGAAACTACTTGGAAAGAACAAGGCAGAAGGTGGATTAGGTTACAGAGATTTTGAACATTTCAACGTTGCTTTACTGGCCAAGCAGGGATGGAGACTAATACAACAGTCACAATCTCTAGCAGCTAAGGTGATGAAAGCTAAATACTTTTTCAGGACTGATTTCCTAAATGCAAAACTGGGCAGCAATGCTTCATTTCTCTGGAGGAGCGTTTTGGAAGCCAGGAAGGTGTTAGAGGAAGGATTGATATGGAGGATTGGTAATGGGGAAGGGGTTAGCTTATGGAGAGACAAATGGATCCCTCAACCGACCACATTCAAAGTGCAGACCTCTTTAGATCAGAGGCATGCACTCTGGAAAGTCAGTAATTTGATTGATGAGCATTCTAAAACTTGGAACCTATCGGTTTTGAGGAGCATATGCATAGAAGAAGACATCAGTAATATCTGCAAGATACCTATTAGTTGGTGTGGCAACCCAGATAAGCTCATTTGGAGGTGCTCCAAAGATGGCATGTTTACTGTCAAGAGGACATACCATCTGTTGGGCACAATGGAGCAGTATCCATAGGGGCAAAGTTCTGCTCAACCCAACCAGAAGGAAGTGTGGCCCAAAATATGGAAGCTGAAGACCTCAAGTGCTGTTAGGATGTTTCTATGGAGAGCTACTCACGAGTCTTTACCAACTAACCTCAATCTCAAGAGGAGGAAAATTAAGGAAGACCCTTCATGCCCCATTTGTAGACAGGAGCCAGAATCTGTTATGCATGCATTATGGTCATGTTCTGCAGTGATGGATGTATGGTCTGTCAGTTCTAGAGGACTTCAGAAAATGAAGGTTGGGTTCAAGTCATTCAAAGAAGTAGTGGAACATGTAATAGCAATCCTCAGTGCAGAGGAAGTTGAGCTGTTTGCCTGTACAGCTTATCATGTGTGGAGGAGAAGAAATGTTTTTTTGTTTGAAGAAAAGTTTGAGAACCCATCTCGGATAGCTCAAGCAGCTCTTCAATTGACTAAGGACTTTAAAGAAGCCAGTTACAGTGAGCAAGTTAGTTTGGTTTCTAGAAGGCCTGCTGGTACAGATTCCTGGAGTCCTCCTCCATTGAATGTCTATAAAGCAAATTGGGATGCCTCAATAGACCGAGTACATAGCAGAATGGGGGTGGGGGTAGTGATCAGAAACTGGGAAGGAAGGGTAACAGCAACTCTGAAATCATCAAGGAGTATATTTCCTGATGCCAAACTTGCAGAAGCAATGGCTGCACTAAGAGCAGTCCTCTTATGTAAACAGTTAGGCATTTCAAGAGTACTATTAGAAGGGGATGCTCTCAATGTGGTTAACGATATCAACTTAGAGACAAAGGACTGGAGCTCAGCAGGGCTGATTATCCAAGACATCAAGGCTGAACTTCAGAACTTGGAGTATGGATCGGCTCAGTTTATATCTAGAAACTCTAACTGTATTGCTCATTGTTTAGCTAAGGATGCACTAAAACTCTCTTAGGATAGCATAACTATGGAGGGAGTCCCTCTTTGTATCCAACACTTGCTAAATTAATGATGAAAGCTCGACTATTCAAAAAATAAAAAATATATGTGGCTATGTGTTTCCTTCTCTGTAAAGTTAATTTTAAGAGTTCGTTTAGTTACACAGATAAGATGAAAAACTTATAAATAATAATAAGATAATTTATAGATAATAATAAAATGATTTAAGTTAAACCAAAGGCAAGTCAATGAAATTAACAAGCTTTAATTCGTTGGCATTTTCTTTTTTGGTAGGCGCTATTGTACCATGTGTTTTCTCCTCTGATCTTTTCCAAAGGCAACGTCCACGAAATTAGCAGTACTGTTAGCTTTAATTCCTTGTCATTTTCTTTTTTGGTAGGCCCTATTATACCATGTGAACTAGAAATTAGTACCACTGCCTTTTCCTTGGATTTTCTTTTCCCACAAACCCACTACTTTGAT
Source organism: Juglans regia (assembly GCF_001411555.2). NCBI lineage: Eukaryota > Viridiplantae > Streptophyta > Magnoliopsida > Fagales > Juglandaceae > Juglans > Juglans regia. The sequence continues at coordinate 19,488,700 of NC_049905.1, read as the reverse complement.
TCCTTTCTCAGTACCGAAAAATAATTGCAGCCATAAAGAGACAATGTTTTTCAAAACATAAATAAAAGGTATTTTAATTTGTAAAATAACAATATTGTTTTATAATCTTATTTTCTTAAAAGAGGATTATAAAAAATTTATACAATAAATTTAATAAATTGATATCAATTTATGTGATCGTCAGATATATTTTACAACAAAAATATAATTACAATTTAAAGCATCATATTAAATTACGTAATTAATATATAAATTTATATTTATATACAAAAGATTTCTATATAAGAGTCGCAGTTCTCTTCGTAAAGAAGTAAATTTGGTAAGAAAAATGAGTGTTCTTTATATTTCTTTATATATGATTAATAAAATGATCCTTAGATGATTAGTAAACTATATATGATTAGTAAACTAAGTCGGAAAAAAATGGTAGATTTCATGAATCCTTGATTAGTCATATTAATATATATATATATATATATATATATTGTTAGATATTATTAATTAAACAAAATAAATTATTTTGAGTATTTTAAATAATAATGTGATGAGAGTACTCAATTAAATAGAATTATGAAAAATGCTACTCATCATCCTAATTCTTATCATCTCATGATGTGGTATTAGATGATTGGATATTATTTACTATATTTCATTTGTGAAACTATCATCTAATATTGTCATATCATGAAATAATGAGTGGATGATGAGAATATGGATGATGATGAATATAATTTTTTTTATATAAGATATTAAAAATTCTGTTGATTAGTGATGCCATAAGATATTTTGTAGTTAATGTTTAATGGAGCTAAACTTATTAATTATTTTAACTTTTATTAAATAACATATCATTGATTTGTGCTAAGATGAAGAGGTCGATCTGTCCAATGGCTCATAAAGATAGAAACTATATATCAATCACTATTTACTCATACACCTCACATATATAATATTTTTTTTTCATAAGGTATGAGATTGTTTTTCATAAAGTGTGGGGTGTGAATAGTGACTGATGAAAAAAAAATTTCGGGTCATAAAATTAGATTACTGGTCATTGACATGACCGGGTGTAATTGGGTGGTGTTGGACCATTGTTGTAGGAAGGACGTTTCAATCTTTTATATTGATATATCACACGTTTGATAAACGAAAAAAAAAATAAAAACTTAAAAAATTATATATAGTATGTAATTATGTGAAGAAGATGAATACAATTTTTCTTTTCTTAAACATAGTGCGATGAAAGTTCAGAATGTCAATTATTTTCGAACCAATTGAATATTCGCTGTATTATCGTGATTAGTATTTTTTTAACAAGAATTATTCATGAGAAATCAGAAAAGGAAAAGAAAAATTATCATCAACTCCTGCTCCTCTACTACTCCAATAGTATATATTTGGTTTATTTTTATGTCTAATTTCTTTCCGAAATTTCCTTTTACATTGAAAATATCAAATATACCGTTTTACGGTTGAGAAATGATATTTACAATTATAGAGTGTATAAACGTCGTGCATTTCTTTTAAAAAAATGGAGTAAACATGAGACCTATATAAAAAATAATAATTTTTTAATAATAGACCTCATTGTGTTTTCAAATGAGTGTATGGCGCTTGCACAATCCATGACTATATCTAGTAATATTATTCTTTCTGGTTACCAACGTGATGCACGCCCCCTTGTAGCAAATTCAAAGGCCGCCAATATACACCTTCAAGGCTAACATCAGCACGTGTAAATAATATACGCGCTATAAAATGGACTCTGGTGTTTCGGATTTGCTAGAACAATTAACCTTCATCGACCCTCCACTATCGACACATAAGCCCCATGCACCGATACAATGCCGCGTGGCACATCTTAACACACAAATTTTTTTTATTTTAAATTTAACTAATATTTTTTTTAAAAAATACACATTTTAATACTTCAAATATCATCTCTCAAATGACAATTTTGGAAGCACAACTCTTTATACCAAGTGGCTATGTGCTTCCTTTGCTATAAAGGAATGGACAGATGAAATTGCAATAGGAAATTGAAGTAAAAGTTTGGAGTATTGACAGATGGAGACATTGAATACATTTTGCCAAAAGGAATCCTTGACTCATTGGCATTAGCTAGGTGATGATGCTCAACAAGGATTTGTTGGCCTATCGCTCTCAAGCCTGATTATAGTTAAATTATCTAAATAAATAAATAAACGGCCGTCTGCCACATGCGACCTTGGCCCACTGAAAAGGACGCCCATTCCCAACTTGAATTTCCAGTCATTTTTCATTTTACTATTTTTTTTTATTATTTAGAGAAATATCATTGATATTAGTGTTGGGATATTTTCTTCGGAGACTCAGAATTTGGAGCTAAGGATTGTGACGTAAATTTAGCTAATTAAAATTTACAATAATTCGTTAGATTAAGCATCGGTATATAAATTTGTTAAGTTACAATAATTAAGTTAAAGAACTTTTACATTATTTCTCATTCCTTTGTGAATATATAATGTGTATATTTTAATATTTTGTATTTCAAAATGAATTCAATTTAGGTTGATAGATGGATTTTATGTATTTTAATATATAGATGGTTGGAAATTATGAAAATAAATATAAATTGTATTTAAAAAATAAATATTGCATTACTAAGTAGATTAAAATAATAATAATAATATTTTATAATTTTACATGTACAGACGAAAGAAGCACAATCTAACTAGCTCAATATGAAAATATAAATGCTCTGTTTCTACTGAAGTTTAAACAATCTCAACTCATCTCATTTAATCTAACAATATTGAAACCGACAAAAAAACCACAAGCTTTTTATTTCTTTTTGTATATTTGAGGAAGCTCAATATGACATTACCCATATTTTTATTTCCTATCATCCCAGATTTTTTGTAGTCTTTATATATATTTGAGGAAGCGGAATATTAACAAGTAAATTGGCTAAACATAGATGCATGTACCTTAGGGCTTAGTGCGTTCGTGCGTGTGTGGGGAAATATTAGAATTAATTAGATCTCTAAATTTCCATATTCAAGATCACATGCTAGCTGAAACTCTTAATGCCCTCTTTCTATCTCAACTTATCTCTTCTCATTTTATCTAATAATATTGAAAAATTTAAATAATATTAAAAAATTATATTCTAATAATATTTAAGAAATGATAGTTGCAGTCGTGAGTGTGCAAGCGCCGCATAATCACTTTAAAAAAAGTGAATAAATATGAGATCCACATGAAAACAAAATTAATTTTTTAATAGTAGACTCCATTCTTTTTCAAAGCGACTACTTAGCACTTGCACACTTCACGACTGTATGTAGCATTACTAATAATATTTTATTCAACTTTCATCTCATCTCATTTCATTTATGTAACCACACGAGTAAATCTTGCTTAAATATACTGACCGGTGGTTATTGTTAATTACTATCTGTTCATTGTTCTCTTCCATCATGTAGTGCCAACCTCTAAGCATATATATAATTAAGGACATAATTTGGAAATCAAATTCGCCTCACAGCAGAAGAACTAATATTTTTATACAAGTATGAATTTCATTTACAATCCCCACGGCCCCACTCTGTTTGGCCTTATTTTTTCTTTTCTCTTACTTATACACTACAACAAAAGAGGTTTCTAGGATGGGAAACTATGACTTCTTCCCAAAACATATTTTAGGATGAAAAAAAAATCGTCCTAAGGTCGTCTCAATATTAGTGTCTCAAGAGGTTTTTTAAGAAGAAAATTTAAATTTCGTCTTAAAAATATTTTTTGAGACAAAATTGAGCAAAATCATTCCATAGCGTTCGAACGAAAGGTTTTTTTGGAACGATTAAATTTCATCCCATATTTCCAGTCGAACAGTAGAATCATTATGTCCGACCGTGAAGTAAGTTTTTTCTTTCCTATATATTATTTTAGTTAATGTGAATTTGTGTTTTTACAACCCATATCAAAGCACATCTTTGGATTTAAGGATACCTTAAAGAATATATAAATCAAGGTGAGAAACACAACAGACAACTGCTTCAGCCTTTGTAGAAGTCAAAATCCGAAAGCTCTCTGGAACTTCGAAGCAAATGATCCGCATTGATAAAACTAAGATAACATAGAGTCAAGACAAAATAAATGTTATTTACGTTACATATATATATAGAGTCCAGACAAAATAAATGTTACAAACTTGGAGGGTCTTTCCTGCTATAGAACTTATAAGTAAGTAAGGCTGGCCTAGGTTACCAAGATGACAGTCTCATCTCATATAATCATTGTAATTTTTTCAAATTCTAATACAAAATATAATAAACAATTCAACTTTTCCAAATCTCAAAATAAAAATTATATTCTAACAATATTTTATTCAATTTTTAACTTTTACTCATCTATGTAACTTGGATCTTCTAGTATTAGATTTGAGACTCAGATATCAAGATCTCGATAATTATGATCCGAGACATATATTTAGATCTCTATTATTATGAACTGAGACCATATTGGTATCAAGATTTTGGAGTGAAATTAACTTGGGTGTAAAAATGTAGCCGGTATCTTTTGTGTAGTCCCCTCAATTTGGGTGTAAAAAGGATGGTTTAGTTAATAAAGTAAGTTGCCTTGCACAATTTAGGAACGTGATAATTCTCATCTCTCTCTTCCAAAAGGCATCGTCCATGAAATTATAACCACTGCCTTCCTTGGGCATTTCATTTTTGGTAGGCCCTAGTGGCTACAACTATTCCATGTGGCTATGTGCTTCCTTCGTTGTAAAGTTAATTTTAAGAACTCGTTATATAAATAAGATGAAAAATCTATAAATAGTAATAAGATAATTTATAAACAGTAGTACGATTTGAGTTAAATGAAAGGCAACGTCAATGAAATTGACGAGCTTTAATTCCTTGGCATTTTTTTTTTGGTAGGCCCTATTATACCATGTGAACTTGATTTTCTCATCTCTTATCTTTTCCAAAGGCAACGTCCACGAAATTAGCAGTACTGGTAGCTTTAATTCCTTGTCATTTTCTTTTTTGGTAGGCCCTATTGTACCATGTGAGCTAGAATTAGTACCACTGATTTTTCCTTGGCATTTCTTTTCCCACCAAACCCACTACTTTGATTCTTTTCTCTAGAGGTGGGTAGCGGGCCCCGCCCCCATCTGCCCCGCCCCTCATGGAGAAGGCATAGCGGGGACAAGATGACGCTAGCGGGGCCTCGTCCCACCCCCCGCTCCGCTCCATGTATAAATTTTTTTTATTATTATATATATTTATATATATATATAAATATATTGTATATATATATACACAATTTATTAAAGACTTGAAATAGTCATTTTGGGTCTAAAAAATTATTTTTAGATCAAAAAAAATTTTTTAGACCCAATGTATTGACCTAGGTGGAGTTTTTTCCCCCGTCCCCCAGCACCGGGGCAGGGGAAAATGCCCCACACCCACTTGGTGCGGGGAAGGGTACCCCCGCCTCACACCAAGCAGATATCAACCCTACCTTTCTCACTACTGAAAAATAATTGCAGTCATAAAGAGAACGTTTTTCCAAACATAAACAAAAGGTATTTTGTAAAATGACAATATTGTTATAATCTTATTTTCTTAAACGGGGAATATTTAGGCTACTTAAAAATTTTATACAATAAATTTTATAAATTGATGTCAATTTATGCGATCCATCATATATATTTTATTTTTTTTCTTCAATTTGTTTTTAGTTTTATTATTCTTAAACTAATTGAGTTATTCTACTTATCATTCATATATCACACATTTGATAAAAGAAAAAAATAAAAATTTAAAAAATTATATTTAGCGTGTGATGTGAAGATGATGAATAATTTTTTTTTTTTCTTAAAGATATTGTGATGAAAGTTCAGAATGTCAATTATATTCGACAATTGAATATTCATTGTATTATCGTGATTAGTGTTTTTTTAACAAGAATTATTCATGAGGGATCAGAAAGAGGAAAAGAAAAATTATCATCAACTCTTGCTCCTCTACTACTCCTATAATATATATTTTGGTTTATTTTTACATCTAATTTCTTTCCGAAATTTTCTGTTAGATTGAAAATATCAAATATACCGTTTTATAGCTGAGAAATGATATTTGCAGTTATAGAATATATAAACAGCATGCATTCTCTTTTTAAAAAAAAAAGTAAATATGAGACCCACATAAAAAATTAATTTTTTAATAATAGATCTCACTATTTTTTTAAAAAAAATGTACGACGCTTTCACAACATATAACTATATCTAGCAAAATTACTCTTTCTAGCTACCAACGTGATGCACACCCCTAACATCGGCACGTGCAAATAGTATACGCACTATAAAATGGACTCTGGTGCCTCAGATCTGCTAGTTACAGCCTTCATCAACCTTCCACTATCAACACATAAGCCCCATGCACCGATACATGAATGCCGCATGACACATCTTAACACACAATCTTTTAAGTTTGAAAAAAAATTGAGTCCGAAAATAATTTTTTACGTAGATGATCTTAAATTTACCTAATATTTTTTTTTAAAAAAAATACATATTTTAATATTTCAAATATCATCTCTCAAATGAAAATTTTGGAAGCACAACTCCTTATACCAAGTGGCTATGTGCTTCCTTTGCTATAAAGCTCATTTAAAAGGAATGGACAGATGAAATTGCAATAAGAAATTGATAGATGGAGACATTGAATACATTTTGCCAAAAGGAGTCCTTGACTTCTTGGCATTACATAGGATTTGTTGGCCTATCGCTCTCAAGCCTGATTATAATTAAATTATCTAAATAAATAAATAAACGGTTGAGAGGCGACGTTAAATAAATACATTCCGCCCATCACATGCGACCTTGGCCCACTGAAAAGGACGACCATTCCCAACTAGAATTTTCATTTTTTTTTTAATTTAATTTTTTTATTTATAGAAATATCATTCATTATGTCTATGTTTAGCAAGTGAAAGTATCTCAAATATTCTTACTATTATTTTTTATTTTATTATTATTTTTTACTTATTTATTACTTTTCACCTACTTTTTACTACTATTCAATATTTTATTATTATTTTTTCATTACTTTTTTACTACTATTCACAAATATTCTCAACACTTCTCAACATTTTTCACTATCCAAACAATTTTTCAACTCAGAATTTGGAGCTAAGCATTGTGACGTAATTTTAGCTGAAATGTCCCTTAAAACTTCCACCTTAGATTAAACATTGGTATATAAATTTGATTATGAGCTACAGTAATTCAATAAATGTGTTAACTTACAGTAATTAAGTTTAAGGAATTTTATATTATTTCTCATTCTTTTGTGAATTTATTATGTGTATATTTTAATATTTTGTATTTAAAAATGAAGTTAATTTAGGTTGATAGATGGATTTTATGTATTTTAATATATAGATGGTTGGAAATTATGAAAATAAAAATAAAATGTATTTAAAAAATAAATATTGCATTAACTAAGTAGATTAAAAAAATATTATTATTTTATAATTTTAGAAAATGAGATGACTAATCAAATAATTCAAGTTTTGAAAAAAAGCCAAAAAATATTTTTCCAACGGAAAAATGATATAATGACAATTATTTCAGAATTTATCCCATTTTTTTTCCATTAATAATGAGATATCACATGGACCAAATTAGCCCTTACTTTGTGCAGAGATGAGGGTCCAATAATGACTCTTAAATGACTGCGGTCATTGACTTGACCTGGTGCAATCAGGTGGTATTGGATCAATGCAGTAGGCTGTTTCCCCCACATATACTCATTGCCAAATACCGATTGCAACCACATTTTACTCTCTGCAATCTCACCTTTCTTCATTTGCTTTTTCCCCTTTCAAAGAACAAATCATGACCGAATTAGTGGGTGGACTGTGGAGCAATCTTAAAGGGACCTATAAAACATGGATATTATATAGATATTGATAGGATTGCTACTTTTTCAACATCTCAATTTAAAAAAATTAACATATTTTAATGAAACTTATAAAATATTATTATTTATAACTCAACTAGACTCTTCTCAACGTAGCCGGTATTTTTTTTTATAGTCCACTCAATTTGGGTGTAAAAAGGATGGTTGAGTTGATAAAGTAAGTTGCCTTGCACAATTTAGGAACTTGATTCTCATGTCTCTCTTCCAAAGGCATCGTCCATGAAATTAGATAATTTTAAGAATTGGTTTGGTTATATAGATAAGATAAAAAAATCTGTAAATAATAATAAGATAATTTATAAATAGTAGTAAAATTATTTGAATTAAATCAAAGCAACAGTCCATAAAATTAGCAAGCTTTAATTCCTTGGCATTTTCTTTTCTCGTAAGCCCTATTATACCATATGAAGTTGATTAATTCTCATGCCATCTCTTTTCCAAAGGCGATTAGCAAAACTAGTACTGCTTCCCATGGCATTGATTCTTTTGTTGGCAGGCCCGTGGCCGGCTACGTGATAATTCCTTCTCTATGTTTTTTTTTTCTTCTTCTTCTTCCTCTTCTTCCTATAGGAAATAGACATAATTTCATTCATGAAATCGAAGTTACAACTGTGACTGGTCAATACAGAGAAAAAACTCATATTACAATCCAAACTACTCATCTATGGAAAGCTTCTCTGCACACAAATTTATTTGTGACGGAAATTGTCTTAACTACTAGGAACTCTCTACTAACAAAAATGGTTTGTTTGAGAATACCATTCTCTCTAAAAAAAAAAAAAAAAAACAGATATAACCATCTCCCCACCTCCAAATGAGGAGAAGGACTAGACCACCCCCCTCCTCTTCCTGCTATGGACAAAAGTCCAATAGTCTATTTCTTTTATTTCTCAATACAAACAAACACCAAAACTACATACACTTAAAAATACTGTAAAAAAATCGAAAATACATTGGCCAAGGCGGCTGTATTGGTGCGGCCGGAGTCGCTGGCGCCAGAAACGCCGCACGTGGCAGAGCATAAGCCTTCTCGCATTAGCGCGTGGAAGCCACGCGTGCGCAATAAGCCGCACGTGTGTGCTACACACCGCTTCTTTTGGCGTGGTATTCAGTAGTCTGGAAGACTGGCGACTTTAAAAAACCCATGGTGGAGTGCGTGTAGGACGTTGGCCACTGAAAATTCACAGGTCGGTGTTGCTCTGTTATTTGACCTGAAAAAACCAACAAAACAGAAAATACAACCAAGGGAGGAGACGAAACACAGGACTGGAAGGAGGGAGGGGTGAGGAGCCGGAGCTCCCACCCCCTGGCTGGTTTCGGTTTGGATGTTAGAGAGAGGTTGGAGGTTCTCTTTCGAAAAAATGCTAGGGCCGGTGTTTTTGACAGGAGTCTAATGCATAATTAGCATTACGCTTCCTTCACTATGTATAAAGCTAATTTTAAAGGATTGGACACATAAATCATGCATTTTCTTTTTTGGTAGGCCCTATTATACCATGTAAACTTGATTTTCTCATATCTGATCTTTTCCAAAGGCCAGCGTTGTATTCGGTAGACAGGAAGACCGGCGATTGAAAAACCCATGGTAGAGTGCGTGTAGAACGTTGGCCACTGGAAAATCACAGGTCGGTGTTGCTCCTTTATTTGACCTGAAAAAACCAACAAAATAGAAAACACAACCAAGGGAGGAGACGAAACACTGGACTGGAAGGAGGGAGGGGGTGGAGTTGGAGCTCCTACCCCCTAGCTGGTTTCGGTTTGGATGTTAGAGAGAGGTTGGAGGTTCTCTCTCTAAAAAATGCTAGGGCCGACGTTTTTCACAAGAGTCTAATGCATAATTAGCATTACACTTCCTTCGCTATGTATAAAGCTAATTTTAAAAGATTGGACACATAAATTAGGGCTGTGCAAACTTCCAAAAATTTCGACTCTGTCTAACTTCCGCTCCGATTTCGACGGAGCTAGAATGGTCGGAAATCAAAGTCAAAATCGGAGTAGTTCCGAATAAGTAGTCAGGAGCTCCAAACTCCGAATTCCGACTCCGATATTTTTAAAAAAATCAAGATGTAAAATGATGTCGTTTTACATATGGATTTAAAAAAAAAAAATTTAAACGACGCTGTTCCACTTAATGTGGAACGGCGTCGCTTCATCACACAGGGGGTCCAAAACGCAGGACCCCCTTCCCTTCTTCCTTCTTCCTTCTTCTTCTCCTTTTTCTCTGAACATCTCGGTCCCTCAGATCTCCGCGTCTCGCCGCCTCATTCCCTCTCTGCTGCTGTCGTTGCCTCTTTGCACCTCCGTAGTGTGCAACACTCCGTTCTCCTTCACTTCTCAGGCTAACCTCCGTTCAGTTTCAGCCTCTGGTAAGTTGTCCGATTCCAAGCCTTAAAATTAAATCAAGGAAATTTAATTTTAAGTTTTCTTTTTTTCCATGATGTTGGGTTGCCTAGAATTAGTTGTTTTGAGATTAATTGTTGTGATTCTTGTGAAGTTGTTGAATAAAAAAATATAAAATTAAAATAGGGTAGAATATAATTTTTTGATATTATTTTTACTTTAGTATTTGAAAAAATTGATTTTGTTTTTGTGTTTTTTATTTAAAAATTTGTGAATGTTGTAATGATTAGATGAAAAATTTTAAAAAATATTTATATTTGAATTGTGTTTAGATATTGAGATAAGATGAAATAGTTTAAAAGCTCTGTAAACCAAACAAGGCCTAAAGGAATATTGATCGACAGATCATAAATCATGCTATATAGACATTGGACATCGGAACTTGATTCTCGTCTCTCTTTAATTTCCAAAGGCACATCCTCCACGAAATTAGTACTTCTGCTTTCCTTGGCATTTCTTTCTGTTTTGGTAGGCCCTATTATACCATGTGAACTTAGATTCTCACATCTCTTTTCCAAAGGCAACGTCGTCCATGAAATTAGCAAGCTTTAATTCCTTGGCATTTTCTTTTTCGGTATGCCCTATTATACCATGTGAACTTGATTCTCATCATGATCTCTCTTTTCCTAGGACAACGTCAATGAAATGAGTACTAATGCTTTGATTCCTTTCTGATCACTGAAAAATAATTGAGAGACAATGTCTTTAACGACATTATAAATAAAAGGTATTTAATTTGTAAATTAACAATATTTTTATAATTTTATTTTATTTAAAGGGAAGTATGTTCTTCTTGATTAATTTGGGTAGAATATTTTTATGATTTTATTTCATTTTGTAAATTATTTTGGGTATTTTAAATAATAATGAAGTATACTTATTTATATAATGTATATGGTATGTTCTTCTTGATTAATCTTTTTTTTTTTTTTTCCAGTGAAAGGTGCATGCATGTTAGATATTTTTTAAACAAACTGGAGTAGTACTTACATGTTTGTTATAAGCGGTTTGTTGTAATTATGAAAATTATGAAAGTCATGTATTAAATGTGTTTTTTAATTACTCATCATTTATAATATTTCGATGCCAATCTTCTTTCACCGAAGTTGGCCACTTTAATAGGCCAAATTAAAGGCATCCGAAGCTATCTTTATTCGAGTGTCATGTTAGAATAAATAAAGCAAACATATAAAGAAAAGATTCCAACATTTAAAAGTCCATCTGCAGCACTGATAATACCATCACTGCAGTAGGCTGTCTCCTCTATTCTCATTGCTAAAGCTAATTGAAACCAGATTTTGCTCTCTACTCTTTGCAATCTCACCTGCTAATTTCTTCCCCTTTCAAAGAAGAAAACATGGCCGAATTAGTGGGAGGAACACTTCTCTCAGCCTTCCTTCAAGTATTATTTGATAGGATGGCATCTCAGGAGTTTGTTGATTTTCTAAGGGGGAGAAAACCCAGTAAAAAACTCTTGTCCGAGTTGAACAATGTATTGCTGTCTGTGGGAGCGGTTCTCGAAGATGCCGAGGACAAACAAGTTACTAATTCTAGTGTGAAAAAGTGGCTTGATGAGCTGAAGGATGCTGTCTATGATGCAGAGGACGTCTTGGATAAGATTGCTACAAAAGCCTTACAATCCAAATTAGATGCTGAATTTGGAACCAATATTTCAAGTAAGGTACGAAACTCCATCCACACTTCTCTTTTTTTTAAGAAGATAGAAGAAAGGATAAAAGGGGTACATGAGAGATTAAAAGATCTAGTAGGTCAACAGTATGTCCTGGGTCTAGTACAAGCTAGTACCATCACAAAGAAAGCATCTGAAAGATTGCCCACTACTTCTTTGGTACAAGATTCAGACATTGGTGGTAGAAATGATGATAAGGATGAAATAATTAATAAGTTACTTCATGATGATGCTAGTGACAATGAGATAGGTGTGATTGCCATAGTAGGCATGGGGGGAATGGGCAAGACCACCCTTGCTCGGCTTGTATACAATGACAAAACGGTCCAAAAGCATTTTCAGCCTGTAGCATGGGTTTGTGTTTCAGAAGACTTTGATATGTTTAATGTAACGAAAACAATTCTGGAAGCAGTAACTTCTTCAACCAGTGATATTAAAGATCTAAATCGGCTTCAACTTCAACTAAAGGATAAATTGATGGGAAAGAAATTCCTAATCGTCTTGGATGATGTTTGGAATAGGAATTACACTGAATGTGAGATATTAAGCAACCCCTTTAAATCTGGGGCACAAGGAAGTAGGATCATCGTAACAACGCGCGATGTTGGTGTTGCATCAGCCATGCGTGCTTTTGAAATCCATCATCTAAAGGAGTTACAAGAGGAGGATTGTTGGAAACTATTTGCAAGACATGCATGTCTGCATGATGCTAACTCCTACATGCATTCAGAGTTTGAAGAGTTAGGTCGACAAATTGTTGAAAAATGTAAAGGTCTACCTTTAGCAATAAAAACAATTGGGGCCCTCTTGCGATCCAAAGTTGATGTTAGTGACTGGAATGAGGTTTTGAATAGTGAGATATGGAGTTTGTCAAATGAAATTCTTCCTGCTCTAAGATTAAGCTATAAACACCTTCCCTCATTTATAAAACGGTGTTTTGCTTACTGTTCAATATTTCCAAAAGACCATCCCATCAAGAAAGATGAATTAGTTTTATTATGGATGGCAGAAGGTTTTCTCCACGAAATTGAAAACAAAACAATGGAAGCAGTTGGTAATGATTACTTTGACACTCTTGTATCAAGATCATTATTTCAGAAGTCGAATAAAGGTGAACTATGTTTTGTGATGCATGATCTCATCAATGACTTGGCAAAATTTGTGTCTGGTGAATTTACATTTAGGTTGGGGGTTGATACCCCTTCTCATCTAAATGTTAACAAGACTCGTCACGTGTCATATGCTAGGGGTTTTTTGGAGAACTTAAAGAAGTTAGAGGCTTTTCAAGAAGCTACGCAATTGCGTACATTTTTGGCATTACAATCGCCAGTATATTGTTACTCCACAAATAAAAAGTTGTTGCGTGATTCATTGCCAATGTTAAGTTGTTTGCGGGTGCTCAACCTATCTAACTACAACAAGATGTGCGAGTTGCCTGAATCAATTGGAAAAATTACACAGTTACGTTATTTGGACATTTCTAGTACGGCAATTAGAAGGTTGCCTGATTCTTTATGTAAGTTGTACAATTTGCAAACATTGAGGTTATCTGGTTGTGGAGATATTGAAACATTGCCAAGAGACATGCAAAAACTCGTTAATTTACACCATCTTGATTTGACTGATACTCCCCGCAGAATGAAGATGCCGATGCATATGGGCAAACTAAAATTTCTCCAGACATTAACCAAATTTGTCGTTAGCAAACGCACTGGATGTAGCATTAGAGAATTGGGAAAGCTTGCAAATCTTCGAGGAACACTTTCTATCTTGGATCTTGAAAATGTTGAATCTTTCAAAGATGCAGAAGGTGCATGCTTGAGGAATAAAATGGACCTTAAAGAGTTGGCATTAAACTGGAAAGCAGGTTCAAATACTGAGATTTCAGAAAGTCAAAGAGATGTACTCAACGGTCTGCAACCACATAGAAACCTGAAAAGTCTCACTATAAAGGACTACATGGGTGGAAGTTTTCCTAATTGGGTAGGGGATCATTCCTTCTCTAATGTAATGTCTATTAATTTGGAAAACTGTAAATATTGTTGCAGCTTACCAGCACTTGGGCAGCTACTCTCTTTACAAAACCTCACTATTATTGGTTTTGATGGAATTGTAGCAGTGGGTGAAGAGTTTTACGGTAGTACTGGTTCTTCTTCTATTAAGCCGTTTGGGACATTGAAATTTTTAAAATTTGAGCAGATGTTGAATTGGGAGAAATGGTCTTCGTTTGGTGATGAAAATGAAGGAGGAGCTTTCCATCGTCTCGAGAAGCTTTCTATTCGGAGATGCTCAAACCTAACGGGAGATTTGCCCATTCATCTTCCTTCTTTGGGTATCCTTGAGATTATAGACTGTCCGAAGATGCTGGCTTCACTCCCAAGGGCTCCAGCTATATGTGAATTGAAGCTGAGAAATTGTAGGGAGGATATATTAAGGGAACTGCCAATTCATGTTACGAAGGAGCTCACAATTGAAGGATTTGATGCAGCGGATATGGGTGACTTTTTCTCGCATATGTCTCTTCCAGTGGGTGGTCTAACCTCTACAATAAAAACTCTTGAAATAAACAATTGCAAGAAGTTAGGGCTCCCAATAAACTTGGACTATTCATGCCTTGAAGTTTTGAGATTGTTCGATTGCGATTCTCTCCGGTCCATTCCAATGGATTTATTCCCAAATGTTAAGGATCTGGAAATCCAAAGGTGTAAAGATCTAGAATCTCTTACAGTTGCAGAACAACATCAACATGATTTAGTGGCCTTGTCGTCTCTAAGTATCGAACAGTGTTATAATTTTGTGTCATTTCCGGGAGGAGGATTGCACGCCACCAACCTTGGATTCTTAAAGATCGGAAATTGTGAGGGTTTGAGATCGCTACCTGAGAAGATGCACATGCTCCTTCCATCTCTTACTAAATTTTTGATAATTGAGTGTACAAATATTGAGACGTTTCCAGAAGGGGGCTTGCCTTCCAGTCTGAATGTACTTGCTATTTGTGGTTGTGAGAAACTTGTTGAGAGTTGGATGGGGTGGAGTTTGCAAAATCTTGCCTCTCTTAGATATTTGGAAATTACCGGTAGATCGAAATTAGATGTGGTGTCTTTTCCGGAGAAGGGGTTGCTTCCCACAAATCTGATCAGTCTGGTCCTTAATAAATTCTCAAATTTGACGTTGTTCGACAAGAATGGGCTTGAGAACCTCACCTCTCTTAAAAGTTTGCATATCAGTGACTTCCAAAAGCTAGAGCGCATGGCACTTCAACGCCTCACCTCACTTGAAAATTTGACAATCTGGGATTGTCCAAAGCTGGAGTACTGCTTGTTAGAAGAGGGGCTTCAACACCTCACTTCCCTTTCTACTCTAGAGATCGAGTCTTGTCCTTTATTAACGAAGAGAAGGTGGTGGGAAAGAAGAAAAGGAAAAGAATGGCGACGCAAGTTTGTTCACATTCCCAACATAACACTTGACGGAGAATTGATTGAGTACTGAGCCAACCAAAAGTCTGCATATGATCAAAACATGGGTACGTTAGGTATTTACTCTTTGATAGATGTAATACCATTTTGATCTCGTTTAGCTTAATTTGCTTAGACGTAGTTTGCCACCGATGCCAGACCCTAATTTTGTGAAATTGTTTGAAAAATAAATATACCCTAATTTTTAATCATAATATATTTTATAAATATAGAAAATGACCACCCAAAAAAATTTATAATCTCGGCCATATGCTTTGCAAAATTATATAAAATTCCAATATATTTAGAAATATCTCTCCAATTTAAGAGTGTGCTCTCACCAAAATTAAATCAAAACTAAGTTAAGAGAAATAATAAACTTATAAATATAGATCCCAAAGTTTTTTGTTATACAATATTAAGAATACAAGAAAAATCATTTAAGATCTCTATTATAGTATTATATATGCTTAATGTGACACGAAAACATCTAGAGTTTACATGAAACAATAAAATAACTTACATAGTGACATTCTAAAAGATTACATGAAACAATTTATAACTTACATACTAGAAGATTTGACCCCTCCGGGGGGAAAAATTGCTATTAGTGAGTATCAAATCTTTTATTTAATTTTGAATAGAAAAAACATTTTTGATATATCATATTTAATATTCTCCATGTGACACTTTTTTTTTCACTTTAATTTGTAGACACGTGATATGGTCAATGTGGGCAGGAGTAAATTGACATTGAAATCACGAACAATGATTGTTCACCTGCACTGAAGGTTTGCCTTGTCGAATTGTAACACGTCGGAAGCTGAGATATTAGCAGAGAACGAGTTTGAGTAGACGACCGGACGTGAAAGTAGTTGGAGTTGAATAGAAGTTGTGTCGTTTTACTAAGTGGAACTTGAACTTTGTGTGACCATGTTGTTTTGGAATGCTAGAGAACTTTCCGTTTGGCTTTTAGGGAATTTTTTCTTTTTCTTATTGTTCTTTTCGTTTAAGCTCCAATGCTTTTAACATTTTTCCGATTTCTAATGAAACATTATAATCTTGATTGTAACAGTTTGAGGATATTTTTCTGCTTTGTTTGGTTTCTCCAATGATTCTTTTAACATCTGGAAGGAAAAATATCAAAAGCTGTTATGGCTTCATGTGATCTATCATATCTACTTTACAATAAAAATAATTTTATAATTTGACAAACCACATGAATCTACATCAGTTTACGGAATTACTTTTATGTAATCTCTTTGTGGCTAAAGCATTTCTCTAAAATTATATGACCTCAATTTCTCAAAACCTCAACTTCACTTGGTTGTGAGTAAGTTATTTGAGCTTACACTTGGGATTCGTTTGGGAATAAATTTCATCTCATTCCATTTTAAAATTTCTCATACTTTCCTACTCAAATGCAAATACATTTCAATTTTAAATTTTTAACTTTTTCATCTGATCATTATAACTTTCTCAAACTTCTAAATAAAACACAAAAAACAATTCAACTTTTTAAAATTTTAAAACATAAAGTATGTTAAAAAAATCATATTTTGACAATATTGGAACTTTATAATACCCATAGTGTTTATAATAAACGCTGGTTTCTTATTCATTTATTTGATTGGTTGCAAATTAAATGGAATGAATAAAAGGAGAAATTCATACATATGTAGGAGCTCAATTACAATTTTTTTCCCAAGAAGAATGTATTTGTGACGTTAACAAATTCAGCGTATATGAATTTCTTTTACTGCGATTCATTGGCATTTGCTAAAAGATTATAAGCGCCATCAAAACCAAATAATTTGCAACTACAAAACGGCGCCGGCAATAATAGTTTCTACGGCAATATTTTTACATTTACGGCACCACTACTTAGCCGCAAATATGATTATTTACCATCTACTCGGTCTTTTTTGCGGCAAAAATATAACCCGTTTGTGAAGACCGATGTCGCTGCAGATATTTATCATTTGCGGCAACAAATCTATATGCGACACTAAAAAGGGCGCATAGATTATAATACTTCATTTATGGCAATATGTTTAAATTGTGGCACCAATACTTAGCCCCAAATGTGATTTTTTTCTACCATCTACTCCATCATTTGGGTCGAAATTGCAACACATTTGTGGTGACAAAATTTGCCAAAATTTATGACAAAATTGTAACGCAATTGCCCACATGCTCTATCTTCATGTGTAATTACCCGCCTCACAATCTTAACATGCTAAAACAAAATAGAAGGCAACTGTTCTCAGAAAGATGTCACGCTAAGTACAGAAAATTATCATTACGATCTAAAGCTGCTGACAACTACTACGAAATGCAAGTGATGAAAGGATGATTGATATTTTGGAATGCAAACTTGAAGAACAATCGGTCAGTTGTAAGGGAATTGAAAAGAATCATATCATTACTACCCATGGCTCTGCATTTTTCTTTCTTTTTTCTAGCTAATCATCACCCTTGGCTAGGTTCTTTTTTTTTTTTTTTTTTACAAGACCAGAATAACAAATATTTCCACCGAACTAGAACAATATGAAACTCTAAATGCTCTGTTTCTACCGAAGTTTAAACCATCTCAACTCATCTCTTCTCATCTCATTTAATCTAACAATATTGAAGCCGACAAAAAAACAAAAGAAGCACAAGCTTTTTAATTCTTTTTGTATATTGGAGGAAGCTCATTTAATACTTCAAATATCATCTCTCAAATGACAATTTTGGAAGCACAACTCCTTATACCAAGTGGCTATGTGCTTCCTCCTTTGCTATAAAGCTCATTTAAAAGGAATGGACAGATGAAATTGCAATAGGAAATTGAAATAAAAGTTTGGAGTATTGACAGATCTAGACATTGAATACATTTTGCCAAAAGGAATCCTTGACTCATTGGCATTAGCTAGGTGATGATGCTCAACAAGGATTTGTTGGCCTATCGCTCTCAAGCCTGATTATAGTTAAATTATCTAAATAAATAAATAAACGGTTGAGAGGGGACGTCAATGCATTAATGCTTGTATTCCGTCCACCACATGCGACCTTGGCCCACTGAAAAGGACGACCATTCCCAACTTGAATTTCCAGTGTTTTTTTCATTTTACTATCTTTTTTATTATTTAGAGAAATATCATTGATATTAGTGTGTTGGGATATTTTCTTCGGAGACTCAGAATTTGGAGCTAAGGATTGTGACGTAAATTTAGCTAATTAAAATTTACAATAATTCGTTAGATTAAGCATCGGTATATAAATTTGTTAAGTTACAATAATTAAGTTAAAGGAATTTTACATTATTTCTCATTCCTTTGTGAATATATAATGTGTATATTTTAATATTTTGTATTTCAAAATGAAGTTAATTTAGGTTGATAGATAGATTTTATGTATTTTAATATATAGATGGTTGGAAATTATGAAAATAAAAATAAATTGTATTTAAAAAATAAATATTGCATTACTAAGTAGATTAAAATAATAATATTATTTTATAATTTTACATGTACAGACGAAAGAAGCACAATCTAACTAGCACGATATGAAACTCTAAATGCTCTGTTTCTACCGAAGTTTAAATCATCTCAACTCATTTCTTCTTATCTCATTTAATCTAACAATATTGAAACCGACAAAAAAACAAAAGAAGCACAAGCTTTTTAATTCTTTTTGTATATTGGAGGAAGCTCAATATGACAATTACCCATATTTTTATTTCCTATCATCCCAGATTTTTTGTAGTCTTTTTATATATTTGAGGAAGCGGAATATTAACAAGTAAATTGGCTAAACATAGATGCATGTACCTTAGGGCTTAGTGCGTTCGTGTGTGTGTGGGGAAATATTAGAATTAATTAGATCTCTAAATTTCCATATTCAAGATCACATGCTAGCTGAAACTCTTAATGCCCTCTTTTTATCTCAACTCATCTCTTCTCATTTCATCTAATAATATTAAAATACTTAAATAATATTAAAAAATTATATTTTAATAATATTTGAAAAATGATAGTTGCAGTC
Organism: Juglans regia; assembly: GCF_001411555.2. Classification (NCBI taxonomy): domain Eukaryota; kingdom Viridiplantae; phylum Streptophyta; class Magnoliopsida; order Fagales; family Juglandaceae; genus Juglans; species Juglans regia. The sequence continues at coordinate 19,469,150 of NC_049905.1, read as the reverse complement.
GTGAGTGTGCAAATGTCGCGTAATCACTTTGAAAAAAATGAATAAATACGGGATCCGCATGAAAGCAAAATTAATTTTTTAATAATGGATCTCATTCTTTTTCAAAGCGACTACTCTACGGCACTTGCACACTAACGACTATATGTAACATTACTAATAATATTTTATTCAACTTTCATCTCATTTCATCTCATTTACATAACCACACAAGTAAATCTTGCTTGAATTGACTGGTGGTTATCGTTAATTACTATCTGTTCATGGTTCTTTTCCATCATGTAGTGCCAACCTCTAGGCATATATATAATTAAGGACATAATTTGGATATCAAATTCGCCTCACGGTAGAAGAACTAATATTTTTATACAAGTATGAATTTCATTTACAACTCCCACGGCCCCACTCTGTTTGGCCTTATTTTTTCTTTTCTCTTACTTGTACACTACAACAAAAGAGGTTTCTAGGATGGAAAACCGTGACTTCTTCCCAAAACATATATTAGGATGAAAAAAAAAAACGTCTTAAGGTCGTCCCAATATCAATGTCTCAAGAGATCTTTTAAGAAGAAAATTTAAATTTCGTCCTAAAAATATTTTTTGAGACAAAATTGAGCAAAACCATTCCATAGCGTTCGAATGAAAGTTTTTTCTGGGACAATTAAATTTCATCCCATATTTCCAGTCGAACAGTAAAATCATTATGTTCGACCGTGAAGTATGTTCGTACACATACTTATGAATGGTCGATCGAAATAAATTCGTTCAAAGGTGTTAACATAAAAAAATGTTCAAACGTTAAATTTAGTGTTCGAACAGACAACTATGTTGGGATGCATTACGTTGAATGTTCAATCGGATTATGATACAATCGAATGATTTACTAAGAGATGATGTTCGAACTTAGATTTCATGTTCGATATCGTCAATAACAGAGGGCAACTGCACTTGAAATGCCCAAGACACGAGACATGATCAATATGAGCAGGAGAAGTAAATTAACAGTTGAAATCACCAACAATGGAACTCAAGAAAGGATCAATGGATTAGTTTGCCAAAATCCAAAATTGAAATCGTTGGACAATAATGGACTTCAATACCTCACCTCTCTTGATTTCTTAGAGATCTATGACTGCCCTAAGCTGAAGAACATGTCAGAAGAGGGGCTGCCCCCCTCAATTTCTATTCTAAGATCAGAAATTGCCCATTGCTGAACAATTGGTTGCAAAGGGGAAAAGGAAAAGAATGGCGCAAGATTGCACACGTTCCCCTACAAATTGATTGACGAAGATGTTGTGATCGACTTAAGCAAATGTCTAGAAAAACATTTGAAAAAATTTCTGTTGGAGTGTTTCGGATGTATAATTACTTGTTCATTGTCCTATTCATATAGTCATTTTCTTTGTCATATTTTTTCATGTTTTGTCCGTCCGGAATCAAGATTTGCAAGGTGTTTGGGTTGCTTGTCGGGCAGTGGCATGCACCTTTTAGTGTGGATCATTAGGAGTTTTTTCTTTCCTATATATTATTTTAGCTAATGTGAATCTGTGTTTTTACAACCCATATCAAAGCACATCTTTGGATTTCAGGATATCTTAAAGAATATATAAATCAAGGTGAGATACACAACAGGTAACAACTTCAGCCTTTGCAGAAGTCAAAATCCGAAAGCTCTCTGGAACTTCTAAGCAAATGATCTGCATTGATAAAACTAAGATAACATAGAGTCAAGACAAAATAAATGTTATTTACGTTACATATATAGAGTCCAGACAAAATAAATGTTTCAAACTTGGAGGGTCTTTTCCGCTATAGAACTTATAAGTAAGGCCGGCCTCAGTTACCAAGATAACAGTCTCATCTCATATAATCATTACAATTTTTTTAAATTCTAGCACAAAATATAATAAACAATTCAACTTTTCCAAATCTCAAAATAAAAAGTATATTCTAACAATATTTTATTCAACTTTTAACTTTTATCTCATTTCATCTCATCTCATCTCATCTATGCAACTTGGATCCTCTAGTATTAGATCTGAGACCCGAATATCAAGATCTCTATAATTATGATCCGAGACACATAGACCAAGATCTCTATTATTGTGAACCGAGACCATATTGGTATCAAGATTTTGGAGTGAAATTAATTTGGGTGTAAAAACGTAGCCGGTATCTTTTGTGTAGTCCCCTCAATTTGGGTGTAAAAAGGATGGTTTAGTTAATAAAGTAAGTTGCCTTGCACAATTTAGGAACGTGATAATTCTCATCTCTCTCTTCCAAAGGCATCGTCCATGAAATTAGAACCACTGCGTTCCTTGGGCATTTCACTTTTGGTAGGCCCTAGTGGCTACTACAATACCATGTGGCTATGTGCTTCCTTCATTGTAAAGTTAATTTTAAGAACTCGTTATATAGATAAGATGAGAAACTTATAAATAGAATTAAGATAATTTGTAAACAGTAGTATAATTTGTAAAGTTAATTTTTTTTTAGTTTTATTATTCTTAAACTAATTGAATTATTCTACTTATTATTTATATATCACACATTTGAATAATAAAAAAAATTTTAAAAATTATATTTAGTGTGTGATGTGAAGATAATGAATAAAATTTTTCTTTTTTTAAAGATATTGTGATGAAAGTTCAGAATGTCAATTATTTTCGGACAATTGAATATTCACTATATTATCATGATTAGTGTTTTTTTAACAAGAATTATTCATGAGGGATCAGAAAAAGGAAAAGAAAAATTGTCATCAACTCTTGCTCGTCTACTACTCCTATAGTATATATTTGGTTTATTTTTATGTCTAATTTCTTTCCGAAATTTGCTGTTAGATTGAAAATATCAAATATACCGTTTTATGGCTGAGAAATGATATTTGCAATTATAGAATATATAAACATCGTGCATTCTTTTTTTAAAAAATAAGTAAACATGAGACCCACATAAAAAAATAATTTCTTAATAATAGATCTCACTATTTTTTAAAAAAAAGTGTACGGCACTTTCACAACACATAAGTACTATATCTAGCAATATTACTCTTTCTAACTACCAACGTGATGCACGCCCCCTAACATCGGCACGTGCAAATAGTATACGCGCTATAAAATGGACTATGGTGCCTCAGATATGCTAGTTACAGCCTTCATCAACCTTCCACTATCGACACATAAGCCTCATGCACCGATACAATGCCGCGTGGCACATCTTAACACACAATTTTTTATTTTGAAAACAAATTGAGTCCCTCGTTAAGAAAATAATTTGTATGTAGATCTCAAATTTACCTACTATATTTTAAAAAAAATACACATTTTAAAAATTCTTAAAAATTCTTTACAAAAATTTTTAAAAATAATGTGTCCAAACTGTAAATAAAGTGTGACTCTTTACATGTAGCACATAATCTTAAATAATTGAATTAGATGTTAGTTCACAATCATCAAGATTAAAAGAGTACATAAGATTGATTAGTAAATAGCCGAATTATTATGAGATTTAAATTATGTTAAAATTTTTAATTATTTATATGGTTTTACTCTCTTAAAAATATTTGGCAAGATTTCATCATTTATTTAATGATGAAAGATTAGTATTTTATAAATTAAAGTTAATTTTCAATGTATGATATGATATTTCTATTTTAATTATCTATTTTAAATTAGTTTATTTTCAATGTTTTAACCTTCACCGTTGGATCAAATCTAGAAAGGGTTGCTGACAAAACTAGAAGATTAAAACCGTAATGACAAATCAAATAAGAGTGACTGACAAAGTGCAAATGGAAAAAGTAAAACACAAAAAGTAAGGCTAAAATCGTAATAACACCTAGGTACCAAGGGTGGCATTGATGGAATAAAAATGTTAAACAAGAATTACTATTCATTATTATTGGGGGAATATTGAGAATATAAATAGATTACTATTTGTGGCTGTGATCCTTAACCCCCGATATAAGTTGGCCGTTCTAAAATTTTGGATAAATTCCATCCTCGGGGTAGTGAAGGCTGCAAAGTTTATTAGAATGCTAAAAAGTGACATTGATGACCTATATAGTCACTACAACAACAACCTTCATCCACAGCTGGTAGCTCCTCACATTAGAGGCTGACGGGGTCGATAGCTTTCTTAGATGATACTGACCCATCCGGAGAGGTTACAGGTCATCTTATTATCCAGCAGTATCATCAACTCATTGCAACGAGGAATATTATGCAGTGTACATATGAGGTTGAACGATATTTTATGGAAGCTGTCGAGGCACCTAGTGGTGTATTAATTCTTGTATTAAATTATCAAAATAAATAAATAAACGGTTGAGAGGCGACGTCAATGCATTAATTCTTGTATTCCGCCCACCACATGCTTACCTTGGCCCGCTGAAAAGGTCGACCATTCCCAACTTGAATTTCCAGTCTTTTTTTCATTTTAAATTCTATTTTTTTATTTATAGAAATATCATTGATATTAGTGTTGGGATATTTTCTTCGGAGACTCAGAATTTGGAGCTAAGGATTGTGACGTAATTTTAGCTAAAATGTCCCTTAAAACTTCCTCCTTGGATTAAACATTGGTATATAAATTTGATTATGAGCTACAGTAATTCAATAAATGTGTTAAGTTACAGTAATTAAGTTTAAGGAATTTTATATTATTTCTCATTCTTTTGTGAATTTATTATGTGTATATTTTAATATTTTGTATTTAAAAATGAAGTTAATTTAGGTTGATAGATGGATTTTATGTATTTTAATATATAGATGGTTGGAAATTATGAAAATAAAAATAAAATGTATTTAAAAAATAAATATTGCATTAACTAAGTAGATTAAAAAAATATTATTATTTTATAATTTTAGAAAATGAGATGACTAATCCAATCATTCAAGTTTCGATAAAAAGCCAAATTAGCCCTTGCTTTGTTTGTGTAGAGATGAGGGTCCAATAATGGCTCTTAAATAACTGCTGGGGTCATTGACTTGACCTGGTGCAATCAGGTGGTGTTGGATCAATGCAGTAGGCTGTTTCCTCCACATATAGTACTCATTGCCAAATATTGCTTGCAACCACATTTTACTCTCTGCTGGCTCTTTGCAATCTCACCTTTCTTCATTTGCATTTTCCCCTTTCAAAGAACAAAACATGGCCGAATTAGTAGGAGGAGCACTTCTCTCTGCCTTCCTTCAAGTATTATTTGATAGGATGGCATCCCGCGAGTTTGTTGATTTCCTAAGGGGACGAAAACCCAGTAAAAAACTCTTGTCCGAGTTGAACAATGTATTGCTGTCTGTGGGAGCGGTTCTCGAAGATGCCGAGGACAAACAAGTTACAAATTCTAGTGTGAAAAAGTGGCTTGATGAGCTGAAGGATGCTGTCTATGATGCAGAGGACGTCTTGGATAAGATTGCCACAAAAGCCTTACAATCCAAATTAGATGCTAAATTTGGAACCAATATTTCAAGTAAGGTACGAAACTCCATCCACACTTCTCTTTTTTTTAAGAAGATAGAAGAAAGGATAAAAGGGGTACATGGGAGATTAAAAGATCTAGCAGGTCAACAGTATGTCCTGGGTCTAGTACAAGCTAGTACCGTCAAAACGAAAGCATCTAAACGATTGCCCACTACTTCTTTGGTACAAGTTTCAGACATTTGTGGTAGAAATGATGATAAGGATGAAATAATTAATAAGTTACTTCCTGATGATGCTAGTGACAATAAGATAGGTGTGATTGCCATAGTTGGCATGGGGGGACTGGGCAAGTCCACCCTTGCTCAGCTTGTATACAATGACCAAAAGGTCCAAAAGCATTTTGACCTTGTAGCATGGGTTTGTGTTTCAGAAGAATTTGATATGTTTAAAATAACGAAAACAATTCTGGAAGCAGTAGCGCCTTCTTCGACCAGAGATATTCAAGATCTAAATCAGCTTCAACTTAAACTAAAGGAGAAATTGATGGGAAAGAAATTCCTATTGGTCTTGGATGATGTCTGGAATAGCAATTCCACTGACTGTGAAATATTAAGCAACCCCTTGAAATTTGGGGCACAAGGAAGTAGGATCATCGTAACAACGGGCGATGTTGGTGTTGCATCAGCCATGCGTGCTTTTGAAATCCATCATCTAAAGGAGTTACAAGGCGAGGATTGTTGGAAACTATTTGCAAGACATGCATTTCTGCACGATGCTAACTCCTACATGCATTCAGAGTTTGAAGAGTTAGGTCGACAAATTGTTGAAAAATGCAAAGGTCTACCTTTAGCAATAAAAACAATTGGGGCCCTCTTGCGATCCAAAGTTGATGTTAGTGACTGGGATGAGGTTTTGAATAGTGAGATATGGAGTTTGTCAAATGAAATTCTTCCTGCTCTAAGATTAAGCTATAAACACCTTCCCTCATATATAAAACGGTGTTTTGCCTACTGTTCAATATTTCCAAAAGACCATCCCTTCAAGAAAGATGAATTAGTTTTATTATGGATGGCAGAAGGTTTTCTCCACGAAATTGAAAACAAAACAATGGAAGCAGTTGGTAATTATTACTTTGACACTCTTGTATCAAGATCATTATTTCAGAAGTCGAATGAAGATGAACTATGTTTTGTGATGCATGATCTCATCAATGACTTGGCAAAATTTGTGTCTGGTGAATTTACATTTAGGTTGGAGGTTGATAGCCCTTCTCATCAAAATGTTAAAAAGATTCGTCACGTGTCATATGCTAGAGCTTTTGAGGAGAACTTTAAGAAGTTCGAGGCTCTTCAAGAAGCTACGCAATTGCGTACATTTTTGGCATTAGAATCTTCAACACCTTGTCGCTACGCAACTAAAAAATTGTTGCATGATTTATTGCCAATGTTAAGTTGTTTACGGGTGCTCAACCTATCTAACTACTTGAATATATTTGAGTTGCCTGTATCAATTGGAAAAATTACACAGTTACGTTATTTGGACATTTCTCGTACGGCAATTAGAAGGTTGCCTGATTCGTTATGTAAGTTGTACAATTTGCAAACGTTGAAGTTATCTCGCTGTAGAGATCTCGAAACATTGCCAAGAGACATGCAACAACTTGTTAATTTACGCCATCTTGATTTGACTGAAACTCCCCTCATAATGGAGATGCCGATGCGTATGGACAAACTAAAATGTCTCCAGACATTAACCAAGTTTGTCGTTAACAAACGCACTGGGTGTAGCATTAGAGAATTGGGAAAGCTTGCAAATCTTCGAGGAGCACTTTCTATCTTGGATCTTGAAAATGTTGAATCTTTCAAAGATGCAGAAGGTGCATGCTTGAGGAATAAAATGGACCTTAAAGAGTTGGCATTAAACTGGAAAGCAGGTTCAAATACTGAGATTTCAGAAAGTCAAAGAGATGTACTCAACGGTCTGCAACCACATAGAAACCTGAAAAGTCTCACTATAAATGACTACATGGGTGGAAGTTTTCCAAATTTGGTAGGGGATCATTCCTTCCCTTATGTAACGTCTATTCATTTGAAAAACTGTAAATATTGTTGCAGCTTACCAGCACTTGGGCAACTACACTCTTTGCAAAACCTCTCTATTGTTGGTTTTGATAGAATTGTAGCAGTGGGTGAAGAGTTTTACGGAAGTACTTGTTATTCTTCTATTAAGTCGTTTGGGGCATTGAAATTTTTAAAATTTGAGCAGATGTTGAATTGGGAGAAATGGTCTTCGTTTGGTGCTGAAAATGAAGGAGGAGCTTTCCATCGTCTCGATGAGCTTTATATTCGGAAATGCGCAAAGCTAACGGGAGATTTGCCCATTCACCTTCCTTCTTTGGGTATCCTTGAGATTATAGATTGTCCGAAGATGCTGACTTCACTCCCAAGGGCTCCGGCTATATGTCAGTTGAAGCTGATAAATTGTAGGGAGGATATATTAAGGGAACTGTCAATTCATGTTACGAAGGAGCTCAGAATTGGAGGATTTGATGTAGTGGATATGGGTGACTTTTTCTCACATATGTCTCTTCCAATGGGTGGTCTACCCTCTCCATTAAAAACTCTTGGAATAAACAATTGCAAGAAGTTAGGGCTCCCAATAAACTTGGACTATTCATGCCTTGAAGTTTTGGAATTGTTCGATTGTGATTCTCTCTAGTCCATTCCAATGGATTTATTCCCAAATGTTAAGGATCTGACAATCCGAAGGTGTAGGGATCTAGAATCTCTTACAGTTGTAGAACAAGATCAACATGATTTAGTGGCCTTGTCGTCTCTAACTATCGGAGAGTGTTCTAATTTTGTGTCATTTCCGATAGGAGGATTGCACGCCACCAACCTTGGAAAGTTAGATATCGGGGATTGTGAGAGTTTGAGATCGCTACCTGACAAGATGCACATGCTCCTTCCATCTCTTACTGAATTTTCTATACGAGAGTGTACAAATATTGAGACGTTTCCAGAAGGAGGCTTGCCTTCCAGTCTGAATGAACTTCATATTTTGAATTGTGAGAAACTCGTTGAGAGTCGGATGGGGTGGAGTTTGCAAAATCTTGTCTCTCTTAGAGAATTGATAATTTCCGGTGGATCGAAATTAGATGTGGTGTCTTTTCAGGAGAAGGGGTTGCTTCCCACAAATCTGACCGCTCTTGGGATTATTGAATTCCCAAATTTGACGTCGTTCGACAAGAATGGGTTTGAGAACCTCACCTCACTTTTAGGGTTGTTAATCGCAGACTGTCCAAAGCTGGAGTGCATCTCAGAAGAGGGGCTTCAACGCCTCACCTCACTTGAATATTTGGGAATCCGGAAATGTCCGAAGCTGGAGTACTGCATGTTAGAAGAGGGGCTTCAACACCTCACTTCCCTTTCTCATCTATGTATCATTAATTGTCCTTTATTAACGAAGAGAAGGTGGTGGGAAAGAAGAGAAGGAAAAGAATGGCGGCGCAAGCTTGCTCACATCCCCAAAAAAATAGTTGACTGGGAATTGATTGAGTGAGCCAACCAAAAGTCTATGGGTACGTCAGGTATTTACTCTTTGATAGATGTTATACCATTTTGATCTCGTATGTTTACTTCGAATTGATTGAGTGAGCCAACCAAAAGTCTATGATCAAAACATGGGTACGTTAGGTATTTACTCTTTGATAGATGTGATCAAAAAATTTTGTGAAATTTTTTGAAAAATAAATATACACTAATTTTTAATCATAATATATTTTATAAATATAGAAAATGACCACCCAAAAAAATTTATAATCTCGGCCATATGCTTTGCAAAATTTTATAAAATTTCAATATATTTAGAAATATCTCTCCAATTTAAGAGTGTGGTCTCACCAAAATTAAATCAAAACTAAATTAAGAGAAATAATAAACTTATAAATATAGATCCCAAAGTTTTTTGTTATACAATATTAAGAATACAAGAAAAATAATTTAAGATCTCTATTATAGTATTATATGCTTAATGTGACACGAAAACATCTAGAGTTTATATGAAACAATAAAATAACATACATAGTGACATTTTAAAAGATCACTTGATAGTTTCTTTGAAGCAAACAAATTCTAAATATTTCATAAAACATTATCGTCTAAAATATGAAACATATATTAAGACATTGTATTTTTAGAATTTTATTTCTACGTGTATATGGAAAATTATCGAGATGTGATTTTATATATAGTTTTTTTTTTTAATTTCAATGTGTCACACGTTAGAAAATTTGACCCTCCCCGGGGAAAAATTGCTATTAGTGAGTATCAAATCTTTTATTTAATTTTGAATAGAAAAAACATTTTTGATAATTGTAAAAGCGAGTGATCACTTTTTGTTTTTGTTTTTCATTGTCGTTGGTCGTGACACTTTTTTGCACTTAATTTGCAGACACGTGACATGATCAATGTGGGGAAAATGGTTGTTCATCTGCAATGAAATTTTTGCCTTGTGAAATTTTAACATGTTGGAAGCTGAGAAGAGTTGAGATGAGAAGCTGAGATATTAGAAGATATCAAGTGGAACTGGAACATTATGTGAAGCAATGTTTTGAAATGCTATATAACTTTCAGGATACAGCGATGTTTGGCTTAAAACTATTTTTTTTTTTCCATAATCTGTTTGGATTTAAGTCGTTTGCTTGTTCAAATTGCATTTTGCATATAAATAAGTTTTAGGGAGTTTGGATTTCCTCCAAGAATCCACTTGATTTAGAAACTCATGTTCTGCTCTAAATTGTAATGTTTAAAGTGATAAGAGACATATGAAGTGAATTCTACAATATCTCTCGAACAATTCTATCATAACAAATGAAGATTATAAAACCCACTTCCCGTGTCTTATAATCAAAGACTCAGGATGCAAAATTCAAAAGGCAAAAAGACATCCTATCCTTCCTGAAAATCAAGACTGGGAGAGGAAAATTTTATAAAGAACATCAATCTATAAATAACTCTACATTTACAGGGGCTATTTGTATGTAATTGAACATATATTCATAGCAACTGTACGCTATCCACACACACTGTCCTATGAATATGTGGCGGCAAGAGAGCTACTCCAATGCCTGGCTAAATACAGAATGATGACATTCTTAGAAGCACTCTCCTCACAACCTCACCAAGATACATTCCTGATATCATTTTCTCAAAACCCTGCATCCAAAAAGATTAGGTTTGAGTTGATCCCAAAACAGTAAGCAACAGAAAGGGTAAGCAATCGAACCTTACCTGGTCATTTGGACTAGAGCTATGGGAATCTAAGTCGGTGTCATAAGAAGTTCTCGGCAAAGGAGATGACCAGAAATTTCCCCATTCCATATTGATGACCTGATCAGAAGAAAGATGACTCAACATGAACAAGAATATACAAAGTAAATCACCTTGTCAGATGAAGAGTCAGATGATGTCTGCATAGAAACAAAAGAAAGGATACCATGCCTCCCGAAGTTGTGAGAAGCCCTTGACACTTGATGATAGCATCAGTCCGCTCCCAGTAGCAGGCATTTGTACCTGTACCAAATATCACTGCAGCAACAGTGTCTTCATCGTGATAATGTCCAAGTGCTAATGTTCCCACAGTATCATTGACCTGCTTAGAAAGATGAATGAAATCATGTTCAAAAAACCAGTCAGTCGCACAACTGTGGTAGTCAATAAAAAAAAAAGCCAATCACATGTCTGGCTGCACTCATGTCAATCTTATGCATGTCTCCAGAAGTTGAAAACAGTCAGTACGTCACCATTTAGGGTGTCATAACAACCATAGCTACAACCACAATTAGCTATTACTATTGATTGGCTACAAACCTTTTTATGATATAGTCACTATTGACTATATCATAACGAGCATAACTTATTAAAAAGGAGAAAAAGAATGCAACATAATGAGGTCATTAATGCTCAATATCCTTTGTGCAAAATATTACAGACATGTTATTGCATTTTTGTTCAAGTTATTACTCAAGCATGTCATCACATCCAACAATTTAAAATTTTTCAATCATGCCACCAATTAATTAAACGCTATTTGGTCCTCAATGCACAGTTAGAGACCAATACGACCCAAATTAGTCAAGGACGCTCAGGGAGTACTCACCAGTACTGCTACCCGCATATTCAGTCTTTTTCGGCTCATTGCTTGTTCTAAGCATTCTGTCACCTCCCTTCGAACCTGACAACCAGATAAAAAAATATACATATTTCAATATCTCACTAAAACAAATTATGAGAAATGCAGTATAATGTTCATATAGGATTATGCTAAAATTTGATATTGAAAGAACTGTTAAGACCACAGCTTAATTTGGCAAGAAGAGCCTAGCATATTCGCAATCAAAATTTAGCTTGACTTGAAACTACTACGATTCCAATTCCTGCATCAACAGAAGCATCTAGGCAATCAACTTTCACAAAGTTTCCCATGATTATGGATCACTGGGAAAAGTACATGAAATTAACCTGACTAACCATTTCTTCAATGTGAAACCCTTTTGTCCATTTAATCAGAATGCCCGATGAAACAGATCTTTGCTTCACTGGAAAAGAGAATGTAAATCCGAGTTCCCCTCTTCCGCTAACTAGAGTTTTGGAACCATCTTCTCCTCTATCAACAAACTCCTTTATATTAAATCAAAGAGGTTCTGCAGGAAATAAAAGCACATAGTAGCATAGCATCAACACATCATAATATTTCATAGTAGTTCTAAATATAGATACAATATTTGAGTTACAAAGTCAATGACCTCACTAGTGCTGGTCATCAGATGTGGGGGAACGGCTTGTTCCACATGCGGTTCCAGGATTGAGGACCTTTGACCTCCTAGCTGAACCCGCAAGACCCTAAAATTAGTATCCCCAACATCTAGTGCATAATAAGTTCCTTTCTCACTCCTGATGAAAAAGGTAATGTCAATTTTACCATGGTATTAAATACAAGATCTTGACAGTACCACCCGCTCATAAAGCGATCAGCGATGGGAACAATATGGTCATTGCATGCATCATGACAAACAAAACCAATGCGGACATTAAAGCAATAAAATCATGTTATATTACTCCTTCAAACATCAATCCTGAACCAAAGTTTTTTTATTGTAACTGAATCCTGAACCAAAATTATGTCTTAGATGAAGCAAAATGGCACCTATAAACAACAGAGAACTCAGGGCAAGACAGAGCCCCAAATTGCAATTTGATCAAATGAAAGGCTAGTGCACGATCAGTTAGTGGCTTTTGGAATCTAATGCAGTATTCCTATGAAACTTCTCTCACATTTACAGACCATATTCTTAGCTTTTCCAAACAAAACATTCCCATATAAGTGGACGAATTAATCACAATTTTGGAATGTCAAACTGACATATACAACTGTATTGAGTATATATCTAGATTGGTAAGGTGAATGACTTCAAAACATCCCAATCTTAAAAGCCATGAAGAAGTATCTCCTAAAAGAACCTACCAAATACATCAAGAAGACCAGAAATAGAGTAAAAAGATAGCAAAAAGACCTGCACTTCTTTGGAAAAAAAAAAAAAAAAATCCAGAAAGATAGAGAATTTTGAATAAAAGAGCAGCAGAAAAAATAAAATGAAACAACAAAAAATGACAAATTCGCAACGAAACCAAGACAAAAGTTCAATACACAGGAGAAAGTGACAATAGAACACCGCTAAAGTGAACTTGGGAGAGAAAGCAAAGAATATATAATGTCACAGGAGTGGAGTTACTCGATCGATAAACAACAAAATTATTACAAAGAAATAGTGACAAAACTGTTACGGGAATCAAATAGAGACGGACTTCGATACAATAAAAGTAAAAGGGAATCATAGAGAAATAAAAAGCCCAAAAGGAAACACAAAAGTGTAAAAAGATGACAAAAAGATCAAAACAACAGTTAAACCAAAGCGATGAAAGAACCATTATCAAATTCCAGAAAAAAATCTTGTCAAAAAGGATAGAAAGATTCAAGAAAGACTAAGAAAGAGACCATTCAATCCTAAACCAAATGAGCTCGCAACCAAACAACAGCGATAAAAAAAGATAGCCAAATAAGATTATGTGATTACCCATTGGGGAGACGATCGACGAAGGTGAGCAACATTTTGAGCTTGGAGCCACCCTCGGAGGCTAGGCCAGCATGCATCTCCACGGCCATGGCATCCACCACCTGCTTAAGCTTCCCAAACGGGGTCGGGCACCTTTCCTCGAGCTCCGCCAGCACCCCCAACACTCTCCTCCTGCTCCTTACTCTTCTCCCCACCACCACCGACGCAACCGCGCACGCCGCCACCACCACCGTCACCTCCAACCCCAACACCATTAACCTGTAATGGCTGGAAGTTAGTTAGGAAGTTAGTTAATAAAGGGGAATCAGTCAAGAGAGATGAGGGGTTTAAACGGAGAGTTTTATGTTTAATGAAACGGTGAGTTTTTTTAAGTATAGGATGAATAACAGTTTTAACTGAAATGGGGTTAAGGCGGCGAGTTTGTTACATTGCAATACGGGGCATTTTGCCACTCGAGTATTATAAATACTGAGTGCATTGTAAATACTGGGGTGGAGAAGTATCAATAAGAATTTGTCTGGAGGTTGGAGGTTCCTCGAATGCCTCTTCCAAGAATCAAGAAGTGATTCTTGGGTTTTTCTCAATTGTGTTCTTGTTTGTTCTCTGATTTGATATTCTTCTGCAGTTACTCTTACATTCTGGTTGTTCTACATTCTGGGTAAATTCGCTAGTTTACTCATAACAATTGGTATCAGTAGTACTTGATTCTGTGATGGCAGAAGGCACGCGTGGAGCTCTGAAAGGTCAGCAGGATGGATCCCAGAAGTAGCAAGAAATGGTTCATAGACAGTTGGAGAACCATCAACAAGTTATTACTGCAATGTCAGCAAGGTTAGAACAAGTTTCTGATATGTTACTATCTTTGGTTGAGTCTTCTAGTGTCAATACAAATGAACCTAGAGGTCATGAAGATAGGGTTATTCAGAGAAGCTTTCGTTTGGATTTTCCACGTTTTAGTGGATGTGATCCTGCTGGATGGGTTTTTAAAGCTAATCAATATTTTGATTTTTATCAAACACCATTCCATCAAAAATTAATGGTGGCCTCGTATCATATGGAGGGTGAGGCATTAGTTTGGTACCAAACTGCCTTAAACTCAGGTCAGTTCAATTCTTGGGAGTCATTGGTTATGGCAATGCAAGTGAGATTTGGGCCATCAGCATATGATGACCCAATAGAGACATTAACCAAGTTAAAACAGACAACATCTGTTGCTGTGTATAAGTCACAGTTTGAAGCCTTGGCAAGTAGGTTGATAGGCTTGTCTGAGAAGCATTTGCTTAGTTGTTTTGTGAGTGGCCTGAAAGATGAAATCAGGTTACCTGTGAGATGTTTAATCCAGTGAATCTTGGGGCTGCTTTTGGATTGGCAAAAATCCAAGAAGAGTACTTGTCAACTGTTAAAAAACCATGGAGAGGGGTTTCAGCATTGAGTGAATCTATGGTGGAAGGCAACAGATTCCAGAAACCTCCCTTAGTAGTTAAGAAGATTTTTTCTTCACAAATGGATGAAAAAGGGAAGAAAGGTTTATGTTACCGTTGTGATGAAAAATGGAACCCCACGCATATATGTAAGGCTCCCAAAGTGTATCTGTTACAAGTTGAGGATATTGTTGATAAAGCCTTAGAAACACAGGAGAAGGGGGATGAGACTGTAGTGACCAAGGAACAGTTGGTGACAGAAGCAGGAGAAGGGCTGGAGGTGTCCATTAATGCAATATCTGGTTGCTCTAACAATAATGCCATGAAGTTATTGGGAAGGATTGGAAGTTGTGTGGTTGAAATTTTAGTGGACTCTGGGAGTACACATAATTTTTTGGATCCATTGGTGGAACAAGCAGCAAAACTGAAAGTACATGATGATTTGAGGTTACAAGTGAGAGTAGCTAATGGTGACAAGTTGGTAAGTAGTGGTAGCTGTGAAGAAGTCATCAAGGTTCAAGGCTCAAAGTTTAGAATTCCATTTCATGTGCTAGCTTTGGGTGTTTGTGACATAGTATTGGGAGTTCAATGGCTAAAGACCTTGGGGCTAATCAGTTGGGATTTTAATTCCATGTCTATGAGTTTTACAGTGGGGCAATCCAAGATCACCTTACATGGGTTGAAGTCTGATGGCATTAGGCTTCAAAATGGAGAGGGCAGTTTGAAGTCTTCCTTGGTGAGACAGCAGGGTTGGTTTTTGCAGCTGAGAACTGAGGATCCAACAGAAAAACCTGGAAGTCAGGTGCAAGAGGTAGAAGAACTGTTACAAGGTTTCGAGCATGTGTTTGCTGAACCTGTGGGTGTACCTCCCATCAGGTCTTTCGATCATCATATTCCTCTTAAGGAGGGAACTGGTCATGTTTCAGTCAGACCTTATAGATATCCTCATTATCAGAAAACTGAGATTGAGAATATTGTTCAGGATTTGTTGAAATCTGGGGTGGTGAGGCCAAGTCAGAGCCCTTTTTCATCACCAGTGCTTCTTGTTAAAAAATCTGATGGTTCATGGAGGATGTGTGTGGACTATCGAGCATTAAATCAAGTAACCATCAAGGTTAAGTTTTCCATTCCTGTTATTGATGAGTTACTTGATGAATTATATGGAGCAACAATATTTTCCAAGCTGGACTTGAGATCTGGATATCACCAGATTCGAGTTAAAGATGTGGATATTGAGAAAACAGCCTTTAGAACTCATGAGAGCCACTATGAGTTCTTAGTAATGCCTTTTGGGCTTACTAATGCTTCTGCTACATTTCAAAGCTTGATGAATGATGTGTTTAAACCTTTTTTAAGAAGGTTTGTCTTGGTCTTTTTCAATTACATATTGGTTTACAGCAGGAATTTGGTGGACCATATTGCACATTTGAGATCAGTGTTAGAAGTTTTAAAGCAACATACACTCTATGCAAAAAGGTCAAAATGTAAGTTTGCAATGCATGAAGTTGATTATCTGGGACATATCATTTCTGGTTGTGGTGTTAAAGCTGATCCTTCCAAGATTGTGTCCATGATTGACTGGCCTATTCCAAGATCCTTGAAAGCTTTAAGGGGGTTTCTCGGGCTCATTGGTTATTACAGGAAATTCATCAAGGATTATGGATCCATTGCTGCCCCATTAACAGTGTTGTTGAAGAAAAATGCTTTCCATTAGACTGAGGAGGCATCTCAGGCTTTCCAACACTTGAAGAGGGCTGTTACTAATCCACCAGTACTCAAATTGCCTGATTTTTCTAAAAGCTTCACTATTGAGTGTGATGCTTCAGGCTTTGGGTTAGGAGCTGTTCTCATGCAAGAAAAATCAGCCTATTGCCTTTTATAGCAAGGCATTAAAAGGTAAGGCATTACTTTTATCCACCTATGAGAAAGAGTTATTAGCTCTTGTTTCTGCTGTAGCTAAATAGAGACCTTATCTTTTGGGTGATGTGTTTAAAATAAAGACTGATCAGCAAGCTCTTAAGTACTTACTAGAGCAAAGGGTTGGCACAGAAACTCAGCAGAAATGGCTTCTGAAGTTTATTGGCTACGATTTTACTATTGATTACAAAAGAGGAAAAGAAAACAAGGTAGCTGATGCTCTTTCCAGGAAGTCTGAAGAGCAGTCAGCAACCTTAGCACTTATCACTTTTCCTACCTCTCTTTGGGTGGAAGAATTAAAACAAAGCTATCAATTTTGTCCCATAATCCAAGACATCTATGAGAAGTTGCAACAAGGATCAGAGGGTCCTAAGCACTTTACACTACAACTGGGCTTATTATTAAGGAAAGGGAAATTCGTGGTGGTTTCAAATTCACCATTCAAGGCTAAAGTATTGCATCACATTCACAATAGTCCATAAGCTGGCCATGTGGGCTATCATAAAACATTACATAGGGCCAAGTTGGATTTCTACTGGAAGGGAATGCGCAAGGATATTAAGGCATTGGTTTGAGAATGTGAAGTATGTCAAACATGCAAACATGAAAATGTGCATCCAACTGGCCTCTTGCAACCTCTACATGTTCCTTCCTCACCATGGGCAGATATTTCCATGGATTTCATTGAGCGTTTGCCTTTCTTTGGTGGCTACAATGTGATTTTTACTGTGGTGGATAGATTCACCAAGTTTGGACATTTTTTTCCCTTGGCACATTCCTATTCAGCAAGTAAAGTAGCCCAGGTTTTCTTCTCTGGTGTCTTTAAGCTGCATGGGTTACCTAAATCAATTGTATCAAATCGTGATGCTATTTTCACTAGTAATTTTTGGAAAGAGCTTTTCAAGTTGCAAGGCACTTCCCTCAATTTCAGTTCTGGTTATCATCCTCAATCGGATGGACAAACTTAGGCCTTGAATAAAACTCTTGAGGGGTATTTGAGATGTTATACCAGTGACAAACCTAAGGAGTGGAGTTTGTGGATTCCTTTGGCTGAATGGTGTTACAACACCACTTGTCACTCTTCCATCAGAGTCTGTCCTTTTGAAGTACTTTATGGTTACTTACCTCCTAAATTGGTTTCTTATGTAGCTGGCACATCAGTCAATCCTGCAGTAGACCAACAACTTAAGTCCAGAGAGCAACTTTAGTTGATGCTGAGGGAGAATTTGCTGAAGTCTCAGAATAGAATGAAGGAGTTTGCAGATAGAAAGAGAACTGAGAGGGAATTTCAAGTGGGAGATTGGGTCTTTCTTAGATTGCAACCATACAGACAGAAAACTATCTCCTTACGCCACAATCTGAAATTATCTCCAAGGTTTTTTGGACCTTTTTAGGTTTTGGAAAGAATTGGAACAGTGGCCTACAAACTCAACTTGCCTCCATCTACAAAGATACATCCTGTGGTACATGTGTCATGTTTGAAGAAAAAGTTGGATCAAAATGTTATTCCACTTCCTACATTGCCTCCTTTGGATTCTCAAGGAAAAGTGCAACCTGAACCTGAGTTGATCTTACAAAGAAGGATGAAGAAAATCAGAAACCATGCGGTCACTGAAGTATTGGTGAAATGGTTAGGAGCTTCTATTGAAGATAGTACCTGGGAACTTCTGTGGACATTGCGGGATCGCTATCCCCACCTTGTGGGCAAGGTCCTTTAGTGGGGAGGATTAAATCCTTGTGGTCAAGGACTTTGTTAAGGGGAAGGGAATGTAATGGCTGGAAGTTAGTTAATAAAGAGGAATCAGTCGAGAGAGATGAGGGGTTTAAACGGGGAGTTTTATGTTTAATGAAACAGTGCGTTTTGTTAAGTGTAGGATGAATAACAGTTTTAACTAAAATGAGGTTAAGGCGGTGAGTTTGTTACATTGCAATACGGGGCCTTTTGCCACTCGAGTATTATAAATACTGAGTGCATTGTAAATACTGGGGTGGAGAAGTATCAATAAGAATTTGTCTGGAGGTTGGAGGTCCCTCGAATGCCTCTTCCAAGAATCAAGAAGTGATTCTTGGGTTTTTCTCAATTGTGTTCTTGTTTGTTCTCTGATTTGATATTCTTCTACAGTTACTCTTACATTCTGGTTGTTCTACATTCTGGGTAAATTCACTAGTTTACCCATAACATAACCTCCCCCCATCTACCGCCTCCGATCACTCACACCATCCAGATGTGGCACCTTTTGGCCTCCCTCATATGACTTCCCCAAAACCACGTTGTTTCGACATGCGCAAGCAGAGACAGCTCCCGCCGCCCTTTACCTTTCTTTGCCAGACTATCAAAGGATTGTTTGTTCCCATAAATTTCTTGATGCTCAAACAAATGCACTAAACAAAACAATAATGGTATATTTCTCTGAATTTAGGATGTTTTGGGAATGAATGTGTGTGTATATATATATATATATATGACTGTATCATTTATTTGATTGGCTGCAAATTAAATGGTATGAATAAAAGGAGAATCTCATACATATGTAGCAGCTCAAATACATTTTAAATGGGCTTGAAGTATGTACATAAAATGAGAGTAAACTCTAGGATGAATAAAAGGAGCTCAATTGATTGGTTGCAAATTAAATGGAATGAATAAAAGGAGAATCTTAGACATATATAGGAGCTCAATTACAATTTAAATGAGCCTGAAGTATGTACATAAAATTAGAGTGATTTGTATCTTCTATCACCATTAGAAATTAAGTTTTCAATATCGCTCTAATACTATGTTTTAATGCAGCTCAGCCATTATCTAGGAAGTAGTTTGTGAGACAATGAGCCAAACTACAAGAGGAAAAAGAATACATGGACGAGGTGGAGGCTGATGGAGGTTTGGACCTTCATTAGTTAGAGAAGAGTCACCATCACCACTACCAAATGCACGGACAATGAGAGACCACACTGACTCCTCCTCGGATGACCCAACTAATTAACCACCAGATGTGGTTTTTGGAAACTAAATTTCAAGATCTAATGGTAGAGGCAGGTACCCCCAATAGCTTCATACTTCTAAAAAACAACTTTGCTTATTCGTTTCTGGATTTTTTTAACCTATCATTCAATCTGTTATATGGTGTGCTTTTGTTCTTGGACACAATATATAGTATTGACATATTTGTTGTGAGATGGAGCTTTTAGTATCCATGAGTAAGAAACGTGGTCGTAGACAATCAAGGAGCACAAAATTTGACAACCTTCGCAAGATTGAACCGATTCCTTTGCTCATCAAGGACGAAGATACTAAAATCTCATGCAAGAACACGACTACATTTGTTTCAAGGGTCACATGGATAGTGACACATCATGCTGAAATGAGCTTCCATAGTTGGAAGGAAAATACTATTATGCCCACTCTATTTGACACTTCTATTTGACCGCTAGTTTTTTTTTATTATTATTATTTTATTTAGTGATTAAAGAAGTGATTTTAAATGTATTGATGTATATTTTTAATTTTTAAATGTATTTAAATATATTAAAAAAATGTGAAAAGAAAAAAGAAAAAAAAAAAAGAAAACTGTTTTACACTGGGCGATAAGCCCAGCGGTCAAGATGGGGCTGCAAAGTAGCCTTACCCTAGTTGGAATGATGTGCCCAATAATGAAAATGAGGAGCTTTGTAGTTGCATCCGAGTAAGAAAAGCTCATTTCATGCTATTAATTGAATGTGCATTATGAATATAATTAGAAACTTAATAATTATTTTTTTATAATCCAATCCTCTAGGTTGATTTTATAATACAATGGGAAAAGAAAAACCATCCCAAGACAATTACAAACCAATTATGAAATCGATTCAATTCCTTCCACTATGAGCTCCATATCCACAATGGTTATGAAAGTCATAAAGGAGCACTAGTAGGAGGAACCCAGCTGGTGGATCAAGCGGTCTAGTGAAAGTTATACATGAGATGGAGAAGTATGGAGTCCAAGGTAATGATGATGTCTTAATGATTTAAGTTTTGAATTCTTGATTTAAGCTTCCGTCTCTTATGGTTTTAGTAATATCAAATTGCTAAGAAATCGAGTCGTTTCCTGAAGGGGGGTTGTGTTCCAATCTTGAGAGACTTTGCATCAGAAATTGTGAAAAACTTGCTGCCAATCAGAGGGGATGGGGTTGCAAAATTGTACTTCCCTTGCATCATTTGAATTCGAGGGTAATTTAGAAAATGTTGTCTTTTCCAAAGGCAAGGTTGCTTCCCGCAAGTCTGACCAATCTTCATATCTTTGGTTTTCCAAATTTGAAATCGTTGGACAAGAATGGGATTGAATACGTCACCTTGCTTAGTAACTAGATCAGAGACTGCCCCAAGCTTAAGAAAGTGTCAGAAGAAGGGCTGCCCCCCTCAATTTCTATTCTTTTAATTACAAACTGCCATTTGTTGAACAAACAGTGGCTAAAGGGAAAAGGAAAAGAATGGCACAAGATTGCTCACGTTCCCAGTTTTGGAGAATGGTCATGGAATCTATTCCTTTAGTGCTAAATCATTCCAAATGGCATGTGAAAGAAGGAAATGTTTCCTTCTAAAGGGACAAGTGCATGGATTCAAGTCCTATTTGTGAGTATCATTGTATTGTTGATAATTCGAAGTTGAATATTAAGCAATGTATGGTGGAGACTTCTTGATTCAGTTTGTGGGACGGGAGTTATCAGACAGGATTTTGTCTAACATAGGGGGTACAAAATAGGACTCTAATATCTTGTTTTGGTTGGGTAACTTAGATGTTGAGTTCATAACTCGCAGTGCTTGAGGTTTTGTTCGAGTAGTGGCTCAAAAAAAAAAAAGTGGTCTGATTGGATATGGCATGCTGCTATGCCAAAAAAAATTTCGGTTATAATGTAGAAGGCTCTTTCACAGAGTCTGAGTGTGGATAATCGTATGAGGAGAATTGGAATTCCTATGGTGTCAAAGTGTTAGTGTTGTGAGGAGGGTGCTTTTGAAGATTTAAACCATGTTCTTTATCAGGGGAGAACAGTAGCTGCTATATGGAGGACTTGTTCTAATATTTTGGGTATTCCTTATGTTGCTAATAGAACGTGGTGAGAGCCGATGGAGGCATGGTTCAAACGCACAAAAAAGCTTCACATGTGGGGAACCTGATCATGTTGATTCCAGTCATTGTCACCTAGAGACTGTGGTGATGGTGCTGTACTACTCGAATTGAATGTAGAAGGGAGTCTATTGATTCTTTGTGGAGATCTATCAGGTATTGGTTCAGTTGGGTGGGAAGCAAGTTGAAGGATGCATCTCATTTAGCTCAGCGGGATATAGAAATACTCAAGGTGCTTCAGTTGGGGGTCAAACTTCCTAGGAAAAACATATCAGTGTAGTGTCTTGGCAGAAATCTAGTTCAGGTTGGTTCAAGTTGAACGTCGACGGCAGCAATCTTGGGAATCCAGGGGAGTCTGGTGTAGGTGGGATGTTGTGGAATGAGGAGCGGAGATTGTAGTTTGCTTTTGCAGCAAGCACTGGGATGGGATCAAATAATCAAGCTGAACTGTTGGCTTTATTATTTGGACTTTCTCAAATTCTCATATAATCATTATAACTTTCTCAAATTCTCACACAAAATATAATAAATAATTTAATTTTTTCAAATCTAAAAACAAAAATAATATTAAAAAGTGATATTCTAACAATATTTCATTCAACTTTCAACTTTTATTTCATTTCATTTTATATCAACTTATCTATGCAACTTGGATCCTCCAGTATTAGATCTAAGACCCAGATATCAAGATCTCTATTATTATGATCCGAGACCATGGTATCAAGATTTTGAAATTACGAGGGTTTTTGTGAATCGAAACCGCGCCAGAATCTCATAAAAAAGAAAAAAGAATCAATTCAATTGAGGCAATGTATATGCATGGTTGTGTGGCCTAGGGTGGAGAAACAAAAGAATTAATATGTATTATATATATATATATATATATTTAAAAAGATGCCAATTAGAAAAAAATAAACAATTTAAAAAAGAAGGGGAAACATATTTTGATTGTGTGATCTATCGTGGGAGAAGCCCATTGAATCTCTGAGTTTGTGGGAGATAAATTCAGGGGACCCTCCAGAGTGAGCTACAAAAACCCAAATTTCTTGTAGGTCAGTCCAAAAACAGGAACTGGATTAAAAAAAAAAAAAACCCATGTTTTCCTAAGTTGACCCATTTCTGGCATCTATGATTTAAGGCCACAAACAATTGGGATGCAATTATGCAAATTAAACTCTGAGTATTTCTCTAAAGTGCCCAATTTGCAAGATTGTGATTAGAACATCAATTTGTTGTTGGATTCGCTCATATTGCAAATTATTATGCATTGGTTTTGAGTTGAAATGAAATGGAACTTCTGTCTTATTGGTCTTTGTGGTTTTTTACAATAATAAAAGCTCTCTCTACTCCTCCCTCTCATCCACTCCTGCTACTCTACCATCATATGGAATTCGCGTCTTTTGATCTTCCAGAAACAACCTTCATCGTCCCTCCAGTGCCATGCTCACACATGAGCCCCATGCACCGGTACTATATATAGTGTCGTGTAACACCAATGAACCGCCAACGTCGATTATGTACTAATCTAGGCATTGACTATCGTTCCAACTCACATCTGACTATGTTCCTATTTTTCTTAAAATAGGACATGGAGATACTGGACATGCGTGCATGGAGATAGCATATCATTTTACGCTAAAAAATATCATTAGCGGCAAAATTCGGGTCGCTGCTAACCTTTGTCGCAAATGCTTCCATACGGCGATTTCAATACCGTACATTTCTATTGCGGCATATTTTAAATTTTGCGGCATTTTTCAATTGCCGCAAAATCCACCACAATATAACATCCGGGCCCAACACTAAGATCGCTTTTTAAAATTTTTGAGTTTATAGGTATGAAAAGCTAATTTGGGATTATGAGTAAATTTCTTTTAGAAAAGACTACGGGCTTAAGATTTTTATTTTGGCAGATATCGAATTTTATTGAGCTTGCCATGTTAATTAAAATCTTTAAATATTTTTGGGTCAGATGAAAAATCTTTTTATAGGCCAAGGAATTCATAAAACAAATATATTTCTTTTAGGATGAGTCGATGCCCAAAACTTAGCGAATATCCCATTTATTCTTTTATTCACTTCCAGTCATGGGCCCAAATTTTGAAATGGACCAAAAAGTCCAAGTCGATGAGATTTTCTTTCTGATCCCACTTCATGCACGTCTCTCCTTCCTGCTTTCTCTAGGGTTTTATCTGTTTCCTATATATATGTATAGAGCGGTGCTACAGTCACCAAAATTGTGTCCCAAATAAGATCACCGAATAGTGTATTTGAGTTTTTCATTTTTCATTTCTTTTTTTTCACGTATTTTTTTAATCATCACAAACATTAAAAAAAAAATTCACAACATCATTAAAAAACACTTTCTTAATCACTAAGTAAAAAAAATTGACTGCACCACCACCAAAGTGGCGAGAATAACCACCTGCATAGTGAACCGAAACTCCTCTGTTTTGGGTCCGAAAAACAGAGCAATTGGTTGCTCCTCCAAGCATGGCAGTTCCACTCTGCCAACCCTTTCGGACGTCTCCTCCGCGGTGCAAAGGGAACCCACTGTCCAGCATCTCAGCCACCCTAGCCACGGCTCACTCCCGATAAGTTCATGTCGCACCCCACGGCTTTCATTTCTGTATATTCTGGTTTTCTCCGTGCACTCTCTCTCTTCGTCCGTTCTCTCTCATCACTCTCTCTCTCTCTCTCTCTCTCTCTCTCGTGTTCAGCCGCTCAACTCGATAGTGTCTTCGCTGACCACCCAGTTCCGCCACGCTATGCTCTCTATCACGGGTCCTTTGTGCTCGTTGGATAAGCCACGCCACACGTCCCTTTAGTTCTAAATCAGTATGTGTTTTATTTTAAAACATGCGTTAAGTTTTGATTTCAGTCTATCAAACGATCGTATTTTGTTTATTTCCCAAAACACCTTTGTTAAAGAAACTGCTTTCACGTGGGTTGCAAGTTTTCCTTTGGACTTAGACTCTTGTGGGTTATATTGTTTTAGTATTTTAGGAAATTGATGAATTTAACAGAATATTTATTAAGTGATTATTGATGAAATTGAGAAGTGATGGTATTTTTAGAATTAAGAGAATTTTAGATATTTAGGAAAAATAGGTTATTTTAATATTTCAGGTTTAAGAATTGAATTGAAATTTGAGGAAGTTACATGACAATTTTATTGGTGACAATTGATTTTCGTTCAATATTGTTGTGGAGAATTTCTGATAAGTTAAGAAGTTCAGGTAAGTGGGGTTTCTATGCTAGACTTTGCATAAAAAGAAAGTGAACTGAGGTTGATTTATGAAAATGTGCATAATATATTTTTTTTTGAAAAAAAACGTGAAAATAATCTCAGTTAGTAAGAAAGAGAAAAGTATTTTCGTCATGACAGGTGTAGATATGAGCTAATTTTTGTGCATTCTATTTCTGATCTGAAAAAGAGCGAATATGAGTCTTCATTTTTGAAAGTTTTGTCTTAATGAAATAAAGATGTTCTGATGCATGAGATCTAAAAGTTTTGCTATGAATAAATGAAGATGTTTTGATTCTGTATATTTTGAACATGTGGAGTTATCTGAAGCTGTTCAGTATTTGGTTTTTGATATGATGTGACATCTGAAAACCTTGGCACGATATTCTGATTCTGTATTCTGATTAAAGTTTGATTCTGATGGTTCTGTTATGTTCTGATAAGACCCAATCACGGGTTATAATAATGGATACGGCATTTCACGGGTTATAATTGTGGTTTATAACCCTACCCATGGGAGTTAAACATGGTATACGGCCCAACCACATGTGATAATAGTGGATACGACCCAGTCACGGGTAATAATAGTGGCATACAACTCAACCATGGGTGATAATAGTGGATACGGTCCAACCACGAGTGATAATAGTAGATACAACCCAACCACGGGTTATAATAATAGATACGGCGCTTCCACGGGTTATAATTGTGGTTTATAACCCTACCACGGGGGTTAAACATGGTATACGGTTCAACCACGTGTTATAATAGTGGATACGACCCTTCCACGGGTTATAATGATGGTAGGGCTGTATAAGAAACTGTAAAATCAACCGAAACCGACTTAGAACTGGTCAGCCGGCAGTTGAATTTGGCAAAAACTGATGTCCAGCGATTCGGTCCCGATTTGAGCTTGGACCGAACTGCTAAACAGACTGATACTTGAAATGTTTTCTTTTTAAATTATACATATATGAAACGAAGCTGTTTCACTTAAGTGAGTAAAACGACGTCGTTCTGGATTAACGTTTGAAGAAAATATAAAGGAAACGGCACCGTTTAGCGTGTCGTTCCCTCTAGGATTTAAACACACGCACTCACCTTTCTTCTTCCTCATTTCTTTCTTTCCCTTTATGATTTCACACTAGTCACAACGCCACCCCACCTCTCTCTCTCTCTCTCTCTCTCTCTCTCTCTCTCTCTCTCTCAATGCATGGCGCACGCAGCCATCTCTTTCTCAGTGTCTCACGGCGCACCTAGTCGCAACCACCTCTATCGCCATCTCTCTCTCTCTCTCTCAAATCGCACCTCGCAACGTCATCTATCTCAAATCGCAGCCACCTCCGTCTCCACCGAAGACGCCGACAAACCAACCGGAGTTACGCCAAGATCGATGTAGATGGTTTTCTCCCCCTTCACTGGCCATTTTTGGTCGAGATTCACACCATTTCAAGATATTAGTGTTGTTTTCGATTTTGGACTGAAACCAAACCTTCGGTTTTCATCCCTAAATGCTGGTATATAACCTTACCATGAGGGTTAAACATAGTATATGTTCTGATATAATGTTCTAATTGATGAAGATGAAGTCTCAGATTTTGATATGCCAAAAGATTTTGAATAAGAATGTTTTTCGAAAGTTTCGCTCTGATATTTTTGGTAACATGTTTGATTTTGCATTCTGAAAGTAAATGTTTCTGATTCTGCATTTTGAAAGTAAATATTTTGTCATGCATTCTGAATTCTAAAAATGCTCATGTTTACATACTAGTATATGTTCTCTGCTTACTGTGTTGTAGATAACTCACCCCTTATCTTCATAATATTTTTCAGATAATTTTAATACTTCAGCTGGAAGTCAAGAGTAGGAAGTATTAACATGGTTTGATGGTCATAGATGAATAAGTACTAGTGGGTACAAGTTTTTATTTTAGAGTCATTTTATGTTATTTGGTATTTAGAGTTATGGATATTTTTGAATATTTATGAAGTTTTTAAATTATTTCATTGAATTATTTATTTGGTGTGGTGGAAGAACATATATATTTGGTTTGAATAAATTGATTTATATTTTGATGGAGAATTTGGAGTATATAAACATGTTATGAGAGATGGTTTTAGGTTATAAGAGCTAACTCTCTGGAGTTCCGAGAACGGAACGTTACAAGAAAAATAGTTTTTTTGCAACCAATTCTTTTGTAATATTTATTTATTTATTTTTATTTTTATATTTAAGAAAAGGAGTTTCGAACTCTAAACCTTCATTTTTAGAGATTGGAATTATGCCGCATGCCTTTGCTACAATTGGTCGCTAAACGTCAAGTATTTTTCTATTCCTGTAGTTTTATTTCCGACGAGTACAAATTCATCGCTAAATGTGATATTTAAGTTTTCTCCATCCTATTTTTCTCCACACGTCCCCTGCTATGTGACGTCCAGTCCCAGCCGCGCCAGCCCCTCGCTGCTATCACGCCCAAAGTTTTAAATTTCGTACCGTACCGGCCGGTACGGCCGAAATTTTTTGTTTCAGCCGTCCGGCCGGTACAGGTATTATATCTATTCCGTACCGGTTAAAATACCGACCGGTACCGGCCATTTCGGACTGAATTTCGGCCTGTACCGGCCTATATTTCGGCCGATATTTCGGCCTGTATGTTTTTTTTTTTTTTTTCATTTTTTCATACTACAAATTTATATTTTAACCCCTAATTTAGATTAGACTATTTATAATTTTTATATATATGTATTTATATATAATTTATTTATATATAGACTATTATTTTGAAATATAATTTATATATATATTTATATATATAATTTATTTATATATCGACTATCCCAAAACGTTATCCCGAAACGCTATCCCGAAACGGTACCGGTACCGAAATATTTCGTTCCAGTGCCTTGACCGGTACAACGTCCGGTACGGTATTCAAAACATTGGTCACGCCACAGTTTTTCTCGGTGCCGCATGCCTCCGCCTCCACCTCAGCTTCCAGTTGCCGGCATCTCCTTCGCCTAAAAGCTTCGGTATCGGTAAGCACCTCTTTTCTCTCTCTCTCCACCTTCTCCGTAATGGGATGGGAGTTTTAATGGATGTTTCTCTAGGTATACATCCATAGTAGTATTTCTTTGTTAGTTCCTTACCCGGGCATCTTGTTAATTACCTTACATTTCTGGATGGAGTGATTGACCTTTAATTCAAGTGCCTAAATGATGGAGATATGACTCATAAAATATCAAATAACAACCAGCTGAGGAATAGTTATTGAGTTTTAGCATTTCTACGGATTTCCAACCCTTGTTTCTGGGCTCTCTATTCCATTTGTGCGTCTCAACTGAGACTAGCTTGATTCCCCATTAAACTTCTGTCTCACATCAGTGGACCACTGGATGTCAGTC
This sequence comes from Juglans regia, assembly GCF_001411555.2. Lineage (NCBI taxonomy): Eukaryota > Viridiplantae > Streptophyta > Magnoliopsida > Fagales > Juglandaceae > Juglans > Juglans regia. The sequence goes on along the minus strand of NC_049905.1, from coordinate 19,440,507 downwards.
AAACAAGAGAAGCTTGGAATTACAAACCTTGATTTGCCAGAACTAAACTTCTATGTAGTTGTTGTAGTGAAATGATTTCCCCCTAATATTCTTGCCTCAATATGATGTAGACCGAATGAGACCACAAGTCATGCCACATTACCATTCATGCCACATCATCACAATATGAGGCCATATAGTGTGTTCCCACAACCCAATTTGGAGTGATTCTAACTTCCAAAACCGGGGGCAAAATCATAGCATGACAACAAGAATGTTGTTCATCAAGCTTAGAATGGTCTTCTATTTGTGAAATTTTTTTGTCGAGGGCTGTGCATCATAGGATTAGTCAGGATTTGTTCCCAGATACTTAGTGCCAGTAAAAAAAAATGTAAAATTCACCTACTTGAAATAGATCTTTGTTTGATTTGACATGTTAGACACTGACTGACTTGTAAATAAAATTTCTCTTGTTTAAATATATTTACCTCACCCTTTAGCTCCAACAAAGTAAAAAAGTGGGTTTAACATGGGCAACTTTCGCCATTAGATTAGAATAGAGAGAGAGTATTAGTGCATGCATCTGACAGCCTCAGACCTTTTAATATGTAAAAATAAATACGACCACAGAAGAGTAATCATCTCAAGATAAGAAAGTTGGACAACTTATACAGAGCACTTAGCAACTGCACAAGTGTAAATAGCTCTTCAATGAGAAACATGTTTCTTGGGATATGTCGTACGTACAGTATAATGTTCCAAGCATTCAAGAATGCATCTGGTTAATGTACCGGTGTTTGTTAAAGCCAATACAAGGAGGGAATATTCCATATCCATATATGCTGCTTGTGAGGCTCAAATGCTCGCCCTCACCTGGTTTGATTTTAGATTCACCAGAATATGGACTCAACGTGATCTGTTATCTGCAGGTTGCACTGTTCAGATTATTATTTCTTTTTGTGTTCTCTGTCAAGTATTTAGCTGTACCTGTGTCATTAACCATATCTTGGTATTGCCATTTAAAAGTTTGTAAATTAGTTTTCAGAAAGAATCCAAAGTCGCCAACCAACCATTTGTACCTAAATCACGTGCATCATCGCATGCTTTCTCTTAATAAGTAAAATAAACGTAACCCAATCTGTGGGAATTTAGAGTTGAAATAAAGATCCATCACATGATACACCTGCATCTAATCTCAAAATGTGTAGGAGTTGATGTTCTAAACCTCCTCCACTGCAAATGCTTTAAGTATCTGTGGGAATCCGCTCTTAGCATGTTATCGAACTTTTCCCTCATTCCCGTTGTGAATCAATTGTTCCTTAGTCTCTTGACGGAGCGTAGCTTCAGTACCTCAATGTGGCTTCATTAGATCTATCTTCACTCACCGTTGGGAAGCGTGCAAGTAAAATTCCAACTCCTAATACCTGGTTTTGTTTCAACAACTCCTTTCTAGCTACTTAACTCAATCCACCTTGTGGGCTTGACTAATGTGTGTAGATTTTCGGGTTAGTAGATCACTCCAAGGAAAATTGATGGAAAGGTTGTCGTGGGATGACTCTTTTAGATCACCCCTTTTGCGTAAAACTGTACTCATTGTTATGGTGATGTTGGTTTACGCAATTCGGAGTTCTTAGGAGTGTTAGCAGTAATAGTATTCTGTCTTTGATCTCGATCCCAGATATTTTCTTTTCTCAAGGAGTATTGTTTTCGGCTAGGGATGCAAGAGGCAACTTAGGAAGTATGTGTGGGAGTCCATGCTTTTGAAAGACGAGTCTAACTTCTCTCTAAGTGTGGTAAGAGTTTTCTTGTACGTAGTAGGTCCTGTTGAGCTAGCTTTGTATAACTCGATGGTACTGTTATTTTAAGAGGATTTAACTTTATGCATTTTGGCGAATTATCAGTCCAACTTGTTAGCTTGTACTCGATGGAGTCTAACTTCATCTTCTTTTGTTGTGTTTGGAAAATTGTTTCTTATTTTTCCTCTCGTTTGGTATTATAAATTGTCTATTAAGAGAGATTATAATCACACTAATATAAGTTCAAACCTTTTACGTTCTTTAAAGATGGGAATGGCTATCTTCGTTGATACATGTCGATCAATTTTATAGACTAGGCCAAACCTTAACACAATTGATCTTCTAACACAAGTGAAAAGGGGGATTGATTCTTAGACTAGGCCATGTATTCATATTTACGCTATCAAGTGTTTTACGCTTCTTGAATTTAGATGAACATTTCATGTACATGCATCTTGCATTCCCCCTTTCATTTTCATTGATATCATTAGCATTTTTGTTTTTTAATGATTTGAAGGTGATGTCGAATATTTTTGCAGGAATATGATATAAAGATTTCTGCTAATATGTTGTACTTGGTTGTACTTGATAAATGCTTACGGGTTTTGTATTTTGATGTGCCTTAAGAAGTCTAAAGTTGCACACTTTGAATATAATGTAATTGCTTTATAGATTGTAGTCTAATGTATATATATAAAAGTTTTTATGGATTGTAATATAATGTAATTTCTTAGAATATAAAGCAAGTCCTTTGTGTCATTGCTTTATGGATTGTAATTTAATGTAAGATGTGTACTATTTTAATGTATTTTTTTCAATACTATTTTTTATTTATTTTGTATAATACTATTTCTAGCATATATGTTCGCTGGAAATAACTTTTTTGTCACACTTATTTACGTCAATCTTAATCGACGCAAATAAGTATTTGCGACCAAAACAAATTTGTGGAACCTCACAGCAGAACATATTTTTTGTGGCGGTATAATCGTTGCATAAAATTATTTGCAACCAAAAATCGTACTATAAATAATATTTTTCCAGCGAGAAAAAATTGTTGGAAAAAATTCTACCGGCAATAATTAACCATGGTTGGTGTTTTTTTTTTTTTTTTTGCAACAACATTTTGAGACTATTTGCGACGATATAGATCACTGCAAATAGGTTTTGAACTATTTGAAATACCTTTCGCGTCACTCCAGTCCTCCATTAGCATCAACCAATTTCGTCGCAAATATTCATATTTTTGCAATGATATTTCATTTCAACACCAGAACTTTTTGGACTTAGTATTGCCGAAGATCTTGCATCGATTCGCAAGTGATGTTAAAATGTATTTGCAACGCTGATGATACTTTTTGTGACAATTTTAAGCAACGTAAAAAGCTATTTTTCTTGCCGTGACTTAGACGTATTCTCCAAGACTCGCCTCGATTGTAACCTCGACCACAATCTTTTAGGCTTCATTTGTAACTTCAACTCATCTCAACTTATCACTATAATTTTTTAAATTCTAACATAAAATATAATAAATAATTCAACTTTTTCAAATCTCAAAATAATAATAATAATAAACAATAATATTCTAACAATATTTTATCATTTCAACTGAACTTAACTCAACTCAATTCAACATCTAAATGCACATCAAACGATTTAAAGCGATCACCTCTATGGTTTTGCCAAAACACCTACTATTTAATTAATGTAATTTGCTTATAAAAAAAATTCTATTATTTATTATTTCTTTATTTATATTTGCCTAAAACACCTACTACGTATGTACATCTCACCCACTTTTCATTTCAGAATTATAAAACAGCAAAAAATCATTTAATTAAGGACGCCTCTACAGCCCCCGCTGGCTGTCCCGCTCCCGGTCCCGCTCAATGCAAAATATAGTGTTTTTTTATTTTATTTTTTTATATATGTATTTTTTTAACACTATAAAATATTTTTAAAAAAAATAAAAAAATTATAATATCATTAAAAAATACTTACTTAATTATTAAGTAAAAAAATATATATTAAAAAAATTAAAAAAAATATAACGGGACCGGGAGCGGGACCAAGAGTGGTGAGAGTAGCATTATTCTTTAATTAATCTTGCAACGTAGGCTAGACTAGTCAAATTTTTCTAATCATTGCAGGAAAGTAAAAATGTTTATCTAATTTAGGTAATGTGATGTGAGTGGTTTTTATAACTTAATTTTAGCCGGAAGAAGCCGGATTATATAATAATAATCTGGATATTATATGGATCACTACTTTTTCAACTTTTCATAAAAATTTAAATTCATATAAACTTATTTCATACATTTTAATTTAAAAAGTTAAATTCACCTCAACATAAAAAAGTTAACACATCTCAATAAAATCTATAAAATACTATTATTCATCACTCAATTCAACTCCTCTCAATTTGAGTATAAAAAGGATGGTTGAGTTAATAAAGTAAGTTGCCTTGCACAATTTATTGTCGGAACTTGATTCTCATATCTCTTTTCCAAAGGCATCGTCCATGAAATTAGAACAACTGTCTTCCTTGGGCATTTCATTTTTCGTAGGCTCTAGTGGCTAGTACTATACTTCCTTCACTGCAAATTTTAAGCTCTTGTTTGGTTACATAAATAAGATAAGATTGAAACTTGTAATTAATAATAAGATAGTTTATATATAATAGTGAAATGATTTGAATTAAAACTTCTATAAAATTTTGAGAAATGAGAGAAAAAATTTTAAATAAAAAAATTATTTAATCATTGCATAAAAATGAAAATGTTTATTTAAACATGGTTGGTCTCCATGCGACACTTTTTTTTTACTTGTTAATTTGTAGACACGTGATTTCAATGTGGGCAAGAGTAAGTAAATTGACATTGAAATCACGAACAATGACTGTTCATCTGCACTGAAGTTTTGCCGTGTCGAATTGTAACATGTCGGAAGCTGAGATATTAGCAGATAACAAGTGTCAGTAGACGACCAGACGTGAAAGCAGTTGGAGTTGAATAGAAGTTGTGGTTGTTTTACAAGCAGAGGTTTGCCTCAATCTACCTCAATTCATTTTATTTATTTGTTATAATTTTTTAAAATTTTTATATAAAATTTAATAAATAATTCAACTATTTTAAATTTTAAAATAACTTTCTTAAATTCTTACATAAAATATAATAAATAATTTAATTTTTATTCTACTATTTATAAATCATCTCAACTCATCTCTAAATTTAAGACTTCATTTAGATTCAAAAATCCTCTCAATTCATCTCAACTCATCATTACAATTTTTTCAAATCCCAACATAAAATATAATAAACAATTCAATTTTTTCAAATCCTAAAATAATAATAATATTAAAAAATAATATTTTAACAATATTTTATCATCTCAACTCAACTCACTTCAACATCCAAACACAACCTAAATCTCTCTTGAGTGGAACTTAAACTTTCCGCGGCCACGTTAGGTGAGTTTAAATGTTGAAATGAGTTGAGTTGTGATGATAAAATATTGTTAGAATATTATTTTTTAATATTATTATTATTTTAAAATTTAAAAAATTGAATTATTTATTATATTTTATATTAAGATTTGAAAAAATTATAATGATGAGTTGAGATGAGTTAAGAGTAATTAATAATTCAAATGAAACCGTTGTCTTGGAATGCTAGAGAACTTTCAGGATACAACGATGTTTGGCTTTGTTGAAACTGTTTGTGTTGCAACTGTTCCTTTTTTATTTTTTTTTCCATAATCTGTTGGATTTAAGCCGTTTGGCTTTTAGGGAATTCTTTCTTTTTCTTATTTTTCTTTTCATTTAAGCTCCAATGCTTTTAACATTTTTCCAATTTCTAATGAAACATTATAATCTCTTGCTTTTAACATTATAGTCATGTTTTTCATAATTGATGTCTGATTGTAACGGTTTGGGGATATTTTTCTGCTTTATTTGGTTTCCCCTATGATTCTTTTAGGCCTCGTTTGTTTTCAAAAAGTATCTCATCTCATATCATTTAATCATTACAATTTTCTCAACTTTTAATACAAAATAAAATAAATAATTTAACTTTTTCAAATCTCAAAATAAAAATAATATTAAAAAATATATTCTAATAATATTTTATTTAATTTTTTAACTTTAATCTCAATTGATTTAATCTCATCTCATCTCATATTTAAAAACAAACGAGCACTTAATTGCTGGAAGGAAAAATATGCAGGTCTTATTTTACAGATTTCATCACTTCTTACATAAATGCTCTGTTTCGGCCGAAGTTTGCATGCAGCTCTATCTTGGAGAAATTCTATACTCTACCTTGAGGGATATAGATATATATATGGATTTTATAATCTTTATTAATACTTGAGATTATTTAAGAAACTCATAAAATAAATATTTTAAAATTACTTCATTTATTTGTATTATTTAGGAAATACTCCAATCTTTATGACTTGTTTAGTCAGCATTCAAACCTTTTGCAACTTCCAAAAACAAGCTTCAAATCCAATCCATTTTAAAATTTTAAGGATAGCATCCACCTAATTTAAAAAATGAAGTATTTTAATTAAATTATTAAGTGAAATGATGGAAAATTTCTATATTTTAATTTGAGGGATATATATATATGGATTTTTATAATATTTATTAATACTTGATATTATTTAAGAAACTCATAAGGACAATAATAAATATTTTAAAATTAATAAATACTTTATATTATTTAAGAAGCTCATAAGGAAAATAATAAATATTTTAAAATTACTTCATTTATTTATTTATTTTCGCTTTAAAATTTTAAACTCAAATCGTAATTTGTTTTAGAATAGTATTTAATTAATACAAAATGCCTTTATTTGTTTAAAAATTTTAACATTCATCTCACTGATTTAAAATTATTCACATTATTATAGTTTAATAAAAATAGAATGATTATGTAATTTAGTTATGTAAAAAATATTAATCAAACGAAATCAACAAGATGCATAAATAAATAAGATAAAAAGATTATGATTCCAAAAGAAAAGAAAGGGATGAGATGAAATAAGATGGTTTTAGATGAAAGTTAAATAAAATATTATTAAAATAATATTTTTTAATATTATTATTATTTTGATATTTGAAAAAATTGAATTGTTTATTATATTTTATATAAAATTTTAAAAAAATTATAATGATGAGATGAGATGTAATTAAACACTTTCACTATTCAAACACTGGACTTAAGTTTCACGTATCATATTTAAAAAAAAAAATCTAAAATTAATATAAAAAAATTATTTTTTTAATTGTAATTATTTTTTTAATGAGAATATTCCCCGCCGCAAGAGAACTACAAAAGCCTCGTTGTTTTAAAAAGGAGTAGGATTAGGAATTAGGACTAGGGTTTTTACTCTTTCGGCACGAGAAAGTTTCAATGGAGTCGCAGTTGAAGGAAGAAGAAGAAGGAGAAGAAGGGCAGCTTAGGGACAATGTGCAGCAGCTGGAGAGATCATTATTATCGCACAGTCGTAAATTGGTGCCTTGGTTGAACTGGGATGAGTGGCTCTTCGTCGAGCACTCTCTGTTCTCACACTCCCCAGACACCGTAGCTTCGGCTCTTAGAAGGGTAAACGTCACTCTGAACCTCCAATGTTCTGTTTTGTGCTTGTTTCCACGGAAAACCTTTTTCCAGATAATTGTCGATTTCCAGCGATACATGTGGAAAAATAAGCTGAGGATAACGCGCTTGGCAATATAAGAATGAGGAGATACTCAAGATTTAATTTATTTGACTATGTCGGTTGAAATTAGCTATCACGGGACATTTTTTTTTACCTATCCCTGGACATTGAAGAAAAAACTCCCGATAAAAGAATAGAATTTGAGGAAGAACTGTAGGGGGAAATTAGTAGCGGTTAATTAAAAAGAGGAGTTGAATCCCATGCGTGTGTTGCTGTTGTTTGTGAGCAACGGCTAATGTATTTTAATCAATTCATGTAGTATAATCACATTTTTTTGATTAAAAATAAATTTTTTTCACAGAAACCAAACAGAGGCTCGATTTTTCAAGGTTTTGAATTCTCTTTTGGGGTTTCAGATTTTGGCATGGCAAAGTAGAGGATGTCTGCCTGTGGCCATCGAGGTAACAGCTTCGATTATTGAAATTCAGCAAAAAGATCCTCATTTTAGGTAACTTCTATACACAGTTTCACAAATTGAGCTCTGCTTGAATTCATTTCATATTTCTTGTTCTTCAATTTATAAGTACGTGCATTTTTATTGGTCAAGGAAAACTGAAATGCTGCAGAAATTGCAGTTACTGCATGTTAGCTTTTGGAATTTTTGTAAAAGTTATGGATGAAGAAAGGAAGTTACTATGGAATTAAAATGTATATTCGGTTTTATCAAACTCTAGGATTTTGCTCTTTTTCTTCTTTTTGAAGTCTTCACCTGCAAGTTATATGGTGTAAATTATGTTTTTCATATATGCAATATGCTATGAATTAACTAATTGTCTAACCATTTTCTTGTGCCTTTTTGGTTTGATAGTAGAAAGGACCAATCACATGGTGCTACATTTGATTACAGAGAGGACCAAACCAACAATGGTTCACTTTCTGAGGAAATTTTGGCAATGTTGTACTGCATGGCAATTATTAGGTGAGGTTGCTTCATTTACTTCATCTTTTTTTTTTTTAATCATTTATTCATTCTTTTCCCTAAAAGGAGGATTAGAAGCGCTTGATTTGTGCAGTGAATTTCATTGACAATAAAATAAATCCTCTCCCTTTTTCTCTGGTTGAGATGACTATGACATAAGACAACTTGTGATGGCCAGAATGACAGAAGATAGTGTTGCTACATATTTTACAGAACAAAAAAACAATAATAATGAATTTTTAGTCATGTTCTGAAGCTCTAAGTGAGCGATCTAAATATAGTGGTGGATTGGCATGAACAACAGTACTAGTTGAACCTGTGGAGCGGAAAATTTATAGTCGCTTTGATTATATTAGAGGATCAAGAATCTTTTTGATAGGTAATCAAGAAAGTTTATTCATAGAAGTAGGCAAAGCCCAAGTACATTGAGTAATGACTAATGAGTATACATGAGAATAACCTAATTAGAGTTTACAATCGAAAGTAGAAGATCATGGACATATTTAGCCCATTACAAACAATAGCCCCCGCCCATAAGAACAAAGTTTTAAAAAAGAAAACTTTAAGCTCATCCATTGTTCTCTCACGGGACATTGGACTTTTAATAGGACTATCAGACAAAACCGAACTAGTAGGACTGTCGGAACTAGGAGCAGGACTATAAGCATTAGCAGCATTGGAGTGTGTAAGAGCAAGGGCAGTAGGTGAGCACGGAAGCTTCTCGTCAAGTTCAAATAAAGGACAAGTTTTTTGACTAGCTGGCTGTTTTCGGCATGAGTGTGTGGGTGTGGTTGGTGCAGCAGAGCTTTTATCATTTCTCTCCCGCCAAATGCACTAGCACATACATATAGGAACCATTCTCCAGATCGCTGCCAATTAGAGGATCAAGAATCTTATTGGGTTACTCGACTACATCTAGCAAACTTTTTTTCTCTAGGATCCAGAGGCACAAACTAGCACTATTGTGTGGTGGTTGCAATAATAAATTTTAACTTTTTGTTTACCATGAAAGGTTCCGTCGCTGATTTAGCTCAAGGATAACTTTTTCCCCAACCAGCCTTATTGAAGACTGAAGCACACTCTCACTGTAGATCATCTCATGACATTTTACCATAACATGCCGCGGAAAGAACATAAAATAGCCAAATAGAGTCCTTTTCAATAAGTGGTAGAGATTATTTAGACTGGATGCTGGTCACCTGATTTACCATAAAGCAACTGATGTTGTGTATTAATCTTTATTTAGTATGTATCAAAATATTCAACAAATGATTAAATCTATATTTTCCTATTAGCTCAAGATATTGGGATTGTTGATGATTTTATCGAGTATTAGAGTAGAGGTCTTTAGTTCAAATATATCATTACCTCCCAATTAAAAAGTCCATAGGTGAGGTCCATGTGTTGTCTGGTCCTACACCAGGCTGTGTTAGAATATTTATCAAATGATTAAATGTAATGCCCCAATAGAAGACCCAAACCACATGACCTATACTCTAAAAAGCCTAGTCAATGATATAATTGGAGCCCCATTGGAACTTTATAAAGAGAAAAAACTTCTCCTTCCCAAGCAATGTGGGATCTCATATATCACCTACCATTATCCTTATCATATGGGGTATCACAATCTACTCCTTAAATTCCCGTCGTCCTCATCGGTCCAGTCTGTCATAGTTGGCACAGCTTAAGTCCCACATTTCTGGTTGGGATAGGCTCTGATACCATTTGTAATGCCCCAATAGAAAGCCCAAACCACATGACCTATACTTTAAAAGGACTAGTCAATGATACAATTGGAGCCCCATTGAAACCTTATAAGAAGCAAGAACTTCTCATTCCCAAGCAATGTGGGATCCCATACACCACCTATCCTTATCATTAACATTATCATATAGGGTATCATATTAAATCTACCATTTCCTACCAGCTCATGCTTTTGGGACATTGATGATTTAGCAGTATGGTTTTGATACTACAATATGTATGCAAAGGAGGACTACCTTCTCACAAACTATTTCTGGTAGGGCTGCTCGATGAAAAATGATTCCTGACCTGATGTGTGTGTATTTTTTTCCCCGAGATGAACCCACCCTCCACAGGTTGGAAGTCCATTTTGGTTCAACTACAGGAATGCTTTTAATTCTTTTGACCAATATCCCTTTTGATTCAACCTGAGATATATATATTGATATTTAATGTGTGAATATATAAACTTACTGGTGCTGCATCTTGACAAGTTTCCCATTCAAAGTCATTGCTATTATTCTTAGCGCATGTGAAGAGAATCACGCCACTCAATTGGCTGTGAACCATTTGAATGAAAAGTGCATTAAATATTCTCAAGTCATATCCTTTAATGCGTATATGTGCAATCTGTCAACCATTTATTTAGAGAGAATTTTTCAACGACCGCTTTTTTTTTTTGCTTTTTCTTTTTTGTACAATCAAATATATTGCCAACAACTTGAATGAAAATTGTTGACCATGCGTATTCAATTCCAAGGCACATCACTTTACTTATGCTAGCTGTGCTATGCCTTGCACTCTTATTCTCTTTTCTAAGCTGTTGCCAAGAATGGAGAATGTTTTGTGCCATTGCAGGGACACAAATTAGCCCTAAGAGTGGTTTGAAGGCATTGCTTCCCATAATGATAGTTTACCCAAAACAAATTCCCTTTTTAGCTTCTATGATTCTGTGTCTTTTGTGCATGCAGTGGAAGAGAGGGGTCTTTGGCTAAATGTTGGGAGAGAAGACTGGAAATGGGTAGAGACTGTTAGCTTGTTTGGTGGATGGGGTGAGGTTCTGTCAAAACTCGCTAGATCTTGGCTGTCAATGGTGGATCTTAGCTCTAGACGGGGATAATGGCAGTGAAGTGGGAGCTAAATCTTTGAGAAATGCTAGTTGGCATACCAATTGTCAATGGACAACTCATTTTCACCGAATCACTAATTTTAAATAATTTTTATTGATCCATTAAAAATGGGTTGTCAATTGGTATGCCATTTATAATGATCCTAGATCATATGTTTACTTATAAAAAAAGAAGTGCGGGTTAGATCTTCCGACTTTTGAGCCAAAAACCAAACTCGACTTGGCTTGTAATACCTCTATGTCATCTCATTTGGAAGCATTTTCTTTCTACTGGCTTCCTTAGGGTTGGAAGTCGGAGGGGTGTGTTTCAAACCGATCAGTCAGAATTACACCCCTAATTGCTGGATTTCAATGGTTGAAAATCACAATTTTGTTGACCCAATGATATGGAGCATATTATAATCCAAGTTTGAAAGGGATACAATGTTTTTTTACAGACTTTACATGGGCTCCACTTTGCACACACACAGGTATAACCTTATAAACACATCTATTTATTGAACAGGTTTAGAACCATGTCACTGACCTATTCTGGGATGAAAGAAAACTTAATGAAGCTCACTCCAATTACCTGCAATCCTGCAAAGAAAGCAAATTTAACTGCTAACTATTACCAATTTTTATTCACATTGTGCAGCACGCTAGTCCCACATTGGGAATATGAAATAACTCTCATGTAGTGAGTAGGTTATAAAAGTAGTTATGAATGTTAAGTTCTGCATGGACTACTTACAACTATCTTTAAGACCTACCCATTCTATCTAGATTATATCCAATGCGGGATTGGGATTTGACATGTTGGCCACCCAAACTTGTATGGTAGTCATGCTTATTCTTAGAGTTGATCAAGTTGCCTGTTGGTGTGCATGCATGTTATGGAAGCTATGTTCACATATGAAACTTATTTTTGAAGGCTTGTGAATGGTGTTATCGAGAAGGCACGTAAGAAAACAGAGGTTTCAATTGCGGTGGCGGCTGATGCAATTGGTATTCCACGAATGCTGATTGATATTCGTCATGGTAAGCAACTTCAACTATTTAATTATAACGTGGAAATACTTATAAAATTTTTTTGACATGGAGATATTATTACATGTGTACCAACTTATTAAAAAAAGAAGATATTATTACATGTGTACCAATTTTATTTTTCACTTTTTGTTTTGATTAATCTTTTAGTATAGTTCCTGGTCTTTGCACACACCCATCCCCCACTAATATAGGAGTGAGTTTAATTATTTTAAGCACCCCATCTAATGTGATGCTGCTTGACTGTGAAGCCTATGGTGTTGCTCATTATTTTCAAATCCAATTTTGTTCTTGATCATTGATATGTCCTGGATTGAGTCAAATAGAGAATTAATTTTGTTTCTCGCTCTTTTAATTGCTATGATTCTAGAGGGATCTCACCGTGAACTTCCTGCACTTAAGATGGTTCGTAGTGCCTCAGTTAAGGTATGTTTCATTCTTGCTATTCTAATCTTTAGTTTGGACAATTTCTGATTCTTCCTTCTCATTCTGCAAGTTACAATTGTGATTAGCATTTGTAGGTGTCTAGAATTACTGTCTCAATTACAAATTATTACTATGTTATTAGATGATTGGACCAAAATTATTTCCCAAGGCTGTGTTCGGTTTTTGAGAAGACTAAGGACTTAACGTTAGGAGGAAAAATAATTATGGCAAATGTGGCTCAAGAATATATGCAATTTACTGACAATAGGATTGAGGTAGAGCATAATCCAATTTATTTTCTGCAAAAATCTCTAACATATTAGTTCTAACAATATTAATTTTTCACATGTATACTTCCTGTGTACTTGGGCTGTGCCTATTTTGCATATTTCTATATCAATAAAATATCTTCTTACTTGTAAAAAAAACAATATTAATTTTATGAAATACTGCATCATTAATATTAATGCATTTTCTCCTTTGTTATTCATAAAAAAAAATATATATTTTCTCCTTTGTTACCTAATAAAACAAGTGTTGGGGAAACATGAGTAGGTAATTCTGGATGTTTACAGTTTTAGAGGACATTTTTAAGTTCTGATTAGGAGGTATTCATTTGCTTATGTGCCAAGTTTGGTCTGATCTGGGCCACTGGTTAGACCATAAATCACATCTTATTAATTGCATTTTAAGTGTATGAAGTGTCATGTGCCAAGAATAAAATTTGAAGCATGAAATTTTCTCAATTTCCACTGAAAAGTTCTGTGAAGATATTTAATGTAGCCACAGAGGCTTGCATGACCGAACAATAAATCAGTTCAACTATAACAAAGCCTTCCATAATTGAAGATTTTATTAAAAAACGCAAAAAGCATAGCCCAGGTACACAGAAGTGTATAAGAGGAACATCAAATTAAGAATAGGAAATGAAACAAGAGAATCATGGAAGCTCAGCTCTTTAAAACCTATAGAAGCTACCTAAAGGAATGAAGTTATGGAAAAAGGATCGAGAGCAGACAATGGATAACTCACATTCCTTTTGATAGAATATTCTTGTTAAGGGTTTGGTCTGACATTTGGTAAGGTGAAAAACTCAGCTTTTAGAACTTGAATTTCAAAAGGCAAGACAATAATGCATCATTGAGTTGGCTTGATGCTTAGTCTTCGAGTTAAGCTCTCACGGTTTGTTTCAGTCACCGAACATCTGAGACTGTTTTCTTTAGCGCAATTTTTTGGTGTTGGATTAATTGAAATTAAGATGATTATTTGGGCTGGCTGCCTTGTTATTAATTTTTTTGTTTTATAAGTAATAAATTATTTCATTGATAAAAAAAGTAGGCATAGCCCAGGTACACTGGAAGTATACATGTGAATACACCTATTTAAGAACTAGAAACAGACCTTGTTATTAATTTTATTCGAGGGAGATAATTTTTGCGTCTTGGATCCCAAGGCAAAAGAAATTTTTTTATCAGTATGAAGAAGAATTTTCCCCCAAGGCAAAACAATATTAATTCTGTGTCTTAAAAATTCATGGAAAAGTTAAAAAGGGGGGAAGAATAACAGAAGGGTCCGTGATAAGGGTTAAAGGATCCGTTTTGGCTTGATGTTTGGTGTGGTGATCCGGCTCTTTCTAGTATGTTTCCGGTTATTTTTCGTTAGGCAGCCAATCGGAATGCTACTGTTGCTGATTTGTTAAACCGTTCCAATGGAATATTGCAGTGGGATGTTTGTTTAACTGTACAGGACTGGGAAATTGATGAGGTCTCTGATTTTTTCAGCTTCTTACACTCACTGGGGGTTGGTGGTAATGAGAGGGATAGAATGAAGAATGATATGGAAGCATACGGGCAGTAAAAAGTTTTCGGTACGGTCTTACTATAAGGCGTTGACTGTTCATCATTGTCCTCCTTTTCCTTGGAAGAGTATTTGGAGGTCACTTGTGGCTTCCAAAGTTGCTTTTTTCATATGGACAGCATCACTTGGGAATATTCTGACAATCGATAACTTGAGAAAGTGCGGTCTTCTTGTTATGGAGTGGCGTTTCATGTGAAAGAAACATGGGGAATCTGTGGATCATTTACTTCGGCACTGTGAGGTGGCAAAGGCACTGTGGGATGGTGTTTTCAGTAGAGTTGGGATGGCTTGGGTGATGCCTATGAAAGTAGTGGATTTACTTGCGTGTTGGATTGGATTGCAAAGTTCTCCTCAAGTGGGCTGTTGTGTGGAAGATGGTTCCGTTATGTCTCATGTGGTGTATTTGGTGGGAAAGGAATGAGAGATGTTTTAATAATAAGGAGCGCACTATGGAGGAAATCTGGAAATTCTTTGCCTTTGCTTTATTTCAATGGTTTTCAGCTATAGTGCTTGATGGCAATTCAGCTCATGATTTTCTGTTTTCGTTTCCTTCTTTATAGAATGTAATTAGGTGTTTTCTTTTGTATACTTCCTGTATGCATGGGCTGCGCCTATTTCACTCGATGAATAAAATTCTTTCTTACTTATCAAAAGAAAAAAATAATAGAAGGGTCCACAGAGTAATGTTCTAGAAGACATACCTATCTAGTTTGGATATTTTTTACCCTAGAATCGGAGCTCATGCATCCATTCTGTTGCATTATTTATTCATCCATTCTGTTGCAATTACTCATTCTAAAGCTTGGGATATTTGAAAATATCATGTTTGGTTGATGAAGCAGGCACTTGATTGGTTGAAATCATATTATTGGGAGCCTCAAAAGAAGGCAATTCCATTTCAAGGTGCTGGAACCACTAGCGTCAGAGAAGAAATTAAATTTAAACTCAGTGAATTGGCTCTCGCTCTGAAATTCAAGCAGAGTCCCTTGTGTTCTTCTTCACCAAAGGGAAAACGTATGTACGAAACTTTCTTTTCTTCTTTTCTATTAGTGTTTTTGATAAGTGATGCTGTGATAATAATACACATCGCTAATTTTTTCAATTTATGTGGTAAATGGGTTGATACTATTGAAAAGGATTCTGCATTGAGCATTGTGTGATACCTATCTAAGGAACATGAGCTTCGCATTCATGTGCAATCAATATTCATAGGAATTTATCTTTTTTGTCTGTCCTATGAACGATATGGGGGCTGGATATGTACATATATGTATAGATACATCCGTGCATCCCCAAAAAAAAAAAAAAGAAAAGAAAAGAAAAGGAGAATAAATGAATAAATAAAAACAATTTTCCCACCAACCATTGCTTGTTCTTTATTTTCGGGAGATCTCCACCAAATCTTGATTTATATATCATATTATAGGGGTTCTTATCTTTGTTCTTGGGTTCTAATTCAGCTGAGATTCCTCTTTCGAAAGCTGTACTCCCTTATTTTAAACCTTCCCCCCTCCCCAACACTGACCTGCCCAATAGTGATTTTATTTCACATGTGTTTGTTGGTTAAGGGACTGGAAAGTTAAATGTGGGTGCAGGTGCTGATTCATGTGGTTGTGGAGCATTTAGCTTGATTTGTTTTTCTTTTAGAATGTTTTTTTTCCGCATATAAATGGTTACAGTAGGATTGTATTGGATATCAGGAAAAAATAAGGTATTTGGCTGTTACACAAGTTGAAAGTTTAGAATTGTCACTCTTTGCTTGTTCAGAAAGATTGAAACATAAGACATGATTGAAAATTTAGTGAAACTAGTGAGTAATATATATGGGCTAGGTGAGTGTTTCACAACTGCATGGGAAATTGCAGAAAGCCAGGACAATTAAGTGCTTTTCACTTTTACTAAAATTCCACTTGTGTGCTGCTAAGCTATTGGTTCTTTACCATTCTTCATGCATACATTTTGCATTTGATATCATATGCTTGTTATTGATTGATCACATTTTGGTTATGTACATATGATACTTAGTAGTCCTCTAGGATATCATAATTCTATCAATTTGTTTTCACTTTCATAGGTAGCAGACATTGCGAATTACTTTGGGGGCGTAATAAATTTTTCTCGCTTGTAGGTCGCAAGCATCAATTATCAAAATCTGGGGGTAAGATCATTGTACTGGTGATTTTTTTGACCTGGTAGATTATGAATGCATCTGTAAATGTACCATACTGCATTGCCTCAAGTATAGTAAGAGTGTTGTATTGTTGTCCATATCAGAGAGGTGGAAGACGTTTGATATTAAAGAAGATTTTTGTTAAAAAATGAAAGTCACAAGGAAATTTAGTTGGAAAAACAATTAGGCATTTACTTCATCAAACACCATCAAACTTAGACACCAAGTGATACAAGAGTGTATGTTAAATGATTTTTTCTTAATAAGTGAGTGTAGATTAAATGATAGCAACAAGGAAGTTATTTTAAATTGTTAAAGTGCATTGCGTTTATATATATGTAGAGGTACAACTGTTGATACGTGCAAAAGATGAAAGTATAAAGCTATCAAAATTTGCAGATATGAATCATTTTCTTTTTTGATAATTTATAAAAACTTCATTAAAAAGCACAATATCCAACTTAAAACTATAGAGTGAAGCTTTTGCTTTATTCTAAATATGAAATCTTTTTTATTTTAAAATTGAAAATAAAGTTTTACTTAATTTCTTCTTAGAGATATGTGCTAGCGTGCGTCTGTTTTCATATATATGTTGGCTGATGGATATTTTCTTGTTTCAGTTTCTAAGAAACAGATTACCAAGAACTTGAAAATTCTTGTTCAGTTATATTCATCTTTCCCATCAGAAGTTGTTTCTATATTGCTGGAGTTCTTGTCGAAAGCCATAAATTCCTCAGATTTGGTTGAGCTTCCAGAAGATTTCCAAGTTGGTCCAATTACGTGTACTGCCATGGATAATTGGAAGCTTGTGATAACAAAACTCTCAAATAAGGAGCCAGAGTTACTGCTGACTCTTCTTAAAGCAGTTCTTGATATGATTGAAACTCAGGAAGCCATGAAATATGAGACAGGTAATACCAACTTAACCTTTGTGTGACATCCTGTTATGCATTCTTTTGGGCCTTGTTCAGATATCTCACTTTTATGTTACACGAAATTGCTACTTGTAAATGCTTCCAATCAGGAGATTTTATATTGGATTCAAGTCACACTAATTAGAGTGCAATCATGATCACAACAGACCAAGCAAGTTTGTAATAAATTATTTGACTGCTGTGATTTTTTTTCCTGTCGCTGACACTGGGAATTATATTTTCCACCACCCATGCATATCTAGGAGCAGGAAGAAAGAAATTTGTAGTCTTGTAGGTAAGCTGAGCTCCTTCCTAGCATTTTCTTTTGGCCACAGGAAGCCTGTGCATAAGCTTACAAATGAGGTCAACATGAATTCAAAAGTTGGTTCTTCCCAACATTCTTATGGCTTATTATGATTTGGTATAGGGAGTTGATAGATTGCACCTTTACTGACTCTTTTTTCTCCGTTGTTTATATGTTCTTTCCAATGGAAGTCACTGTTTGATTGTAAACTGACAATCTTCGCATGGGGAGATAGAGGATGTAGCTATAGAAGAAAAATGGAGTAGTTCTAGTGAAGGGCATTAGCACTATGTGATCGCGTGATATCTATCAAGTTGAAGGGAAGCTTCTGATTAGACTGCATTAAGTCCCTTCATGTTCTATGATATGGAAATTTTAGATTGTCAAAGAAGCAATTTCTTGATAAAATGAGTCTAACTGAATGAAATTGTAAAGATGTATCTGTAGGAATACTCAAAAGATGAGATAAGGATTGTAGTCATTCATTTAAAGGTAAGGAGGCTTTCCTTTTGAGGAAAAGATGAGTCACTTAACATTTCTGATAATATGGAACGAGACCGATTAATGCATTGTTGAGAAAGAAATAGTTTGAGGAAGGCCTATAAAAGCATGGTTGGTGTTGGTGAAAAAGGATACGTTAAATAGGGATAGCGGTATGATTTTGGATGGAATAGACTTATGGAAAAGAAAACATGTGGCCAGCACTGGTTAATCGACAAGGATTTATAGAGCTGATTCCAATATAATTGGGATCAAAGCTTAGATGAGTTAAGTTGAGTTATCGAAAATTATACTTCCGTGAGCTACTTAAGACTTTGGATTCATATGTACTTCGTCAACTGAGTTATATTTTTATTTCCTTTTGAAACATGTTAGACATATCCTTGCTTTGATACACAATTGTCATTTTAATTCTTCACTCAAGTCTGTCTCTCAAGGACATGTTCAATCATTAACTATATGTAAAGTTTTCCATTGAAAAGTTATAAGAGCCGGCTTGAGAAATGGTTAAGCTGCACATAGCATATCTTCTAGCTTTGCATGTTATGATTTTTCACATCTGCTCCAAAGGTTCGATATATACTAATCAGATCACTTTCATGATTTGATATGTGTAAATCTGTGTAGGAAGACAACATCAGACATGGTCAGACTATAGGCAGGACATCTCCCAAATTCAGCACCTTTCTTCTATGTTTGCATGGCTTGTTGAGAGTCTCAAGGGACTAAAGCCTCCTCGCCAAAAGTTTTCAGCAGCGGAAATTGAAGTTTATCCAACAGAAACAAATGTGTCGAAAACTGTTCTTTTAGAGCTTCTGCATAAATGTCTTCTGGTATCAGCTTCAGGCAACAAGCAGCTTATGGATTCAGCCCTCCATCTTGCCCAGCTGATGGGACAGAGCATTCTGATTGAGAAACTCAAAAAACTTCCCTCTTTAGGTTCATCAAATCTATATGTTACTGAAGAAGAAATCCCTTCTATGACGAATCTACTCACCCAGCAAGAGGAATCCATCAGTCAAGCAGCTAAGAAGCTAGAGTTGGTCAAACTTAACCGGATGAAGAGCAAAGTTGCGGAGACAAGATCCGGTGATGCGAAAAATATAAACAAATGGGTTGTGTCAAGGTCATGGAACCCCTGTCCAATTGGTATGTTGCCACATACCCTTGGTTCCTCCGGCTGTCTTCCTGTTCTTGAGCGTTGTGATGTCCACAGTAAGGTTCCAGAGTCATCAGAAAGGGAAGGGAACCGGGACTTGAACCGTTGCAGTAGCAAGAGAGAAGCCAGTTGTGACATTCAGCAAATAGATAAGTCAAGCATTAAGAAGAGGAAGGAGACAGTGGAGGCATGTGCGTCGGATGCAATTCCATCAATGGAAGGTGTGAAAGGCCATCTGATGATAGGTGGAATTTGGATGGGAGTTGGGGAAGATGAGCTACTTGCCATGGAGTCTGATGTAAGAATTTTGGTTTAAATCACATTTGAATTTATATGAGCAGTCATTTATGGACACAAAAGTGTTGAGCTTTAGCAGTAATACATTTGCCTAAAAGCAATTCTATTTTTGAAAGAAAAATTCTATTTGCAAACTTTTTTTTATTGACATATCAAACACACCATTGTCATGTAAGCATGCCGCATCAACAAATATAAAAGAGTATTTGTGTTTTGAATATTTTATCTCCCATAGTGAAGGGTATATTTGGTAACAAATTTTTTTTTTAAATTAACATAAATTAATAAATTAATTAACATGGATGTTTTTTTGAAAAACTTGATTCATCATCTATTTTCTCAGCATCTTTTCATCATCTCATTATATGGTATTAGATGATAGGTTTACAAGTGAACTATAATAAATAATTTTCAATCATCTAATGACACATTATAGGATGATGAGAGAATGATGAGTAGTATTACTCAGTCTTTTTAGTACCTTGCTGATCTGACTATTAAGCTATGATCACTTGCGGCAGCAGCAAGTCAGGCAGACAACCGATCCAGGTGGTGGAGGAAGGTCCTGCAGGGGCGACCTGAGAACATATTTTAACAAACATAAGAATGCCCACATGTGATCTCAGGTCGTCTCTGTAGGACGACTCCACCTTTGTAGGGATGTCTTGCCCTTGTTTCCAAACAATTTGGTGATGCCATGGAGATATTCCATGTTATATAGAGTAGTCCAGAGAACACTTGAATTTCAGTACTTTTGCCCCAAAAATGTACTACACCTCAGTACTAGCAAGAGGCATGCAATACTTGTTGTGAGTTCGTACAGCTTTGTACTCCATACATGCATGCACTCTCTATCGTACCGTTTGAGACTTTGCCAAGAAAAAAAGAAATGAAATGTCTTATCTCCTAGATGAGGGAGGCTAGGTGAAAGTGAAACCCCTTCGACCCATTAACGGGATATACTTCCCAAGATTCATAAATAAATTGAGATGTATATATATAAATATATATATATATATTTATAGATAATGATAGGCTTACTACTTATTAGTATCTGTTTATTATTTTTTTTTATTAGTAAAATTATATATTTTTTTAATTTTTTTTAATAATTAAAAATGTTAAAAATATACTTACGACGAAGTTTTCCTAAATACTGCAGCGGTGGGTCCTTTCCCCCGTGGAAACGGAGGCCATAGCGTGAGAGGCAAGTTGTTGGGAATGCATCTCATATGTTTGAAAAAAATCACCCTTTACTTTAAACTATCGTTCTTTTTGTATTATGATCAAACTATCAAAGATTTCGTTTTCTTCCAATTTGATACACAAGTTTTGTTATAGACGTGTTTCACCACCACCATCGCACGATCACCTACAACCAAAGAGTAAGATGGTTTGGAGGTTTGAGAGAACACCTCCAATGTCTAATTCAGTGATTGAAAATAATTCAATAATACCAATGAATGTCATCCTTTTTACGTACCTAAATTCTTCTCTTATATAGAGTTTTTGAACCGTTTTGTTGTTTAGATGATAATGGTCATATCTAGGGGTGTAAAAAAAAACCGATAAACCGGACCGAGCCGAACCGGTGGATTGATTCGGTTCCGATTTTTCTTTTTCTAAAACCGGACCGGTTCATATATATATTTTAATTTTTTATATTGTATATAATTTATATATTATATAATATATAATATAATATATTAAGACCGGACCGAACCGATCCGGTAAAACCGAAAGAACTGGTTTAGGGGGTAACAAGTGCGGAATCGGTTTTTAAAAATGCAAAACCGGTTCATACCGGTTTGGTCCCAAAATGTTTTTTCAAAACTGGACCAAATTGAACCGGTTACACCCATAATCATATCCATTATTCAAATTTTAAACCTAGATATGAAGGTTCGTCTCTTAATAAATCTGAATGATAACTGTTCTTATCCCTTGCCACAGTTGAATAGTTATCCAGTCAATATTGGCAGTCGACCAGATTATCTTGATATAGGCAGGGCTTCTTGGTAATGAGGCAGGCTTTGGGCTTAAGCAAGGGCTCAGGCCCATATGAGACTTACTAGTTAGAATGTCCTCTCCAAGTTTAATACTATCATTGTTAGATGAAAAATGGGCGATAGGAACAGTTATAATGGTTGGAATCTAAATGATGGGTAAATTCACAATATGAGTGGTAATTTGAGAGTAATAAAGTGATCACTTTGATAGTTTGATGATCATACTGGAAAAGAAATAGTAATTATTCTAATAGACTCCATATGGGTTCTCTTTTTGATTTATTCTAATATTGCATATTTGGGTATAGAGTAATACTAGATATAGTTTTAGAGTGTGTAAGTCTCGCGTACTCATTTTAAAAAAAAGTGAGGTCCATTATTACAACAATAATCTTTTTCACGTGAGTCTTAGATCTATCCACTTTATTTAAAGGGAGTGCATAAAGTTTGCATATCCTAATGCTGCAAATATCATTTCTCTTGAGTATATTAATCTTTGATTGAGGATGGCGCTATTCTTTCTTTTGTAAGTGGCTCAATATTTTTTTTAACAAGAGCATAAGCTTCTAGCATCATTGATCTCAAACATGCAGTTAGTTAGCTAAAAATATCGGGATATGCATTTCCTCTAGCATGAGACTCTTCGTTTGAGCTCTTATTCTTAGTCTAGTCCTCCCAATGCCCCGTTTAACTTACCAACGCACTGTATTACTCTTGCGTCAGGGCCCTTGAAATGCACCGTTAGACTTTCTCCTCAACGCACCGTTTCCAGCTCAGCACTTAAGAACAGAACCTACTTCAGTTTCACATCCATCTTCGAGATCCAACGATTTCTCCTTCCCTTCCCCCACGGAGAGAGAGAGAGAGAGTTTCGATCAAGGGAGTTTCCTGGAGAAGGGAGGGAGGGCGTGAATGGAACATTTTTTTCTTCCTCTGTAGTGCGGTCACAAGATTGAGAAAATGTGTTGTCGCAAACCTCTATTAGAGCACTTGTATTGGACTTATCAAATTTATTTTCAAATTTTAATAAAAAATACATGTTTTCTATATATCTAAAATTTCTTTATCCGTAACTTCACGTTGAATTAGATATTGAATTTATTAAAATAATAATATAATATTTTTTTTTAATAATAATATTTTTTTTTCATATTTTATAATTATACTAATCATATATTAATTAATAATTTAATCCGATTCTTACATTATTATTATAAGACGGTTGGAGATTAAACGTGAATAAAAAATACTATTAGATTAAAAGTGAATAAAAAATAGATTTGATGAGTGAACAACAGCCTTTTAAATTTGAAGAAACATATCTATTTACTGTAACTCAAAGTTTCACACTTATCTCTTTGGCTAATTCAATGCAGCTCCCTTTTGATGAAATTCATCATATTTTATATTTGGCTAGACTTCTAATTAAATCAATACCAATGTTCTTAGAGGCTATTATTTGGAAGAAAACGGTTGAATTGGTGGGAAGATATTCTCATCGAAAAAAGATTTACTTAGGTTATTGTTCAAATTTGAAGGTTTCAAGTGAGAGAGAAAAAGACACATCTATTAGATCCTACAATATAATTTATTGCTGAACATACATATATTTCGAACATTATTAAATAAATAAAAAGTAAACAATTCATAATTCATTTGATGTGTCTATATCTCTAAATAAAAACTCGTAGAAAACCTTAGATCCAAGATGTCTGTTGACCACACCAGTGGGAGGATCTTTGAGCCAATCCAATTTTAAACAAAGCCCGCATCCAAACCAAAACCAATACCACAAATGGCTCGATAATTGTCCAACTATACGATAACATACAAAACTTCTTAAATCCATAAGAGAAATGAAATTGTACATGCTTCAAATAGTCAAATCTCATATAAGTCTTTGTGAAAAATAGACTCCATCTTGAAAAAATATAAAAAAAAATTATTCTTTTTTAGTGAAATTCACTTTTTTATAAGAGAAAAAGTTCAAACCAGATGGGTGTTAAGTGGAGACTTACACCATTCAATGATATTGTGACATGTATGCTTTCCATCAAGAGAAAAATAGAACCGATTGCAGGTAATCACCATCTCTCTCTTTCTTCTCTCTCCTCAAGTCGTGTGATTTTTGTTCCCCCCCCCCCTTTCTCTCTCTCCTCAGGCTGTCACTTTCTCTTAGGTTGTGATTTTCGTTTTATGAATCTAATGTTGTGATTGTGTTGTTATAAATATGATGTTATGATTCTCAATTGCTATATCTCATGGTAACCAAACTGATTTTAAAAAAAAACCATGATTGTGACAAATTTGGGTGCTAAACCACTGGTGATTCAAATACCAATTGGTTCAGAAGATAATTATAAGGGAGTCATTGATCTTGTGAAGATGAGAGCTATAATTTGAACAGGTGAAGAGTTGGGTGCTAAGTTTGTGTATGAGGATATACTAGCAGATTTTCAAGAACTGGCACAAGAGTATCGATCACAGATGATAGAAACCATAGTTGAGTTAGATGATCAAGCTATGGAGAGCTACCTAGAAGATGTTGAACCTGACGAGGAACTTATTAAGAAATTAATTAGGAAGTGAACCATGTAAAGCAGATATTTCCTAGTATTATGCGGCTCAGCTTTTAAAAATAAGGGAGTTCATCCACTGGTTGATGCTGTCGTGGATTATTTGTCTTCTCCAATTAACTTGCCGGAAATGAAAGGAATTGAGCCAAAAAGAAGGCAAATTTGCAAAAGAATAGATTTTTCGGAATGCTTAAGGGGTAAAAGAAAGTGAGAGCTTGAGGGGAGAGAGGGTGGGGCAGAAATTAGACCTTTGGATGAAGAGAGAGAGATAAGGGAGAGGAAGAGAGAGAAGAGGGGAGAAAGAGAGTACCAAAGATGAGGGTACGAAATTTGATAACTTACACTCATTTCTATTTTTTATTTGTTAAAAGTCATACCCGTCACAAATCTATTGGAGGGTGTAAATTCCCTTTTAACACCCGTCCAACCCCTAACCTCTCTCTTTTATAAAGACTTTACGTAAAAATTTATCTATTTAAAACTTATAGTTGGCATTAAGCAATTCATAATATTTGTACAAATCATTGCAAAATACAATATATTCTATTGTTAAAAGAAAAATACTATAAATTTATAATACCATAAGAAACCGTACTTCGCGGCTTTAGAATATTCTGACAAACTAATTACTAAGAAGTGGGAGAGATTCGCTTTCAAACACTCTGAAGTCATACGACAGGACATCCCATTATCTTATCCTACGATGTTCAAACTTTTGTACACATGAGAGAGAGAGAGAGAGAGAGAGAGCATATGAAATTGCTCGTTCCATCTTCTGTTTTTAGTGCACAGCAATCAATAAATTTTCTAATGCTCTGCAGAGTTTGACCGATATGGATGTCTTTTGTAGAAAAGAACATGCTGTTTCTCTCTAGACCATATTTTTTTCTTTCAAATCACCGACCATTATGTTTTTAAAATAAAATTTTTCATGAGTATAACATGTATGCTTTTTAAAGATTTTTATCAAATTCCTCCTTAATTCTGTATCTGAATTGAAGGGAGCAAAGTGAGGTGGGCCTCTCTTTGCTCGCTGCTGCAATTTCAGTTCTCAAAGTTTTGATCCAGGCATCTCAAAGCCCAATTTCACATAGTGAAAAAAGAAAAATGATATTTGCAATGATTAAATGTGCAAGCGTCGCGCAATTTTTTTGAAAAAAGTGAGTAAATATAAAATCTACATAAAAATTAATTAATTTTTTAATAGTAAACTCCACTCTTTTTCAAAACGACTGTATAAATGCACACTTACGCACTCTATGACTGTATGTAACATTACTCGTGAAAAAAAGTTATAGATAGATGCACCTGAATATACAGACAATTCGGGTGGTACCTGCTTCTGCACACAATGGGACAGAGGGGTATGGCTTTATCATTACAACTTCAATCTTTATTATAGTATGAAGCTTCTTTAGAGCACTGTACAGAGACAAATGCATGAGAGGTAATGATGCAAAAAATCCAATATGCAAATCTATTTCTTCTAAAGACCATACACACACATATATTCATTATGAGCAAAAAGTTAAGCTGGGATCCATTGCATGTGAATTTTAATGATTTGGGTGAGATGAGGTGGTGTCTTCTCTACTCATGAGTCATGTTCTTCTGGATCTCTCTAAGATTACTAATTGTCCTATACTCATTCCCTGCACTACTTTTGGCCAAGTGGTCACTGAAAAGCAGATCAAATGGAAAACCTGAAAAGCTCAGTCTCCATGCATCATAAATTTATGAATAATGCTAGATATAGTTGTAAGGTGTGTAAATCTAGTACACTCATTTTGAAAAAAGTGGAGTCCACCATTAAAAACATGTTTGTCTCAGATTTACACATTTTCCAAATGATAGAACCTGTGAGTTGGCTTGCATTATTGCGTGGCATCATGGGATAGAGACCTAGCTACCTTACACTGCAGGCAGGCTGCAACTTCTATTGGCTTTTCCAAATCAAAAAGCAGGAAACTCTCACGTGGCTAGCTATAGTCATAAATCATTTTAATAATATATAGCTCAAGACAATTTCTAGCTCCTTTTGATCTTTCTGTAATAACCTGAAAAGCCACTGGATTTAACATATGATATTCATGTTTTTTTGGATGATTGCTGATGCCCACATGCAATACATTTAGATTTGTGCTAATGTAAGACAAAGCTCTTTCTCTCTCACTTCTCAGACTCTTTTGTCGGTATAAAAGTGAAAGCAGTACTACTTACTGCTGGGTGGGTCACATGGGGATGGATAAGGTCATGTGATGCATGATGTAATCCATACCACTTCTTCCACTGCAAATTTCTGAGCCTTTCAGGAAAACGTTCATATTAGTTTGGAATAGAATCTTCCTCGTTATCG
Source organism: Juglans regia (assembly GCF_001411555.2). Classification (NCBI taxonomy): domain Eukaryota; kingdom Viridiplantae; phylum Streptophyta; class Magnoliopsida; order Fagales; family Juglandaceae; genus Juglans; species Juglans regia. The sequence continues at coordinate 19,413,619 of NC_049905.1, read as the reverse complement.
GATTTCTTGTTGGACCTTTGGATTCTAAGTATCAAGCTGGTATTTCAGAGGTCTCCATAGGGAGAGCCAGACAACCTCTGTGATTAACACATGTAAAAGGATGTGTTGTGTTTTGATCAACCATGGTAATCAAGCAAAACACCACTTCATCTTCCTCCATCTAATCATTTTCCCATTTTAACACCTTCATAATTTACTAGAACTCCTATAGTTTGGATTTGAGAGTTCATGCAGGTAAATGTGCATGTGGGGTCCACACTGTTCCAATAAGGCACATATAATCTCTCTCTCTCTCTCTCCATACTTAGGCCATCCAATAAGCCTCTTCCCCACTAGAAGAAGAGGCACATAATCATATATCACACATATTTAAGCAGGAAAATTTTAGATCTTCAGTGAAACAACAACGATTCAATGAACATCAAGAGAAAAATCAACCAGAAAAGAAGCTGCATATAAAGGTTGACGTGGACGGCTTCATTATTTTGTTTAGTTATATATATAGAAGTGCATGTGTGTACACCAGAACATGCAAAGGGAATCTAAAGAACCTGTGCATGAGGCCATTCTTTTTTCTTTCTCTCATATGGGGATGCAGCTTTGAGAATTGAAATGCGCCCCTCCTTTAGCCAAGTGACAGAAATGGGAACTAGAAAATGATTTTTCAGTTTAAAAGTAGTTTTTTTTTCATCAGAGGATAAATATACTATTCCTTCTTGTCTGTCACTGCATGGAACTACTTTCCTACAGCTTCTAAGTCACGGGTATACCTTGGAATGTACAATATAATGAAATAGATGGAGTTTAGAATTCAGCAAAGGGTAGGAATGTTTCTACTCCCCTATATAAAAAATTGTTTTGTCATTATATAACTTGGCTAGGGGGATGGTCTTGGCTGTGGTGTACGCTGGATTTAACTAATCACTTGCAAATTAGGATTTTATCGTATGAAACGATTTCCTAAAATTTTTGCTTGAACAGGAAAACTTGAAGGTCTCAAGTGGGAGACAGATACTGCGTGATATCAGAGATTTCGTGGCTATAGATAAAACAGGCCTTTATGACATGCATATGATGGCCTTCCATTGACATTTGTTGAAGGAGAAATGTTGACTACTCAATCTAATTAGAGAGAAGTTTAGTAGTAGAAGAATATGTAATAGAATTTATTTTCATTCAAAACTAAAACTTAGTTTAATTAAGGTTCTTCACATCCTTCAATAGAAAACTAATATATAAGCTTTCTATCGAAGAATTGGAAAAACACACCTTAATTGGATTAAATCCATTAAAAGATGAAAAAAAAGAAGAAAATCTTAAAAATAAGGGTGATGCTAGATACAAGCATATGGGTTTGTAAAATATCTTCTTCTTCTTCTTCTTTCTTCTAGCAAAAACTGAGTTCTAATGAGGTGGGTTCTCATGATTAGGCAATATAGGAAGGCTCATCCAAATTAAATAAGCTCATGTACACTTCAAAAACACTACAAGAAAACAACTTATTTCCTGTCAGCTATTTCCTGCCAAAAAGATTATTTCCTGCTAAAATGAGTCTATTTTTGTCCCAAATAGTCATTCTCGTCGCAAATAATTTGTCTCAAATGCCCTATTTTTTTGTAGTGAAACTTTCTAACTCCTAAGAAACTAATATGCTGTATGCTGAACTTCTTTGAAGCAATGAGTTGGAGACGAGTGATCTTTATGTTTGGAACAAAAATTAAGTAAGAATTTTTATTTTGTTTTTTTGTTTTTTTGTCTCTTTGAGCGACCGAATCAAATCAAACAGAAAATCGAGGGGTTGTTCTATAATCTTAGATTCTTAACATGCATCCATCCACCCACCTCTACAGTGAAATGCAGCCAAGGGTGTGTGACTGTGGGGCCTATATATGGGCCACAAAATCCAGCGACAGATTTTGGTTTTCAAGTCCTAGAAGAAATAATTATCCGATCACTCTTTTTTCCAGAAGTAAATATCGGTGCATACTTTCCCATCTCAAAAACCTGAAAGATGAGAGTATGGAAAGCTTTGTCAGATGCTTTGAAACAATCAATCATAGCACACCCTTATCTAGTGCAGATCTCAATCGTAGTATTGCAAATCCTTTGTGATCTTGCATTAAAAACCACCTTTTAGCATTCATTTCCTTGATTTATGCGAGGAACATGAGCCCGGACGTACCAATATTTTGGTTCCATTATTACCACTTGTTTGCCTTTAACTATATGTGTTGTATTTGTTATAAAGTAGTGTTTTATTGGGGCACCCCATTCCCTCTTTCTGTATGTATATTTTCAGTTTAAGAGTAATCATCTTCATTAAAAAAAAATGAAAGTAACAATCAATAGCTAATTAATAGGTGATTGGTTCTTCTCATAAATAAAAATAATAGCTCAGTCTGTAGTATACTGACATGGTCACCTGCTTTTCAAAGGTAGAGAACCTGTGAGAGAGAATGAGAGCACAAAGAGCAGCTTTTATTTTAGTGATATGCTCATGTATGTTTTTGTTTCATTATGTTAGTAAACTCTAGAGAGAGAGAGAGAGAGAGAGAGAGAGATTTAAACATCTTGGGGGATTGGAGTGAAAGAAGAGAGTGAAAACAGGGGTGGTGAGAAGAGCATCAGTTCATTCTTTGGAAATGGCTTTCACAATGGATCAGAGCAGTGAAGAGATGGTGTTCTCAGTAGAATCTCAGAAGTCAGTGCCAGCACCATTCCTGATAAAGACATACCAGCTGGTGGATGACACTCGCACTGATCACATTGTGTCTTGGGGTGAAGATGAAACCACTTTTGTTGTGTGGAGGCCTCCTGAGTTTGCTAGAGATCTCCTCCCTAACTACTTCAAGCACAACAATTTCTCCAGTTTTGTTCGCCAACTTAATACCTATGTGAGAATCCCAAACCCATCCTCTCTTTCTCTCTCTCTCTAAAAAGCACGCACGCACACGTACACACACTCAAAATCATGAATACAGGACCCTGTTGTTCATCTGGTTTGTCTTTACTGTTATAAGCTAAGCATGGTTTGAAATAGTTTCTAGGGAGTTTAGAGCAAATTAATGAGTTAGCTCCTAGTTCAAAGGTATCTATAACACCAGGCTTTTCAAGGATGTTTTGTTTCCAAATTCTGGGAATTCTGTGATGAAAACTAGTCTGTCAATGTGTGTTCTAATGATATTAAGCTGAGAGATGTAGACAGCTGGATGTTACTTTTTCCTTTCTCAAGTTCACATGTTATGAGAGCCCTCAAACCAACAAATACACACTACACAACTTACTGATTAAAGTATTTTTTCACTAGATCTTACTTCTTAGAAACAAAGTCTCATATCAATTTCGTTTCTGTTTGGTTTATTTATATAATTCTAAGAACAAAGCCCTTGCAATGTTCTCTGGCTATTGATATGTAGTGTATATCAGCAGAGCATTCACATTATACGAATATAATTATACATACACACACTAAAAGACATGACAAGTGAAGATTCCTTACAGTTTTTTTTATTCAAATATTTCCACAAAAAAATATAAACACAGCATGTGGACTCTACTGTATTTAATGTTGTGGGGGTTCACAAACTGTGTGTCCCTCTTAATTGTAAGTAGTAGGCTCATAAAATTGTAGAGCATCTTGATATCCAAAATGGAGATCTAAATCCGCTAATCACACCACAACATAAAACAGAATCTCTTCTCAGTAAACATTCATCACTGTAGTTCAATGACTGTCCATATACTTCCAATACAAATCTTGAAAGACTGTCTCTGATTCTTCCTAATGATTATGACTGCAGGGCTTCAAAAAGATAGCTGCAGATCGATGGGAATTTGCAAACGAGTACTTTAGAAAAGGTGCGAAGCACTTATTATCAGAGATCCACAGGAGAAAAAACCCTCAGCTCCATCACCAACACTACTACCATGACCATCAAGCACGCCAATTTTTCCAACCTTCAGGTGATCAGATTGGTAATTGGTTTGAACCTGATCCATTGCCATCTCCAAAACCGAATACCGATATCCTCACAGCTCTTACCGAAGATAATCAAAGACTAAGGAAAAAAAACTTCATGCTCTTATCTGAACTTGCCCACATGAAGAATCTCTACAATGACATCATCTACTTCATTCAAAACCATGTAAAACCAGTACCCTATGATCAAAAAAGCAGTGATTCGTCTGTTCCAATGCTCATAGATTTGGATTCTTCATGTCAGGTTCAGAGTTTTGTGGGTGTTCAAGGTTCTAAAAATGGCAGCATGGGTAAGTCTTTGGTGACTAATTCAATAGAGGAAACAGATCATAGCACTGCTGCTGTCAAGCTCTTTGGGGTCCCTCTCAGTGGCAAGAAGAGATTGTATTCAGAAAAGGCTGATCGTCAATCAGAAGTGGAGTTTGGGGTCTGAGATGTTTAATTAGCTTCTAATTTTTGTAGGCTCCCATCATTTCTGAAAAAAGGTTATGTACAGTTTAAGAATTGAATTTTAGTTCAGGTTAAGAGCAGAAGGTCCACAAGTTTGGGGTTTCCATTTTTTTCCCCAAGACAAAAAGAGGATGAACTTTGACATATTTAAACCTTAGTAATATGCTAATCCATCTTACATTTTTTTCCTTATCCTACAGGTTGGCTCAACCAAGAATTTACATATTTAACTGATTATAAAATCTTCAATATGTAAAGGGTATAACCCAGATTTTTTTTAGTATAAACCAGAAAATTCTATTCATAAATCAGAGACTACAATCTTTCTAATTAGAAACAACATCAATTATATCACTCGGACACGCCTATCATCCAAATGAGCTCTGAGTCAAGAGCCAGAGCCTTTTTTGCCAATCCATGAGAAGGCTCATTAGCTTTTCTTCGCACGTGTTGAATTGACCAGTCCAGATGACATAGCTCCAGCTTGATTTCCTCTACAATTTGACCATAGGTGGTCCATGATTCTTCATTTCTTTCATAGCTTCCACAACCTTTAGGAAGTCCCCCCCTCTAGTACCACATTCTAGCTTCCTATGATCTTGCAGAAATTAACAGTCTTCCAAAGGGCCACACGTTGCAGCTAAAACTTCACTTGCTGAATCTCTTAATATTACTCCAACCCCCCATCTTCCTGTTCTCTATTTGGAGTGCTGCATCCAAATTCATTCTCACCTTGTTCATTAATGGCTTTTCCCATCTTGCAGTAGAAGCTGGTCTACTTGTGAAAAGAACAATACGGTACAAACCATCAGTACTTTTCTTTATATAAATGACTCTAATATTGTTTTTGCAATGTTAAAAGCAGAGTTGGGCATATATATAGTCAGTCAATAAACAACATTTGCTGGTGAAAAACTGATCATTAGGAGCTCAGCATTACCAGTGGAAAAAAGTAACATCATTTTCATCACTTTTCAGCAAGATGCTTTGGGGAATAAAAGATTTTGAGAGGGTAAAAAAATTGAAAAAAAAAAAAAAAGAACAGAGAAATCCAGAGGATTCCAGCTGAGAGGAATGGATATTGGGCAATCATGTCATGCATTGAGTTTGACGTTTTCATCATGTGGAATCTATATATGTTCACTTTTCGGTTTGATTCTGAAAAGAAGAAAAGAGGCAACAGAAAAAGAGATCAAAGAGTAGCCAAAGGGCTTGGGAGGGGGGGTAAAGCGATCAATGAAGGAATAAAAAGCAAAAAATTGGCAAAGATTGCTTTGGGATTGTAATTTGGTGCACTTTTTCTTTCCTTTTCTTTTTTCTTTTTTTCGTGCCTCGATCGAGATTCTACCCAAGTTCGTGTAAGTTTTATAGTGCTCTTGTTTCAGTACCGAAAAAAAGTAGTAAAAAATAAAAAATCACAACAAAATCTTTGGGATTTGTTTGGTTTAGAGATGAAAGTTGAAGAAAATATTGTTAAAATATAATTTTTTAATATGATTTTTATTTTAAGATTTGAAAAAATTAAATTATTTATTATATTTTATATAAAAATTTAAAAAATATATAATAATTAGATGACATGACATGATTTATGTAATCAAACAAGATCTACTCTCATAAGACCTCCTTGAATATTGAAGGCAAGGCACCATCTAACTCAATGGACCACCTCTTTCAATTCCACAAAGAAGCATTTCCTTTTCCAAACTCTCCCAAAACCTCACTTAAATGACCCTTGCAAAATCGCTCTCCCCTTCTCTCATGCTCACAAAAATAATAATAAAAAAAATGCAAAAAGCCTCCTATTGTTACCACTTGGATATAATAAGGCTCGTTTGGATGTGCATTTGGTCTCATATCGTCTCTTCTCATCTCAATATATAAATATTTTTTATTTTTTTTATATTTTTTTATCTAATCATTACAATTTTATCAAATTTTTATATAAAACAAAAAAAAAATCAACTTTTTTAAATCCTAAAATAAAAATTATATTTTAATAATATTTTAATTTTATAATATTTTTATTCAAGTTTTTTTCTATCATTTCCTAAAACTAAATAAAAGTCTTAACACGAATTATTTCACTACTATTCATAAATTTTTGATATTGTGTCATCTACTATTGAAATGACGCCTAAGACAATGCGAAGAATTGAAGTACAATAAACTTTTCCCAAAGAAAGTTTTAAGTGACAAGCTGAATCTTACTAATGGTAAGTTACTATAAACCTCACATAATTTAAAGATCAAGATTAAAGAACAAAGATCTGCTCATACAACAGTTACCTTAGATCCTAGCATGATCCAAAATTCCCTGGTGCATGTGAGATGCAAGGAATGCACACGTTCTAGAGAGAGAGAAAAAAAAAAAAGTAAGTATTAGGTTACACATAAATTTTACAATAGAAGTTTAGGTCTAGTATGTTTTTACAATTATTATTATCTTATTTAATTATTATAATTTTTTTAAATTATCACATAAAATAATATAAACAATTCAATTTTTTTAAATTTTAAAATAAAAATAATATTAAAAATATAATTTAATAATATTTTATTTAATTTTTAATTTTTATCTCATCTCATCTCATCTACAAAGACAAATGAGACCTCTCACAAAATTAGAAAACTTAAGGGGCAGTTAGGTTTACAAAAATTTGAACACCAACCCAATGAAAACTCATATCTTGAAATCCGGAATCCCCAGATCATTTGTGTAGCAAGGTGGGATTCCTAATTTCCTAGTACCTCTAACCTGTCTAATAATATTCCTGTCGAAATTCTACAAATATGCAAGGCAAATTTTCTACAAATATCTGAACAAAATATTTTGGAACCTTTGTTAGAAGGAGAGGGTCCTACAGTCCATCAAAAACAACAAGACAAGACATCTTTAAGGATCAACCCAGCCTTGCCTACTCTGTACCCACCAAGCCCACTGTACTGGACCACTGCCTTTCAATTTGTTTTCCCTACTATTTTTGGGACTGGTCCATATCAATCTCTATTTTAAAATCAAATCATGCATCATATTTTCAATCATTTTAAAAAATATTTGTGCGTGAGACTCACGTGCCGCCGACCATGCCGTATCTAAGTTTCAAGCACGGCTGAGTTACTCTTTGAGCCGTCACCAGTCTTAATTATCTAGCTATGTTTATGCTTTTCCCGAACCATAGATCCAAAGAAAGGAAGCGTGAAAATTAGCTTTAACAATGTGAAATAGACTACAATAAATCCATCAATTGGACTATATATTGAGGAATAATCTCATATTGCCTGTAGACAAGGACTTGGGTATGTTTATAATAAATGAGCAATCATTTCTTGAAAAACTGATTTTATGAGATGAGTTAGGCCCATGAATTTCTTTATGGTATCAGAGTCTGCCACTGGACGAATGAGGGTCTACATTACTTACCCTGTGACAATGACCAAAAACAATACTGACTTGCACGTAAGGAAGTGTGTTGAAGAATAATCTCACATTACCTGTGGATAAGATCTTGGGCATGTTTATAAGGAATGAACAATCATCTCTTGCTGAACAGGTTTTATGAGATGAGTTAGGCTCATGAATTTCTTCACTATAAAATCACTTCTATAGTGTCCCCTCCCCGACCTGTTCAAGGAACATAGGTCCATGTCTAATTTATGAAAAATTATGTATGCAGTCTCCGAATGAGGACTGCTCGCGCACGACTAAAACACATTGTCTCAGTAATTGTAAAAACGTCGTCATTTCATAATGAATTGAAAAAATGCATGGCTGAAACAAAACACTTCACTGAATTACTGAAATGAAACCCTTCGAGCTCGAGACCGCCATAACTGAATGGAGCGTCCCCTTCGAGCTCGAGACTGCCAAAGCATTGTCCAGGGTACTGTGTAGAAAGGGAGCCCCACCTTTTCCCTCACCAGACCCATTCTCACCCATACTGAGGGAGGGGGAGGGGGGAATATATACATCGTGTCCAACAAATTTCCTGGGCCACATCTTACCTGCAAAGACATCAATAGGGGACCATGAACGTACTGTTCCAACCTTTCATGCCATGCCCATGTTCTGTTAGCTCTAGCTAGATGGAACCAGCACTTCAGAGAAATTGGCGAGGAGAGCAAAAATGTGGACATGGATTGAAGAGTGGACAAAGATAGAGTGGAGAGAGGGAAATGTTTGAAAACTTAATTGAAAATGGACTCGAGATGAAAGTATGGAAGATGGCCTCAGGGCATTTATGTAATTTAACCAAATTTTTTAGTAAATTATCGAAAACTTCATTTCGTGCGCATGCAATCCCTGAATGGAGACTGTACTTTGACGAACTCCTAATTTATTGAACTCATTACCTATTTATTTATTTTGTATTGTTGCACTGCACTATCTACCGTTAGATTTTGTTGGAGCCCTCTACCCCTTCCCCTTGTATTCCTATTTGAAATGTTGTTTAGGGAAAAAAAAATTTATCCATATAGTAATTATTTGTTGAATTATCACTTGTGTGTGGTTGTTGAAAACTGATGAAGTTTTTACAAAAATGATCAAGTCCTTAAAATCTTTGAGTTGAGAGGATCAAGGACGGTAAGTATCCATGTTATAATCTTATATTTAGAGAAATGATATTTGTAGTCTGTGTCAAATCTCACATACTTCATTTAAAAAAAAAAGTGAGTAAATATAATATTTATATAAAAAATTAATTTTTAAATAAAAAATTTTACTCTTTTTTTTTTTAAATGTAAATTTTACACATTTTATAATTATATCTAGTATCATACTTATATTATTATTTTTCTCAAAGGCTAATCAAGCAAAAGAATATTAGAACTAGAGGCCCATGAAGCAACAGCTAGACAAGACATCTTGGACTGAATATTTTAAATTAGGTTTAACATCCAAACATTCAATTCTTAAATTACTAAATTTATCTTAACTCAAAACATTTTTACATATGAAACTCATAATATTTTTTAACTCAGTACCTCTTTACACACGGGATCCATAACCTTTTTTAACTTTTTATAAATATATATAAACTCATCTTAACATCTAAACATATTTAAATTTATTTTAGATGAGTTCTATAAAATTTATTATTATTCATAAAAATAATAAATTCATCTCAACATCTAAACTGTATTTTAATAGATTAACCTAAGCTTGCCTATTCTTGTAGTGTCTAAGCCTACTCTGGTAGTGTCCAAGCCCACTATCCTGGACCAGTGCCTTTCTCTCTGTTTTCTCTCACAGTTTGCAAACTGGTCCGTACCAATTTCAGGCAATGGTATTTCCATTGACTTTGTTTTGTATGGTAGTCCAATATATTTACTACAAATGATACAATAATTACTATTTCACAAAAATATAATTAAAAAATTAATTTTTTTCTCCTTATGTCAAATGTACAGTCAGCCACGACAACTAAAAGACAAATAAAAAATAATAATATTTTAATATAAAATTGTTGGTAAAAATAAGAATTTACTTTATTATTTTTAATATTGAGTATGAGAGAGAGAGAGAAAATAGGTTTAAGGCTTAACCTGTTGGGATAAATAGGATGTCAAAGACTAATTTAAAGTATTGCAATAGAAATAAATAAAAGAAAATAATGACTATCACATATAGAATACTAAAATTTATGTGGTTCAGCTTAATGTGAGCTTACGTCCACTAGCAAGGTCAGTATCAGAACTTTCACTATAAACAAAGATAGAGTATAGGAGATTTAATTCAAAACTTCTTCTTAAAGAAGTTAACTCTCGTACGCTCACAACTCTCAAATATCACTGCCTCTCAAAACTCAAAATGACTAAAGGATAAAAAATAAATTGTGTCGTTTCCTATTTATAAGAAACGATGCGGACCCTAGTTTGAGAACATTGGCTTAAGCGAGTAGTCGAGCGGCACTTGAGCAAATGTAGGGTTTTGACACCCCGCTCGAGCTAACTGTTGAGCAGGTGTCGAGCGAACTCTCGTACTTGTATACCGCTCAAGCTGAATGTCGAGCGGTGTCGAGCGAATTCTTTGACTTGTATTCCACTCGAGCAGAATATCGAGCAGTATTAAGCAAAGTCTCTGACTTAAATTCCGCTCGAGCTGAAGAACCACCACTCGAGCGGACACACTGTAAAGGCGCTATTTCAATTAGATTCAAGCTACCTCTTTACAAATCTCCACCTTACCTTGAACTTTACCAAGCCTAAAACAAAAAACCCCTGACCATAGAATTGAGCCCCTCCACCAAATCCCCTAAGGGAATCACAAACCCCGAACACCAATCAAGTCTAAACAGAGTTTGAACATGTACACTGCAACTGGCTTTGTCATCATATCTGCTGGATTCTTAGAAGTAGCAATCTTCAGAATCTTTATAACACCCTTTGTAACAATATCTCCAAGAAAATGATACCTGACATCAATGTGCTTCATTCTCTCATGATACATTTGATTTTTGATCAAATGTATTGCACTCTGACTGTCACAGAATACTGAAATCCCATATTGATGTAGTCCCAAGTCACTGAGCAAGCCTTTCAACCAAATGGCCTCTTTAACAACCTCTGTTGCTGCCATGTACTCTGCCTTTGTAGTTGATAAAGCAACAATGGATTGTAGTGTTGCTTTCCAACTAATAGCAGACCCACATAAAGTGAAAACATAACCTGTCAATGATCATTTTTTTATCTAAGTCCCCAATATAATCAGAATCAACATAACCAGTGATTCTGGAACTGAAATCAACATCTCTATCAAATATTAAGCCAAAGTTCAAAGTCCCTCTCAAATACCTGAGTATCCATTTTACAGTCTGCCAATGAGTCTTACCTGGATTAGCCATATACCTACTGACAATGTTCACTGCTTGTGAAATGTTTGGACGAGTGCAAACCATTGCATACATTATACTGCCAACGGCACTGAAATAAGGAACATTAGCCATGAATCATTCCTCCTCATCTGTCTGAGGAGATAGGGAAGCTGAAAGTTTAAAGTGTGTAGCAAATGGTGTACTTACTGGTTTGGAATTAAACATTCCAAATCTCTGAAGAACTTTCTCAATGTACTTTTCCTGGGATAAGTATAACTTTCTAGCTTTCCTATCTCTGTGGATCTCCATCCCCAGAATCTTCTTTGCAGCACCTAAATCTTTCATCTCAAACTCATTTCTGAGTTGGGTTTTTAACAAACAAATGTCATATATGCCTTTAGCAACAATAAGCATATTATCAACATAAAGTAGCAAATAAATGAAAGACCCATGAGATAACTCCCTATGATAAACACAACTATCATAGTTACTCTTCAAATAACCATGATCAATCATAAAGGAATCAAAACGTTTATATCATTGCCTTAGAGACTGCTTCAAACCATACAATGATTTCTTCAATCCGCACACATGATCTTCTTTACATTCAACAATGAACCCCTCTGGCTGATGTATGTAAATGGTCCTATCAAGCTCACCATGTAGGAACGTTGTTTTAACATCAAGTTTTTGTAGCTCTAAGTCATACAATGCTACTATATCAAGTAATACTCTGATCGAATTGTGTTTCACAACTGAAAAGAAAACTTCATTGAATTCGATACCTTCTCTCTGACTGAAGTCCTTAGCAACTAAGCGTGTCTTGTATCTTGCATCTGTATCACCCTGGATTCCATCTTTTCTTTTGAAGATCCATTTGCAGCCAATAGTCTTCATCTTCTTCAGCAACATAGTCAAATCTCATGTTTGGTTTTTGTGAAGAGACTCAATCTCTTCAATCATAGTTGCGCACCACTGTGCAGATTCCTTACTCTTAACAGCTTCTGAATAATTAGAAGGCTCCTGACCAACAATGTCATCTGCCTTAGTAAGAGCATACATCATCGTATATGCATGAGCATATTTAAGAGGTGGTCCAATATGCCTCCTCTGTCTACCTATAGCTAGATTGTAGTCTTGCTCACCCTGTGCCCCGCTAGCAGAATTAGAATCATGCTCATCTGCAATAGCATGATCTTGGGAGCCACCTGGCAACTCTTGTAGTGCTTCCACCTGGAACTCCACCTTCTTGCCAATATTATGTTCTTTACATGTAGGCACAATAAACTCCTTTCTCGGATTAAGTATAGATTTTTCATCAAATACAACATCTCTGCTGATTACAAACCTAGGTGATTTAGGATAACTATGATTACAATCATAGTTGCGCACCACTGTGCAGATTCCTTACTCTTAACAGCTTCTGAATAATTGGAAGGCTCCTGACCAACAATTTCATCTGCCTTAGTAAGAGCATACATCATCGTATATGCATGAGCATATTTAAGAGGTGGTCCAATATGCCTCCTCTGTCTACCTATAGCTAGATTGTAGTCTTGCTCACCCTGTGCCCCGCTAGCAGAATTAGAATCATGCTCATCTGCAATAGCATGATCTTGGGAGCCACCTGGCAACTCTTGTAGTGCTTCCACCTGGAACTCCACCTTCTTGCCAATATTATGTTCTTTACATGTAGGCACAGTAAACTCATTTCTCGGATTAAGTATAGATTTTTCATCAAATACAACATCTCTGCTGATTACAAACCTAGGTGATTTAGGATAAGTACACCACAGCCTAAATCCCTCCACTCCACTGGCATATCCAATGAATATGTCTTTCTTTTCTCTTTGCTCAAGTTTTCTATCATTAATATGAAAATATGCAGGACAACAAAAAACTTTCAAATTTAAATAATTTGCAGGAGTATCAGACCATTCCTCATTTGAGTTTTCAAACCAATAGCTGTGGCTGGAGAACGATTGACCAGGAAGTAACCTGTGTTGATTTCTTCAGCCCAAAAAATCCTTAGATAAGCTTGCATTAGAAAGCATATTGCAGGCTCTCTCCAAGAGAGTCTTGTTCATCCGTTCAGCTACCTCATTTTGTTGTGGAGTATGTCTAATTGTGCGGTGCCTAGCAATACCTTCATTTTTGCAGAATTCATCAAACTCACCTCCGCAAAATTCCATACCATTGTCAATTTGAAGTCGCTTTATTTTCTTACCTGTTTGATTTTCAATCAAAACCTTCCACTGTTTAAAGTTAACAAATATATTGCTTTTCTGCTTCAGAAAATAAACCAAACTTTCTATGAGAAATCATAAAAAAATGTAAGCAAATACTAAGCTCCACATTTTAATAGAACAGAAGATGGACCCCAAATATCAGAATGAATATAGTCCATAGTACTTTTAGTCTTGTAAACCCTTGTAGAAAATTGAAACTATTTTTACCGTCAAATTTCTCCACTTCAAAATTAGCCATAGCTATTCCTCCAGATCTCGCACAGAGCTGCATTTTGATATCAGTTTGTTAGGATAAACCAGATATCAAAGACTAATTTGAAGTATTGCAGCGGAAATAAATAAAAGAAAATAATGACAATCACACACAGAACACCAAGATTTAAGTGGATCAGCTCAATGTGAGCCTACGTCCACTGGCATGGTCGGTATCAGAGCTTTCACTATAAACAAAGATGGAGTACAGGAGATTTAATACAAAACTTCTCAAAGAAGTTAACTCTCGTATGCTCACAACTCTCAAACATCACTGCCTCTCAAAACTTAAAATGACTGAAGGATAAAAAAATAAATTGCGTCGTTTCCTATTTATAAGAAACGGTGCAGACCCTAGTCTGAGAACATTGGCTCGAGCGAGTAGTCTAGCGGTGCTCGAGCAAACGTAGGGTTTTGACACCCCGCTTCAGCTGGGTGTCGAGCGAACTCTCAGACTTGTATACCGCTCGAGCTGAATGTCGAGCAGTGCCGAGCGAAATCTTTGACTTGCATTCCACTCGAGCTGAATGTCGAGCAGTATAAAGCGAAGTCTCTAACTTGCATTCCGCTCGAGGTGAAGAACCACCGCTCGAGTGGACACACTGTAGAGGCGCTATTTCAACTAGATTCAAGCCATCTCTTAACATAACCTATGAATATGGATGCATGGGACTTTGAAAGATTGAAGGATTCTTCTCTTGTATGTAAAAGATTCACAGAAGAAGATTGATGTGCACAAAAACACTTGTATCATTCAACATACACGAACAAACTTATGAAACTTGTGGGCTTTATTGCTATTTTTTAAGGAGTAATAAATAATAATACATATACAAACGCTCTTCACAACATTTTTCATAACATATGATATAAATTGAGGATATTTTTATAAAGAGATATTACTTTTATATGGTATTTTATAATAATATCCCTCATTTTAAAACATGAAATATATTATGAAAAATATTGTGTATTTATCATTTTTCTTTTTTAAGATAGCAGATGTCAATGTCATGCCGAAAATGGACAATAAATTTACCAAAAGAAAATGTATTAAGCTCTTTTATTATATGGAAACGATTTTAACGATTTTAGGTGCGTAAATTCTGTGTATTTTTTTTTTTTTAAAGTAGATAAATTTATGATCCACATTAAAAAAACTCACTTTTTAATAATGGGTCCCATTATTTTTCAAAATGAGCAAACGAAAGTTTGTACACTTCATAATTATATATATATCATTACTCTTTATTATATGGGTGTAGGTACAAAAGTTGTGTGTATTGGTTACATCCTTACCATTTTTGCCATTATTATTGTATAAAACTTTTGAAGACTTTGGGCTACAACTTATATTTTATATATAAATCACCATATATGTAGAGGCATACTGTGGAGTGGCTGACTTCAAAGTTTAAATGGAGGAGATGCTTTTAAACTTTAGGAGACAAACATCAACCCCAAGAGATTGCATCTTAGTGGGAATTTCAAACTAAACCTAAAAATATGCCTAAATACCCTATTGCCTCATTCCTTATCAGGATGCATAAAATCCTTGTAAAGCATTTTCCCTGTCAGTCCTAAACTATTTGCTCCACAGTCCAATGCAACAGCCTCAACAAATCAAAGGAAAAACCATTTCTCCTAATGCTAAGTGTCCCCATAGTGGGTTTAGATAATGGGTCTCGATATTTTTTTTTTATTTAATGATTAAAGAAATATTTTTTTAATGATGTTATAATTTTTTTTAAAATAAATATTTAAGATAATTAAAAAAATACATAAAAAAATACACTTGTCGGGAGAATTCTTCTGTGGCTGCCACCCTTCTCCTAATTATCATACGCCACCATGAGATACCATTTAGTGACTAGTGAGAACCAAAAACTGTTGAGGAACCAATAACCAACCAACTTTATTTAGGCACATACCTTTTTTTTTAGCCTCACTCTTCTCTCCATTTCTCAATTAAAATGATTATTATTATCTTATAAGAAATCATGACAAGATTTTCTTTATTCACTGCAACTATTTATAGTTCTTCATTATAGATTTTGTTATTTTAATCATACATATTAATGTGACGCAATAGATTCTTCATTTTATCTTTTAAAATACAACATCAAAATTCATTTTTTCTATTTTACATATTGATTTTTATAATATATCATACATCAGCTTATCTATTTTTTCTTCATATCATTTAAATATTATCTTTTTATATTTTTTTATTCATTTCAAATATTTTCTCTAACTATCAATGATATTCTCAAATTTTTTGATATTTGCAATATCTCTCCATATATAATATCATATAATCATGTTCTATTTTAAATTAATCCAAGTTTATAAACTAAACCAAAATATAAATTAATTCAAAAAAATATATATATATTATATAATAAAAAGAAGAGATTAATTCAGTTTTAGATTTTGTCTTTGGTGCCCAGCAAAGAAGTGTGGGAATGAGAGAGATGATCTGAAATGAAAAATAAAAGACTTTTGAAAAAATGGAGAAAATCAATCAGCAGGAGAGAGAAACTAATTTAAAATGTTTACATTGATGAATAGTTCCCTCTACATGTACCTTGTTATTGTAGTAAAATGTAAAATAAATGATGAAATACATATCTTTTGAAGGGAACTTTTAAGAGAATTTTTTTATATTTTAAAGAAAAATAGTATAGAGCATACATTGGGATTGCTCTAATGACAATTAAAAAAGAAAAATAGCATTACACTCATTTTATTTAGGATTTTCAATTACAGAGGACAATTTGAACAGGTTGATAACTTGAGAGACAGGTAGTGACATATGATTACAAATAAATAATTAGTTGTTTTTAAAAAGGATGCATACACGTGGCAATCTCGTCGTAAATTATAAAAATTTGAAATCAAGGGAGTGATTTGCAAACGAATAAAAACTCAAAAACTGATTTTATAATTAACCCCAATTTTATTTTTATTTTTTTTGGCAATGTTTCGGTCCACGTGGCATCAGGTTGTGTGGATAGCTGTATTCCAGCTGTGCCATTGGCTAAAAGTAGGTGGTCTGTTATATATGCTTTTATAAATCGAATATTCTACTCAGCCTCCGGTTCGCTACCCGCACGCCACACTCCTGACGTGGCCGAACCCGGTTCCTCTCCACGTCACGGTTCTTTCTCTACTCAATCCTCTCCCGGATATGCATCTCACGCCACTCGACGAAACGTATCTCCCTCTTCAATACGCATCTCCATCTTCGAGCCTCAGAGAAACGTATCTCCCTCTTCGAGCTGCATCTCCATCTTCGAGCCTCAGAACACTCCCTCTTCGAGCCGCATCTCCATATTCGACCCTCAGAACTCTCCCTCTCGAACCTCATACTCATCCCGACGGTGTAACTCCAAAATCTCCGAAACCCTAGAAAATCTCCAAAATCTCCCAAACCCTAGAAAATCTCCCAAACCCTAGAAACAACTAAGTGGAAGATATGCATTTTATTTCACCCCTTCTCTCTCCCCCCTTCAGCCCGAAGCCACTGGAGTGATGGGTGCTTAACCTTTGAAGACCCATCTCCCTCACCCCTTCAGTAGAAGAAATTTCGTCTAAGGTAAGAAATTTTTTTTTTCCAATTCGTTTTAAATGTCTACCTTTGAAGACCCATCTCTCATTTTGATTTATGCATTATTTTTGGAGACACAGGGACCGATTCACCACAACTGTTTGAAGAACCATCTCGCTGACTCCCTTCAGTTTTTCAGTTTGAAGAAATCTCCGTGAAAGGTAATTTTTGTTTCAAATTCAGTTTATGCATCTACCTTTGTGTCAATGCCGATTGAAAGCCCTAGTATTTTTTGTATTCCAAATAAAAAACCCTTTAGAAATTAGGTTACATCCCTTGTAAATTACATTTTGTTTTTGTAAAAGCTCTGTTATGAACAATGTGAAGTGTTGAATGTAAAATAATTGCCAAGTAAACAGTTAGCAATTTGCGCATTCTTTTAAGCCAGATAGTTTTGTTAGTTTTGTTAGTTGTACCCAAATCTTATGTTTGTATTAATTTGTATTTTAGTAAATTATATGCCTCTGGTTGGCTGTTTAAAACAATTCTCTCATGATCTCATTGTATTTATGCTAATGTGTAGTCACAAGTGGTCTGCATATGTGACACAATTTTTTTTTTAGTTACTGGTCATGAAGTTACTGATAATTATTTCAATTGTCATACTATTGCCAAAAGGAAATTAAGGCAAAACCCTTTTCATCTTGGCAAACTTGCTAGTGCATTCCATTCATAATTTTATGCAATAGAATATAGGTTTGTAATGGCAAAAGACTAGTGGCAGTATCATGAGATTGAACATGCAAAAGCAATATCTTAATACAGAGATCAAAAACAAAAAACTTATAAATCAACCAAATGATGAAAACTACTATTAAGGCTTCTGTTTGACTGTTGTGTCTCTCTCTTGGAGTTTCTGCATTTTTTTTGGGTTGTATTTATTCACCACAACCTTTGACCCATCTGCCCACCCCCTTCAGTAGAAGAAATCTCTATCAAAGGTATGTTTTTTTTTTTTCCAACAATGTTTGGGTGACTGCGAACACATATTCTGGTGGCAGATTAGGAATATCTTCTACCTCTAAATGTGTGTATATCCTATGTAGCGAGAAGTAGGGAAATTTTCTTTTTCATTTTATGTGGTTTTTCCTTTGAACACTACTTATTAATATCTCTAATATTGTCATCATTTATAAAATTAAACGAGACCTTAATCAAATTTTTAGATTGTCTTGGACTAATATGTCACTTTTTAGTTTTTCACTAACTATTCAAAAGTTAAATCCCATGTTCTCTTTTAATTATCTTACTCTTTGTAATAAT
Source organism: Juglans regia (assembly GCF_001411555.2). Lineage (NCBI taxonomy): Eukaryota > Viridiplantae > Streptophyta > Magnoliopsida > Fagales > Juglandaceae > Juglans > Juglans regia. The sequence continues at coordinate 19,395,001 of NC_049905.1, read as the reverse complement.
AAATACTATTTATTTAAACTTTATTTTATACTAATTATAAAATTGTTAATGGATTGTAACACGAAGCAAAATCACAACCTTTGTAATTTTTTGCATTGAAATTGTGCTCAATAGCAACCAAAGTCATGTTACACATTCTATCAATACAATGCGCTTGTTGTTAGCATTTTAACTGCTTTTGCTTGTTAGCATTTTAGCATTCATTTTTCTGGTTTTAGATAAATTTTTACTTGGTATGAAACAAAAAAAATAATGTCAAATTGATGTGAACAATAGATGTTGTTAGCATTTTAACTGCTTTTGCTTGTTAGCATTTTAGCATTCATTTTTCTGGTTTTAGATAAATTTTTACTTGGTATGAAACAAAAAAAATAATGTCAAATTGATGTGAACAATAGATGCACCCAGATTTTATATGGCAGGTTTGATATTCTGCTCCTACTGTCTAATAATTCTGATAATGAAGCATGTGGGTAATAATTCAATGTTACACTTAAAGTATTTTATGTCAATCATCACGTAGATCAACTATGGCATCGATTCAATCATCATCATGTATACTTAATGATTTTGAAATGGAATTACTGAGTTGTTGGTGTGGTTTGAAAGCGCCATTAAGGATCTCCCACACCTCCAAAAATCCTGGAAGGAAATTTTATGCTTGTCCGAAATATGGAACGGTAAATAATTTGCCAAGTTTTGTATTGCTTTAACGCATGTACAAAATTATATATACATTCTAGATTGAAATCCTTGAATTCTATACAGGAAGAAACAAGATGTCAATTCTTCATTTGGGCAGATATACTTCAATTAGTAGTATCTGAGAAAAACCTGGTGAGAGAGAATGAAATTCGGAAGAGGGAGGATGCTTTATTGTTGCGTGAGTATGAAGCTCAAAAAGAAAAGGAGAAACTAATAGAGAGAGAGAAAATGCTGAAGAAGCAAGAGGACCTACTTCGAGGAAAGTTAGTAGAGAATAGGGTTGTACGTATATTGTTGTGTTTATATTGGATTGTATCTCTTGTAATAGTTTTTGGTTGGTTCTGAATGTAGATGTATCATGTTAGTTTGAAATATAAATAGAATGATTAGATCCTAACATGTATGATATGTTATCTATGTAGTCTAATTATGACAGCTTAGGCTGGTTGCACTGTTATATGATTGAAACTGGGTAATTATATTTATGGTTGTTATGTGATTGTGGATGGGTAATTGAATATCTGGTTGTGAATGGCCCACTACAAGTGTGAATTTGGAGGTGGCTTAAGTAAGAAAAAGGAAATCCAATCTAAGCATAGAGAAATCCATTTCCTCTGCTTATTGAGCGCTTAAAGAAGTCAAGGTATGGGTTCTTGAGGTTTAACATTGTCAAATACGCCAATGTTGCCTTTTTTTTGCTTTTCTTCTCTTCTTTACGTGCAGTACTTCATTGATATGGGTAGTGCATTGTGGTTGTTAACAGTAGTCTTGGTTCTGCTGTGTATTGTGTTTTGTTTGGTCTTGTTGGTGGGAGTTTTGGTCATAGATTCTATTCTCCTATTCTGTGCACAAGACTTTGACATACTTCAGAGTTTAACACGAATGGGTGAGGCTGTTGGTTTCTCCAATTCTTTGCTGTTGAAATGCCTGATATTTGCTGCTGAAATGTCTTATCTTTGTGGCTAGTGGTATTTATTTTTTCTCAATTATTTCTATCCTGCTGATGTTAGCTTAATAGGAGAGCTGAATATCCAAAACAGATTCGTGTATAGTTGAGTTTTGCCTAGATTCGCATGATTATTAATAATTACTTGTATAAAATAAGTAAATACGTTGACCTTGTTTTTCATTTGGAGCCTTCTACATTGTAGATTTCTTCTATGCTAATTAGTGATAGCATGTAATGTTTGTGAGTACACAATTCAGATAACTTATTTCGTTGATGGTGTCTTGAATATACACAATTTCTGAATGGGGAGTGTTAATTAGAATTACTAGTCATATTTTCACATATATTTTCAACGAATCAGAATATATAGCTCAATGTGTATATAAACCCATATTTTACTATGGTTGTCATTTGTCTTTACAGGTGCTTATTTATTACAACAAATTGAATCAGCATTTAAAAATGGGTTATGCTTAGGACTTGGCGCAGAGGCAGAGGCATCTGGTGTTTCAACTATTCTTCCGTTCTGGTTGTGAATGTGCTGGACTTTTCTTTTATTTTTCTTGTATTTACCATGTATGTATTTAGAAGGATATTGTGACTTTCAGTTGTGGTTGAAGGAAAGAGGCAAATTTGCTTCATGGCATACTACCATCTTTATTGACTACTACATTGCCACAGTTTTCCAATATGCAATGGACATGCAATGGACGTATCATATAAAATTTCCCAATATTATCATGCAACGAAACCATCTTTTTAGACCTGAGAAATGGAGCATCTGAAGGATGCTGCAAGAAATAAAAATATCCATCTAACATATTGGAATTATTCAGCCATTACCATTTTGACAATACTGAATGTGGAAATCAACCAACCCAAACAAATGCAACTTCTCAACCATGGAGAGTAAAATCAGTTGGCGCATATTGTTTCTCTAATTTTTTACGTAATCTGTCCTCATCTAAACAAGCTAAGCATACAAGGTACAAATTTAATAATCTTGTGGGGTCTACGCATACAAGCTACGGAGCCATATTGTTTCTCACTTTACAGGATTTTCACAGAATTCACTTCTCAATAAAGTCCTTGATGTTCTTTGGCCAGATAAGGTACTCTTATCTTTTCTTTGATTCAGCCATATACTCGTGCGTCCAATAAGTTGGTTGTGCTGGCTTTAATAATTTGTCGCCTGGAAAAGTTGCACATATGCCTTCTGCAACTTCTACTCCAGTTCACTCTATTAGCATCCTGAAGAATATAGAAGTAAAATCATTATGGAAAGCTCATAGGAGATAAAGAAATAAAAATATAAAATCATCGCTAGATAGAAGTTAATACCTTCCTTTAGATTGAAGTTCAAGGAGAAGTGCATTGATCCCACCATTAATAAGAAAATCTTCATGAACGCCCTAAGCTAGTAGTTTCCTGATAAATCCAATTATCAAATGACTGAGAGGCAAACACTGAGAGGCAAAAGGCTTGTCCTTGAAAATTTCTTACAGGTAATCTAAAGGTTTCATGCTCATTTCCCAGAATTTACAAGAGGATCCCTATATAAAGGTTAGTCAGCAAACCTTAACAATATAATGATTATCACCATTATTCCTTAGTCACATGAACAAAGAAAAAAAAAATACAGTCCAAAATATCCAATCAAGTCCTTCAATCAGTTTTTGTCGTTGGCCGTGGCTTTGATAAATTACTGTGGCTAGGATAATACTTCCCGCCACGTGCACAACCAATTGTCACATACTTCGCACTCCCATCCAGATCTCTCTTCGTTCTTCTTATGATAACACCAAAACCCTCTTGTTTGGCGTATCGTTTGTAATAGTCTAAAACCTCTTTATCAGTAGCAAAGTGCATACCAGCGTTTGGAGGCTCAACTCTATTATCATCATCTGAGACTTCATTCATCCCCTCCCCGTTTGGCTCTATATTTATGTCGGATGAAGTTCCTGACAAGAAAGATTGCATGGTTAGTAAAAATTCAAATGTTTACTATATTTAGTAGATGTTAACTGATATGCATGTAAAATTAGACCTTCTAAATTCTGATCAGCTACAGAATTGGATGGCATCGATGGCACACGCGGTGGCATCGTCGAGTGCTGCATATTTCGAGATGCACATTATTTAGTAAGGAAAATATGAAGGTACAAGAAACAAGCACAAAAATAAACTACAAATGAACTACCTGGGTTGTATCTTCACATCGTGTCAACTCCTCCGGAATACTAGGTTGAGGGGATGGCATGGTTGGTCCAAAGGGTGGCGGTGCGAGATGCTGCAAAAAATTTTTACTTAGTTACAATGACTCAAACCCACGCATTAAACAAAATCAATATCCATTCTACACTATACCTGGCTACCCCAAGCATATGGAAATGGATGTGGATATGTTCCTGAGAAGGAAGATATCCACATGGTTAGGAACAATATATGTATTTTTAATATATTTAGTGGATGTTAACTGATATGGTTAAAAGTGTACCTCCTAAATTCTTTTCAGCTACAGAATTGGATGGCATAGTTGATGACTCACTTGCGCAATGTGGGTAGGGCATAGTTGGCACACATAGTGGCATCGCCGACTGCATAATTTTTCATAATGCACGTTATAAGATAAGGAAAATACAAACGTACAAGAAACAATCATACTCAAATGAACTACCTGGGTTGTATCTTCACATCGTCTCAACTCCTCTGGATTACTTGACAGAGGGGATGGCATGGTTGTTCCTTGGGGTGGCTGTGGCAGATGCTACAAAAAATCTCTATTGTTAGCATGACTCAAACCCATGCAATAAAAAAAATCAATATACTAAAATAACTTTACCTGACTACCCCAAGCGTACGGCGTTGGATGTGGATATGGATATGGATATGGATATGGATTTGGAGGCATCATATATGGCACGTTATATGGATTTACATTTCCATAATATCCCTATAATATATAAATAATCAATGGATTAAGTAAATGCTAACAATATCCCAGGCTGCGATATTTTCAAATAACCAACTAAAGCATACCTGGTTTCCTGAAATCGATGTAGAAGGCCTGGGTGGCCTTCCATCTTCCTCTTCGCCCATCACACAATTTATTCAATATCTATTGATGAAACAATATTATATCAACATAAAAAATCCCACAACCTATTATTGAATGGGTATAGAAGCTAAGGGCTGGAAAAAAAACCTGCATACATCCATCGTTACTCTTTTAGAATTTAAATGAAACTTGTTTTTATAAATGTGCTTGTTATAAGAATATTGGAATTTTAAAAACATATCTTCCATTTAATATATGAAACCCCATTCAATATATGAATTGCTAGCGTATGTGACATGTTTGTCTTTGTTAGAGTTCCTATAATTCTTGGAAGCAACATTTGGAAGCAACATAATAGAGGACAGTGAAAAAATTAAAGACTTCAGACTCGCATTACCCAAATGCATCTAATAGTCTAAACTGTTTCTCTAGACTATCCCACATTTGTTTATAAACTAGTTTTCCATTTACTTGCACAAAGGCAACAAACAACCCCATCCAACTAAACATTAGTGGACCAATTTGTTTCACACAAACTATTGTGCAGAATATATAGCCTCATGAGTCATCTATAAGGATGGCTTAATGGGACCAAATTGTTTCAGAACATAAATTTTTTTTTCCTTATATGTAAAAAATCCCATAACTTCTAAAGATAGTTTATTTTTATTAGAGAAAATAAGGGCCAAATATTTAGCATTCACAACCAGTTGACCACTGCTTGCAATATCATTTACCTTTTCCAAATGTGTTGTTCATTAGATAATATTATTCAATCTCTAGTTCTCTTTTTATGTAAGTATCTTCTCCAAATAAAAATTTCAAAATGATATTTCAAACATCTTTATTGTTTGTTTGTTTTTTTCTTTGACTAGATATCCTTATCCTCTTATATCATTATCATCAAGTTCATGTCTTTTTAGGGTATTTATAAATCCATATAAAAAAAAAACAAAGACCTTTTCCAAATGTGTTGTTCATTAGATAATATTATTCAATCTCTAGTTCTCTTTTTATGTAAGTATCTTCTCCAAATAAAAATTTCAAAATGATATTTCAAACATCTTTATTGTTTGTTTGTTTTTTTCTTTGACTAGATATCCTTATCCTCTTATATCATTATCATCAAGTTCATGTCTTTTTAGGATATTTATAAATACATATAAAAAAAAAACCAAACAAACAATAAAGATGTTTGAAATATCATTTTGAAATTTTTATTTGGAGAAGTCACGCAACTGCTACTGATTGGGCATGTTGAAAAAACAAAATAAAATACAACAATATCAAAAATCAATTGGGCATTGCTTAATATAGTGGAGGTGCCGTTCAAATACCTCCTATCTATCTCCTTCTTGTTGGTGGGTGGCTTACGCAAACATGGGGCCAAAGTATCTGTACAAAATGTTGAAAACACAGATTAAAACAGGAATAAAAAGAGAAAAATAAAAACCCATTCTCTTTTATTTCTTACCCTTACAGTGGCTCTCGGCAGCAGCAACCCAGTGGAGGAGCCACGCACTCGGTGTTTACTGTGAGTCACTCGGTGCTATACGCCGTGATGGAGCCACCCACGCACTTCCGGAGTGATGGAGACGCACGGGGCTGGCAGAGGGTGAGGCCGGCAGCGAAAGGACACCAGCTGGGGGAGTGGAGGAGAGAACGCGGGGGAAGGAGACGACGCAGAACGCGGGGGAACGACGCAGGGAGACGAAGCAGAACGCGGGGGAAGGGAGACGAAGCAGAACTCGGGGGAAGGAGACGAAGCAGGGCGACGAAGCAGGTAGACGAAGCAGGCTGAGTAGAACGCGGGAGATGATGCAGACAGGGCGACGAAGCAGAACGCGGGCGATGCGGGCGACGCGGGCGACGCGGGAGACGAAGCAAGGAGACGAACGCGGGTCGGGGGGGGGAATTGAAATCAAACTAAAAAGGGAAACGCATGTTTGCATTAAAAAAAAATAAAATAATAAAATAAAATACACGTCGGATGGAGTGCGGTGGATGGGTGAACAGTAGGCACCTGTATAGTAGAACTCTTTATAAATCCCCCACCCAAAATCATTTCAACAATGTTCCTTTAGATCATCATAAAAAAAATATGCCAAAAATCATATCTTCCATGATTTTGTATTTGTAACCTCCATTCATTCGATCATTCCTTCCTTCCTTATTGTGCTGAAGTGTTAAGACATCCTTTGTTTTCGTAAATGAGATGAAATAAATTAAAGTTAAAAATTAAAAATTAAATAAAATATTATTAAAATATATTTTTTTAATATTATTTTTATTCTAAAATTTAAAAATATTGAATTGTTTAAAGCAGTAGCATGAGACCCATCCCGATAAGAATAAAAATATTTTTTTATTTATTTTTTATTTTTTCATTCATTTTTTTATATTCTTAAACATTTATTTTAAAAAAAAAATTACAATATCATTAAAAATTACTTCTTTAATCATTAAGTTAAAAAAAAATTATTAGGATCTAAATTATTTTTAAATTGTTTATTTTATTTTGTATAAAAATTTAAAAGAAAATTATAAAAATTAAATAAGTTAAAAAAAATTATATAAACAAACATGATTAGCCTATTATTCATAGGTAGGGGCAGGTTTTGTTCACATTGCTCTCCTTTAAAAGCCACAGTCCACTATAACTGACCAGTAGAAGGACACTTTTGGAGGTGCGAAGTTTGAGGGGCTCTTATCTATCACTTTTAAGAGTGGGGTTATTATGCCGTTTCAGTCTTATCGTTGGATGTATTATTTAGTATTTTTTTAATATATTTAAATATTTTTAAAAAAAATATTAATACACTTAAAATTACTTTCTTAATTATTAAATAAATAAAAAAATTTTGCCCAGTGATCAAATAGAGCAGTATAAATGGGAGGGCAAAATAGTATTTTCCAACTTTTAAACCAAAAAAATTGGTTGGAATATTTATAGATTGATGATTATATATTGGTGTAAGAAAATGTTGGAGTTTTTTGCAGAATGGTTTGATGTCAGCCATCCATATTTGCTGCAACAAAAGGCAGAAAAGCTGTATAGAAGTCAATGGATATTGTACCTAATTAAAGTAATTTGACACATACAAACTAATTTTGAAAAGAAGAGGTAAATAATAATAATAATAATAATAATAATAATTGTGATTTGAAGCAAAAAGGAATGGTACTGTGCTTTGCTTTTTTTTTGTTTAAATGATAGGGATATTATCCTCTTATTATCTATTTACTATTTATTTTATATTTGATTTTTTTTAATTTTTTTATTTTACTTAATGGTTAAGAAATTAACTATTAGTAACATTATATATTTTTTTAATTTTTTCTTAATGATTAAGGATGTTAAAAAAATACTTAAAAGAAAATGATAAAAAAAATAAATACATTGTAAATAGTAAATAGGTAGTAACCCTATCACTATTATTTTCCTTTTATTTTTATCTTATTTCTTCTTCATTTTCCATATTTAGCTTAAAAGAAAAAGACTTTTTTTGCATATAGTTTTAGAAGATACATGCTAAGAGACACACTATTGTATACATCATTCTACTTAAAAATGATAGGTTATTCAGATGAGAATTGCTATAAATATAAAAAGATTATATAAAAGTAAATCTATAAACTGACGTGACCTCAAAGAGTCTATTAGATCTATTTTATAATAAAAAATAATTTTATAATTTAATGTACTACATCTAGCCACGTCAGTTAATGAATTTACTTTTATATAATTCTTTTATAGCAAAATTATTTTCCTTTATTGACTTACTTGTATTGTTAAAAAGCAAAGAAAATTACTCCTGAACAGCTCTTGAAATGAAGTATAAAACGAATTGAACCAAATGTAAAATGGGATAAATTAAATAGAAACCTTTAAGTTTACATGATTTAATGAGCAACGACCTTACTTCAACATGAATTATTGAACATATGCTTGGGACTGAAAAAAAAAAAAAACACATTTATTAGAAAAATTTTCGAAATTCCTCTTATAAATGGTTAAGAGAGTAAGCTTATATCCTTTTCTCCAATTCTTTTTCTTTGAAGGAGAAAAGATGACTGGTCTATCAAGTCGGTACATAGAGTACACTTAGTAAAATGCCTACATGATATAATTTAATTTAGAAGATAAATTTTAAAAATAAAATTTTACTATTTAAATAGATAAATGATATTTACAATCATAAAATACGCGGTCCTTTTAAAAAAAGGAAAAGTCTTCTTGCAAGCGATTTTACACACCAAACCGCGCACTAATGTTAAATTTAAGGCATTCGTTTAATGAAACAATACAAATTAAAGATGAAAATGATTTCCGTGAGATAAATAATCTTATTATTCTCTCAAATTTTTTTTTTGTAATAAAAAAAGCTATGTGAGTAAACATGAGATATGTATGAAAAAATTAATTTTTTAATGATGAACTTTATTCTTGTTTAAAAAAAGTAAGTAATATTTACATAATTTATGACTATATTTAACATTACTCATTTAATTTTAAGATGAAATAGGTTAGGCTAAAAAGCACAGAAGAAAGAAAACTTAACATATATTATTTTCAAGTAGGAGTGTAAAAAAAAAATCGATGAAACGGTAAATCAGACCAGACCGGATCGTACTGGTAGGTTTGGTCTGGCACCGAGTTTGGTTTGGTCCAATACCGATTTTATTTTTCTTAAAACCGGTCAAAATCGGTCCGGTTCCAATTTTTCTTTTTCTAAAACCGGATCGGACCAAACTGGGCTGATTCATATATATATTATAATTTTTTATATTATATATAATTATATATAAAATAGTTTTATATTATATAATAAATTACTAATTAATATAATATTAAATTTTAAAATCTTATATCACTATAATCTATTATATTAATAGTTATACTAATACTATATTACTTATAATATATAATATAATATATTAAAATTAAAAAATCGAATCGAATCAGACACAAATTGATAAAATCAAAAATATCGATTTAAGAGAATAATGAATACAAGATCGATTCTTAAAAATATAAAACTAATATATTGATAAAATTTTATCTAAAATCAAATCAAACCGGATGGATTACATTCCTATTTTCAAGTCAACATCCTGAATAGAGGACAAGGCGACAATTATTTTGGGCGATGAAACGACAAGCGACAAAGAAGTAAAGTAAATGGAAAATAATAAAGAAGTGGAAGATAACAAGGAACCCACTGCCCACTGCCACTGCCACTGCCTCAAATGAAAGAGATTTGGGGAAAGTTTCGACAATTAAGCAACAATATGTTATTGTTATAGTAGTAGTAGTAGTAATCAATCCTTAATCCTCTCACTTCATTCTCTGCTGTATTGATGTTGAAATCGTGTGACACCCCCTTTCATTACATGTGTCTCAATAATTACAAGTGCTTCGAGAATTATTGGGCGGTTTTGGAGTTGGAAGATGTGATATTTTGTCTTATTATCCAATGTCGTGTTATTTAATGACATGGCATAATAATGTGAAAGGATGAAAATATCACCAATCTATATTTAAAAAATTATGTAATAATTAATATAAAAAAAATACTTTAATTATAAAAAGATTATATAAAAATAAATTTATAAATTGATATGATTTAATGTAATATGTTAGATTATAAATTTATTTTTATTATAAAGTAGATTTAAATAATTTCATAAAATTAGATTAGTTTATGAGTTTATTTTGTATAATCTCTTTATATATATATATAGCAATTCTCTTAATATAATGTGATAGGATGAAAATGAAAAATTCTTCTTCACACTCTACTGTGTGAAGAAGCCCCAGCACACCCAACGTGCTAGGGTGAAAAAAAAATAAAAAAATAAAAAATAAAAAAATTTTCCTTCACAGTGTGCTGCGGCTTCCGGCTGCTCCCCAACATATCTCGGATGAAAATACCACGAATCCATATTTAAAAAATGAGAAATGATATTTGTAGTCGTGAGTGTGCAAGCGCCATGCAGTCACTTTGAAAAAGTGAATAAATATGAGACCCATGTGAAAAGAAATTAATTTTATATGAGTGAACCCCACTCCTTTTCAAAATGACTGCATGACGTTTGCGCATTCCACGACTGTATGTAATATTACTCTTAAAAAATATGTAATAACTAACTCAAGTTTGTCTAAGAAATCTTAGGGCCGATTCTTTTATTTTTTCCTCCAAAAGGTATGGTAGTCTTGGCCCTTCAAGTTCCAATTCTCATTGTATTTAATCTAGAAAGAATAAAAATGACATTAGAGGAATTATTTTTATTATTTTATAATTTTTTATGTGATTTCAAATAATTTTAAAAAAATAATATATATTTTTTTATAAGAAACAAAAATTCATTCATATAAAATGAAACATGGATACATAATTCAGTTACATTGTTGCATCTAAGAGCATTCACATCCGATTCCCTAAATTTTTCTCTAAATTTTAGCTAAAAATGACACTCCTTATAATTTTATCCTAAATTTTACTCATTTTTAAAAAACCTTCTACATCCCATTCCCTATCCTTTCTCTATTCTATTAAAATAATATTCTTCTATTATTTTCAAACTTCACTACTTAATATTTTTTCTTATGTTTTGAACTATTATTATAGTGAATATTTTAAATAAAATTTTAAATTATTTTTTTAAGGGTTTAATAATATTTTTAAAATTATTATTTTTATATTTTAGTAATTATTTAAATTATTTTTAAAAATATTATTTAAAAGTATAATAAATATGAGTATAAGAGAAAATATAGTTGATTGAAAAAAGAATTTATTTTATTTATTTAAATAAAATATTAATAAAAAATGATTTAGGGGATGAACAGTGGTTCCCTATATTTAGGGAACCACTGTTCATTTCCTAAATCAAAATCCTAAAATAGGGAATGGGATGGGAGGGGGTTTTTGAGCTTTTCCCTATAATTTTTCCTATAATTTAGAAAAAACAGTGTTTTAGGCATCCGGATGGAGATGCTCTAATAAAACTCGAGATATAAGAAAATCAGGACATTGGCGCTACCATTGAATTGTACCTTCAACTAGCCTAGCCTGACGGGCCAGCAAGTGAGCAGCCTCATTACTTTGTTTTCCAACATGAAGTATCTCGTATGCTTGAAATCTTCGTAGTAAACGCTATATTTCCATAACCAAGGGATCCATAATAATGAGATTTTGTTCTCTAGAAATCACAGCTTCGATAATAGATAAAGAGTCACATTCTAGAATTAAACCGTATACCAAGATGAAGAACCATCTGTAACCCTCTAAGAGTATTGGTATTGGATTAACCAAATGTCTTTTCATCTTTATATTTGACTAATTTTAACAATAAATGGCCCACATTAAATTAGCCAAAGACTTTTCATCTCAACTATAAGTTACAGTAATTTCATTTTTCTTTCCAAAGATGAAAAGTCCTGTAGCAAGTCTAAACCCATTGTTTATTATATTTTGGCTCCTCTCTCCAGTGGCTCTTTTCCTTCTTCTTTCCCGGGACCCTTTTCCTGCAGTTGTGATGTATTGCCTCACATTATAATATGGTGGGATAAAAGTAACAAATATCATCTCATGTTCGTTGCTTTACCTTTCTCTTTATATGGTGGGATAAAAGCAACAAATATTGATATCGATTTTGTTTATTGGATTGTGAAAATGAAAATGAAAATGATTGTTAGAAATTATAGGTGATTATAGGAGGTTATGAGAATAAAATTAATTAAAAAATAAAAATTAATTATAAAAATATAAAAATATAAAATAATAATATTTTATTATTATAGAGAGTGTGATGATTAATCCAATGTAGACTTTAAGTTTTGAATGATTAGTTAAAAGTGAAAAAGTTATATATTAGTCAAAATTTGAAGAGTAAAATAGCCAATATAATGCCAATGCTCTAAGCGCAGCAAGAGCTTCAATCTCATCCACTTCAAACTGACCCACTTCTCACCTGCTCAATACCATCAATACTTCACCATTATCATCCTCTCAAATAATCCCGATTCCAATAGATGCAAAATGTTTAAATACAGCCCATCAAAATTCAATTTAACCTTATAATAAATAATTTTTTGATTGTAAAATATTGCATCATAATATAATAAAATATAGTAATTAAAAAAAATTCTAAAAGGAAAACGTGTAGCATGATTGTAACTTTTGTCGGCAACTTACACTTGAAAAAAAATCTTGAGATGAATGATGGCATTGACAGAGAGAGTTTGGTTTATGACATATTGTACCAAGAAAATAAAAATCTTCAATAATAATTCACTCTCTTTTTTTTTTCTTTATATTAATTTTCAAAGAGTAATCTCTCTCTCTGATCTCTATCCCTCTTTCTTGTCACTTATCACATGTTCTTGTTGCTTTCATGGTAAGTTGGCACTTGATAGGAGCTGCCAAAGTCCTATCCTTTTCAGCATAAAAGCTAAGCATGTTGCCTTTGGTGTCAAGAGACTGTCAATTCAATATTAAAATTTCGTTTGTTTTCACAATTTATTTAATTTAATTTTATCTAATTATAACAACCTTTTTAAATTCTCATATAAAATAAAATAAATAATTCAACTTTTCTAAATTTTAAAATAAAAATAATTTTAAAAAATAATAATATTTTATTTAACTTTCATTTAATCTCATCTTATTTGTAAAAATAAATGATGCTTAATCTTTTCGCCTAATGGTATCTCCCCCTCTTAATGTATGATAAAAATGATAGAGCTTCTATTGTAACCCAACTTTAAAACAATTGGGGTTCCATAATTATTATTTTTTTCATTTAAATTCAAAATGAAAGATCAAGAGTTCGACCAGGACTGATGCAAAAAATAATAAAATAATGTGACGTGTAGGACATTTTTGTTTTAGTTGTGAAGTAGTAGTATCTGTATCAATAGTTGATATTGATAATTATATTTATCGATTTTAATAATGAAGGACCATTTCTTCTAGGGTTGACATATAAATTAGATGAGTAATTCTATATATAATTAAAATTCAACCCTTTAATAATTGCTTGACCAAAGCATCAATATATTTTATTTTAGCCTAATTAGTTGTATGGTTTTATACATATAAATGTTTTATGGTTGTCTAGAAATTAAGAAAACCACAAAGCTTCTAACTAATTATTGCATGGCAATTTAAATCATGAAGAGAGGTCCCCTTTTTAATTTTTTATGCATTCATGTATAGACTAATATTTTATGAGATTGAGAATTAGAGATATAGACATTTAAAATCAAAATATAACATGGCTTGTTCGAAAATAGATCCCATCCTAAAATTCTTATCTCATCTCCTTCCTAAATATAATTAAAATATAAATATTTTAAAACTAATCATTACAACTTTATCAAAATCTTAAAAAAAAAAAAAATCAACCTTTTCAAAATTCTAAGACAAAAATAATATTATAAAACTATATTCTAACAATATTTTAATTTTAAAATATTTTTTATTCAATTGTTTTTCTCTAATCATTTTCTAAAATCTAAAAAATATTCAACTCAAATTATCTCATTACTATTCACAAAATATTTTATTATTATTTATAAAATTCTCATCTCATTTTATTATCCAAAGTCCAAACGAGCTTGACACTAATGCTCTAAAGAAAATTGAATAAAAATTCTTTAAGTGAGAGATATAGATACATATAATGGACTTCATAGTATTAATTAATCATTTAATACGACTGAAAAAATGTCTTCGGACTATCACAAATATTATAAGATCTATTTTATATATCTATCTCTCTTTATAATTTATGAACTCTAAAATTTGTTAGAAAATCCAAATCCTAGAAAACTTGCACAGAAAGTAATAATGCAGTAGAGGTAATTTATTTATTTATTTATTTTGTTATCTTTTAAGGATGTAAATACTATCTCATTTGTTCTGGAGAACCCTCAATTTTTTATTTTAATTTTTTAATTTTTCGGTGTTGCTTATGGCCCTATGGGTGGTCACAGCCTTTGGATATCTCTCGGAAACAGTAAACACCAATAATTTCTCTCTCCCCCCCTTGTTTTTTTCCTGAGCCAATAAGATCTCTTGTTCCTTTTATTGTACATTGAATTAACGGCTACTTTGTCTGGTTAAACGTTATTTTCTCCAAATTGTAAGATTTGCTATGGATTTTTCTGTGGGAATTAGAACAATAGTTTTTGCGTCCACACAAATGAACCCTCGAAAATTATGTTCAACCAGAACCGCGCATTTCAGTGGTACAAATGAACAGTTTTGTTTTCCCTCCCTATATTTATTCATGACCTGTTTGATATTCTGCCTTGCTCAAGAGAGAGAGAGAGATTGAAAGGTCTGTGCTGGTGGAGGAGGATTTGGTGAGTTGTGATGAAGAATCTGTTGGACTGAAGTGAGAGGGACCCCACACTTCATGTCCATCATCGTCTTCATCAACCTCTTATCTTCTCTTCCTTCTTACCACCACCATCAACACCACCAACCCCCCCACAAGATCCTATTATCTTTGCTTCTGGTGTCTTTTCCATTAGTTTATACAGATTTTGAGGGTGCACCTAATTGTGCTTCAAATCCCAATTTATTCCCAGATCTTTTTTCCACCTTATTATTCTCAAAAAAGATTTATCAGTAGACTTAAAAGATTTTGGGGATATGGGTCTTTGTATGTAGACTCATCTTTATCATTTATCTTGGGGTTCAAAGTTTTCCTGGTGTCAGGAAAAATCTATATCAGATCTGAGTGCCCCCACCTTCGTTAGCTTCCTGAATTCATCCAATACTGTCCCCCCTCCCAATTTACTCTTTGTATGACACCTGCTGAGCTTGTCTGTACGGTCGGCTTCCTTACTTGGAGGGCCATTTTTTTAAGCGGAAAGAGGGAGAAGAAGCTAAGAGCTTCTTCGGCTTTTTAGATTGGATTGGCTAAGCTGACTTTTCACCAAAGTTATTTCCTTTGAGGTGTCTCTTTAGTTGCCCATCTTCTGTTCTGATTAAACTTTGACAGGGAGGCCCACCGTTGGGTTTGGTGGGCTTTCTTTCAGCCACTAAAAACCCATATGTGCTGAAAGTGATAGGGAGATCCTTCTTTGCTTGTTTATGTTAAGGTGGTTGAGGAAGAACTGAAACAAAAATTCAATTTCCTCATTATTGTACCATTGCTTTAAAAGTCGATTGGTTCTTCCTTTGGTATTGCCATATTCATTGATGAGCAACCCGTTTTTGACCCTAAATAGTTGTACCCTTTTCTAATGCTACTTTACTTATTGATCACTTGCTTCCCCTTCATCCTCTTTATAAAGTCCCTCCCTCTCAAACCGCTCCCACCACCAGGGGCTAATGATATGAAATTGTCGTTCCTCTGGTTTTGGAAAATCTTATCATTGTTTCACATATCTGAATCGATAAAGTATACGCTGTCAAGTTGCTATCTTTCTCTAGTTCCCTACAATATGTCTCTAATGAAGAAGAATCCAAGTTCTAAAGTACAGAATGTTGAGGAGACCGGAGAGATGTCGGTGTTGGACTTGCCAGAATTGGCCTTGGAATGCATTCTTGAGAGGCTACCTCCTGCTGCACTTTGTAGCACGGCTGCTGTTTGTAGCTCGTTGAGGGAGAGATGTATGAGTGACCACCTTTGGGAGAAGCACATGAGACAGAAGTGGGATAGAATTATCGGTCCAGCTGCATACAGGGAGTGGCAATGGTATATTGCTTTGAACATGGATTCTAACAGTCTAAAGCAAGGCAAGCAAAGGGGCCTCATGTGGTTTCTATCTCTTAGTTGGCCTTTTTCATGGTTTAGATGGAGTGTTGACAATGGTAGCAAGCAAAGAAGTTCTTTGCCGGTTGATAAAATCATGGGTTGGTATCTTGCCCTTGAGACTGGCAGGTTCTGGTTTCCTGCTCAGGTCTATAACCGCGAGGTAGTGACTGTACTTATGTGAATTTTTCTACAGATAAGCTTTTTTTAGCTTCAATTTTATATTTGCTTATTAGTTTTATTAACCAATTAAGCTGTTTTGTAGAATGGCCATGTTGGGTTCATGTTGTCATGCTATGATGCTGAGGTTAGCTATGATTGCCGCACTGACACCTTCCAAGCCAGGTAATTGGACAGATGGCCTTCTTAGAACATAACTTTGAATGAGTTTAGTTTTTATTTTTTTAGTTTTTATTTCTTCATATCTTACTCTGGATATTTTAATTAGTAGCTTTTGTTTGAAAAAAAGTTAGGCTTTTTTAATCAAGAATTGGGAGATGGATGATGTATGGTTATTTGATTTGGATGATTATCTTTCCATTGCAGGTATCCACCTCATGGAAGAAGAGCTGTTCCTATTGAGATCGGTGTGCCATGGGAAAGGCTAAGAGCACCACCTATTGACACTGCTCCACACGACCTCCATATCTCTGACTGTTTAAATGAGTTACGCCCTGGAAATCATATTGAGATTCAGTGGAGAAGAAATAAAGAGTTCCCTTATGGTTCGTTCCTTGCAGAGATTTCTTGCAATGAATGTCGATTTCAGTTTTATCTAAATCAAAATTGGGTCTCTGCTCGTTTTGATTTTCTAGATTCTCTTTCTTTGTTTTATTTGTTCTTTTATTACATGATTTGGGTTGCTAGGAGATGGATAAAAGGAAGTCATTTGAAGAAACTTCAAGAAAGAATGAATACTTTTTTTGCTAGATAAGAATTAATACAATGATGGGAAAGACAAACTGACATGTCTGTTACTGGTTTTTGAAAGAGAGGGAGGGAGGGAGGGAGAAGTAAAACCTTATTCCTCAGAAAACATAAAATTTGTTCAAGCTTGATCGCATTTTTTTTTTTATATTTGTCATGTTGCCACAAAATATAAGCTTGATCACCTTATTCATCCCCAAAACCGGTCACATGATTCACACCTACTACTTGCACTGTCAATCTAAATCATTTTGGAAAGTTTCATTGTAGGAAATAAACTTTTTATCAATAAGAGCCTGAACGTAGCTAAAGTTTTATTTAAATTATTTATCCTTTAAATTCATCTACCATGTCTAAAGTCTATTATACGATCTTTTGTTAATGATAATCACACCATCATTTGCAGGTTGGTGGTATGGTGTAGTAGGTCACTTGGAATCATGTGATAGAAATGAGAATCACTGCCGTTGTCATAGTAGTGGTATGTTGATCTCATCTTTTTTCCTTGCATCTAGAACTTTACACTTTATAATACTGATTTGGACATAAATGAAAAAGGAGGTGGGGAGGGATTGGACTGGAGCTGATTCCAAGTTTTTCTGTGTTTCTGTATGATAGTTGGGCAGAGTTCAATTTGATCTCCTTCAAGTTTACTTATCAAAAGATAAAAAAAAGTTGGACAGTGGGTATTTTAGCATACCAAGTTTCCCATCTTATCCTTAACTGTCTTGAGAAGAGAAAATACGTATTGTATAAGGAGAAAAAGATGGGGGGTTAAAAATGCGTAAATATTTAGAATAGATCTTTAATAATTATCTTGCAAGAGGCCAATAGCATCTCTAAAAATGTGGATGGCATGAATGTGAAGTTTACTTTCACAGAACACGCCAGTTTTAGCAAAGTCCCTTTCTTGAAATCCCATTTTTCAATTGTGGACCGCCATTTATGATATTTGTTGGTCCCCAAGACATATCTTTGTCAGCATGTCATAGTTTCCACCAACATGGTGATAACTTCTGTCTCAGTGGAATATTTATGGCCAACCACATTGACAGAAACACAATGTTTCTACTAGTACGCTGTCTTTTCCCTAGTAGTTGTTTTTTTTTTTTGTTATGAGGGCTATTATGGTGGAAATTAGAAGAGGTTTCGATAGTGAGTCGAGATGAGATGAGATAAAAGTTAAAAGTTGAATAAAATATTATTATAAATTTATTTTTTAATATTATTTTTTGTTTTGAGATTTGAAAAAGTTGAATCGTTTATTGTAATTTGTTTGGGAGTTTAGAAAAATTGTAATGATTAGATGAGATGAGATGAGTTGAGTTAAGAGGTTTATTGTACCCAAACAGCCTTGCTTCCAAATTTTCTTTGATTGTTTTGTCTTGTTGACAATCAAAAGCTGCAATTTGGCAAAGTTGCACCTCGGAGTGACATGCATCTACCATTCCTTTTACGAGAAATTTCTGTCCTTTCCCTGGTCACAACAATTAAATAAATAATAATGATGAAGAAAATAAAAGCATGATAACAAAATAGTTTCTTCTTGTTACTTGTTACTTGCCCCTAGACACAGTTCGGTAGTCTTTTGTGTTAAAACAAATAAGTTTACTTTAAGCAGGTAAAATTTTTTTGGCATGTGAGCAAGTGAAATCATTTTGTACCTGACTTCTGACACAAGCTGAACTTTATATATAATTGATATCAATTTTTAATTCTTTTAACCCCAGAAACTTTTGCCTAAGGATGATTTAGTTCCATGCTTTGGCATGTCAAACCTTTTCTTAAAGCCAAGTGAATAGCCTGGTGCTTCTATTTTTTTTATCAGTTAACCTTTACTAATGTATATCCATAATATGGATACATCAAATAAATAGTATACAGCACAAACCAGAAAGAAAATGGCAAAAAAAAAAAGGATATTGGTAGCAGCAAGTCCTGTAGGGTAATCTGGATGCTAATTTTAAGCCTTCAATTTCTGCCACAGACACTGTAGTGCTGGAGTTCAATCAGTACACCACTGATTCGCGATGGAGATGCACAACCATCAACAGGAAAGACCACAGGGAAGAGGGAAATGAGGCAGATGGATTTTATGGAGGAATCAGAAAGCTTAAGAACAAGGAGGAGATTTCCACATGGAAGCAGCTTTGGCCAACTGAAGTCTTGGAGTAGCATACATTATATCAAAAGGGGCTAGTAAACATCACCACCTGCAAACATAGGCGAATATTCTTCTGTATCAAGCAAATTCCTGAATTTTCACTTTGCAAAAGTGGATTTCAGAAGTTGGAAAATCTGCTACTTATTCAGTCGCATTGATGTGGAGGCATGCTCCCTTTCTTCCCCCTTTTGCTATTACATTTTTTTTCATGATAGATTTCAGGATGTTCTTGAAATGCCAATCATGAAAATTTCCTCCCATTTAGGCCAAATTGATGTACAAAAGTACCCCAACAATATGCTGTAATCAGTAGTTAATCTCACCTTGTTTTGGTTGAGATAGCAATAGAAGAATGATAGCTTTGAGATCATACATCATTCATTTCTCTGGATTTCAGGTTATCTATTGTTTACTGTCAATCAAATGGAGGATTGTTAGCATCTTTTTTTAACATCAAAGGATGACTAACTTCTATCTAGGTATCAATAGTTTTTTGTCCCAGATTTTATCACAACCTCCATAACTTAGAGTGCTATTTTTTGGGTTTCAAAGTCACAGATGTTAAAACTTATTGCTGAGTCTCACATTGCTTAAGAATTACTATTGTATTGTCTTAACCGGTTTCTATCTCACCCCCCGTACCAGGGCTGGAGGCCCTGCTCCGCACCATGCGGATAGCACCTCTAACTCAAACCAACACTTAAACCAACCTTAATTACTGCTACACCCAAACCTTTCATGGCAGCCCATTGCTCAATTCTACTTCGTGCTTCTCCTCTTAAAGGGCTCAAAGATTGGCAATATTCCGAGAGAGATGCCAAGCTAATACTGTTCATCTAGTCCGGATAAAATTCCGGTCCGATCTAGAATCTTCATGTCCAGATGCATGCGAGCTGATATCCAGTCTGAATTAATAAATATGGAAAAAAAAGAAAAAAAAAATGATGGGCAAGTTGCTGTCTGGTTTTTTGATGGGCATGCAATCTGCAAACATTTTAATTCTTCTTAATTTGCTCCTCTAATTCTAGTGCTATAACTGTTTCTTAAAATAGTATCCATTCCTAATCAATATATTTGTGTGTGTATTTATATATATATATATATATATATATATATATATATTTGATGCCCACTGAATTCTCATGACTGAAGTGTTGTACAATTAGAAAAAACAAATTAATTAAAAGGTGAATGGTTCATTTAAAAAAAAAAATTTACAAAATCTAGGAATGTATAATAGCTTAGTCTAATTATTAATACAAAGATACACTATAGCATAGATACTGATTAACATATATTCTCTCTAAAGTTTGAAAACAAAATACAAGCCGAATACGTTTGTAAGCAATATTGTTCTAGAGGAGACAACAAAGCGAGCGCGCAATATGTTTTCTTGAAGATGGTCAATGATAAAATGATAATAATGTTGCGTATAGTCGGAAAATGCGTAAGTATTGTGCAATCGTTTTTAAAAAAAGTAAGATCTATTATTATTATTATTTTTTATGTGAATCCTGAATTTATTCATTTTTTTAAAAATAATTATACGACTCTTATACACTCATAACTGTAACTATCATTTTTCATCTCTTTATATTTAGTGTCATCGTGGCAGATGCTGCGGACAATCTGCATAGCACCATGATTATCACAATGAATAAGAAAACTATTTATATATATATATATATATATATACTAGTGGTGATAAACGTGCAAAGCACGTTTGCCACATCTATCAAATTAAAAAAAAAAATAAAATATAACTTTGAATATTAAAATATTTTAATGTATAAAAATAAAATTATTATTTATTTATGTTCATCATTTATTATGAAATTTAAATTATATTAAAAATTCAAATTAATTAGATAATTTTTTTTCTTAAAAATGTACAGTAAAATTTTATTATTTATTTAATGATAAAAAATTAGTATTTTAATTATCTATTTTATGTTAGTTTAAATCAATATTTAAACTTCTATCGTTAGATTAAATCTGAAAATTAAAGATGAAGAGTTGTAATTTAAAACCTATAAATCAATATTTTTCCCCACCTTTCATTTCTCTCTCTCTTTCATTCCCCACGCACAATTGTGGTATTACGTCGCACATTGACATTCACACAGACGAACCTAAAAAGAAACAAAAAAACAAAACAAACATGAAAAAAAAAAAAAAAAACCTCTTTACTGTTCATAACAGTAATGAACAGTATATGAATATGCGAAAAAAAAAACCACACAGCTTATTTACTGTTCATTACTGTTGATTAACAGTAATATGATAGCCTCTTTTAAGATATCGACAATATATATATATATATATAAATTGAAGTTAATTTTAAGTGTATGATAGAATATTTATATTTTAATTATCTATTTTATGTTAGTTTAAATCAATATTTAAACTTCTACCGTTAGATTAAATCTGAAGATTAAAAATGATATATCACTTTTAGTATTACTCTATAAAAGTCTAAATAACTTAAATAAAAATCTAAAAAATACTTATCACACAAATTTGATCCAATCAATTCAATTATATATACTTGCTTTTACAAATTCTAATATAATCACTAAAAATTCAAGAATTATAAATAACAATTACATAACAATTCGACTATAAAGCAAGCATTTGACAGAAGTAATAATTTATTTTACTCTTTAGATAAATACAAAAAAAAGTCTATTTAAAGAGAAAGAGATAATATAAACATTTGCGGAAAAAAACATGCGAAAAAAAAAAAAAAAACTTTACACTGTTTATTATTGTTGATGAACGGTAATAAAGGTAATATAAACAATTGTAAAAAAAAAAAAAAAAAAAAAAAAAAAAAAAAAAAACTCTACACTGTTCATTACTGTTGATGAACAGTAACATCAACAGTAATAAACAGTACCTGCATAGCCACTTTTAAGTTATAGCACAAGGCGCAGATATATATGTTGTTTAAAAGTCATCATAGAACCCATATATAGGGTCAAATGTCGGCAAGTATGGGATATCCCACCTCAGTTAATTTTAGAGCAGATAACGACAAACTATTTCTTGCTATGTCAAGAAATCAAAGAAATTTTAAGCAAAAAGTAATAACTTATAGTGGAGTGACAATTCGTGGGATCACCAATCTCAAAAAGTTACATAAGATATCCTTGTACTACCATGCGTGCTTTGTTTTGTTTCTCATGAAACATTACGTTTGGAGTGATTGGCTCCCTTTTGTAGTTGAGTTCTAGGTTGCATTTAGATAGCAAAGTAATCTTAGATATTATGTAAATAATAATAATAAATAATAATAAAATATTAAATAATAATAAATAATAGTATAAAATAATAATAAAATAATAAATAACAGAATACTCTACTACTCAAACTAGTCCTTAGCCAAAAGAAAATTATTGTCCAAAAAGAGACACTAGACATACACACAAACTACACCTTATCTTTTCCAATTCTGCTACAGGCAACCGGGGTGGGGAACCGCCGGGGAATTGGATGTGACACGTCAGCCGGAAAAAATTAAAAAAAAAGAGAGAAGAAATCGACTGAAACATATGAGAGAAATCGTGGAAGGCGTTCCAAAAACGAAATAGACCATAGTTGCCCTTCAAAAACACCTGAAGCCCCAGAAGGAAAGAACCCAGATGGGTGGTGTTCCGGGTCGCTGGGTTCAGTGAAGTTCCTCCAGTCTCCTTGCCAGAATCCCACTAGTATCACGAACGCTATGAACAAATGAGCAGCGTTGTCAACACCATGTTCACCACTAAGCTCTCCCTCGTACTGAAAGAACCATAGAAAGGTGAAGTGAGATTGAAAAACTTGGAATGTGAACTAGAAAGTGAGGAATCTGAGGATAGGAATGATTTTTGTGGACTCAGACTTGTAGTTGTCCCTCATATTGAAAGAACCAAAGAAAGGTGAAGTGAGATTGTTGATATTTTCCAACCGTTCTTCTACATGTTTTTTTTTTTTTTTTTAGCAAACAATAAGTCGAACGCAATATTTTGAACGCCAAATTAACTACAGAATTAACAGCCCAGTATCAATCAAAATCTCCTCCAAAGTTTTGCAACTAATAAATCCAAACATTTCTCAAGCCTACTGAGATAAACTAAAGGGCTTAAACGAAAGTTAGAAAAGCCAAGCTCGTCCAGCTTAGAATCTGAGCTTGGTGCTGCGCCAGTGCCTTCGCTTAGCGTTGTACCTGATAGTGTTGTACGCATACGGATCCAATGAGGAATGGGTCGGATCTGCCTCATCTTCTTGGCCAACTTCTTCTTGATCATGAAGGTCTTGTGTGAAAGCATTTTCGCTGAGGGAGGTCGGTACCTGATAGCATTCTTCTCTACAATGACTTGACTTGTGAGTGGCCTACTAAACAGCTTCCCTTCTTCTCTGCATTTCAAAACTCTTCTTAAAACCCATCATGTTTCTTGTTTGCAATTTGATCCCAGTCCGTCTTTCTTTGGAGCCTGAGAGTCCTTCTTCTTTGCTCTCTCACCAAATTTTGCTTAATTTCATTTATTCTCGTTTATCTTCTTCTTCCGCTCAGACCCAGTTAGGAAGCCACAGTTCACAAGGTATAGCATACGCCCTCAAACGAACCGTTTCATTAAGCCACGTAGGACACGATTACACTGCAATTCCCCCCGTCGGTTGCATTTAGCATTTTTCTATCTTTTCTGGTTCAGTTCTGAAACTATTCAATAGTATTCTGCACTTGAGTTTGTATGAATTTCCAACTAAGTGAGAAGAAAAATATTACACTATTATTCATTATTTTATTATTACCTTTTACTTATTTTTTACTACTATTTATTACTATTCAATATCATATCATTACTTTTTTATTATTATTTACAAAATATCTGAGATCACTTTACTACCTCTTATCCTACATTTGTTTTTTTTTTTTTATTCTTTTCCATTACATTTTTTTTAAAACTTTTTTTAGAAGCTTTTGCCAATCTTACAGTCATTTTTTTTTAAATGTTAGATACAATTTTAAATATATAAATTTCTGGCATTCTATTTTAAAATAATAGTATTATATTAACCTACTTAAAAAAGAATTAGATCTCATATTTATTTTTTTTATAAAAAATATACTTAAAATTATAAATATCAGTTTTCTTTTTTAAAAAATGTGCTTATAGTAAAAGTCTAAAATATAGATAACTTTTATCAAAATGACCTGCATCGAACTCATAAAAAACATCTAGCTTAAGTTTTGATCTACAATAATTCTAAAGTCTTCTCTAAATTTGGAGAGATACTGTTCATATTTCAACCTATATTTTAGTCCCAAATAATCAACAATAATTATTAGGAATTATGTATCTCTTGTGTGTATCTATTGTGTTGTAAATTTGTGAAAAATTATATTTCCCTTTTGTAGTGTAAAATATAATAAATATTAGGGAATAAAAAATATTATTAAAAAAGTTATTAAAATATATAATATTATATTTTTATTTTTATTTTAAAATAATTAATTTAATATAAATTAGTTTCTTCAATAATTTTGACTTTAATTAAAATTTTAATTTTTAGCCAAATATTAGACTTGTTTTGGCTAGAAGCCTAGAAGAATGCCAATGCTAAGGCTAATATTGAGTAAGATGATACTCGACTCCATTCCTCGGACTGGTGCAATTTGTTTTTGTTTTTATTTTTCAACCGTGGAGAAAGCGTGCTGTTTTGATGGAATGGAAGCCCTCCAAATGAGTCCACAGAAGCAACCAAGCAACACCTATTTCATGAACTCACTCTCCTCCAAGCTCAACCCAACCTTCTCCTACTCTTTCAAACTCCGAGCCTTCTTCTGTACCTCTTCTCTAACTCCATTAAATTTAGAACCAGCCCAAAACCTTCTAACCCAACCTCCAATTCTTACTCCAACAAAAACAAAAGCCGCTCTTTCCAGTAACGGTGTTGCGGGCAGGGTTGTTGAGGCCTCGGCTGCTCGACTCAAGGAGAACTGGTTGGATTCCCTCACCTGCCCTTTCCCTGATAATTCCGCCCCTCTCGAGGACAATGGGACCAATGCGGGTTCGGATTGGGTTCTCGGTATCGATCCGGATACTCATGGCGCATTGGCGCTGTTGAGAACCGCTGAGTCCGGTTCTTCTGCTCAGGCAAGTAATTGGGTTAGCTTCAATTTTCGTTTTTTCTTCGATTTACTTATGACGTTTGATGAATTTTTTATTTTTTATTTATAAGTAAAACAAGTATTTATTAATCCACCAAGTGTCAAATTACAAAGTTAGAAATGCCCTAATTATGTAGGAGCATTAGAAACTAAGAAGTCATGAAGGTCCATGCTATTAAAGTCTACGGCAATGGCCCAAGTACAAAGATTTCTAAAAAATAACAGTTTCAGCTTCTCCAAAGATTTCTCTGTCTTCGAAAATCTTCTCATTGCGCTTTTGCCATAAGCACCACATAATACAGGTAGGGATCATCTTCCAAACCTCTTTGATATGTCTCACCCCTCGAATTGAGGTCCAGCAAGCCAATACATTCAAAACGGTTTCCAGCATAACTCACGCTAAGTTCATTCTTTTAAACACATCATCTCAAAGAGTCCTGGCTATCTCGCAATGTAAAAGGATTTTCCGACTTATCCCCGCTTTTACACATGCAACACCAATCTGCAATGATTATCCTCCTCTTTCTTAGATTATCCGTGGTGAGATCTTGCCCAAAGACGTTGTCCACACAAAGAATGAAGCTTTAGGAGGAGCCTTATGACGCCAAAGCCTTCTCCAAGGAAAATGTATCTCAGGAACTTGTATGAGGACCTTATAGAAGGAGCGAACAGTGAACACTCCTTTCCTTGCAGGACTCCACCACAAATCATTTTCATGTTGGATATTTGGACGAACAAAATACAAGAGACTATAAAAATCTACAAAACTCTCTATCTCCCAATCTTGTGCAGCTCGGTTGAAATTGATGTTCCAGTGAATGTTTTTACCTGAGACTTGCATAACCTCCGCCATTGTGGCATCTTTGGCACTTGCAATCAAGAAAAGAGAAGGAAACAGGTCTTGTAGAACAATGTTACTACACCAAGCATCATTCCAAAATCTGATCTTGGAACCTGTCCCCAATTGCAGTCTAGTGTAATGATGGAAGACCTCCCATCCTCTTCTAATATGTTTCCATAGCTCCATTCCAGAGGCTCCTCTAACTTCTCTAGTACACCATCCCTCCTCTAAATCACCATATTTGTTCTCGATCATAGTCTTCCATAAAGCCTTTGGTTCCTTGGTATATCACCACAACCATTTGCCAAGTAACGCCCGTTAAACAATCTCAAATTTCTAATACCCAAACCACTATTGGAGATAGGACGGCACACCATCTCCCACTTGACTAAATAGAATTTAAACTCATCTCCTAAGCCCCCCCACAAAAAATCTCTCTATAGCTTCTCAAGTCGACCCACCACACTTACCGGTAAAGGGAATAATGATAGAAAGTAGGTGGGTAGGTTAGAAAGTGTAATTTTGATTAATGTAATCCAGCCCCCTTTTGACAAATACATTCTCTTCCACCCTGCCAGTCTCCTCTCTACTTTTTCAATCACTGTATCACAAATCGAGCGTGCCCTCGATGCTATACCCAGCGGTAACCTCAGATAAGTCATAGGAAGAAACGCTATCTTACAACCCAGTGTGCCAACCAACTCCCTTATATCCTGAACTTCTCCAATCGGCACCAACTCGGATTTATCATAATTCACTTTTAAACCAGACACTGCTTCAAAACACAGCAGCAGCGCCTTCACAGCCCTCAACTGGGCTTGATGAATTTTTTTTATAAGTAAAAAAATTGACATTATTTTTATTTCAAGAAGTTGGATGTATATGATATTTAGCATAGTTAGATGTTGACCATGGATGGAGTCCTTATTTGACAATGTATGCTTGGACTCTGCAAGGGCATTAGGTAGACCACACAATGTTATGGTGCATCAGGAGGGTTCACGATTTTGTGAAAATTGGGGCTTTTGGAACATGTGATCTGAAAACGGACATTGATGAAAAAATGAATTGGATGCATGTAACTTACTCATTGGCAGTTTCTTGTTCTTTTCTTTTCAGCAAGTTATTTGGGTCTTACGGTTCCAAGGGTTTCAAGCATTAATCATACTTCTTTTAGAGAAATAGATGGCGATGGGGGATTCATATCATGTTGTGGACCCTTCTTTTGGGGTTGCTTCGTAGATCTCGAATTTCACCCCTACACACGAAATTCTACTCTCCTCTGTCTCACTCAAGTAAGTTGCTTTTGAGAGCATTCCGCCATTTTTTGGCAACTTTCACTTTCAACACAATCCACTGCCTATGTGCCCTTTACGCCCAGTCATTCCAAAGAACACTTGCCCCCTGCCGCACACTAGCTGGGGCTTCTTCCTCTACAGCGTGATTTGGTTTTTGAATTTTGTGAGAAAGAACTGTTAGACCTTTGAGGGTTTCAAATTATACTGATTAAAATGAAGTTTCATTCTTGGGATTGCATTTTGAGTCTGTGAGACCTAGCTGTTTCTCTTCTCTTATTATTATTTTGGACTTACCTAGAGGATTGCATGTGACCTTTGTGCTTCTGAAGTAGATTTCTTATGGATGAATAGAAGAAGAAAAGGAAAATATTTTATGTGGATGTTGATTATAAGGTGGATTCTCTTACAATTTTTGTGCGGGGCTTCCTTGGATTGAAATTGTAAAGAAGTGGGACACCTGTCTTAAGAGAACTATGTATCAAAAAAATGTTTTAACAGAACTGCTTACCCCTGCTTGGTAAGGCTCTTTAATAGTAGTGATGACTTAGCTTGTAGGATAAGCTAGCCAATCGAGGAAATTACTGTTTTGATTGATTGATTTGTTTAATCTAAATTGTCATGCTCAAGGTCAGTTTAGAAAGCTAGCTCACAATCAGTTATAAGATAAATGACCTGGGCTTGAGCAGCCTACTACTTGGCTTAACCTGGCTTGTTTACAGCTCTGATAGGGAGTCAGTTGTGGGATTTTTCTTTACTTAGTTGATACAAAACATCTGTTTTTCTTTGCTTTCATACAATACAGACTACTTCGTCTAATTTTTGTCTTTTATTTTTATTTTTATATCTTCTCAGTATTGCTTCTCATTCTCTCTCTCTCTCTCTCTCTCTCTCTCTCTCTCTCTCAAGTGGAGTGTGTTTGTCATGACCTCTTAACGGAGTGGTTTTTGTTTTATGGAGATCCTTGCATGCTTAAAAGGGTTTTTTTGGCAATAACATCTAGAAGATCTTGTGTAAAATACTACCTAGCATCTAGTGTACTTTGTGGCAAGACAGAAATTATTGAAGTTTTAATGAGTTCAACCAGAATGCGGTTTAAGTCTTTATTTCTAAACCATTTTGAGATAATTGGATGTAAGCAACTGGCCTATTAGCTCAGATGGTTAGAGCATCGTGCTAATAACGCGAAGGTCACAGGTATGAGACCCGCATGGGCCAGACCAAAATTAATACGTTTATTTTACTTATAAAAAAAATATAATTGGATGAAAGCCTTTGGAATCACCTCTTGTACTTTTTATTGGATTTTCTTCAACTCTTGCTGTCTATACTTGTGTAATGAGGTCATTCTCTCTTTAATGAGATTTTTATTGGTTATGGAAAGACAACATATTTCTAACAAGATGCAGGTTAGTAATGCCTTTCATCGTTATAATTTCTCTTGTTTTCATTGGCATGTGCTGTGCACTTATCGATCATGGTTTGCCATGATAAGAACGAGATTCAACCAGAGATGCTTAGGTGGTTTATTTGTTTTGATTTTTATTATTTGTTGCTTTGTCTGGTTCAATAATACTGCTTAAGCCTACTTCTCTGATTAGTATTATTATTGTCTTTATTATTTTAATGCTACAGGTATTTGACTCTCCACACTTGCAAGTACTAGTTGGGAAAAGAGTTCGACGACGTTTAGATGCCAAGTCTATTGTTCAGTTGCTTCGCAGTCTTGATGCTCCCATTGGTATTATATTTCTCCTCTATTCATGATTTTATGGTGGATCTGTGTAGCCTTAAAGGGTGGAACTTACTATTAGACTGCTAGTCTATTTGAGAGAAATAGTATTCATTCTTCCTCACTTGTTGTGGGAAGCATCTGTGCTTTACTGTGGGGGAATGGGTGCCACTTGACTTGTTTTGGAGAAATGTAAGATGTGAGACTTGGATGAAATTTTATTCAACAACTAGGGGCAAGAGTGATTTATTTTCTAACCCAATTTGGTGGTCTTTTTGCCACTTCCTAGTCCATCATTCTGCCATCTTACTAGAGCCTTGCTTTTGTCATATTTGATAATTGTTTTTTACAAATCAGCTTCCATGATGTTTGTACTTGTAAAAAAAAGTATCTATACATAGATACATGTATACCTCTCTCTCTCTCTCTCTCTCTCATCTTCCTGTGATGTGCAATATACAGCCGGCAAGATGTCTTGTTGTCATTCATTATTGGAGCAATATTCTTGAAATCATGTTGATATGGGTGCTGTATTTTTTTGAAAGCTTGAGTATTTTTCTAATGAATTGACTGTTTCATTTTCAGGAACTACTGCATATATAGAACAATCAATCCCCTATCCACAGGATGGCAAACAGGTTTTTCTGGTCCCTCTCAATAGAAGATATCTAAACTATTTTCCTAGTGCTGTCATATACCTTTAATCACTTGTACTTGTCGTAGCCACTGCTTTTATTTGTTTTTGACGCCCTAGCTTTTTCATATGTGGCATTAGGTTAATATCCTGTCAAAAAGAGAGAGATTCATTTTTTATTTAATGCATTACAATACTAGTGCAATCTAATTTAAAGCTGTTCACTTTGCCACCGCATTTTTTTTTTATAAGTAAGAAAGAAAATTTTATTAATACGAATGAAATAGGCAATGCCCATGTACACATGAAGTATACAAAAGAGAACACCTAAATACATTCTAAGAAGCAGAAAACGACAACAGAAAATCATAAGCTGAAGCTCCGTTAATTATTAAAACAGAAAACCATAGCCATAAAGAGTGCACAAAAAAGTTCCGAAGTTTCTCCAAAGTACAGTCTCATCATTGAAACACCGCTCATTCATTTCCATCCAAATACACCACATAAGACACAAAGGAACCATCTTCCAAACTGCATCCATTTGAGAGCAACCATGAAGCCTGTTCCAACACGCAAGAAGATCAACCACTCTCAAAAGCATCACCCAAGCCAAACCGGTTCTACAAAAATTCCATCACAAGAAAGCCCTTGCCACCTCATAATGCAAAAGTAAATGATCTACAGAGTCTCCATGCTTCTTACACGAAACACCAATACATTTTTCGTTTGATGATTAAGAAATTTTATTGAGACAAGTAGCAAGGCAAACCCAAGTACACAGAAGTATACAAAAACTGAACCTAGTTACAAGTCATGAACTAGAAAAAGAAACAAGTAAATCATGGACACTAGTTCCGTTAAACATGATAGCCGAAGCCCATTGAAATAATGTATTAAAGAAAAAAACGTCTAAGATCATCCACTGAGCGTTCCTTATCTTCAAAGCATCGACCATTCCTCTCACATCAATACATAACAGTAAGACCACACTTCCTCAAATTGTCAATCGTCAAAATTTTCCCAAGAGAGGCAGTCCGTATGAGAAAGAGCAACTTTGGAAGGCGCGTGAGACATCCAAATACACTTCCAAGGAAAAGGAGGAATATTCTGAAAGTCAACAGCTTACAATACGATTGAACTGTAAACTTTTTGCTCCCCTTGGACCTCCACAACATCTTATCACCCATCATTACCACCAAGCCTCAAAGAGTATAAAAAACTGAAAAAACCTGATACTTCATCAATCTCCCAATCCACAGCTCTAGTAAAACAAACATCACACTGAAAAGAGCCATTAGAACGAACTAACAAATCTGATACAGATGCACACTGATCAGAAACCAGATGAAAAATGGCTGGAAACACCCTATTAAGGGCTCGATCACCACACCAAATATCAAACCAAAAAAGGATCCTAGATCCCTCTCCAACAGCATAACTTACATGGCTTACAAGACTCTCCCAGCCTTTCTTGACATTTTGAGTTTTTCGCTCTATATTTAAATATTTTTACTTATAAAAAAATTATATATTTGAATATTTCTAGAATCTCATACAACGCTCAGAATTTAAAGCCAACTAGAAATACAAATTGTACCCATTGTTTCGATAACTGAGTTTGGCCAACACTAAGAACTTAACAGAATTGAAGAGTGGAGCGTATTATTGCTGCAACTCTATTTATCAGCTGTCATGAGGAACTTCCAAAGTTTTATGAGCTAAATACATTTAACATCAAGTTTTGAATGCCAATTTTATCTTTTGAACTGGAGTTCATTAAACTAAGACATCTCATTGACTTGCAATTAATATTAAAGAAACCAGTATTATCTACTTTAAATGGACTTCATTTTTTCTTATTCCAGTTGTGCTTCAAGTTTGTTATTTTTTCCTTATTGGTGACACTTCAAGTTCACTAACTCTCTCATCTTTAGTTTTGCCTGCATTTTATTTCAGCAAATTGCACCAAACTTCCATGCTCATGCTTACAATAATTTTCCGTTTCTGAATCAAGGGGTGGTGGGGTGGAGGCTTTGGGTATGGGCTATGGATTGGGATCTTGGTCGCCTCTGGATTTTCTGTTGTTCCAGTGCCATCTATATTATGGAAAAACCAGTTTGAACTCTTTGGAGGGAGATCTACGAAGGTTGGTTTGATCCTAACTTTACACACTAGGACAGGCTCTTCTCATTCTTATCTAATGCAATGAAGTTGGCTTATCAACATTGTGCTAATCATTATAGGCCTGTTAAATCTTCAATTTACACTTCTTTTTTTTTATAAGTAAAAATATTAAAGATATATATATCAAAGGAGTAACCAAGTACACTAAATGTATACAAGAGAACACCTTGCCCATAATAGAAAACCTCTAATAACCCAAAAAGCCTGTGAAAAACAACAAAAAATACACCAAGCCCGACCCCAACCCCTTGCTTCCCATAGAACTAAAACTCTACCCAAAAAACCCAGCCCAACCCCTTGTTTCCCGTCTTCACAATGCCCTCCCTTAAGACTTCCCTCTAGTTGAGCTACTACCATTAACGTCGTAGTTGATTGCCAAAAAACGACACTGTAACTCCCTGCTTTTCTTGAAACTTGATTTGGTTTCAAGAGAGCGGCTTGCCTCGATTGCAGTAATTAGTTCTTTAAATTGGTCTTTACATCCTCCATGTGAAATTCCCACGAATTGTTGAATCTCGTTAACTTTAGGCAGAATTGAATCTGCTATTGGAGGAAGAGAGACCTGGGGAGCCACAATTTACACATTTGTATTCACTTTGATTTGTTATCCCTTCAAAATCCCAGAAATTGAGTTGAAGAGAAAATATATGTATTTTAAAGGCTCAACTCATTAAGTTGCACTAGAATTTTGTGAAGACCCTTAAGATATCTAATTCCTGCTGTGGAAAATGATTTTCAGATTATATATTTGGTCCTATTGTGAAAAGTTTCTTGGGAGATTTACTTATAAAAAAAAGATTTCTTGGGAGATTTTGTCTTTAAACTTTTGGAGCAAAGAATCTTACTCCAAATAGAGTAGTGGCTATCATTTTTTTGACCTTATAACTCTCTATTGATGTTGGTGGCACTGCTGTTAAAGCGACTGCAGGCTGGTAGCACCACTGTTAACTGGGTGTGACATATATAAGTTTTCAAGAGAATGTTTTTTTAATCGGTAAGTTGTCAAGAGAATATTTCTGTCATGATCCCATTGTAAAACTTCTAGTGTTGCAATGCCCACCTCCCTTCCCTTTTTTCATGGTGAATAAAATGGGAAGGTGCCAACACCTAAGAAAAGATTGAGGTCCAATGAATGCTATCAGCTTATTTGGTGCCTCATACATGCCTTTTGTAAAACTCAGGCTTTTCTTTCATACACACATTTTAACTGTGTGAACAGTTAAAACTTGAATAATTCATACAGAGGGCCATGCTTTGTGTACTTGGATGATTGCTTGATGAAACTCCAAGTTGAATTATTCACTATTGCGCGCGCGTGCGCGCGCGGGGGGGTGGGGGGGGAGGTGGCAGGAAGGGTGGCTACTCAAATTGCACGCCTAGGTACAATTGAAGCCCCTTTGAATCATTGTATAGAACAAAAACTTATCCCTTCTAAGCAATGTGGGATCCTATTCACCACCTATAGTCACTCAATATGTGCATCACATATATGATCTTTGACCGGCAAAAGTTCTGAAAAGCCAATATAGTTGCCCCCTACTTTTAGATCTCTTGTTCAATGAGCCAAATTTGGAGGCAGAGAACAGCAGTATGCTATTATTCTCTCTAGTTTAGAATCAAGCGAACAAAATGGACCAAGAAACCAAAGAGAATATACTAATTTGAATGACATATCTTGCTCTCCATCAAACACCGTTTCACAAAAAAATCTGCCCCCTCTTTTAGAATGGGGGTGGGGCAGAGAGAGAGAGCTTCTCATTTCAAGATGTTCTTTGCCCGAGACTTTTCCATAGGCATGCTTACCGTTAAGGGGTTGTTCATGTATTAGGGCATAGAGGACCTCCAAATGAAGGTGGGGCAGGAACAGTTATCCACTTATATACATATATATAATACAACTCTTTTAAGAAAAAAAACTCCATATGAACTGATGTATTTTCTCATTTAGTGGCTTTTGCTCTTGCATCAAGCCTTTCAAAAATCAGTTATTAGACTAAGCTAGAGCTCTCATTGGGGATTTTTTTTTCTTACTTTAAATATTGCTTTCAATCACATTATGCTGGCTTTGCCTTTTGTTTAAAATTTTTATGGGATATTTCTGTTTGCACTAAGTATAACTTTATGAGCTTCTTTTTACTCAATATGGTTGGATGGATTTTGAATTGACAGGATGATAGCCGGACAGTTGCATCCACATTATTTCCATCATTGGGTCCCTTACTGAAAAGAAAAAAGGACCATGGTAATCACTCTCCTTTTTTCTAAGCTTTACTATCTCCTTTATTGATTAAAAACTGTCATTGACTGTTATGGCTTAATGAATGGAACTCTGGCCAAACCCTCGAACGATGTAGTGCTTCAGAGCTTGTATTGTATTATGGGGCTCATAAGTTATATAAAAAAAAAGGTATTATGGAGCTCTTTGCCAATTGAAGAGGGTTTATATGATAGCCCACAAGTTGCAGCAGTGTGGAAGATGGTCCCTATTTGTCTAGTGTGGTGTATTTGAAGGAAAAGGAATTATAGAAATTTGGAGGGCCATGTATAGATCATAGAAGAACTTAGAAGAGTTTTTTCTTAACAAACTATGTTCCTAAGGGTAGCCACTATGGATTAAAATGGGCTGAGTTTTCATGATTTTCTTGTATCTTTTTCTTTTCTAATTCAGTGTTTCCTTGCAGACATCTTGTGTACTTGAACTATGCCTCTTGTATACTTTATTTTCTCTTCATAAAAAATTCTGTATTTTTTTTTTGCATAATCACAAGGTACTTGATTCTGTTGTAGCAGAGAGTTGGATTCCCCAGAATGAGCTTGACTGTTGTATTTAATTTTTCAATTGTATGAGAATGAAATTTTCTGTTTAAATGAAAAACCAAATAGATGAAGAAGGTGCAAAATGTTTCAAAACTATTAAGAATATAATAAAAATAATTAAATCTACATCTTCGCATTAGCTTAAACTTTTGGGACAAGTGGTGACATAGTATCCGAGTAGAGGTCCTGAGTTTGAATCTGACTCTACACTTTATCCCATTTAATTAAATATTCCATGTGTTAGGCCCACTCATTGAGGGGGAGTCTGGCTCACACTTGAGGAGGAGTGTTAAGAATATAATACAAATAATTAAATCTACCTCTTCCCATCGGCTTAAGCTTTTGGGACAAGTGGTAATTTTACAAAAATGATACCAAAAAATGAGTAAGATAAAAGTGCTCGTTTGAGCTGGCTGTATAAACACATGGTAGAGACACAATTTTGTCAACTTTGATCTATATATAATGATGTTGATAGGAAGGAAGCATAACCTTCTTCCTCTCATTTTATGTGTCTTTAAAATTGTCAACAATCCTTTTCTTGAATTCCATAAAGGGTGACTCTGCCTATAAATTTTTTGTTCCTCCATAATTCTTGCAGAACTGTCAAGAACACTGTAAGGATAAGTTACATTTTGTGTCATTGGATGCCTATCAAAACTACGTAGAAGTAGCTCCCTTACATATTTAATAAAATTATATACCCATTCTTCGGTTTGCGTGGATCTCATACCATTGTTGTGTTCAAGATCAAAACTATGGTTACGACTTTTGTCTACACTTCGTCCGTAGAATAAATGTTGCTTTATCTTGTACTGGAGAACCAAATCACTTCATAACTAAATGCCTGTTGTTCTTGAAATACAACGATGGAAAATCTTTTAGATTGGTACGTAGTATCAACTGAGTCAATGAATGTTCTCATGCAAACTAATCATAGATTGTTTTCCGATTTATTTCTGTCCTGGTCTGATTTCCTGAAATTTACAGGAAGGGCTGAAGCTCTACTTATTGCTGCCTATGGCAAGGGCATGAAGAAGTTAAACCCATCATGCACATCAGATGAAGTGTTGCCTTAATATGGCAGATTGCACCGGCATCTCTCTTTAACTACAAGATCTTAATATGTGCCAGTTGTCAATTCTCTGAAAGCATGTGGTGGAATGAGTTATTGAATGAGAAGTGAACTAGAGCAGCTCAATAGATTCGCTTTTGTCAGGGCTCTGGTGTTTCTCTCAGATTCAAAAGAGACCTGGTAGAAGGCTGATATAACCATTTTTATTGCTGACCATATGAAGTCACATCATGTACATCCCGCTGTAGTGTTGCAGGAGTATTAGATATTTGAAAAAGTCTTTGTTTTTGGAAAAAAGGGCTATTTCTTCTTGCCATATCTTTGCACTCTGTCTTTCTTATATGCTAAATTATGATTTGCAGTTCAGATAGCCAACTAAAACAAAACAAATGCCTAAGGACCTGAGTTTTATCCATTCCAATCTCTAAAATGAGAGGAGATGATGATACATGGAAACTGTTTTTCAAAGTGTTCTATTATGAGGCGAATGAGATTGCGTTAAATACAGAGGGTTGCTAGAATGATTTTCCTGTGGACATGATAGCATGGAGCTGTGACAATCAATGTAAGCTTAAGGATTTTTTTCCTTCTTGCCTTTACGATTGGAATATTTGGTTTTGAGAATTTTTTTAGAAGTACTGTTTATTGGGTTTTGAAAAAGGAGAGAAAATAGAGAATAAAAATTTTTGGTAACCAACTAGGTTATTTTCTCTTTAGATTCCTTCAATCTTTCTTTAATCTCTTTTTCTACCTCAGACTCTGAATTGCACTGTTTGATCATGACTTTTGTTGTTTGTTTCCCTCATTCTCACTTGGTTTCCTGCATATTTATTTTCTCATTTCTGTCCTCTTGCCCTTCTTTCCTCTTGATTCTTCCTTGCGTTTTTTTCTCTTTTTTTTTCTATTTTTGGATTGAATTCTTTTTTTGATAAGATTTTTGGATTGAATTCTTGCAGGAGAAAATGCTTTTGGCTGTGGTGATGAAAGTAGGAGAAAAATATTGATTTTGATCAAGTTATTGGTTGATTTCTACACTTCTGCTGACTTCTAATGGAATAAACCTTTGGACTAACAAAGTTGAGGATGTGAAGATGAGAACTTGTTATATTGATCCTAAATAAAAAGAGGGATGAAGCTAATTGAAGGCATATGGATTTTGGAGGAATTGTAATTTGTGGGGAGGATGATTGGGAATTATGGTGCACTCATAGGGAGAAATTATTGGATCTGATGAAGGTGATATTGCTGTGAATCCCTTCTGGACAATGTCGGCGGAGAGATAAAGCCCGGGACCGGCTTTTGTTAACTCTTTCAAAGCAATATTTATAAAATTGGTAAAGAAGTGGAATTCATTTCTCCCCCTGAAGATATTGAGAAGAGAGATCTTATTACTGAAATAAGGTTGGTAAGAAATGAGGAAATAGCATAGTGCTAATTGGTTATTTCTTAGAATCCTCACCTTACTAAGTTGATGTTCAGTAATGTTGAATCTTGGAAATGATGTGTAAAAGTTCTTTTGTTTTGTTGGAAGAGATTAGACTAGCATTGCCTCTTCCAATTTAATAATGTTCTAAGTTTAGAACACATCCCTTTTATAGAAAAGAATAGACAACCACTCGTCAACTTTTCAGAGGAAGTGCTCATGGATGGGGTGTGGTTAGTTGGCCGTTTTGTGCTCCTCACCCTACCTAAGTGTGAAATTTTTGTGGATAAATACACCTAAAATCTTTAAACTATCAGTTTGCACCTTTCACCCAAAACTATCATTGTAGTCTCAAAACTACCAAAAACACTTTGTACCCTCCATTAAGATTCGATCAATAAGTTTGTGCACATCTCCTGTTTTTCATCAATTTTAACAGTTTAGTTATACTCTTCCCCTCTCAAAGTTAGAAGTGTTTTTTCTATTATGGGAACAGTTGTTTTTTTAAGATCTGGGTTCCTTTGTGAGCTAAAAGGAACAAGAAGATTGGAACTATAAACCTCATGAAAGAGATGAAAGATCAGAGTTGAAAGATAGCGTTGCAGGAATATCAAGCTTAGAAAAGTGAATCAGAAACAGATTGAATACACTGAAGTGGCCATGAAATGAGAAGACTCAGGATGCTAGAGCTTGTGAAAGAGGCTTTAAAAAGTTTTGGATACAAGGGGGAAAAAAAAAACTTGAAAGCTGAAGGTAACTAGTTCATTTAGTCAAGTCCCTCAAGCCACTAGAACTTGCTGACGAGGGTGGTTCAAACTTCTTGAAGCTGACTGTAAGCCGATATCGCCAAGCAAGGTAGGTTAGAGCAGCAGCAAGAAGAGACGTGACATTTCTCCTATGGGGTTCTTCTGACAGCAGCAGATTGAAAAAATTGGATGCAGTCAATTGCAGGTGGTAGATGTTTTAACACGCAGACCCCTGTTTTCTGGAGTTAGAATTAGTGTTCTAGACTTCTAGTTGGTCTGAGTTGAAATATCACCGCACACCCTTGTTTGAATTTGTTCTCTTTCCTTGAAATATCATGAAGTGTGAGAAAGGAGGTAGCTTGTATATGTTTTGCTTTTGAGGTGGTGTGCATTTGTCTACCTTGTCCCTTAACATTTCTGCGCCTTCCATGCGTTTCATTCGTTAGGAGTTCACATGGATCATAGGTTTGAGTGTTCCACATATTTCTCCAAAATAGGGGTTCTGGAACTTTGGTGGAATATTTACTAAGAGATCTGCTTGGTTCAGTCCCATATTTTCTTCTATAGATACAAGAAAATGGTCTCTGTAGAGAGAGGACGGTATGTGAGAAAGTAAGCTATGTTGAGTTAACCACAAAAAGAGGTGGCGGAGTGGTCCTAAAGTGAGTTATATAAACCAAATGTCTTGGATTTGAAACTCTAAATTCATTGTTAGGGTCATTAGACTGATGAAACTTCCTCTTGAATTAGTACAAGTGCATTTCGAGAAACTCTTTGTCAATAACTTGTGAGCCCTCGGAATTAGTCGGGATTTTTTTTAAACATCCAGTGTCAATAAAGAAAAAAAGAAGCAAAGAGGTCAAGTTGGACCGAACATACCGCAGCCCCGGGTGCTTAGGGCAAAGGGCCCACATCAAGGTGCTAAGCCTTGCTATTATGCCTGGGGTAACTTTTCTAGAGTGGTTTGGATATCAAAATCATCTTGATCTATCTCATCTACTCATTACAATTTTTTTAAATTTTTAAATAAAATACAATAAATAATTCAACTTTTTTAAATTTTAAAATAAAAATAATATTTTAATAATATCTTATTCATCTTTCATCTCAATTTACTATCCAAACCTCCCTCTAGTTTAGATTAGCTATGCGCATGGATTGAATACTTGGTTCTTGGTGAGCTGAGCAGAGAGTGAAGGCCCCATAGGAAGTTATAACTGCCGTCTGATTTATATCTGCTCAGCACCTACCCTAGCAGTTAGCAGAACAGCATTGAATAAAAGAAACTGATTTGATAAGCAAATTGTGTTGGCTTCCAAGAATATGATTAGAATTGGAAGTGTAAGCGAAAATATGTACTGGACTCGAGATTCAATCATCCAAATACCATTAAATTGAAGCTCTTTAATTTTTGGCCAAATAAGAGACAAGGTCAACTTTTGCAGGCACCACTTCCCAACCATATGGTCTTACAAGCTGATTTCATAATGAGGAAGTTAATTGCATGCCAAACGCAAATGATATTTAAAGACAATGACATGAATACCCAGAACTTTTATGCCCTAAAAAGTGAAAGGTTTCTGTCATTTGCCCAATCTTCTCTCTTTCTCTCTCTGTTTTTCTGACATGTATTTGCCCGAAATATCTCCTGTTTCTATTGAAGGGTGATCTCAAAGATGGTTCCATCAAGATTCCCAACAAC
Source organism: Juglans regia (assembly GCF_001411555.2). NCBI lineage: Eukaryota > Viridiplantae > Streptophyta > Magnoliopsida > Fagales > Juglandaceae > Juglans > Juglans regia. The sequence goes on along the minus strand of NC_049905.1, from coordinate 19,354,823 downwards.
AGATCGTGTCCCAGCTACTTCAGTTATTTCCATTCCATGCCGAATAGCTTCATTAATGACCAATGAATCCATGCTGCAAAGAGAATGATGTGCGCATAAGGAAAAGGCAAGTTTTAGAAAAAGCTTAACGTCTGCAGCAGTTATAGACTTAACAATCAAAATTACAAAGAAATGCACACTAGTACTACTTTGATCCAGATAACAAGTCAGCTACGAATTGATAAAAAGCTGGCAAAAGATTAAATATATCGATAAGATAGTGAACGTATATAGCAGCAATGATTTGATGGTCTATATTCATTAGGACTGAACATATACTTCACTTTTCGTATAAAAATTCATGAAAGGTTCCTAAAAGTTGAAACAAATTTGCAACCATTGAACAGCAAAGATATTCATGGAAGGGTATTTACAATCGGTCTCCAGGGATTGGATCTAAATCCTCCTAGGGGAATAAATAATCAAAGAAAGCAGCTAAGAAAGGGAGTGTAATGTAAATCCTTCTGATCTGCAGATTCCAGAAGTTCTGCCAAAATATTTTTCCACCCAATTCATAACACGAGATGAAGATAGGATACCTAATGGGTCAGATCTTCATACTTCCCCTGATCTTTTCATAAAAAAGTAGGGAAACATTTAGAACAGCAGCCTAATAATTTTCATTGGGAGTTTTGTTTGAATTAATCCTGAACCTGCATCAGACCTAAGTATACTTTGGGCCTTGAATTAACTCCTTTTACAACCCTTTATACAACCATGCTTTAAAACGAGGGTATTTATGTAAAGTGATGTTACTTTTGTAAATTATTTTACAAAAATGCTACTCATTTAAAACATAGTTGTATAAAAGTTGTAAAATAGGCTGTATGTCCATCATTTTCCACAAGTTATACCTGGATATTCTCAGAATTTTCCAACAATAATTTCCATCAGTTCAGTAGATGTGGATGTAAACAAAGGAGTTTGCATGGTGCAACGGGGTTTATAATCAAGTATATCAGTGACATTGAAGTAATATTACTGGCTGTCAATAAAATTCACTAGATGAAGCAATTGTGAGTTACTTACATCTTAGCTCGGGATACATAGGCAAGTATGAATTTGCACCGTCCTTTCCCTCTTATTTGAAGGAGATGTTTCACAGTGTCATAAAGCAAAGGAATGCTGGATTGTTGGAAGCTTATACACTGTCAAGGATTATTTTCCTTCCATTTTTTCACAAAGAAATTTCCTTAACTTTTCTTTTTCTAATAATATCCTATTATTTTCAAATCACGGTCCTACTTAAAATAGATAGGTAAGTTATGATTCTATAACATATGGTCAAGAGATGTTAAGTTTCAAATCAAAAGCTTATAATAATAAATTACCAACAGGTCAGGTAAATGGTTTTGACACCAAAAAATGCAAAAGAAAAAGCAAAAACAAACAGTAATAATGACACATGAAATGAAAGATAGTAATAACTAGAGAGACATCAAATTAAATGATTATTTAGAAGGAAAAAATAAACCAATGTAAGTGCTATGACTAACATAGTAGATTAATTTTTTGCACCATCTGAGGAGGATATGGATTAACTTTCATGGTGTTCTGACTACACAAGCTAGAGATTTACTTCCATTTTATGTGAATTACACCACTGGCTTATGCATGCTCTTTTTTCTTTTGTAAGTAATTCAAATTTCATTAAGAGTGCAAAGGGGCCAACCCAAGTTCACAGGGTGTATATGATAGAAAGCACCTGATTAGAAAGGGGGAAAACAAAAACAAAGAAAGCAGCCAGTTTATTATAGTTCTTGAAAAAAATGATGGAAGAATGAAACATTTAAGGATATATATGTCAGCTCCAAGAACTAAATCAAACCCTCCCGAATAATTTTGTAGAATTTGGTTGATCTGATCAATATTTCCCCATTCTAGCTTCTCAGCTACTAATCCTGCATACATGAAATTAAAAAGAAAATCAGTGACTCATACAGATCTTCCAATTTGAGTCTATTTTCCTCACCAGTACAACAATTTGGATTTTCAGGAGATGCATGCAGCTCTATATTTTTCTTCAGTATCTGAAACAGGTAGAATAAATAGTCAAGATTGGAGATAACCAACCAAATGTCAAAGCATTGAAATCTAACTTCGTCATCTTGCCTTGAGCACTTCATCATTATGGTCTGTCAAGACAAAATCATGGCAAAATCTGCTGCAAAGTATTCCGGTAATTCCTGTAGTTCAACAAACAGAAACCATCATGGCTCCATGGTCTGGTTCAACAACAAAACAATGACCAATGTATTCTTTAATCACTGTTCCTTACGAAAGAATGCCACCCACAATGTCTCAGAAAGCTGATAACAATAAGGATACAAGGGTTTCTACTTGTCATAACAAAACCAAATATTTTTATGGATCATTTTTTTTTTTTTTTTGAGGATGAATAACAGATAATCCTGATGCTTACCTAATGTTTTTATTTTTATAAGTCTGAAGCTTACCTAATGTAAACAAGATATATGTTTGTATGTGTCTCCAGCTTAGTCAAAGTGAAGTCTTCTGCCCTAATAGATATCTCATGTATTTACATCTTACTTTTTCAAAAATCAAAGTATTCCTTTTTCTTGTTAGGTGGATTCTTGTATGATTTTCGTGTATTGAGGTAACCCCTTTTTTGTCATTAATAAAGATAATTACAAAAAAATCAAAGCATAACAGGGAAAAAATATTTAAATGCATTCATGAACAAAACCTCTCTCAAACACCCTAAGCAGCAAGCCATTTTTCTCTCTCATAATCGAACTTTAGTAAATATCATCTAATTGGTTTTCTTTTTCTTTTCTTTTTTTTATGTCAGAAGGTTCAATCCATGGTCATGAGATGCATTTCTAATAGAGTAAACGCTACCTTATCAAAGGACTGAAGACTTTTTTAAATAGCCACTTACCAACACCAGAGCCTAATTCGATAACAGAACATCCTTGGAGCATCTCAGAATTCTTTGAAAGGTAATTATTCAACAGCATGGCGCCAGGCCAAACCAATTGTCCCGTCAGATCATAATCAGCTGTTTCAAGAATAGTTAGAAACATACTTTAAAAAAATAAAGAAAGAAATGAAGAAACTACAATTGAATATAAATAAGTATGGAAGTAACAAAGAAAAGAAAATTACACTTCAGAATACCAAATCGTTTGAAAAATAGAATGACAGATAGAAAAACTTAAATCATCTCAGAGGAAGCAAGAAAAATTGACTTTAAATTTAAGAGAGTTTACATCTACAAAAGCTTGGCAAAGATACTATGCTGACTACACAAAAGCTTGGAATACTGTAATACTCTAAGCCTTCCACAAGATCCAAAATTCCTTAACTGTCCTCTCATTAGATTCTAAATGAAGGTGAAACATCACATATATATGCAAGTGATGATTAATTCTTTGGAAAGATCAGTCACTTCAGCTATAATCATGATTGCAATATAACGTGGCAACTCTGATCTGCAGCATAAGAGTAATCTGGAATCCAAAATATCTTTGTTTCACGAGTAATTTACTATATGTGAATAAATATTTTTATGTGCCTAAGTAGACCCCTTCTTCTTTCTCACTTACTTAACAAAGGAAGGTTGATTTATAGACACCCACCATTAGATAGTACCTAGCGTTTGAGTGTGCCATCATTTAGTGGGGCTGTTTCGAAACTCAGTGCCCACTTAAAATGGGAACAACTAATACCCTTTGGGTCAATATTCGATGGTACAAAATCCCATTAAAGAAATTGGATTTATCTGACCTATGATCTAAAAGAAAAGAAAAACCAAGTGTTGTTGCCCAAAATTAATGACAGCTCCCATGTTTCCAGCCAAATCAACTTCGTCGCCATGCTTTTAGAAATATTCAGTGTAGTTTCCCGAGTAGCAATCATTTTTCTGTCTATTCTACATCAACAACATGCTAAAGAAATTCCAGTTGAATTAGAAATTAACATCAGAAACGCTTCAAACAAACAATTAAAAGAAAATTGGAGAATAGAATCCATCCAAAAAGCTTATGCAAAATGAGACCACTGTAGCGTAAACGATGAAGTTATTACATTTCTATTTAAGCCCAGTCCATTTGTTATTCATACAAAAAAAAAAAAAAATCAAAACATTTCTAACCTAATAAAATTACAATGTGGAAGTAAATTAATTACTAGAAGAAGAAGCTTACTAGAAGCAGAGTGGAGACAAAATAGTTGAATAACTTGAGACCCAAATGTAAAATTCGTTAGCTGGTAACTGCATATTTTCAACGTCATTTTACTAGTAATTAATAGCCAGTTAAGAAGAACAGAAAAGATTATTTAGAACAGACAGAGAGAGAGACTTGTCATTGATGAAGAAAGATTCGTCTAAACAAACTATCTCATCCTCGTCTTCTTCTCCTTCCATGTCCAACGAGAACTCTTCTTGCATCTGCGTTCTGTGTGTTGGAAAAAGCCAGGAGGGTTTGTCAGTGTTAGATTTGTTTGTTGAAACTAGGCTTATGCCTGCACTTGAACCGGGTCGGGTCGGTTCATCTACGGTTTTATTTTATTTATTTATTTTTAATGTGGGCCTTTTTTGGGGTTTAAGAGCACAACATCGGACCTTAAAATAGGTTTGGGAGGAATGAAAGACAATTGCAAATCAGTTTGCGGCTGACTTCCTTTTTTCAATCATTTTAAATATTTGAGTAACGTTAGTTATAATCTTGGAGTATTTAAGCGTTGTGTAATCGTTTTAAAATAAAATAAAGTTTATTTTTAAAAAATTAGTTTTTTTCATGTAAATATCGTATTTACTTACTTTTTTTAAAAAAAATTGCGTAATATTTACGCATTCTATAACTGTAAATATCATTTCTTTAAATATTTACAGTCTTTTTCTTTTCATATAAAAGAGAAAAATATTATTTATAATACTAATTCCAAATACTTCTTTTATATCTATTTAACACCTCTAATGAGAAGAATAAATAAGAAAATAAAGAGTATTATTTTATTAACATTGGATATTCGAGAATAATGACAAGGTTTATACGGCTCACTTAAGAGTATTTTTATTGGATTATGTAAATGCAAAGTCATAATTTACATAATATCATACGATTTTACATTTGCCTATTCTACTCCAAACCTAATCTCACATTAGAGTAGCTATCTATTAGTTAAAATAATAATAATAATAAAATATGATTAACATATGATTGGTAGAAATAAACTATAATAATCAAATTATAATTAACATATATTAATTAATAATTAAATTATAATTAATATATGATTGGTAGAGACAAACTATAATTAAGTACCAGAACCATCTGAGCTTCAGAATTTCTTTTTTTAAGTATGGTAAACAAAATTAATTAATAGCAGAACAATAATTTAATGTAAAGCAAATTCAATGCAAGACGTTTAACGAGGGACAACAACACTTCAAGTGCAAAGTGACAAAAAGAGACAGGAGCAGCATAAAAAAGTCCTTTTTTTTTTTAAGTTTTGGTCTACCTAAAGTAAATATCAAATATGACCTAAGGAGGTAGTTTACTGTAGCTAAAAGTTATTTTTTTTTAAGAATAGTTATATATACAAAAAGATTATACAAAGTAAACTCATAAATTGACGTGATTTCATGGAATCTATTAGATCTACTTTATAATAAAATTAACTTTAAAATATGATGTATCATATCAAGCCACATCAGTTTATGAGTTCACTTTTTATAATCCCTTTATACCTAAAGTATTTTCCTTTTTTTTTTTTTTTTGACATTTGCATAATCCAATGTAATATATTTTTATGCTCTATTAGAGCATTCCCATCCGATTCCCTAAATTTTTCTCTAAATTTTAGCTAAAAAGGACACTCCCTATAATTTTATCCTAAATTTTACTCATTTTTAAAAAACCTTCTACATCTCATTCCCTATCCTTTCTCTATTCTATTAAAATAATATTCTTCTATTATTTCTTTATTACTTTTTTCTCTCACTTCCATTTTCAAACTTCACTACTTAATATTTTTTCTTACGTTTTGAACTATTATTATAGTGAATATTTTAAATAAAAATTTAAATTTTTTTTAAGGGTTTAATAATATTTTTAAAATTATTATTTTTATATTTTAGTAATTATTTAAATTATTTTTAAAAATATTATTTAAAAGTATAATAAATATGAGTATAAGAGAAAATGTAGTTGATTGAAAAAAGAATTTATTTTATTTATTTAAATAAAATATTAATAAAAAATGATTTAGGGGATGAATAGTGGTTCCTGTTCATTTCTTAAATCAAAATCCTAAAATAGGGAATGGGATGGGAGGGGGTTTTTGAGCTTTTCCCTATAATTTTTCCTATAATTTAGAGAAAATAGTGTTTTAGGCATCCGGATGGGGATGCTCTTAGGTAAACACGTCCTTTTATTTGCATTTGCATAATTCAATGAGAGTGCTTAACCATTACACCACTCTTTAAAAAAAAAAGGATTAATTTATTACGATATATTTTAGATTTTGTTGTCAACTTACAAGAATTTATAATTAATAACAAGGAATTATATGTACCATTTAATTTAAACGAATTACAAAGGGATTTTGTGTTGATTAGGTTTTACAAATATATTAATGTATGTATTGTCAAACCAATCAAATTTTTTTAATGATATAGCATTGTTAGTGCATCTTCGTTAGATTAGCAATCCCAAAAGTCAAAATTTGACTAATATATTACTTATTGACTTTTTGGGTAATAACTTAAAATTTGATCTCCAAGTTAGTCATCCACTCTTTATAATAATAAAATATTTATTTTTTATTTATTTTTTAATACATTTTTAATATTTTATTATTTTTATGTTTATAATCTCCAACCACCTTTAACAATCATTTTTATTTTCACATTCCAACAATCTATGCAATTATATAAAATTATACTACTTTGCTATAGTAACAAGTCTTATTTTTCTTCGACTTGGGCTATACTGTAGCTCATGCAAATATTGAGGATGTTCTTAAAAATAAAAGAGGTTCAATTTCATTTTTTTAACAGTCAATCCAAGACTTCATCCTTCTTAAAAATGTCTCAAATATAATTTTTTTTTTTTAAATTAGTTCTATTTGGACAGGTTACTAACTAGCTAACTATGCTTGGATTTCTTCTTTTAAGTTTGAACTGGCATATATATGGCCTCATTTGCATTCAAAATCCAGCTCAACTCATCTTAACGCATCTCATTTCATTATTATAATTTTCTTAAATTTTCACACAAAATATAATAAACAATTCAACTTTTTCAAATCTCAAAATAACTTTTTCAAATTTTCACACAAAATATAATAAATAATTCAACTTTTATTCTACTATTCACAAAGTATCTCAACACATTTCAACTCATATATGAATCCAAACTACTCTGACTTTTTATTCATTAAGTAAAAAAAGAAAGAAAACCATATATGATTCGATCTTTTTGTTGGACTTTAGTGTACTTGTCTTGAGTAATACCAAAACAACCTTAAAAAAAAAAAAAAAAAAACCACAAAAAACCAAAAAAAAAAAAAAAAAACCAAAAACATGGTTTGATATAATTGATTCTTGGCCATAAAGCAAATAAAATCGTGTTGGGATGACCATTTTTAGTCCGAAATGGATAGTATTCATTCAGGATAAAACATAGCAATTTGCTCCTTATATTTTTAGAAGTGATTAGATTGGAATGTGAAATGAATGATGTGTGCTTGCTACCCATTTCTCAATAAAAAGTGTTTGGGGGTGCTTTGAGAGACAACTACAATGGTATCAGCAACAAGACAATGTTTAATTCCATAGCTTGAAGATTGCAATCATGTATCAGCAAAAAGAGCATCATGGCACAAGGGAGAGAAGCTATAGTTGAAGAAGAATTCTCCTAGACTTTGTTGAAAATTGAAATGGTGGAGGGGTGATTATAAAATAATATGAACTTAATGGTCTAATTTTTTTAAATTAAGTTGATGTCCCAATAATGATTTATCAAAGAAAAACGATATTTTCTCAAATTTTCAATCAGAATTTATGGTTTATTTCATATAAATACAGATAAAACATTATACGTGTATCCGAAATTCTCATATGAATAATGATGTAGGGTTTATATAATGTGTTATTCTCCATATCTAACTATTTTTTCGGAACAATGATTTAAAGAGAAACTATATATATCTATTCTAAACAATCCTTTTAGATTACACGCACACTAGGGAATTTCAACCATAAAGAAATTGCTATTTACTCTCATGCCAACCTAGGTACTTATCATGAAGATAAACATGGATTGCTAACTTCTTGTTTTTTTTTTTTTTTTTCTTTTTTTCTTTTTCAGCTATTAGAATAAAATAGTCATCACCTTTGCTGATTCATAAATGATACTCACACAAAAAACATTCAAGGAGATCCAAATTTGAAAAAAGACCCCAAGGGCAAAAGGCCTGAGGCTTGTTGTGTTGAGATATAAAATAAATAATAAAATCTACATATTTCAATCATCTTAACTTTTTAGGACGAATGATGATTTCACATGGTATCTGAACAGAGATTCTAAATTCGAATCCTGACTCTATACTCTATCATATTTAATTAAATATTTCACTTGTTGGGCCTACTCATTGAGAGAGAATCTAGCCCACAAGTTAGGGAAAGTGTTAAGATATAAATAGATAATAAAATTTAACTATTCCTATCAATTTTACTTTTTGAGATAAGTGGTAATTTCACAAATTGGTTATCAACCTCTTTGTGAGAGGGGTGTTACCCGCTCTTACAAAAAAGCTCATCCTTATCAACTATTTAATATATTTTTATTATTTTAAAAAAAAAATCTTCAATTTAAAGAAACATATGTCTATAACCCAATCGGACAAAGAATCATCTTAGGTTTCACCTCCTTTTAAAGAGTACCCTTCTCTTGAAACTCTTTGTTCATTTTCATCATCAATGTAACAAAACTATAATAAATCTTGTTTTGTTTTATATAGTAAGTAATTGGGATATAGCATTTTCAATTGACCTTAATATTTTCATTACAAAATTAAAAATATTGGATTATTAAATGGTACTGTTATTAGGTCATCTGAAACTTATTACTCAGATGACCCAGTAGCAATACTCTTGACATTACCACATAGTGCAACGTAGTTTATTAAAAATAAAAAAAAATATAGAAAATATATTCAAATATAAAATTATGTTCAAAAATACAAAAAGATGAAATAATAAAAATCTAAGTTCTATTTACTCATTTTGTATTTTATATTTTTAATTTTTTTAATAAATCACGTGATGGTGTCACGCCAAAATAATCATAGGAACGGTAAATTTCAGATGGCATAGCATCATTCTTATCATTATTACACATTTAAATATTTTTTTATTTTATTTTAGTGAAATACTAAAAATGGTTTGAAGGGCACGTGGAAAAACCAAAGTTCGTAAAAAATTGTACCAACGGAAAACGACCAACTTCCAACAACCAACTACCTACCTACCTCCCTCCTCTCCTCTACTCCCCCGCGGTTCTCGCGGCGATGCTATCCATGCCGCTTTCTCTCTCTCTCTCTCTTCAGACAAGAAAATTGCACCGAAACTGCACCATTATCTAAGAATTGAAACTCAAAAAACATTTTAAATAAATAAAAGAAAGATCCAAAAAGCCAAATTACAATGTAGAAACATCGTCGTCCAGCACGAAGCAAGCTTTGGCACGTTTCCGTTACCCTTCTCTTCCTTCCCTCTTCTTCATCTAACAACCCCACCTAAACCAAAATCTCTCTATACCTGCAACTTTCGGAACCAATAACTCCTAATCATAATCCCCAGATTTAATATTTTAGGGCTTCTAAACCCCAGCCTGAGGCCTCGATTTTTCAGGTCTGTCTCTCTCGGTTCTCTCTTTGGTTTCTCTGATTTTTTCTATTCTGTTTTTGGTTGCCGTGAAATTGGAGGAAAGTAAAAGGAAAAGGGGAATCTTGATCGATTTCGGGTTTTATTTTTCTTGTCCGAATATCTTAATTTTAGTTTAAATATTGGCTTGTCATTGTTTTGGAGCTGAAACGATGATTTATTATTGTTGCTGTTATTGCTTGAATGTTTTTTTCTAGAGCAATATTATTTTTCAATGTTAGCCTGACCTGATTGTTTGGTATATCTGGTTGAAAACTATCTGACTGCAAGCTGCTTGTGTACGTGTTTCTCTTTTCTTGCTTTTGTGGCATTTTGAAGTTTTCGGCACTTAAGATTTCTAACACCTATCATCTTTGATGCAAATCGTTATGATATATTTTCAGCCTGTAGCCTCTGCTCACGTATTAATTAGGGCTTCTGTGTTCCTGAATTTCTGAGGATATTAGTTGGGACGCTGTTCCCGGACACTTGGTACCAATCAAAAAAAGATATTAGAGGAAACTATAACTAGAACTTTTGGCAATACAGTTTCCATAATCAGCCGTTTCTTACGCTAGTTGATCGAATTCCAAAATGTTTCATTGCTTTTGGCGGTTTGCTAATGGTCTGCTGGTTTCAAATATCTTCTTGTACCTTGCTCTCTCTTCTTTGTGATGATAGATGAGACTATAGCTTGAATTTAGCTTCCTCTGTTACTTGTTAGCATTTTTTAAAGTTGATTCCTTTTTCATGTGATTAACGAAAATAAAATCTGAAATAAACAACATGTATATCTTTTATGATACGCCGGACTTTTCCTAAAGACACAGACACAATGCTCAAGTTGTTAGGTTAAATGATGGGCACAAGACTAAATATCGTTGTCAATAATCTTTTCCTATACTAAATAAGGTCATTGAGTTTTTTAGATTGGATTTGAATGATAGTTGTCATGGTGAGTTATCTTTCACGGTCTGCTGTGATCTCTGCTAGCCAGTTAAGGACTTACGTAAGTTTTCCTTGCAGGGCACTTACTTGTTTCGTGCAGTAACTCTAGTCTTTCCTTTTGCTTCTATTTCAACCATGTCTAGTTTGGAGGAACCACTTGGTCTCGACAAGTTGATTGATTCAGAGGTTCTCGTCTGATGCTTGCCGGCCAAGTGTAGATGCTATGGAAATGGGGAATTGCTTTAATGAAGGAAGGAGTTGCAGCTCATCCAACAGTTGTGCGTGAGTAGTATTTCATTATTTTGTACTCTTCCTCGCTATCTTCATTGTATAAAGTAATCACGCAATTCAATTTTATACTTTTTGTGTACCATTCTCTCTGTTTCTCCTAATACACTGGCTGCACGCACTCAACATTTATTTACTGATGTATTCTTCTTTTTCTAATTTTGCTGGTAGAGCCTAGCTACATCATGAAACTTTCTTCATACCTTCAGTGGATAAGTTTAAGTTTCGTTGGTTTATTCAACCTGAAATTTTGGTGTGCATGTTATATTCCTACTTTTTCTCCCCTTCAGTGATGGTTTGAACTGAAATTTTGTTGAAATAAGGATTGCATATTTCTAAACTATAATTAAATATTAAGCCCTTCCTCTTATTATCTTTAGTGCTAAAAATAGATATGTTAATGGATTTCATTTCATTCGATTATATACATTCTTATATTAAAAGGAAAAAAAGAAGCGACTCCATAGGCCTTCTTACTTTAAGTTTATCTCTTCAGCCAACAACTGAAATGCACCTTATTTTTTTTATTGGTAAACAAAACAATTGAAATGCACCTGATAAATCTTATAGGGAAAAAGTACAAGATCATATAACTTTCATTTCTAAATAGGGATTCAAAATACTAATTTTTCATGTAATACTTTTAGGGCCAATAGTTTACTACTCATAAAAATTTCTTTCTGTTGTATCACCATTGTGTAGGTCTGATTGTCAGATACAGCATCCAGCTATATTATTAACTTAATAAGACTTACTTTGTTTTAATTTTATAGCTTTATTTTATTATTGGCACAACCGAAACCTCTATCCATTTTCAGTGAAGATTATGAAGAATATTTGAGGGAGGCATTCCCATGGAGACAACATTCAAGACATGTGTCCCAAGGTTCTTCTCTCAATAGAAGGTCTTTGAGGTTAGGACAAAATGCCGTGGTCTTTGAAAATGTTAGTGATCCATGGTACTTTCCAGACCGTCAACACCTTAAGGTCATTGACCACAACATACCGGAGACGACAAATAAGGTGAAGTGATTAGTGAAATGTCTTGTGTCCGTAGTCTGTCATCATGTTTAAATTACTTGATAATCTATTCCTGAAGATGTAGAATTCTCGTTCTTGAGATGATCTTTTAATGTTTTTTCATTATTGGTAAATGCAGTTCTTGATAGGTATACCAAATTTCGTAAAGATAGTTGAAGTTGGTCCAAGAGACGGATTACAAAATGAGAAGAATATCGTCCCTACCTCTTTAAAGGCTGAATTGATCCATAGACTAGTATCTTCTGGATTGTCCGTAGTTGAGGCTACAAGTTTTGTATCACCTAAATGGGTTCCTCAGGTAACATGCCATGCCATGCCATTTCAAGTTGATACTGTAACTTCAATTATACTCAGTAAACTTTTTTTTATATAAGTAAAAGATATTTCATTAAAAAGATTGAAGTTGTAGTAAAGCTTTAAACTTTAAGCTCCACAAAATTGATTTTCTTGGACCACTTAACTACCTCCAATTTCCATAAATTTCTCCTCAATGATATCATAACTAGAAATTCTTTTATTGATGTTGTTACCAAAAAATATTATTCATGTAAAAGCATTAGCATTCGAGACAAATTTTGAATATTGAACATTGAACACCAAATAACTGTGCTGTTAGTTTTGGATTCTGACCACTGATAATGTTTTCTCTTCCTAATTAACATCTTGCTTTCTGTTGAGTGTTAATAAGGAATGCAATAAGTGAACTTGTGACTCTGTGTTATAGTGTTTTAACAACCATATTCTTAAGCAACTTTTTCAAAAGTTCAAACTCATTGGACATGTAGAGATACTCCTATCAACAAACCAGAGAATTTATCCTTTATTGAAGCATATGGACTCTTTTACGTTTTTAATTGGTACTGTAGTATTGAAAAAAATGCATTGGGAGTAGAAAATGAAAAGGGGAAACCAATAGAAAATCACATCTCTTTAGATAATAGCTTTAAGCAGCATTCATTCCCTTTGCACTGATGATGCAAACCACAAGAGCAAAGTATTATTGTTAGTTAGTTTTTTTCTTTGCAAAAAAGCTATTACATTTATATATATTTATATACCAGAGAAATTCTCTCTTGAGAGACTTTTTACCTTTGTGGAATTAACACTTAAGTTTAGAAGCAACTATGCTTTGGGATCGTAGAATGAATAAGTAAAAAGGAAAGGAAATTACTTGTTAGTAGATGATAGCTTTTAGCAACATTCTATTGCTTTTGATGATGCAAATTCAAGGGGAAAAAACAATCTTGAACACTGGTCCCATTCAACCTGGGACCTTGGACATTGTTTCTCTAGTCAAGACCAAGTACTGATTTTGTATCTTACTGCTTACTCTGGCTAGATTCTATACAATAAGGTAGAAAATAAGGATAAACCAGATAGTGATAATTGATAATTTAGGAGAGTCCCCACACTAAGTCATGCTAGAACTGAATGCCAAAACCATCACCTAGCAGGCACTTGATGAAGCCTGAAGATAGATGTCATCCACATCTAATTCCTTGCTCAATCCACATGACCCCCCTCTGTACTCTTGTCCAGAGATTAGCATTTTTTACCCGTGATCAATAATTCATCTTCTTGTGGAAATTTTTCCTAAATTCGAGAAAAAGGATATACAATGAATTGGGAAAAATAAATCTTTTATAACCAACTGTATTTTGAAGAACACTATTCTATTTTAGTTGCCATCAATTGCATTGATTGTCATGGATTGATTATTTCTCAAAATCTTTTGGTTTTTTTTGAGTAACACTTGCATATCATAAAAGATGCAGGAATCCATCTGCTTAGGGCTTGATATATGATATTTTGATGTATTCATTCGGTCGATGTTCTTGCATTTTCAAAAAATAACGATAAAAAAAGACAATATTTCTTGCATTTCAGATTTTCGATTGAACATAATGATTGGCCTTTATGGTTTCTGGACCATTAAAATTACTCTTTTATTGATGTTTGATGCTTAATTTTCTTCCAAGCATCTTCCATTGTTGATGGATTTATTAGTTACTGGTGTTTCTAAAGCACGGATATACTGATAGCACAAAGGTCTGTCTGTCTCTCTGTGGTACTATTGATTGCATGGTAGTTTTTCAATTAAATATAAGAATCTTAATCCTCGTGTTGTATCTGAAGTTGTTCTACTTTAATGTTATTCCTTTTACCTTTTCAGCTGGCAGATGCAAAGGATGTAATGCAAGCAGTTTCTAATTTGGAGGGTGCTAGATTACCTGTTCTGACACCTAACATAAAGGTTGGTAATCTGGACAAAACGCTGAAGTTCAAAGAATGTATTTATATTTTGATTGTAATTCTCTGAACTGCTTTATCCACCTATTACAGGGCTTTGAAGCAGCTGTTGCAGCTGGTGCGAAGGAAGTAGCCATATTTGCGTCGGCTTCTGAGTCATTTTCAAAGTCCAACATCAATTGTAGCATTAAAGAGAGTCTTGCTCGTTATCATGCTGTTACTCGTGCTGCTAAGAAGCTTGCAATTCCTGTTCGAGGGTATGTCTTATCATTATATTTGCATTGATATTTTTACATGAGTGACAGCAAGACACATATATGCCTCATTTTGACATTGAGTGTGGAAGAGTATTTGCTTCAGGAGTTCTCTGTTGGTGTAGTGAGTTAAATGTGAACTTAAACACAGATTTGACATTAGGGATTCTGTGTACTGTTACATGTTCACATCATTTTATTTTTAAGTGCACTTCATGTGTTAATTTACTGTATATTATTTTAAGGCTCTGAGACAAATGAGTTGGAATTGATTCTTGATAGGTACGTATCGTGTGTAGTAGGCTGTCCAGTGGAAGGAGCAATTCTTCCTTCAAGAGTAGCACATGTGGCAAAGGAACTGTATGACATGGGTTGCTTTGAAATTTCCCTTGGCGACACAATTGGAGTTGGTACACTAGGTAAATGTTTCGACTGACCTCTCTTCTAAATTATAAGTGTTTGGTTTTATTAAAAGTGATACCTGAGCTTGGTTGCAGTATATAACTGTTTAAATAGAATTTTGTAAAGAATGGTGGTGAATTATGGAGTGAAGTTGATATTCGCTGGGGACATAATGTGTATTATTTTAATATCCAGGAACAGCTGTCTTTTACCCTTTTTTCCACTATGTTCTTCAAAAATTTTATGGTGTAAACTTTTATCCCGGTATTTATGTACTGTTTATTTGCTTTTTTATCTGTTTTCTGTGTTACAGGGACTGTTATTCCAATGCTCGAAGCTGTAATGGCTGTTGTTCCTGTCGAAAAGCTTGCTGTTCACTTCCATGACACTTATGGACAATCTCTTCCAAATATTCTTATATCCCTCCAAGTAAGCTTTCAAACAAGTGGAACCTAACCATGTCTGATATGCATATCTTAATGGCAACTCTAATTGAAAATACACGGTGCATTGTTTAGGATCAAGCAGTTTAAAACATCTATTAGTTGGGTCTCACCTAAGGTTTTTGCTCTGAAGAAATAAACCTGTAATCACTTATTCAGGACAGCATTCCTTTGAACCGTAACCTTTTTGCCACTGAGCCTTGCAACTTTTATGGTGAGACCATCTGATGCTTATGAATAAAAGGTCTTAAGTGACTCCAGGTGAAAAGTAATTTTTTTTTTATGATATAGAATCTCACCAAGGGAGGGCTCTTCAAATCCACCCTTGGGGGATAATCCCTGCATACACAACCCCAACCATGAGAACTATGTATTAGATAATCCGGGAGAACTCCTAACAGAGTTGAACTTAAGATGTCTAAGTTTATGGCTTATCCCAAACCAACCATTTGACCACTAGGTTGACCACAAGGGCCATTTTATTTTGCAAATTGGACAATTTCTTCAATGAGCTGATGATTTTTTTTTTCCCTCGGCAGATGGGGGTTAGCATAGTGGATTCCTCTGTTGCTGGTCTAGGCGGATGCCCATATGCTAAAGGAGCTTCGGGAAACGTTGCCACTGAAGATGTGGTATACATGCTTAATGGTCTTGGTGTAAAAACAAATGTGGATTTGGCCAAGCTTTTGTTGGCTGGGGATTTCATCAACAAGCATTTGGGTCGTCCTTCTGGTTCAAAGACTGCCATTGCACTGAACGGAATGACAGCTGATGTCTCTTAAGATATAAGAAAATGGAGGTACATAAGTTTTATGTTCATATATCTGCAGCAAGGCAAAAAGGAGATTTCAGGCTTACATGGCATGATTAATATCTGTATATTGCCCCATACAAGGAATAAAAGAAACCCAAATCCATGCATCCAATAATTATTGCTTTCCATTAGCAGCCACTTACACGCAGAAATGGCATGCAATTGTACTAAATAGAATGTTTTGGGACCTTTAGTTACTAAGTTTTAAACTCATTTGGAGAAGGAGAGAACAATATAATGGTTCTAAACTCCTTTTTTTCCATTGTAAGTTGCCACTTATACCATTTGAAGCACGAAAAAAATTACTGTTCCATATCAGATGTTAATCATATCAACTGGAGTTCTGGTTTGTGCTGTTCCATGTCAGTTTTACTTGCCGACGTGATCTCATAGTAAAATGCTTGTTTTTTTCCGACGAACATCTTTTGTGTCATCAGCTAATTATTTGCCACGATTGTATATTTTGAAATGAAAATTTGTGGCAAAATACCATATTTCTTGTAGTGGTAGCTGGATTTGAACCCAAGTTTGAGAGCAAACATTTCCACTTATTTCATCCCTTATCTGTGGCATGATCGGAAATCAATGGTAAACAGTGATACGCTGATGTAGAAGATAAAGGAACTTGAACATTTTGTCCTGCGGAATGAGATCATTGAACAAAATAGCGAAACTAGAGAACAGTAGATGTAAAACTAAGCATCAGTCCTTCCTCCTTGTGCTTTAATGCTGACTTCATAAACTATATATATGATCTGTAGTTACCAGTGTTTTTATTACAGTTTTTGTTGATTACAGCAAAACCTTACCCCAAAAATTCTATCAGATCGACTTACAACCTTTTTACCACTACTTTACTATTAGTAGTTTACTATTAGTAGTGTATTTGTTTTTCTTTTAAGTATTTTTTTAATATCTATAATCATTAAGAAAAAAGTTAAAAAATATACAATTTTATTAATAATCACTTTCTTAACCATTAAGTAAAAGAAAAATTTAAAAACAATTAAAAAAGTAAAAAAAGTAGTATTTAAATGTCACAGATTTCATATGTAAACTATTTAAATTTTATTATTTCTTAAAAGGAAAATATTGTTCCTTATCTTAAATTTTATTATTTCCAGTCGTACTTGTTATATGTCACAGATTTCATATGTAAACTATTTAAATGAACAGTCATTTAAAATCTAGGGTGAATGTACAATAACATCGCACAACTCCATTGTGGCATGAGACCACTAAGAAGTAGTATTGTTCATCCGGGTTTCGGCCCAAGAATCTGGGTATACTTGAACCGGAACCCAGGTTTCAAAACCGGACCAGAACCCGAACTAGGTTAGCTTGGGTCAAGCCTGGGCCAAAACTCAGATTGAAACTAGTTTTTAAAAATCCAAAACCCGGGTTCTAGTTTGCACCCTTTTTTTTTTTTTAATTAAAGACTACATGCTATGAATATTTTTTCATAAAAAAGTGTTGATGCAAAATTTAAACTCTATTTATTTAATTTTTTAAATCAAAGCCTACATGACGTTCCTTGACCACCAATAAAAAGTTATACGGAGAAGAGAGAAAAAAAAAAAAAACCATAAAATAGAGGATTCATTGGATATAATATGCATTTTTCTTTTGAGATTCTATCCATTTAGTTGCTAAAAAAAAAAAAAGTACCCGGTGTACCCAAATTCTTCTCTATGTAGATACCGGCCCGGATCTGTTCCAGGCCGAAACCCGTAATCGGAATGGAGTCCAAACTAGGCCCAGCCCGAATAAACAGGCCTACTAAGAAGTTGCTCTCAATGGATGTAGTTGAGATCCCAATGATGGTAGAGCAACTTGACTTTGACGAGTGAAAAAAGTAAGACAAAAAGCAAAAATAAAGAGAAAGAAAGGCTAATTGCTTTTTTTGCATGCCCACCAATTTTAAAATTCTCAGCCGAAATAATAGCCTAATGTACTCATAACGAACTTTGTCTCATACTTTTTTCGCTCGTTGTCAGTCAAGGCTCTCCAGCACACTTCAAAAACAATTTTAGCTTAGCTCCATGGATCCTCACATTTTGTGGGGTATGGTTGGTGGCAATTCATCATGAAAAAGCCGGGTCTACTTTTCATTAATGTGTTATGCAATGCTATCCTCACACCCTAATTAAACTCTTTGCATGCATGCATGCATGCATTCCCAAGCTTTCTTGGGCAAGCAAAGAACTGTAAGTACATGCTACATTGCTTTGTAATATGACCTTCGAGTAGTGGTAATTCATGTGGATTTTAGGACTCTAGTTTAAGGGCCAAATTCAGACTAATAATAGTGATTAAGGCAACTACAAGAGCCATAAATGGTTCGAGTTGTAAGGTATAAGATTTGAGTTTCTACGAGTACGGTGTGAAGGAGCCGATTAACCTATTTACAATTCTACTTTTTGACATATCTATTGAAGTAAATCCCACAATAATGAAAATGTATTCGCCTTTTACCTTTATATAACTACGATGAGTCTCACAAGAAGTAGTGTGTTGATACTTGATACAACAGACTTACAAGTAGAAAGTTTTTTCAAAACATGGTAATGGATAATTACACATTACAAATTGCTTTTAGTTGGCTAATATAGCTTGGCTGAAACAATGAAACCCCCAAAACTTGGTGATCTTGAGCAAAGTGCATGGATGTCATTGCTTTAAGCTTCTCTAATGGGATTCTTATTTCAAGCTAATTAAGACTAGTTCTGACTTTACAACTGGCAATGGATTACTGATCTCTGCCATGGATTGATTTTAGATCTTCTTTCCCTTTCCATTATCAACTTTTGGAAGATGCTAATTATTACAAAATGTAAGTAGTGATATTTCAAAGAATGCTGAAGAAAAACAACTTAAATAACTTTAAACTTGGTTTCCAATAAGATAATTATACAAAGTATTTCAAGTTATTAATTGGAGTAATGCTAAATATACGAGATTTACAGATTCTAAAATTACAAATACCATTTCTCTATTAATTATCGAGCCCCGTGAGCAGGTGCTAAGACCAACCATCCATGGCTTTCATGCATTGGGCTTTTCCTTGTCATTATTGAAAGTGAATTAGAACAACATCATTTGATCCAAGACAAATAGAAATCATTCCACATATTCATTGTCCATCCATTCATGGTCCACCTGTCAACACTGGCCTGCCTGTTTGACCAAGTTAAATTGATTTGATTTTGATTAAACTTTATATTAAAGAGGGGTTAAAACCCATGTTTTGTGACCCTAAACTGTTATCTTTTTTTTCATTTTATATCCTAATCACTAGAATTTTCAATTTATAGCCTGAATTTTGGGTTTCAAAACAACATCATTTGATCCAATTATCCTTGGTTTTCATACATATATTGGGCTTTAATTCCTTGTCATTATTGAAAGTGAATTAGGACAACATCATTTGACCCAACACCAAAATCATTCCATATATGTACACTGGCCACCTTTGCATGGCCCACCTGTCAACTCCTACCTGTTTGACCAAGTTGAATTGGTTTGCTTTTGTAAACGTCAAGTATTAATCTCTGCCCTATAATTATCAAAGATAAATGTCAATTTACAATTTAAATTTCTAAATTTTGGTAATATATGATCTTGTCAGAATTTGCCTAGATATTGATTAAAAAAATAAGTAAGGTTACATATAATATGTATAAATCTCTCCCGTCTTTTAAAAAAAATGAGATTTACTATTCAAAAGTGGATATTTTCATATTAATCAACTTTATTCAAAAGGAGTATTGGTGATTGACCCTAAGATTTTATATCATATTACTCTAAGAAAATAGAGTAAGTGGCACAATCATAATGGTCGGATATTAACTGATGATGTAAATTATCTGTTCCTTAATTTATACAACAGACCGGAATAGAGGAAAGAATCATTCCAGCTTACAACAGTGATTCGGGCTCCGATACAATGCTCTTCATGTTCATTCATAAAATATGTAATAAATAAGCTAAATAAAAATAAATATAGAGAGGTACAAGAATTTATGTGATTCGGCATAAAAGTCTATGTCAACTGATTGTTTGGGAGCGAAATCCATTATAATGGATAATTTTACAATCTTTCATGGTCTCATATCTCATAGTACAATGGAGAAATTTAGGAAAAATTATTTAAAGTCGCTATGTGTGGTAGAGTTTGACGTAGGGAGCTTCTGTAGAGAGATTTTGGATAGAGAACTTGTCAGATTTGTGGGGGACTTGCTCTTTATATAAATGTTTATTTCTTTGGAGTGATTAAAGCTTCGTTTGGTTACTAAACATATCTCAATTCATCTCAACTCATCATTACAATTTTTCAAATTCTAATATAAAATATAATAAACAATTCAACTTTTTCAAATCTCAAAATAATAATAATATTAAAAAATAATATTCTAATAATATTTTATCATCTCAACTCAACTCAACTCAACTCACTTCAACATCCAAACGCAACCTAAGTCTAACTTGTTCTGTTTATTTGTTGGCTTTATCTCTTAGCTTGATTTTCAACTTTATCTCGAGATTAAATTATAAGTTACTAATCATGAAAGATCATACATATGAATGCTAGTAGAATTAATTAATTGACATTCAAGAATGTTGGAAAAAAGATGAATAATGACATTTTTCTTTGTCAATGTGTGGCTTATATGATCTACCACTGCAATAATAATAAATATTACTCACATTTTAGATATTATTCATGTATTATAGGATATATTATGATTTGATGATACCTTTCAATCTACAAAAATAAATATTCAAACTCAATATTCTCTCATGACCAATATTGCTAAATTTGTATAATTAATAATTAGAGAAACACTTTAGTCACAAATGACTTGCACAAAAGTAAACTCATAAAGTATCATGACTTAATGTAATACGTCAGATTTTAAAATTACTTTTATCGTAAAATTTAATAGATTATATAAAGTTACGTAAGTTTGTGAGTTTATTTTTATCATGTAATCTCTCTGTATACAGAGCACTTCTCTAATAATTATAGCATGTCATGTTGAAATTTGTTCAAAAATTCACAAATCATGACTGTCTCTATATGACATGAGATTGAACTTTAAGTTCGATCACTTGTTGGGGAAGCTCTCTTGCGCGTGCAAACCTTTTTGATTTACGAATTAAAGAACATAGGAGTACTACTCTTTGTTGTGAGATGACAACTTTTGCAAGCAGATCTGGGTCAGCTGGGTCTGTATCGAGCTCCTCAAAATCTGATCAGATTCAATTAGCTTTTTTTTTTTTTTTTGGAACCCAACAATTTCTTGATCAAAGTATATATAATATCCATGCATCATGTAATTTACAGATAAAAAATGCATGTGATCTATTTTTACTTGTTTTATATATTTTTTTATAGGACACCTACGTCTGCTTTTTATTTCTATCGTTTGTATGGTGCCACATTGTATATTATGAGAAATATAAATTATTAAATTTATATCTTTTTATTAATTTAAAATTTTAAAATAAATGATGATTTGACGTGTTATGTTTTGAGTTCAAATATTAACTCTACACACTATCATATTTAATTAAATATTTTACGTGTTGATCGTTCATTTAAATAGAATATGACAACCTATAGACCATTCAAAAAAATATTTAAAAAAATATAAATAATTAAATTTCCGCCCTCGCCTTTTTTTCTTAAAAAAATTAATAATCTTAAACAAAGGAAAAACCGAATATTAATATTTAGGTCATACGACTGAATTAGATTGATATCAGATAGATAGATGGATAGATCTATCATGAAAAGGCTATTATATATCATGAACTACTCCAAAAACTGCTGCATGCTATCTTTCTCTCTCTGGTTCATAGAGGTTCCCAAGCAAACCTAGTTTTGGCAAAAAATATATATATATATTATAAATCTGCAGCATCGATCCAAGATTCCCAACATCACCTTCTGCAAAAGATTTATTTGCATTCAGGCACCAAAACCTAGGTGGTCATGTTTTGACAATCGCCTTCATTGACTATTATCAGTTTCAGAGCTCGGACTCCGAGGTCATACCCATCGGCCAAACAGAACCACAGGTCCATAAGTCCAAAAGCATATCCTCCAAGAAGGAAAGAGAGAGAGAGAGAAGATCAAGAAAAGCATCAACAGATCCCTCTTTTTTCTTGTATCCCAAACAACACCGATCGAGGGCCTTCAGCTTTTAAGATCGAGTTATCTCTTTTAGTGGCCTTTTCAGCTAGATTCAGAGAATCAGACAAGAAAGTTGTTTGTTTCTTTATATAGATATATATATATATATATACACTTCCTAGGGTTTTGAGCTGGAAGTTTCGATCCATGCATGATCTGGGTCTTGGTCATGAGCAGCAGTAGCTTGAAGCAGATCATGGGTCTTATATTTAGAAAAGAGTTAGCTTGCTTCTCTCTTCTACTTCTGGTTCTGTTTCTCCTACAAACGTCGACGTCTTCTGCAGCTGATCATCATGTGTCTGCAACATTTGCAACCTTCAAAGCTAAAGCTGGGTCTGCCTCTAAAGTGAGTAGTACTATTGATGCCGAATCCATTAATGGTGGCATTGGAAGAGATGATGCTCATGTTTTTGGCGATGAAAAGAGGAAAGTCTTTACTGGTCCAAATCCTTTACATAATCGATAAGTAGCTAGATAGCTAGCTAGATCATACAAAAAGCAAGCATGCTCGATTCTCTCTTTCTTAATTCACTGCTACTTCAGGCTATAATATTTTCCAGCTTCTTCGCTCTTTCCTTTCTTTTCTCTTCAAAATTTATCTGATGGTTGAGACGTTTCTGCTTTACCATCCATAGGAATATTGCAGTATTTGCAGATTAAATTAAAGTCCTTGTTTACATTTTTGCAGCAAAAAAAGGAAGAAGAAAGTATTATATATATGATATTGATGATTTTTGTTCCATTAATGGAGCTGATACTGGTGAAACGACTATGAGCATTGTTTTTATTTTTTTATTCCTTTTATGGTCGTTGGTATGCGTGTCTAATGTTTGGGTCGCTACAGAACAGTACTAATTATATATGTAGTTTGAATTAGGTTGTCGTTTTCTTGTGAAGTGGACAGTTTCCAAAACACATAGTACCTGCAGTATCAGTCTGATTAATATCAACATCTCTCATGTTTTCCTTCAACAAATATATATATATATATATATATATATTTATGGATTACTATTTATCATTCCACTCTTTATATTTTATAAAGTGAAATAATATTTATAATTATAAATGTATAAATATCGTGCGATCGTTTTTAAAAAAATAAATAAATATAAAATTTATATAAAAAAAAATTAATTTTTTAATAATAAATTTTATTTTTTTTTAAATAACTGTACGATATTTATATATTTCACGACTATATGTAATATTACTCTTTTATAAAAAAATATTCTAATATACTCTCACCTTGTAAAAAAATTATAAATATAAAATATAAAAATAAATAATATACATAATATTTCTCATATATAATAAAATAAATCATTTAGATTTTATAGTATTTCATCCCTATCACATAACTGGCCTGACCTTTAGGCAAAATTCTTATTTAGAGCATTCTATTTTTTTAAATATATCATTAAAATTTATTATTTAATTTTATATATTAATTTTTACGATATCAATTTATATTTTAAGAGTACTTTTAAGAGCATTTTTCTATATTTTAAAAAGATATATAGTATAAAGCATCTATTAGAAATATTTATTACTTGTTAGAAAAGAAATGATAAAAAAACAAAAATGAAAGAATATGTGTAGAGGCTAGATCAGGAGGGGCTAGTTTTACAAATGATTAATGTTTGACTGAAAAGCTGCAGCATTGGATTCAATTGATACCATCACCTTGAAGTTACATCTTTGACTTTTGTTTGTAAAAGTTTGATACTTTTTTAGACACCAAAACTTTTAGGCCGATTTGGAAACAAAAAAAATTTTATTATAATTTTTTTAAAATTTTTATATAAAATATAATAAATAATTTAATTTTTTAAATATTAAAATAATAATAATAATATTAAAAAATAATATCATAACAATAATTTTTTTAATTTTCATATCATCTCAACTCATTATCTAAATTTCTTCTTAAATTTTGCTTATATCTCTTTACATGCATGCAAAGGAATATGAATGCATGCGACATTTTTTGATATAATTGTAATAAATTAGATATAGAAGAAATAAAAGAAAGGATTAGAGAATTTTCAAGTGTTTTAGAATTTATAACTTCAGATTATCTAATATTTTCGATGTTATTTATTGTATGACATATGTTAAGATCATGAGGATTAATAGTTTAATTAAATTATTAGTATTTAATAGTTCTAGAATTTTTGGATTAATGGTTAAGTATTTAACAAGTGGTATCAGAGCTATATACGCTACTATGCCACAAGTTCAAGTCATGGAGGAGTTGACCTATAAACTATACTAAAATATTTTGATATTATGTATGGATATGATGTTAAGTTATTAACTACAAATAAATGAGCAAAACCGTCAAAAGGAAAAAGACTACTATTGGGTCAATGTCAATGACTCAATAGAAAGATAAATGTGAATGTTAAATTCGGAAGTACGATGAAATGTTATGATCTTAAGAATTAAATGCTTAACTAAATTAGTATCTAATTAATGGTCCTATATTTTTTAGATTAATGATTAAGTATTTAACAATGTGAAATTTCCTGTGTTTTGAAAATTATATATGGTATGAAGAAGTATGTGTGTTGTTAATGGGAGGTGCTTCGTTTGGAACCTCAACTCATTTAAACTCATCTCAATTCATCATTACAATTTTTTCAAATCTCAATATAAAATATAATAAAAAATTTAATTTTTTTAAATTTTAAAATAAAAATAATATTAAAAAATAATATTTTAATAATATTTTATCATCTCAATTCAACATCTTAACAGACTCTAAATCAATTGGATTGGTCGGCAGAAATTCCAGAAGTTCAAAATTCAAGCCCAACCAGGCCAGCCCATTCTTATTTAGAGGTCTTATGGATGAGGAAAACCTTACGCCAGGCCATTAATTACCTTTTTTTCTTTTTTTCTCTCTCCTCTATAAATAAGCCACTAATTTCTTCCTCATGTTTAATCAATTTACAATCCTAGAGTTTTCTCCCTCTCATTTCTCTTTCAATGACTACAATACATCAATCAAATTATAATACCAAAAAGCTTGATGTCCTCACAGCATATGACTCGACTCTCTAAATAAAAAATTTGGGTTCAAAACTCTTCATCTCCTTGTATATATAAAAATAATAATAATTACATCAATCCCCTAAATTTTGAAATTAAAAAAAAAAAAAAAAAACCCATCATATATGGGGAAGGGCAAAACTGTTTTGTAATTTCATTTCATACTCATTCAAGTGTATAACAAAGACTTTTTTTTTTTTTTTTTTATCAAACTTGATAATTGCTAATCATATTAAAGTTTTTCATTTGAAGAAACTAAAAAAAATAGCATCATATTTGTTGTTCATTCATTTTTCTTTTAGAGAATTACTTTGCCTACAAGAGATCTTGTTTGTTTTTGCAGATGAGGTAAGATGAATGGAGATAAAAATTGAAAGTTAAATAAAATATTGTTAGAATTTATTTTTTTAATATTATTTTTATTTTGAGATTTAAAAAAATTAAACTATTTATTTTATTTTATGTGAAAATTTTAAAAAAAAATTATAAAGATTAAATGAGATAAAAATGATGGTAAAAAAAAAACATTCTTACTAAAATGATTTTATACATTAATGCATCAATCAGTTTTCTTTTTAGTTGAATATTTTAATTACTTTTTGTTCAATCAAGACTTGACAAGTCAATTTAGAGCATTCTCATTGGATTAGCTAAAAGTTAAATTCAATGAAAATTTAACTATTAAGTCATAAAATAGCTCACATTGAATTAGTTACAGTAATATCTAAACTAATTTTTAAATTTGAAATATACTATTCATTCATCAAATCCCTTTTATATTATTTCTTTCTCTCTTCCGAAATCTCCATCATGTACGCGGGTTCCCTTTTCCCCTTCCCACGGTTTTAATCTTTCCCTCGCAAGACCCAGACGCCCTTCGCACCAAGACCCAGACGCCCTTCTCTCTCGTATATATCTTCCATTTTTGTGTGTTTAGAGGCAAGAAAATTATGTGGTATGCAATAGGCCAAAGTTAATGCCATTGCCAGGGCTTTATTGGATTTGTTGTCAAGTCTATCACCTGAAGCCTCCCCCCAGTAACTGTAACCTCTACAAATTTCAACCTCTACAAATTTCATAGAGCTATTTGGGCATCAGCCCATATCCGCAGCACACCAGTACTGTAGCTTTTTTTTTTTTTTTTTTCACCCAATACACTTAGTGTGCAACGGATGTTATGCACAGTAGAGTGCGATTTATATTTTCTCAATTTCATATATATCTTTATACTTCCAATACAAAGCTGATGAGCTTAGAGGAAAAAAAAAATCTGGTAAAAAAAAAAAAATTAGTTGGATGGGAAATATTGGATTGGTTTGTAAATTAAGACATTTATATAGAATTTTAGGTAAATATAATTAGACGTTTGTGGTTATAGCATTAAATAATAATTGAAAAAATATAATTTTTTTAACCTATAATTTAATTAGAATATAATTACTAATTAATATATAATATTATGAATAGTAAAATATGATAAATAAAATAATTTCATAATTAAAAAAATTAAAATATTTTTGAAATTCTTAATTACTCATAAATAAATAGATAATTTAATGTAGAGATTTAATGTGAATAGCCAAAGTCAAATTCATTTTTTATTATTTTATTGTCATATAATGAAAAAATGGTTATTCCAATGTGGAGATTTATGTGAATAGAATATTTAAAAGTTAAATTCATCTTACATTTATAAAAAAATATACTTTAATTTTAACTAATTCAATGAGAGTACTCTTATAATTTATCTTTTTATAAAAAAAATCTATCTACAGTGAAAAAATAAAAAAAGAAATCTATTGAATGAGTTCAGACAGTTACATCAATTATAAAATATTATTATTTATTTTAAATTCAATCATTTTTTAAATATATCGATTATTAATATTTACTGTGTGATTAATTTAGGCAAAATTACTAAATTGCGTATATGATAGTGGCGTACCTTCGCTCTTAAAATCCTTCTTAAACCCTACAAACATGAGGCAACGAGTAGTCCAGTAGTGAAAGAAGCTTCTAGTTCGCATCTCATTCCTCTCTCTCTCTCTGCTCATTCCCCAATGGCGAAGCGTCTGATCCCTTCTTTCAACCGCGTTCTCATCGAGAAAATTGTTCCTCCTTCAAAGACCAACTCCGGTATCTTACTTCCAGGGTCAACCACCAAGGTAACTTTTTCTTCCTTTTTTTTTTTTTTCCCTATGCTGGGAAGATTGGTACTTTTTCTGTATTTGTGGGGTGTCTTTTTTTTATTATTGACACTGAAATTGGGTTCGTATCTTTTCCTTGCAATTTTATTTTGATTATACTTCTATCTTGTTTTTCTGATCTTCGGTTTGGCTTTTGGGGATTTTTCTGGTTTTTATGTCTTGTCCGGACGGGAGGCTTTCTTCCCGATTGATTTGTGGTGTCTTTTTCCCTTCTGTCTGGGTGTGGGTTTGATTTAAATGGACTTTCTACATTGGCTTCCATATTGTGATCCAAGTTATTGTTAGTTTGACATAACTTCATTTTCGGATATTTATTTGGTGTCTTTTCCAATTAAACCCAAAAGTTTTCTTTTTGCAATGTTCCTTTAATTGGGTGTGGAGTTTTTCTTACGGGCTTCATTTGATCTATTTGAGTATCTATCACATTTTGCCATTGAAAGTTTTTGATATCTGAGAATATGAGAGTCCTTTTATGTTACCTGAGATTGTTATATTCTGAGGAATACTAGAAAGTAGAAACAGCAGCTACAGGTGTGACCGTTGCTCTTATTCAAATCGAAACAGCTCCTCGTACCACTTACATTTTGCACACAATTTATGTGTGTTAAGTATGAAATAAGTGAGTTTCACGTCTTAACATACATTGGAGCAAACTGGTTTCGATTTGAGATTGCCATAGGCACTCCTTTATATGTTTATTTGTTTATTAGCCACTGTAATTTGTTGTTCTTGCTGCTGTTGTCCTTTTCATTCTTCTTGTTGGTTTACATTGCTCTTGCACCTCTTTTTGACGGCTTGATAATGCAGCTGAACTCTGGAAAAGTTGTTGCTGTGGGCCCGGGAGGTCGTGATAGAGATGGCAAACTTATTCCTGTCAGTGTAAAGGAAGGAGACAACGTTCTCTTGCCTGAATTTGGAGGAACTGAAGTAAAGCTTGGTGATAAAGAGTAAGCTATAGATTTCTTTTTTAATGTTATCCCATGTCATGGAACCTGTGAGAGTCCTATTGCCTTTCTCTGGTGGGAAGGTGTTTGGTTTTTGTGTTGGAAGAAGGGGATTAAGGGAAGGCGGGGGGGCAGAGTGATGGAGAGGATGCAAACCCTTTTTTTTTTTTTTTTTTTTTTTTTTTTTTGGGGGGGGGGAAGGTGTTATGAGGGTGCAAGTTTCCGTTTGGATTGAGAAATCATCTCAACTCATCTCATTATTATAATTTTCTCAAATTCTCACACAAAATATAATAAACAATTTAACTTTTTCAAATCACAATTCAACTTTTTCAAATCCCAAAACAATAATAATATTAAAAAATAATATTCTAACAATATTTTTTCAACTTTTAACTCTTATTTAAAACTATCTCATCTCATCTCACTATCCAAATGGGGGCTTAGGCTTTTTGATTGGCAGATACATGAGCTAGGCTTGGAAAAAGAGGAAAAAGAAAAGGAAATATTCCGTCCCTTTGAGTTCAGTCCTCCATCAACCACCCTTTGGCCAACATATTTAGGCATTGTTTGGATGTTGAGATGGGATGAGATAAAAATTTATAATTGTTGGAGTTGAGATATTTTATGGGGTTTTAGAAAATGAGAAAAAAAATTGAATAAAAATATTATAAAGTTAAAATATTATTAGAATGTTATTTTTGTTTTGAGATTTGAAAAAGTTGAATTGTTTTAAATATTTCATTTGGAAGTTTGGATAAGTTGTAATGATTAGGTAATGATTTGATGAAAAAGTTGAAGATTTAAAATTGAAAAGTATTTGTGTTTTAGTGATGTTTGAATGTTGACATGAGATGAAATGTCTGAATTTTGGTGTAAGATAACATTCACAAAATTGTTTTCCTTGACATTACACGACAAACCATTATCATTTCCATACCTAACATATTTTCCCTCGACTTTGTTTCAGGTATCATCTGTATAGAGATGAGGATATCTTGGGAACTCTCCATGACTAAAGCATGGTACTTCACTATCATTGTTTCAAGCGTTCGTGTCCCTGCTCAGCACGAGGCAGTTCAGGATAAATGGAGAAAAGAGGCCTTCTTATCCCTGGAACTTGAGAATTTTGTGCTTTTTTGCATTATGTAACTCTTATAAAGCTAGACACTACAGTATTGCTGTGGTTTAAACGGACAAGATGAGGATTTGAAGACAACTCTATGATGTTTCATCAAAGACTGCAGAAATAATGAATTTCCCATTTGACTTACTATTACTTTGGTCCATTCAGATTTTATCTTTTGGTGTAGACAATTGGAGAACCAATTAGGATTGTTATGTAAACATAAATAATGCATGTCTGTACGTACATGCGTATAAAACATTTTTATTTATATACATAAAAACGAAATCATTTTAGTTCCTCACGATGAATCCTCAAGTAGTTGTCATTCAATTTTCCGATCAAGCATAAAATATATAAAGTGATTATCGTGTGGCTACGTAAAGCAATAAGCAAATTAACCAGCCTCGATTCCAAACCCAAGTAACAGAACTAAACCATGTTAAGTCGGGAAAATGCCCTATCTTCATCAAGTGCTGAGAATTTTTAACAGCTAAAAAACAACACAAATTGTTTATCAAGATGATTACACAAAAGTAAACCCACAAACTAATGTGGCTTGATGTGATATGTCAAATTGTAAAATTACTTTTATTACAAAATAGATCTAACGGATTCTACGAAGTTACATCAGTTCGTGAATTTACTTTGTATAATTTCTTTATGTCTATGGCAGTTCTCATTAATAAAGCATTAAGAGAGAGAGAGAGAGAGAGAGAGAGAGAGAGAGAGGTTTCTGTTTGCTTAGAAAGATTTTGTTTGTACTTTTGAGAATTTTGGGTACCATCGTATTTTTGCATTAGATTGGCTTTTCTGAAAAAGCAAAAATGCATGTTATATGAGCTAGAAAGAATGAAGAATCAAGAAGCCTACACCAAAACCAATTAATTCACATGACATCTATTCTGTAGAATTCATTTTGTCAAAATAGTTTTGTTTTAATTGTGTTACACCCAATAATTCAATCCAAACACTTCTAAGATTGCATGTCTCTTCCAAACTGAAATTCTCATGTACTCCTTAAAAGACAAGAAAACGAAGCAAGCATGCAAATCATCCATGAAACTATTCTTCAGAACTTTTAGAGGAGTTTATAAAGCTCTGAGCAGCATCAAAACTTAGTTCTTCGTGCACCTGGAAAGAATAGGAAAGAAATTTTAACACCATTAGCAACAGCCAAAAAAAAAAAAAAAAACTAATCGGAGTTCTGTAAACATACAGCACGTACAAGTTTCTTATGAATTTGTTGAAAAGCCTTGCAAAATCTCTCTGCTTCTGCCGCCCCCACCTATGACACAAATGAGCACCGCTAGTTAGTTATCCCATTCCCATCTTTGTCATCATGCTATGCTACCTGTTTATTTGTTTTTTTTTTTCTCCCTTCGTCATGCTGCATTGAACTGCTAACAATATAGCAAGTCATGAAACAATTTGGTATGTATGAAAAAACTTCCCAAACAGATTTATAGGGAGGAAGACAATATGTTATAATAATCTTCATGTTTCCTAGAAACAAAACATGACCCCCAATTTGATTTCAAGGCCAAAAATAGTATCAGCAGTTTCGACTCAATGGCTGAAATTGATACACGAATGAGCAGAGAGAATCTTTCAGAATTAATATATGTACAACCAAAAGCAAGCAAAAATTTTACTTTTACTTGTTAAAAAAAAAAAGCAAGCAAAATACAAGGTTAGACTTTGCTGACCAAGGTAAGTAGTACCTGTAAAGAAATTTCAAAGCAAATAGAGGAAATAGCAGTTGATGCGCCTCTCACTGCTTTACATATACTGGAAACTAAAACAAATTTCTGCTTATTCAAATAGTGGATGGAAAGTTGAAGATGAGTATGTTACTTTGCAAATCAAAAACCATCTTTTCAGACAAATAATTATGCAGAGATTGGTTTTGAAAATCTTCAGGAGATGCCCCAATTTTCCCTAATTCTGATATCACACCAAGTGAGATGGAATGAAACCGAGAAAGTCGTTCTCTAACTGCAACTACAGTTCTATTCCCAAGCTCAAACTGAATGAAATAAATAAAATATTAAACTAAAATTACTAATAAAAAAATATCAAACAAAATTGAACCATTGAACTTTCTTCTCAAGGTTTAGTTCATAGAGTCAGTTATCTGCCTTGAGCCTCACATAATTATTTATTGCAAGCTTCATAAAAACCTATCTATGCCAGTTAACTGAAATGTTAACTAAACACCAACCCAACTCATCTGTAGTCCAGTTGACAGAGCAAGGGAGAGTGATGCCATATGTTAGCGATATTCAATACCCTAAATGACAATCTACCTAGCATGACTCAAGGCATTTAACAGGTCAAAATTAACCATGATACATCCCTTCATTCACTGTACTATGGTGGTGTAATACCACAAATGTAGCGAACACATAAATTCTGCTTTCAAGTACAGTTCAACCCAATCAAATAATGATAACTACAGGCACAAAAAAGGAACGTTGTGGTAATAGATAAAAGCAAGAAGACCTGTAATCTCGAGATAAAAGCTGCAAACAGAATTTCTGTAAAAGTGAAGAACAGCCCTAAAGCTTCTCAGGTTTTTCATTGACATTATATTGGGCATGGAGATCATCCTCGGTATTATTTTTCTTAAGCTAAATCTCTGTGTGATAGGTTTTTTCTTTATTTTATTATCTAGCTTGCCCATTCTCACGGGTTGTGAGAGCCTAATTTGGTTTAAAGTGTACATACGGCTCAGGATTCCTATTGGTCTCTTTGAAATCCACAGTATCTTCCCTTTTTTTTTTTTTTTTTGTGTGTGTGTGTGTGTGTTGGGGTGGTAGAACTATTTTTTGAGTTTCAATTGAGTTGTAGATATGACATCATTCTTAATATAGCAAATTAACACAAACTCTATTAATTACTCATTCCTCTCTCTCTCTCTCTCCCACAAACTCTATTAATTACTCCTGCAATCTTAATATTTGCAACTATATGAAAGGAAGCTGATGATCGGCATTTTCAATTGCATTAAGGTTTTTTTTTACCTCTCTGAGCTATGAAATATTCCAGGAATCATTCCATTCGATTAATAAAATCGTCTTTCTTACTTATCAAAAAAACAATTCCAGGAATCATGGCCAAAAATCTTCATGCATCAGATAGCTGATAATTTAAAAGTGGAGTTCATAAGTGGCAAGATTAGGAACTCTAGTAATTTTTCATAAGTGGAGTTCAGCATACCTTCCTTTCAGCAGCCAACTTTAGCTTCCCCCAAAATGCATCTGTTAATATATAGCCACATAAGCAAGAATATTTAATTTCTTTGGTAAAAGTCAGCATACAAGTGTACTTATCAAAAAAGTGAGCATACATGTGCAAATGCATCTAGTCACCTAATCCTACTAGGTCTTCTCCCTATATTGAAAAATATAAAGCAAAGTGTTAAAAAGCCAGATTCACAATATGTCAAGTATCTCACAAAAATTTGACCATTTACTTGTCAATAAAATTTTCTTATTACTTATAAAAAAAAAAAAAATTCACAATACAATTTGACTCCAGATTCACATATAAATTTGATGAATGTAATGTTAGCAAAGCCAAGACCCCGGGGGAAGCTTTTCTAAGTTTTCCAGGCAAGTACATGATAGCAAAATCGGTGCAAAAATGGAATCACAATGGTAGACACAAACCTCTTCATCGACAAGCAAGGTGCTTGTAGGTTTCTAAAGGAGAACAAAGGGAAGGAAAGAATGACTTTAGATCAAATATAAAAGGTTAGGGTGTTCACTTTTATTTGGAATGCTTACGAGGGAATGGAAAAAAATCGGTGTCCTTCCATTCCTCTCCTTCCTCCCTCCCTTTTAATCAACTCCCAAACAGACCCACCATTCCCTCTTGTTTCGAACCACCCCAAAAAAAAAAAAAAAAAAAACTGACTGTATATGGAAAAGCAATGCACCTTGCTGGGTAAAAAGACAATTATTATAAGAAAATGTAATCGAATGGATACCTTGTTGGCTAATTCCTTGATTTTTCACTTCGTTTTTATTGCCCTCATCCCATGCATCTTGCCATTCCTTTATCTGTTATGAAGTCAAAACTTTCAACCATCGCTGAACATATACAAATATGTCACAATATTGTGTGAAGCAGTGGAAGTCATACCACCTCACTCTGTGATGACCTAGAGGTTGATTCTCTTGATGCTTCTAATTCCACCTGAAATTAAATTCAAAATCAGAGCCAGATGCATCTATAATCAACCAAAGAGGATTTGTTTAATAAATTCTTTTAAATTGTGTAAAGGACAATAGAATCTACATACCATTTGGGTCCTTCCACTAATTTGGATTGATATTATATATAAATAAATACACACACATACCACGCCCATTAAAACTTTTGACACTGCAGAAATTCAAAACTTTTGACATGCGCTTTTCGCCGGAATTAACCTCGTCCTTTCCTTTTTCTGTCTCTCTATTAGTTTCTTTTTCTTATTTCTTGTGAGAGGAGGGTTGATGTTCACTTCTAGGCATTTGAAGGTGGAATCGAAGACCTTCGTTTTTTCGAAAGAGCGAGGAAATTATATTCGCATTTCTGAGAGGAGCAGAAGGGTGGTTAAGTTTGTTTCTCTTAGAGTGCCGGTGTTGTCATGGGTGGCAAAGGTGTTGGAGGAATGCTTGGCACACTCTTGGCGTGATGGGTTTTTCAGAAAGTTGTGGGAGGGTAATGGTAGTGGTTGGTAAAGGTGTTGGAGAGGCAACAAATGAAAGGAAGGAGCAGAATGTGCAGATCATAGTAGATAAGATGTAACACAGAATTATGTGCAGGCAGTATTCAAAAATATGATGAAACACTTGGACAGTAAACATACTGTCCGAGACTAAAATAATATATAAGAATTAAACTAAATCGAGCATTCCCCTTCCTTCCTCAAAATTTGTCACACACTTAATCATCTAAAGAACTGAGAATGTGACCCAGTTCTGCCAAACATGCCCACTGCCAGTATTTCGTAACTAGGGGTAGCAAAATAGCGTGTTGAATGCTTTTCAAAATAACCATAAAGCACATAAAATTCAAGAAACCACGTAACATATATTTTTTGATTGGCACCGGTTGCCTGAGAATAGCATTCGAACTAATTCTAAGGGTGCACAGGCCCTCGGTATGGAGCTTTCCGCAAGTGCACCATGAGTAATTCAAGGGGAAAATCCCCCAGTCTGATGCCCCCTAAAGATTGTTTGCAATCAAGAGGATTCGAACCTTCGACCATGGAGGGAACATACCACCAAGACCAAGGCCTTTACCACTTGAGCCAACCCCTAGGGGTCTTTCTTTGGTATACAAATCAAATTTCAGTATTATGCATAATCGATTCCTAGTATGTCCAAGTAACAATAAGACTCGTTCAGACAACTTTACACTGAATCGGACCATCAGACATCACATATGAATCCATCAACCCTTGACCAGCTTATTCTTAAAACATCCTTGATATCTTCATACCTGTTAGTTGTGCCATTCACAAATCGTAACAAGAAGACTCGTTCAGACAACCTTACACTGAATCGGTCCATCAGACATCACATATGAATCAATCAACCCTTGACCAGCTTATTCTTAAAACATCCTTGATATCTTCATACCTGTTAGTTGTGCCATTCACAAATCGTAACAAGAAGACTCGTTCAGACAACCTTACACTGAATCGGTCCATCAGACATCACATATGAATCAATCAACCCTTGACCAGCTTATTCTTAAAACATCCTTGATATCTTCATACCTGTTAGTTGTGCCATTCACAAATCGTGATTCCTGATTTCAGTTTTTTAATTGAAACAAACCCTCTTGCTTCTTCCATCCATGATGCATCTTTCGCCCAAAAAAATGAAGGGCTTATGCTTATCCCATACCCGTTAACCTTGTTACGAAACTATTGGACACTCAGTTACCAACTGGATCAACTTCTATGCTACTAGCTACCCACTAAGTAACGCAACCTTTATGCAACAAATACAGACAAACAGCAAATAAGAGCAACCATAACAACCCCAAAATTCGGGACTATCAGCCACTGAACAGGAAATAAAGAGAGACCCAGTACACATACTGGCATCATAACAAAGAGGTAAACCTTTGGGTTTAACCTCAAACACTTTGTGTAATAAACACGATATAACTCAAAAATTATTTTTTAAAAGAATAACTTGGAAAATAGAGGAAGAGTTACACGGTAATCACGAGATCGGACGACGGGGAAGAGATCAAGAAGGCGTCGGAATTCAACTTCGTCCATGCCTGCTCCAACTGCTGCTGTTTTCGCTCTCCCCAGATTAAACGGCAGACCCACTTCTTTCCTGCTTTTCTTCTTTCCGAAGTTTCAATATCTTTTATTTGTAGTACTTCTTCTTTTTGGGTAATTTTTATTATTTTCTCATTTTTAAAGGTTACTTTACATTCAACTATTTCTTCCAAATGCTTATGTTTGTATTTGATTCACTTATTAATTAAGAAGAAAAATCAAATAATAAAAATAATATTTTTTTACAAGTTATTTTATTATTAAACCGTTTGTGAGATTACATCATTCAAATCATTTAAATAGTAATATTTAATTTATAAAATTAAATTTTAAAATTTATATTTTCAATTAAATTAGATGTTTATATATAATAAAATATTTCTTTATATATATATATATATTATAAGAAGAAAAATGAGTAAATTTATTTAAAGAAATTTGTTACACGTAACTTGCTGAACGTAGTAACACACATAATATCATCAAAAACTCTACCAGCAATCACTTTTAAGTATTTCTTATACACTTCATTAATATAATTTGTTACATTATTTTTTTAATATAAAATAATTATTTTGACTAATCATATTATTAAAATATATAAAAAATATATAAAAATTACTGTATATAATTAAACTCTAATATCATTGATGTGATATTTCCATCGCATCTAACATCATTATTATGGCAGTAATTGATATATGCTTGTCCTATCAACCATACAAACGTTACCTTTGGAAGATTGAGATTTCCAAATGAAATGAAGATCCCTTCATTGAGCATAGGATAGTGCAATAAAATGAAACTGGTTTTATTTTGAATTTTACTTGCATCCAATATAATTTTTTTTTTTTTTTTTTGGATGTGCCTTGTTAAGCAAACGAATAGATGTAAATATAATCGATTTTGGTAAATAAATAAATTTCATTCATTCAATTTTTAACCAAATAGATAACATTTTTTCACCAAATGTCATCTATATTTTTGGACTGATGTTCCTATGAGTCTTGCACTAATCGTGTAGCATTGTAGGTTCTTAGACAAGTGAGCCCCAATGGGTCCAACACACCCTTTTCTTTTTTTAAAAGAGTTAGTTTACATACAATTTCAGGGACGGCTTAACGTATTTTGTGGCCTAAGGAGACACATGACGTTTTAATTTAAAAATGATAATAATATTTAAATGTTAAATAATAAAATTTTATTAAAACTTTTTGAAAGAAAATCTAATTTTGTTGTAAATAAAATATTATCCGTTATTTGTATATATACTTCTTTTAATACTTCATTATGAAAACAAATAAGGCCATCGATATTAAAATAAACATCATATTTTATAAAATATTCAAGAGTAATATATCATCATTTGGCTTCTTCTATTCCAATTTCACCATTGTTTGAAAATTTTATACATTTTGAGTAAGATTTTCTTTTAGTAAAACTTCTATATTTACTGGTTTTAATTTTTTTACCAAACTTTACCATTTAAGATTGATTTTATTTTAGGCAAAAAATTCCCACTAACCAATATTTTTTTTATAATTTTTTTTAGGGTCATAATAATATTTTTTTTCCCCTTTTCGGGGCCTTAGTTTCCTACCCACTGAGTTGGCCATGTACAATCTCTAAATGGAGATTGCTCGTGCAAGCCTAATTTTAAAAAGTTTTAAAATTACAATAATATCTTTTTTAAAATAATTTGTTTCCTCTTTTACCCTCATTTATTAATGGGACTACACACACAGTCCCTTACTCAGGACTGCAAATAGAATTTCCCTTTTGAAAAACTCTATACCCAACAGGCCAGGAAAACTGTGGGAAAACCGTGTCCCACGTGGCAAATTAAAACAATGTCGTTTTCATCTTTTCTAAAATTTCCTCTGTTTTATCTTCGTATTCATTCTTCCCATTCAAATACCCTTTTCTCCTTCGTCTTCCAGAGCTCCCAACCAATCCTCATTTCCTCATTTGTCTTCCACCTTCCCCACTCGAACCTACCACACGAAACCGATGATAAAACCCTTGATAGTACTACATAGGTGATTGTGACGATGATGATTATACCCAAGTCGATGAGATGAAGATCAGGATCCGAGGTTCCTCTCAGCACAATTAGAGAGTCGACTCAACCTTGATAATAAAACTAACAGGTTGATCTTTTGCTTCTGACATGATCGCTCCGATCAAACTCCTCTCAACTTTGCTTCAATGAAATATCTTGCTCTTTTTTATTTTTATTTATTTTTTCAAACTGTGCTTTTGAAACCCTGCCCCATTATAACCATAAAATTCACTAAAAAACAAGAGTAATCAACATAAACCTAAGTAACCAACAATGACCCAGATAAGATGACTAAAAAGGAGGGAGACAAATGGAAAATGATGTTTGGTTAGATCAGAGAAGTGGCGAAAGACCCGATGTTTCCTGGATCATTCCAACCACCAATATTGGTTGCATTCCAGTAAAGGGAAGGATCCGATAGGCTGATTTGCTCCATTTGGTTCTGGCAAGAACCGTTCCAATTCAGCTTGTGTTGTCCATTTTCTACTTTCACTTCTTTCATGGCAATCTGATGAGCTTCACTATTACCCACTATTTACAAGCCTTCAAATGGCTCCGAGCTTTGGAAATGATTGGGTGCGTGAGTGTCTTTGATACCATCATTGAAGAAATTTTGTTGCTGAAAGCTAGAGGCAAGCAGGAAAGCGATGGTTGGAATAGTGGTTAGTAGTAGAAGCTGAGGAGTCGAAGATGGAATAACTTGAGAGGAGCTGTATCATTGGAGTTGTACCAAAAGAATTCTGAAATTTTCTAAGGGTTTCGTTCTACAATGGAGCAGTGGTGGGTCCCATTTTTTTTCTTAATCCAATAAATGAAATAAACAACTGGTTGCATTGTCGTTCCGCAGGCCGATTGTATCTAGCAGAGCTGTTCTTTTTCCCCCTTAAACATGGCATTCCTTTTGGGCAACCCGACAAGAGATCTTGACCCCATTCTAGTATATAAATTAGAGCAATATTACATACAGTTATGGAGAGTGCAAGTACTGCGTAATCGCTTTGAAAAAGAGTACTGTCTATTATTAAAAAATTAATCTTTTTCATGTTGGTTTTGTATATTAACGTCGTGTTTCGTATACATTTGGACCAGGTTCTAGCAACTCAGGTATTCAAAGCTAGGACTGCGAAACGAAGAAGAAAAAAGTTGGAAGAGGGCGGTTTTGGGGCAATGAGTCTCCAATGCCAAAGTCAGTAGAGTATTTTGGAAGTTTGTAAATAATGAGAGAGTCTAGAAAGCTTTTCTCATACCTGGGGGCCACTATTTATACCGGGAGTTTGGAAGGCAAATCGTGCCTGCCCCCGTGACCTACGTTCTTACTATTGATCCCTTTGTCAGGGTCCTTTAACGCGGCGTGTCTCTACTACGACGTCATTAATGCGGTGTGTTACTCAAGTAGTGGTGTCATTAATGTGGCGTGTTACTCAGGTAATGGTGTTATTAATGCAGCGTGGTTTCCAGATTGTCTGCCTCATTTGGTTACACAGTTAAAATGAGATGAGATAAGATGTTTTGTTGAAAGTTGAATAAAATATTATTATAATATAAAATTATAATATTATTTTTGTTTTGAGATTTGATATTTGAGATTTGAAAATTTGCATTGTTTATTATATTTTGTGTAAGAGTTTGAAAAAATTGTAATGATTACTCTAGTGATATCTTTGGTGGTCTGGCAATGTTACATTGTCAGAGGATAGAAGGTTCCCTTACTTCCCGTTCGTTCATGTGGGCAGGTACTCAAGGACTGGACGTTGTTCGTGGGATCTCCAGGACGACGAGGGAAAAACCCCTTACACTATATTTACTCACTTTTTCTAAAGGAATTATACACTACTTGCACACTCTATAGTTACAAATATAATTTCTCTATAAGTTAAGTAGCCTTTTTTTTTTTTTTTTTTTTTCAAATTCTGTGTTTCTTAGCTGAGGGAATGATTAATCTTGGAGTCTCTAAGCTCTTCTCCTATTGGTATCTAGGTCTAGGTTGCACACCACATTCTTGAAAGCTCAAAATTGTCTGTTTATTTTTTTCCCTCAAGCACATGCATGAGCATGTTAGAGCATTGGCAATGGACTAGCCATTTGCCAATGCAAGTCTAACTTAAAAGTAAAAAGAGAAAAAAATGCCCACATCGGCCTAGCTAAATATCTAAAGTTCAACATTTTAACTACAGTAATTCTTCATCTCTCGCCAAGTTTGGCGAGCTACTGCACACAGACCAAATGTTTATTTTATCATTTCTTGCCTCCCGCTTAAACTTTTCCCTCGGTTTTTCCCTATCTTCTTCCCGAAACCACATTTCTTCTTTCTTTCTTTTCTCTCCCGAAAATCATTCTCTTCCTTTCTTTCTTTCCCCTTCTTTGTCTTCATCCCGAAACCTCCATTTCCTCTTTATTATTTTTTTTCTCCCAAACTCCTCTTCCTTTCTTCTTCGACCTTCTGTCTTCGAAGCCGATTTCTTCTTTATTTTCTTTCTTTCTCCCGAAACCCATTCGAATCCTTTCGTCGTCGCCCTTGTATTTCGTTCTCCCGAACCTTCTCTCCCAAAACTCCTTCTCTTCTTCTCTTCCGGCCTTTTCTTTCTCTCCTCTTCTTCTCTTCTTCACCCTTTTCTTTGTTTCTCCCGAAACCCCCTTCTCCTCTTATCTTTTTCGCCATTTTACGCCTTCTCCCAAAACTCCGAAACATAGCAGGTCTTCTTCGTCTTCTCCTCACTGGAAGCGTCGGCTGGTGGTAAGTTTTCTCACTCACTCTCTGTTTTACTCACGGGGTCTCACATCCCCGATTATTTAAACACGCACACACTCAGAAATCTTTGCTTTCAAATGATTAAATTTTTGGGTTTTACAATAACAGAGTTGGAGGCAAACACAATCACTGGACCGTGTGGCATGCTCGTGAACTGCAATCGATCCCCACGTCCAGGTTTAGGTATGGATGATGCTGTTTTGCGGATTGTTTGCAATTTATACAATATTTATTTGGGGATGTATATGTTTTTTTTTATAAGAATTTGTGGACTGTATATATAGACGTGATTTGTGGAGATTTATGAGGGTTTTATTTATTGGATTCAAACCTTGTGCAATGTTGTTGGTTATTGGTATTCTGTGAGTGGAATTTTTTGTGATTATGCCTCTGTTATTGCAAATCTTTGACTGTGTTCATATAACTTCAAGACACAGAAATTGACTACCATATTAATTGATGACTACACTTGGGTTCCACCAAATGTAAGGGCTGATCATCAACTGAGAAATGGACTGTTAGTGTGCTGAAATTAGTTAGAAGATATTAAGGCCATATGGTCTGTACGTATGAACTCAAACTAGTATTGAACTTTGTAATAGGAACATCATACATGCCTAGAATTTATGTATTCAAGTTTGGGAATTCATCAAAGTAATGTTGCTAGTGGGAATGTGTGAAAACTATAAGGGTCTGAGCCTACCTAAACTATAAGGGTCTCGGTTTTATGACTGTTTTGCTGGACTGCTTTGGTTTTCTGGACTGCTTTGGCATTATGATGGTGCTATTTAGATCCTACCATATTTTAAATTATCTTCTAAATGAATTTTGTGAGCTTGTTTTCAAAGCCTATAAGGGTCTGAGCCTACCTAAAGCCCCTATACATGTATCATTTGAAATGTGTGTAACCAAAAGTGAGTTGCTGTGGCATTTTGTAAACGGTCCTCTTGGTTTTGCATGTCTCGGTTTTATGACTGTTTTGCTGGAGTGCTTTGGTTTTCTGGACTGCTTTGGCATTATGATGGTGCTATTTAGATCCTACCATATTTTACCACATTTGTTTCCTTTTCCTTCTAATTTTTTTAAACTTTGCTTGTATTCAATTAAGTTCTATTCTGCCTAGCTATTGCCAATACTTTGCTTGTAAAAAAAGTTTAATTTTTTGTACTTTGCAGCATCTTTTGCCAATATGACTAGTGGAAGGAGATGAGAATGAGCCATTGATGTACTTGGGAAGGTGGGTGTCTTGAATTTTTAAGGATAAACATTGTTGGAATTTGGTTGAATTTGGACCACATGATATCCACTGCTTTTGTTTTATGAATCATACAGCATATTGATTTTTTTTGCTTATTTTTGGCTACTCTTTTCAACCTACCTAGAATGCAGATTTTTGGTATTTGTATGCTGAAAATATATACCCCATATATTTTTGTATTCTGAAAATATATGCACATATGGACTGTGTGCTGAAAATATATGCACCTTTTTGTATATATGATATTATATTATGGAATGTACAGCAAACAACCATTTAGTGGGGTATATTTTGTATGCTGAAAATATTTTTGGGGTATATATTCTTCTATGTGCATTCCATAATATAATATCATATATATTATGGAATGGATGTATGCTGTTTTAAAATTTTTAGATTACAAAATAACCCTTGTACCTTTTATTCCTTTGGTTTTCATTATTCAATTTCCTTTGTTTATGCAATATGATGTTGAGATGCCTTGATGATGCTAAGATACTACAACATTCCATTATGAGATACCATATAATACAACAATATGATGCTGAATATTTAATATTCGACTTGAATATTGGCCAATGTTCTGACTCTTTGAAAATTTAACCCTTTTCAAGGATGGACACACGTTTTGATGATGACCCCTTCTTCACTACACTATTGCAAAGTGGAGGAGGAGGTTGTAATAGTGCCCCAAAGCAACATGGTAATGTTGTTGTCCAAGCAACCCCTAACGACGGTGAACAAAGGCATCCATCTAAAAAAGTTCAAAGAGGTGCATCGTTCACTGTTGAAGAGAATAACCTCCTCGTCTCAGCTTGGCTCAACATTAGCATTGATTGTATAATTGCACGGAGGAGCACGACCTTCGGCCAACGCAGCAAAAACAGAAGATCGATCAAGTACATTGATATCGTTATGCGACCCAGGCAAACCAAAAAAAGCATGCCATATCCAAAGATCATAAGATGCAACAGCTTCTAAAATAATAGTAGGCTCATTCACGTGACCAGAATACATACCTTTCTATGCAGTAGGACAATTCTTCCATTTTCAATGCATACAATCAATGCTACCCAACATACCTAGAAATCCATGTCTTTGTCCGGCATCTAGTAACCTCACTATATCACTGCTGTTTGGAGATCTCAAATACTCACCCCCAAAAATTGAGACAATTGCCTTAACAAATTTTTTCATGCTTTGCCGTGCGGTGCTTTCTCCGATTCTTATGTACTCGTCCATTAGATCTGCGGTGACCCCATATGCTAGCATCCTAATTGCCGCAGTCATCTTTTGAAGGGAAGACAATCCAAGCCTCCCACTGGCATATCTCTTTTGGACAAAATAATCATCGTGAGAGACTATTGTATCATGTATGCGTAAAAAAAGATCACGACTCATTCGAAACCTCCTCCTAAAAAGATATGGCGGATATATTGG
Organism: Juglans regia; assembly: GCF_001411555.2. Taxonomy (NCBI): domain Eukaryota; kingdom Viridiplantae; phylum Streptophyta; class Magnoliopsida; order Fagales; family Juglandaceae; genus Juglans; species Juglans regia. Next base: position 19,311,112 of record NC_049905.1, on the reverse strand, counting down.
TGTTTCAGCAAAGTAATCATTCCAAAGGCGTTGATGACCTTCGAATGAATCACGTCTGATGAATCTACGACGTTGAGGAGTACGACGAGGTGTAGAAGATGTTCCCTCGGATATCATTGTAATTGCTTGCATCATATCCAACTCATGATCAGAATAATCATCATCAAAATTTGAAGAGGGATCTATAGTAAATGGAAGAAAACTAGAATTGGAGGAAGGAAGTTTGGTTTTTGATGAGTGTAATTAGAGGATGAGTCTATTTATAGGATTTGATCATCAACTAGTAGTTACAACTAAAAAAAATTGGTAAAAGAAGAATGGTTGGCTACAAATTAGTTCATTCAAAAATTATAGATGGTGATTGGTTGGTATAATAAGTTGTTGGCATGTTTGTTAGATTCAACTACAATTCTAAATGTAAATGTTGAGTAGAAGAAATGTTGGTATGTTTATATATGTGATTGTTGGGTGAATGGTTGACAAAATATATTTATTCAATAATTAGGTTGAGAGAAAAAATATTTGAAAAATAATAATCTTTTTTATTAATAAAGTTATTAATTAATATATCAACTGTATTTGTAAAAAAAATATATATATATATATATATAATATTTTATTATTATTTGAACTTCAAGATAGCTAGTCCAATGTGGACTAATCTACCTACAAATCCATATTATAGCTAAAATCTAACATTCTAGCTAAAATTTAGACTTGGCAATAACTAGACCATTGCCAATGCTCTTAGAGTGGTATGCCAATTGTGCATCATAAATTAATTTTTGGACAGATTGAGATTTTCTAGAACTTTTTTTTTTATGTAAATTTTTTTTTCTGGAACTTCTGTTTGCATTCTGCCATCCCATGAAAATACCCCTACCTATTATTACTACAAGTATCATCTAAACAAAAGAAAATTGAAGTCCAAATTAAAGCCAACCCCATTATCAATGTTTTAGGAGTTCCAATTGTGGGTCTACGTATTAAATTGTATACAATCATGGGATGACTGTCAGATTTCTAGAAAATCTGAACAAACTCCCTTGCATTCAAATGAGTCAAGATGCAAGTGGGTGCGAGAACTTCATCTGTCAACAGCTTTTCTATGGTTCCCTCCCCTTAAACGATCACTAGACAATGGAACCTCGATCAGAAATATATTCGTATCAGGTAGTAAAAAGTGGGATTGTCCAAACGTAACAGGGCAATCCGACAATAGATTACATTCATCCAGATTAGAGTCTCGATCAAATTTAGAGATCTACCAATACAGAAATGGGCAATTCCTACACCGACTCTTCTGTGATACAAATTGCTTGAAAACTGAAAATGCTCAAAACCAAAAAACAAGGCTCAATCTAAAAGTCTCCGTTGGCAACAATGGAGGACAATGATTCTATTAACAGCATAGGTTGATCCCCAAGAATCATGAGGATATCCGAGGTAGACAGACAACTAATTTTGTTTCCATTGTCAAGATTTCCCATATTGCAATGCAACTAGTAGTGCTTCTTACCACCGCCCTTCTTTTTACCTCGATTCGTCTTTCCACCTCCCTTCTTTTTTCTTTTAGCCACCATATGAGTTTCAGAAGCATCGTCTCTAGATGGGGTCGGTCGTAGCAAATGTTTTACATCAAGTATACCGTTTCTAAAAATACCTTCACTTGCTTTCAAAACTCTGTCCTCAGGCTTGCGTCTCCCCACAAATCCTTTAGCACTGCCACCATGCTTGCCCCCAAATTGTGCGAGAACTAAACGCTGCAAGCTACATTAGTCAGTAAAAGTATAAAAACTATTCCTATTCACGTGAAGAAATGATATAAAAAGGTGAAGACAATGAAAGAAATTGATAACCTCTTGTAGCATTTTCTCCTCTCTTTCCTTTTGTTTCTTCATCATGGGTCGTGCTACACTAAGGGGTAGTCTATGCTTCTTAGGAGGCTGTTTCAAGGGTAAGCACAGATTTAGGAAGTTCTAAATTACTACAATATGCAAAAATATTCTACCAGTGTACACCACCTAACTGCTTCCTTGTAGCAAACAGAATAGAGCTAAAAGTTTTTAATGGAAAGGACGGAGTATTTACCTTTCCACCCAATGCAACTATCTTCCTGTTCTCAATTTCCTTTCTCTCTTTCCAAGTCATATGTGAGGAGCCTGCAAAATGCCATTACCAAAAATTATCACAAACATATGAGACCCATGAAAAGAAAAAAAAAAGTTACAGTCGAGAAACAAATAGCCCCAACAGAGAGCTTAAAATTAAGCTGAATACTATTTGAACCAAGGAGAAACTTTTACTAGGTTTTTATACCAATACTTCGCTTACAAAACAATAAAAAAAAGTGGTCCCGCAATGCATGGAGTGTTGCTTAAATATCTAACACTAAAGTCCAACAACACATATCAGTGCCACCTTCACTTTGCCACATTCAGGGTAACCAGTGACCACCAAAATGCTGCAGTGTTGAGTATAATTCCTTTAAGTCTCATGTGGTGCATTTGGCTGGAAGGAATGGTAGGAACTTTTTTTTTTTTTTTTTTAAATAATGAATAGGTGAGGTCAGGCTTCTTATTATTAAGCATACCTCACTAAGGTGGAGGAACAACCATACTTACAACTTCCAATACAAATAAAAAAATTACATCAATGTTGAATATAAGGAATACCCAATTTATCCATACGGACTAAACCCCAAAGACGATCTTGCATCACCTCGTCTAAAATCTGATATTCTACCTTTAGTCCCCTCTTTTGCCAAGAAGTCCGCCACCATATTTGCTTCTCTAAAAATATGCCGAAAGCGAACGTTAAGAGCACTTGCAAGCTCCTTTACTTCCTCCCAAAAATCCCATAAAAACCAATACTTACAAACCCCCAAAGCTAATGATAAAACTTTATTGAATCAAGTAAATAGGAGTAGCCAAGTACACAAGAAGTATACAATTCTTTGTCCATGATTTTCTTGTGGGCTTCTGTTATTGTGCTCAATGAGGCTAATTTCTATGATTTTCTTGAATCCATTTCTAGCTCCTAGTTTGTAACTAGGTGTTCTCTTTGTATACAACCTGTGTACTTGGGTTTTGCCTAAACATTTGACACTAAATGGTTCAGAACAGAATATATTTCTGTACATGGTACTTGCAAGTAATTATTAAATTTGGCTACATATTAATCAGTTTAACATAATACATAAAAGAAATGAGTGAAACTTCGAAGACACGTCAAGGAAAATGGAAGAACTCAAGGCATTATTTTTTATTACTCTTTACCACTGGGTGACAGCACACTTTTGTATTCCCTAGGAGCTATTTTACCTCTTCCCCCTCTCTTAATAGGCATATTCATAGTATACTCCCTATATATCATGTTAATGCCTATGCTCTTCTTTTATTATTAATAAAATTGTTCTAATAAAAAAAATCTGTTTAACAGATGCATACAATGATGCAAAACGTTAGATTAACAAAAAGTTTTCTAAAGCAAGTCTATAGACCAAGGCAGTTTCTAGTTCATTTCAGATGGACTGAACAATTCAATATCATACAAAGAAGCCTCATCAGCAAGCCTATTTGACAGAAATTTCACACAAAGTAAGGCCAACACTTTTTAAGACAAGTTCATATGATGCATATGGCGTAATTAATTCAGTAATTTCACATTTCTTTAAATTGTACTGAACGGAGGATTCTAAGAATCCTATTGTTTCAAATCCAATGCTTGTGATCATATAAATGTTCCACACAAACATCTACTAACTCCATGATATCAGCTTCATGTATTTCACAAGTACAAAAAATTGCCTCTTCAAAAATCTAATGTTACAAAAAAAAAAAAAAAAAAAAGAAGATAAACTGAGCAATGATAAATTTACCATTCGGCATAACCTACTATTCATGATTTTCAATAATGTAGTTTCTTGGAATCCGATATCTCCACTGCAAAACTTAGGACATTGGGAATCCTATATTTCCAATGCCCAAATTTCCAACAAAAGCCGAATTATCAAACTAATCTAAATATGTTAAACTACTCTTTGCCATTATCATCATGTCTATGTTCACTTAGTTATTAACTATTATCGATTTCAGATAATAATTTGTCCAAAGAGGTTCAAACAGAGCAAAACCTATGGGATACAATTCATAGATACACACCTCCCAATGGCCATGACCCATTATTCAAAACCATGCTCAAATAAGTAAGTAAATAAAGAAAATAAACCCATTTATCAAAAAAGAAGAAGAAAATTAACCCACTTTGTGATCTTAAGCAAGTAATAATTTTACATGGTATTAAGCTAAAGATAAAGATAAAATAATATGATATAACATAGATGTAGGATATTAAAAGGGGGGGAAATCAAGACATGCAATTTTGGGACTAAAGTAATGAAAAGGAGTAATTAAAAGTGTAATAAAATTACTGAAAAGCTCAATGTCCTTCATGATCTTCTTGAAGTCCATCTCTTCGTCCATGGTGTCGGTCCCGCCTCTTGAGGGCCCTCCTCCTCTATCGGCTTCTCTCTTCTTCTTATACATTTACGTTATTTTCTGTGGTTAAAAAGTCTGACTGCAAAGAAACTCAACAATCGAAAAGTTAAAAAGGACTTGTAAAGCCCAAAACACTAGGAAGACAGAACTGTGTATATGTCTCTACCTGAATGAAGAACTGAGTGTGTGGTGGCGTGGGAGTGTCGATGAGAAATGAGAAGGAATTATGTAGTTCCAAAGCTGTGCCGACTGAGAACTTGAGGTTTCCGAAAGCTTCCTGCTTGCTGAGATTTTTTAGAAGCACCTAGGTAGAAAGAGCAAAAAAGTCATAAAATTCAATAAACGAAGGCTAGAAAAACATGCTACCATTCAGCTCTCCTCCAAAGAGTTTTTACACACCAGGTCTACCATTAATTGAACCTTTTTGGCTAAGTTTATTTCAATCCAAGAGGATACCGTTTATGACCTATGATAACTGGGCCAAGGCAAAGGGGCCATATTTTACCAATATTCTATATAAGAAAGAGGATCTCAATAACTAAACAGATGAGAATCCAACGTCATGTTGCTCAAACACGTGAAAATAACATTACTATTACCCTTGTTTACCAGATAGGTAGGTGAAAGAAAATATAAAATAAAGATGCCTTCACGATTGGCACTTTAGAGTTTAGAAGTTGTCAATCACCCAACACAAGCAGACTCCAAAAACCTAGTAAGAGAAGGATATCCCTATACAATAATTTAAGTGCCCCTTCATTGGAGCCAAAGCAGAATATGGCTGACATTCTATACAAACTTCTGACTGGGTGTTTGCTGAGATATTAAAATCCCATTCCAAAAGTTTTTTTTCTTTTTTTTTTTTTATAACCGTGGGTGTCCGGGCCAGCTTGCGCGCACCTCGACTAATCCCATGGGGCTCTGAAGTTAACGACCAGGTAAACCTCCAGTGGCCCTAAGGGGACTCGATAGTAGACAAAAGATCTTATAGAAGATCACTCCAAATGTCATGTAGGAGATATAACTTAAAATAAACCTGAAAGAAATCACTCATAAAAATAACTAAAAAAATATAGCAGCATTGATAATTTATAGGGGCAACAAATGAAAAGGAGGAGAAGGATGTGCAGATCATAGTAGATAAGATGTAACACAGAATTATGTGCAAGCACTACTTCAAAAATATAATGAAACACTTAGACAGTGAACATACCATCTGAACTTAAAATAATATTTAAGAATTACACTAAATTGAGCATTCACCTTCCTTCGTCAAAATTCCTGTCACACACTTATCATCTAACGAACGGAAGATGTAACCCAGTTCAGTCAAACATGCCAACCGCCAGTATTTCGTAACTAGGGGTAGCAAAATAACGTGTTGGATTCTTTTCAAAATAACAATACAGTACATACAATTCAAGAAATCACGCAACAGATATTTCTTTGGTATAACTTATAAAAAAAAAAGATATTTCTTTGGTATACAAATCAAATTTCAGTATTACGCAACAGACTCATTCAGACAACCTTACACTGAATAGGACCATCAGACATAACATATGAATCAATCAACCCTTGGCCAGCTTATTCTTAAAACATCATTGATATCTTCATACCTATTAGTTGTGCCATTCATAAATCGTGACTACTGATTTCAGGTTTTTAATTGAAACAAACCAACCCTCTTACTTCTTACGTCCATGACCCATCTTTTGCCCAAAAAAATGAAGGGCTTATGTTTATTCCATACCTGTTAAACTTGTTACGAAACTATTGGACACTCAATTACCAACTGGATCAACCTCTATGCTACAACCTACCCACGCAACCTTTATGCAACAAATACAGGCAGACAGCAAATAGGAGCAACCATATCAACCCCAAAGCTCGGAAATTTCAGCCACCGAACAGGAAAAAATAAAGAGAGACCCAGTACACATAATGGCATCATAACAAATAGGGAAACCTTTGGGTTAAACCTCAAAACACTTTGTGTAATAAACAAGATATAATTCAAAATTTATTTTTTAAAAGAATAACTTGGAAAATAGAGGAAGAGTTACATGGTAATCATGAGATTGGACGACGGGGAAGAGATCAAGAAGGCGTCGGAATTTGTAACACACGCCGCCATTGATGGTGGAGGAAGAGAGGGATGGCGCACGGTGGAGAAGATGAGAAGAAAAGAACTTGTGGAACCCTAGCTCGAAGCAACTCTGACTAGGGGAACTGAAGTGTTCAAAAAGGGGGAAGTACTTGGGTGTTTTGGAAGGGTGAAGTAGGCTGCTAACGGGCTGGGCTTGGAAGTTTTAGTTGGTCTTAGTTGTTTACTTTACTTGTTGAGTGTTGGTCTAGGTGTAATGGGCCGTAGCCCTTAGTCGTTTATTTAGTAGTCTTTTATTTAAGTTTGTTTATTAGCTGAGTTGGTCTGTAAGGCCCAGTAATGTCTCTTTATTTTTGTGTACCTGGAACCTGGAGAGGTATCAAAAGTTTAAGAGAAATGATAGTTGCAGTCGTGAGTGTGCAAGCGCCGTGTAATTACTTTGAAAAAAATGAATAAATACAAGACCCACATGAAAAAATAATAATTTTTTAATAGTGAACTCCACTCTTTTTCAAAGTGACTTCACGGCGCTTGCGCACTCTACGACTGCATGCAGCATTACTCTTCTTTCTGCTACTGTTCCATTTCTTTCACTATTTTCAGTAGTGTTACAGAATTCAACTTCATCCACGCCTGTGTTACACGCAGATTGGAGCAGCTAGGGTTTGGCTGAGTTGGGTGATGGGGGTTTGTGTGAAGTGTTCACTGTCCTGGAGAGTTAAAGTGTAGTCATGAAAGTATGGACCAAGTCCCTCATGGGCTTGCGCTCCGTATATGAAGAGTCGGCTTGTGGCCTTATTGTCTAGTCATATAATTGATTGTAAGTCAGGCCTTGGCCCATTTCCTTAATGTTTGCTTTGATTCCTTTATGTTTTCCTTAAGAGTATGGCTACTCATCATCTCAATTTGCATCATCCTCCTACCATCTCATGATGTGATATTAGATGATTGAAACTATTTATTATATTTCACTTGTGAACCTATCATCTAATGACACATCATGGGATGATGAGAGGATGATAAAAAAATGAATGGTTAATAGATTTTTTGTTTCCTTAATACATTGTCAAGTTATGTGTGCATAGTATCTTCAACTTGATTTTAAAACACAGCCTAAAACGAGACCTAAATCAATACAAGTTTTACAAACTTCAAAATAAAAATAATGTTCAAATTATTTTTTAATTTCATAATATTTTAATTAAATTATTTTTCTTTCCATTTTTAAAAACCAATAACTGGTTATTAGCTCCTTCACCTTTTGGACCTCCAACAGAAGATTCCCCTTGATTACTGTTCTAGTTATTCTTCTAAAGCTCAACTTTCAGGATGGTTAGCTGCTGGACAATGAAGTCATTCTGCCTTTTCAACGCCAATATTTCTATTTCTAGACTTGTGATATTGTGAATCTGTTATTTTTTAGGGCAGTGAGCCCATTCTGTAATTGATTTAGTCTTGTATCTTTTGCCATGACTTGTATTAATTTGGACACTGAGAAGATCAGTGTCTCTCTAATACCAAAATTTGTAATACATTATACACCTCCACAAACTTTCTATAAATTCTTAGTAACAGACTCCGTGGAGGGGAGCAACCTAGAAAAAGAGAGAGAGTAGAAGAAAGAGAGATAAAGGAAAGTAGCTTTTTTATTAGGATAATGATAGGTTTATTACCCTCCTACCACATTTTTACTACTCTATAGTGTATTTGATTTTATTATTATTATTATTATTATTTTCTTTTAAGTATTTTTTAACATCCTTGATCATTAAGAAAAAATTAAAAAAATATACGATATCACTAATAATCACTTCCTTAACCAGTAAATAAAAAAACTAAAAAAAATTAAAAAAATTAAAAAAATAAAAGTAGTAAACCTATCATTGTCATTTTTATTAAGGAATGACTTGTCGTTACAAAGAGGGATATCCACTAAATTATGGTGTAACCAATCCGGTTTTGGACAAAATTTATGACCGAACCAGTATGTACCGGTTTTGCATTTTTCAAAACCGATTACACACCGGTTATCCTCCTAAACCAGTACCTCCAGTTTTACCTATTTTTGGTCCGGTCTGATTTTTCTATTTTTTTTGTAAATGTAAGTTTGTCATTCATAGGAAAGACGTATTTGGACAATTTAATGATTTTATGGTAAAAAAAGGGAACTCAAAGATGATGGTTTCTTAAGTAACTATATAATAGAAATTTACGTAACCTAATATATAGAAATATATCTTCCTTTATCCATATTTTCTACCTCTCATTTCCCTTAATTCTTTCCACTTTTATAACCTAACAAAGTCCAATTACATTCAAAACAAAATAAGAAAAATAAATGAGACCCATTACATAACAATCAAGCTTCCAACTTCCAAGTAGTTTACGTATTTAATATTAGACCATATCCACCTCAAAGATTTCCTTTTCTATATAAATAAATTAGATAAATATAGATAAATGATATCTATAATGATAATTGAGTATAATCCATAGTTAACCTAAATCTTGGGACCAAAATAATTACATAAGAACTTCGATGATGACGATTCATCTAGTTTTCAAAATCTTACATAATTAGGAGTCAGTGAAAAATCATTAAATTAATCAGCTTCTAATTTCGAAAATGAACAGACAAGATCAATTGTTGCTATGAATAAGTGATTATTTCATAAGGAACCATATTTTGTTCGGCCATTAACAACCCAGTTAATCTTTTAAAACCAAGCATAGATTCTTATGCTTTAGTCATGGAACTTTCTGAGAATCACAAAAACACAAACACAATCTGTCAATCACAAAAATCTCGGATTCAAAAACCCTAATAACACAAACACAATCACAAAATCCTAATGATTAATATCAGGTTTCAAAGTAATTTCAAGTAACTTAAATAAGTGAAATGAAAAATAATAATGATGTAAAATTACCATGAGGAATCGAAGCAGTGAGCTCACGGTATGTGCGACGGCCGGTGAGGAGAGGTGCAGTCTGTGCAGAGACTCAGAGAGTGAGGCAGAGAGACAGAGACGAGAGGGCACTGGGCAGAGACTGAGAGGCAGAGAGGCGGAGAGAACTTGAGGCAAAGTGTAAGGAAGCTACGGGGTAAGCAGCCATGGAAGTAAAGGAGGAAGCTTTAGGGTTCGAAAGGGGGGCGGATTGAGAGCAGTTTGCGAAATGGAGATACGGGAGTGCGAATTGGGAATTAAGGCTTATGGTTGTATCCAAACGACGTAGCTTCAGCAAAGAAAAGGGATGGAACGACATCACTTAAATAATAAAAGAAACGGTGCAGTTTAAATGTGTAAGGAGGGTCACGGGTAAAGTGCTCCGTTTTAGGCTAAAACGGTGCGTGTAGTATTTCTTTTGGGACCGGTCATTGTAAGGGCATTTTAGTAAAGTCTTGTTGAGTCAGTTAAGTCCCACGCCGAATGGATCAGTGATTCATTCTGGAGCATTTTCATCTTTACTTGTATTTTCGTTTATGGAGGAATTTGGGGACCTCAAATACCCCAATACGTATGAATCTATGAGGTAAGTTTTCATCAGCATCAATCTCGTTCTTACTGTTCTATTCCTGTTATTTACATACATCCAGACGTAAGAGAGTTCTTACAAGTGGTATCAAGTCACCGATCCTGCTTATTACATCCAAACAAATCCAGTAAATCACCAACTCCATACCCAGCCAAACACTACATTCAACAGAACCTATCCAGCTACCATCGGATTGCATTACCCAGACATTACATTTTCATTACCCATTTTACAAGCCAAACACTCACCCAAACACAATTTCATTTACCATGGCCGAAAATACCAGATTTAAGCACCAGCAACTTCAGCTTCAAGTTGAGCACCAACAACAAGAAATCCTGGAATTAAAATCAGATGTCAGTAATGTGCAAACTGATGTGAGTACGGTGAAAGTAGATGTAAAGGAAATCAAAGACATGTTACGTACACTTTTTGCCCAGCAACAGATCCAACCACCACCACCCCCTCCACCCTTCAACCATGAAATTCCTCCCGACAATGACCAGGCAGACCCGAGAAGATTCAATCCTAGGGGGGTCAGACTTGAATTCCCTCATTTTCAAGGTGTTAACCCAGCAGCATGGCTTTTTAAGGTTAACCATTACTTTGAATTCCATCAAACACCACTACCACAGCGGTTGTTGATGGCATCGTATCACATGGAAGGGGATGCTCTCGTGTGGTTCCAAAATGCAGCAGATGGGGGCTTATGCAGGGATTGGGATACTTTTTCTAGATCATTACTACTTCGTTTTGGTGCAACAGCTTATGACGACCCGATGGAAGCGTTGACACGACTCAAGCAAACCAGCTCCGTTGCTAGTTATATGGCGCAGTTCGAAACATTATCTAATCGCTTGAGGGGCCTATCGGACCTCCATAAGCTGAGTTGTTTCCTCAGCGGCCTGAAAGATGAACTCCGCATACCAGTAAGGATGCTGAATCCAGTGAATTTAAACGTAGCGTATGGCTTGGCAAAAATGCAAGAAGAGTATCACAGCAGTACTCGAAAGTACAGCAAACCGACGGAGGAAAGGACCATGCCAATGGCAGGGGGTAATTCTGGCCAGCATTCTTATTCCAATGATAATTACAATAAATGGAAGAAACCAATGAGTTTTACAAAGCCAGTGACATCCATGCATATGGATGAGAAGAGAAAAAAAAGCCTATGTTTCCATTGCGATGAGAAATGGAATCCCACCCATACTTGCAAAAATCCTCGAATTTATTTCTTACAAGTGGATGAAGAAGGAGGAGAGATGGAAGAAGAGGAACCATGTGAAAAAAAAGAAGAGCCCAAGCCTCTAGAGTTAGCGACCAGCGACAACGCTGAACTTGAGATCTCTTTGGCTGCTATAGCTGGTACTCCGACAGTAAGAACTATGAGGTTGATTGGAAGTATCAATGGGGAGCAAGTGGTGATTTTGCTAGACTCGGGCAGCTCACACAATTTCATTGATTCAACAATGGCCTCCAAGTTGAAGCTGCCAGTGGATTACCTAGTCAACTTGAAGGTCCGAGTAGCTAACGGGGAAGGCCTAAACAGTGAAGGGCTGTGTAGATCAGTCAAGCTTAAGGTGCAAGGTAATTTGCTTCAGCTTCCTCTTCATTTATTAGACCTAGCTGGTTGTGATATTGTTTTGGGAGTCCAGTGGTTGGAAACCTTGGGCCCTATTACTTGGGATTTTTCTAAGCTAGTGATGAGCTTTTGGTTGGATGGAAAGGCCATTGAGTTGAAAGGGCTGAAATTAAACCCTTCAGTGGTAGAGGAGGGTGGAAAAGTTTGCAAGGCCACTATGGTAAAAGGGAAGGGAATTTTCTTACAGATTATGTGTGTTGGGGAAGTGAACCAAGAACATGGGAAGCTGGCTGAACCATTTCCAGCACTGTTAGTAGACTTTAAGGAGGTGTTTGAGGAACCTCAAGGACTACCCCCACCCCGTTCCCATGACCATCACATAGTGCTCAAGTAGGGCACTCAACCCATCACAAATAGGCCATATCGCTACGCGTATTACTGGAAAACAGAAATTGAAAAAATGGTGGCTGAGTTGTTGAGTTCGGGAGTGATTCGACCTAGTTCTAGTCCTTTTTCTGCCCCTGTTCTGCTGGTTCGTAAAGCCGATGGCAATTGGCGGCTGTGCGTGGATTATAGGGCACTTAATAAGGAAACGGTAAAGGCAAAATTTCCAATTCCAGTGATAGATGAGTTGCTGGATGAACTCTTTGGAGCGGTGATCTTTTCTAAACTCGACCTACAGTTGGGCTATCACCAAGTAAGGGTGGTGCCTAGTGACATTCCCAAGACGGCTTTCCGAACACATGAAGGGAATTACGAGTTTTTGGTGATGCCTTTTGGCCTCACCAACGCTTCAGCCACATTTCAATGGTTAATGAATGATGTATTCAAACCCTTTTTGAGGAAATTTGTCCTGGTTTTTTTTTATGACATCTTGGTCTATAGTAAGTCTCGGTAGGAGCATGAAATTCACTTGAGAGAGGTTTTGAAGGTGCTGAAACAGCACTGTTTGTATGCAAAAAAATCAAAGTGTCGTTTCGCTGTGGAGGAAGTTGATTATTTGGGCCACATTATTTCTGGCTAAGGTGTTAAAGCAGACCCTTCAAAAATTCAATCCATGTTGGATTGGCCATTTCCCAAGACATCTAAGGCCTTGCGAGGTTTTTTGGGGTTGAATAGAAAATTTATAAGGCATTACGGGCTGTTAGCAGCCCCCCTTACCCAGTTGTTGACAAACAATGGGTTTGTTTGGACCCAAGAGGCAGAGCTGGCCTTCCAAAAGTTAAAGGAAGCAGTGACTAGCCCACCCGTACTTGCATTACCAGATTTTTCAAAACCGTTCACAGTGGAGTGCGATGCTAGTGGGAAAGGAATAGGGGCTGTCCTTATGCAGTCGGGGCAACCTATTGCTTTTTTGAGTAAGATGTTAAAGGGAAGAGCTCTACTACTGTCAACGTATGAGAAAGAATTTCTGGCCATTGTGACAGCAGTGCAAAAATGGCGGCCCTACCTCTTGGGACAGTCATTTATTATTAAAACGGACCAACAAGCACTGAAATTTCTGCTTGAGCAGAAAATTGGGACAGAAGTTCAACACAAATGGGTGAGCAAGTTGATGGGCTACGATTTTAAGATTGAGTACAAGAGCGGAAGAGAGAATGTCATGGCGGATGCACTGTCGAGAAAATGGGAGGTTGAGAATGAGGAGTGGGGTTTGCTTGCCCAGATTTCTTTTCCCACTTCAGATTGGGTGGAAGAGCTGAAACTCAGCTATAAAAACAGTACAGAAGCCTCGGATCTGATGGAAAGGTTGTTGAAGCATCTAGAGGTTCCTAAGGGGACAACATTACAGCAGGGGATAATTTTGAGGAAGGGCAGAATTTTTATAGTTCCAGAATCACCATTCAAACTGAAAGTACTTCAGTTTATTCATACCGACCCTATGGCGGGGCATTCGGGGTACTTAAAGACCTATCAAAGGGCAAAAAGGGATTTCTACTGGCCAAGGATGAAAAGGGATATAAAAAAATGGGTGAGGGAGTGTGAAATTTGTCAGGCTTCTAAGTATGAAACGTTACCCCCAGCAGGGCTTCTACAACCTCTGCCCATACCTCAACAAGCGTGGGTAGATATTTCGATAGACTTTGTGGAAGGGCTACCAAAGTCTAAGGGGTGTTCTGTAATTTTTGTCGTAGTGGATCGTTTCACTAAGTACGGGCATTTCATGACCCTATCCCATCCCTATACAGCTCAAGAAGTGGCCAAAGTGTTTTTCGGTTCTGTTTTTAAATTGCATGGTCTCCCCAAAACCATAGTTTCTGACAGGGATCCGATATTCCTGAGCTCCTTCTGGAAGGAGTTATTCGCCCTACAAGGCACTTCCCTAGACTATAGCTCAGCGTATCATCCGCAGAGCGATGGCCAAACGGAAGCTGTGAACAAGGTTGTAGAAGGTTATCTGAGGTGCTACGCAGGATCTAAACCCACGGGGTGGAGCCAGTGGCTACCGTTAGCCGAGTGGTGGTACAACAGCACCTACCACAGCTCAACCAAATTAACACCTTTTGAGGCCCTCTACGGTTACCCTCCCCCAAGGTTAATCAACTACATTCCAGGTACATCAAGCAACCCAACAGTTGACCAACTATTGCAAACCAGAGAACAAAATCTACAACTCTTAAAGAGTAATCTTAAGGCAGCTCAAGACAGGATGAAATATTATGCTGACAAAAGGAGAACTGAAAGACAGTTTAGTGTTGGGGACTGGGTATACCTCCGCCTGCAGCCGTACCGCCAGAAGACAGTGGCACTGCGCAGAAACATGAAGCTTGCACCTCGCTTCTATGGGCCCTTCAAAGTGCTCCAAAGGCTCGGATCCGTGGCCTACAGACTCGAGTTACCTCTCTCATCTCAAATCCATCCAGTCTTCCACGTGTCTTGCTTGAAGAAGAAGCTTGGAGATCGTACTCAACCACTGGCGACGCTGCCACCTACCAACAGCGAAGGGGAAGTGATCCCCGAGCCGGAAGCTGTGCGTGATCGACGCATGAGACAACAAGGGGGACGGGCTACTACAGAGGTATTGATCAAATGGGTCGGACTCTCAGATGGGGAAAATTCTTGGGAAAATCTCTGGAAACTTAGGGCTTTGTATCCACACCTTGTGGACAAGGTCTTATAAGGGTGGGGGAATGTAAGGAAGCTACGGGGTAAGGAGCCATGGAAGTAAAGGAGGAAGCTTTAGGGTTCGAAAGGGGGGCGGATTGAGAGCAGTTTGCGAAATGGAGATACGGGAGTGCGAATTGGGAATTAAGGCTTATGGTTGTATCCAAACGACGTAGCTTCAGCAAAGAAAAGAGATGGAACGACATCACTTAAATAATAAAAGAAACGGTGCAGTTTAAATGTGTAAGGAGGGTCACGGGTAAAGTGCTCCGTTTTAGGCTAAAACGGTGCGTGTAGTATTTCTTTTGGAACCGGTCATTGTAAGGGCATTTTAGTAAAGTCTTGTTGAGTCAGTTAAGTCCCACGCCGAATGGATCAGTGATTCATTCTGGAGCATTTTCATCTTTACTTGTATTTTCGTTTATGGAGGAATTTGGGAACCTCAAATACCCCAATACGTATGAATCTATGAGGTAAGTTTTTATCAGCATCAATCTCGTTCTTACTGTTCTATTCCTGTTATTTACATACATCCAGACGTAAGAGAGTTCTTACACAAAGAGACAGAGACGAGACTCGAGAGGGCAGAGTCGCAGAGAGGCGGAGAGTGAGGAAGAGAGGGGCACCGACGGAGGGATTGGAGGATGCTACGTGCGGCGCAGTTCCTGGAAGGGGGGGGGGGTATCTAGGGTTTCTGAGGGAGGGAGGTGGGAAACAAACTGAAAGTAAAACCCGTTTTTTAGAGACGAAATCTAAGGGTTTGGGGGGAAACGGCGCCATTTCTTACAGTGATTTATACCCTATAATATATATATATATATATATATTTGTTATAGTGATTTAACCTATTAAACAAAAAATTGTTCTAGATTTATATGATTTAATATAACTATATTAGTATAGTATTAGTTAATAGTTATAGTGATTTAATATAACTATATTTGTATAAGTATAACTTATTAACTATAGTCTATATTAGACTATTAGTATTAGTTATAGTTATATAATATATTAGACTATACAATTGTATTAATATTATACTATTAGTATTAGTATATATATTAGTATTAGTTATAGTGATTTAGACTATATATTATTATTTGTTAATTGTAGTAAGTTTAATTTATTATAACTATATTATTGATAGTATTATAGTGATGATATTAATATAGTAATTTATTATTTAGTATAGTGATTTATATACTAATTTATACATAGACTTAAAGTGTACTACGAATAGTAATATAGTATTAGAATCTAGTATTATTATAAATATTAGTATTAGACTATTAGTTATAGTGATTAGAATAACTATATATTAGTATTTATTAATTGTTATAGTGAGTTTAATTTATTATAACTATATTATTGATAGTATTATAGTGATAATATTAGTATAGTAATTTATTATAATAATATAGTATTGGACTATTAGTATTAGGTCATAAAATGAATAACATTGATAATTTATTAGGTCATTAAAATTTAGTAATAATATTTGAGTGATTTTCTTTCTTTTTTGATTCTTACTTCTTATGATAAAATGTTATTAATAGTTGAATATATATATATATATATTTTATGTTTAAAGTATATTATCAATTAAATTTTCATCTTTAAGATAAAACTTTTATTTTATAAATTATAATAACATTATCTTATATATAATTATATTAATAACATATGACCAAACAAATTACAAATGTTCATATTTATGATTAACATTTTATGTTATAATTTAATAAATTATGACATGAAATTATTTCATATATGATATATAATTATATATATTATATATAAAAATTTTATATATTATTATATGTTATATATAAAACTTATATATATAATATTTTGTATAATATTAATTTTGTATAAAACTTGTATATATATAATATTAATTTATATATTTTTTCTCCAATCAAGCCGGTCCGGTCCCAGAAACCATGGAATTGGGATCGGACCTAGTCCGCCCAGTTTTTCGATTTCAGATCGTACAAGTTTAAAACCAGGCCAATCGGTCTGGTTTAGTCTGGACTAGTTTTCCAAACTACATATACTGACACCTTGTAACTAACTTGTGGGCAAAAGGCCAATACACTGAAAGCTTGTTTGGAAAAAGTTAACATTTCAAAATTTTTATCTCATCTCATCTCATTTCATTTTCAAACATCATTCAAATACAATACTTTCAAACTAATTATTATAATTTTTTCAAACTAATCATTACAATTTATCTAAACTTTCAAACAAAAAATTAAAAATAATTCAACTTTTTTAAATATCGAAATAAAAATAATATTAAAAAATTATATTCTAATAATATTTTAACTTTTTAATTTTTTTTATTTAATTTTTTTTTTCTTTTTCCAAAAGCACAAAACATAATTCAAATTATTTTATTATTATTTATAAATTCTCATATTATCTCACTCCACCTGCCCTGTCCGAAAAGTGGATTAACTCGAAAAATCTTGAAGATCAATTTTCTTTTAATCGGGTTACATTTTTCAATATCTCTATTTTCTACTTGAACTCTAGTCGTCTCATATTTTTAATATTATTTTAGTGGATTTTGGCCTATAAATGTGATGGGCCTAAGCAACTCAACACGCAATCCACCATGTGTTGTTGGATAAAGATTTGAGATGAAAATTAAAAGTTTAATAAAATATTATTTTTTAATATTATTATTATTTTAAAATTTTAAAATATTTAATTATTTATTATTTTGTGTGTAAAAATTTTAAAAAATTATAATAATAAGATAAGATGAAACAGTAATTCAAAAATTGAAAATATTTCACCAACTATCTAACGAGGGTAGTGCCCAATGAAACCTGAAAAACTAAAAAGGAAGTATGTAGGCATCTTTTTTTTGGGTAACTATTCTCATCTTATCTATTTATTATAATTTTTTTTAATTTTTATATAAAATAAAATAAATAATTCAATTTTTTCAAATCTCAAAATAAAAATAATATTAAAAAAATATATTATAACAATATTTTATTCAACTTTTAACTTTTATCTCAATTCATCTCATCTCATCTCATATGTAAAAATAGTATTCAATCTTAATCTATTGATAATTATTAGGTAATTTTGGAAAATAAACTTATAGTATTTTCATCTTATTATAAGATATTATGTCATTAAATTACCACTTCCAATGATAACATTATTTGAAAATATCTACAGAGTTGAAATGATATGAATTAAGATAAAAATTAAATAAAATATTATTTTTTTAATATTATTTATTTAAAAATTTAAAAAAATTATAATAATTAAATAAGATAAAATAAGATAAATTAAAATAATTTTAATCGTATCCAAACATCTCCCAAAAAGTAAAACTCAAGGAGTCAATAAAAATAAGGTTTTTAGGAATACATTTTTTATATTCACACGGGGATGATGGCAATAATTGCACAACTTATTTGAGAAGTACCAGTAGGCAGTAGGGATAGCAACATCTGTGATTTGATAACTTTACCTACAAAATTACAGATATAATTAATTTACTTGACAAAACACATCCACTACAATACAAAAGCATAATTTCAACTTTGAAAACCCCCCAACCAACTCATCCATGTGCTCCTTTCAATCCATTGTCATTGACTTCCCAATATTCATATCATTTGCCCATTTTGCCTTTTCTATCAAATCATGAGAGTTAGTTTGAATTAGAGATAAAATAGTTTTAAATAAAATATAAAAGTTAAAAAAAATATTATTATTATTTTAAAATTTAAAAAAATTAAATTAAAAATTAAAAAAATTAAATTATTTATTATATTTTATGTAAGAATTTAAAAAAATTATAATGATGAGATGAGTTGAAACACTTTCTGAATCTAAACGGAAGTGAGAGTGATAATTAGTAGATAATGGCAACCCTGCAAACCAGAACAGAAGAAAAGCTGATAATAATACTCTCTTTTTTTACTTATTTGCTCTACAATATTAAAATAAATCCCCCATCACACAAACACTAGGTAACGATATAAAAAATTAAAGCCAAACAAATAAACAAATTTAAATAAAATAAAAGAAACTCAACTTATGATAACAAACAAACCAGCACTAACAAAGCCAAAATCCCATTTAGTGTCCTGTCTTTGAGCTTCCAATGCATTGACAATGAAACAGATCCAGATGGTTCACTATCAGCATTTTCTTCATTGGGGTTATTGAAATTTGATGGAACGATCGTATCCGGCACTGATTCATCATCACCGGCATTTTGACTTATCGGTCCCGGGGATTCTTCAGCAGGGTTTTCCAAACTCTTTGGCAACCCTTTTCCATGAGTCACATTAATCATCAAATGCTGGCCATTATTGCATTGCTCGCCATCATAATCACTAGAAAAGAAATATGTCATCCCTTCTTTGAGTAGTGGAACTGCCACCGAGACCGGATGTGGGCTGGTGGACGATGGATTCGCGTCCGACCATTGGATTGTGTCATCTTCTTGAGCATCCTCATAGTCACAAAGTTTGTAGGTGGTCACGTTATATGTTTGGATAACAGAATGATTATTGTCCGTGTTGAAAACTGCATTCACAAAACGTACACACATGAACTATCTATCATACCGAATGTAAAATTCCTAAATGTGTGGAAACGTTCATTCAAATGAAGTTGAATCAAATATGAGAATAGAGTAATGTCCATTAGACTTTAGTGTCACACCTGTCTTCATTATGGAATTAAATATTCTTGGCATGTGACTTTGGAGTAGATAGATATCTTTTGACAGAGATCATAATGGGAAGGAGATGGAAGAAAAATAAATAGGAAGCAAGCCATTTCCATTATAAATAACATTGCATGTGTTTGGTAACTGAGAAAAAGTAGTAATAATAAAATAATCGCAGATTTTTTTTGCATAAAAAGGTTTGATCGGGTTTGCTGACAATCACCTAGAATAATGCTACATACAATTGTGGAATACGTAAATGTCATGCAGTCTCTTTGTAAAATAGTAGAGTCCACTATTAAAAAAATAATTTATTTTCATGTTAGTCTCATATTTATTCACTTTTTTTCAAAGCGACTGCACGACATTACACATTCACGACTGCAAGTATCATTTCTCTATATATTTAATATGCAAACTCCATCTTTGCAGATTTTTTTTTTTTTTAAATCTAAAAATGGAGGAAGAGAAAGTAAACATAGAAAAAGCCTATGGCCAGTAGTACACTGCAGCTGAATGTAATGCCAATCACTGTAAAAGAGTATGCAAGAAGATGCAGCTGTGGCGAAAAGACCAATGGCATATATAAAATGTCCTTATCTTAATGCTTCCTTTTCCTTTAGCTTTCACTTTTCCACTAACTTCTATGTTACTTGTTGTGGGAAAAGGAATAACACATGTTCTAGAAAACTATAACAATTATTGCATACGGATGTTCGGTTAGATGTTTTTGAGCTAGTGCTCGTATTTTTATATGGAAAAAAAATATTTATCATATTTTTATATTTTATAATTGAATTTAGAAAGAGTTATAATCTGAATAAGTCTCTTTTATTTTCACAATCATTCTTATTTCATTTAATTATTATAATTTTTTTAAATTTTTACGTAAAATAAAATTAGAACTTCAACCTTTTTAAATCTCAAAACAAAAATAATATAAAAATATATATTTTAATAATATTTTATTTAAATTTTTATTTTTATTTCAATTTTTTCTCATCTCTAAAAATAAACGAGGCTAACTCTAGAAATTAGAGTAAAAGAGAGATAGACAAATCAACGCATAAATGATCCCACAACTTTCTCAGACAATATTAAATACTTGATAAATGATATGAAATCCATCTTTTGTGTCCATTTCTCTATCGTTCAAGACCCTAGAGATCTAGATCCTAATTATAAGTTATGTCATAAGATGATTGAATAATTATTTGTTAGCTTTTCATAATACTCCATTTCATTTGATGGGGAGTTGTGTCTGTCAAAGCATAGAAAAAGCAGCATAATTAACTTGCAAAATGGGATCAAAGAGGCAAACTTGAAAAATCAAGATGATCTCAATCTCACAACAATTACAGAAAAATTCAGATGATTAAGAACCATTTGATTATTCCTTAGCCCAAAATGTTAAAGATTCAACAGATCGACTAAAAACGAACAAGTTTCTGGCATGACTGAAACAAGAAACCCAAACAGAAAATGCAGTATATGAGCAGACACAAGCAAAGAAAGCTGGAACCCAAAAAAGAGCAAAACTCCAAATACAAAGAGAGAAGCATACTGAGGAAATCTCCGAGGCTGAAATTCTTGCCGGCAGCCCATTTCTGGTAATTGACAGAGGGTTTCTCAAGAGTGTCGTACCAACCCAAAGAATCACCCACAGTGTAGTTCTTGTAAGCTTGGACAGATGCCGGGAAAGAGATAAGAAGAAAACAACAAGAGTGAATGAAGAGCAAAAGGCAGGGAGGGTTGCAAATTCTCTGTTCCATTCTTCTTCTTCTCGGGGTGTGTGAAACTGAAGCTGAACATGTGGTTGCAGCAGCTTCTCTCACAGAGAGAGAGAGAGTGAGTGAGAATAAAGGAATTGTACTGACTGACACAGTCACTTTAGACTTTGGAGTTATTACAATATATGACCCTGCTTTTTTGTGAAATTACTAAATCAGTCCTACTTTCGAAGTTCCAAGTCGGTGTCAATCATTATCCTTTTTTTTAATTTTCTTTTGTGGCTTTAATATTTGGACGGTGCTACGTCCACCTCTCCAGCTTCTGCTGGAGCTATCTTAGGTATAATTGATATATATATATATACATATATTTTTTTATACTTTTAAATATTTTTAAAAAAATAAAAAAAATAAAAAAATTATTAAAAATAATTTTTTTTATCACTAAGTAAAAATAAAAAATAAAATAAAAAATTCTAACGATAACACCGAACAATGAGAACCAAAAATGAGAGTATTATTTTTCTTAATTTTTAGAGCAACACTACAACTACTGCTGGTTCCCGTTAATTATTTTGGTCTGTTTATTTTTAGCTTTTTTTTTTTACATATATTTTTTAACACTTTTAAATTTTTTTTTTTAAAAAATTATCATTAAAAAAAATATTTCTTTAATCACGAAGTAAAAAAAATAAAAATAAAAACATGCCAACGGGAGCTAGGAGCGGTGGGACTAGTATTATCTTTAATATTTATTTAGCTAAATAATAAAATTCAATGACTTCTTAGTTTGAGTATCAAGGTATTTTCAGATATTTTGAGAATATATTATTACTATTTATTATTTTTTTTTTATTATTTTTATATATATTTTTATTATTATTCATTATTATTTAATATTTTATCATTAATTTTTTATTACTATTCACAAAATATACCAAAATATCTCACTACTCAAACATTTTGTGAATAAAATATAGAGTTCTTATATTATTATATCGAGCACATTATTTATATAACTTAAATAATAAAATTCAAATTTTTTATTTTTAGGAATAAATCAATTCATTTATAATCCTTATGAACTTCGAGACCCTATAATTTATTACAGAAATAATAATTACAGTCGTGACTACATAAGCATCGTGTAATCATTTAAAAAAAAATAAATACAAGACTTATATAAAAAAATAAAATAATAAATATCATTTTTTTTAAATGATTACATAACTTTTGCGCACTTCAAGACTATTTGTAACACTACTCTTATTTATGTTAATTTATGATTTAAGATTTGAGTTATATATACAAGTTGTATACTTTATTAATATTACTTTTATGAAACATTATTAGATATTTTTAGGTTACGTTTGGATGTTAAACTGAGTTGAGTTAAGTTTAGATGATAAAATATTATTAGAATATTATTTTTTAATATTATTATTATTTTAAAATTTAAAAAAATTAAATTATTTATTATATTTTATATTAAAACTTGAAAAAATTATAATGATAAATTGAGGTGAGTTTAATAATCAAACCTAATCTTGGAATAGAACAACGAAATACTTCCTATAAACATCAATTTTATTTAACTTTACAACTTATAATTGTACTTTAAAATATTTGATAAATATATTTAATAAGCCTATATAGCTAACTACCTGTAATCATAAATAATATCTTTTAGCTTTTAATCTTTTATTTTTGATATTATTTTAATGAAGGAAAGTGTGGCACTGAAGGTTGTGTCGGTTGAAGACAAATCTGCAAACATGTGCCGGATGATAGCTGGATGATTGCTTTTGCAACCTTATTCACGTGATTCTCGACAATACGTCTTTTATTTCTCTGCATTTTTTTTTTGGCTCCCACTTTTATCATCATCCTCTACTATTTTACTATATAATTTAATAATAATAATAATAATAATTTAAAATTTAGAATGGAAATAAAATAAATTCATAAAGTGAATTCCACGATATCAAGTTTTGATAAAAATGTGTATATGAGTAATTTTAGATATAATTATAGGTTGTGCGAGCACACTAATTTTGAAAAAAACGTAGAGTTTATAATTAAAAAGTTAATTTTTTTTTTATGTTAGTCTCATATTAATTCTTGAAGGACTTGTATCATCCTACACCACACACTATACATATTTTTATTTTTTTTATTTTATTTCTATTAAACTAATTAAATTCTTATACTCATCATCCCTATATAACATACTTGCTACAGTAAAAGAAGATAAAAAGATTAAAAAATCATGTGATGTAGAGATGACGAATATAATTATTCATTTTTTAATAGTAAATTTCAATCTTTTTTTTTTAAATAAAATGCACGACGTTTTTACAACCTATGACTACATTTCACATTACTCGAATGATATATCATAAAAAGTGTTTATTTATCAGATTTTCATAAAAGAGAGTAGGTGTTATTTAAATCTGATGGTTCAGTAAGCAAAGTGTAAAAACACCGAATATATATTGGGAGAATTGTATTTTCTTGGGTTTGGTTTCCCCCCCCCCCCCAAAAGAAAATGTAAGAAGTAATGAAGAGGAGGAAATCTCCACCATTCAACTCCAGCCATTGCTGGACTCAAAAATAAAAAATTAAAAAAAAGTAGCCATTGCTTGGAACTGGGGCAGCTTCGATTCGGATCTTAGATCTTTACCAGCCTCCTCACAAGTGTTGAATATTAGCAGAGCACATTTTAGCTTTATTCAAGTGTGGGATCAACAAGATCGCATACGGAAAACATGTCCTCGGAAAACTATATAAAAATAAATAAAAATAAAATCATAAGGATTTCATTTCACATTCCAATCCTGGATCCTGATCATTTGGTTTTAACTTAGAAGATTTTCGGATTTTAATCCTTTAAATTCGAAAAGTTGCTTGGGAGCTAGTGGATTATTTTCTACTAATCGATAAACAGTATATACAAAAATATATCATATCTACAGCCAAAAAGTTAAAAATAAATAATAAAAATAAAAAGATCCTAATGACAAAATTAGGAAAGGAATGAATTCCTATATCTCACGTGCTCATATTGTCAAAAATGATGAACACATCCATCCATCCATCCCTCCATCCTCCACTTGCAAAATTGATTTCAAGTTCCAAGTCGTCACCATTGTTTCCTTTCTTGGCTAAATAAAAGTCCATCTCATGGCGGCAGTGAACGTTGATAAGATAAATGAAGTTTGTCTATCTTCTCCAGTACTTATTGTACAATGGGGGGTATGGGGGGTGGTTGCTTCTAGAGCCCAGAAAAGTCTTTCAACAGAAAACGAAGACACTCTTCTCTGAAGTGGACATCCTCGTTGCCGGAGCACTTCCAACTATTCTCTCCAGCTGAAATTGAACCACAGAGAGAAAAGGAGGAGGGGTGAATAAATGTAATTACTAACACTGCAATAAGGGGAAAAATTAGAGAAGGATCATGATTACTTGTTTTTAGGCTTTAGGTCCTTTGGGTGTTATCCTCCTTATATTTAGGGGTTACAACAGTTACGTAATGCACACCATCTTTAGTATCAATCCATCAAACAATGATATTGCATTTGGCTTGTCAATTCCTTGGAGAACTCTAGGAGTTACCTTACTTGAATTCCCTAAACAAGTTTCCATTTCAATGGACAATTGAAGTTTGTTGTTTTTTGCATCGCACTCGGCGACTATGTTGACCATCCTCTAGCTTGTCTTACAATTTTGTTGTCAAATGTGTTGTGTGTGTATAATTACTCTTTCTTTTTACCTAATTAAAGGAAATAGAATCCAAACCCTCAAAAATCAATTGATGACTGGATAGCATCACCACAACCACCCCTAAAAAACAAACCCCACGCCCTCTTCCCTCCAGGAAACCAATCACAAACCACTTGATTAATTCCAACCCCTCACACCACAAGCACCCCATGCGAGCCTAACGATAAAGAGAGCAGAATATTACCCGAAAATGATCGAAGCGAGAAAATAGCACCGTGCACGACATATTATGGGAACCATCAAGCATATTAACAATCTGCAAAATCCAATTGGAAGTTTAAAGAGACCCAACATATTGTGAATTTTACCTGTCCAAAACAAACAAACAAATAAATAAATAAACAAATAAAATGTTCACCTCAGGGTAAAATTCCTTCCGCTCGGGCAGTGAGTACATTATTAAATTCCGAATACCACGAATCTACATGCAAGGAAATACAGGGATATGTCAATGCTATGTATTAGCATGAACTGATTCTGATGTATAAAATTATAACTTAAGAGTTGTTACCAAAGTAAATCAAGCATACTGAACAAAATAGTATTGACATCAATGCATAACACATGGATGGCAGCTATTCCAAAATTATTCAAACATTAGGTAGACTTTGAAACCCATAAATTGACACACCAGGAGATGAGTGACACAAATACCTTAAAGCTAACGGATATATATATATATATATTTGATAAGTAAAAGCTAACGGATATATAATACATTATGATGAAAAAGTCTATAGAACCTTGTATCGAAAGTAAAAGTGAGCCCTCTCAGTGTAAAGCATAATTTTACGCCTTCCTTCAAAGAACCAAACACGTGCACGAGAAATATCACTCTGTTCTGTGTACCTGAAAAAAAATCCAGTATTATACCATGTCAAGATACACGGCTGAATGCTTTAGTAGGATCTATCAAATGTGCGACACAACCAAATGAGAAAAGGAAAAAAAAAATGAACTTCTTACTCTCCAAGCAGACAGAAAGATGCATCCTGTGACTTCAAAAAATTTCGGATACGAATGAATTCAAAGTAAGAACTGATAAATAGCATAACTCCTCCCTACACACAAAGTTCCACTTAAGTTCAAAACACTGCCCAGTTTATACTTCTGACAAACAGCATACAGCTTATACATTGCAGTATTCTAATGGGTGGAAGTAAAATATAAGTACCTGAACCGAGTCTTTTATCTTTGGAAACACCTGCATAAAGAAACTCATCACTATCACATCATAAGCAAGTGAAGAAAAGCAGAAGTTTGTTATCAGCGGAAACTGAGATTGTCTTCCAACCAGGACTTCATTATAAAACCATATGAGAAAGATAGGACAAGTCATATTAAACATAGTATGCACATGAGGATTTTAACACAAGCAGGTACACCAATTCAGCTGATGAGATTCGTCAGAGTTCCTAAGATGGTTTGGTAATTGATAACGAAGACCTATAAAAGAATGCATCGGTGATTGTTCAGGTTGAATGAGCCAGGGAGGCCTAAAAAATGACAAGAGTGGTAGTACGGACATTTCCATTGAAGCAAGAGTGGAGTGGCCTTGCCTTGTATACTAACTGCCATTTAGTAGATAGATGTGCAGTCCAGTTACTCAGTTGAGTCAAATCTAAGCCTAAGCCCAAAAAGAGACACATGTTGGATAGTTCTCCAGAAATCAAATAAACTAATGGCCATTTGCTTTTGCTCCTTATATCTGAAATTATCAAGTTATATGTGTCTCCAGACAAGAACATTCTCCTCCAGAATGGACCAAATGACTAAATTAAAACCAAAGTTGCCAAGAGTTTGATTAATAAATGGATCCTATGACAGATGCAATGACATATGTTCCCCATACTGATCACACTTTTGACATTGAAATCAACACTATCACTGTTCCAGACAAACCTTTTTAACAAAATACTCGAACCGTGCATCATCAGCATCTGCTATTGCATCAACGTCAAATCGCTCATAGATCTGTAAAGTCAGATTAAAAATTGCATTAGCATTACAAAACATAATGTCCACCGTCAAATATATGGCAGATTTCAAAGTGTTCAATGAATTATAACCCTACCAAAGGCGAATGAAAATCATATGCTAATTAATAGGAAGAAAAAAAAAAATCAAAAATGTGTTTAACACAGATAATCACAATAATGATGTTTAGGGCCTACTTGGGGTTGTGTTAATGTGATATCCCATATGATATGGATAAGAGTAGGTGGTGTATGGGATCTCACATTGCTTGGGAAAGATAAGTTCTTACTCTTTATAAGGTTCTAATGGGGCTTCAATTGCATCGTTGACTAGTCTTTTTAGAGTATAGGCCATGTGGTTTGGGCCTTCCATTGGGGCATTACAACTGGTATCAGAGCATATCCCAACCAGAAATGTGGGACTTGAGCCGTGCCACCTACAATGGACAGGCCCGACGAGGAAGTCGGGAATTTAAGGGGGGTAGATTGTGATACCCCATATGATATGGATAAGGGTAGGTGGTGTATGAGATCCCACATTGCTTGGGAAGGAGAAGTTCTAGCTCTTTATAAGGTTCCAATGAGGCTTCAATTGCATCATTGACTAGTCCTTTTGGAGTATAGGCTATATGGTTTGGGCCTTCCATTGAGGCGCTACAGTTAATGTTTTAAAAAGTGCTTAAATAGCCTCAAAAGCTCTTTAGTAATAAAATTAGGTTGTTTGATTGTTACATATTAAAGTACTTTTTTAATCTAAAAAAAACTAAAAAGTACGTTTCAAGAAAAGCATCATTTGATGTTTTTCTTGAAACGTGCTTTTCTGGATAATGCGGAACTCAGTTTGAATTTAAAGAAGATTGTCAATGGGCAAAAATACCCATACAAACTTAAGATAATTACAGCTTTGCCTATGAATATTGGACGTAATTGTATTGCTATTTCACTTATGCATCATTGAAGGGATTTTTTTTTTATTATACTTGCTGAAAATCCTGTTGGACTATTTTCGATGTTATTTGATTATAAGATTTTATTTTTATTAAGTATATGGTTATAATCTTTAAAAAATCAAATGATCTTTTATGTCGTTTCTAACTTAAAATGCACTTATTTATATTGTTTCCAAACAAATGCAACATGTTTGAAAGCGCTTGGTTACCAAACAGTAAATAGCTTTCTAATAATAGAGCTTATTACTTAAGCTCTACAACAAAAATTCTTAAAGCTAAAAGTTATATTACCCACTGCAATCCAAAACATACAGTTAATTAGCCATAGAAGCTACTGAAGGAACCAAAAATGGGAAACAATATCATTTTTTTTTTTTTTTACAAGTCAAACTAGAACCTAATCACATAAAGGAAAAAAAGGTTTTCCAGTTTTATTTCCAGATTAAATTATGGAATAATCAGACTCATTCGGTAAGCTCAAGAGCCACCTCTTACCCATTAAGCAGCTAGAAAGAATACAAAAGGGGCAAAAATTATATGAGGCAGTGTGAACTTAATAAGAGAAACTAGAACTGAACTTCATAAGATGAATTGCTCAAGATATCACAAAACATATCTAACTTAAAACATACACCAACACTGTGAGGCAGACATACCTGCCGTACTTGGAGTAACACTTTTGGAAGAACACCCTTATACTCGCATACCAACTTTACCTGTAAAAATAACAAAGCATTTTGGCATCTTAAACTTTAAAATAGATAAGAAACTATATAAAAGACACTTCTACTTGAAAAAAGTAACTTCCATAGGCAGCAGTATTCCTGTACACTTTTACATTAACATCAAAGTATAATGAATTTGTTATTCATTATAATGCTATTTTACCCTATTTAAACCAAGAAATAAAATATTTTTAGGTTGAAAATTTGTTTTTGGTAAGGAATTGGATAAAAGGAAACCCCCATCTATGCAACCAGTAAGTCTTGAACCAATTAACCTCCCTCTACCCTATTCTTAGGACGGAAGAAGATACATCAGAGGCTAGAGCTAATTACTGAAACACTAAATGTGCAATTGGTCCCCACTCTCCAAATTGACCACGTCATCACCAATCAAAAACAAAATTGAAAATAACAACCATACCATTCACATAATAGAAGCTACTCTGATTAAAGAGGCAAGCATCCTAACAACACTTATATTAACAAGTGAGTAGATGTAGAGATAACAAAACAGGCAGCAACCTATTCCTTATTTTTTTTTAAGAACGCAGCAAATCCATTGGTGAAATAATTGGTAAAGCTTATTGTTTAGAGTTCTGTCAAAACCAAATTTATTTGGGTAATTAAGATTTTGCATGGCCAGGACAGGACAACATTCATCCAATCATCCCATTTGTCTCTTGTTCCCTAATTAAATAAGCAAAAGAGGAAAAGCTCATAGTCTCCAGGCCAAGGTTGGCAACACATTTGCATGCAGACATACTAAAGAAAATGTAACAGAATATCAACACACCTTTCCTTGGTAGTTAGTGCAATGGTGATTGAACAACGCATTAATATCTGTAACAAGAATGCATAAATACAGATTAGAAAACACAAAAATGCGCACATGCACACACAAAAGATGGAAATGTTTATATCGCAAGCCTCGCTAAAATAAGAGAAGTAAACATCATTACCTGGGTTAGAATAATAACCCAAAATAATTGTTTGCCTATAAAACCTCGCACATCGATCCAGATACCTAAACATACAGATGAGTTAAAGCAATATGTTTTAAGAAATAATATAAATTACAGGAAACTTCTAAAAAAACAACTTTCTCAAAACTAAACCAAACGTTACCTAGAGAGGAAACCTTTCTTTTAATTACTTATGACTAAAGGTTTCCTTAGCCTACCACGCACACCCTCCCCCCGCCCCCAAAAAACAGAACAAAATAAAATAAGTTAAAACAAAAGTTCATCTCAACCCAGTAAGTATTACTGAGAACATACCATGGTCTAATACGTGTAATATCAGTTCCATGCCGCCTAGATGGTATGTGGTTCAATTGTTCAACAACTGTATTCACATGTGACCAATTCTGGATATTTTTCATTGAAAAAGGAATGAGGAAAAAAAATAAAAGAAACAAAAACTGACATCATGATCCATACAAGCTGCAAAACATATATTTCAAGTAGTTAAATGCTGCACCACATACTTGCATTGCAATGACATCCGCATGATCAATGATTAGAACCTACACATGGCAAAACTATATATATCAACGATATAGGTAACTATAGGCATATATATTTTTTTAAACAAGTATAAATTCATACTCCTGAAAAATTACAAATAGGATAAATCACCTCTATAGAAGAAAGATAATCAACATCTTTTTCCTTGTATTTTTGAGCCTCCCATATTTTCTGCAAACATTTAAAGTCAGGTGTTACTCGCATTTTTAGCCAAAATAGACAGTAACCATCCATAAAAACTCAAAAGGATAACGATAAGAAGTAAACAATCTCCCTGTACACTACGCAAGCAAATTTAAAATTATACACGTAGAAAAAGCAACTCACAGTTTGAGCTCTGTTTACACTACCTCTAATGTATCTTGCTACTAAAAATTGGACTTCTAATTTCTTTTTTATTGGCACCGGGTGTCCAAGAACAAAGTCTCAACTAATCCCGAGGGTGCAGAGGCTCTTGACAAGGAGTTTCTTGCAAGTGCACCTTAGGTAATTCAAGGGGAATTCCCCCGGTCTGATGGCCCCCAAAAATTGTTTGCATACAAGAGGATTCGAACCTTAGACCGGGAGGGAGCATACCACCAAGACCAAGACTCTACCACTTGAGCCAACCCCTAGGGGTTCTTCTAATTTTATAAGTCATATAGCATTAATCTTCACTCATTGAATTTCTCCCATTCCACATGGTTGAACATAGCTAGTAGCAACAGACAAGTATGGCTTAATCTGAACTTGACTATAATGCATGTTGAAAAGGAAATGAAACAGAGAAAAAAATTAACAGTTAATAAACAAATGATCCCTGAATTCTCCCAACTTGATGCACACAAGATAGTTGTGAACAAATTTATTGTTACCCTTCCCCTGAGATGCTGGTCAAAAGAGTGTGTTTTAAGATAGAGCCTAGGCAGACAAATGCAAAATTAATAGATACAGAAAGTAAGAAAGCTGAATGGTTAAACTAGCTTCATTTACCCACTCCAAAAAACCATTGAACGTCGAGCCTAGACACCAAGTTAAAAGAAGAAAACCACATGGACATTCAAGGGGATCAACAGCCCCTATTCATCCCCTTCATAAATGAGACACTAAAATAATTTGACTTAAACCTATTTCCAGCATGCAGAACAGCCTTGCTGAAAACAGAGGCACTGAGAAAAGGCATAAGGATGACTTAAAAATTGCCAAATGTCCCATAATGCACAAATATAATGAAAGGGTCAATTTGGAATGCCAACATTCGAAGGGAGCTCACCATAATAAAGATATCGCGGAATGTCATTCTACTATAATAACCCCACACTATCTATCATGAAATTCCAAATAGCAGCAAGAAGTTTCATGGAGAACATTGGGTTTACTTGATTTACCACCTGATAAGAGGGTTTCCCTAAGTGAGCGGCAGAGCCTTCAACAGAGCCAGAAATATGCCTATGTCTCTACATGCCCTTTGCTAATTGAATTCAAGGCATTCAATTTAGTAACTCCCATAGTTGTTCCAGGCAAGCCAAACATTTTTACAGACTCTTATATTCTGATTTTGTCTAATCAAAATCAAAATATCTCATCTCATTTCATCATTACAACTTTTCCAAATTTCCATACAAAAATATAATAAACAATTCAAAATTTTCAAATTCCAAAATAAAAATAATACTAAAAAATTATATTCTAACAATATTTTATTCAACTTTCAACAAAATATCTCATCTCATCTCATTTGTACTGTCTATCCAAACCCACCCTAAATCAACAAAATTGAAATTTTGTCTTCATGCTTGTTAGAGTCTTAATTGTATTACTCCTTAGTTTCTTGTTTGTGTCAAATGGACTTGTGTATGGATGTCAAATGTGGCTGATACTCAGCTTCCACATTTGTCACCTCCAAAAATCTTCAACCAATTGGGGACAGCATCTAACAGCCATGTAGTTACCTCAAGCGGTGTCAGCATGGGGCAACTTAAGTGAAGTGTCTAGGAATCCTAGCTTGTCAAGCACATATTATTTTAAATCTTCTTGTAACAATCGTTCATTGCACCACTAGATGAATCCACAACCACAAAGGTTACAAGTAGTTCTTATAAGACAGTATCTTAGGCAGCACCCTATAGCATTTGCATGAACCCACTTTTCAAGAATTAAAATATCTTGTTAATCAAGACAAAATTAAAGATACAAACATGCATACTGGAAAAGTTCATAGTCTATTGTGCATAATAATCCATAGCAAGGTGATAACAAATGCGCAGAAGATGTGACCATGTGAGTAAAAGCTAAACCAATCTCCTGGATAATGATAAGAAACAATCTGAAAAACAAATAAAGAGAATAACTGCTCACCCCGACTAAACGAACTGGAGAAGCAACAATGATGTCTGAGGAATAGAAATCGCTGTACAACTTTATCCTCCTCCTAGAAAATAATCAAAGGAAACGGAAGGTTGGGAAACTTTTGTTTTTATCGGTAACAAAATATTATCTATCAAAAGAGTAGGAAAGAGCCCCAAGTAAACGGGACATATACAAGAGCAACGCCTAAGCATGCTAGTTTAGTGATACAAGGAATTCATGAAAGGTCATGCCATGAAAATCAATTACAATCGACCAATGAAGTAAAGTATTGAAAAATAAGTTTCTAAGCTCATCCATTGACCCACTCAACAAGAACATCTAAACCCACTCAATCAGTGTTAAACCCAGACCACACCCTCAAATATGTACTCTTATGAGGAAGTAATCTCTGGTGTCATTAGCCAATAATTCTCCTGGAGCTGACCTAACAGATCAAAAATCTGCCAAAGATCCAAGAGAGTGCCTTTAGCTGCAGGCAACTCCTGTCTAAGCCACTTGCAGAAACAATATAACAATGGCTTTCACAATTTTGGAAAACAAAAGAGAATAAATCTTTCATGTCAAAACCTAGCTGACTGATTTAAAAAGTGCATGTGGGAGTTCAAGAGTGGTGGAGTGCCTCCACAGTCTCCATACTAGTGTAAAAATACATATGTACATAGCATGTTCTAAGAATATATGCTTAAAATACAGTTTATGCACATTAAATTAAGAAAAATAATATTTTTCGATAAGTTTATTGTTCTCATCATCATTTCTTTGTTTAGTCTCCTTCCTTTCGGTGATAGTATAGAATAATAGAATAAAACTAGCAGCAGATTAATTAGTGTTTTCACTTGCTTTCCAGGCATCCTAGGTTCTAGGCCCTGCAACATACCTTGCTGCAATTTTATGATGGCAGCTGGACATATTATGTGCTCACTCCAAGCCACAACTACGAGGCACTTGTACCAAGAAGATTAATTAGATGCATGCCAGTCCATAAAATCTACGAAAAACCTCAAAGTACCTGATAATTCACATTCATAAAACTATAATCTGCTTAGTTTCCATTGAGACCATTTTGATTGTTTATGTTTACTGATAAAAAAAAAGAAGTTGCCATTGAAACCACTTTCGCCACCAAAAGCAGATTATGGCTAGTTGGTCAAAACCAATTTTGCAATTGCATAACTTTTCTTAGTGGCACCTAGATTTATCTTTAGCCTCACATCCGAACTTAATTCTTTTCACTATTTGTAACAAAAATTGATGAAGTACTAATTAGGCCACCATAGCTAAGAATGTGAATTCTATGGATTTGTAGTGGCATTACTATATATTAAAGAAATCTTACCTCTTAAACTTAATTCCAAACATAAACTGATCTTCATCATCCCTTTTGCCACTAAAAAGTGCTTGAAAGTCGGAAGGTTTTGAAGACTTCTGAGCTTTAGAATTTCCCTGGGTATGAAGTGATAGCTCATCCTTGTCTTCATCATCTTCGTCCTCCTGGGTTCCAAATTCTTTAAGGAAACGATCCATGTGCTCCACATTAGCCTGAGAACACCGGTAAAATAGTATCAACAGATTAAAAAGGAAACTTCTATAATTGGACAGATCTTTTACAAAAACTTGTCTATACAAGTCAAGGGTGTGCAAGCCCTATACTAGTCTCTTGAAAAAAAAGTGGGACATACCTAAAAAAACCCACTTTTATAGTGGGTCCTACTTTTTTTTTCAGAGGGCTAGCATGGTACTTTTTTTATATAGTTAATAAGAGATTTTATTCCATGTACATAGGCATTAGCCCAAGTACACAAGATGTATACAAGTAAGTACACCTAAATACAAGCTAAAGCAAAAACAGTACTAAAATAAAACATGACAAATGTTCCCATCCCTTACAAGATTCTTCACCCAAAAATTTGAAGTGCTAAAGAAAAAATCCCTAAACTCCCCCATAGAACATTCGCAATCTTCAAAACACCTCCCATTTCTTTCAAGCCATAAGCACCAAAACAAACATAAGGGAATCATCCTCCACACTGCTGCACTGCCACAACATCCCACTGAACCTTGCCAGCAAGCCAAAAAAATCCACCACATGCATAAGCATCACCCAAGCAATGCCTACCCTTGCTAAAATCTCATTTCACAAAATTTTCGCCACCTCACAGTGAAGAAAAAGATGGTTAACAGATTCATCATCCTTCTTACACATAAAACACCAATCAACCACAAAAAAACCTCTCTTCCTCAAATTATCCGTGGTTAATATTTTTCCAAGAGACACCAACCAACAGAAAAAAGCAACCTTACTAGGCACCTTTGCCCTCCAGATACATTCCAGGGATTCTTTAACTCCCTGACTAATTAATGCCTTATAAAAAGATTTTACAGTAAATCTGGAGTTATTTGTTTGAAACCACAGCAGGCTGTCCTCTCTATTCTGATCAATTTTCATATCATATAATCTTCCAAAAAAATCAGAAATCTCACTCACTTACCTATCCTGCATATCTCTATTGAAATCCACATTCCACTGAAGCATGTTATTAGAAATCTTATAAGACTCAGCCACTGCAGCCCCTTTATCTCTAACAATCCTAATTTTTTTTTTGATAAGTAAAGAAACAAGTTAACATAGCAATCCTAAATAAATTAGGATAAATGTACTTAAGAGCTGAATCCCCGCACTTAGGGCTATAATCGAGCCGAGCCGAGCCGGTCTTTGGCTTGCTAAGCTCGGCTTGACTCAAAATACTCAAGATCGAGCTCAAGTTTTTTTTTTTATTCTTTGTTCAAGCTCAACTCGAGCTCGAGCTTGTCACACAAACGAGTTCGAGTCAAGCCGAGCTCGAGCTCAAATTGTTTATTTTTTTTATTTTTTGAATAAGATTTAATAATTAATAAATTAAAAAAATAAAAAATCTAATATTGAATTTATACAACTAGCAAGTACAACATTTATTGAATTATAAAATTTTAAAAATTTATAAATGATTAATATCTAATTAGGTGATATTTATCCAAAATAACAATATATTATATGCCTACATATATTATTAATACACACACTTAATATGATAGCATATATCTATTTCATATATGATTCCCACATACTAGTATATGAAATTATTAAATTTTATTGACTAATTATACAAATTATAAAATATATTTATGAAGTATATTTACTATATAGACATAAGTAATTAGATTACATATTATATATTTAATTATAAAAGTGATATGCTTATATTATTAGTTACTACTTATATATGTGTGTATATATACATAGATGTATATATATCTTTATCAATATATGAATTAGTTTTAATCGAGTCGACTCGAGAATAAACGAGCAAGCCTTAACGAGCCTTAGCTAAGTCGAGTTGAGTTTTGTCGAGTATGTGTCATTTACAATTCAAGCGGGTATCTACTTTCACGAACGAGCTTTTTTTTCCACGAGTCGAGTTCGATTCGAGTTTAACCGAGTGAGTACTGAGCGGGTTTTCGAACAGACTAGTTCATTTACAGCCCTACCCGCACTAAGTATCATGCCAAAAGTAAATATTTGCCACAACCCCCACTTTAAAACTTAAGTTTTTAACAAAGTCCCCCCATACTAGCCGGATGGACTTCCACAAAGCCCACCCCATACACCCCTTGCATGGTACTTGCATGTGCTAGGCTTGTATCATTACCCATCTTTTAGAGCATTGGCATTGGACTCATCAAATGAGTCTAATCTTCAAAATTTGATGATTTTAGCTTTAAACTCCTGGCATTGGATTCATCATATGCTCAAATGTCAAGCTTTGAGCTACAGTAGATTTCTCTTCATCTTCAAATTTGAAGACTCACTATTCACACTCTATAACCATTATTTTATTTATTTAAATTAGTGTTTCCCAATTTTGAGCCACAATATATTTAAGTTGAGAAACAATAATTTAAATATCAAATTAAATTATTAATTAACATATAGTTAGTGTAATTGTAAAATATAAAAAAAATAAATTAAAATATTATTATTAATAAAATAATATTATATTATTATTTTGATGAATCTAATAGCTAATCCAATGTGGGGTTATAGATAGAGAAGTTTTAGATTTATGAAAAACATGTACTTTTCATCAAATTTTAAAGATGAAAATGATGAACCCAATGCTAATGCTCTTACTCATCAAAGAAGAAACATAAGGAAAACATAAATTACTATTTAGTACTATTTTCTTTGATAAATAGTTGGAAAAATTTGAGTTTGCAGGAAGTAATGTGAAGTACAATTGTATAAATACTATTTAATTTGATAAATAGTTCAACTCACTATACGATCCTAACCTGCATGTACATTTTACCATGTTGTATTGCCAACCTTTAGTTCAATTTAACTCCCAGGAATCATGTCATTGTACAATCTTGCACAAAAGCTAATCTAAAGAAAACTTGAGCATGAAAATGAAAACAAGAATGCCAAGGAATCTTATTATAAAAGAAACAAAACCTAAATGTATTCTTTTAAGTGAAACATTGCAAGTCTAGTATAGTTAAGGAACCACTTCTACAACAAATTTCCACATCGAAAAAAAGGAACCTACTACAAACAAAAATTTCTAAAAGATATTCAAGAATTAGAGAGAGAGAGAGAGAGAGAGAGAGATTGAGAGATTGAGAGATTGAATCTTCACTATCTAGTACTTTTCGATTTTAAGGCATCTGAGTCATATAGAGTAAACACCAGTATGATTTTTCATCAAAAATTATTTGGAAAGAGTATACATTGGCTAATCAAATGTGAATGGCCCACCTTATGTTACAAAACATTAGTTCAGATCAAGCTAGTGAGAGGATAAAACAAATCAGAGATGATGGAATACCTTGTGAGCTAGAGGGGTTAGTTTAATTAGCCTCTGAACAAAACGAAGTGCGATGTGTTTAAGTGGCAATAGGATCAAAACCTGCAGAGCACATAATAAAAAACAAAGCTTGTTTACTAAGCAAGTACACTGAAAATACTACATAGAATGATATGTAAAAGAATCATAAAGGAGGGGAGACAAAACTTCAAGCACTTCTAAAGGAGACTAGTTACAACTGAAAAAGCTTCACTGAGAGCTTCAAATTAAAACAGTTTCAATCGTATGTTACAGCAGCATAGTATCAAATTTAAAAAATTCCAAAAGCCAAGGAAAGAGAGCCCATATACAAGCCATCAGCATGTGTAATAGTCACAGTGCAGCATATAATTATAAACAAGCCTACAGCTGCTTTAGAAATAAATTGATCCAATATCTAATATAGAAAATTAAAGATAGACTGATATCAGTCATGTAGACAAACTGATATTCTCAACGTGACCACCATTTTCCACCCAAAGGATGTTCGTAAGTTAATATTCGGTTTAAGTTGAGAAATTATCAGTAGCTTCTAAAAATTTAAAATCACATAAGCAATTAATTTCTACACTTGGCATGCCATAAAATGTTCTATCATTTTTTTATAAGTCAAATATTGCTCTAACGTTAATTTACAACTATATATGTATTTAGCTAGAAAAAGTTAATATCCTAATATTCAAGAGAGATACCTAAGCACAATGGTGTCCATCATAAACATGTCTAACATCTGAAAATATATTGAGAAACCTCTGATAATTACCATACCAGGCATCAAGCTTTTATGTAATATCTATTGTCGCAATCCAGCCAAAAACCAAAAGGAAAAAAGGGTAGAAGAAAGAAAAGTATAGTCCAGGTCAAGTTCCCATAAGTAACACCAAAATCACAAGAAAATAATTAGTGCTACCTTAGGACGAGTAAAGCCATGATCACGGAAACTATCACCACCAAGATTTGCATTGTAAGCACTGCTTGGATCCTTTGCCAGTTTTGAATCATTCTTTGTCACGAGATCTCTAGTTCGGAATAAATGATTAAGCTGCATAATATACTCTTCATTTAATCATCCAATGAGAATAACAAACACCAAATATCTAATAGAAAGAATTAAGTCCTATTAAAAAAAAATAAAAATCCAAGAATGGGCGGTTGCGTGAACATACAGAATGCATAATATAAGCCTCCATGATACTTGAGTCTTCTTCCAGGCCTTTGAGATAAAACGGTTTCTTGTTACAATGTAATATATCCCGATAACCATTGCCTGAAAAAAAAAGACAGCAAATTCATTTAAATACCCACATAGCAGTACACGTTGTCAGTCCTTCGGATTGCAAGTTCATAAAGTTAATAAAGGGGAACAAAAGGATAACTGTCAGGGAAACCACATGATTATGTGTATCAAAATTAATCAAACCTTCCATAACAGATTTGATAGAAAAAACAACAGTGATAAGAATATATGGTTCATGTATACTTCATGTGTACCTGGGCCTTGCCTATTTCTATGAATACAATATCTTTGATTACCTATAAAAAAAAAAAGATAAGAATATATGGGAAAAAAAGAGAGAATACAACTAGGGCAGAAAACCGATCCTATCGGTACGGTTTTGGTCCAAAACCGAAACCCCACCGATAGTTTTTTAAGAGGGTGGTGCCTACCGAAACCGGCCAACAAGGAGAGTGAGAGAGAGCTGGCCAGAATCTTATGGTCGGTTGCTAACCCATCCCCAAATTCACATCACAAATTCACAAATTAAAAATAAATCAACTCGAAATTCACAACAAAACCTCAAGAGGAGAGGTAAACAGGAGAGATGAGAGGAGAACAAGAGAGGTGAACCATGAATGAGAGAGAGAGCTTGGAGAGACGTTTCAGAGAGGAGAGATGAGAGAGCTCGAAGAGATGAGGGACAGGCTGAGTGCCGAGCGGCGTGAAGGAGGAGGGAAGGGGAGGGCTGCAGGAGTGCGGGGTGAGAGGAGAGAGAAGTAAGACAGAGAATCGGGATGAAGAAGAGGGAGGGGGAGGGGAGGGGAAGG
Organism: Juglans regia; assembly: GCF_001411555.2. Classification (NCBI taxonomy): domain Eukaryota; kingdom Viridiplantae; phylum Streptophyta; class Magnoliopsida; order Fagales; family Juglandaceae; genus Juglans; species Juglans regia. Next base: position 19,271,606 of record NC_049905.1, on the reverse strand, counting down.
GTTATTAAACCCTAGCTCTAAACAATGCCATTTGGTGTATTAAATAAAACAACATTGTTTCATTTTAATTTTTTTGTAAACGGTTGGTGTAATACAATGCCATTTCACTTAAATTTAAACGGTTGGTGTAAAACGACGTCATTTCACTCACTTAAGTGAAACGACATCATTTTACATAAGATATATATAAAAAATATATATATTATCAGCCGATTCGGCAGTTTGGGGTTGGTTCAGGCCGGGACTAAACCGGCTGACGTCGGTTTCACTAAATTTATACCGTAGTCCGATCAATTCTCTGCCCATTCCGAACTTAAGCAATCGGTCCACGTCGCCGTCGGTTGGTCCCATCGGTTTCTATACAGCCCTAAATACAACACAACCCAGCAAATTGTCCCAGCTACTTAAAATCAACATGAAAAATCAAATTCTCACCATCAATATAAACCATGGTATACCACTATGCTTCCATAAACATTTTTTTTTATAAGTAATCAAGGATATTATATTCATAGAAATAGGCAAAGCCCGAGTACACAGGAAGTATACATGAAGCAATGCCTAGTTAGAAGTTACAAAAGAAAGAAGAAGATCATCGATACTAAGTTCGTTACAAACTGTGGCCCCCGCCCATGAGAATAATAATTTAAAAAAGACAACTTTTAGCTCTTCTAGTGTTCTCTCCTGGTCTTCGAAACATCTTGCGTTTCTTCCCTCCAAATACACCAACACAAACATATTGGTACCAACCTCCAAATTGCCGCTATCTGAGAATTGCCATATAGTCATCTCCAGCTTGCGAGAAAATCCACCAATTTACACAGCATAACCCAAGACAATCCAACTCTTGTGAAAAAATCATCCCACATGCCCTTGGCCATCTCACAGTGTAAAAACAGATGATCAACTGACTCCCCATGCTTCTTGCACATATAACACCAATCTAGGACAATAACCCGTCGTTTCCTCAAGTTATCTGTGGTAAGAATCTTGTCCAACAATGTTGTCCAAACAAAAAAGGCTGCTTTTGTTGGAGCTTTCGTTTGCCAAATGCTTTTCCATGGATACATTGGCTTTTCGGGATTCGTAATTTTTTGGTAAAAAGATCTGACAGAGAAAATACCTTTCTTATTATTCCAAAACATCTTATCTCCGGTGCCCCCTGATATGCTTGCAGAATATAATGCCGCAAAGAACTTTGTAATAGGTTCCAACTCCCAATCTTGGGCTGCCCTAGTGAAGTCAATATTCCATTGCGGGGAGCCATTTGAAAAGAACAGAAGATCAGCGATCGATGCCTCCTTTTCTCGAGCGAGCGCAAAGATAGTAGGGAAGGTATCTTATAGGCAATAGTGACCACACCAGTTATCAGACCAAAAGCGGACCCGCGAACCCTCACCCACAACAACATGTTCATGTCCACGAAAGGTCCCCCAAAGACTCCGAATGTTTTTCCACAACCCCACTCCATGAGTGCCTCGAGCCTCATTCGAGCACCATCCTCCCCAAGCTTCCCCGAATTGTGAATCTATAACGGACTTCCATAAGGCCTCTCGTTCAGTTTGATACCTCCACAACCACTTACCCAACAAAGCTTGGTTGAATTTCAACAAGTGGCGAATCCCCAAACCTCCCCCAGACATTGGGGTACAAACTGTTGGCCAATTAACCAGGTGGAATTTGAACTCTTCTCCCAATCCCCTCCATAAGAAGTCCCTTTGTAGCTTCTCAATGCGGTTAGCCACCTTTGTAGGAAGTGGAAATAGAGACAAAAAGTAAGTGGGTAAGTTTGAAAGAGTGCTTTTGATCAAAGTTAACCTACCACATTTCGACAAATATAGCCTCTTCCAGGCGACAAATATAACCTACCACCTTTTGATCAAAGTTAACCTACCACCATTGAGAGACATGAGAAACTCCCAATTGCACACCTTACATTTGAGGAAGCATTAGGTAAAAGTCCCAATTATGATTTGGATAGATACTACAATACCCCAATTTTTTTTTCTTGAGACTTGACGATGGACTCAAAAGTGTGAAAGTGACAAACCTTGTTCTAGCTAGATCAAACCCATGAGTCCACAAGGAGTTTCTTGCTATGCCAACCATTGATTCTACAAGGCAACAACATAAACTATGTTGGCACTTTTGGCCAAGTAGTTCACATTTTGCAATTGCTTTAGATGCCAAGGTGCTAAAAATATAGAGGTGTAACATAATGTTTGATAAGGCTATTCCACACATTAAGAACATACATGGTATGACAAATGTTGAACATAATTCTGTCCATGATATTCTAAGATCGAACTTGATGGTCCTGACATTGCTGAAGCTCCATCAGAGGTGGCACACATCATAGCTTCTTTACCAAAAGAAATGGTGAACCTTACAAAGGCTAAACCATCGACATTTATATTTTTCCCCATGGGAGATGAAAATTGCTTATTTCAGACTTCATTAATACAGTCAAAAGAACATCTCAATTTCAGAAACCACGCTGAGCTAGTCAAAATCATAGCCATGACCACATTTTTTTTATGACAAGGAATCCCGGATAGCGTGAAAACTCCCGGACCCATGTAACGTGTTCCTATCACACGGATCAGGTAAATCATCAGTTTTTCACCATGGGATATTGCCCCTAGTAACTGTTTGATTACCATTAAATGGATTAAATAGGAGGTTATTGGCCACTTCCCACAATCCCTGATCATTGAAGCAATGGGCATGAACCAGGAAACCAGTTGCACAGATATAAAACAAATCATTTCCGTGGGTATGACACTTGGTGCAACTGAACAGATATTGATCAAGGATAATAAGATAAGGCTCACTTACAAAGGGAAAAGAATAATCTCTCTTTAGATGAATAAAAATCATTCCTCCCAGATGTCTTAGAGACATCCAACCAGTGCTCATACAACCTGTGCTCGAGACCATAACCAGAACTTCTATCAACATCCTGCAATAGTAACATCTGATTATATGTGACAGCAACAGAAAGCTGAGAAGGGGATAAAAACAATTGTAATAATGCAGTGAAATGATCAGAAATGGAACTTATGGCTTAAACAATCAAAATTTCAACATTCAAAATCTAAGATTCTAATCCTTAATAGCTCCTATAAATCCACCACAGTTCCACTCAATGACCCATAATTGCAATAAACTATAAATCATAAAGGATTTAGTATATTAGGTGGTTGAATAATGTAATGACAAATAATTTCAATAAACTACGAATTGGGAAAGATCTAGTATATTAGGTGGTTCAATAATGCAAGGACCCAAGAAAAGGCTAAACCACATACAGACTAAATACTCTTTTTTACAAGTGCATCTAGGCTTATACTATAAAATGACTAGTAATAGTTAAAAATCTTAGAATCATTACAAACCGCAAGAACTTCTCCTTCTTGGGCAATGAAAGACTTAATCCACTACCCTCCTATACTCAATCCGGGTGCTAAAAGTAACAATTTTAAGGAAGTAATTTAATTTTCTTTTTTTGACGAGTAAAAGAAAAGCAAACTCTAAAGACCAAAGGGTGCAATGAAGTAGTCATACCTTTAAGAAACAGTCTCCAGTTCCAATCCACTTGCAATTTGACATCCCATCAGCAGGCTCCTCCCATTTATATTTCCATTTCCTTTTGGACAGATTTTCAACTTCTTCTTCTGATAACTTACACCCCAAGTGTGAACTAAAGGAACTGCACAATAAAAGATAGAATATCTACATGACACAACATGTATATTGGGGTGCAACCTAGTTGGTAGAAAAATCAATATTGCAATATTTACCACAAAGATGACAGGCTCAGAAGTATCCATGCACAAATATCATAAAATTTATGTTAAATCTTGAGAGACTTTAAGGTTCACATGGCTACTTCAATAGGCTCACATGGCTACTTTATACACCGATATCTATATCTCCTCTTTCTGAACTTACAATAGGAGGAGAAAAATGATCGTGTTACTGGGTGGTTAGCAAGTCCACTCTAATATCCTTGGCTACTTCAACCCACTGTTTCATGAAGGTGAGGCCTTAATGCTTAATAACAATTTTATGCTGAATTATAAACAAATAAATAAAATCACAATAAGAGAATAAAAAGCAGTCGCAGGATTGACCTCTCATATATGTATGCTTGTTAATTGATTGGATATCAATAGTTACAACAGAATGGAAAGAATATCAAATGACAGACCACCGCTAAATAAAATAATTAGAAGGCATCTACATAAATATATTATATACCTCATGCACACTGAACCTTCAACAGAAAATAGATCGTCGACTTCAACATCATGCTCTTGATCTGTTTCAGAGGCATCGGGGTCATCTTCAGTTTCAGCATCTTCATTTCTCTCCCCCATGTCAACCATGTCATTCTGTTGCAGTATACCTTCTATAGCATGAGGAAATATCATGATCAGATCCTCAGAAAACAAAGCACATAAAGTTAAATAAACTGCAACAAAACTCAGCACGACACAGAATGACTGCACAACTTTTTATAATTACTCAGTTTACTAAAAAAGCAAAAGGCAAAGCCGAGGTACACATAAAGTATACAAGATGAGATTTTTTCTTAATACAAGCAAGATGAAGACCAGGATAACTCATATATAAAGATTATGAAAAGAAATGTTTTTTTAATAATGTGCAACCTCGCCAAGGCCCCTTTTAACCCACCCTCAGAGAGCAAACCCCAGATACACAACCCCACCATCAAAACCGTGTATCACATAATGCAAAAAAACTCCTCTCAAGCTTGCCATAGAAGAAAATGGTTTCACCTTGAAAGATGAATTTACACACCATAACCAAATCACGTTAAAAATAGAAATTATGCATAAATATAGCATCTTCCAGGTGTTATCCTCTTCACTTGAGCTTCTATTTCAACCACCAAGTTCTCATTAATGCCTTCTTTCTTTTGCTAAGCAATAGAAGATTCATTAAAAACTACAAAAAAAAATGTAGCCCAAGTACACAAGAAGTATTCAAGAGAAACACCTAACAAGAAAAAAAATAGACAATAAAACCATGAAAAATAGCCCATTAAAATCCGTGGAGGCTGCCCAAAAGGACCAACGTATTGAAAAAGACAGTTTTAAAACAACTCCATCGTCCGCTCATGATCCTCAAAATTCCTAATTCCTATCATTCTTTTCCCTCCAAAAACAGTGTTAGATAGAGAAGCACCATTTTTCAGACTACTATAATTTGGGGCCTGTCATATAACCCTCTCCAATTGACAAATAGGTCTATTATTCTTCTGAGTATAACTCGAACCAACCCAACTCAACCAAGAAAGTTATTCCACAATGCATTGGAAAACTTTTTTTTTTTGTAAGTAAAACGAAGTTTTATTGAATCAAGTAAATAGGCATAACCCAAGTACACATGAAGTATACAAGAGAAAACACCTAAATACAAGCTAGGAACTAGTAGAAGCTAAAAGAAAATCATAAAAATGATCCCCATTCAGAACAAGAACATCCACCCAAAGACATCAAGTTTGAAAGAGAAACTCTCTAATTCCTCCCAACGAGCATTCTCTATCTTCAAACTCACAATGGACTAAAAGGCATCAACAAATTTTTCACTCTCTCTCCACATACAACACTAGTTTGTCACAATGAAATGACGTCTCCGATTGTCACTATAATGACTTCTTCCTTAAATCTACCATTCAGTCAATGTTGACAATACGTCTTCAACCACCCGTGGTTATTAAATCCATCATAACATACGATCTTATATGAGATCCTCACCCCCAATCCTAGATCATAATAGGTCTGCACCACACACCTAATCCTATTGACAAAACATCTCTCTCATTTCAGACTTCCTCGAATCACTCAATCCAATCCATTAAGGAGGATTAGAGACCTTTGCAAGTATTTAAAATTCCAAAACACCTTTGCATTAAGGAAACCATTTTTGGGCGCACCACACAAATAAGCCGCAAAAGCATTTGAACTTAAACTCTAAATCCCACATGCCACTAGAAATATATTTAAATTAGAGAGTACTAACAGTAGGAACCAAAAAAGAGGATCAAAAGTCTGTCTTAAGAGAATACTTAATAACTATAGAAAATAAACAACACGGCATGTGCACAAAATATAAAAATATTTTTTATGGGTACAACAAAATAACAATATATCCATGCTAAGTGACAAGGAGATTTTTTGGTCAATACCAAGGAATATCAAAACTCGTAAACTTTTTATAATGCCAAAAAAAAAAAAAACAGAATTCTATTGATACTTGGTTGAATAAACCTTATAAAGGCCATAAAATCCTCTTACCTTCTTCACTATCTTCCTCCTCTGACACACTAAAAGATTCAGACTCATCTTCTTCATCATCATCTTCTGTGTCACTTTTACCTTCTTCCTGCCTTTGTCTATGCCAAAAAAGAAATAAATGAAACATGTTAGCTTCAAGAAATTCATAAATAGTTGTTGTTTAACGTTTCAATTCGCATTCAAAAAAAGTTTCAAGAAGCCAAAAATGCTCATACACATGATGCAACAAGTATTTTTTACTGTTGATGCAAAATCCAAGTTAAAATAAGTTTGTAAAAAGAGGAAGTTAATCCTTAAAGGAATAACATCATTAGCAACTCTATAAGTATATGGTGTCAGTGAGAAGAATGCAACACCCAATGGTCCTTGCTTTGATGATTGGGAAACGATGAAGTTAAGGCTGGAACTTGATATGCTCAATTGCCTAAATGTTCTTACCTTTAGAGTTCATGAATGTGTTTAATTTGTATCCCTTGAAAATGGGTGCTATCTTTTGTACGCTACCTGGGTACACGGGTTGATCCCCTTTGCTTTCAACAATTAATTACTTATAAAAAAATGAGAGAAATATAGCTAAAATAAAACTTAGGTATTTACATCAAATATGAAGGTGCATGAAAGTTGGATGCACCAAACATGATATCAAACAAAACAAAAATCAAATCGGATAAAATGAGTGCAATGATCTATCCATCTCCTCAACTAGATCGAAAATGAACTCAACTTATGAAAGTCCATTACCTCTTCTTAATCACATCGTCAACAGATTTGCTGCATGACCGCAGTGTCATCAACAAATTATCATACATTGATGCCTCTCTAGGAATTAATTCTTCCTCAGATGCAACACCAGTAGAGTGCTCGTTCGATGGCTCCTCTGCAATAAAAGTTTGACCGAGTATTAAAAGTAAGACTAAGACAGATATTAAGTAAAACAGATTAAAAATTCCTTATAGGGAATTTTGGGTACATAACCTCAATAATTCAATACTTGAAATAAAAATCAAAAGTCATACAATTGCAGGTCTACTCACTTAAAAATGTTCGATAGTTTATTGAGAGAACATAAACCAAACAAGCTTAACAAAATATGTAATATAAAGATGGTGGACCCGCCTGAGGAACTTGGTGAGGGGCTACGAGGAATCTGTTCTTTGATACGGCTTTTCTTAATTCCATGTCTACTCACTTCACACTTCTTGAGCGCTTTGGGTCTCTTCATGCCTACATAACATAAAATGCATTACTATATCAGTAAATAAAACTCAAAAAAATAAACAATCAGACTAGCATACCAAAAAAATAGAAGGCATGAGCGTTTCCAAAGAAACTAAAGCTAAAATCAATCAAATGAGAAGCAGAGCAAAGGGTTAAGCCTGCACCCGACCCGAGCAACCCAATGGTACAAAGGCATGTGAACCGGACAAAAATGTTCGGGTGATTTGGGTCACTGCATGCAGTCCTGGGTCGGGTTTCCCTTTTAATGAAAAAGGTTTAGTTGGCACATCTTTTTTCCCCGAAAATAATTGACATATCTTATATCTCTGCAATTGGAATATTTTAATCTTTCATGACTATCTTTTTATGCTGAGACTTCCCCCCAGGTTATCAGTAATTCCAAATATGGTTATGCAAGCTGTTTACGCATGAAACCCATGAGAAAGCATTGTGGCATCATCCAATATTTGGATTACCAAGCAAGGATCCACAAGAGGAAATCAAACAATATAGTTCTTTATATAGTACCCAGGCTATGATTAGAGAAAATCAAGCCTCTCACAGGAAGCAAGGGAGAGAACAGAATAAACTGCAAATCCATCGCAAGCTATTAGTACATGCAATGGAATCACGATGATAAAGGCGCTGCTGCGGAGCAGAGAGAGAGAAAAGCACGGACGGTGAGAGAGAGAGTAGCCGAGAGATTTACCAGTGGCGAGGCGCTGCAACAGGCGACGGAGGTGATGAAGACAACGAAGCGAGAGAGAGATGGAGACGACGGAGCAACGGAGGTGATGAAGGCAAAGGAGGCTAGGGTTTCGGCGTGAGAGTGAGAGTGAGAGTGAGAGTGAGAGAGGACATCGGCGCAAGTTGGAGAGAGAGAGGAGAGAGAGAGAGAGAGCTGAAGGAGTGATTATATTGAATTCGAGGATCTGAAGGTGGTACGAAACACTTACATATTTTAAAATTATTTTTTATTAATTATTTTTTATTTTTTTATTTTTTTCTTATTAAACTAACTAAATTATTCTACTTCTTCCATACACCACTTACTTATTATAAAAAAATTAAAAAAAAATTAAAATAGATTTAGGAGTGGTTTAGATTTAGAGATGGTTTGTAAATAGTAGAATAAAAGTTGAATTATTTATTATATTTTGTGTGAAAATTTGGGAAAGTTATTTTGAAATTTGAACAAATTGAATTGTTTATTATATTTTGTGTGGGAATTTCAAAAAGTTGTAATGATGAGATGAGATGAGTTGATGTAGGTTGAGATGGGTTATGAATACAAACGAGACCTTAGTGTGTAGTATGTGATGTGTGAATATGATAAGTAGAATTATTCAATCTGAAGGGTTTAAACCCTTTGCCCTTTGGGCTTTGAGCTTATGTCGTTTTGATATGGGGTTTAAAAAAACCCGAGTTCATGGTTTTAAATCTGGGTTTTGGATTTAAAATACGATACCCGAATTTTATGAAACTGGTTTTAGTCATGACAGTACCTGCCTGGGTATGTTCCAGATTGGAACTCGAATAAATATCCGATCTAAATGAACAGTCTTAATAGTAACCAGGTTATGATTAAAATGAGAAAATAAAGCTTGAAGCAAGGGAGAGAATAGAATAAACTGCAAATCCATCAGAAACTATTAGTACATGCAATGGAATCACGATGATAAAGGTGCTGCTACGGAGCAGAGAGAGAGAAAGAAAGAGAGAGAGAGAGAAGCCGAGATATTTACTTGTGGTAAGGCGCTGCAACAAACGATGTGTTAGAGACAATGATATTCAGAAATAGATTTGTAAATGTAACAAGTAAATGGCTTTCGAGGAGCCACTGCCCTCACAAGAATACCAATTGAAATTGATCTCACGATCTTTCATTGAATTGTAAAATGAACTTAAATAAGGATTGGACATAGCCCACGACACTACAATGATGAACTACCCACTACATGACCCATGATTACAGATCCTAAGAACTCAGTCCACAAGACCAGACACAACTAAATTAAAGTCTAATTACAAACATAATCTTGCTGAATTTAATAAAGACACAAATGACCCTTGAACCCTAATATAAAAGCATCATAATCAGTTAGCTGCCCAATTCTTTCTTCTGTCGTCTTTTATGCATCCCTGTCTGCCAACCCTAGCAATAGCAAACCCTAACAATACCCACTCCATCAAAGGATTTTGCCCACAAGATATGGAAATCGTCTCTTCAAAGTCTTGAGATCTTCCCATGTTGCATCTTCTGCCAGCATCCCCTTCCAGTGAGTAAGAACCTCAACATCTGTAAGGCTCCCTTTTCTCTTTAGTCATCTTTCCAAAATGGTCTCTGGTTTCAGCGTCAAAGCACCTTCTGACGTTACCTAAGGCAGCTGTGTGTTGGCTTGTACATGTACCCTAGTTTCGGTTTTAAGCATGAGACATGAAAAGTGGGGCGAATCTGAGCTCCCTAAGGTAGATCTAGGATATATGCAACCTTGCCGATAAGGTAGAGGATGCCACATGGCCCAACGTACCTTGGTGAGAGCTTGAGATTCCTTTGTATGGCCACTGTCATTTGTCTGTATGGCCTCAATCGTAAGTATATCCAGTTTCCTTCCTGAAACTCCCGGTCTGTTCTCTTTTTATCTGCATGTTTTTTCATTCGGCTCTGAGCTTCATGAAGATTTTTCTTTACCAATTTATTGATAAAATCACGATGTTTAATTTCTTCTTCCACTACATGTACTTAAGTAGCCCCTGGATCATATGGGAGAAGTTTGGGTGGGGGAAATCCATATACTGTTTCAAAATGGGATATTTGGGAAGAACTGTGGGTTGAGGTGTTATAGACGAACTCAATGAGGGCTAGCCATTTCTTCCAATCATTTGGTCTGTCACTACTAAAGCATCTGAGATAGCACTCTAAGCTTTTGTTGACCACTTTGGTATGTCCATCCGTTTGTGGATGGTACGCGGAAGTTAGCAATAGGTCAGTCCCACATATTCTGGACAACTCAGTTTAGAATTGACTGATAAACACTGGATCCCTGTCACTTACTATCGTCTGCAGTAACCCATGCAATTTAAACACATTCTCCATAAAAACCCTAGCTACTTTCAGAGCAGTGTAAGGGTGATGTAGTGGTATAAAATGAGCATATTTGCTCAGTCTATCCACTACCACCATTACTACAGTGTACCCCTCTGAGGGTGGTAAACCTTCCACAAAATCCATACTGACGTCCACCCAGTTCCTCTCGGGTATTGGTAGGGGCTGAAGCAATCTTGCTGGGTGAAGGGTTTCCACTTTGTTCCTTTGGCAAGTATCACATTCCCTGATGAAGGCTCTGACATCTTATCTCAATCCAGGCTAGTAAAACTTCTTTTTTATTCTTTAGTATGTTTTATATACTCCTGTGTGGCCCCCTAATAGACTACTATGATACTGTTGCAGGATTTGTTGCTAGAAGGGTACCAGTGTTCCTAGATGAAGTCTCCCTTTATAAAAAGGGGGGCCATTTCAGAGCTGGTAATGAGAAGGGTCCAAGGTCCCTTGATGGTAGTTGCTCAACAGCTCCTGCAACTGGGGATCTTGGGGGTAGGTTTTCTTCAACTCCTCTATCCATTTGGCTTGTATCATGCTAATGGCTTGTATGGCTGGTTCATGGGGTTGGTGGGTTGGGTTGGAATTATTTGGTGGTAGTTGGTTGTTTGGTGGGTTGAAGCGTTGGGTTCATTTGTGGGTGGAAGTCTGGATAGGGCATCTGCAACAATATTAGTTTTACCACTCTTATATTCCACCACGAAATCATACGCCATTAACTTAGGAATCCACTTCTGCTGAGCCAGGGTTCCAATTCTCTGTTCCAACAAATGTTTTAAGGTCTGCTAATCAGTGCGGACCTTAAATGACTGCCCTAATAAATAGTGCCTCCACTTCCTTACAGCCATCACCACAACAAGTAATTCCTTTTCATCAGTAGATAAAGTTAGGTTTTTACCTTTTAAAGCTTGACTCAGGTATGCTATGGGCTGACCATCCTGCATAAGTACAACACCTAACCATTCCCCCGATGCATTACACTCCACTACAAACTGTTTTGAAAAATCTGGAACTCGTATAACTGATGGGTTGATTATTGCCTACTTTAGTTGAGTGAATGCCTGTAATGCATTCTCTGTCCACAAAAATGAGTTCTTCCTTAGCAGTGTCGTAAGTGGTGCTGCAATCATACCATAACCCTGCACAAATTTACGATAATATCCTGTGAGGCCCCAAAAACCTATTAGGGCTTTTAGATTATTAGGTATAGGCCATCCTTCCATGGCAGCTATCTTTTGTAGATCTGCCTTGACTCCTGCTTTAGAAATGAGATGCCCCAAGTACTCTACTTCCTTGCTTCCAAATATGCATTTAGAAGCCTTAGCATAAAACTGATGGAACTTCAGAATCTCCAAAACAATGCTTAGATGCTGCAAATGATCCTGCAATGTCTTACTATAGATTAGAATGTTATCAAAAAATACCAAAACAAATTTCCTTAGATAGGGCCTGAATACTTCATTCATTAACCCTTGGAAGGTTGGGGGAGCATTGGTGAGACTGAAAGGCATCACCAAAAACTTATAGTGACCCCATGGGTCCTGAAAGCAATTTTGTGAATGTCTTTTGGATGCATTCTGATTTGATGATATCCCAAATGCAAATCCAACTTAGAGAAAATTTATGCCCCATAGAGTTCATCCAGTAGTTCATCTATATTCGGAATAGGATATTTGTCCTTGATAGTATCCTTATTCAGTGCTCTACAATCTACACACATTCTCCAACTACCATCTGCCTTCCTTACTAACAACACCGGAGAGGAATACGGACTTTGGCTGCTCCTTATGACTCCACTTTTAAGCATTTCAGAAAATTAATTTCTCAATTTCTGCTTTTTGATAGTATGGATACCTGTAGGGGCGTATACATGCTGGTTTAGCTCCATCTTGTAACTGAATCATGTGGTCATGACTCCGAGGTGGAGGTAAGCCATTTGGTTAAGAAAAAACTGACTCATAATCTTATAGCACTTGATGTAACTCCGGTTCCACCTCCTTTACTGCCTTGTCCGAGTCTATACCCAGCATTTGGACCCATATTCCCTTGATTGTGCCATTCTTCAAGTTAAGGGTGTGATCCTCCTCTTCCAACACTTCTTGAGATGGCTGAATCCCCTGCAACTTGGAGGTCTCTCCATTAAAAGTAAACTGCATGGTGAGATCAGAAAAATTTCACAGAATTGGACCCAATTTCCTTAACCAATCTACTCCCAACACTACATCACACCCGCCCAAGGTTAACAAATAAAGTTGAGCCATAAAATGTAAATGATGTACTTGGAAGGGCACGTCCCTACAGTAACCTTGGCAAGGAAGGCTATCACCATTAGCCACCCTTACTTCCAGCTGACTTTCTCCCACTGGTGGTAGTTTTGACTTCCTTCCTACATATGGATCCACAAAACTATGTGTATTTCTCGTATCAATTAAGATTAGCATTTTTTGTTGATTAATACTTCATTCCACCCTCTTAGTTTTAGCAGAAAGTGACCCTGCTAATGTATGTAAAAAGATTTCCAACAGCACCCTTACCTCCTTTTCTTCCACTACTGTGGCCTCAGTTTGTATAACTGCTAGACTCCCCTCCTCATTCCCCTTTTCTTCATCCTCATTTTCTAACCCTTCCAATAAAAACAGCTTTGGCCTACTGCATCTGTGTCCCACATGAAACTTTTCATCACAATAATAACATAATCCCTTACTCCTCCTATCCTTCATTTGGGCTGGGCTAATTCTTTTAGTGGGAAAAGTGTTTCTACGTGGTGGATAATTGGGATTAGGTGGAGGTCTTGGTTCTAGTCTGGGAAGAGGTATAGGTAATCTGAGTACAAGGGATGAGCTAATAAGTTTAGGGTTGTATATGGGGTTAGGCATAATACTTCTAGTGGTAATATCCTGACTTCTTCTATTCACTTCTTCTTCTTGCAATTTAGCTAACCCGAAAGTAGTTAAGAGAGATGAAGGTTTAAACATTATCACCATAATTCTTAAGTCATCTCTAAGTCCATTAATGAAAGTGCCGACTCTAAATTATGTAGTAAGACCCTTTACTCTATTAGACAAAGCTTCGAATTGGGTTTGATATTCTTCCACTATCTCTGTTTGTCTTAACTTAGTAAAAGCCCCAACAGGATCCTCATAACTAGAGGGCCCAACCTGACTTTAAAGCAGTCACAAAACCCTCCCAATTATTGACTAGCCCCGACTCCATCAACCAACAATACCATGCCAAAACTTTTCCCTCCATGTGAAAAAAAGCAATCTGTAATTTTTGATCTTCTGGGATACTAAAATAGGTAAAAAATTGTTAGATTTTAAGGACCCATTCCGTAGGATTAGGGCCATCAAACTTAGGAAATTCAAGCCTAATAGATCTAGCATGAATACCCCCTCCTCCTTCAAATAAAGGATTGTTACTGACCTTGTTATTAGAGGAGCCTTCTCCAGAGTTGTGATTTCCAGCCAATATAGGCCAACTGATCATAACTGGCTGCAAGGTTGTTGAGCTGTTGTAAAACTGCTTCTAGCATGTGTTTTTGTTGTCTTTCTCTTCTCGCAGGTACACTGTTTCTCCCTTCAAACTGGACATAGCTTTTGCAAGGTGGGTGTGACGGGTACCATCGGCCATGGCGCAGGAAGCGGCTCTGAGACCACTGTTAGAGACAGTGATATTCAGAAATGGATTTGTAAATGTAACAAGTAAATGGCTTTCGAGGAGCCACTGCCTCCACATGAATACTAATTGAAGTTGATATGATGATCTTTCTTTGAATTGTAAAATGAACTTAAATAAGGACTGGACATAGCCCACAACACTACAATGATGAACTGCCCACTACATGGCCCACTTGACCCACTTGACCCATGATTGCAGATCCTAAGGACTCGATCCACAAGACACAGACTCAACTGAAATAAAATCTAATTACAAACATAACCTTGCTGCTGAATTTAATAAAGACACAAATGACCCTTGAACCCTAATATAAAAGCATCATAATCAGTTAGCTGCCCAATTCTTTCTTCTGCTGTCTTCTACACATCCCTGTCTGCCAACCCTAGCAATAGAAAACCCTAACACGATGGTGAACGACGGGCTGGAGTGGCGTGTGATGTTGTGTGGTGGAAAAGTTTGCTGTAGCACAAAAGGAGAGAGAGTGAACAAAGAGGAGAGTTGGCGAGAGAGAGATGTCCAAGGGGAAGGTTGTACTGTTATGGTACGCATTATGAGTCAGGGAAAGGGGAAGAAGAATTAGTGGGTTTAACCAACAAAACGCACCGTTTGGTTTTCTTCTCTCTTTTTTTTCAAGGGCGAGTTGGGTTATCTATTGGGCATGAAAATGATTGGTTTTCGATTTTTAAAAATCTTGGGTTACGACATCATGAAATGACAAGCTTGAAGAGTGAGATACGATGAGAATTTTGTAAATAATAGTAAGATAATTTATGAATAGTAGTGAGATAGTTTATGAATAATATTTTATGAAATTTTAGAAAATGAGAGAAAAAATTGAATAAAAATATTATAAAGTTAAAATATTGTTAAAATATAGTTTTTAAATATTATTTTTATTTGAAAATTTGAAATAGTTAATTTTTTTTTTATTTGAAAATTTGGAAAATTTATAATGATTAGCTTGAAAGTATTTGTATTTAAGTGATGTTTGAGGATGAGATGATAATTTTTTGATGTAAACTTTTTCCAAACAAACATGGGATTGTTTAGATGTTGAGATGTGATGAGATTTTAGATGTTGAGATGGTTTCATCTCATCACATCTCAACATTCAAATACCACTCGAACATAAACTTTTAAATTTCAAATTCTCAAAATTTTCATCTAATTATTACAACTTCTTAAACTTCTAAACAAAATATAAAAAATAATTCAACTTTTTTAAATCTCAAAATAAAAATAATATTATAATTTTATAATAATTTTATTCAATTTTTTTTCTCTCTTTTATGAAAATCCCGTAAAATATCATAATTCAAATCATTTCACTATTATTCACAAATTTCTAATTTCGTCCTTATTCTCCAAGCATCCCCTAATAATTTTTTAACGTAATTGATATAAAAAAATTTCACATCAACAATATACTGAGTGTATAAAAAATAAAAATTCTAAATAGATTTTCTCTATTGATTTTTTCAATAAAGGTGCTTGTGCTTAGTTTGAAATGCAATATTATTTTTTTAAAATTATAATGAGTCTCACTATAAGTGATGTGTTAACATTTCAACTTACGTGTAGCAAAACTCATCAAGTAATTGCACCAACATTGAAAGAGAAATGATTTTCATAGTTATAGAGCGTGTTACGTACAATTATTTAGGGTTTGTTTGAATTATAAGATGAGATGATTTAGACAAAAAATAAAAGTTAAAAATATTAATTTTTAATATTATTATTGTATTAAAATTTTAAAAAATTAAATTATTTATTATATTTTATATAAAAATTTTAAAAAATTATAATCATAAAATAAAATAAAATAAAACATTTTTTACATCTAAACGCAACGTTTAAGTTAAAGATATCAGATGGAGGTGTCGGGATCCCCCAACAACTGTATCAAATTAACTTCCACCAAGCTAAAAAATAAAATACAAATTCGAAAATGGACCCACAGGTTCGCTCCAACTGCTCTTTGGGCCCAAAGTACTAGAGAAAGGTCACCTTGATTTTTGCTTTTATTTTTTAATTTATTTGCAGTTCCAAAATTGCTTTGCTTTGCTTTGCTTTCCAGAGTAGCAAGTGTACTGCTGGGCTACATTAGTTGTCAGGAAGTGAGGCTCAACATCTAGTGGGGACCTGTGGTGTTGTGCTGTTGTTGTTGGGGGTAGTTTTGTGGTCTTTAATATGAAGCCCAACGTTGTGAGTTGCACACGTTGATTGACAAGCAGCTCCGATGGCCGCCTTTAGGAGAGCAAAAACCACTAATTGGACGATACAACGCGTGTCGTCATTGGAGGGTTGGAAGTAAACCGGTACGTGAGATTCACGCACGACCAAGACCACACGTAAATCTCACATACTGACCCATTTTCTACATCTCCTATTCAAATTTGGATTGGGTTGGTATATTGAGTTAAACTGAATTTTTTATAAATAATAATGAGTTATATGAATCTATTTAAAATAAATTTAGATATATTTAGATGTTAAGATGAGTTTAATATTATTTATAAAAAATTAAAAAAATTTGTGAGTCTCACATATAAATATGTGTTGAGTTAAAAAATATTATAAATTTCACGTGTAAAGAAATTTTGAATTGAAATGAGTTTAATAATTTAAGATTTGAGTACTTAGATGTTAGACTCAACTTAAAATTAGACTGAATTGAATTTATCTAAGTTAAATCTTACAACCAAATGGAACCTTAAGAGTGGGTTTGAATGTTGAAGTGAGTTGAATTGAGTTGAGTTGAGATGATAAAATATTATTAGAATATTATTATTTTTTATTATTATTATTTTAAAATTTAAAAAAGTTGAATTATTTATTATATTTTATGTTAGAATTTGAAAAAGTTGTAATAATAAGTTAAGATAAGTTGAGATGATCTCAACTTCCAAACGAAGCCTAAATATCACAAATTCTAGTTTTGCGGGCGGAGAACGTGTTGCTTGGATCGCGTTGGATGAGGGGAATCCTTTAATATTTTTTTGTGGTGAATATGTGTATGTGTTTGTATATGTGTATTTAATTTAAATAGACCCATGCCTACGTGTTCCTTGTTTCCAGGAGCAAGTATGGGAAGAATTGATAAGAATATCTGGTTCCAAGGAAACGTTACTGAGGACATTAAAAAGTATAGTCACATGTTTAATGTAATCAGAAAGAAGCAAAAGCAGAAAAAGGAAGATGTTGGGTAACTTAAACTAATGTTTTGTATCTAATCTCCCTCACGGGGATCAATGACTACTTTCTTGTTCGAACTTTTTCTCCATTTTAAAGCTCTATTAAATTGGGGATTAAGTCGTGTCTCATAAGTAAGCTAAACAATATTTATTTACCATTTTTATCTACATTACAATACGTACTAACGGATCAATCATTGATACGATGAAAATAATAAAATTTAAAATTTAAATTTAAAAAAAAAATTAATAAAATAGATCTTGTACATAAATTTGTAAATACATATAATATTACTCATATTTATTATTTGATATTGTTGAAAATATTTATACATATAATAATAAATATTATAAATCTCATTTAATGTGTCTATTTCTCTCTTGCTTAAAACTTTCAAATTCGAACAAAAACAAGAAAGATCCTTTTCCTATCACAGATAATGCGGTGCGTGTTGTAGTACATGCCCCAGTGGACCGAGTGAAACAAAAGAAGGATAGTGATAGACTTCCTGCCTTCCTATCATTATTTTACTATAGAATAGTGTGTTTGAAATTTTTATTTTATTATTATTATTTTTAAGTATTTTTATAACACTTTTAATCATTGAAAAAAATTTAAAAAATATACAACTTTATTAATAATCACTTTCTTAATTATTAAATAAAAAAATAAAATAAAATAAAATAAATAATAAATGAGTGATAGGAGAGTGGTAAGTTTATCATTATCTATAAAACAAACACCTCTAGAGATGAAAAAAGAAAAATGCAACAAATGCGTGTAGAAGCAGAGGATCGACTGATGGATCCATCAATCCAATTGATTGAACCATAAAATGAGTGATTAATTATGCAAAATGAACAGTAACCCAGAGATTAAAATGTCCATCGATTCCAAAATCAAAGAAATTCAAAAGATGATCACCCACATTACATTAAGAAAGAGAAGGAAAAATCCCAACAATTGTTTTTAAGGTTACAGCAACAAAATAGCCCCAGCAGACGTATGATGTATATGGTTCAATATTCCTCTACTTCTTGGGAGCAAACCTAGACTTGATTTTCTCAACCTCCTTCGTACCCACTTGGAATGCCTTAGTCAAGACATTGTCGGGCACCGCCGGTGTCGCGGCAAACAAGGTGGCAGCAATGGACTGTGTGCCTGGCAACTGGCTGTTAAACGCAGCTAGCACAGCTGCAGGCACCTTACCATTGTTCTTCTGAAAATGTACCAACCCCTTTGGGAACACAAATATCTCACCCTTCTTGATGGACTTAGATATGAGCACATTTGCTGTGGTTATGAACCCCACGTCCAATTCACCATCGAGCACAAACACTATCTCAGTGGCACGCGGGTGAGTGTGAGGCGGGTTAAGGCCGCCGGGGGCATAATCAATGCGGGAGAGCGAGACACCGAGGGTGTTAAGGCCTGGAATTTTTTGAACATTGGCTGCAGTGACCAGAGAACCAAAAGTGTTGTTGGTGAGGCCTGGCTTGGCTAAACCCTCAAAGAAGAAGTCTGCGGCAGATATGTTTGCCACGTCTTTGCAGGTGAACCCATTGACTTTCAGACCTGTTCATGATCATAACTCATTCATTAATTCAAACTTTCCACCAATATTTGTAGGTTTACCTTACTCAGAAATCATAAACAAGAAATTATATGATTGACACGATCAAAGTTTCTAAGTTCGCTATAATTAGCTCTGAATTTAATTGAAATAAAAAAAAAAAGAGAAAAATAAAACAAGAATAAGAATCTTGATCTACTGTATATCGATTAAAGCGCAAGCAGACCGGTATAAGAGGAAATAGGAAGAGGTCATAAGAGGGATGGGTTTACTATCCTAGTATATATCGATAGCAGTACTTCAAAGGGAGGAAGAAAAGTTAAGGTATTAGGATAGGGATACCAGAAGCGAGATCGGCAACACAAACATCTTGAAGCAAGTCAGGATCTGCGGCAGCAGCGCCGAAGAATATAGCAAAAGTCGTAACAACCAGCGCGACAATGGCCACCATGATTGCCGAGATTATTGTAAATGGTAAAGAAGATAAAGAAAAGACGAGCAATCAAATGGGCGAAAAGGTGTGGGAAAATATGGTAGATGGGAAGGAAAATGGGTTTTGAATAACTTTTTGGACGCGTGAGAATGAGATTGGTGGATAGGGTATTAATAATGTGAGTGTGAGAGGCTGCGCTTTTGGACGCTGTGATGAGCTGATCTTTTATCAATAATAATGAATTAAGGTGATAAAATGAATTCTGTATTATTTATTTAAGATGAATATAAATATATTTAAATATTAAAATATATTTATAAAAAATTAAAAAAAATTAAGAATCTCGCATATAAAAAAATGTTCGAGTTTAAAAATATTATAAATTTTATATATAAAAAAATTTTGAGTTCAAACGAATTAATGATTTAAAAATTTAATATTTAGATGTCAGCATAAATCTAAATCTAAACCGAAGCATCAAACGCAACCTCAGGGCTCAGAGAGAGAGAGAGAGAGATATAGGAGAGAGACAGACAGACAGAGATGCTTTGAAGGTAATAATGTTGAATGAGAAATGCGGGGAATGCAAAGCACGAAACATGCCTCCCTCCGTAGTCCGTGACTCCGTAGACCAAAAGCAAAGTCATCGCAAGGCAAAAGGCCCAGATTATGCCTCTATTTTGGTCCCATCTTGGGTCTCTGGCTTTTTTAATGACAATGGGAAACAAAAAAATTCTTTTCTTTTTAATATAAGAAAACAACCCAATTTGAAGGGGTGTAAATTTAAACCGAAAAATCGGTCCGGACCGGACCAAACCGGTTTGGTCCGGTCTTAAACCGGTCCGGTCCGGAATCGGTTCCTATTTATGAAAACCGGCCGGTTCCGGTCCGGTTCCGGTTCCATAGTTTTTGGGACCGGACCGGACCGAACCGGACCGGTTGAAAAATAAATATATAAAAATTAATTTATATATTATACAAAATATTTATATATATAATATATAATTATATGTTAAATTTTTATATATAATATATATAATTATATATGATATATGAAAAAATTTTATATTATAATTTATAAATAATAACATAAAATGTTAATCTTAAATATGAACATTTGTAATTTATTTGATCATATGTTATTAATATAATTATATATAAGATAATGTTGTTATAATTTATAAAATAAAAGTTTAATCTTAAAGATAAAAATTTAATTGATCATATGCTTTAAGCATAATATATATATTAAATTTTTAATAACATTTTATAATAAGAATTAACACTTTATTATATGTTTTTTACATTTAAAAAAAACCGAAAAATAGGACCGGACCGGACCGAAAACCGGTAAAACCGGAAGTACCGGTTTAGGAGGGTAATCGGGGCGTAATCGGTTTTGAAAAATACAAAACCGGTACATACCGGTTCGGTCCTAGATTTTGTCCAAAATCGGACCGG
This sequence comes from Juglans regia, assembly GCF_001411555.2. Classification (NCBI taxonomy): domain Eukaryota; kingdom Viridiplantae; phylum Streptophyta; class Magnoliopsida; order Fagales; family Juglandaceae; genus Juglans; species Juglans regia. Next base: position 19,250,622 of record NC_049905.1, on the reverse strand, counting down.
ACCGGACCGGTTACACCCCTAATCTGAATACAAAAATTCTTTTCTTTAATTATTATTTATTATCTTATATTCTATATTTTATAAAAAATATCTTCATATTTTATAAAAAAATAAAAATAAAAATAAATTTTCATTTAGAATGTATGATGTAAATAATTGTTGATTTATAACGAAATTCATCTGAATAATTCTATTTTTCTAATGATATTAAAATAAATAATGAGATGATTTTAAATATTTTATAAATAATAATAAAAAATAAAAAATAAAAATAAAATAATATGAGAAAGGGTGGATCTTTACTAACTACCCTGCTGCCACTGTGTCTCTCCGATATTGACGCCAATTATATTTGCAGCTGCAAATTTGTCTTTTTGATTTTTTTTCCCGAGTGAACTAAGTTCCTTGTAGCCAAATTCGTTGGAGTTCTCTTGCCACTCAAACAACAATTCCGGGCGGTGTCCACTTGCAAACCACGGCATCAGGTCTTTTTGCTCAGCTCCTGTCTCCTTCCATCACCTTGATTCATTAGGATTCAAGTTCCTCTAATCTTAAGATCTCAATTACCCCAATGATCAGGAAGGACTGCAGGGATGGAAGAGGAGCTAGGGGTTGTGGTTGTTTTCTGAGAGTGAGTTTAATCTGAAATGGAAGTTTCTATCAAACCAAACAGGCCGTTCTTTCTCAACGATTGGGTTGCTTGAAACTGGATAAGAGGACCACGTTGAAAGCAAACTGAAAATCATCACAACCACCACCCCGAATTTGCTCAACTCAGCCATTTCTCCTAACCTTTTTCCTCGCCGCACTGAGATCAGGGCAAAATCATCTCAAGCGAGATCTGGCTCTCTCAGTTCGACCATGACTCTAACCTCGATCTTCAGAGACAGAAATCTAGGCCGCTGAAGAATTGACTTCCTGGAGCAAGAGGGATGGAGCCGGGGGTAAACAAAATGTTAGGGACGACGGAGGCCACGATTCCCCGTTTCCGGGGTGGCGGGTGCCAAGTAAAAGCTACTGCTGACTTGCTGTTAAGATAAAAAAACCCGTATAAAAAAATAAAAGAAAAAGACCAAAAAACCAGAATATAGACAAATAATAACCTACAATAAGATTATTAGTATTAGTTTGATCAAAATCATTTTCATAATTTGATAAAAGTATATATTTTTTATAAATTCAAAACTTCGTTATTCATAATTTCATATTGGATTAGTCATTGAATTTATCAAAATATAATATTATATTATTTTTTTAATAATAATATTTTTAATTTTTTTTTTCATATTTTATAATTACACTAACTATATGTATATTAATAATTTAATTTGATATTTAAATTATTATTTATCAACTAATTTTTTTTCTCAACCTAATTACCCAACAAACACATTTCACAAACTAATTTTCAAACCCAAATTAATAGTCTCCTGTATTTTGTAATAAAATAATATGATAGACTTATGAATAGTGAGTTTTTAAATATGAATGTGAAACTAAATTTCATGTTGCTCAAAGTTTGAGTTTTGAGTTTTACCAAATTCAATGCCGGCATCTTTACTCTCAATCCATTCAAATTTTAGATTTTTTTTCATTTTATCGAATATGTTGGCAGTGCTCTAAAACTAACTTACAGTCAGACTAAAAAATATTACACAAAAGTAATATCATAAATTGATATAATTTTATACGATCTGATCTATTTTATAATAAAAATAATTTTACAATTTGATAAACTACATTAAATCACATCAATTTATAAGATTATTTTTATCTAATCAGCTAACGTATTTCTCAATAAGTTATACATACCAATCAAAACAAACCATAAGGATAAAAATGTGATTGTCTAGTCATCGAACAAATTACTTTTCCCATCTCCGTTGAGGCTTTAACATTTGGAAGAGAGAAAGATATATCAACTGTAACACTGTTGCATCTTATGATTAAAACAAAAAAATACAAGAAAAATTATTATCCGACAACTCATTTAAAATTCTATACTAAATGATGAGTAATTTTATAAGATAAAATTTAATTTTAATGAAATAATATGTTTATAATTGTAAATTATAAAATAAGTTATAAAATAATAATAATAATAATATTAGATACAATCTTAAGTGTACAAGCATCACGCACCCTATTTGAAAAAAGTGAGGTCCATCATTAAAAAATTTATTTTCAATATGATACGTTGCAATTACACGAAAATAAACATGCGTTTATAAGAATACAGTAGATAGATGTAATTTAATAATTTACTAATGCCAAGAAAATTTCAGCATTAGAATAAACATAAGGATGCTGAATTGAATTATGCAAGAAGGTTCTCTTTCTCCAATACACGCGCAAATAAACAAGCAAGTACAACTAAAGGAAGATGGGTTTTCTCTAATCCTCAGTAAGAAGCTGATCTTAAAAACTAACATGTGGTTTGATATTATATGTCAGATATACTTTACAATAAAAAAATTTTTAAAACCTTATGTATTGAATCAAACCACGTGTATTTATACAATATAGTTTTATAATTTTATTTGCAGCTCTAATATACAAAACAACACACTCCCCTAATCATAAAGTAGCCTATTTTATTAAAAGGGGAGATTGAAATTATGGGATAAGGATCCTTACTCCATTTTACTTGAAATGGATATAGAGTATCTACTTAGAGACCTTAATCATCAATAACATCAAAACAAACTTCTCTTTATGGTGGTGACAAACTCTTGTCAGAGCACTTTATACTACAATTTTCCTTGGAAGAGAGATTAGGGCACACTTCTCAATCCCAAGGATAAGATACACCCTCCATAGCAAAATAGTTGATCCAGTATAAGCTAGGATCTCCATGACACAGAAATGCATCCAATATGAGCAGCAAAGCCACCTTTTTCACAATAATAGAACCAATGGTTTGGATTTCTTTTCTCCTTGCAAATCATACAATAATATTCTCCCGAATCATCTTCGACGGTATATGTGAGTTTGAGAAGATGTGTGTCATACCTAGCTTCAAGCGGAAGACTTGCACATTCAAAACCCAAGACGAAATCGCGCTCGGTACATACAAATACAGGTTCGAAGAATGCACCATAACAGTTGCTTGAGCTATCACAAGCTTTGCATTTTTCCATCGAACTTATAGCAAGGAAGAGGGAATGCTGATGACCTTCATGTTTAAAGGTTTCCGGGAGTGAAATACATTGAATGTCCAAGTTGTAGTAACACTCATCACATTTGTAGCTAAAGCCTCTGTGAGGATGCTTACAAGCACTGCAATAGAACATGCAATCACCCCTTGAGTTGAGAGTGAGAGGGTGTCGATGAAGCAAGTGTCGCTTCTTTTTGGGTAGTTTAGCACAACTTTCATGAAGGAAGAATTTGCATTGCTCACATTTGTAAAAAGAGTCCAAGATTAGTTGCCCACACCCTTCACAAAACTTATCATCCTCTATTTCTTTATCACCAAGACATAAATTATGTTGATGACTGAAGTGTTTGATCTCCCCAACTACTCCACCCTCTTCTAGGCTTATCTCCTCAAACTGTGCATCAAGAGTTACACTTATGTCCACATACCCATCCATAAGCAATTTATCATAAGTGCAGGGCAAGTGGGCAACATAATCACATTCTTGGCAATAATAACCTGCATACTTTGTGTCCATCTTTTTGTAGCAGAGTTTACAAAATACATTGTGTAGCTGCTCCTTGGCTTGATGCAGAGAATAGGTACGGGTGAGGGAGTGATCATGTGCTACAGTTTTGATGGTTTGTGGAAAGTGAGCACATTTGGTGTGAATCAAGAGTTGACAAATGCTACATAGGCTAGCAATGTCCTTGCGTTCCTCACCACAGGCTTCACAAGTAAACTGGATCTGCTTCAAGATGGGATGGAACACATGTTGATGATCATCGTTGGCATTGTTTCTCCAGTTGTGTTAGCACAACAGAATATTTGCCTCCATTACACAGAGCTACACAGCACGCACCTGCTGTCAGACCACCACAACCGAAATCACAACAAACTTCTCAACAGAATGGCAAGGCCGTGCCTCTATAGCATCTTCTAGAATATTCTTGTAAATTTGTTTTGGTATTCTGAGCCTTCTATAAATACTGATGTACTGTATGAAGGATAAGCACTTACGGAAATATCATTCAGAAATGTTTACGCCCATTGAGGCATTTCAACAAATGCTTTGTCTTCATCTGGGTTTTACATTTCTCTTCATGGTATCATAGAGCCAGCATAGGATTTTTTTTTTCCCTCATGGCCCCCACTCCATCACCGAATCCTTCCCTCACCAATGCCGCTGCTCATCTAATAACAGTAAAGCTTTCCACCGACAATTTCCCTCTTTGGAAAGCTCAACTCCTTGCATTTCTCAAAAGCCACCAGCTCTATGGCTATATCGATGGCTCGGTCCCTTCTCCTCCTCCCTTCCTCGATGATAAACCCAACCCAGCCCACAGCTCCTGGCTTCTACAAGATCAAATGGTCATTTCGGCACTCTATTCCTCTCTTACCGACAACATTCTTTCCCAAGTTGTTGATTGTGCCACCTCCCATGAAATCTGGACCACTCTCACCAATCTGTATTCGGCGCAGTCCACTGCCCATTTGATGCAAACTCGTTACCAACTAGCTACACTCAAGAAAGGTTCAGACACCATCTCCGCATACTTTCACAAAGCTAAAGCTCTAGCCTCCTCCCTCTCCTCTGCCGGTCATCCACTTTCTTCCCATGAGTTTATCATCTATCTATTGACTGGTTTAGAAGCCGACTATGAATCTGTCGTGTCTTCCATCACCACAAGACCCGAACCTCTCTCCATTTCTCAGGTTTTTAGCTACCTTTTAAATCATGAATCAAGACTTGCTCATCAGACCCAAACGACACTCTCTGTTGCGTCCTTCTCCGCTAATTCCACCAATCTTCGTCCATCTTCCAGTCCGTCTACTCGAGGTCGTGGCCGCGGGTATCGCCGTGGTCGTGGAGGAGCCCGAACTACCAATACTGGGTCTCCTAACTTTTTCTCTTCTCAGAATCAACACAAACCGACTTGTCAAATCTGTACCAGAGTCGGTCACTCAGCCTTCCAGTGTTTTCATCGCTTCACTCACAACTATCAACCGTCTCCACCTCCATCCCTCACAGCCAATTACACTTCCGTTCCTTCCTCTTCGTCAAATCAGTGGTTTCCAGACTCTGCTGCTACAAATCACTTTACGGTTGATTTTTCCAACTTGAATCTGGAGTCCACACCATACAATGGACCTGATCAAGTGCATATTGGTGATGGGTCGTCCCTTCCCATTCAAAACACTGGAGCTGGCCTTCTTCCCACACCAAATGGCAAATTCCTTCTCCATAATTTAATTCACGTTCCTTCTATTTCCAAAAACTTATTATCTGTGCGTCAGTTTTGTGTTGATAATTATGTATTTTTTGAATTTAACTCTTCTGGTTTTCTTGTGAAGGATTTGCACACTCAGGAAGTACTTTTTCAGGGCACTGTTAAGAATGGCTTATATGTTCTTCCACCAAGTGATGAGCTCATTTCTGGATCAACTGCTTCTACTCAACCTCAAGCCTTCATTGGTGAAAGGACTACTCCTCAAATTTGGCATTCACGTTTAGGACATCCATCTCCTCGAATTACTTCTTTGACTATTCGTCAACATAATCTCCCCATCACCTCTACACCTCTTTCTTCACTTTGTAATGCTTGTCTTCAAGCTAAATCTCACACTCTCCCCCATCCTCTCTCTCCCTCTCGGTCTACTCATGCTTTTCAACTTTTATTTTTAGATGTTTGGGGACCAGCGCCTGTGCTCTCCTCTAATGGTTTTAGGTTTTATTTTTTTATTGTTGATGATTTCACTAAATATATTTGGTACTTTCCCTTACGTACTAAATCTGAAGTCTCTACTATTTTTTTAGCTTTCATTAGATTTGTTCAAAATACATTCTCCAAAAATATCATTGCCGTTCAAACAGATTGGGGAGGAGAATTTCGTCCATTTTCTTCTCTTCTTCTCAAAATAGGCATTTCTCATCGCATTACTTGTCCCTATTCTCATGCTCAAAATGGAAGTATAGAAAGACGTCATCGTCACATAGTGGAAACTGGTCTATCTCTTCTTGCTCAGTCATCAGCTCCATCAAAATTTTGGGCTGAGGCATTTCAAACTGCCACTTTTTTAATAAATAGAATGCCCACTCCTATCTTAAGAAATATTTCTCCCTTTCAAGCTTTATTCAATAAAAAGCCTGATTATAACTTTTTACGGATTTTTGGATGTGCCTGTTGGCCCAACCTTCGTCCGTTTAATCATTATAAAATGGATATGCGTTCTCAACTTTGTGTTTTTATTGGATATAGCTTGAATCACAAAGGTTATAATTGCTTACATCTTCCTACTGGTCGTATCTACGTCTCTCGTGATGTTCGATTTAATGAAAATCACTTTCCTTTCTCTCCCACCAGATCCTCTATACAAGTTTCGGACTCATCTATCTCTCAAAAAAAATTTTCTTCTTCGGCTCAATCTCCTTCTCCCGAGCCCACTACATTTCCTCTACCCATTTCTATTCCTTCTCCTCCCAACATTCAGACACCGGCCCGTGTGAATTCGTCTACAGCCCAAGACCATCACTCTACACCGACCCATGTGATTCCCTCAACACCGATTCATGAGACCACACCGACACATGCATCTTCATCTCCAGCCCAACCCGATAACACTACACCGACCCAGCAACATAACCCAACTCAAGACCTACCCGAAACCAACCCACCCGGTTCTCCCTCAAAATCGCTATCTCCAGCGCCGCACAATCCCTCTCTCAATCCTTCTTCGTCCATCAACCCAGCACCCCTCAACCACCATCAGATGCTCACAAGATCAAAAACCCAACACTCTCGTCCACTCATTCACACAGATGGAACAATATCTTGGCCTCCTCCCAAACACTCCACCTCTCTCACCGAAACTGCCCCTATTCCGGAGGAACCTCCATCCTACACCATTGCTGCTCAATACCCGGTTTGGCGAGATGCCATGGCCGCGGAATTTGAGGCCCTTTTGAGAAATCATACATGGGATTTGGTTCCTCCTTCTCCGAAATTTAATGTTCTTGGTTCAAAATGGATTCTCAAAACCAAGAGACATGCCGATGGTACCCTAGAACGTCGAAAAGCTCGACTTGTTGCAAAAGGGTTTCATCAGCAAATTGGTTTTGATTATTCTGAGACTTTTAGTCCTGTTGTTAAGCCTGTTACAATCCGATTAATTCTTTCTCTTGCAGTGACTCGGAAATGGGCTCTTCATCAATTGGATGTGCAAAACGCGTTCTTACATGGTGATCTGGAAGAGGATGTCTTCATGCATCAACCAACTGGGTTTGTAAATCCTGACTATCCTCATTATGTGTGTAAACTCCGAAAATCAATATATGGTCTGAAACAAGCTCCTAGGGCTTGGTTTGCTAAACTAAGTTCACGATTATTAGAACTCGGTTTTCATGCATCTACATCTGATTCATCTCTGTTTATTCTCTCTACTGCCTCTGTTTCGATCTATGTTCTTGTTTATGTAGATGATATTATTGTTACTGCCTCTCACACATCTTTGATCAATGACTTCATTTCGGCTTTACGTCTCTATTTTCCAGTTAAAGACCTCGGCATTTTACACTACTTTCTAGGGATTCAGGTCTATAGAAATTCGTCTGGTTTATTCCTGTCTCAACACAAATATATTTCTGATCTCTTACATCGCACAAATATGCATCATTCTAAATCAGTCTCAACTCCAATGGCTTCCAACACAAAACTCACGGCAGTTGATGGCCCCTCTTTTGAGGATCCTCAACTTTACCGTAGTGTTGTTGGTAGCCTTCAATATCTTTCTTTTACTAGACCCGATATTTCTTTTGCTGTTAATAAAGTTTGTCAATATATGCATTATCCCCGTCTAGCTCACTGGCAAGCTGTCAAACGTATTCTTCGTTATCTTCGCCTCACCTCTTCCTTTGGTCTTTTCTTCTCTCCTATCTCTTCCTTTAAAATAACAGCCTTCTCCGATGCCGATTGGGCTGGTTGCCCAGATGATCGTAAATCAACAGGTGGTTTTTGTATTTATCTTGGTTCTCATTTAATCTCTTGGGGTTCAAAGAAACAACCCACGGTAGCTAGATCCTCAACTGAAGCTGAATATAAATCTGTTGCAAACACAACTTGTGAAATTCTCTGGTTACAATCCTTGTTGACAGAATTAGGAATTATTATTTCAGATATTCCTACTTTATTTTGTGATAATCTTGGTGCCACTTACTTAGCTGTTAATCCTGTAATGCATTCACGCATCAAACATGTTGCATTGGACTATCACTTTGTTCGTGATCGCGTGGCTGCCAAAGCGCTTGCTGTCAAGTTCCTTCAAAGTAAAGATCAAATTGCTGATATCCTCACAAAGCCGCTCTCCACAGCTCGCTTTTCACTTCTACGATCAAGCCTCACCATTCATGAGGTGCCGCTCGAATCGAGGGGGGATGTTAGCACAACAGAATATTTGCCTCCATTACACAGAGCTACACAGCACACACCTGCTGTCAGACCACCACAACCGAAATCACAACAAACTTCTCAACAGAATGGCAAGGCCGTGCCTCTATAGCATCTTCTAGAATATTCTTGTAAATTTGTTTTGGTATTCTGAGCCTTCTATAAATACTGATGTACTGTATGAAGGATAAGCACTTACGGAAATATCATTCAGAAATGTTTACGCCCATTGAGGCATTTCAACAAATGCTTTGTCTTCATCTGGGTTTTACATTTCTCTTCAAGTGGGAAGCACACTTGATGTCAAGGTCAAAACTGCAACTATTGCAATGGTAATAGAAGCATTTGTTGCATGTCTCAAGGCATGCATCACAGTATCTAAACATTATTGGTTCCTCCGATGGTTTTAGGAGAACAAGAGTGTGGTTTGGGTGCACAGGGTGTTGTATCTCCTGGGGCAATTCATAGCAAGATTTATGCAGGAAAAAATCACATACAGAGCATTTGTAGCAGATACCCAATACAGATTCCTCACATCCTGAACAAACAAGTTCCTTCTTTCCATCACCTTCCAATCTTTCAACAAAGACTAAGAGATGCTCGTGGCTAAAATGTTTGGTTTCCATCTTTCTCTCAAGATCTCTCTCTTTTTGCACATAAACACACCAAAAAGGTGATCAGGGTGCAGATCTGTAAAAAGATCACTTCTTGATTGCTATTAAAATATTCTAATAAAAATCTTCAAAAATATATCTATCATATGATGTTAATAAAAAATAATGAAAATATGATAATAAAAAACATGAAAGATTTTGCTAAAATATTGGGAGCCAACATTTTCATTTTTTGAAAAGAAGAAAAGGAAAAAGGAAAAGAAATTGCCAACAAATTGGCCTTCTTACCATTTTCAGTTTAATGGGAAAAACATTTTATAACTGGTCAGATATCATACACAAAAAAAAGAGAGGGTAAATTAAGACTAATCATTTGACATAATATGGAAGAAAGAGAGACAGAGTGTATGAACAATATTTTGGATAATATTAATTTTTTAATAAATATGTTTTGATTCTGGGCAATTGTTAGGATTAATATGAAGAAATTCATGAACTTAACTCATCTCATAAAATCTGTTCTACAAGAGAGAATTATTCATCCATTATAAACATGCCCAATACTTTGTCGAAATTATTCCTCAACATACTATCCGGCCAACCTATATTCTATATCTCTAATAATAATATTTTTATGATTATAAAAAAAAAATAGAATTTATTCCGATAAGAAAACTAATCTGCGAGCTTCACGAAACAGGTTGAATTACATGGCTTTGGTTTTCGTTTCAGAGAAATCCTTCAGAAAAGCAATTTGGTGTTTTTTCATACCCAGAAAGCAATAAAGAGAGAAAGAGATGCAACATAGTTTCAAAAAGATAGGCTGTACACAACTGATTTTCCCTGATCACTAAGAAGCAGCAAATTGAGAAAGACGAATAAGCAGGCAGTATTAGCATTAGACTAATTCATGCCCAAACAACGAAAATGAGATTTTAAGAAAACAAAGGAAGAATCGTAATCGTATACCTCTGTGATGGAGATGACTAGAAGCAAATTCACAACTGCTGGAATCTCGTTGTTCTATGATCAGAAATCTCTCTCTCTCTCTCGGTGTCTCTGTGCTCAACCACCTCTTTCTTCACAGTTTGTTCAATGCATATATAGATTGATTTGAAAGTCTTCCAAGTAAAAAGTCAATTAGTCGACCGACCCTTCTCCACGTCATTTTTTTATTTGAGAATATTTATATCAAATTTTGAGTGCTTCGGTGCAAAGACATACGATAAAATTAAATACATAAATTAATGTGATTTTATATAATAAATTATAATTATATTATAAAAATAATAATTTTATAATTTGATGTATCAAGTTAGCATATTGATTTACTTTTATAAAATTATTTTGTCTGTAAAACATTTATTTTGAAAATAACTATAATTCGACTGATAATTTGCATGGGCTTAATGTAATTGGAAAAGATTAATGATATACGTATAATCTTTTTTATAAGCTTTTATGTAATTATATTTTAAATTGAGATCATTTATGTAAAATGATGTTATTTTTATAAATTATTTTATAAAAATATTCTTTATTTAAAACATAACAAACTGTAAAAAGTTAATGAAAATAATTGTATTTGTATCATTTTTCAATTGCCAAAATTGAGAAGTTATATAATATATTGAAAAAATTATATTTTTAATTCGGTGTGTATAATATACTTATTAAAATATTTATATAATATAATTTGATTTGAAATATAAATTTTAAAATTTAAGTATTTTAAATTAAATTTTATTATTTAAATAATATAAATAATATGTTCTACGTATTAATTTAAAAATAGAAAAACTCTAAACTATAACAAGACACAAAAGTAATTTTGAGAGAGAGAAATAGAGTTTGATTTTTCTCGGTGGAGACTTGAGCGTTAGAATTTGAATTTTTAATAGCAATGGTTCGACGTGTGAAATAGTCTTCGTAAAAGACAAAAAAGTCTTTTCCAAAAAAGTCTTGATGTGGATAAGGTTTTTTATTTATTTTTTATTTTTTCCTTTACGTAAGATAAGGGTCGGTTGACTGAGTAGCTTGAAACGTATTTTTAACGGTTTAAATTTGGATTAAAAAATGATTTAAGATGAATTGAAATGGTTTTAAATAAATTGAATAAAATATTTTTAGAATATTATTTTTTAATATTATTATTATTTTAAGATTTGAAAAAATTAAATTATTTATTATATTTTATGTGAGAATTTAAAAAAATTATAATAATGAGTTGAGATTAATTTTCAATCCAAACTAGGGCTAAATGTTTTTGATATATTTAATAACTTTATAAATGGTGTTTTAACTTTTAAGCCCTTTAAGTCTGGTTTGTTTTTACAAAATTTTTTATCTCATTTTATTTTATCTAATTATTATAATTTTCTTAAATTTTTACACAAAATAAAATAAATAATTTAATAATTTTAAATATAAAAAAAATAATATTTAAAAAATACATTTTAATAATATTTTATTTAATTTTCAACTTTCATCTCAACTCATCTCATCTGTAAAACCAAATTAGGCCTAAATGATTGAAAACTTATTTATTTTTAAATATTTCAATTTGAAAGCCTTTTTTATTGAGAAATACTCATTAAAAATTTAAAATTATGTGAGGCTCAAGGCAACCATCATATATATATTTTTTTATAAGTAAATTGCATTAATTAAAACAGAGGTACAAAAGGAAGGGTTGGGATGCCTCGGGGTGTAAAATAAAATCGGTGAACTGGTAAATCAGACCGGACCGAACCGAACCGCTGGGTTTGGTTCGATACCAAGTTTGGTTCAGTCTGGTATTGATTTTATTTTTCTTAAAACCGGTCAAAATCAGTCCAGTTCCTATTTTTTTTAAAAAACTGGACCAGACCGAACCGAACCGGTGGGTTTGGTCCGATACCAAGTTTGGTTAAGTCCGGTACCAGTTTAATTTTCTTAAATCGGTCAAAATCAGTCTGGTTCCGATTTTTTTTTTAAACCGAACCAGACCGAACCGAACATGTGGGTTTGGTCCGATACCAAGTTTGGTTAAGTCCGATATCAGTTTTATTTTTCTTAAAACCGGTCAAAATCGGTCAGGTTTCCATTTTTCTTTTTTTAAAATCGGATCAGACCAAACCGAACTGGATCGGTTCATATACATATTATACATTTTTTTATATTGTATATATTTTTTATATATACTATATAATTATATATAAAATAATTTTGTATTATATGATAAATTATTAATTAATATAATATTAAATTTTAAAATCTTATATCACTATAGTCTATTGTATTAATAGTTATACTAATACTATATCACTATATATTATAATATACTATAATATATCACTATAGTTTATAATACAATTATAATATATATTATAATATACTACAATATATTATCACTATATTATTATATACTATAATATACTATTATATATATAATATAATATAATATATTATAACTGGAAAATTGGACCGATCTAGGCCGAAATCGGTAAAATTAGAAGTACCGGTTTAGGGAGATATACAGTGCGGAATCGGTTCTTGAAAATGCAAAATCGGTACATACCGATTTGATCTCAAATTTTATCCAAAACTGGATCAAGCCGGATCAGTTACACCCTTACCGGATGCCCTCAAAAAAATGCCCCATTACAATACTTACAACATTTAAAAATTAAAAATAGAAGGAAAAAAGGGGTAATGGATCAACTCTAAACGCAAGCAACTTTGCGCACCCATTGCGCACCCGTCAAGAGTGGGACCCACAAAATGAAAACTATTTCCTCTTGCCGCCCTTGGCGTCTGAAGCCTTGACTTCTTCAATACTCCACGATGTTCTTAGTACTGTTTTTCCTCTCCTTTAGCTGCTTCTGAACAATTTTTATTATTCCATAACATAAAATAGCTAGCAGTGTAGTTATGACAAGCTATGCAGATCGTAATCTTCAATATCACGAACCATTGACATATTGATTATAATGAAAATGAAATTCTCATAAGTTGAACCATTGACATACTACCAGTAACCACTCCCAAAAAATCCACTTTAAAGCTAAGACAAAAATGTAATATTAACTACCCTGTTGTAAACGGAAATATACTAAAACTGAAGCAGAGATCACAGGAAGGATTTGATGATTCTAAGCTACTTCTATAATGTATGGCCCAGTAGATTGGGATCCTCGATTCTTCAGTCATGCAGAGTTTTGGTGGATTGGGTTCTTGTTTTTTTGTGTTCATGCTTCAAGTTTTTCTCAACGTACATCTCATTTTTAGATATGGCTTTTTATATGTATTTGGTCTTTCGGACATTTTTCGATCTCTTCGTTGGTCTCCCTTTTTCACCTTTTTAATTGGAGCACCAAAAGCTGGGTTTTGAGCTCCAGACTCTAACTTATTGCTTGAGATAGATCTGTAACAATCTCTTTGAATATATCCATTGAAACGTCAGCTTTTTGTTTCTTCTTGTTCCTGTTCTTTGCCATCGCCGAGTTTGAGAGACAGACTCTCTCTCTCTCTCCCGCTCGCTCACTCGCTTTACATCGAGGTTTTGTGACATCTGATAATTGATAAATTAAAATTAAAATAATCATTTAGACAGTTTTATAGCATCTGACAAAAATATTAAAATAACATTTGGTACGCGGGTTGGCGCACCAACCCGCTTGTACCTAGCAGAATTGTAATGGATCAAGACTAGGCCTGCAACCTGAGCTAAAAACACTTGGTATGTGCTCGACCCGAACCAACCGTACTTGTTTAAGGCCCCAAACCGATCCAATCTGACCCGTCAAACCCGTATGATTGACTGATCTTAAAAAAAAAAAAATGAAAACACTGCCCTCTAATTTCTACTTCATCAGCAGAGGGACCTTTACCCAATTTGTCTTCATTGAGATCAAACGTCATGAAGATCCTTTTGCCATCAAAATACTACCCGTAGAAGAGGCTCCCAGCAACTCAATATTTTGGCTAGGCTCTTCCAAAGTGTTCCCATCTCTCATTAGCAGGTCAAAAAGTAAAAGCAGTAGCCACTTTTGTGATCTTGACCTCAATGAAGACGAACTGGATATTGATTTGGAGATTGTGCTTGAAGAGAACGACGAGGAGAAACAGAAGCAAAGCCCACTTCAAGACTGTCGGCTTAGTCGCACACTCACCCATCTCTCTCGATATTCCTTCGAAGAAAATTCTTAGAGAAAAAAATCTCAATCCCAAACCCAGATCCGAAAGATCCTTTCAGAGTCTACCTTCATTTTTTCTTGACGGTGAGAATCGTTAGCAGGATTTCTTCTCCGACTACGAAGTCTCAATCACTTTTTATTTTTCTCACCATCGTTAGTGGATTAGGTTCTTTTCGTGTGATGATGAAATGAATCCGTTTTGGGTTTTGACCCATAGCCACTTTCGACCGATAGATGATGAAATGAACCCGTTATGGGTTTTGACCCGTTGAACCCGACTTTAGTCAGGTGGGCCCATGTCAGCCTTTTCGATTTGAACGGGCCAAGTCTTTTTATGCACAAGCCTAATTAAGACCTCTAATGCTCGTAATTTTATAGTAGGATCATCTCCTATCTTTCTTAATTAAATAGATACTCGATTGGAATTGAGATTGAAATCATAAGTTGAGGATACGTGAGTTGAGATTAGATAAGATGATATGAGTTGAGATGAAAATTGAATAAAATATTATTAGACTAATATTTTTTTAATATTATTATTATTTTGAGATTTGAAAAAGTTAAATTGTGTATTATATTTTGTATGAAAATTTTAAAAAATTGTAATGATTAGATGAGATGAGTTGAGATCATGACAGATTGTAACTTTTTTTTATTGTAAAATAAATATAATAAGTCATATTAAGTCACATCAATTTATAATTTTTTTTTATAACTTTCGTTGAACACATAGCATTTCTCATTGAATATTGCTCTCACTTTTGCTCAAAGAACCCAATAGTCCTATTCGTTTTTACTCTCCTTCACACACACTGTCACAAAAATATTTCACAAAAATAAACTCAAAAATCAATATGGCTTCATATGATATATTTGGTTAATTTTACAATAAAAATAAATTTACAATTTAATGTACCACATCAAGCTACGTCAGTTTGTGAATTTATTTAATAAAGTCTCTTTGTGGCTATCTTTCATAAAACAAAAAATCTATGTACAGTTATTTTTGCATATTCCTTATGCACTCCACTAATATGATTGGCTGCGTCACTTTTTTTAATATAAAATAACTATTTTAGCCAATTACATTAATGAAGTGCACAAAAAATACGTAAAAGTGATTGTATGTAGCAAAACTCTTCAAAAAATATATAATATTAGAGGTATATATAGCATTAATATAAGCTCGGCTTGTGATCATATATAAATAAGCAAAAATAATTTTTATTAATTACTGATTTGTCACGAATCATATAAGATGTCCATAGTAATAATTATAGGAAGTTTAGTATATTTCCTTTTAAATTTAAGGAGGTCGTAATATAAATCCTGGCTGCTTTTTTTTTTTTTTTTTCACAAACCCACTTCTTTTCACCCAGGGTTTTAATATCACACTTTTTATTTTCTTAGGGCTAGTTTGTTCGTGAATATTTTATTAATAAAATTTTCCTCCAAATTAGATATTCTATTAAATAATTATGTCTCTTAAACCATTTGGAATACAGTATCCAGAAGTAATCCAAGACATTTGCTTTAAATAATATATTACCGTCAATAATTTAATCTTATATTACCAAAAAATATATGCTTTGAATACTTAAAGTAAAACCATACTATTCAAGATGCCATTTTCAATTGAGTTTTGTCACGCTTCTTAGCTGTGAGGGTGAGATTAAGGAGAAATCAAGAGAATCCCAATTGGAGGTTCGGTGCCTCCAGAGAAAAGAGAGAGAGAGAGAGAAATTGTAATTTGATAATTTTTCAATAGTCTTCAATTACATAGCTAGGCACCTATATACTCGATGCAGGAAATAATAAACGTAATAAACTCTAACATTGTTTCTAGAACCACTGTTGAGTAATCAAAAGAACTGATATATTGATCTATAGTAATGTGCCTGACATTATTATATTCTAATGAGCTATTAGAAAAGCACTAAACCCAACAATCTACTTCAGGCTCGAAATCAGCTCCTGTCTTACTTAAGCCTATGGTCTTCAAGCCCACTCGGACCAGCCCACGGTTCATAGCCAAAAAGGAACCTCGACCCATGTTTGCCCTAATCCCCTTCTCTTCACCTTTGTCAGTCCTTCTCTCTTCTGCTACTGCCGTGCCTCTTCCCTGGTAAGGGCCAACGGTGTGACAATACACACTCTTTTTAAAGCATTTTACCCATAAGGTGTGGGAAGGCTGTTTTAAAGGCATCATAACCTTTCCAGGTGGCATTATCTAGACTTTGTCCCTGCCATCATCTAGGCTATGTCTCTGTCATTGCCCTAGAAGTTCCACCCACGGTCAATTGCCCTTCTTCCTCATCCTCCTGCTCAGAATCTCCTCTACTTCGGGCTTTAAAACCCCTATGGTGTTGACTGGAGGGAGAGTAGGGAGCTCATGAGCGTTGCATCCGAGCTTGTCCTTCAATTGAGATATATGGAATACCGGGTGGATCTGGGCTGAAGAGGGTAGTTGTAGGCAGTAGGCCACAGTCCTAACCTTGTGCAGGATCTGAAAAGGTCCATAGAACCTTGGTGACAGCTTATGATTGCGGCTCCCACTAACTGATGATTGCCGGTAAGGTTGCAATCTCAAGTATACCCAACTCCCAACCTCAAAGCTTCTTTCTTTATGGTTCAGATCTGCATATCGTTTCATCATGTCTTGGGCTTGATGTAAGTTGTGTCAAATAAGTTGTACAATAGCATCTCTAGTTTTGAGTGTAGCATCCACAACCTCCACGATGGGAGTGCCTAGTGTAGAAGTCATAAACCGAGGGGGTGGGTAACTATAAAAGGCCTCAAACAGGGTGATCTTGGTTGTTGCATGCTGGGTGGTGTTGTACCACCTCTCAATCAGAGAAATCCAATTAGTCCAATCCTTAGGTTTGTCCCCACTAAAACACCTAAGGTAGTTTTCCATTATTCGCAGCCTTTGTCTAGTCGTCTGTATGAGGGTGGTAGGCTGTGCTAAAAGCCAGTTGGGCCCATTGGTTTTTGAATAATTTCCTACCAAGACCGATCCCTATTTGAGATGATGGAGGAGGGCATCTCGAATAGTTTGAAAATACTTTGGATGAAGAAGAGCTAGACCACTGTAGAGGCAGTGTATGTGTGTGTAAGAGGAGTGAAGTGACTGTACTTGGTTAGTCTGTCAAGACTTAACCACAATCTAAATACAATCAAATTCCTTGGATTTGGGCAGCCCTTCAATAAAATCCATAGTGATGTGAGACCATGGCCTGTTAGGTGTAGATAGTGGTTGTAAAAGGCCATTTGGTAGAGCCTAGTTAGCCTTGTTCCTTTAACAGGTATCACGATTTCGAATAAAATCCCCAACCTCTCTCTTCAACCCTGGCCAAAAGAAATCCTGCCTCACCCTATGCAGTGTCATATCATACCTAGAGTCCCCTAAGGGATTGCTATGTAGTAGTTGTAACAGCTTTTGTTTGAATTGGGGGTCATCAACCACATAAATTCTCTTCTTGTACAACAACATGCCCTCAAGCACATAAGGACAATTCAACTCTCCATTCTCCACCTTTTGAATTATTTCCTGCACCTTGTTGTTTGTTTTATACCCATCCTTAAGCTTTTCGGCCAGGTAATGGTGGTTAAAGAAATAGTAGTTAAGGCCGCCTCCCCTTCCTCAAATTGTCTAGAAAAGACATCTACTGCCCTATTATCTTTTCCCTTCTTATATTCGATTACAAAGTCACACCCCAACAGTTTAGCTACCCATTCTTGTTGTGTGGGAGTGCCCACCCTTTGACCCAAAAAATACCTTAAACTTTGTGATCTGTTTTTACTGTGAAGGGTCTACCAATGAGTAAGACCTCCATTTTTGCACTATTGAAACCAATGCAAATAACTCATTCTCATAGGCTGAAAGAAGTTGAGTCCTCCCCTTCACAACTTGGCTGTAGTAAGCAATAAGTCTCCCTTACTACATCAGTATAGCTCCTACTGCTATCCCAGAAGCATCACACTCAATAGTGAATTTCTGGTTAATATCTAATGGTATCCACACAATGGCTCAATCAAGACATTTTTAAGTTGCTAGAAAGCTTCTTGGGCTTCCTCATTCCACTTGATTATCCCTTCTGGAGGAGCTGAGTTAAAGCAGCAGCTATTCCACCATATCCTTTATGCAATGACTCTCAAAGAAAAGTATCCCATTCCACTTGATAAAGGGAGCATTTGTTAGCCCAAAGGGCATAACAATAAACTCGTAGTGCCCCTCATGGGTTTGAAATACGGTATTAGGAATGTCCTGAGGCTTTACTCTGATTTGGTGATATCTGGACCTTAAGTCCAGCTTAGAAAATACTCGGTTCCATGTAGTTCATCTAGTAGTTCTTCCACTATGGGAATGAGGTATATTTCTTTGAGAGTCACTGTATTTAGAGCTCGATAGTCTATCCTTGTCTCTAGTAATTCCTTCATTGTCTTCCCAATCTCATCCTTATGTAAATAAGGATATCTATAAGGCCTAATAGACACTGGTTTAGCATCAGACATCAATGTAATAGCATGATCATGGGTCCTGCAAAGGGGCATCCCCTTAGGCCCTTAAAAAATATCTATGTATTGCTTTATTAAACCCAAAATAGTTGGATCTATCTTTTTGCTGCTTATGTGCCTTGATGTTTCAATAAATTGCAGGTGAAAACCCTTTCATTCTAGCTTGTTAAATCTGTTGAGGACGTCCTCTTCAACCAGTCTAGCAAAAGTCAGTCCTTGCAACACAGCTGGATTACCCTGGTAACTAAACTTCACGGTAAGCTCCTTAAAGTTCCATATGAAAGACCTAAGGTTTTGCAGCCAATTAACCCCTAAAACCATGTTACACCCTACCAATACTAGCACATACACTTATGTTGTGATGCCGATCCCTGAACCAAGACTCTTAAGTCTTTTATTTTCTCTTCACTCTCCACCAATTGCTCATTAGCTACCCTTACTTTAATTATCTCTTGTGTATCAACTGAAATTTGGGTCCACTTTAAAATGGCAGGATCCAAGAAGCTATGGGTGCTTCTTGTATCCACTAACCCGTTTGGATAGTGAGATGAAATGAGATGAGTTGAGATGATTTGTGAATAGTAGTGAGATTCATCTCACCTCTATATCCAAACGAGCCTTAAAACATCGTTTTGATAGTCATATGAGATGTGATGAGATGATTTGTGAATGATAGTGAGATCTTTGAGTTAAGATGTAAAAATTTGTGATTTTGGATGTTGAAGTGAGATGATATGATTTTAACTTTTTATGAGAATTTGATAAAGTTGTGGGTTCCACAAATTATTAGAAAGTGTTTGTAATGATCGAGTAGTATTTGTAAATATATTTTCCATTAACTAATATCAATTTTTAAATTAAATACACATAAACATATTAAAATCACAAAATTAAAGATTTTATTTTTTTCAAAATTTATATTATTCAATAGTTCTCAATAATATCAAATTTTCTTATAAATACATCATTGTAATTTTCACTTATAGATTACAAAATTTCCTACGTTATTTTTTCTAATTTATTTGTTACCAAAATTCTAACTACTGAGTGGGTCCTACCTAAATTAAGAAATTCTAACTTCCAATTAAGGCGACGAAAAGTGATCAATTATTTCTTTCTTAGATTTGTTGTAATTCAAAAATTCCTATCAATTCTCTCTCTCTCTCTCTCTCTCTCTCTCTCTCTCTCTCCTGACTTCTCTCTTCTCTTATCAGCTTCTCTCCCTCCATCCCCTCAACCCTCCCTCTTGCCACCTCCTTCTCCATCGTAGCTCCTCCATCACGACCGTGTTTAGCCTTCTTGCATCCACATTGCCTTGCACCACCACCGACACCAACAAAAAAACCATTGTAAGTCTGTAGGCAAGCAAAGCAAACTAACGTGCCTGTTGCTACCCAACCATTGCAATTCACCTCATGTTACTAAGCCCTCTCCTACACCACCGAAACCGTCGCACTTGGCGTTACCCAACAACCCAGTCCCTTCCCATGGAAAGCCATAGCACCACCAAACCAGCAGCCATGCCTAGAAGCCAACAACCACCACTTCCCTCCATAAACCGCAACACTACTTATTGGGAGTTCACACCCAAGCCTCCACACACGGCCAGCAAGCCACCGTCTCCATCTATTACGGCTGCAGGGCGGCATTGTTGCTAAAGGGAATGGAGGACACTAAATTCGAAGAAAGGGGAAACATCAACAAACAAGGGTTCAGCTAGGGACCTCGTTCGTGTTTGCATCTCTAAAGTGGGGGAGGGGAATGAGGTTGAACAACACTTGTCGAAGGGAAAGGCTTTAGAAAAGCTTGGCACGAGGACGAAAGGCTTACCAGGAAAGAAGAAAGCTCGGACAGGGGTTTGTCGATCTTGTTAGTGCCTAGAGTCTTTATGTTTAATCAATGTACAATAGTCGAATAAGTTGAGATATGGGTGAGATGCTTGTAAAATGGTAGTTTGGATATTGAAACCGTTGAGCCATATGAAACAAGTGAGGTAGTCCAATCGGGCCCAAGCCTCCACAACTCACTCAACCCCATCACTCTGTTATTTTTGGAAGTTGATTCCCCATATTGATTATGCTGATTTTGCTTTTGTAGTTCCAATGTGAGAGCTGCTAGCTAGTGCACTACTCCATTGGACTGACGCTTGATAGCCATCATCTCAACCTCGAAGGATTTAAATTGTGGCTCAGTGGCCTGCTTGAAGGAGTTAAGCCCTCCGGTAGTTGGTTTAGGCGAGTTCCTTCTACCATGGTAGCACCAGAACCTCACAAAGATGACCTCTCTGGTACCAAACTTGTCACACTTCTCAGCTGTAAAGGTGGGATGAAAGAGAAATCAAGGAAATCCCAATTCGAGATTGGGTGCCTCCAAAGAAAAGAGAGGGAGAGAGAGAGAGAGAGAGAAATTGTAATTTGATAATTTTTCATAGTCTTCAATTACATAGCTAGGCACCTATATACATGATGCAAGAAATACCAAACATAACAAACTCTAACATTGTTTCTAGAGACTAGAATCACTGTTGAGTAATCAAAAGAACCGACATATTGATCTACAATAATGGGCTTAACATTATTATTATATTCTAATGGGCTATCAAGAAAGCCCCAAACCCAACAATCTACTTCAGGCTCGAAATCATCTCATGTCTTGCTTAAGCCTATGGTCTTCAAGCCCACTCGGCCCAATACTCCATCCTGGTGCATTCAACATGTACAACGCTCCCAACAATTCATTTTGCAGCATTTATTCATATCTAACATGGCAAGTAGACTCCTAAAATGAACAAAAGATTGAAATGTTTTTGAATGGGGTAGCATGATGAGCAAATGTTAAGATGCTATAATGAACTCTGATATTATGCATCATTCTTCATAGAAAAACAATGCACCCTGAACTCCAGCCATGCACAATCATGCACCAGTCTCCAAATATATCAATCATTCAATACCTCAAGTAATGTGTTAAAAGATTTTTACAATGAGCAGCAGTGCAGTGCATTCTTCAAATGATTGTTGACAACGGCAAATAAAAAAAAATGCCTTGTTGGAGAAGAAAAGATCAAAAGAATCAAAAGAAAACAAAAAATGGAACCCATTTCACCATTATACAACGCCATCTATACTATTGCAAACATATAATACATGATATCATGTGGAAAAACTCAAATAATTATAACTTAGTGAAAGCGTGATCCTCGGAAGTCAGTTAGGTTCCCAAAGGAGCTCTGTCATCTGGTCCGGCTAGGATGATCTGGCATTTTAAGCATGTGCAATCGATTACATAAGCCATAGCGAAAAGCGAGGAGAATTTACTAACTAGAAGTTTTAATCTGAGGTACAGCTTGAAAGAATTTAGAGAGAGAACATACATTACAGTCAAAAGCAAACCTCCGAGCCAGCAGAATAGCTGCATTCCTTTGTCTCTCCGATTCAAAGGCTATTACAAAGGAAAGTCCTTTCTTTGCTTGCCAAAACAATGCCTGAGCTGCAGCATTCCCAGCCCCTCTAACTCCGCATAGCTAAAGCATTAGAAAACAGTGTCAGGCAAGGTAAACCACACTCAGTCGAGGAGGGGCCAAGGCTGAAAGAAAAATACTTTACTTCCTAAACAAAAAATCCCAAGCCCGTTGAAGCTTCAGCCAAACAAAGGCTAGAATATATAATGGTCTACGATAAACATATCACAATAACAGAAAATTCGGTAAATTAGTAGCATGTGAGGGAAACAACTTGAGATAATAAGAACCACCAAAGACGCATGCAAGAGGTAATATAGAAAACAAATTATTATTTTGGAAAGTGAAGGAGAAAACAATCAAAATGAAGGATATTCCAGTTAGACTGGCTGGGAACCAAAGATGCACGTATATAACTCGGTTCATGAGAAATTCTTTAACCAACCATAATTAAAGCGTAGGTACACTAGAGAGAGAGTGAGAGAGACGCATTAAGAATATTATTTCCTTTCATTTTAAAACTTCAGCTCTAAAGGATAAAAGACACCTTGCTAGATGTAATTCTTCCAAATTTTGGAGGTTGTCAAGGATGGCTCGCTCAAATTAAGGAATGGAGCTAAAACTTTGTGTTGTTTAGAAATTGTCAATCCAAAATAGTCAGTTTGCTTTTGATTGGCTTTTTTTCCATTGTGTATTTCATCGGGAGCCTTGAGGAAGTGGAAGCTTTTTATCATATTTTACTACAGATATTTCAAAATGATCCAATATAGTTACCAGTAATAAATATATAAATATATATCTCTATATATTCACTGTGTTCTACTTTATTCTATCCCTCACATAACACTCCCCTTCTCATTTTCCCTTTTCCATGAGTAAATGCAATTTCTACATTGCAGAGGAATCATATTTAAAGAATAAGTGACAGGAGATAAATACCAAACCCTTCTTGGCCCTTTTCAAACCCAAAATAAATTTAAAATCAGCAATACCTGCATTGCAGAGGAATAGTATTCTTTAGCAATTGTTGTCTTTCCTTTACAGAGTTTTATCCTCATCTTTCCCACATGAAGCACATGAATGGATTCTGATGGGTAATTTGCACCATTCATTTGAGTAACAACTACCTGTAAAGTGTGAGAAACAACTGTAAAAAAATACCAGATGTCCAGGCAATAAATTAAAATCAGATATTCCCTAATATCCTCCAACAGTCAAAAAATAGACAAATAACGACTAGTGATTTGTCTGAAACTATAAAACCAACTAGATGACTGAAGTCAACAAAATCAAATCTTACTGCATTATGGGTTTACACCCTATTGTGTCTGATAGGGAGATGGGGCGGCGGGGGCCCATCACTCGGCCCATTCGCATATCCACCCGGCCTGTAGGGTACCCCGAGCCGGGCGGGCTGGTGTATCCCACTTGCCCCTTTTTACCTGCCCACCCGTATACCTTGTACATAAAAAAAGGCCCCTAATCTACTGATTACACAGCACTCTCATTTTTCTTTCCTCTTCATTTCTCTGCTCCTTTCTTCTCCTCCTCCT
This sequence comes from Juglans regia, assembly GCF_001411555.2. NCBI lineage: Eukaryota > Viridiplantae > Streptophyta > Magnoliopsida > Fagales > Juglandaceae > Juglans > Juglans regia. The sequence goes on along the minus strand of NC_049905.1, from coordinate 19,226,720 downwards.
ACTTCTCCTTTTTATTTCTTTCTTCCTCTCTGAAGATGAGACCCACAGCCATGCTCCATGGGTCTTTGATAATGAGATCTCTACTCAGTTGTAATATCTCTACCTGAACTTGAGCATTGTGAAGTTTGCTGTTTGGTTGGGCCACCTGTCTGCCCGTTGAACAGGTAGAGGTAGGGAGGGGTGTTGGGTGGATAAAGAGCAACACCGCCTAGGCATTGGTGGTGGTGGTGGTGGTGGTGGTGGGGGGGGGATGAGCGTGCTGCAGGTAGTAGCCCTAGTGTCTAATGGTTTAAATTATGTTCATGACTTCTTAACAAAGGTGAGAAATTGAGTGAGATATGTGAAGTCTTTCCTGGAGAGATTTGACAGGTTTAAGATGTTTGCAAAGGCCTTGGTCTTGGTGCTATGCTCCCTCCAAGGTCTAATGTTCGAATCCTCTTGGGTGCAAACAATCTCTATAGGCCATCAGACTGGGGGATTTTCCTCTTGAATTACCCAAGGAACACTTGCAGGAAACTCCTTGTTGAGGGTCTATGCACCCCCGGGATTAGTCAGGATGCTGTTCTTGGATACCCAGGGCCAATAAAAAAAAAAAAAAAATTGCGAAGGGAAAATAGATTTAGAGTAAGAAGTTGGTGTCTTGATGTTCCTGGTAGATGGAACTCGATAAACTTGATGTTGAGCACAGATGAAAAATCTCAAAGAACCTTGAACCAATGGGGATGAAGATATGCAATATGTTTATCATTTTCGTTATGAAGATAGGAATGGGAGAAGACTTTTAGGGCCTACCAAGTATAATGATTACCAAAGAGAAATTATTTGTACAAGCCCCAAATAGATAAGCCTCATACAAGCCCTTGTAAAAAAAGTAGACCCCACCTAAAAAGTGTAAAAAAAAACTATTATTTATTAGTGAGACCCCCCCTTTTTACAAATAGCTTGTGTGGGGCTTGTCTATTTGAGACTTGTACCTAGCATTACTCTTACCAAAATGTCTAGGTATATGTAAAGTTTTTGAAAGTTTTTATGTTGTCACAGAGGACCTTTCTGGTTCATTGTATGTCACTTTAAATTTATATTTCTAACAACTTTACGTCATTAGAAGTAATTTGAATGAGATGTATGATAATATTGATCATATCTTGCCCGTAATGGCCATGACTTAGAAAAGCATGAGAAGTATTGGAGAGATAGGTATAGGATTAATCTGATGTAATATGTTGCTATTGTTCTTAAGCCACAATTCAAGATGAAGGTGCGTGTTTTGTTAAAGATGAAACCTTTTAAATGATTCATATGACCAATATAGTAAATTTTATGGAGTTTGAATCATTCGTATGACCAATATAGTAAATTTTATAAAGGTACCATTGGGGCTTCTTAATGAAGAATATGTGGCCTCGGCCACTAGGAAATTTACCTTGATGATCCAACATCTTAAAGGGGAAAATGATTTGGAGTGAAAATCAGAGATAGCTAATTTTTGGACGGATGTGAAGCATCAGTAGTATGGTTTGGCATTTAAGTTGACAGAAGATGAATTCAATCAAATATCCTATCCTTGGAGAGATACCACACGATGTGTTGACCATCCCGATTTCCTATGCTCACCCCAAGTTTGCCTTTAGCATTAGGGGTCATGTATTAGATCCCTTTAGAAGTTCACGCCTCTAAATGCTGTTAGGGCTTTGATTGGTATACAAAATTAGATATGGAGTAAGCAAATTAAATTTCAGGATTTAATGGAATTTGTGGAAAGCCATGATAGGCCAGCCAAATAAATGTTTACAATTTAGTTCAAACTTATTTGTATTTATCTGTTATTATTGAATTAACTAAAGGTCAATTTTTTTAAGTAACTAAAGGTCATTTTATCGTAGAGATGCCTCCGGAAAAACCACTAATGTTACATCTCGAGTGAAAGTTGGTTTGTTTTCACTTTCTTTCATTTCATACATGCTTTACTTTCGCAACCTATGATTAATTTGTGCACTTGTCTCTGCTTCCAATGCTGCTGCTGTTGGAATCAATTGGAATGCACTTTCAATGTTGGGATATGATTTATTTGGTTGGTGATGTATTTGGACAATGTTGTAAACTTGTAATGTTGGTTTTTTTTCCTTGTTTTGGATAACTTGAGTGGGTTGGTTGTGACCTTATGGCTATGAATACTTATTTTTTATGTTCAAAGCTTTAAAGGTTGGAAGATTGAAAGCTTTGAAGTTGGATTTTGAAGAAATGTCAATTGTTTTCTCTTTATATTGGTTTTCTTTTAATTTTTCCCCTTGTTTGTTGTGTCTTGTGCTTTGTGGAATTGGTATGTTTTTCTTGAACTGCTTGAGATAACTTTGTCCATTTCAAATTCATTACTAGGATTGTGAGTGCCTAATTTTTTTTTATAGGTAGTGTGAGTACCTAAGTGAAAACTCATACACTTATCATCTGATTGAAGTCCTCCATTCTGAAAATATAGAAGTCTAGATATACCCAAGTTTTCACCAGTTATAAAGATCCCATTTCATTCCAAACCTGCACTTCTCCAAATGTCCCATAAATAAAGGTAGTGCTTGCGAGTATTGGAGCTGGGTGACAAATACCTTTCACAGATAGAGATATATGGGTAAAGGTAAAGAGATATATGGGTAAAGGTAAATTTATGGAATGATGATCAGTAGGGCATATAATTGAGAGAAAGTATTAAGACGAGGGTGATATGTTTAATTGCCATCCCCAAGGCAACTTTCTTGTCCATTCTCTAGTCATAAGATGAGGGAACATTCTCCAAAGAGTCGGAAAACAAAGCAATAAAGCTCCATCCTCTTCTTTGCAGCTTAAATAACTAACTCATACCTATTCCAAATTCATTTCAAATGGTTTGACTAGAAAACCGTTAAGTCATAACTTTTTAAGAGCATCCAGCAAAGACAAAATATAAAGATGCATAATTCATCATCACAACTTATATACCATAGAGATTGTCAGAACCTGGTCAAATATGACCTTTTTTTTTTCAGAAACACCAAAATAGTTTAACATTCTTTGCCCTGAGGAAAGCCTCCAATAAGCTTTACAGAACTGGTATTTTCTCAGGTTTGACAAAGAATATATATTTTTTTTGATCGGTAAGGTTTGACAAAGAATATATTAATCTCCGTCTAATACATCATGGGCCTTGATCTAGACAGGATTAAGTGATGCTCCTGTATATGTCCCATATACTTGGGCTCTTGCCTATTCTTATGATCAATAAAATTTTGTTTTCAGATAAAAAAAAAAAGAAAAAGAATTGAGAGATCATGATTAAATCAATGGGTGGTCAGCCTAGTCTAAGCTCCACACAAATAGCAGCGCACAAACTAGAAGTAGAATGGTGAACCTAGTATCATCATCAAGACGAGCAGAAAAATGATGCAGATCCCCCTTAAAACTAAACCCTTGCGGTTATAACAAGAATACTAAAAAGTTACCAGATATTGAAGCTGATATACATTTAGTTATGCACAGGAAAATAAACCTGAATAGAATTAGGACAACATACATTGAATTCAACATCATGTTTCCGTACAAGTGCCTCCACATAGCTTCCCAAACCAGCAGCTGCTCAAGAAAATCGATCAGCCTTTTTTCTTCTTTTTTTCATTTTAACATTATAGATAAACATACATTCATTGCAGATTATATGAGGACTACAAAGATGTCATATTAACAATATTGAATAAATGGTGCTAAATGGAAACCCTACAAAATCATATTTTGAACCCAGATAAACAATACGAATGAATACCGACTCTAATGGTAGCTCCTCCCCTCATGGAACATGGCAGATGATAACATCGTCAGTTAAAGACCCCCTAGGTGCATGTATAACTTACCAGTAAAAATAAAAAGCATCAGAGAAACAACACTTAAAGAGTAAGGATCAAAACTAGACCTGGATCAATAGGACCAGCAGTTGTCAATGTGATTTGCTGTCCTTCTGAAACAATGTCAGCTTGCAAGATCCTTCCAACATCAAAAGGCTCAGGAGCATAAACTGATTTGGTAGCTCCTGAGATAGGGAAAGTTGAATCAGAAATGACCAGTTGGCAGCAAACAATTCATAAAAAATTAACAAGTGGATATAAAAACTAGAAGTACATCAGGGTGGCCATTCAGAGATTTAAGTGGCAGCAAAAATGCCTATAAAAATGCATTAAGATACATGCATCAATTTAACAAACAGTCATACCATTTTTCATTTTCCATGCTCATTGGTTACTTATCTACGAAACAATTTGAAAAGGAAAATATTTACAACAAATGAACTCTGCAGCATAGACTTTGACACTTGCATTATTTTACACGTCACAATAGCCCTGCCTGGGCAGAAAAGAAATACCAGATGCAGTCCAGATGTGGAGTTTTCCACCACAGTTTAAAAGCACCTAAAGGATACATGGAAGAAATGCTGATTATATCATTTTGACATAACTTTCTAGGCTGCCTCCAGTTAATTTAAGCCCCGTTCCACCTCATCCAATATTTCAATAAGGGGCTTGCCTCTTTCTTCACTACCAAGCTTAAGCTACTATATTGAGAAGCAATGGGACAGCACAAGCAATTGAGAGAGCTCCACCTTTATGACATTCAAAAACTAGAACTTGAATGGATCAAATTTGAGGGTAAATGTACGTGGGCATAATAAAGTTAAAAGTGGGAAAGTGATATTTTTTTATAAGTGTGGGAAAGTGATATTTTGAATTCAATGGAACTGTACCCGAGCTTCATTGTTTAGTTTCCCTCTCTGTTGACGAATGAACTCTCCCTGTCTATGCTGGATGGTATTAATATCCTCTTTATATAGAGTCCTCTCAAGGAAATTAGCCTGTTAAGGAAAACTCCTTACTAGGCCTACTAACTCTATGAGTTCCTTCTCCAGGATTGGTGAACAGCAAATCTCATTAAGCTAAGCACTAACAAATTTACAGGACTGTAACTTATGTCAAGTCTAGATGAAGCACATGGAGAGAATAGACAAGGACCAAGAGAAGACTGAGCATGGCTAACCAAGACTTTTATGCAAAACCAAAATTAGGCTTCATCAAACTTTGTTCTGCCATATATATTCTGTGCTAATAAGATAGGCAATTTGAGAGATTGAACTACTAAATTAATCAAATCCTTCTTAATCTTTCACTTTGAGAGACATTTTTTTTAAAAAAAAAATAAAAAAGAAGGGGGAATTGAAGTTACAAAATTAATGCATTCAAAACACTGTCAATGGGATGTCATGACTGTTTGATATTTTGTACTTTATTTACATGTCAACTGCATGTGTCAGCTACATTGAAATACATTACAAAGCCTTCAATAGGGGTCTGTCAACCAGTCATCTCACTTCTCAACTACAGCCATGCTTGCTGTTGTATTAGATGCCAGCATGTGACTTTTCATTACCGTCACCCATCTATATGGTCTCGCTTTCATCTAGGAGAATTGTTAATATTCAAGTCTTCAACACAATGCATACCAGGCACACAAACAAAACCTTGTCAACCAAGATTCCTTTAATTTTGCCCGTACAAGGGAATAGCTAACACCAAGGTAATATGCTAGCATTTGCAGAATAACTTTCAGATTATATTAGTAAGTTCTTTCATGTAGTCTTTAGAGTTGTGTGAACATTTTTTTAAAGGAGTATGAGCCAAAGGGCCTTCCATGATAATATTTCAGTCCTCGACCGCTAGAGCACAGATGAGAATGCACAACTTATGAATAATATGTTCTACATTCTCTATTTCCCACAATCATTCCAATCATATACTCTTAATGACAATTCGAAGACACAGCCATAAACTTTTGCTGCAAAAAGAGAAAATGCCGCTAAGGAAAAAGCATAAATCTCTGGCATAAACTTGGAAGGTATTTAGGAATAACACAACAGAGCAATCATTGTGGTAATTTATTCTCAAATCACGGCACCAAAGTCCACAAAATGCAAAACACCAACTAATACTGCACATATACCAGATATAAGCTCCTTCTTTCCAAATTCTGCTGATACACGATACCACTGAATCGAGCATTTAAAAAGTTCTGGAGCATTATCAGAGCAAGGTTGAATCCTCAAGTATGAACCTAAAGCTTCATGCCCATCTAATTCAAATATCTGGGAACCGTTCTCCACAACCCTCTTGCTCCTTGCCAGCTGAAGAAGATATGGGGGAAACCTTAAAAGCATACCCAATAAATGGAGGAACTTGAAATTCCTTGCGAGGAAATTTCATTTATGCTACAGCAGCAAAGCCAACTACACACACCGCAAAGATAAACAAATCCATGGTAAAATCATGTACCAGCATACCCCAACTAAATATTTCTGTTTAGTTATGAAAATTCAGCTGAATAATTCAGTGAGTTCAGTAATAAGATAGAAGGGACTAAGACATAGTTAGATTCTGAAGGGGTATTTAATACTAGGTTTGGCCCATCTCTAATGAGTACACAAGTCACTTTTTTTCTCAATAAAGCCTTTAACACAAGAATTCTGTCATTCCTATTTCATGTATATGGTTCATGAGAAAGAGAGAAGGGGAGGAGGATGAAGGGGGGGGCAAGGAGAATATGATGTGTTTCGTCAGATCAGCTAATTCACGCCATATGTTCCTCATTTCCAATATAAATAAGGCAAGATAAGGAACAAACAAAATAATTGATGATGGACAGCAAGAACACTAAAATGACATCCAGGGCACGAGAAAAACAATCATGTCACCACAATCTTCCAATAGGACAAATTCCAGCTCCTATTAACAATTATTGCAACTCTTTGCCTAAAAAACATGTATACATTAATTGTTCAAGCTTTTAAGTTAAGAATCCACACCCTAGGACATCCATATGAACCAACCTCGATGAACTAACTTTAGAATCATATCATGACCTCCAAAGATTCATGCACTTGGCTCCCTTGGACCCCTACAGAACCTATGATGTACCATACCAATTTATTCACATTAAGCTAATGCAGGGAAAAAAATGTGGCACCTGTAAACTAAGCATATGTTAACATATATTAAGCCAAGAACACTTCAAACCTCATCAAATTTTACGAAACCTACAAAAATAGAGCAAAATATCTTTTGACAAGTAAAACTAGTGCAAAATAATAAACAAACCTCTTTCTGAAGCAGAAGAGAATGCTTAGACTTCTCTGCAAGCTGTGCTCTTAATGCTCGAAGCTCATGTTCCATATCCATAACCTAGAAATTAATGCTTTATTTACTCATCATTAAGAAAAGAACATACAGTAAATATTTTTTAGATCAAAAGAGATCATGTATGTACGGAATGTAAAAACAATAGCGATGATATTCTACTTCAGCACATGGCTGGAGGATACCGGGTTTTCCTAATAAAAAGGAGGATGAGCCATCTTTCAAGTACAAAGCTCAAAGAATACCTGGATACACTAGAAATAAAATAACTAAATAGAAAAAGAAAAAGATAACGAAAACGTGGAAACACTCGATGTCTGGACAATCTCATCTAGCAGCCAGCTTTACCATTTCTAAGTGATCTACTTCTAAAATTGAAGTGTGGCATCTATGAACAAGTCATAAGTTCCTAACTTGTAACTAGGTGTTCTCTTTTGTATACTTCTTGTGTTGGGCTATGACAATTTACTTGATTCAATAAACTTTATTTTACTTAAAAAAATCATAAGCACTCTCATCCCATGCAAACTCACCAACTTCCTTAATTTCTCTGTGTCATGTTGGTCATGATGCAACCATGGAAGAAAGGTCGAGTTGCTGTCTCTAGTGTAATTTAACCTATTACATTTTTCCAACCATGGTTCCAATTTTTTAGTGTGAAGCAAGCTTGAACAAGCTCGAACACACTTTGTTTTTTTTTTTTTTTTGAGCAGTAAGCAAGAGTTTTATTGATGCAAGCTCGAACACACTTCATAAGTTTTCTCTATCAATAACAAGAATAAAATAGCAATTCAGTTTGTAATGTTTTGAGCATTGAAGCAACTCACCATATCAATAGGCAAAAACTCTTTCTGAGTTTTGAAATTTTTTTTAAAAGGGAAACAAGAAATCCCCATAGCTAAAATCCAAATCAATAATCTCACAGCTATAGTACTTGAAGTTCCATCCACCCTAGATCCACCCTAGAGAGTCATTCCAACCTCAGAAACTTTCTTGTTTTTTATAAGTAATCAAGAGTTTTATGGATGAAAGCCATAGGCATAAACCGTGTACAGACGTATACCTCAGAGACTTGACCCATGATGGAAACTGTCAGATAATTATGTCCATTGTTAAAGGAGCATCCGGTGGTGTTCTAATTATGTTTGATAAAAGGGTGGTGGAAAGGTTGGAGGAATGTGTGGGTGATTTCACTGTGGCTTGCTCCTTTGTGTGTAGAAGACGGTTTCCAATGGGCCTTCGCAGGAGTCTACAGCCCTAATAGTGATTCGGAAAGAAGGTCATTATGGGAGGAATTGGCGGGTCTTCTTAGTTGGTGGGAGTTACCAAGTTGTATAGGGGTGACTTCAATGTATCTCATTTCCCAAGCGAAAGATCGTGTACGTCCCATATCATGCCAGCTATGAGGGAGTCTTCTGATTTCATTTCAAAACAGGCGGTTATGGAAATTCCATTAACAGGAGGTACGTATTCTTGGTCCAACAACTGTGAACTCCCATCTTGATCGAGGATTGATAGATTTTTGCGAACTCCAGAATGGGAGTTATATTTTCCAGATGTAACCCAAAGAAGATTACCTAGGGTATGCTCTGATCATTTTCCAAAAAGAAAAAAAAAAAAAAACAAAGGAAACAATGTAGAACTCCACATATGATCATGTTACAGCAAAAAAAAAACGAAAACTTCACAAAACTTCGACAGCACACATGTTCACACATGCACAAAGGAAATAAATCTTAGCAAATTTTTTATTACAAGATAAGCGTATAATTAAGACCAGAGATCCAGTGTACACCTTGCTTGGCTGATGCAGCATTATAATTCGTCTAGCCACTTGAACTTCCTTCATCAATTCTTCCAAATCCTAAAAGTCCCAAATAAAAAAGTATGTGTTCAAGAGAGAAAAGAGTAATCATACAGGCACGACCTCATATACAACTCTTTTAACAACTCTGTTTTAAATAAAGGGCAGTTATGTAAAATTTGAGATTCAAATAAAAAAAAAAACTTCATACTTTTGATGAAGTGGCACTATCATTTTGGTTGGTTCTTTAATGGGTGTAAAATAGTTGTATGAATATCATTATTTAAAAAAAATAGATAATAAAGTAGGTACGCCATATCAGTGATGCTCCAATCACTACGCTGCCAAGTTTCAAACACGAGGCACCACTAAAGAGAACATAAACCACGATGCAACTACCTAGGAATATCCACCCTCAAACCATTAAAGTCACCAATCCAGTAAGAATAGACTTACATTAAGCAATAAAGGACGAGCATGAACATATGAATGTATAGACGCAAAAAGATTAATAACAGACAAGCATGAATATTAGCTATGCAGAACAGGACAGATTCCAGTCTTTTCAAATTAACAAAGCCCAACTCAAATACTACATTAGGGCTGCAGCGGCAAAGCACTCTTGAAATTATATGAAGAACACATACCTGCTTTCCAGAAGCCCGAGACAAACGTTCTTGCTCCTGAAGAGCCTCTTCTACTCTCTGTACTGTTGCTCTGGCAGTTTCAATTTCAGCACGAGCAAAAGCTCTCTCCTCATCAACCAATTTTTTAGCATCTTCTGAAGCCTAAAACAAAAAACAAACACAATCAAAAACAGTGAGAGAGAGAGAGAGAGAGTTTCTAGAGCAGGTTCTGTGTGGTATCTTAAGGAACACACGACCAGAGCAAGCTGGGGAAAAGTTTTCAAATAAAAAAGGGTTTCCAGAGGTGCCATGAGGTAGGGCATAGCTTTCCACCCCCTCCTGTACTAAGTACTTGATTTTGAGGCAAGAAATGTGTGGAACATGAAGAAGGAAAATAACATAAATCGGGTAGAGAACTAAGCTTTCTCACCTATTTTTCAGATCTATAATGCAGTCTTGTCGTTAACTTTACATTAAAAATTGCAAAAGATTCATGTCTCACAAAATAATGTATTGGTAAACATTGCGAAACAAAGTAAACAGGAATGTTATGCGTTACTTTTGACCATGGGCAAATATCTTGAGCGCCTATAAAAGGAAATCTGGAGTAGATAAAGGGATGGATTGAGTAATAAAGAGGTGAAACATTTAAGGAACAAGATGATCTAGAGAGAGATATAGTGCGAGAGCATAGCAGTTGCAAGTTATTACATATTAGGATCTGCTACGAGAACACATTCTTGACAGAACTGTCGTATCAGGTACTGTAAGGTATTGCTTCCTATTAGCTAAGGTGACAACAAAGATATATTGGGACTTCTAGAATCAAACTTATTTAACTGGGTAAAGAAACAGCTTCCCATCTTTCCTTTGTCCAAACTTAAAACATCAAAAGCCTTACTAAATCTAAGATGATTGGAGAAATCACTACCTATCAAGTGGATGGCCCAGTCCCAATGATAGAACTTCCAAGGGGTATGATATTTGATAATAGCCACCAAAACATCATCTAAATCAGTTCAGCATATTTTTATAAAAATAGCATATTCTCAACCTATAAAAAAATAATTTTTTAATAGCTACACACAAGCATTAATGCAATGAATTTTTAATTCTTTTAGTCATTACGATGCATTGGAGTTGTATCAGTTCAAAACAGTTTTCTAATGAAAATCACGATGCTGTCAAAAGTTGTCTCACCCAACTTCAAAGAAGTTCATGTCACCTGCTTAAGAAAATTTGCTAGTTTCTTCACTTCTGCCTTTTCTTGTAGCAACTCCCCTTCTCTTTGAGTCAGCTGAACTGCTAAAGCTTCCACCTACACAAAGTGACAACAGTTTGGCAGCCATTATTTGCTTCACTTGGAAATAGAATTGGGCATAGAATTAATACTTAACCAAAAAGGAGTTAATACGAACAAAAATCCTAACCAACCAAAAGATCCATTATAGGGGAGAAATAAAAGCTGCAATTCAAGGAAAACCCCAGCTTTCTATTATATGGAAATATTATAAACAATATATACTCTACCACAAGTACATATAGCTGACACTAAGACAGAAATATGCTTATGGAACCGGGCCGAGAACAATTAGCAACTAGATTTCCAAAGCCAAGAGCATAAACAACAATTGAATTTCTCAAGCAAGAAGCAAAAGGTAAAACATTCTGCAGCTGCAGTTTCTAACATATTAGAACACAAAAGATTAAATAGGGCTGTCGTCAAGTGGTAGCAGTATGGAAGATGATTCTGTTGTGTATCATGTGGTGCATTTGGAGGGAAAGGAATGCGCGCTGTTTTGAAGACAAGGAACGTACAGTGGTGGAGCTGAAGAATTTCTTTCTAAATACCTTATTGCTTTGGTTTTCTTCTATTGTGTTAGTTGGGGAAAATATTCATGACTTCTTGTCTTTAGTTCATCGCTCTTAGAATGTATTTAGGTGTTATTTGGTATACTTCCTGTGTACATGGCTTAGGCCTTTTTCATTCTTATTAATATAATTTATCTTTTACGTATAAAAAAAAAAATATATTCTCCTCAAAAGAGCAAAAAACGGCCATACACATCTTATATAATAATGAATAATGAAAAAGGATAAAAAAAACATTATGGTTCATTTCATGATTGTACTGTTACATTTATAAAATTACTTTAATAAGGAACTCAAAACAAAATGATGAGCTGTCTTCTCGCATATGTCTTAATACTGCATTTTAATTTTAGTTATATTTCAAGTTCAGTAACCGACTAAAAGTGTTAGATTTAAGGAATAGGAATGCTGAAAGGGAAAACAATAACTCAAATAAAAGGAGCATATTATAGGAACTAACCATAGAGATAGCTTCCTCTACATCGTCCTTGTTTCTACCAGCCACACGCCCCTTTAGGGATTCCAGTGCATCTCTAAGCTTCTTCAGAAGAACGTGTTTCTCCAATGAAGCTGCCTCCCTCAGTCTATTCTGTAGTCCACAAATGACTAGCTTATAAGTTCTCTCCGTATCATCCATTCTTCTCAGAAAAAATTGCTTATTGTTCTTCCCAATTGGATACAAAAGCAACATAAGAAAGAAGCATTGTCACATGAAACAAACCAACAGCATTCCAAGCTGTCTAAACCCTCTACGATATAGGAAATACAATAGATTAATCTGTGCATCTTCTATTTTTCAAAAATTGAATTACTCAAAATTTATTCTTCTTTCAACTGAGTGTAGTAACTCTAATTGGCACATCTTAATAGAGTTGATTAAATTTTCCAAAACCTTAATAACAGAACCAAACTTTCCACGACCTTAGTTTTTTCAGTGACCTAAAGATCAGCCAAAAGAAGTAAAAAAGAAAAGAAAAACATACTGAGAAACTAAAAAAAAAAAACGAAATCCTAGGAAAATTGACAAGTCACGAATAAGCACAAACGGAACATTATTTCCTAACATAAAAGAGCATAAAAATTGTAAATAAAACTTAACCTCTTCAGACAACTTAGCAGCAGCAGCCAACCCCTTCTCAAATTTACTTGCCAGGTCACGAACCGAAAGGCGTTTCTGTTGTTCCAACAGTTGTGCAGTCTCACGGGCGACAACTTCCTTCATGGATAGTACTTTAGGGTCATCCTTCGACTCCACAATCTGATTGTTAGCTCCGATTTTGTAATTTGGAAAACGACTAGAATTAAACATCACATCCGCAGATACTGCCGGGACGGCATCTTTTTGCATGGTGTCACCAAAATCACGGCTCACCCTCGTCATAATGACAGACCAACTACTCTGTTAACCAGCAAAAGTAAGCTTCTAAGAAAAAATAAGTAAAGAACAAACTAACTGTAAAAAGACCTCTCAACCTCGCCAATGAGCTGAGCTCTAGCGAAAAATGGAAGCTCAACTTATTGTAATAAAAAATTGGACGTGGAGGGTGAGGTCAGTTCGAAAATGTTTTTATTCTTGAATTCTAAAATATATGATCTTCGAAAAAGATGAAACCTTTACATACACGGCTTAGTTGAGAAGTTCAATCATTTCCTGAAATTTTTTTTTTTGTCAAAAACACAACAAACCAGACAACTCACACCGATCACTGCTGATTCGAGCAATAGTATAAAAATCCATATAATATGCAAAGCCTGGAGAAATCAGACCGGATACACAGAACAAGCAAAGAACAAGAATATCAAATGCAATTGCCTATTACCCATTTCAGCTTCGGACTCAAAACAAGCGGTAAGACAAAGGAAATGAAAAACCCTAGTTCTTCGAATTCCCTTTTTTGGTTTTACTATATTTCAGAGAGAGGCAAACAAAAGTTAACAATGGCGACAAAAAGGGAGACTTGGACTCACAGATGATGAAAAATAAGTGGGAATACGTAAATAATGGAGAGCTTAGAATTGAAGATTCTTGGATGGATCAGATGCACGGCAGAGCCCTTCAACTCGATCATCCACTAGGCATGATGACGGAGAGAGAGAGAGAGAAAGACTGTAGGAAGAGAATATGCAAACAAAGAAAGGTAGAAAGAGAGGGGTGTTGGATTGTTGCTTTTTGAAAAAGCAAGGGAGAGAGAGAGAGAGAGAGGCCCTATAATCTATGAAGAAATCTTCGTATAAAAAATACATATGATAATGGTGACGCTTTTGTTTATGGTTAAGGGTATGGTTGAGATTGGGTGGTGAGGTGAGAGAGACAGAGTTGAATTGGGATTACCAGTGTGTTGTCACGACCCATGCGTACGCTTTAAACTTGAAACTTCTTGGCGGTCCCATGCATGTCTTCTTCCTCTGTCCTTTCTTCCTCATTTTTGCTTCTTTCTCCCGCTAAATTAATTAACAAACTTTCGCTATTCATATTTTCTTTAATTATTATTTTTTTATTAAATCGGATAACATTACTAAAATATTCATATCAACTTCACATTGCTTGAAAGCTTTATATGTAGTATTAAATAGAGTGAGTCTGGTTTTGACATTTCCAATATTTTATACCTCTGCGAATTATAATAAAATAGCTTGAGATAACATGTTTTTATTAGATTTTGAAAATAAAAATAAAAAATAAAAATGTCAAATAAAACTACTATAAAGTTAAAAAATTATCTAAATATAATTTTTTAAAATTATTTTTATTTCAAAATTTGTAAAAGTATTATTGATTCTTGTGTTTTATTTTTAAATTTAAAATAGTTGTATTGATCTTTGTAATGTTTGTTGCTTGCACAGTTTTCATGATTATATGTAATATTATTTTTTATTAGGAGAGTTGGGGTTGTGGGTTCTTAAAAGAATGGTTGGATAGAGAGATGCTTCCATCTCATCTCACCATCCAAACACCACAAAGATAAATATTTTCTTATTTTTAATTTTTAATTTTTTTATCTAATTATTACTTAATTATTATAATTTTTAAATAAATTAAAAAAATAAATTCGAATCTTTTAAATTCTAAAATAAAAATTATATTCTAATAATATTTTAATTTTATTATATTTTATTCAACTTTTTTTTCACTCTTTTCCCAAAACTCATAAAATATTTTAATTCAAACTATTTTTAACTCATCTCATCTCAATTCAAATATCTCAAACTATCTCAATTTAAAAAATCTTTTTCTAAGCGAGTTTGCGCATCAAATCGTATACCGATACTGACATATAAAGTATTCATTTAAAAAAATGATTGTGAATTAAAAATAAAAATAATTTTTGTAAAAATAATTTCATCAGTACGCGGTTCGGGCACGCGGTTTGGTGCGGTACGTACCTAGCAAGGCTTTTTTTATTTTTTTTTAAGCAAAGCCGTTTAGGAATTAACGAACCAGTTGGAAGAACGTTTGAAGTGGACATGAGAGAAAGGTAAGTAGAGTGGGAGGTGGTTTGAGGCACTTTTAAGTGGACCCGAGAGAGAGAAAGAACTGTGATCTGGACTTTCCAATTTTTGGTTTAGGGCTTGTTTGGATTCACAAGTCATCTCAGTTCATCTCAACTCATCTCAGCTCATCTCAACTCATCTCAGCTCACTACTATTCATTACTATTCAATAACTTTAACTCACAAATTTTACTACTATTCACAACTCATCTCATTACTATTCACAATCCATCTCAACTCATCTCAGCTCATCTCAAGTCATCTCAAATCATCTTCAAATCTAAACATCTCCTTAATCAGAATCAGTGTCTTGTTATTAACAAACGTTGTTTTCCCTTTAAAACCAGACTGAGCTGGTGCATTAAATCTGGTTTCTATTTTGTGGGTGAGTAGTCTTTTTTGTATAGGAATAAACTACTTTGCCTCTTAATTTGACTATTTGATATTTTTTATTTATTTAGTGATTAAGGAAGTGATTTTAAGTGTATTAAAATATTTTTTTAACTTTTTAAAATATTTAAATATATTAAAAAATGTAAAAATAAAAATAAAATAAAATAAAAACTCAAAAAACAACAAGCAGTCAACTTGAGCGGACTATTTTGAACGGTAAAGTAGTCCTACTCTTTTGTATATATTGATGATCCAATCCAAAATAACCATGATTTGGAATTGTTTCATGATCTTTTTCTAAGGAATAGGCAAAACATAATCAACTTAAATGTGGGACAACTACTCCAAATCTTTATAAGAGATTATATTTGTTATCTCACATTTACCATAAAATAAAGTAAAACAAGAAATTAATCACACGATATAAAAATTTACTTAACTCGATAATGTATCTACGTCTATAAAATTGCAGAAAATTTTATTATCTTAAGGAAGCAAAGTATACTATGGGGCAAAATTTAATGTTCATCACAATCATATTGTTCATAATAACCATATTTATATAATTGTATGGCTGAAACCCTAATATCATAATTATCATCGCCTTATTCGCTTGTGTGAGGTGTCGAGCGAGTCTTGAACGAACTCTCAATCTGAAGTTCACTTGAGTGATGTGTCGAGCAAGTGTCAAGCAAACTCTCTACTTAATTTTCGCTCAAGCAACATGTCACACTAAAGTTGAGCGAACTTTTTGTCTAGCGTTTCTCAAGTCATAAATTGGGTCAAAAGTTTTTTTTTCCTAAGTAGTTGCCCCCAGACCCCATGAGACTTGGGCATGTTCACTTCAGCTTGGGTCGATAAAACTTCGCCAAAAAATCGTAACGAATCATTGTCGGGTTTGAATCATCAAATTGAGCCACTACAAAAATAATCAGATTCCATAAACCCAACAAAAGCAACTATTCAATTAAATGATATTGTGATTACTAGTGGATACATAAAATTATCAGTTATGTTATACTTTAAATCCAAAATGAACAAATTACACCTCTCAATTATAGTTGGCTATTAGATAACACACTTCATGAAGGTTGATGATCAAAATTATCCTTGT
The DNA here is from genome assembly GCF_001411555.2 of Juglans regia. NCBI lineage: Eukaryota > Viridiplantae > Streptophyta > Magnoliopsida > Fagales > Juglandaceae > Juglans > Juglans regia. Next base: position 19,210,221 of record NC_049905.1, on the reverse strand, counting down.
AATTTTCGATTATCTAATTTTGGTCTGTCGCCGAAATTGTTAGTTTGGGCTGGATCCTACAATTTCACAAATCAAGAATATAAGATATTAAGTTTTGATGTAAGATGTCATATTTACTTTATAATAAGAAAAATTTTAGGCACCATAGTTTCATCCTATTGTATAAGATGTGATACATTTATCACTATTGAATAATCAATTATTAGATTTTTTTTATCATCCAAATATGATAAATGTATCACATTTTATATAATAAAATAAAAATAAAATAATGAGTGTGATGTATAATATTACTCAATTTTAAGAAGAATGTTCTTGGATCCGGTCTTCGTTATTTTCAATCCCTTCTAAAGAGAGAAAAAGAATTCATAAAAAGTTAAATGTATTAAACATATTGATTTTTTTTCAAGTAAATATTTCTTGGTATATAAAGTTGAGTAATGTTAGGATTTAAATAATTATAAAAAAAGTAGTGCTAGGTTGCTGTCTAGCAATGACCGCTTGGCGTGCCGCCTGGTATAAATTTATTTTTTATTTTTATATTTTTTAACATATTTAAATATTTAAAAAAATGCACAAATATACTAAAAGTCAATTTCTTAATCATTAAATAAAAAAATATTAAATACATGAACGGTCAAAATAAAAAGATAAACTCAAGCGATAAAGTAGCATTTCTAGTATAAAATACATAAAATATAAATAAGTATAATGCACATTTGTCTTTTCAGCAAAGTCAACTAACCACTCTCGATAATCATAATCAAAACACCTATGACTGTCTAATACCGCGTGAAGCCTAACAAGAAAATAAATACACTTACATCAATGGAGAGAGTTGTAGACCTTTGGTTATCTACCTTGTTTGATCCTTTGCTTGCAATAAACTGCATTACTTTTTATTAATAGCCCTTTAATTGGCTAACATGGAGATAAAAAGGGAGGCTTTATGGGAACCTCAATCTAATGTTAGAAATATTGTTCTTTCATCTAAAATTTTTTCAATTTTGATTTCAAACTGGTGTGTGAGATTTTAAGTATGATTTTAAGAAGAATAGTAGTTATACTCATGCTTTGTTATTATAGAGTATGTTACTTTGAATAATGAGATGAGATGAGATTATTTTAGATGAGTTGAATAAAATATTATTAGAATATTATTTTTAATATTATTATTATTTTGAAATTTAAAAAACTTGAATTGTTTATTATATTTTATATAGAGATTTGAAAAAGTTGTAATAATGAAATAAGATTAGATGATATTAGTTGAGAGTATTTATGTATCAAAATGGGATCTATAGTGTGTATCCCCTCCTTGTTGTCCACTGCAAGTTTTTTGTAGGCCGATCATCAATCTGAATCTTAGACACAATTTATGTATCTACCCCCTCCTTGCTGACTCTCAAGTCAGCATCAATTTCAACATCATTATCAAAGAGCTTGCTACAGCTTGATCGTTGCCTATGATAATGCCCAACATATCAAACTTTTCAATGAACTTTGCTCAGAAGAGCTTGGCATCAAGGTGTGCCTGCAGGTCAAATATGATCACAAAACAAACAAAATTAAAAACAATTTAGTATCACTCTGATCAAGTGCATAATCACGCATCAGAGTGCATGAATATACCTTGATATAGTCATTCCATACAAAATTATCAGCTTTTGTGTCTCATCCCACCTAAATCCTTTATGAGTAAGGAGCTCCTTTAAACTCCCAAACTGCTTCTTCCATGTTTTTAGCACTTTAAGTGCTGCTCTGAATAAGTTGGAAGTAATTGATCTCTCTTATAATAAGTTGAAAGGAAGTTTTCCGAATTGGTTAGTTGAAAACAATGCGATATTATAAGGCTGAGTGGTGGTTTCTTTTTTTCTTCTCTTAGTGTTTTTTGGACATTCCTTTTTTGGACCCTTTTTTCAAAATTTGTGCCTAGGGTTCGCCCATGGCGGCGCCCTCTCCCCCTCCAGTGGTCACACTGGCGGGGTCTTCTAAGGCAAGGGACATCCCTCGATCTTATGTTCAGGCGGTGGCTCATACGGTGGTCTCCTCTTTCAAGTTGCCTATGTGTTATCTTGTTAAGGTAAATGGAGAGTTGGGTTTTATTTTTTATGAGGCAGAGATGTCGAAGGCAGCAGATGACTTTCGCTTCATGTTGGTATTAAAGTTCATGAGGGCGAGGCCGTCCATTGATAAGATCAAATTGAATATCATCAAATCTGGGGTTTGTTGGAGGTGCCCACCATAAGCTTCATGGATGACCGTCTTGTTCTCCTTCAACTAAATCTGAATGGGACTTCATGCATGGATGGGCGAGAGAGGGTAGAATGATCGAGGGCCATGTTTTCTGATTGTTTCGATGGACAACGGATTTTGATCTGAGTAAGGAATCCACCCTTGCGCCTCAATGGATCTTTTTACCGAACCTACCAATGCACATGTATAGGCTTGACTGCCTACAAATTTTGGCAACTCGGTTTGGGCCTTTTTTTGGGACGGATAATGCTACGCTGCATAGGACAAGGGCTTCGGGGGCTAAGATGTGAGTGGAGGTCGATTTACTGGAGGATCCAGTTCAAGGATTCCCTATTGTGGTTTCGACTAGCAAGACGATATGGTTGGAAGTTTGCTATGAAAAGCATGGGTTTTATTGTTCTAAATGTTGTCGTCAAGATCATATAGAGGTGGTCTGTCGTGCAAGGGAGAAACATAATGGTGATCTAGGGAAAGTTGGTCATCGTAATATTTCAAAAAGGGCATGGAAGGAAAAATCCACTCCTCTAGATCCAAAAAAGGACGATGAGGAACCAAAAGATCATGGAGAAACGATAGCACTAGTGGTAGCGGAAGTGACTGGGGGTGAGGGTTTTAAAGGTGTTCAAGAGGAGCCTGAGTATGTCAGGGTTGGCGATGGAGAAAGTAGTGGGGTTCTGAAATCAAAAGCTGGTGATGGTGTGGTCGAAGACGTGGTAGAGGTTTTTAATGATGCTTCAGCGGATACTCTCATTGAAGAGGTGGTGATTTCTGAGGCTATGACTTTGGTTGTTAATTCCACTCCTTGTGTGGAAATAGAAGGAGAACATAGGACCTCTCCCATGCCTTCGGATTGGCCTTTGATGCAACAGGAGGCGGACTAGAAGTCGTTTGAGGTGGTTGATGGTGGTAATGGTTTTGAGGGTGGTCAATTGGATACTGTGACAGCTATCCTTGAACTGGAATGCAGGGCCCCAAGGAGATTTGAAACAAGTGTAGTAGGGGACAAAGTGACAGATTATTCGTCTGATGGTGAGGATAGGGTTTTTTTGCCAACCTCTATCTAGGAGGAAATCGTATGACACAGACCTGGTTGCACATGAGGTTCTAGTTTACAGGAAAGATCACGGAAAAATGGCAGTTCGACATTCTCAACGGGTGGCAGCCTGCCTTTCAAAACTTAACATATGATTGACAATATTATGTTGTGGAATGTGCGGGGGCTTGGCACATTTAGAAGAAGGTTAAAGTGTTTGGTTCGAAAATTTAAGGTGTCCATTGTTGTTATTTCTAAACCTTTTGCAGTTGCCAGGAATTTGCTAAGGCTGGCTTTTTCCCTCGGTCTGCCGAATTATTATAGTAATGAGGAAGTGGAAAGTAAATTATGGATATTGTGGAGTAAATCATATGAGTTCGAAGTTTTGAGCATGTCGAAGCAAATGATCACAGGAGGGTTGAGGAATGGGCAGGAGACGATTTTAATTTCTTTCGTCTATGCGAAGTGCAATCAAATTGAACGGAGGGAGTTGTGGTCGAGTCTAGCAGCTACCAGCTCGATGCTCTCGCCATGGATTGTAGTAGGAGATTTTAATGTGATCCGTAATGATGGGGAGCGCATTGGTGGCAACCCAAGGCCTTTCTCCTCCATGGCGGAGTTTAGTGGATGCATTGACACTTGCGGACTCATGGAGATGCAGGTGGTGAGGCATCGTTTATCGTGGTGTAACAAGCATGCCAGACGTTCCCGAAGTTGGGCACGTCTAGACCGTGCGTTAGTCTCTTCTCGGTTCGCCTCATTGTACCCTAGTAATTATTTGAAATACATTGAGAGGAAGACGTAGGACCATTGTCCTTTGATTATTCATTTCTAGAAACCAGAGAGCAGATATGGTCCCCACCCGTTCCGCTTTCAAAATATGTGGTGTTCCCACGATAACTTCTTGCATTGTGTTAAGGAGGTCTGGATGGAACTTGTGCACTCGTGGGGCCTCTTGCGTCTTGCGGAAAAACTAAAGAAAACCAAAGTTGCTCTTAGGATGTAAAACAAACAGACTTTCGGCTTGGTAGAGTAGAACATTAAAGACCTTGAAGAACGTTTGGAGTTGTTGGAATCTCAGCTGTAGGGGAGTCATGATCAGAGGGTAGAGGATGAGTTTATTTCTAAAAAGTTAGAACTAGATACTTGGGAGCACCGGGAAGAGATTAGATTGTCCCAATTAGTCAAGAAAAAGTGGCTCAAGGAAGGAGATCAAAATTCCAAATTTTTCCATGCCATTGTCAATCAGAGAAGGAAAAAGAATGTTATTTCCCGCATGGTTCTTGAGGATGGAAACAGTCTGAATGGCCTTGAACAGGTACATCAGGGTGCAATTTCTCATTTTCAATCTTTTCTTTCTCAATCGCCTATTGTGCAGGAGGTAGATTTGTCCCCGCTTGTGGATAAAATCATTTCTAAGGAGGATGATGTTTCTCTTTGCCAAGTCCCATCGGAGGAAGAGGTAAAAGAAGCTCTAATTTCTATTCCTAAGTAAAGTTCCCCGAGCCCGGATGACTTTGGTTCGGCTTTTTTCCTATCTTGCTAGGAGATTGTTAAGGAAGATGTGGTGGAGGTTGCAAGGGATTTTTTTCAAGGCTCCTCTTTACCCAGGTTTTATTCCTCTTCTTTTATTGTTTTGATATTGAAGGTGGCGGAGCCAAAAAATTTTGACAAGTTTCGGCTAATTAGTTTGTGTTCGGTTGCTTATAAAATCTTTCCGAAAGTTTTAGTGAAACGATTGACTCGTTTTTTGCCTCACTTGATATCTCATGAACAGGGAGCGTTTATTCCAAGACGAAGCATTTTCGAGAACATTACTTTGGCCCAAGAGATGGTACACTCTTTGAATAAAAAGGCGAAGGGCGGAAACCTCATGGTGAAGGTCGATATGTCCAAAGCATACGACATGGTGGATTGGTCTTTTTTGCTGAGAGTGCTAAAGAGTTTTTGTTTTTCTCCAAAGTTTTGCTTTTTGGTGGCGGAGTGTGTGCAGTCGCCGTGGTTCTCGATTATGATGAATAGGACATACAAAGGGTTTTTCAAACCAACTCGAGGTCTTAGACAATGTGACCCATTCTCTTCATATTTATTTATTGTCATGCAAGAGATTTTATCCAGGCTTATTCGAAGTATTCGAAAGAACTTTGCAGAGGGTCGTATAGGTTGTTTCTCACATCCCATGGGAACTCCTTTACTCTCTCATCTCCTTTATGCGGATGACATACTTGTGTTTGTTAATGGCGAGAAACGGTCTCTACATAGGCTTATCAATATTTTTGGCACATATGAGAAGTGGTCTAGGCAACTGTTAAGCAAAGAGAAGTCGACAATTTTTTTCTCTAAATCTATTTCCTTGGTTCGGAGGAGAGGGTTGAGGAGGCTGACAGGTTTTGTGGAAGGGCACTTTCCGGTCACGTACTTAGGCATGCCTTTGGTTTCTGGTTGGCTTACATCTCGAGACTTAGAACTGATGGTTGCCAAAATTAAAGGTAAGATTGCTGGCTGGAAATGCAAGCTGCTCTCTCAAGGAGGTAGGCTCATCTTACTTAAACATGTCCTCTCTAGTATGGCAACGCACTTGTTGGCTATTTTGAAGGTCCCGATGGTTGTTTTCAACAAGCTTAACTTGATCATGTCCACTTTCTTCTGGGGGGAATTAAATGGAAAACCTCGCCTGAAATGGTGTGCATGGGAAAAAATTTGTTCGCCGTACATGAAATGGGTCTGGGTATTCGTAAGTTTTCAGAAGTTCAAAAATCATTACATATGAAGTTTGCTTGGCGGTTGATTTCAATCGATAATTTATGGTCCCAATTTTTTCGTGCAAAATATGTGAGGCATGGACATTTGTTGCTTACTGAACCAAGGGAGAATGCCTCCAAAATTTGGAAATCAATTTGGAACGTACTACCAGAGGTTATGGATAACATCAAAGTCCAGGTTAAAGAGGGTGGATCTTCTTTCTGGTTTGACCGTTGGCTTGCGAGCGGCCCTCTCAGTGTTTCAAATTTTTTGATTCAACAACCTGGTCTACTAATAAAAGACGTGTGGGTGGATGGTAGGTGGGACGAAGAGCAACTGTTGTCCCTAGTCGGAGAGGAACAAACGAGGCAGATTGTGCACCAAATCAATAATGGGAAGATGGGTCGGGATATGGTCATTTGGATGCCAGTATCAGAATAAGTGACTCACTAATACCTTCGGACAAACAACTGGTAGGCAAGCCATGGACCACAGCGAAAACAGAGCAGCAGGATCATGCAACACGTCCGTTACAACTAACAGCATACTGCACTCAACAGAATCACAGCAGACAAAGTTGTTAAATTTTCTTCTCAAGTTATTGTAACAAACAAGTATTATTTTTATTCTTCTTTTCATGTATAAAAGCAACCAGAATACTCGAATAAAATCAAAGAAGTTTTTATAAGTTTCGTTTCTGCAAACATGGTATCGAGAGCCAGCGACTAACGTCATTCTCAACCATGGCAGCGTCTTCTTCTTCTTCTACACTTTCTTCTTTTTCACATGTAGTCACCACAAAATTAAACAATGAAAACTATCTCCTCTGGCAAGTACAAATATCAGCCTACTTACGAGGACAAGATCTCTACTCTTATGTAGATGGGTCTAGTCTTCCTCCCCCAAAATTCTTATTCACTGACTCAGTTCCGAAAGCTAATCCAGATTTTTCCTCATGGAATCGCACTGATCAATTTGTTCTCAGTGTCATTTTCTCTTCCCTCTCAGAGTCCTTGCTTGGTCACGTTCTCTCAGCTAAGACTGCTCGTGATCTCTGGGTCTCTTTGGCTTCAATGTTCGCGTCGCATTCCCAGGCCAAGGAATTTCAAATTCTTTTTCAGCTCACAAATCTCTCCAAAGGAGATCAAGCCATGACTGACTACTTTGGCAAGGTTCGTTCTCTTGTGGATTCACTAGCTGCTACTGGTAACACTCTCCCTGACAAAGAGGTAGTTACCTATCTTCTCAATGGGTTAGGCTCCTCTTATGAAGCTTTCATTACTTCAGTTACCACACGGGCAAAAGCCATTTCCTCTCATGAATTATATCAACTGTTATTAATTCATGAAAGTTGCTCAGCTCACCACAATAGGAGTATAACCTCCTCTCTTGAGCCTTCTGTCAATCTTAGTGTTGCTGGAAATCGTGGGCGTGGATTCTCACGTAGTGGACGATAAGGCCGTGGCAGGGGTCGTCATTTTCACAATAATCATGGAGGACGCTCGTCTTCTTCAAACTTCTCTTCTCAGCAACAGTTTTCCTCTCATCGACCAACTTGCCAGGTTTGCAATAAGTCAGGACATGTAGCACTGCAATGCCGTTTTCGCTTTGATCATGCCTATCAGTATGAAGTTCCACAATCTTTCTCTGCTAACTACACGGCTCTAGACTTACTATTAGACTCCTCTTGGTATCCTGATTCTGCCGCAACATATCATATTACAAATGATTTTAATAACTTGAATGTTTCATCTGAACAGTATAGTGGTGGTGATTCAATCCGCGTTGGAGATGGTTCTGGAATTCCCATTCACAATTTCGGTGACTCTTGCTTCTCCTCTACCTCCTCTTCTTTCCTCCTTCGAAATTTATTACATGTCCCAGATATTACCAAAAATCTTGTGTCTGTTCTACGTTTTTGCATTGATAATTCTTGCTATTTTGAGTTTCACTCTTCTCATTTTAATGTGAAGGACAACAAGACAAAGAAGGTGCTTCTCACCGGGCCAACCCGTAATGGATTATATGTTTTCCCTTCAAAGATCATTCAGCCCTCAAGTCCCACTACACATCTTGGTGAACGAACCACATTCTCTCAATGGCACCAAAGGCTAGGCCATCCCTCCTTAACTCTAGTATCTCGAGTCTTACGGAATAAGTGCTTACCAGTCTCTTCATCTGAGTCATCTTTTTTTTGTTCTGAATGCCCACTTGCTAAGGCTCATCAACTCCCATTTTGTACTCATCAAGCAACCTATACTAGGCCTCTTCAATTAATTTGTGCTGATGTATAGGGTCCTGCCCCTTATGTTTCTCGATTGGGTTACAAATATTATCTATCATTTGTTGATCAATTTACACGATACACCTGGTTATTTCCACTCAAGCTCAAATCTGATGTTGTTACTATTTTTAATAATTTTTTACCTTATGTTGAAAGATTATTCAATTCCAAACTTATGACACTTCAAACCGATGGTGGAGGTGAATTTAAACCTCTCACTCAAATCTGTCAAAAAGTTGGAATAACACATCAATTCTCATGTCCTCACACTCATCAACAAAATGGACTTGTTGAAAGAAAATATCGACATATTGTCGAAATCGGGCTTACCTTGTTAGCTCACTCTTCTTTACCATTCACATTTTGGGCCGACGCTTGTGAAACCGCTGTTCACTTAATTAATATTCTACCCTCCCCTGTCATTCAAAATAAAACTCCCCATTTTCTTGTTCACAACTGTGAACCAGACTATACTTTTTTAAAAGTTTTTGGATGTGAATGTTGGCCAAATATTCGGCCTTATCTTTCCAACAAACTTAATTTCAAATCAGTGTCCTGTCTATTTCTGGGTTACAGTCCATCCCATAAAGGATATAAATGCTTTGACTTAATCAAGAAAAGGATGTACATCTCTCGGGACGTGATCTTCAACGAAAACTCCTTTCCCTTTGCCAAAAACCAATCCAGCCCATCATCAAATTCCCTCGTCTCTACAAGCGTCTTGCTGCCTGCGTCTTTACCGTCATTACTCGGGCCTGGGCCAAGCCCATCTTCATCCAATTTAAGCCCTCTCATTTCCACTCAAAATTATTCATCTTCGTCAAGCTCCAGTCCGTGTTCTGTGATTAATTCCTCTGTTCTTCCCAATCCCGAACATACAATAGCTTCTTCTCCTCTTGTTCCACCGAGGTCTCCCATCATAACCCGTGCCCAAACCAATACATTCAGACCCTGAAATTTTACAGATGGAACCATACCATATTCCACTCGGTATTGTTTTTCTACCTCTCTTACGGTTCCAGATGAACCTTCTAGTTTTTCTGCAGCTATCAAGTTTCCAGAGTGGAAAGATGCCATGGATCAGGAATTCCAAGCTCTACAACAGAATCACACTTGGAGCTTAGTTCCTTCTACACCTTTGGCTAGCATCCTTGGTTGTTGGTGGATTTTCAAAACAAAAACCAAAGCCGATGGGTCCTTCGAAAGAAGAAAAGCGAGATTAGTAGCAAAAGGCTACCATCAACAACATGGTTTGGATTATACTGAGACCTTTAGTTCAGTTGTTAAACCATCCACCATTCGCTTAATTGTTTCCATAGCTGTAACCCGTGGGTGGTCATTACGGCAGCTTGATATACAAAATACATTTTTACATGTATGTTTAACTGATGATGTTTATATGCAGCAACCTCAAGGGTTTGTTGATCCCACTCATCCAACATACATCTGTAAATTGCATAAAGCTATTTACGGGCTTAAACAAGCCCCAAGAGCATGGTTTGCTCAACTGTCATCTTGGCTACTAGATTACGGGTTTAATGCTTCACGAGTAGACCCCTCTCTCTTTATTCTCAATCACTCCAATGTGCATATTTACTTTCTAGTGCATGTGGATGACATAGTCATCACTGCTTCACTTCCATCAGCCATTGACAGCCTTATCTTAGACTTGGGACGTGCCTTTCCAGTTAAGGATTTAGGAAGACTCTCCTATTTTCTTGGAATTGAAGTTGATTACACATCTACTGGTTTGATGTTGTCTCAGAGAAAATATATTAAAGCCTTACTCACTCGAAGCAACATGCTTCTTGCAAAGCCCATCTCATCTCCTATGGCCGCTTCACTCAAGCTGTCAAAGTTTGATTCTCCAGATTTTGAGGATGCCACTTTGTATCGTAGCATCGTTGGAGGTCTCCAGTACCTATCCTTGACAAGACCGGACATCTCCTTTGCAGTGAACAAGATTTTTCAGTTCATGCACTCACCAAAAAATTCTCACTGGAGTGCAGTGAAACGGGTGCTACGGTATCTCAAAGGGACCATTAATCTTGGCTTGCTGTTTAGACCTCAAAGCAGTCTTCATCTTCAAACTTACTGTGATGTCGATTGGGGTGGGTGTCCAGATGACAGACGCTCAACTGGAGGTTTTTGTATTTACTTGGGTTCTCATCTGGTCTCTTGGAGCTCAAAAAAACAGAGCACGGTTGCACGCTCTTCCACTGAAGTAGAGTACAAGTCCCTCGCTTCCTCCGCAGCTGAAACTATCTGGCTCCAAACCGTGCTTCGTGAACTAGGAATCTCACTCTCTAAAGCTCCAACTATATGGTGTGACAACTTAGGAGCTAACTGCCTGTCAATGAACCCAGTTTATCACTCCAAGACTAAACATATGGACATAGACTTTCATTTCATTTGGGATAGAGTTGCATCAAAATCACTACACGTCTCCTTCTGTAGCTCTCATGACCAAATAGCCGATGTCCTCACCAAACCTCTTGTTGCAGATCAGTTCTCTCGATTTCAGTCAAGTCTCAATGTGCATGATACCCCATTGGACTCGAGGGGACGTATCAGAATAAGTGACTCACTAATACCTTCGGACAAACAGCTGGTAGGCAAGCCATGGACCACAGCCAAAACAGAGCAACAGGATCATGCAACACGTTCGTTACAACCAACAGCATACTGCACTCAACAGAATCACAGTAGACAAAGTTGTTAAATTTTCTTCTCAAGTTATTGTAACAAACAAGTATTATTTTTATTCTTCTTTTCATGTATAAAAGCAACCAGAATACTCGAATAAAATCAGAGAAGTTTTTATAAGTTTCGTTTTTGCAAACAGCCAGCCAAAGATGGAAGTTTCTCCTCAGCAAGTGCCTGAGATATTATTCGCATAAGAGGAACTGAACAACCAGGGATGGAGTGGATTTGGCATGGTATTTTGTCCAAAAAGATTGCAGTCTGCATGTGGAACGCTAAGGTTAAAGGCTTGGCTGCAAATGATAGGTGTCAGTCCCGGGGTATTCAAATTGCTTCATGCTGCGATTGTTGTTCGGTAGGAAGTAGCGAGTTTATTGATCATGTATTGGCCTCAAGGGATGTAGCGACAAAAGTATGGGAATTTGCTGAAACTGATTTGGGTATTCCGCATATGATGACACGTTCTTGGTGGGCGCGGGTGCTGCACTGGTTTTCTTTTGCCAGGAAATCTTCTCAACGTGGTGTCCTCATTGGTATACTCCCTTGTATTATCACATGGAGGCTCTGGCTGCGGCGCTGTAAAGCAAGGATGGAGTGAGTTTTTGAGTCACCGGAGAGTGTGTGGCTGGCAGTAAATGTGTGGTTGTGGAAGTTGTCCTCCATTCTTGTGAAATGCAGGTCCTTATCCTTTGTTGATAGAGCAGTTCTGCAGGCCTTGGAGATCCCTCTCTGCCAAGTTAGGACTAGAAGATCACAACTAATTGTTTGGAAGAAACCAACTGAGGGATGGATTAAGCTAAACGTGGATGGTAGCTATAGGGGGAATCCCGTCAACTGCGGTGGTGGAGGGGTGATAAGGAACCACTTGGGAAATTTTATTGGAGCATTTTCTGCACATTTTGCTCATGGCACTAACAAAATGGCAGAGCTGAAAGCTCTGCTAGTGGGCATGCACATGTGTAAGGACATGGGTTTCACATAGATGGAAATTGAGTGCGACTCAATGTTGGTTGTCAACTAGGTGCTGACTAGGAAGTGCTTGTTATGGTACCTATGGGACTACTGGGAGGACATCCTTACGTTGCTCCAGGGATTTCGCTGTTCCATTGCACATCAATATAGGGAAGGCAACTTTGTAGCAGATTTTCTTGCGCGTCAAGGGGGAAGGAACGGATGGAAGATACACTGAGTGGAGCTCTCTGCCTAGGCCTTTGAAGGGCATGCTCAAAGTGGATAAGCTGGGTTTGCCACACATTAGAATCTGAGTTTTTTTTGTTTATTGTTCTTTGTTTCCGTGGTGTTTTGTTTATTGTTTCTTTTTTTATGCTTTGTAGTTTTGTTTGTTTTGTTTTTCCCTTCATGGTTTTCCTCCGCCATAAATAAGGCCTTTGAATAAAAAAAAAGTTATGATGTTTAAAAAAAAAAGTGCTGCTCTGTATGCTGCAGGTTTCAAAGTGCTGTCTATCCTGTTTCCTTTTTTCACTTGCTCAACAAGTATCTCGGCTAGACAGCGGTCCATCTCACTTGTCCATGCCATGTATTTTACCTTCTCATTAGCATTGCAAACGTGAGACTGGTACTCCTTACAATATATTCTTGATTCCTGCAAATTTTTTTCATCACGTTCTGTTTATTACTGTAAACGATGAACAATGCTAGGCATACTGCATAAGTGCATTACATTAATTGTGGTGGAACATTACTAAACATCTTAAGGCTCAAATATGAATACTTCACTCCAGGGGCATATCCCATTCTAGCCAATGAAGAGAGTCTGTGCATTGCTTTCCTTTTTTTTCCCTATCCATTTGACAGTTTGCTTTAAGGGAGAAAAACTGCTGTTGCTTATCCACATGCAACTATATAAAAGATTTTTTTTTTTGCCTGGCAGTAAGACAATCTTAAATATTTCCTCAGTTTCTAGTCTGTAAAATCTCTGGCTAAATAAACAAGATGTAACTCTAAAATTTAAGCAACAATGCAAGAAGTCAAAGGCTATAAAATAACTTTCTTTATTGACACTGGATGTCCAAGAACAGTATCCCGACTAATCCTAACCGTGTACAGGCCCTCCCCTCAGCAAGAAGTTTTCTGCAAGTGCATCTCAAATAATTCAAGGAAAAAAATCTCTCAATCCGATGACCCTTAGAGACTGTTTGCACTCAAGAGGATTTAAACTTTAGATTTGGGGGGAGCATACCCCAAATCCAAGTCCTTTACCACTTAGCCAACCCCTAGGGATTAAAGGCTATAAAATAAATTGAGGCTTCGAGGGCAACATTGTTTTGGTCGATCAGGAAACAGGAGCATCATGTGCACGTCAGTTGCATAAACTTCCATGTTTTTAACTACAAAACAGATATATACAGGTGCAAGGGTTGTGTAAGTACAATAAACTAAACCACAATAGAGGTTGCTGGTTTAAGGGCAAACCACAGGGGATATGGCTGCCATCACCTCCAATGTCTTATGGTGTGTGTCCATATTTATAGATACAACTAAAGATGCTAAAAATGGAGGAATATTTCCTTGAAATCCTAAGAAGGACGTGGGATTCTCAAAGAAAAAGGAAAGATGAAAATGAAATTCTCCCCACGACTGGGATTACTTCACTGAGACTTATTAGATAATTGAGTAACCCCGCCCTTACACTCTCTTATATCATAAATGATCCAGATAAAATTTTTTCGTTCACATTTCTTCCTCGATTAATCTTGATACAATCTTTACAGTGAACATATCAAGATTTCTTTTATTATTCTTATTATTTTCCTATAGTTTCACGGGAACCAAACGGAATTTGACAGTAGGCATGAAAGTAATGGGTTTTTCCAATTAACCAGCTTATCTTAAACAACAACGAATCGATTTTAGGGTAGAAATGAAATGCGGAGATTTCAGAAAAAGAAAAAGGAAATCACTGAGGTACCTGCGATGGAGAAAGCAGGCCGAAGAGAGCTCTGGGGGAATTGCGGATACGTCTTCGTTCTCAAACATGTTCGAGCGTTCATCAATGATATTCATTATGCAAAATGCATTCAGACGTTCTTGTCAAACATGTTTGGACCACCATTGTCCAAACATGCAAAACTCATTGCTCTCATGAATTCTCAAACACATTTCTAGCGAACGTGTATACATACATCCGAGCTGATAACTGGATAAGAATATGAGAATCCTAGAATATGCGATTAAATTAACTTTCGGAATCACTGATTCCTTACCTTCTTGTATCATGTGATGCATGTCCATTGATACTTTATTAGAGCAAATAATGTACATTGATGAGAAATCTGTGAATAATAATAAGATAGTTTGTGAATAGTAATTGAATGATTTGAGTTAAGATGTTTTTAAAGTTTTAAAAAAGGAGAGAGAAAAAGTAAAAGAAAAATATTATAAAATTATAATATTTTTATAATATTATTTTATTTTGAGATTTGAAAATTTTAAATTATTTTTTATATTTTGTTTCGTTGTTTAAAAAAGTTGTAATGATTAGATAAAAAATTAAAAATTTGAAATTAAAAAATATTTGTGTTTAAATAATATTTGGATATTGAAATGAGACAATTTGTAAAACCAAACGGGAGTTAAAAGTTATTTTTTAACTAGGTGGATGAGAGACATATATTTTTTATTTATTTCTCAATTTCATTAACATATCTATTATCATAGAAAATTTGAGCTCCCATAATCTAAGCCCGATGTCAACTAGATGCTTGAAAACTTGATTGAACTTCACATTCTTCTCATGTGAGTTGATATGAAGAAGATTGATGAACAGATGAACATTCATTATACCTTCAACCCCAAAACATTAACATCAGCAAATATGGTTCAAACATAGCTGCAATACACAAAATCAATTAGTCCCAAAATAAAAACAAACCTATAATTAGATTACCTTCTAATATTGAAAACAAATTTAGTAATAAAGAGAAAATACCTTTTGGACTGGAGATTTTGCAAATCCGATCATCTGCATCTTCCCTCTGAAACCATTAATTACACATAAAGAAATATCCAGCTCGGTTTACAGTCACCTCATATGTATAGCTTCTTCTTCAGTTTCTAGCAATAGCATCAATTTTTGTGAGAGACTCTCATCCCAAGCCTGGCAGGTTAAAAATCCACCGAAGAACTCTTAAATATTGTCTACTTGGTTAGTAATTATTCTACTATACGAATAGCTTTATGGATTGATAAATAAGCCACATATTTCACCATTTCGAAGAGAAGCCTCATTTCATTGTGTCCCTGTGCCACGAGCTTCCGATCTATTTAGGCAGAGTCAGTTCGACTCTGTAACGAAAGGAAAAACAGAGTAGGGAACCCAGAAATTGAAGAGGAAAAAGGAAAGGAATAATTTTCTGTTATTATTTCTTTGCTGTACATCAACCCGTGTATATAAGTACATAAAAGAATATTCTAACAACCTATATAAAATGAAAATACAATGTTGCCCTTGTGTATAACTCAGCATAAAACAAAATAAAGAATAACAAACTAACTAATTGCATTACTTGGCACCTTCCCTTTGTTTAATAACAGAGATGATGGTGAGGATTGCATGGTATGCTCCAATACCCCCCCGCAAGATGGAGAGTGCAGATTAAGAACTCCCATCTTGGATAAGTGATGATGAAGGACAGTAGAGGGTAGAGCCTTAGTTAAAATATCAGCCAATTGATGGGTACTTGAAACATGACAGGTTTGGATGCTACCCTCTTGAATCTTGTCACGTATCAAGTGGCAATTGAGTTCGATATGTTTCGTCCGCTCGTGGAAAACAGGGTTGGCAGCGATGTGGATGGCAGCTTTGTTGTCACAGTGCAAGAGGGCAGCTTGAGGATGAGATACCTGAAGGGCAGAGAGTATGTAACGCAGCCATGTGAGTTCCGAGCATGTTGTTGCCATGGAGCGATACTCAGCCTTGGCTGAAGAACGAGACACAATAGATTGCTTCTTTGATTTCCAGGAAATCAAAGAGGAGCCAAGGAATATGCAATAACCTGTTACCGAGCGCCTGGTGTCGGGGCAGGAGGCCCAATCGGAGTCGCAATAGGCATTGAGGTGAAGAGAGGAGGAACTAGAGAGAAGTAATCCCTGTCCAGGAGCAGCCTTAAGATACTTCAAAATTTTCTGAGCTGCTAAGAAGTGGAAATCAGTAGGATGAGCCATAAATTGACTCAATGTTTGTACACTATAACAAATGTCGGGTCGAGTGATTGTGAGATAGAGAAGACGACCAATTAATCTCCTATACACACTCGGGTCTGATAATGGTTGGCCTGAAGATTGACTGAACTTGAGGTTTTGTTCCATGGGGACTTTAGTTGGCTTGCTGCCCAAAGTTCCAGAATCGGCTAGAATGTCCAAAAGATATTTTCTTTAGCACAAATGAATGCCCTTGGAGGATCGAGCAATTTCAATTCCGAGGAAGTATCTCAATGAGCCGAGATCCTTTATTCTGAATTTGCTGTCAAGAAAAACCTTCAAGGCATTCACACAAGCAATATCGTTACTAGCCACAAGGATATCATCAACGTAGACAAGTAGAGCTATGAAAGAACCATCAACCTCTTTGGTGAAAAGGCTGTAATCAGCCTTAGATTGAGAGAAACCAGATTCAATTAAAGAGGTGGAAAACTTAGAATACCACTGCCTCGAAGTTTGTTTGAGGCCATACAAACTTTTGAGTAACTTACAAACTTGAGTGGGTTTTCCCTTGGTGTAACCAGGAGGTTTCTTCATGTAAATGTCCTCATTTAAGTCTCCATGTAAAAATGCATTATTTACATCAAATTGATGTAAATGCCAGCCCTTAACTGAAGCAATGGCAAAGAGACATCTCACGGTTACCAATTTAGCAACAGGTGAGAATGTCTCATGAAAATCAACTCTTTCAAGCTGTGTGTAGCCCTTGGCTACTAAACGGGCCTTTAACCTCTCAACTGAGCCATCGGAGTGATATTTAATTTTATAAACGTATTTACAATCAATTGGGACTTTGCCGGGAGGCAAATCTGTAAGAATCCAAGTGTTGTTGGCTTCTAAAGCAGCCAATTCAGTGTCCATGGCCTGACACCATCCCGGGTGACTAAGGGCTTGTCTATAGGTTTATGGCTCAAAATGTGTAGAGATAGAAGTGGAAAAAGCTTGATAAGAGGGTGAAAAAGCATGATAAGATAAAGTATTTTCAAGAGGAAAAGACTTACCTGGTGGAGGTCCAAGCTTCGTGGTCAACAATTGATTGGAAGGAATGAGAGTAGCCTGTTGACAATGAAAATCCTGCAGAAATTTGGGTGCACTCCTATGTCGGGTTGATCTACGAGGAAGGGGTGGGAGTGAAGGAAGGGGAGGAAGAGATGAAAGGGAGATAGAGGGAGAAGTTGGTAGGATAGATGGAGAAGAAACTGGTGGGGAACTATCAGAATGTGGTGTGTCAGAAATTAAAAACTGATCAGCATTGGTGGGATGGGGGGTTGGAGTGTTTGAAGTGAGGTTTTGGGAAAGAAAATTGAAAGGAGTAGGTGTGGTGAGGGGGATGGTGGAGGGAGGAGAGGTGTCATGCTCGGAAGACATGGTAGTGAATGGAAAAACTCATTCATGAAACACAACATCCCGAGAATAGAAAAACTGGTTGGTTTGTATGTCTAACAGCTTGTATCCTTTCACTCCAAATGGATAACCGAGGAACACACATCTCCTACCTCTTGGATCAAATTTCTTTCGGCCATGAGATAAAGTGCAAGCAAAACTAAGGCAACCAAAGACTCTCATGTGATGATAAGTGGGGGGTTTGTTGAAAATGGTTTCAAAGGGGGTTTTATTGTGAAGTAATGGTGTGGGGGTCCTGTTTATGATGTAAACTGCAGTTAGGATACAATCATTCCAGTATTTGATAGGAACATTAGATTGAAATTTTAGTGCACGAGCTACATTCATGATGTGTTGATGTTTACGCTCAACTATCCCATTTTGTTGGGGTGTTTCAACACAACTTGTGTGGTGAATAATGCCCTTGGATTTGAAGAAATCTGTCATAGAGAATTCCTTGCCATTATCACTTCGAAGCACTTTGATTCTTTTGTCAAATTGTGTTTCAATTAAGGAGAAAAAACTCTCAATACATTGTCTTACTTCAGACTTTGTTTTGAGCATGTAGACCCATGTGGTTCTTGAGAAATCATCAACAAGAGTTAGGAAAAACCGAGAACCATCAATTGCAACAGTGGGGTGAGGGCCCCATATGTCACAGTGAACAATATCAAAAGCATGAATAGATTTAGTGGTGGAAGTTGGAAAGGGAAGACGATATTGCTTGGCCAAAGGGCAAACACAACAAGGTGATTGATTAATAAAATTCATGGTCTGCCGTACAAGGGGATCAGTGATTAAAAGAAGTCTAGAAAATGAAATGTGACCAAGCCTATAATGCCACAAATCAGGATTGGAATCCTTGCAAGTAACAGAAGCACTAAGAGGCTGGTCTTGATGAGAAAAAGCTGGAAAAATATCAACCAAAGCTGAGGGTGACACATCAAATCGCAGCAGATGATATAAGCCTCCTCTCACTTCACCCATCCCAATCGTTGTCCATGAAGCTAAGTCCTGTATGAAACATGAATGAGAAAAGAAAAGAAGACAACAAGCCGAGTTAAGAGCAAGCGTTTTGGTAGAAATTAAATTGAATTGAAAGGAGGGAACACAAAGCACATTTTGAAGTACTAGAGTTGGTGAGAGACGCACAACACTAGTGTGAGTAGCAGGGACAGCTGCACCATTAGGTAATTTAACCAAAGAAGAAATACTGGTAGTGATGGATGTATAAAGAGAGGGGCAACATATCATGTGATCTGTTGCTCCAGTATCGATAATCCAAGGGGTAGTTTGTGATGAAACAGGTGTGTGTGTGTGAGTGAATAAACAAGTGACCATACCAGAAACTTTGGAGTTGTGAATAGGATTAGAAGATGTTGAGGGTGGAGCAACCGAGATGGAGGCCATAGCTGAATTGGAGTCCTTAGAATGCAGCAACGCAAGGAGTTGATTGTATTGGCTCTTGGTGAGAGCCATGGGCTCAGTAGGTTCCTTATCAAGATCTTCATTGGAACAAGGCAGAGATGAAGCGACAGCAGCAGTACAACTCTTAGTCTTTCCATGGAGTTTATGACCAGGTGGGTACCCGTGTAGTTTATAACACTTGTCAATGGAATGACCAGTCATATTGCAGTGGGAACACAGAGGTGGAGTAGCATTTCCTACCTTGAAACAATTCTCAAAGGAGTGACCCTGAATTTTACAATGAGGGCAGTAGGGGCAGACTGATTTCTGGTTTGGTTTGAAGGATGAAAAAGTATTTTTAGCCAACATAGCCATAAGGTTAGGGGTGGGGGATTGGTGAAGCATGAGGTGTTGACGTTCTTGTTGTTGAATCATGGAGAAAACCCGATTAAGAGGGGGTAGGGGCTCAATAAGCATAATCTGATCTCGTGAGGAGGAATAAGGATCGTTGAGGCCCATGAGAAATTGTATAACACAGTCTCGATCGTAGCGAGCGTGAAGAATTTTCAGCTTGCCACATTCACAATCAGGTAAAGGGTCATAAACAGCTAATTCATCCCAAAGGGCTTTCAAACGACCAAAATAAATGCTAATAGAATCCTGACCTTGAGATAGGCTAGCAAGATCGCGTTTCAATTGGAAAATACGAGGACTATTTTGCTGAGTAAAACGGTCTTGAAGTTCAAGCCAAAGAATTCTGGAATCATCGACTAGAGCAAGGCTGGATTTAACAGATGCGCTTACCGAATTTTGAAGCCAAGAGACTACGAGATCGTTGCAGCGTTCCCAAGCTTCAAGGAGAGGATCTGCAACATCAGTTGGTTTTGGGAGATTACCATTAATAAAACCAAGCTTGTTCTTGGCGCGAAGGGCACGGCTGACGGCGCGAGACCAACTAACGTAGTTATCGGTGGTTAAGAGGTCCGAGACCAAAGCAGCGGTTGGGTTATCACCATTGTCTATGCGAAAGGGGTTGAAAGGATCTGAAAAGTTGAGATGCCTTTCATTCGGAGTTTTGGGTGAAAAGGAAGGGTTAGGAATTTCTGTATCAGAGTTGCTGGACATGGCGTGAATTTTGGGATCGAAGGAAGCTCTGGTACCATGTAACGAAAGGAAAAACAGAGTAGGGAACCCAGAAATTGAAGAGGAAAAAGGAAAGGAATAATTTTCTGTTATTATTTCTTTGCTGTACATCAACCCGTGTATATAAGTACATAAAAGAATATTCTAACAACCTATATAAAATGAAAATACAATGTTGCCCTTGTGTATAACTCAGCATAAAACAAAATAAAGAATAACAAACTAACTAACTGCATTACTTGGCGCCTTCCCTTTGTTTAATAACAGAGATGATGGTGAGGATTGCATGGTATGCTCCAATAGACTCAATAACCTTGTTAATTGATTATAGGTGCTATCTTATTCAACAATTTCAAGAACACCATGTTCCCTGATGACAATGTTATTCTAGTCAGGAGCCTACTGATTGTCCCTTAGCTTGAAGCCTGGTTGAAGTATACTAGACTTCATCAAAGTCATACTACACAAGTGTTTGATGATATTCTTTTCATGCGCGCGCACTATCAAACCAGAGTTTTTAGTAACTTGGCATATAGATTGCTTTTAGAAATCTTTGAGGTGATAACTGCCATATTATTGGTAAACATCAACCACAAATACTTTTCAAAGGGCAGAGCAAGATAGACTGACAAATCCAGTCAATTGTAAAGTAGACAAGCTGCAATATCTGTTTATTAAGGGGAATAAAGTTGGCAAGATCTCATGATTCTTTGTTCTAAAAACAAAGATGGAGAAAGTTCTGGCAATGCCACCATCTATCAACCATTACTTCCTAACTCTAGCAGTTAATTTGATGATACGAAGAGCAGTCAAAAGTATATGCCCTACAGTGCATCCGACTTCCTGCCAAACTTTGAAATAGGTGGTGGAACTTCAGCATTAGCTGATTGTTGAAAAGAAAAAGTTTTTGTGGGCTCTCAAGAGATGAATGAAATAGAAATATTGGAGGAAGCCAAGGAGTAGTACTCGAGCAATGTCTTCCAATAATTGGGAAAGATAAAGCTGAATGGATTGGGGAAACCTCATCATGATTTGACTTCCAAAGACAGAGCTGCTGGCTACCAAATTATCTGACATTAATTCAAATTATTTGCATTATAAATACTACTACCCAGAAAAACTTAACTTGACAATGATTAAAACCGAGACAATCTAAACAAACATGAAAAACCAAGCTGGCTGCACCAAATTGGCAGTCTAAGTTAAAAATGGACTAGGACTTTAGTGCCTCCTAATTAATGACTAAGCTCTTCAACTGGAAAATAGTGCCTGTTGTATATCCAAAGAGAATCAGCAGCAACAGCATTACTATCTTGGTTGCGGTGCCAAGTATAGTGAGCATGGGTTCTATTCTTTATAGCCAGAATTGCGTGCCCAAAGCTTGCTTCCCGGAATGCAGAATAACTTGGTTGTGGGTCAGTAAAACTGCATGCAGAAAACAATTGGGAGATATAAATAAAAGAGTAAGGGATCAGTAGCATGCTACAAGAAAATTGCATATTTGTGGCTCGTTATTTTCTGTAAAAATGATTATTTTCTACCAATAGTAGTATGTTTTTGTCGCAAATAGTCATTATCATCATAAATAATCTATCACAAATGCTTGTTTTTCTTATAGCATGCACAGATCAATACGGATAATTATCCAATTTTACTGTACCTGTCAGCAATGCCTTCAACATTACCGCCATCTCCAATTGTTATGTATATTGGTGCAGATTGGTCCTTTATTGGCGTGCTGAGTCCATCTGTTATATTGTACCTCACATTCGATATTCGCTCCTGCAATAATTAATTCATTAGAAAAACATATAATGATTTTATTAGGGGATTTATTCATGACCATTTGACAAATCAAGGAGGCTTACTGAACGCTCATAGGCATGAACATGACCAGCAAAAACAATGTCAACTTTGCTTTCAACAAACCAGGATTCAAAAGTCACTCTCATGCTTTCTCCTTCCATGTAATGGTAGTTGTTGCTGTTATACCATGGTGAGTGAAGAAGAACTATAAGCCATGGAGTTTCAGCTCGATTAACTCTGGTGAGCTCCTTTTGGAGCCAAGTGTATTGAGGAGTGTATTTACCTGTACAAAAACAGATAGTAAATATCATGATGACACCAGGCCACTTTGCTTGCTTCTACGTACAGAATATTATACTATTCTCTATTCATACCATATGCTGAGTAAGAAGAGAGGACAATGATGTGTGCAGATGCACGCTTGATGGAATACCAAAGTGGGGATGTACTCTGCGATGATCTGTAGGGCACGTGGTATCTGTTCATATATGGCTTGAAAGGAGTGTATTCTTTCTGATATTACATAAATACAAACACGTTAATGTAAAGGATTCAGAAAATACTGTTCAAAAACCAAAGAATATTCTCACTTTGAAGATCAACCATGCACCAAAGCTACGTAAGTACGAGGATATATATCTAGTATGAAAGTTCTTCTGAACTAGATACAGGTTATTAGTACTGATCAAGATCTTGCTCTCACTTTCAATGATTGCATCACTCTATATATAGGAAAAGGCAAGGGAAAATAAAATGTGGTTCTTAATTCCTAAAGGTAGAAAGAAAGTCTTACAAGTTGTGGAGCATAATCAAGTTCATGATTGCCAGCAGTCCAAATCCATGGCTGATACGCAGCACTCTTCTCAATAAAGCGGCCCCATGTGTCCCATCTCTCATTGTCATGGTTTGGGTGATCATCTGCATAAGAAAGATCACCTACAAACAACATAGTCTGCGCAGTCGGGTTGGCAATATAATGCTCAAGCGTCTCATTAGAATTACTTGTCTGTCCCAAATCACCTGCAAATTAGGCAGATTGCTTCATTATATATAGCTACTGCATGCATGCTAAAAGAAGTACCAAACAAAACAACAACAAAACAATCAATTCTTAGTACTGACCAATAATGCCAAATGTGTATGGAACATCTGGCCCCACTTTGGGAGGAGTTCTGAAGTGGAACAGACGGGCACACTCGCCAATTCCAATCTCATAGAAGTATTTAGTGTCATACTGAGCATGATATATACCAAAAGAGGAAAAAAAATCATGTCAAGTATGGCCTAAAATGAGATTAATATATATGAATTGCATATCTGCAGCTAGCTTGGAGTATGAACATTTTATTGTATATAGATTATAGATACATAATCTCAAAGATGATGAACTATGAACTAGAAATTAATTAAAAAACCAATTACTAATTAACCTCTAATCCTTTAATGGTGGCATGATGAATGTAACCAGAAGTATATGTATAGTATTTGTAAGAGGTGATTTTGGCCGAAGCAATAAGCTTATAATTCTTGTGGTTGCCCTCTGCTGCCCAATAGGTCACAAAATTCGGATGCCACATTAACGGTGTAACCCATGAAATAATCACACCCTGTCCTCCACTATCTCCTTGGGTTATATGAACCTGCACATATAGTAAATTTCAGAGTTTTAGAAATTTGATATATATATATATTATACTGACACAGATCGTAGCTTTTGTGACGGATGAAACAATCACAAAAAAATAAAAACAAACCAACACAATCTTTTTGTGATGAAAAACACCTACCGACACAAGAACCACGTCACCAAATAGATGTTGTGTCCGTTTACTATTCAATCGTCACAAAAACGTTTTTTTTTTTTGTCGGTTTGTGACCTAAAGTTCAATTGAAAGTCCAAACGTGATCAACTTTTGGTGACGGTTGATTTTTGTCACAAAATGTACGTTCGAATATACCAACAAATGTTCCCATGTTACTGAACTTCAAACGTATAAATCTATATTCGAACGTAATGGCTGAATGTTCGAACGTAAAGATAATATAACGTTTGAACATGGATTTAATAATGTTTGAACGTCAATAGTTAACATGTACGCATGATGCACGCACTTAGGTGTTAATAAAAGATATTGAGATTAATGCAATTACAAGTATATGGTAAATTAAGGTTTAATACCTGCTCTGGTGCATTGAATCCTGGAGGAGGAGGAAATGCTTCTTTCGGCAAGTCAGGAGATGCCTCAGCTTTCCTAACATAACTACTGGTTACACCACCATGACAGAAACCAACAATGCTCAGAAGAACCAAGAGTACTACTGTTAACAAGCCCGATGCAGTACCCATATCAATGAAGTACTGCACGTAGAGAAGAGAAGAGAAGAGAAGAGAAGAAAAGAAAAGAGAAGGCAACTTTCTGTGGAGAATGAATGTATATACGTTATGTTGTGTTTAAATAAAGGATAAGAGTGGCTGAGATCTCATCCCCCGAAAAATCTTAAATATTTGAGAAAAATTCTAAAGGCGGTTGGGAGTTCGAATTACATTTTATTACTAATTATCCATTTACATTTAGAGAAGTAGTGTAACATACACATAAAGATTATACAAAAATAAGCTTATAAATGAAATGGTTTTATTATACTGCAAATTAAGATCTTCGTATATCTTGAGATCGAAGAAAATCAAAGCAAATCTCAAGATATATATTGAGTTATAATATTCAAATAATCAAGATGGATTTTTGTATATATATCTTCAAAACCATCTTGGTAGTTAAATTACACGTGAGTTTGTGAGATGCCTAATATTATATTCTTTTTAAACTTCTTGTATTCCTAAAAATTGTATTTGAAGATCGATTAATATATATATATACATGATGATCTTCTCTCAACGCTAATATTTTAAAAATTCATCTATTGATCATAACGTTATAATATTATTTGAAAATCCGTCTCTCCGCAACAGTAATATTGTTGTTATTGTTTTTTTGTTTTTTGAGCAAAGCTCATGTTTAGATAGAGTACTACTGGTACTCTGCAATATGGATTTATTATCTAATTGAAGTTGAGAGTTTCTTGAGTTTGATCAAGTAGTACGTACTATTCAATCAAATGGAGGTTTTTCCCATCTCTTGCTATATAATTAACAAATTAAAAAAAAATCTATATAATAAATTAATGAGTATTTTTGTTGATTATTTTGTATTAAATCCACTTTTAATACGTACATAAATTATCTGTAATTTTATACTTTAGATTCAAAAATATCGAAACTAACACATGCATTAATTATACCTAGTAGTACTCTGAATTATAGTTGGCTATAAGGTACGTAACACAAAGGTCGTCGGATGATCAAGATATTATATTTTTATTTTTTGTAGCAAGAGTTTCTAATATTTATGACATGTGGGCCGGACGCATGCAGGTACGATTTCAAAATTCAGGAATATATATATATATATATATATATATATATATATTATAAGAGAGTAATCATATTAAAGTAAACATTTGAGAATTATTAAATTTATATATTTATAAATTAACGTGATTCGATTTCAGCCGTATTTATAATAATAATGCCATTTAATTGGCTAACATGGAGAAAAAGGGCGGCTAATTTATGGGAACTAATTCAAGGTATTTGAACGTGACGACTAGGATAAGGAATTTAGTGGGAACCTTTTAATTATTCACTTAGTTTAGAGCTTATTATATATAAGTATTAATTTGTAGAAATAGAAAAATAATTTAATATCAGAAATGTTGCTCTTCAATATGTAAAATATTAATATAATTTTCGATTATAAATTCTCGTGTGAGAAATTTTAAGCAATTGACAACGTCTATAGATGTAATTATAACTGAGAAAATTTAAAAGGAAGAGTGGTAATAATAATATTACTCATGCTTGCTTAATGCCTCTTTTTTTCAGAAATTATTTTTGTATGCTCTATTTTTCAACAATACATGCAATAGAAGAGTTAGTACTTGGCCTAAGATGTATGCTTCTAAAATGCATGGAGGGTTCCGTGATTTTGAAATAATCTTTCGTTGCTTGCAAAACAAGGATGAAGATTATTGACTTCGTTGTTATATAAGATTTTTAAAGCCAAGTATTTCCTCGTTCTTCTTTTTTACAGTCAACTATTAGGTGATCAAAGTTAAGAATTTTGCTTGGAGAGCTAGTAACCATAGCCTTCCAACAAAAATGAATTTATTGAAAAGGGGTGTGGTTTCTAATGGGTTGTGTGCTGATTGTGATTTCCAGAATGATAATAAAATTCATGCCTTGTGTTTGTGCTCCAATGTTAACCAGATCTGGGCCTCTCGATCATGTAGTAAAGTTTTTCAGTTGTTATCTAGTGCTACTCGGTTTGATGAGTTGTTGTGGATTCTAATGGAAGTTGATATATATGTCTTTAATCTCCTCTTTTCTTACTATTGCTTGGGGTGTTTGGAAAGATAGAAAATCTTTGTTTGTTTGAGATTAATGCAACATATTCACTTCAGGAAAGTTGTTGATAATTATGTTGAGTATATAGCAAGTTTCAATTTTATTAAACACTCTTAGGCAGTAGTGAGGAAATAAAAGGTCTTTTATGTGGAGGTCTCCACCATTAGGTAAAGTTAAATTGAATTTCGATGAACTCTATTTCGTGATTTTGATGGTGTTGGTGTGTGGACAATTCTAAGAGAGGATACAGGTACTCTTTTGTTTGCTTTAAGTGGGAAGAAAATTGGATTTTTTTTTTGCTATGGATGATATGTGACACTGCTTAAAATAAGGATAAAGATTGATGGTGTATGAGATTCCATTGCTTGAAGATGAGAAGTTCTTGCTCTTTATAACTTTATAAAGAGGCTCCAATTGTATTATTAACTAATCATTTTGGAGTATAAACCATATAGTTTGGGTTTTCTATTGGAGCGTTACAAATGGTATCAGAGTTTATCCTAACCAGAAATGTGAGACTTGAACCGTGTCATCTACGATAGATTGACTCGACAAGGACGTCGTGAATTTAAGGGGGGATTGTGACACCCTATATGATAAGGATAATGATAGATGGTGTATGTGATTCCACATTGCTTGTGAATGAGAAGTTCTTGTTCTTTATAAGGTTCTAATGAGACTCCAATTGCATAATTGTCTAGTCCTTTTAGAATATAGGCCACGTGGTTTGAGCATTCCATTGAGGCGCTACATGACATAGAAGGTTTAGCTGTTTTGAGAGGTTTGTAGATGATTTTACATTTGGACTATTCTAGTTTAATATTAATAGGAGATTATATTATTTGCTAGTTATTGAAGTGATAAAGTTCCATGCAAAAAGGATTGAACATATTACACAATGGTGGCACTCCTATCCTGATTTTATTTCAAATAGGATGATTGTAGATGCTGATTTTCTATTTGGTTCTTTGTATTGTACTAAGAGCTTGGTAGTGTTTGCTTTAAGTAATTTTCAGTTTCTTGAACTGTGAATGAAATCAAAAGTTTATTAAAAAAAAAATTACAATAGAAGAGTTCGTCAAAGATAGTCCCGAATACAAATGAGTGTAGAAAAATTCTATTTATAAGTTGGTGTGGATGAGTCGATGACACATAATAAAGTACTTATACGACATAACTTGATTTGAAAGAAAAATTTTAAAATTTAAATCTTATCATTCAAATTTTATTATTTAAAAATTGTATGCTACTCAATAATATAATAACTCATAATTGTATTTTACAATTTGATTTGGACGATCCTTGATTTTATAAAATTTATAAAATTTATTTTATAATAAAAATAATTTTAAAATATGATATATTATATTAAATTACATCATAAATTTAATTTTATATAATTTCACTGAAGTACTTTCCTTTCATCCGTTGGGTTTTCTTGCTATTTTACTTTTTAATTTTATTAATCTAATTCCCTCATTTAAAAAGAAAAAAATCTTGATCCGACCGACCACGTCTGATAAAAATTGGGGATCGGCTCTCTCATGGAGGCTCCGTGTGACCGAGTCCCTGATCTCGTACAGCTCCCGCGGTCTGAACTCAACTCAACTCTTCTTCTCCATTGAAGCTTTCAGTAGAACTCTCGGAACCTCTCAAACCCTAGCAAAAATGGTGGGTCCGAAAAGACACTTCCTTCCTCTTCTTTTTCTCTCCCTCTCCGCCTTCTTCTTCCTCTTCTTATGCCACTCCTACTTCTCCTCCCATAACTCTAACACTAATTTCATCCATTCCCTTCAAAAATCTAATCCTATTGCTAATCCTCGTTTTCCTAATTCCCCAAATTTCACTTTCATTATCAAAGTCCTCGCCTTCAACCGCCTGGACTCGCTCTCCCGGTGCCTCCGGTCACTCGCCGCCGCCGACTACCTCTCCGACCGCATCCATCTCCATATTTACATTGATCATTTCTCCCCCGGAAACAACGACTCTCTTCAATTGGACAGCAAATTGGACGGCTCGCATCGGATTCTGGGGTTCGTTGATGCGTTCGAATGGAGGTTCGGGGAAAAGCTCGTGCATTATCGGACTGAGAACGTGGGGTTGCAGGCGCAGTGGTTGGAGGCGTGGTGGCCGAGCTCCGACGACGAGTTCGCTTTCGTGGTCGAAGACGATTTGGAGGTCTCGCCGCTCTACTACAAGTTTCTTAGGAGTTTGATAATGAATTTCTATTATAATGCTTCAAATTTTAGTCCGTCCGTCTACGGGGCTTCACTGCAGAGACCAAGGTTCGTCCCAGGTACCATTTTGTTTACTTGACTAGAGTTCTAGTAACCTATCATTCGAGGAGTCTACTTTGGAGACTGAAATCTATATATCGATTCATCATATTGAAAACCAATTGTAATTACCGAAAGTTAAAAGAAAGAAGACAATGTTTTAGTGTTTTATATTTTTGTACATAGTTTAATAAGTGAATCCCTGTATTAATATTTAGTATTCCTCTGGAAAAAGGAAAGGATTTTGTAAAGAGACTGACTTTGGAGTTCAATATCGAGAAAAAAATTAATGTTCCTGATACCATACTAAGATTACTGAAAAATCCATTACGATGGAAAATATTGTAGAATGTGTATCTGAAAAGTTGTTAATAGATACTATATTTTAAGATTTCCAATTTAGGATTAAGAACCAGAAAGTTTTACAATCCCAATTAATAGCCGTTATTGTTAATGCTTAGTAGGAGAGCAGATTCACTGGGTCATAAGCTGTTTTTCTGCTAGCTGGAGTAACCTTTCCTACCTCCAGGAACTTATACTTAGGGAGGTTTCCCTAACTCGACGAACTCTCCTATTTTTGATTTTATCCTATGAACTTATTTAGCCTAACGAGGTTTTTCCTAGGTGTTAGGACTTCCTCGTGCCATCTTTATCTTTGTTTCAAACGTCATTTTGTGTATTTATAAATACATACATATATATATATATGTAGATGTGTGTAATATGTTTTTTACAAATTACGAGTTACCTGAGACATTATACTGAAATATTAGGCCCGCGATTTGCGGTGAGATAATAGAGAGAACTCAACGAAATTAGTGAACAATCGTTTACCTGTTGAAGCAGTTCTTTATATAAACTCTTATAAAAAAAGCAGTTCTTTATATAAATTATAGAGCCAAACTTTTCTGTCTCTCTCTTCAATGGAAGTTCTGGGTTTTCACTGTTTGGTTTTGGTTTCATGGTGTGTGCCATTTATGACCAGGTTGATTGGCCATATGTTACGTTTTATTTTTCTTTTTGCAATGGAAGTTCTGAGTTTTCACTGTTTGGTTTTGGTTTCATGGTGTGTGCCATTCATGACCAGGTTGATTGGCCATATCTTACGTTTTGTTTTTCTTTCTGCAATGGAAGACTATTATATCAATGTCCTTCCATAGTTGTAAGCCCTAGTTAGGTACTTCTCATGTATACATCCTATGTACTTGGGCTATGCTTCCTTTTCTTATGATAAAAAATCTTGATTACCTTTAAAAAAAATCAATGTCCTTCAGGGGGGGCATGCAAGGCCCCAACATGGGCAGCCAGGAGGGCTGTCCATGCCGCCCCCCTCACATGGGCATGCCAAAAAAAAAAACTTATCAAAAAAAAAAAAAAAAATCAATGTCCTTCCTTCCCCCTCCCCCCTTTTCCCCTCTTTCTATGCTTCTATCATTCTGACAATGGCCCTTCTTACATTTCTTGTACTTGCAGTTTATTAAATTAGATCCTTATATGATTTTCCTTCAGTTCTATCGTTTGCTGATTACAGGTAAACATGGAAACAAAATACAACTGGATAGCGGAACACGACTTTTTTTCTACCAGATAGTTGGCACTTGGGGTCAACTTCTCTTTCCAAAACCTTGGAAAGAATTCAGGTTGTGGTATGACAAACACAAGGCCAAGGGAATTAAGCCATTTCTCGATGGGATGGTAATTAGATTTAAATTTCATTCATATTTTGTTGATTTCTGGCTTTCTTGGTAATGTCTTATGGCGCTATATTATCTCAATTAAATCTGAAATCACAGGTGACAACTGGGTGGTACAAGAAGATGGGAGAGAGAATATGGACTCCTTGGTTCATTAAATTTATTCATTCTCGTGGTTATTTTAATATCTACACCAATTTTTTACGTGAGAGAGCACTCAGTGTCTCTCACAGGGATGCTGGTGTTAACTATGGGAAAACAGCTGGGCCTGATTCTCAATTGTTGGATGAAACCTCCCTTGATTTCAGTCTGTTTGAAATGCCGCCTTTGAGTAATCTGAAATGGTACGATTTCTGTTTCAGAGAAGTACATCCTGGAAGAGTTATAGGGAGCGTTGATGAACTTGGCTCTATTCTTTATGCTGTGCAGAAACAGGAAACCATTATTTTTGTAAGCCTCTTTGGAGCATCAGAGTCGGTCACGAGGAACATGCTATGTCACTTTGAGAGGCTAAATATTTGGAACTACATACTAATGGGCCCTGAATCTGACTTGCTGCTTGATCTCTCAAGAAGGGGGCATCCGGTGATTAATGCAGACAAGTTTTTCAATAATATTAAGGCGTACAAATCGATTCCATCTCGATACTCCAATGCAGAACTGATCAAGGAGATTTTAGTGAAGGCATATGTAATCAAGAGTTGTTTGGGGTTTAGGTATAATTCTTGGATGGTGGATGTGAACATGCTTTTCATTCGTAGTGACCTATTTCTCGAGACCATTGATCCCACCTATGATTTCTATGTTGGGAAGAACTTTAAACTTTTTTATGTTCGAGGTTCATCTTCTGCCAAGAAATTCTGGGTTGATGATTTATTGTCCAAGATCACAGAAATGGTGGACGACTCGAGGAAAGTGGCGTTGCCTGGAGATGGAATTCATTTTGTGTATATGGCAGCAAAGTTAATGGAACAGAAGGGTGTGAGGATAAAGAGGGTTGACGAGACAAGCTTCAGCGTTAAGATTGGTGCGGATGGTGTTAATCAATCTTCTTTTGGGGATGGGAAGAAGATGGTTTTCTGGTCTACTGAGATAGGTCCAAATTTAATTCAGATGCAGCTTCAAGAGTCGGGGATGTGGATTCTGGACAGTGACTCATCGTGCATGGCTGTTGTTTGTCACAGGTTATAGCATTTGTGATAGATTTAATTTGTACTTCCATTAAGTGGCATCAAATGAGTGGTAGATAAGTGAAAAATAATGGACGAAATCCAAATGTTTGTCCGGCCAATTCGATACACTCACTGCTGCTGTTTTTCTTGTTGTTTCTACCAGGTCTTGACCCACCCACATGTAATCCGGACGTGACTCTGGAAAGCACAGTTACTTTACACCACCAAGCAGTCTTCTCCCATCTGTGAAGCATACTCTATGCAACAGCACTTTTATCGGACAGCTTGGTGCATGGGATTTTCTTGCCTTCCATGTAGGGTCTGAATTGTGGCGTTCGAAGTGCAAAATAATGGTGGGAACAAAGTCTTTGATCAGTCAATTAGATGGATTTAGCAGGTAACATTGAGAATGAACAAAATTATAATAGCTTGAATCAAAAGATGACGAGGATACTGATGAAGAAGAGAGAACCTTCCACCTGGTTCCTACGATATCATACAATTAGGAAATGAAGAAATCTTTGCACCTCACTCCAATTTCTGGGATGGATTATCTATTTGAATACCTTCCCCAGCTTGTGTCCGAGCGTTAAGTTTCTGGTTTTTCTCATGCTAGTTACCGGAAAGGCCAAAATGTATTTTGCATATCCTTTGCATAATATGTTTGAGAGGATCTTTTAAGTTTCTTTAATCATATTACGTACATAAATGGCCATCCATTGGACCCCTCACGTTGGGTTTCTGTATGGGGTGAAAACTTTTCAATTCCCCAATATGCACACATATCAAAAGAAGAAAAACTTGCACCCATCAAACAATCCTCTAGACATCTACAGCACAGCACTTGGAACATTCCGTTTTTTGCTTGCTTGTCTGATGACCATTGCCCCCACCTGTGCCTTACGCTTGTTGGGAATACAAAATGGCAGATGAATAGTTATTATACCGGTCAGGAAAACTCCAAGATCAATTCATATCCAGTCCCAGCAACCAAGCACCCAATAAAGAAGGAAAAAGACGTGCAAAGCAGGAAAAATGAGTACTTTGCAATCCATTCACAGAAGGAGAAGATGTACTCACATTATCGGGAATGGATAATGCTAAAGCCAACTGTTGGGGCTCTCGCTAGGCTCTAGCATGTATTTTTTTTATGTGTTTTTTTAAGTTAATTTTTACATAAATTTTTTTAACACTTTAAACTATTTTTTAAAAATAAAATAAATTTAGAACATCATTAAAAAACACTTCTTTAATCATAAAGTTAAAAAAAAAATAAAATATTAGTCTTCCTTTTGGAAGCTCCTGTTGGAATTTTTTTTATTTTACTTAGTGATTAAAGAAATATTTTTTAATAATGTTGTAAATTTATTTTATTTTTTTAAAATATTTAAAAGTGTTAAAAAAATGTATATAAAAAAAGAACTGAAAATAAAAACACATACTAGAGCCTAGCGGGACCTCCTAGCGGGAGCCACGAGTGGTGGCTCTAGCATTATCCGACATTTTAACCACCGCTTTTTTCTTAGATCCCATTTGGATAGTGAAAGTGTTTCATCTCATCTTATCATTATAATTATCTCAAATTTTTACATAAAATATTATAAATAATTCAACTTTTTCAAATTTCAAAACAATAATAATATTAAAAAATAATATTTTAATAATATTTTATTCAACTTTGCTAAAGGCCTGGAGCTTGATTAGCATAAACCTCCAGCCTCTAAAAATGAAAGACCTGGGTTCGAAACCCGCATCCCCCAATATATAAAAAAATAAAAAAAGAAGAAAAATGCAGCTGGTTTGAATTTGTTATCTACTTTATTCTTGTTTCCAATTATCATTTGCTCCACAAGTACTTTGGCAAGGCAGCTGTCCATTTCATTTGTCCAGCTCATGTGCTTACCTTGATCTTTTGCCATACCACCATATTGAATAGAAGACGCATCAACAGCCACCGCAGGCTCATTATAATTGCCAAAGATGGTGTACAATTGATCGTAGTTCTGAATATGTCTATTGCGGAAAATCCTGGCATCAGGGTGAGTCTGTAGAGTAAACAGAAGACTTAGCAAGATGATATGGTCATACTCATGCACTACCAAAACAGCAGGGAAAGGACCAAATTTGAATACAACATAATACATACTTGCACTTCATTTCAGGATGGTCATTGTGAATCCTAGTTAAATTTACCTATCAAGAGAGTTATCACTTTAGTGTAGTAGAAATTATAAGATTCAAACTTGGATTTCAACAACTTAATTTTTTATATTGTCCTGTTGCTCCTGTATGCTAGACTATTAGTTAAGTTGCCTAAATGGATTTTTCATCATGGTCTGACTCGTTTGGTGCCTTCCCATTTTCTAACATGTAATTCTAGTAGCATGATGGTGACTTTATTCCACAGGCATTCATAAACATATGATCTCATATGAGTGTAGGAGGGTCAACTCTGTTCACATCAACATTCTTTAGAATGGCTAGTTAGAGCCTTAGAGGTTAAAATAATTTTTGTGATAACAGTTTGGGGTAGAAGTTGTAGAATGTGATGAGAACCTTAATTTTCTTTCTTCTCTCCATGGCTTCATCACCTTTATTTCTTGCAACCTTCCAAAAGCAACTATTTACAAGACCATTTCTCTTATTCAAATGAACTATATTGCAAATAAACGTAAGTCTTCTCTTAAATATGACTGAAATGATGAACAATGTGTGTGCTTAAACCTACCTACCTTTCACATGAATGAGGATTCTTGACAAAAAATGCATGTTTCCCCTTTTGACCATAATTCTTCATATAATATTAGCTTTCCATTGTTCAAACACAATTAAAAAAAATTCAGTATTACTCTGATCAAGTGCATAATTATGCATTAGAGTGCATGAAGTATTTCGATCAGTATGCATGAGAGTGCATGAATATACCTTGATATAGTCATTCCATACAGAATTATCTGCAATAACCATCTTTTGTGTCTCATCCCACCTAAATCCTTTATGAGAAAGGAGCTCCTTTAAAATCCCAAACTGCTTCTTCCATGTTTTTAGCCGATTTTGAATGTGTCCTTTTGTCAGGTCGAGCCCAAAATTTTCATTTAAGGCTTTAAGTGCTGCTCTGTATGCTGCAGCTTTCAAAGTGCCATCTATCCTGTTTCCTTTTTTCACTTGCTCAACAAGTATGTCACTAAGACAGCGGTCCATCTCACTTGTCCATGCCATGTATCTTACCTTCTCATTTGCATTGCAACTGCGAGTCTGGTGTCCCTTACAATGCATTCTTGCTTCCTGAGAATTTTCATCACGTTCTGTTTATTACAGGTAAACGATGAACAATGCTAGCATAGTGCATAAGTGCATTAAATTAATTCTGATGGAACATTGCTCAACATCTTGAGGCTCAACTGTCAATACTTCACTCCAGGGGCACATCCGTTCCTGCCAATGAATGAAGTCTATGCATTGCTTTCCTTTTTGTCCCTATCCATTTGACAGTCTGCTTTAAGGGAGAGTGGTTGCTTATCCACAAGTATATAAATCCCAGTGTCATATCAAAGCAAAAGAAAAGATGAAATGAAATTCTTCCCACGACTGGACTACTACCATACCTGACGATGAACAGATAACGTTCAGCGATGATTAATACAGCACCCATGGTGCCTTTAACATGATTCATCACTTCACTGAATGGTAATGCTAATACATAAAAAGGGATTCTAAGAACAAGTACCCCCCCCTTCCCAAAACCTGCATGTTTCCCACGAGAACATTTTATTGCCACCCAAAATAAAAGAGATGCTCAAATTACTACTCAGGTACATGATGTTTACTCTTTTTAAGACGCAAGCTTAACTGCTCGGTTTGGTTGCAACATTAGTTGAGATCAATTTAGTTCAGTCTAATTTTAAGTTAAATTTACATTTAAATAGCCAACTCTCAAATTATTAAACTCATCTCAACTTAAAATCTCCTTATATGTGGGATCCACAATATTTTTCAACTCAACACATCTTCACGTTAGACTCATAACATTTTTAAACTGAACACATATTTATACGTGGGACTCACAATTTTTTTCAATTTCTCATAAATAGTACCAAACTCAACTTAACATCTAAACTCATTTTAGATAGACTCCACATGATTCATTCTATCTATTTAACTCACTACTATTT
The DNA here is from genome assembly GCF_001411555.2 of Juglans regia. Taxonomy (NCBI): domain Eukaryota; kingdom Viridiplantae; phylum Streptophyta; class Magnoliopsida; order Fagales; family Juglandaceae; genus Juglans; species Juglans regia. The sequence goes on along the minus strand of NC_049905.1, from coordinate 19,174,465 downwards.
ATAAAAAATTTAGTTAGCTCAACGTCCAAATAACCTAAAGCTACATCCTTTTGTACAAGGTGCTTCCCTGAACACCTGCCATACAAACTTTTGCATTATTACGCGGAAGAAATGTGAACGATAAAATTTTATGGAAAATAATAGGGTTATCATTTTCCTATTATTTATTTACTACTTTTTTTATATTTGATTTTTTTTTAATTTTTTATTTTACTTAATAGTTAAGGAAGTGACTATTAGTAAAATTATATATATTTTTAATTTTTTTTTAATAATTAAGGATGTTAAAAAAATATTCAAAATAAAATAATAAAAAAATAAAACTATGAATAGTAAATGGGTAGTATCACTACCCTTTTTTTATTGGAAAATGCTATATCTCCCGCTGGGAGCTCCCGCTTGGAGCTCCCGCTGGAGATTAGTGTATTTTTTATGTGTTTTTTTTAAATTGTTTTTTATATAGATTTTTTTAATAATTTTTAATATTTTTAAAAAATAAAAAAATTCAAAATATTATTAAAAAATACTTTCTTAATCACGAAGTAAAATAAAAAATCATAAACAAATATTTTTTTATTTTACTTCGTGATTAAGAAAGTATATTTTAATGAATTGTTTTTTACTTTCTAATTAAGGAAGTATTTTTAATAATGTTCTAAATTTATTTTATTTTTTAAAAATATTTTTTATAATTTTTTATTTTACTTCATGATTAAGAAAGTATTTTTTAATATATATTTTTTTACTTTCTGATTAAGAAAATATTTTCTGAATGATGTTTTAAATTTATTTTATTTTTTTAAAACATTTTAAAATAATAAAAGATCTATATAAAAAATTACTTAAATAAAATACATGTAAAATAACACTACACCCCAGCGGGAGCCCCCAACGGGGGCTGTAGCATCACCCTTTTTTATTATTCTTTTCCTTTAATTAGTTTCACGGAACCAAACGGAATTTGACAATAGGCATGCAAGTAATGGGTTTCCAACCTTATCTTAAACAACAACGAATCGATTTAATTAGGGTAGAAAGACGACTTGTTTGGAAAAAATTTACATCTCATCTAATCTTATCCCATCTCATTTCATTCCTAAACATTATTTAAAAACAAATCCTTTCAAACTACTCTTATAATTTTTTCAAATTAATCATTACAATTTTTTCACACTTTCAAGCCAAAAAAAAAAAAAAAATCAATTCAACCAACTTTTTTAAATTTCAAAATAAAAATAATATTAAAAAATAATATTATAAAAATATTTTAATCTTATAATATTTTTTATTTAACTTTTTCTTTCTCATTTTTCAAAACTCAAAAAATACTTAACTCAAATGATTTCATTATTATCTGCAAACCATCTTATTATCATTCACAAGATTATCATATCTCATTCAAGCATATCCTAATTAGTATTTAGATTGATCATCCTATTCTTCAAATTTTGATTAATATGTAACTTTTTCACTTTTAGCTAATCATTTAAAACTTGAAGTCTACATTGAATTAGTCATCACACTCTCTATAATAATAAAATATTATTATTTTTTATTTTTTAATTACTTATTTATTTTATTTTCATAATCTTCAATAACCTTCAATAATCATATTCATTTTCATTTTCACAATTTAACAATCTATAGTATAATAATCTCATATGTATATAGATGGTAAAATCTCATATCTAAATAAAAATCTCATATTTATAATATACTAATTTCAAAAAATATTTTTAGACTTACTATAGTTCTTTTCATATTTGAAAAGAAGAAAGAATTTACTGTAGTTTATATTTTGGATAAAAATAATTTAACTAATTGAATGTGGAATAAATATGGATGATATTTACTAAATTTAAATATAAAAATATATTTGACTAATCCAATACTAATGCTATGGGAGAATTGCGGACCTGCGGATACGTCTTCGTTTCCAAGTTACCTTCTCATGCCAAATTTTGTTATGCTTTTTGTTTGGGGTAGTGTTTGTAACTGTATTAATTAAAATAGATTTTTATTTTATTTTATTCTAAATTAAACTAATTACTAATTTTAACCACAAGGAAATTTAGAAAATTAAGTTGATAAATCTAAGATTCTATTAAATTTAATGACTCCCATAGGTACTAAGTAATAATTTAGAAGATTCTGATGGTTGAGATTGCAAACTTGGAGATTAGATAAATTAGCATGCAATTTGATAAGATGAAAAATATGAGACTGCAAAATGAAATTATTCTTTATTTTGATATAGTAGTGCTTACATTTTACGCATAAATATTATACATATGGACTACCTGTCCCATTTTGGCAATTCTTTATTTAATTTGAATTTTGAGTTTAAAATCGTCACAATTTCAATAGTAATTAGTACATGAGCTTTGCTATTCATAAGTCACACACATCACACACCATAATTTTTATTTATTTATTTATTTTAATTTCTTTTTTAGTTTTATTCTTTTAAAAACAATTGAATTCTTATATTTATTATCTATATACTACACATTTAGTAAGAGAAAAAAATTAAAAAAATAACAAAAAGAATGGTGTGTGGTGTGTGGTGTGTGAGGCTTATGAATATAATTTTTCATTAGTATATATATTTATATGCATATAAAATTGTAAGTTTAGATATCATTTATTTTTTTTATTTTATTAGGTGTGTTAGGTCCAAAAATCCTTTATTGTAAGAAAAAAGATACTTACAACCGTGAAGTGCGTAACCGCCGCGTAATCGCTTTGAAAAAAATGAATAAAATATAGGACCCACATGAAAAAAATTAATTTTTTAATAATGGACTCCACTATTTTTCAAAGCGATTACGCGGCGATTACGTACTTCACGGTTGTACGTAGAATTACTCGGGCCGGGAAGTTTTGCTTTCTTCCAGTGGTTATTTTATTGCTTGTTTTTCTTCCCTTTTGGGAGTTTGGTGCTAATATTTTTGTTGAGGTGTTGGAAAATGAAATGAGATAAGAATTTTATAAATAGTAGTAAGATAGTTTGTAAATAATAGTGAAATAGTTTGAGTTGAATTTTTTTAAGTTTTGAAAAAGGAGAGAGAAAAAGTGGAATAAAAAATATTATAAAATTAAAATATTATAAGAATATGGTTTTATAATATTATTTTTGTTTGAAAATTTAAAAAAGTTAGAATTATTTTTTATTTTTTATTTGAAAGTTTGAAAAAGTTGTAATGATTAGTTTGAAAATTTTGTATTTGAATTATGTTTAGGAATAAAATGGGATAAAATAAAATGAGGATTTTGTATCTCATCTGAGATACCATCCTCTTTTTAATTTTTATTTTAAAAAGAATAGTCTTAAAAAATGAAAAAATCAATTATGGAAGGGCTTAATTCTTCAAACCTTGTGGATTTTTGAACATTGGCTGTAGACCCAAGCTGAATTGCCTTTATTATTTGACTCGAGACTTCCTCCCTCACTTCTCATGAGACCAGACTTCACCTTTAACCCATTTGAAGGGCAAGAGTACTTCTACCGTCTACGAAGGTTGAGTGGGAAAAAGACGCGCGCGCGGGTCATATCATATCGTTCGACTCTTCAACCTCTGATCTTCCAAATTAAAACAGCCTTTGCCAACCCTTTAGTACCGGTCGGGCGTGAGCCCGACTTGACTAATTGCTTCAAGCACTGTGGAACGTTTGTTCGGGGTATTCCACTCATCTCTCTTGTCCACGTCTTTATTGAATGCAATTTGCTTATTAAAAAATAAAATAAAATATGAGATGGTAATGGAGATTGATCATAAAATACTGTCATGTAAAAAGTCTTGAAAGGGGGAGTCCATATTTCGATCTTTCTAGGAATTTGACTTAATATATATATTATAAATATATATATATATGTATGTATGTATATATTGCGATAGATCAATACCAACGTCAGGATTATACCTTGAGGTTTTTCCCAACTCTATGGGGATTCCCACCTTGCGTTCACTGTTCTACTGGATTTCTTTTTGCATCTATGTTGGTGCTTCTTCTGTCTTGTGCTTTGGCTCGTCCACCTATGCCAATATAGGTGGGAATGAGACTGACCGAATAGCATTGCTTAAATTCAAGGCCAAAATAACGTATGATCCTTTCATGGTTTTGAGGTCATGGAATGAAACCATCCATTTTTGCGAGTGGTATGGTGTTACATGCGGTCGTCGGCACCAAAGGGTCACAGAATTGCGCATGGCATCTCTGGAACTTGCAGGCCCTATATCGCCTTTCATCGGAAACTTGAACTTCCTAAGGATTCTACAACTCCAAAACAATAGCCTCAATGCAACCATCCCCCCAGAAATAGGCCGTTTGCAAAGGTTGGAGGTATTATCTTTGGAAGATAACTCGTTGGGTGGCAGAATCCCTTCCAATTTATCTAGTTGCTCTAACATTGAACTTTTCCGTCTTTCTTATAATCAATTGGTTGGTGACATTCCCATTGAGTTTGGCTTCTTTTCAAAGCTTATAGTATTTTCTGTAGGGGGCAATAGACTAACAGGAAGTATTCCTCCATCTCTTGGAAACTTGTCTTCAATTGAGAAACTTTATGTATCCTTTAATAATTTGGCTGGGAGTATCCCTAATACTCTAGGCCAACTTACAAATCTTGTATTTTTTGGAGTTTATTCAAATACCCTTTCAGGTACTGTCCCTGCATCATTATTCAATCTCTCTTCAATCAAATTTTTTGATGTAGGATCTAATCAAATCCAAGGGAGTCTTCCTTTGGAGTTGGGCATAACTCTTCCTAATCTCGTAAGCTTTTCCCTTGCTTCTAACCAGTTTACTGGTTCCATTCCTCCATCACTATCCAATGCCTCAAATATGCAAATATTTCAAATTCTATCAAACAAATTTACTGGAAAGTTTCCTTCTTTAGAAAAGTTGCATTGGCTTCGAGTGTTGAGTGCTACTGAAAACAACTTGGGGGGAAGTGGAGAAGCTGATCATGACTTGAGTTTTATTTGCTCTTTGACAAATGCCACCAGGTTAGAGGTGTTTGCTATCAACATCAACAATTTTGGAGGTGTCCTACCTGAATGCATTGGTAACATCTCACTTACCCTTGAAGTCTTTGTAATAGATCGTAATAAAATAGCTGGAACAATTCCGAGTGGGATCGTGAATCTTGTTAACTTGAAGAAATTCCATTTGCGAGCTAATCGATTCACTGGTAACATTCCAACTGCTATTGGAAGGCTTCACAGGTTAAAGAAAATGGATCTATCACAAAACAGTCTCTCAGGCAATATCCCACACTCTCTTGGAAATTTAACTTTGTTACTTAAACTTCGTTTAAGGGACAATAATTTTGGTGGAAGCATCCCATCAAGTCTAGGCAATTGCCAATCTTTGGTCTTACTAGACCTTTCTCTTAACAATTTCATTGGCACCATACCCCCACAGATCCTTGGTATCTCATCTTTAGCAATTTACCTTGATTTGGCCCAAAACCGTCTCACGGGTCCTCTTCCCATGGAAGTTGAAAATCTAAAAAATCTCGGTATATTGTCTGTGTCAGGAAACATGTTACTCGGTGAAATTCCAAGTAGCATTGGCAGTTGTATTAAGTTGGAGATTCTAGCCATGCAAGGGAACTTCTTTCGAGGAATGGTTCCATCAAGTTTTGGCTATTTGAGAGGACTTCAAGTATTAGATCTTTCTCATAATAATTTGTCAGGAAAACTCCCTGACCTTTTTGTGGATATGAACTCCTTGCAGATTTTAAATATATCATACAACAATTTTGAGGGGCCGGTGCCAACAATTGGTGTTTTCAAGAACTTAACTTCAGCTTTAGTTGCAGGAAACAGTCAACTGTGTGGGGGAATTCCTGAGATGCACTTGCCTAAATGCAACTTCAGAAAGCCTGGGAATACCAAATTGACATCAACCTCTACGTTCATAATATCTCTGGTTTTGGGGCTATTAGGAGTAACTTCAGTGTTGTGCTTTTTGATTGTCTCTTGGTTAAGAAAGAAACGAAAAGTATCAATATCACGTCCTTCAGGAAATTTTCTTTTGAATCTATCCTATCAAAGTCTCCTGAAAGCCACTGATGGATTCTCTTCCACTAATTTGCTTGGTGTGGGAAGTTTTGGATCCGTGTATAAAGGAATTCTTGATGAAGGTAGAACGATAATTGCTGTCAAGGTCCTCAACCTTCTGCACCATGGAGCTTTTAGAAGCTTTCTTGTCGAGTGTGAAGCCTTGAGAAACATCAGACATCGAAATCTTGTAAAGATTCTTACAGTTTGTTCAAGTGTTGATTACCTTGGTAATGATTTCAAGGCTCTAGTTTATGAGTTCATGGCCAACAGAAGCCTTGAAGAATGGTTGCATCCAACTGCTACAGAAGATGGAGTGCATCAAGACCAAAGAAATCTAGATCTTTTTCAAAGGTTGGATATCGTCATTGATGTTGCGAATGCATTAGAATATCTTCATGATCATTGCCAAACACAAATCATTCATTGTGACCTAAAGCCAAGCAATGTTCTTCTCGATAATGAAATGATTGGGCACGTGGGTGATTTTGGGATAGCAAGATTCTCTCCTGGAAGCAACCATAACTCTTCTACTATTCACTCTAGCACAATTGGATTAAGGGGAACTATTGGTTATGCCGCTCCTGGTGAAAAAAACCTTTTTATCATTTCTTTCTTAACATATATATATTTTTTTAATAAAAATAATGTTGCATTCTAATGTAGTGTATATTTCAAATTGCAGAGTATGGTGTGGGAAATGAGGTGTCAACCCATGGTGATATCTACAGTTATGGGATTCTTCTGTTAGAAATGTTCACAGGAAGGAGACCCACTGACATTTTTCAGGGCAGTCTAAGCCTACATTCGTTTGTCAAGACAGCCTTGCCTCAAGGAGTAGTAGAGATTGCAGATCCAATTCTTTTCCACGAAAGGGAAGAAGAGACGACTAGAAACAATGGCCAAAATAACAACATTATAAGAAGAAACAAAACTCAAGAGTGCTTGGTTTCGATTTTTCAGATTGGAGTTGCATGTTCAGCTGAACGGCCAGAAGAACGAATGAACATCAAAGATGTTGTAGCTGGGCTTAATTTAATCAGAAAATTTTTTCTTCAGAATGGAACAAACAGAGGCAATCCAAGAATAAATGGACCATAATCTTAGTAGCTAGTATTGGTGTCTTTGTGATATTTATTGTTTGGTTAGTATCGGTTGATGTGGCTTGAACGAATGAAGTTTTGTTTTTGTTGAGACTCATCATCTTTTGTTATTACTTTTCTAATAAAGAAATAATCTTAGTCGTAGTAAGTTTGTTACTATTGACTACTCATTACGTACTTTTTGCTTCCCCTCCACTTAACTCTTTTATGGAACTCTTTGTATTCTTGCCACTCAATTTTGATGTTATATGAAATATGAAGATTATGATTCCTTTTATTCTGTGAAATTGTGTCATTTTACGTTTTTCATGTTTTTTGAAAAAGAAGATTACCAGAAGATTAGATGTCATTGATTTCTGAAGTTTGCAAAACTGCTATTAAGCTGAAACCAGGATCATATACTTGGGTTTAGAATCATAACTCAAATGGAATTTTTACTTCTTCATGAATTTATTTGGGACTCCATTCTGCCCTTGAAAGCTAGTGTCTTTATCTGAAAGTTGAAGAATAATGGGATCCCTTGGGATTCTAATATTTGAAGGTGTGGAGTTCAAATGACCCCTAAATGCTGCAAATGTTTTGTTGGGGATATTGAATCTGATGCTCATCTCTAGTATCAATGTTCTGTTTCAGGAGTTGTTTGATTTCTCATTCTTCTCTGGTTCAGAGCAACTTCATCTGATTGCACAGCAAACTCCTGCTTTAATTCTCTGGGAGCTCTGGCTAACATGTAATGCTGCTAGATTTCACCATTCCTTAAAACCTGCTGTTGTGGCTTGTCGGAAACTTACCTTGTGGTTATTGGAATTATATCCTTTACAGAAGGTTCTTTCGACTTTACTAAGAAAAGATAAAGACATTATTGAGGCCTTGCAATTGAACTTACTACTTAGTTAAAAAACCTTTGTTGGTCTAATGACTGAATGGTACCTCCGTATGGGAAGTTGAAATGTTCTAAAACTCTTTTATTTTTTATTTTTCCAAAGAGGTTTCAATGACTAATGCTAATCTTTATTCATGATTTTATTATCTTTAGTTACACACTGATATATATAAGATATTTTAAATATTTTCATAAGTCAACATTTTAAATAAATTTAGATATATATGATACATTAATTAGTTTGTGTACTTAGGGATGACAACATTTATGATTAGGATTGTTCAACCGGATCTGGTCCTGCATATAGTAGCCATTGAGATTAACCTGGGTAATGATCATAACTGGTAGTAGTATGAATCTGGGATTTTGAAATCTAAAAATCCGGATACTCAAGTTTTATCCGTATTTTGTAAAAAACTAAGTTTGATTATTATTATTATTATTAAAAGTTTAATTAAAATATAAAAAGAAAGAATTTATTTTAATTGAAGCCACATAAACTAATTTTGTATTTATCACTATTTAATATATAAAGAAAAACTTATTTTAGAATAATTTTTATGAGATCATGTAGTTGAAATAGGAAAAACACTTCTCAGTCAGCAAATCTTCCTACCAAATTTTGGTGTTATGCTTTTGCAACAACAACCTATCTCATAACAGCAACAACCCCTCTCCTGCTTTTAACCACAAATCTCCTATTCAAACTTGTTCAATGAAGCTCCAAACTACCTCAAACTCATATCTTTTGGTTGCTTGCGTTTTCCTTGGTTAAAGCCTTACAACACACACGAGTTTCAGTCCAAATCTGTCCCTTGTGTGTTTCTTGGATACTCGAGTACACAAAGTGCCTACCTATGCTTTCACATACCAACTCAGCGTCTATATGTCTCTCAACATGTCACATTTGATGAAAATGTCTATCCTCTAAAGATCATCAATAACCAGTCCACTCCTGAGTCCAACATACCAGCAGCTCCTATTTTTTATGGACCACTGCTGCAGATCGCACCACTAGACAACCAAGCTCCTTCAGCACCGGTGTCCACAGAACCTCAAGAAGAGATCTCCCTCCTCTCCTCGAATTCAAACACTACAACAGCCACACCACCTGCTCAAGTAACCATTCCAACTCCTGTTGTATCTCAAAGGATCCATACCACCTGCACTGGGTCAAAATCTTGTAGGCTTCAAATTTGTTTTTTGCAAGAAAAGAAACGCAAACGGAACCATCAGCCGGCACAAAGCCTGCCTAGTCTCTAAAGCCTTCCACCAAAGACCATGCATCGATTATTCTCAGACATTCAGTCTTGTAAGGGGGTTTTTCCCCCCATTCTATCGGGCTTGTAATGACCCACCGAAAGAACAAAGAGAGAAGGCCCAACCCAACGAGAACAGGCCCCTCGGCCCAGCCCACGGATAATCTCCCCCGGAAGCAACCCCCATGGGGGAACGACCTACAGATGAATGGGACTAGCCGAACTGGAGATCCCTCGAACAACGTACAGCCTTCAAGTGCCTGCCCACCTAAACTGACAAGAAGCAAGGGGGACCCTCGATCTTTTGACAAGGTGATATCGATGGACCATTAAAAGTACCAGCAAAGCAAGACAAATTGAAAAATTACACCGCATTAATGACACCACTACCTAGGCAACACACCATATTAATGACATTATTGTAGAGACACACCACATCAAAAAGACTGATAAATGGAACTGTGGCAAGGACATGGGCTCCATAGGAGCAAGCACAATTTGTCCTCCTAGGACCCCCAATATGAATATCGACCCCAAGTACGAGGAAAGACTCTACGTTCTATCATTATTTACAAACCCCAAAAATATTTACTAACTTAAGCATCGGAGACTTCTCGGCCCCAAGATCGCCCTCTCCCAGCTATAAAAATCCGAGTTGCTGGAATCTGGCCCAAGGGTGTATGAAACACGACATTAACAGTGGTGCTATCTGTCGGATAACTTATAAGATCCTTATAGATCTTACGTGTACTTCATATGCTTGTGACAACCCGTTCTCAGACAACTCGTGGACAAGAAGAAGTCGTCATGGAGGCAAGGCTGAAAACCATGGAGGACTGGGTAGCAAATTTAACATGCGAAGTACAAAAACTTTGCAAGGAGAATGAGGACCTTAGGAAACCTTAACAAGAGCATAACGAGGAGGCGAAGCCTAGTAATAGCGAACACGTAGAGTCCTGTAACGTGGGAGCTGGGGCGAACGAAGAAGAGGAGGGAAAAAACATGCAAGATGAGCTCGACAATCTCAAAGGAAATATGAAGAGATTGCAAAGAAAGTGGGCATGTCATTGTCGGTAGACCAGCTGCTCATAAGCACAGGCCTACCCTACACAAAACGACGGGGGAAGGGACTCCCGTGAGCACCTGGACACTTTCAAGGTGCACATGACATGGCACGACTTCCCAATAGAGGTAGCGTGCAGGGCATTCCTACTAACCTTGAAGGGCCCAGCACAAGTATGGTTCGGGTCTCTGGCACCTGTTTTAGTAGATAGTTTCGGCAAGCTGGCCCGACTTTTCTTGACCAAGTTTATGCCGAGTTGAAGAAGGCAATGCCCATCAGCGTACCTCCTCACCATTAAACAAGGTGATGAGGAAAGCTTGAAGATGTACCTGTTCAGGTTTAACAAGGAGCGCATGACCACCGACAACCAAGACGAGAAGATAACCTTGGTGGTGCTCCCAGGGGGAGTCTGGCCCCGATCCCAGTTCATGAACAAGCTGGCAAGAAAAACTCCTGTCATCCTGCGGGAGTTCATGGACCGGGTCGACAATTTCATCAACATTGAAGACACTTTTCAGGCCTTGACTAAGCGGAGAAAGAAGGAGCTGGAGCGAGCGGAGAGGAAGGCCAAGGGTCCAGCCAAGGCCAAAGCCCACGAGAAGCTGGAGAAAAGCTTCTACGACAAGAAAATGGAGGAAGCCCCAATGAGGGGATCGGGACCTCGCTTCGACCGATCGACTTTTACCATCCATGAGGCCGACCACTTCGCTGCCCACAGGGACGAGGACCTAGGCATTGGCCGCCACTACTGCACATAGCACAGGTCCACCTTGCACAATACCGAAGATTGCTTCTCCCAACAAGGGAGGAAAGAGCATGCGGAGTGAACGAAGCCGCATTATCCTCTCGCCCGGAGACAAGAACAAGAAAGGAGGGGAAAATCAAGGGAGAGGAGCACAGACCGGGTTGACCGAAGCAGAAGGGAAGAAAGCCCACGGTGAAGACTGCCAGTATGAGGGTCACAACAGAATCACCCTCACTTGCCCCCACTAGGGGAAATTAGGACCATCGCAGTAGGATTCGTCGATAGGGGCGCTACCTCTTCTAGTCGAAGGGTGCATGCATGACGAGCTCGGTACCATGAAGTGTACTCGGCAGAGTACCACCCCACCAAGCACCATCGGAGTGAACCAACCCTGGCAATCACTTTCAGGGAGGCTGACGAATAGGGGGTCCTATACGATGATGCGCTGGTGGTAACCATGTTGGTCGCCAACTTCCCTACCTAGAGAATCCTCATCGACAACGGGAGCTTTGCAGATATCCTTTTTTGGAAAGCCTTCACCGGAATGGGAATAGACACTGCCTGGCTACATCCAGCCCCCATGCCGCTGAAGGGTTTCTTCGGGGATATGGTTCACCCTATGGGAACCATCAAGCTGTCGGTCCTCGTAGGAAGCGCCCCTGCACTGCTGCAATCATGGTCAACTTCCTGGTGGTAAAGGTCTCAACATCTTACAAAGCCATCATCAACATGCCCACCCTTAACAACTTACGGGTGGTCACATTGACTTACCACCTCAAGATGAAATTCCCAACTTCTCAAGCCGTGGGAGAAATCCGTGGAGAACAGGTCTTGGCACATGAATGCTACGTCCAGGAGCTGAAGCAGAAAGACGGTGGGATTCAGGGTAATAGCACCTCTAGAAGAGAGTAGGACATGCACCGCTCAAGGAGCCCAGGCAGGCCTTAGTCTGCGACTCGTCCTGCCAGGCTCGGAGGGGAGTGGAAGGGTGCATAGTCCCAAAGGCAAAAACATCGCAGGAGAAAGCTCCTCGACTGAAGGCCCTATCTCCCCATGTTTTGTAATTTAATAGTTAAATGTTGGGAACTATTATTGATTAATGAAAAGCGTGATTTTTCAAGAAAGCACACCACACCAATTTCAAAGCAACAAAAATGATCTCCAATTAATGAAATCTACAACAGCAAAATCTTCAATCAACACTTAACTTTCCTGCGATGTCAACGGGCGGGAGCGGGTTCAGCCTCAAACTATCCGAACAATTTACCTCCCCGAATGGCTAAAGGAGAGAACAAGGCCGAAGGCTGCTCTACCCCTCCCGCGATGGAGAGTGGGTCCTCCCCCCTCTCGGCCTGAACAACTAACCTTGATCCCCATCGCAGTGAAGAGCAGACCAGCCACATCGCTGTCCGAAAAAGTTACCTCCCCTGCCAGGTACCAAAAGAGAGGCTGCTTTATCCTTCCCGTGGCAGAGTGCTGGTCAGCCCTTGGCTACCCCAAAAGAAAGACTTATTCCTTGTGAGCGTCAACAGGCGGGAGTAGGTTCAGTCTCAAACTACCCGAACAACTTACCTTCCTGCGGGGCCAAAGGGGAGAGTTAAGCCGAAAGCCATTCTACCCCTCCCTGGGTAGATAGCTGGTACTGCCCCCTGGCGGCCTGAATAACTTACCTCGATCTCCTCCACAATGAAGTGTGGACTCAGCACCAGCTTGACCCAACACTTACCTTCCCTGCAATATCAATGGGCGGGAGCGGGTCCAGTCTTAAACTGCCCAAAAGGAGAGCAAGGTCGAAGGCTGCACTACCCTTCTCGCATTGGAGAGCGGGTCATGCCCCCATTGTCGGCCTGAATAATTTACCCCGACCCTTATAGCGGTGAAAAGCGGACCAGCTAAATCGCTATCCAAACTTACCCCGACCTCGCTCTTCTCTCTCACCAAGGGCGCATTGTAGAGTAGTCCGGCTCATCACACGAAGGGCTTGGTTTTCCTGCATGATGGCCTCTTGGCTGTCCACGATGAAGGCTGCTAGATTGGAGGAACCTTGAAAACAAAGAAAGTTGACGTGGAATGATAAAAAAATAAATAAATAAAAAAAGAGAAAGAAAAAAAAGAGAAAAGAAGACTAGGAAACCAACAAAAAAAGAAAGTAGACAAGAAAAGAAGTTGCGGAACAATAACAGGAACCTCGTGAAAGAAGCCGGATAAACACTTGAAGACCTAGTCGATAGCTTCCGCGCGACACCCCCTGGTTTCCAATCGAGCCAAAGGAGGGATGACCTCCATCGAACTCTCCCCACCGGACACCTGTGTGGTTGCCCCATTTCAATGGGCTCCGTCAGATTCCACTTCAGAGGAAATGATTGGAGACTGACCCCCGACTCCTTACACGCGGGGTGAGGTGGCCTCAGCAATAGTAGTTCCCGCCTAGGCATGTGGATCTTCGCGCAGACCTCCCAAACCACTGCTGACTACAACATCCAAAAGGAGCCCACTTTTCACTTGGCGCTCTCCCTCTACGATACTGGAAGCTACGGCGACCGTCCTCTGGACAAAAAGGTCCAAGCCTCCAAGCAGTTAGAGCACCTCCCCACCCACCTCAAGAGTTTGATCGCTTTGTCCCACCATAGTAGATGAAGACGCTGCAGAAGGCGTGCCCATAATCTCAAACTCATCACTAGAAGTGCGGCCACCGACGGCGAAACGAGCAATAGAAGCAGAGGTGACCGTTATATCAATACTAGAAGGACGCCGCCCCACGTCTGCGCATCGAGGCACCCCAGCCGCCAAAGCTTCATAAAGTTGGGCGCCAACGCAGTCGACTCTCGGAGGCACGCCACGGGTGCTGGGTTGTGGGGATGGCTCGGCAGGGACCTCGACCGAAGTATCTCTCACTAATGGCTCCGAAGATCTCAAAGAAGAGGAGTTCGTAAACATCTCCACGTCAGCAGAACGACGAGGCGTTTTTGCACGAATCACCAAATCCAAGGGGCAAGGAACCTTGGGAGCAACCAACGCCCATCCTTTAGGAACTCGGGCCCAGGGAGCAGGTCGGCCATCGGTTCCAACCCCCTTCGAGCGAGGTTTTTTCCCCTTACTCACAGTGGGGGGATTCGAGGGGCTCTTTCAAGTGGGAGAAAGGAAAAAGGGAGAGACGCTTCGAATTCCGTGGAACGTGCTCCACGAAACGACGTGAACTCTAAGAGCTGCCTAACATGATTGAAGAGATGCCATCATGTACAAGCATAGCCATTGGAAGACGTGCCAAAAAAGGCAGAACGAGAAACGTTACCAGGCATACCAAACAGCAAGGAACCACGTTGGACTCTGAAACTGGAAGCACCCCATCCAAGCGACCCCGACCTTGATGTCAGGATGAGTTTATACTTAAAATTTCCATCGGACTCGTCCGCTGAGAATTGGTGGGGTAACTATAAGGGAGTTTTCCCTCCTTTCTAACGAGCTTGTAAGGAACCACCGAAAGAACAAAGAGAGAAGGCTCAACCCAGCAGGAACGGGCCCCTCGGCTCAGCCCATAGATAATCTCCCTTGGAAGCAACCCCCATGGGGGAGAGCCTGCAGGGGGATGGGACTCACTAAACTTGAGATCCCTCGAATAACGTCCAACCTTCGAGTGTTTGCCCGCCTAAACTGGCAAGAAGCAAGGGGGACCCTTGATCTTCCGACAAGGCGACATCGACGGACCACTAAAAGTACCAGCTAAGCAAGGCAAATCGGGAAACGATGCCACATTAATAGTATCACTACCTGTACAACACGTTACATTAATGATGCTATCGCAGAGGCACGCTACATTAAAAAGACTGACAAACATAACAGTGGCAAGGACATGGACTCTACAGGAGCAGGCACGATCTGTCCTCCCTAGACCCCTAGTATAAATATCGATTCCCATGTATGAGGAAAGACTCCACGTTCTCTCGTTATTTACATGCCCTAAAAATATTTACTAACTTAAGCATCAGAGACTCCCCGACCCCACGGTCGCACTCGCCCAGCTTCTATCTTCTTTGTTTTCGCAGGTCCAGCTCTGAAGACTCGAGTTGCTGGAACCTGGCCCAAATGCGTACAAAACACAGTGTTAACAAGTCCAGTTGTCAAACTAGCAACAATTTGACTAATTCTCTCCATTGCTGTAATGAATGGCTGGTCACTTCGGCAGCTCGATGTCAATAATGCTTTTCTTCATGGCCGCCTTGAAGAAACAATGTTTATGCATCAACCTCTAGGCTTTGAGGATCCATCAAAGCCTCACTATGTTTGTAAACTGAAGAAAAGTATCTATGGCTTGAAACAAGCACCCAGCCAATGGTACAAGGCACTCTGGGATGCTCTCTTGTGTTTTGGATTTGTGGACTCAGCTACAGACACTTCTTTATTCATCTTTGCCTTTAACAATGTTCTATGCTACTGTGTTGTGTACATTGATGACATTATTATCATAGGAAATGCCTCCACATTTGTAGCTGACATTACCAACAAACTCAGCAGCACATTCTAAGTAAAAGACATGGGAAATCTACATTTTTTTTTTTCTGGGCATTGAAGTTATTCCTACAACCAAGGGTCTGTTCCTTTCGAAGCACAAATACATAAAAGATTTACTTTCCAAAACTTTAATGGATGGGGCCATAGAAATTCAAACTCCTATGTCAACCAGCACCCCACTAGTTTTAACAGATGGTTCCGACCCTGTAAACAGTATAGAGTATAGAAGAATCATTGGGGCACTGCAATATCTTGGCTTAACCAGACCCGACATTGCTTTTGCAGTGAATCGGCTTTCCCAATTCATGCACAAATTGACAACTTGTCATTGGACTGCAACCAAAAGACTCATCAGGTATCTAAAGCACACAATGTTTCATGGAATCCTCATTCAAAAGAACAGCCCCTTAAAACTGCAGACCTTTGTTGATGCGGTCTGTGCTGCAAATACTGATACAAGGGTCTCAACCACTGCCTTTATCACTTTTCTGGGCTCCAATCCAATTTCATGGTCCACACGCAAACAAAGAGTTGTCTTCCGCTCATCCATAGAGGCTTAATTTCGTACCTTGGTAGCTACAACCTTTGAAACAATATGGTTTCACTCACTGATCATATAACTTGGTCTCCATCTATAGCATCCTCCACAGGTTTTCTATGATAATATTGGTGCAACTCACTTCAGTTTAAATCCAATTCAGCACACTCGCATGAAGCATATTGAAATCGACCTCCTTTTTGTCTATGATCTTGTCAAGAAAGGTCGCATTACTGTAAATCATGTTCACACTTTAGATCAGCTAGCTAACCTGCTCACGAAGCCTCTACCACACCAACGCTTTCAGACTTTACTATCCAAGATTGGTGTTACCGAGGATACCTCCATCTTGCAGAGGCATATAAGGAAAGCCATTACTCTCCTGCAGAATCAACCCACAAAATCAGCAGCTCACAAAATCAGCGCTTAATAGAATCAGCTCCTACAAGTCATCTCCAGCAAGTTTAAATTTGAATGTTTAAATTCGTGTACAACTCATAGTTGACATTGTATACAGCTTCGGTAGTCAGTATAGAATAGCATAATTTCAGGCTTAACTCAAGCCTTAGAACTTTGTATTTATACCTGCTAATGTAAATGCAAAATGTGTGTGAGTCGTTACCTTCAAATCTGCTCTCCTATTTTCTCTATATAAAGCTCTGACTACCAGAGGAAAGTGATTGGGTAACCTTCTTATCGATCCCCTCGAGTTATCTTTTGTTTTGGTAGGGGTAATTGAATATGAGGTAGAGTTGGATGAAGATGAGGAAGATGGGATTAGAAGACTCTAGACCCGCGCCAAACTATAGGATTTGATAAATAAGTTGATGCTTTTTGGCTCCCTGTTAAGAAAATCTGTCGTAAATATAACGTTATTGGGGGAAAGGAACCGCCGCAAAATAAACATGTTATTTGTGATGACAAAATCTGTCACAATTGCTCAAAAATTGCTGCAAACAATTACACAATTACTGCACCGGTAACATTTCTCACATTCATGCTGGAATTCAATGGCGAAATGACAATCGTTACAATTAGTTACCATTCGTGGCGATTTCTTTTGCGGAAAAAAATGAAATCTCCGTAAAAGGTCATTTTTCTTGTAGTGAATTAATATATAGCTTGAAAACTTTTTCTCCAAGATTTTAATATTCTAAAAGTATTGCATAATCGCTAAGGTGCATTTGAAAGTTGGAATCACTTGCTTTTTAGACATATTGAAACGAATTTGAAGTAAATAAACTTAATTTTTGTTGTTGTAGGAATTACATTCTCTCTATGCATGTAATAGTTGGAATTCTAAAACAGGTTGCCGTAATTGACTCTACATATTCTTTTTGCATAATCGATACAACAATTTTTATATAAAACGTGTGCAATCGCAAAAGAACTTAAAAAACATACAATTACATATATATAACCACAAATTTTCAAAAATCCAAAGGGTGCGGTTGCTCCCTATATATGTGGCTCAGCTACCGGTGATCATATATCAAACAAAATGATTTGGAATGACAAACACATGCTGAAGAACGAGTTATTTAAAACGTGATATATCAGTTGATGCAACTAAAAATGACAAATAAGCTATTAAGAACAATTCCATGCAATATAGTTAAAAGTGATCAATAATTTTCTCCACGGCTTGTTCATCCTGGCCGGGTTTTTCTTGGCCCGGTCCAGAACCCGGAAACGGGCTGGAACAAACTCGGGCCGGTACCTACATAGAAAAACTCGGGTACACTCGGTCCGGATACTGGAATTTAAACCCGGAACCCGATTCCCCCCGCCCCCCCGGCTTGGCGGTTGGTTTGAATGTTTTTATGTTTCTTGTTTCATTTATTTATAAATCATACCATCTGTCAGCCACGGGAAATCAAATACCCCGACATCTAATGCAATGGAAGAATCTAACTTCTTCATATTATATTACTGATGTCATCGTCGTTCTCTCTGAAGTCACTACCCTTGAGATCTTGCTTCTTTGCCGAATTCTTATTGGAACAATCTTGATGGTCCTCATGATGGTCATCTTCCCCTGCACTCTTATTATAAAGCTTCTCCCGCTCCATTCATTGTGACTTAAAGCTGAGCAATGTTCTTCTCGAAAATGAAATGATTGGACATGTGGGTGATTTTGTTATAGCAAGATTCTCTCCCGGAAACAACCATGATGCTTCTACGACTCACTCCAGCACAATTGGATTAAGGGGACTTTTGGTTATGTTGCTCCTGGTTAGAAAACCTTTCAATCCTTTCTTTCTTATTGTAAATGATTTTTTTTTCTTTTGAGAAACTAATGTTGTATTCTAATGTAGTGTATGTTTCAAATTGCAGAGTATGGTATGGGAAATGAAGTGTCAACCGATGGTGATATGTACAGTTATGGGATCCTTCTGTTAGAAATGTTCACCGAAAAGAGACCGACTGATGACATTTTTCAGGGTAAGCTAAACCTACATTCCTTTATCAAGACAGCCTTGCCTCAAGAAGTAGTAGAGATTGCAGATACAATTCTTTTTCAGGATAGGGAAGAAGAGACAACTAGAAATAATGGCCAAAATAACAACATTACAAGAAGAAATAAAAGTCAAGAGTGCTTGGTTACAATTTTTCAGATTGGAGTTGCATGTTCAGTCGAACAGCCAGAAGAACGAATGAACATGAGATATGTTGTAGCTGAGCTTCATTTAATTAGAAAAAAGTTTCTTCAGAGTGGAACAAACCGAGGCAATCCAAGAATAAATGGACCATAATCTTAGTAGCTAGTATTGGTGTCTTTGTGATAGTTATTGTTTGGTTAGTATAGGTTGATGTGGCTTGTAACAATAAAGTTTTGTTTTTGTTGAGACCTCCATATTTTGTTATTACTTTTCTAATAAAGATTTAATCTTCGTCGTATTGTGAGTTTGTTACTATTGACCACTCATTAAATACTTACCCCTTTTGGTTCCCCTCCACTTTAGTCGCTTATGGAACTCTTTATATTCTTGCCACTTAAGTTTGATGTTCTATGAAATATGAAGATTAGCATTCCTTTTATTTTGTGAAGTTGTGTCATTTTACGTTTTTCATTTTTTTGAAAAAGAAGATTACAAGAAGATTAGATGTCAATGATTTCTGAAGTTTGCAAAACTCCTATTTAGCAAAAAACAGGATCAGATACTTGGGTTTAGAAGCATAACTCAAATGGGATTTTAACTTCTTCATCGGCCTGGTAGTCACCATTCTGTCTTCCCTTGGCATGAATTTATTTGGGACTCCATGCTACCCTTGAAAGCTAGTCTGTATCTGGAAGTTGAAGCATAATGGGATCCTTTGGGATTCTAATATTTAAAGATGTGTGGAGTTCAAATGGCCCCTAAATGCAGCAAATGTGTTGTTGGGGATATTGAATCTGATGCTCATCTCTTGTATCAATGTTCTGTTTTGGAGCTGTTTGGCATCACTTCTCAATTCTCTTTGGTGTAGAATCACTGATTTTTCATTCTTGGAGAGCTAAATGCACTTCATGGTGGACTACTTTCTTCTCTTGTTCAAACCAACTTCATGTCATTGCACAACAGACTCTTGCTTTAATTCTCTGGTAGCTCTGGCTAACATGTAATGCTGCTAGATTTAACAATTCCTTAAAACTTGCTGTTATGGCTTGTTGGAAACCCACCTTGTGGTAATTGGAATGAAATCCTTTAGTGAAGCCTCTTTGGACTTTACAGAGAAAAGATAAAGACATTAATATTGAAGCCTGGCAAGCCTAGTACTGGTTAAAGTGGAAATACCTTTGCTAGTCTAATGGATGTTACCTTCATGCTATTTGAATCAAGAGATCTGTTTAAATTAGTAGTAAACTGGTTCAAATTTGGAAGAAACCTCCTTCAAATTTTTTGGAACAATGGCATTATATCCTCACCTTTCATTCACTATGTATTTTGAAATTGTTCATATCTACTGGGGAGGTAACATGTGTGCGGATGGGTGTGCCTTGTTTTCGACATCAGAAGGTTATACTGTTGTGCATGTTGAGTCATTTCAGTTTTGGATTATTCATATATTTATATATATATATATATACATACACTGTATATGCACAATTAAGATCGAGTCCTTTTATATCTACTCATGTTGAGTGATAACAGTATTTGTAGCTTCTTTTGTTTTTTGCTTTCATTCTTTCTTTGCTCTTTCAATTTGGCAATTAATGATTCTAATAAAAGGCGCATATATATGCAACTTATCCAAAGCCATTTTTTATGTTCAAAGGTGTTTAGCATAGTTGTATTCTCCCTTGAAGAAATATCTTTGTTTCTCTTTTCAGAAGGCAGTCCAACAGATGAAGGAAGCTTAAAATGTGAAGGAAAAATTTGCACTGGGGATTAATCACTATGATGTAAATTATTTGCTTGTAAGTTGTAACCCAAAAGACAATTCCTTCAGAGTATCACACTAATAAATCATCAGAGATTACAAACAATCAATCGAAAAACAAATCCTTATATTACGTACAATAGTAAATCATGTAATTTTTTTTTAAAGTCTAAATTGAGTTTCGAGTTTAGACCTAGTGCTCGGGTATAGGATGGTAGGGAATTTTGGTTCTCGGATCGGACAAAATCCGAGCCAATAACCTTCCAGGTGAACCCGGTTACTCAGGTTTCGGACCAATCCGACCAGTATGAACAACCCTATGAATAAAGATGAAGAATAAGAGTACTATTTTTTTTTTTTTTTATCTATTTGTTTGTATTAATAACAAAAGATATCATTGGTTCCAAAATAACTGTGAAAGAGAGTATATATTTGTTTCCAACTGATCCCCATCCATTCCAAATTGAAAAGTTACCTTGGCAATCTTTTTCTTTTTTCTTGGCCACACTTCAAATACCTCTTCCGGAGCAGAGCTAGCAACTTCTCTCAATACATGGTTTTGTCTGTACATCAGCTTCTAAATGCAACACATGATCCACTAGAGATGCAAAAGAGGAATTTTTTAAAGCACGCAAAGTAAAAAGTTTAATTAAAAATATATAAAGGGGAAATTTATTTTAATTATTCAAGCCACATAAACTAATTTTTTATTAAACATTATTTAATTAATATATAAAAAAAACTTATTTTTGAAGTATAATTTGACGCATTAATACTGCATCTATCATAAAAAATTACATTCACTTTAAAGATTAAAGGCAACAACTACCAAAAAGTGCTTTTAGAAAAATATTATCAAATGGCAATCTGTTAGAAAGCACAGTGGAAAAGTACCTTAAACTCAGTTTATAAAATTGCTCCACAAGTTTCTCCAGATTGATAAATCCCAAGCGCTTCCTCTTAGTGACGAAGTGTACTATGTAGTATAAAACTAGAGTAACACTTAACAAATCTACAGTCTAAATATTTTATTAAGAGAGAACAAAAAGAGAGAGAGCTTTTTTATGTATCAGATGGTGCCAAAACACAATTGATATAGTCCTCCTCTACACGGCTGGCCTTAAAGGCTAGCCTTCAATTGTGTTATTAAAAGGCAGTAACGCATGGCTTTAAGTCATGTGTTACAAGCAAATAACGCATGGCTTAAAGTCATGCATTACACTGCAAGAGGGGGTCAGCCCCACATGGGTGCCCCTCCATCTAACATCTCCCACTCGCACACAGTAGGCATGACCCCAGGTCAGCATCTCTCTAATGTTCTCAATCTTGTTCATACAAATAAATAGGCCGTGCGACCATCAAGCACATCTATAGAAAGGAGGGAGTACATACACCAAATCTCTCCCAGAGAAGACCAGCATAGTAACAAGTGTCTGGTCATGTCCTAGACTCTTTCAATCGCATCAAGATCAAGCATTTTCGAACCCTCTTGAGTTTTTAAAAAAAACTTAGAACAATGATTGACTACCTCCAAATATTTCAATGTATTCACAACCTTTAGCCGCTACCAAGATGTAGCGTCATTGTTTGACGTCAGCAAACACAATCGAAGATACGATATCGAATAGTCTTCCTTTTGCACTCATATCACTCAATTTTGGTTGAACCACTTTCCCAACAATGCCTCTTTAGACTGTATCAACCATGGCCATAGACAGCATGCCAAAGTAGCAGACATCACAACCTCCATCTCGTGACATAGTCAAAAGTAAAGGACATTTAAAAAATGAGACTCACACAGTGAGAAAGAGGAAAACATTTTACTCACTTACTCATATGGTTGTATAAGCACATATAGGATGAAACACATGCTACGGTGGATTTCTCTTTCTTAAAGAGTATATGTCTATATCAACACCGTACAGATCTTAGTCTAGCCGCTCCTTAAACGTTTAACCCGAATTCCTCTATTTGCACGCCTCCAAGGTATCAAAGAGGAACTCGCATCTAGCTTACTACAGGCTACGTGGATGGTGGGGTAACCCCTGCATAGTCCTATCAATGGACCTCATCTTAGCTCCCACTAAGGCGACATAACTTTGTGTCAACCAACTTATCCATCTAGACAAGTACCTAGGGACACAATGTCCCATCTCTACTCGCTACTTAAGCGCTAGAGGCGATCGCTCGTGTGAGTGAGCCGATCTAAGCTTGTTGACATATCTTGTGTGTGTGTATTAAAAACAATACGATAAAGACAAGAACTAAATCATAATGTATTAAAATCCCAAAGGAAATGTTACATCTTAATGTCATTTGAAACACAAATTATATTTACAGTCTACGCAGTCCTAGATTCCTAACATGAGCCTCGAAGACATCTCTTGCTATAGGCTTCGTTAAGGGATCAGCAACCATGCGACTCGTAGAAAGGTGTTTCAAAACCACTTCCTTTTATGTTACCATGTCTCTGATGTAGTGATATCTGATATTTATGTGTTTGGTTCTTCCATGATATTTTGAGTCCTTAGCATATGCGAGAGCTGCCATTCTATCGCAAAATATCGTCACCGGATCTGAAGTATCCGTGCCAATGTCTAAATACTTGAGGAACCTCCGTAACCAAACAGCTTCTTGAACTGCTATAGAACAAGCTATGTATTATGCCTCCATGGTAGATAAAGCTATACATGGTTGTTTCTTGCTGCTCCATGTAATGGCGCCTTGGTTGAGCAGAAAGACATACCCAATGGTTTATTTGCGCTCATCTAGGAAGCTGCCCCAATCGGCATCACTGTAACCTCTTATCTGCAAATCTGAACTCTGATAGCACAACACATAGTCCGCAGTTCTCTTGAGATATCGCATAATCTTTTTGACCGGTTTCCAGTGAGCTAGCCCTGGATTAGATTGGAATCTACTCACTAAGCTAACTGCATAACATATGTCAGGCCGAGTACACATCATTGCGTACATCAGACTATCCACAGCATTAGCATAAGGGACACGAGTCATCTTTTCCTTTTCTCTTTGAGTCTTAGGACACAACTCTTTAGACAAGTTCTCGCTTTTTGCAACAGGGGTGTCAATGGGTTTACATCCATTCATAAGGAAGCGCTTGAGGACTTTCTTTATGTAAGTTTGTTGAGACAAACACAAAAGTCTTTTTGAGCGATCTCTGTAGATTTTAACTTCCAGAATGTATTTTGCCTCACCCATATCCTTCATCTCAAAATTGAAAGATAACCACTCTTTTGTGGCGACTATCAACCCTTTATCATTTCCAACTAGTAGTATGTCGTCAACATACAATGACAACATAATGAAACTCTTTTTGGACCTTTTGACATAGATACAATGGTCCTCTGTGATCATAGTAAACCCATTCGAGAGAATGGCTCGATGGATTCTGAGGTACCATTGTTTAGATGATTGCTTTAGGCCATATATAAATCGTTTGAGCTTGCACAGTTTGCGCTCTTGACCTTTGACCACAAAACCCGTTGGTTGATCCATATAGATCTCTTCATCTATTCTCCATTGAGAAATGCTGTCTTAACATCTATTTGGTAGAGTTCCAAATCCATGTTTGCTACTATAGCTAAAATCAGGCGAATTGAGGCAAACCTTACCACTGATGAAAAAGTTTCCTTATTGTCTATACGCTCTTGTTGGGTATATCCTTTCACCACTAAGCGAGCTTTGTACTTATCTATTGATTCATCCGACTTGCGTTTGACCATAAGAACCCATTTGTTTCCAATAGTCTTACGCTCAGTCGGTAGATCAACCAGATCCCAGACCTGATTAGCCTTCATAGACTCAATCTCATCATCAAGAGCTTTCATCCACTCATCTTTAGTAGAAGATGAGAGAGCTTCATGAATTTTCCTAGGCTCGTCATCATCATGCAGAGCTACCATAAAAGCTTCCCCTTCAATCTCAAAACGACGACGAGGAATACTTTCACATGTGCTTCTACGTGGCTGAGGTTGTTGTGATTGATTGACAAGTGGTGTGCTCCCACTCGAATTCAAATCCTTTTTATAATTTGTAGGAGTTTGAAGAATTTCTTCTTTATTCTCAACTAAATTCCTTGGAGCACTTTCCTCTTGTTCCACAATCTCATGAAGTTCTAAACTCCTATCAACCTCACCTCTACTTGGAAACTCATCTTCAATGAAATCCACATCTCGTGACTCAATCTCAATCACACTTCCATAAGATTGTTCACCTATTAACACATACCCTTTAGAGTGTTCTGAGTACCTTATAAAGATACACTTCTTCCCTCTAGGGCCTAACTTCCCATACTGATGAGAAAGATTATGAACAAAACCCATTAAACCCCATGGCCGCAAGTTACTGAAAATTGGTTTCTCGCCGGTCCATAGTTCATATGGGGTGGAAGTTACTGATTTGGAGGGCACTCGATTAAGAATGTAGGAAGCAGTCAAAAGTGCATCCCCCCAAAAAGAAATTGGTAGGTTTGCTTGCGCCATCATTGACCTAACTATCTCAAGCAGTGTTCGATTTCTCCTTTCTGCCATGCCATTTTGCTACGGCGTATTGGGTATCGTCAACTGTCTTTTGATTCCTTTTTCATCACAGAGCCTTTTAAATTGCTCAGAGAGATATTCTCGTCTTCGGTCAGTTCTTAGAGTTTTTAAACTCTTGTCTAACTGATTCTCAACCATTCTCAGATATCGCCTAAAACATTCCAATGCTTCGGAGTTATGAGAGATTAAGTAGACATGACCATAACGTGAAAAATCATCTATAAATGTGATGAAGTAGACACCTCCGTGTCTTGCCCTCACACTCATTGGACCAAAGATGTCTGAGTGGACTAATTGCAATGGAAAAGATGCCCTAGTGGCTTTTCCAAACGGTTTTCTCTTAGCTTTTCCCATTAGACAATGTTCACATGTGGGCAAAATCTTAGCGAGATTGCCAATTAGGCCTTCTTTAGCTAACCTAGCCATTCTATCTTGCCCTATATGGCCAAGCCTAACATGCCATTTATATGAATCCAAATTATCAGATGTAGAAAGAAAAGCAATAGACTCATTTATATTTGAATAATCCAAATTTAAAATCATAAAACCGTCTTGAAGAAAAGCATTGCCATAAAACACATGGCCCAAATAAAATGAAATATAATTGTTTTCAAATACAATTCGAAAACCAAGTTTTAATAGAATAACTACACAAAGTAAGTTTCGTCGGAACTTGGGAGTGTATAGCACATTGTGGAGGAAAAGAGTGCGGCCACCCCGCAAGTCCAGCTTGTAGGTACCAAGTCCTAGTACCTCAACGCTAGCTCCATTCCCCACCTTGATATCACGGCTACCAATTGGAATCCGGCGATACTCCCCAAATTCGATTCTGTCTCGAGCTATGTGTTTGGTCCCTCCTAAATCAACAGTCCACATAGGATAGGAGTGAGCAACCATCACATGGCTAGTTACAAAAACAATGCATGAAAAGTTAGAGTGTACCTTCTTTAGCTCAGTGCAGTCACGAGCGAAGTGGCCATTCTTTCCACAGTTAAAGCACTCTAATTTTGACTTATTCTTCTCGCGCTTGCCCCTCTTGCTGCGCTGAGAAGTTCCTGACACCTTCTTAATTTGTCTAGTAGCTACCCCATTCTTGGACTTCTTGCGCTTAGGCCTTGATGCCTTACGCAAACCAGAATCAGCCACATAGGTCGTATGATTGGGCTTAGCAGCCTCTAGGCGCTCAACCTCCAATTCCAAGTGACGCGAGACATCATCAAAGTCTTTGATATTCTCGTTATGCATCAGGTTCTGACTCATATTTTCCAAAGAATTGGGCAGTGATCTTATCACTGCCTGGACTTGCTGTTCATCCGTCAGGTTGTTTCCTGCCGACTTAAGTTCGCGGATCATGGTCGACATAGCTCTAAGATGCTACTTCATTGTGTGGTCAGAGCGTATCTTATACGAGTCAAACCTCATGGTTAACCCACGCAACCTAGTGACTGAGGTTCCACCAAACTTCAACTTGAAAGCCTCCCACATGCTTTGGGCAGTGTCATAAATCTCGAACTCACACATTAGATCATTGTGCATACTGCTTAACATTATTATGCGCGCGCACCGACTTTTCTTAGCCCATTGAGTATAGGCTAGTTGATCTATCTTGTGTTGTTCCAAGGTCCCTTCCCAGGGCCCAATAAGGGAGTGAGATAAGGCCTCTAAGACCATTTGTTTAAATCGACAACTATATTCTTCGATGCTATTTCACTACAATACGTAAAAAAAGGATATTACACACACACCTAAGAAATTTACCTCGTCCATCCAAGTTAGAAAAAAAAATAATTTAGACATGTCGCAAGATTGAAAAATCGCTAGGCTTCAGAATCATCTCTTGCGCCACAATATCCAATTATTAAATTTCTAACCTAATTCCCGCGCAAATTCAAAAAATAAATATGGGAGAATTAATCATAAATCTCAATCATACTCCCACTATCTTAAGTAGTCATCTAGTCCTAGTCACATGTAAAGACATAATCTACTCAAATCATAGTAACCTTTTGGGCCAGTCTATAAGGACAGCTACTCTAACCACAGCAACCTGTTGGGCCAGTCTACAAAGATGGTTCATATAAGACTATTACAGTCCATTTTTCTTATTCCATTAGTGCATTTATAGTTCTTACTGGGGTCACTGTGGTCTTTTGGCTATATAGTGCATTTACAGTTCTTACTGGGGTCACTGTAATTTTTTTTTCAGTCTATCATTTACACTGACAATTCTAACTAAGACTACTTAGTGGAAATTTTTCTATTTTATCATTAAAGACTATTGTATAAACATTCAAGCCTAACATTCATAGATGATAAAATAATCAAATATCCACATGTTCAATTCACATATACATGTAATCACATTTAATATAACAAAGTAAACAAAAGATCACATGTAATATAACATAATGGAATAATAAAAAAAATAGCATGAATATAACTATATATTCACATGTAATCACATTTAATCTAAAACATTAAATAAAAGATCACATGTAATATAACAATATATCTAAGCATATATTAACTCATGCAAAATTTTTTTTTTTAATAGAAACAAAATAAATGCATAATAAATACATTTAAAAAACCCCACCTAAACCAAAGGTAAGTCGCAACCCAGTGGTGCGCGCAATCTTTGATCGGTGGTCCTGGGTTCGAGTCTCAGGGGTCCCAATTTCATCCCCTTCTTTTTATTTTCTGTAAAAAAAATGGGCTCAAACAAGGTTGGGCTTCAAAAATGGTCCAGACATTTTTTTTCTTTTAAACTGCAGAAGGTCAAACCAGCCCAACCCATTTTTATTGGATTTTAAAAAAAAACTAATGGGCCGTGAGGCCCAGGCCCATAAAAAAAAAAGATGACCTAGTCATCTTCTTCCCCTAGTCAGCTACTGTTCAAGTGAACAGTAGTCGTTCCACAACAGCACCGTTGTGGTGCGCGCCGCTGTGCTAATTGCACCAAGTGCGCGCAGCACCTTGTGGTGGTGCGCAGAGCACCACTGCGTTGGTGCTCGCAGCACCTTGCAGTGTGCTGCCTTTTTTTTTTGAATACAGATAAAAAAAAGAGAGGATAAAAAAGACACCAAGACAAATCTCAAGCATATGCGAGAAAAAATTATAAACTGGAAGCAATTTAAAAAAGCTCTGATACCAATGTTAGAAAGCACATCGGAAAAGTACTTCAAACTCAGCTTATAAAATTGCTCCACAAGTTTTTTTAGATTGATAAATCCCAAGCATTTCCTCTTAGTGACGAAGTGTACTATGTAGTATAAAACTAGAGTAACACTTAACAAATTCACAGCTTAAATATTTTATCAAGAAAGAAGAAAAAGAGAGAGAGCTTTTTTATGTATTAGATGGTGCCAAAACACAATTGATGAGGAGGACTAGCTGGCCTTAAAGGCCAGCCTTCAATTGTGTTATTAAAAGGTAGTAATGCATGGCTTTAAGCCATGCGTAATTGCTTGTAACGCATGCGTTACACTGCAGGAAGGGGTCAGCCCCACATGGGCGCCCCTCCATCTAACACAATGAAACACCCAACAAATTTTATCATCTTACGTACACTAGTAAATCACGTAAAACTTTTTTAAAAAATAAAAAATTTGAATCGGGTTTCGGATTAAAATCTGGTACATGTGTATTGTACCCGTACCCACACCCGAGTATAGGTAGATAGGGAAATCTGATTATTGGATTGGGTAAAACTCGGGCCGATAACTACCTGGGTGAAATCGATCGAACTACAAGAAAAAGTGGCATTTGAGGCTAAATTAATTTTCGACAATTAAAATTTTACGGAAAAAAATAATTTTTACTGTAGCAGTATTTCTTTCCAATGAAAGGAAAGATGCCACAAATTCGACTTTTTGTCGCCACAAACAAATCCGTCGTAAATGATATGGAAATCATGAATGTTTGTTATGAGCCTAAATCTAAGGGGATATGTGAGGGCTATGTAGGAAGGGGTATTAATTGTTTAGTCAAGGGTATTTTCGCACTTTCCGTTTCTATTATTTCAGTTGGGTCGAGACCTAGTCAATGGGCTGAGATACCTAATATGATATGGATAAGAGTAGGTAGTGTATGAGATCTCACATTGCTTAAGAATGAGAAGTTCTTGCTCTTTATAAGGTTTCAATGGGGCTCCAATTGCATCATTGACTAGTCCTTTTGGAGTATAGGTCATGTGGTTTGAGCCTTCCATTAAGTCGTTAGAAATGATATCAGAGTCTATTCTAACCAGAAATGTGGGACTTGAGCCGTGCCACCTACAATGGACAAGCCCAACGAGGACGTCAGAAATTTAAGGGGGGTAGATTGTGACACCCAATATGATATGGATAAGAGTAGGTGGTATATGAGATCCCACATTGCTTGGGAATAAGAGGTTCTTGCTCTTTATAAGGTTTCAATGGAGCTCCAATTGCATCATTGACTAGTCATTTTGGAGTATAGACCATATGGTTTGGGCCTTCCATTAGGTCGTTACATGGGCTGTTTAGAGTTAAGGGCCATGATGTTTATTGGGTAGTTATCTGTAATGCACTAGTCCGTGCACATTGGGAAGTTGTTTTCAGTTTTTGTAATGTTCTATTTAAGCCATTTTCTCAGATGAATGCAGTTTACGAATTGGAGTCCAATTATTGCCGTGTGCATTAGGAGGTCACTGGCTCATTGAATTGCCAATATTCTTATTTGATTTAATTACTAAGGCCATAATAAGTTGGTCTCAGAGCCGTGTTCCTGCGATATGGCTGAGGGAACATGTTTGTCACAGCTTGCTGAGGTCGTTACTACCATACATGGAGAAACCGCTTCCTTGAAGGCAGCACAGGATAGACAGGGGCACTTATAGAGGGAGTTTTACAACAACTTAATAATTTGGCATCAAACTATTATAACTTGGTACAAATAACAGCTAAGCTAAGTTCAGGAGAAGGGAGTTTGAATAATGTGAGGATAAATGATAATCCCTTATTTGATGGGCACGATGGGATCCAGGCGAGGACTCTCAAGTTGGATTTTCCACGCTTTGATGGTGGTGATCCCAGTGAGTGGATTTTGAAGGCACATCAGTACTTCACATACTGTCAAACGCTGGAGGACCAAAAGCTACAGATTGCTTCTTTCCACTTAGAGGGGAAGGCGCTGAAATGATATTACTGGTTAATGGAGTCTAGTCCGACAACCAACTGGGAGGACTTTTTGGTGGCTCTCCGCACCAGATTTAGACCTTCGGCATATGAAGATCCAGTTGGTGCATTCACCAAATTGAGACAAACAGGGAGTGTAGAAGAGTACCGAACAACATTTGAGATCATGTCAAACAAAATCACAGGGGTAAGTGAAGAATTTCGTATAAGTAATTTTTTAAGTGGATTAAGAGATGAATTGAGGATTATTGTTACCATGTTCAAACCAAATACTCTCTCTCTGCTGTTTTTGGTTTGGCTCGATTGCAAGAAGAGGAGGTTGGTAGGAAACAATACCCTTACCGAAACACACATCCAACATAGTCCACATCCAAACACCCACAAGCCAGCCCCACTCAGATTACCAGGACCAAATCCAATACCAAGACTTCCAGCACCATCACCAAACCCACAACCTAACCCAAATCCTCCTAGAAGATACTGTAACGCCCCGATCCCGAAGGTCCGGAGAGTTAACTCTTAATACTTAATATCAACTTCAATGACACCACTATAAAATTCAGAAAAACTCTATAAAATGTTAATCCATTTAATCAACCCAAATATCTATGTTCCTTCATAGGGATAACCAAGAAATTTTCAATAACATAAATTAAAAATTCTTCAAAACTCGAAATTATCCTTAACACATCAAATCAAAATAACCAAAAATAAATCAGTTTACTAACTACAACTCTCAAATAAGCACTTGTACCCTCGAGCACTTATTCCACTACAGACGTCACACCTTCTTAAAACTTCCTACTCTTGTTCTTCAGCTGAACCATCAAAATTATCTAAAAAATATTTGGAGATAAGGGGTAAGTTATCAACAACTCAGTAAGCAGATGACATATACTAGTGTATAAACATGAGCATTTACAGAGTTCAGAATACAGAAAAAAATATTTTCTTTCAGAATGCAGAATCAGAATATTGTTTTCAAAATGCAGCGTCAGAGCATGTTATAAAAAATATCAGAGCGAAAATTTGAAAATATTTATAATCAAAATCCCTTTGGCATAGTATAAACTGAAACATCACATCTTATTTTATCATATCAGAACAAATACCATATTTAACCCCCGTGGTAGGGTTGTGCAAACCCCGGTAGCTAACCGAACAGAAATAAAATGTGAATCTTCCCTTTATTCATTCTCAGAGTCCCAAGTGTGCACATAGGAAAGACCACGCAGAAAACCACTTTGTTTCCAAAGTGGGTGCACCAGAAATAGAAAAGTTGGTACCAACCCGAACAGAGGCCACAATTTTACACCTGTGCTAAGGTCAGAACGGAACAGAAACAGAATGTTATGCCAGTGGTGTTTTAGAAATCACATCAGATCATATCAGAGTACAAAAAATCTTCAGAACAGAACAAAATCATATCACAACATAATTTATGCATAAAATTTCATATTCCCTCTCTTTTTCAAAGTTCAGAAACAGAATGTCAAAAATAAGTTCATGTCTGCACTAGTCATGACAGAAAACATTTCATTCTTAAACAGAATCTCATGAGTAATGCAGAACAAAAAACTGAGGTAGTTCAAATTTATTTTCATAACCAAATATGTATATTTTTCAAAAATAACCTCAACTCATTTTATTTTAATGCAAAGTCTAGCATATGAGCCTAGCTTTCCTAGACTTTTTAGCTTTTTCAGAATTTTTCTCAAAAAATGTCGAACAATAATTAATTATCACCTATAAAATAATCACGTAATTTTCGTAAATTTCTAATTAATCACATATTTCGATATTTAATCTTAAGTTTCTAAAAAAACCTATTTAATTCCTCAAAACCTAAAATTTCATAACCTAAAATTATAAATCGTCATTTTTTAAAATCATCAATATTGATTTAATAACTTTGACTAAAACATCTAAAAGTCTGACCTATTTATTTAATGAAAACAAACTATAAAGTTTAATGCTAGATAATATAATTATCTCAAAATATTTTAAAATAAACCATAACTATTTTTAAATAGACTAAATCATATCTAACGTGTAAAAACAACATTACACCAATATTGTTCGTTCAAATCTAACTCTAAAAAAGAAAAGAACTTTAATACCATTAGGTATCATTTAAAAATAAACTGTAATTCCATATCTAAATAATATGTAGTAAATGGTATTAAAGTAATTTCATTCCATTCTTTGAAAACCAATCAAATTGGCAAAACCTGTGTAAAACACAAAACGTGCATGGCAGGGCTTACCCAAGGAAGAAATTCACGCGGCAGCGTGCGACGTAGCAGTGGTGATCTCGGCGGAGCACTGGAAGAGAGAGAGAGAGAGACGAGTGAGAGAAAAACCTCGCGTAGAAAAAGAGAGAGACGGAGATAGAGAATGGAATAACGGGGAGGAGGCTGTGACACTCTGTGAGCTTACTAGTAGGGACACAGCGTGATAGGAGTGGCGTGGAGTGACCGTCGGAGTTCTCTGTGCCGGTGGTAACGACGTGGAGGTGCTGGCACCATGTGTGGTGGCTTTGAACGACAAGGGCACCGGCTGAGCATTGCTCTATTTTCGGGGGCTAAAACAGGGGAGTTTTTGATTCCCTATGTAGGTGGTTGTCCTCGGCAATATGGTGGTGGTGTAGTGGTGTACGATAGAGGAGCGGAGCTCCAGTGATGGTCAAGTGGAGGTGGCGCACGGCGAGGTGGAGCTGCGATCCGTGGAGATGATGTGTGCACGGGTTGCATCGGTTTTACGTGGAGATATAGGTGGCGGTGCGAAGGAGTTTGTTGCGAACGTACAAGGATGTAGGCTATGACAGTCCGATGGTTGAGGCTTACGTTTGCGTGGTCTGGGCAGCAGCGTCACGGAAAATAAAACCGTGTTGTGTTACGGCTTGGCCCTCGGTTGGGGTGTTGCATGACTTGGGGTGCGAGAATCCAAGGGGATGGAGGCTGAGGAGGGCAGCAACTATGTTTTGGTTGTGGGAAAACAAGAGGAGAGGGGGAAAAGAAAAAAGAGAACGGCTAAACTAGGTTTTTATCGAGAGATGAAGAACTTGTGCAAATATATGTGATGTGAAAACCCTAGAGAGACGAGGGAGACGTGCGTGCGGATGAAAAGCTGAGTCGTGCGTGTGCATGGAGTGAAAAAAAAATACACTAGAGACGTGCAAGACCATGTATGTCGTGGACGAGAGGAAGACTTAAGGGTGAAAAAGAAAATAGAGGGAAAAAAAATAAAATGTGAGGAGAAGTTAACGTGTGAAAAAAATAATAAAAAAAAAATATCAAAAATTGATCTTGATTGGGTCTGGGTGTTACACTAGTCTTTTCCCATAAAAAGACTGAGTCCTAGCCAAATGCAAGAAAGGAGAGACAAGGGGTTATGCTATAATTGTGATGAAAAAATACCTAATAGGACATAGGTGTAGCAGACCTAAATTATACCTGTTAGAGGGGTTGGAGTTGGGAGTGGAAGCTTATGAGGAAGAGGAGAAGACTTATAACCAGGGTGACATGGTGGTTGTCTCGACAGCACAGCAAGCTGAACTGCTAGTCATCTCTTTACATGCCATAGCAAGAGTTCCCTCACCAAAGACTATGAGGTTAGTGGGAGAAATTGGAAAAAATTCAGTTATAGTCCTTATTGATACTGGCAGTATACATAGCTTCATAGATGTGAATGTAGTGAGAAAAATGAGGCTACCAGTGGAAGAGAGCCACTTGGCAGTCCAAGTTGCTAATGGAGCAACCTTTCCTTGCCAGGGTTGCTGTAAGGCAGTATTACTTAGGCTGCAAAGTTGTGATATTTTAGCTAATCTTTACTTGTTAACCTTGGGGGGGAGGGGGGGGCGGTGTGTGATATTGTATTGGGGGTAGATTGGTTAAGGAGTTTGGGAACAATCCAGTGGAATTTTGCAGATTTGAGCATGAGGTTTCACATTGAAGTGCAACAACTATTGCTGTAAGGTTTGAAGCCACCAGAGAACTCACTGGAGGAGGAACCAAGATTGAGCAAGACTACCCTGGTAGAAGGAAGAGGCATTTGGCTGCAATTAATGGAGGCCGACAACACTAAGGGAATTGCTCCAGCAAATCCTGCCATACAAGCTGTTTTGGACAATTTCCTAACAGTGTTTGCTAAACCAAGTGGACTCCCTCCCCCAGGAGTCATGATCATCAGATCCAACTCCATGAGGCAGCCAAACCCACTTGTGTAAGGCCCTATCGTTACCCCTACTACCAGAAAGAAGAGATTGAGAAGTTGGTTAGGGAGATGCTGAAGGCTGGAGTTATTCAACCTAGTCAAAGTCCTTATTCTTCACCAGTCCTCTTGGTGAGGAAGGCAGATGGGAGCTGGCGCATGTGCATAGACTACGGGCTCTAAACAAAGACACTATCAAAGATAAGTTCCCCATCCCTAATATAGATGAATTGCTAGATGAGTTACATGGTGCTGAACTGTTTTCCAAGCTTGACTTAAGGTCGGGCTAGCATCAAATCAGGATGAAACCTGAAGATGTGTCTAAAACTGCCTTTCGTACACATGAAGGGAACTATGAGTTTTTGGTGATGCCCTTTGGGCTCATTAATGCATCATCAACCTTTCAGGGGTTAATGAATAGGATATTTAGATCTTATCTTCGAAAATTTGTATTGGTGTTTTTTGATGATATACTTGTGTATAGTAAGTTTGTTGAGGATCATGTGGTTCACTTAAAAACTGTCTTGGAAGTCTTAAGGCAGCACCATTTGTATGCAAAGGCTTCCAAGTATGTTTTTGGGTGTCGAGAAGTGGAGTATTTAGGCCATGTCATTTCACAAGAAAGGGTTAAGGCAGATCCCTTAAAGATTGTAGCCATGGTAGAATGGCCTATACCTAAAACTCCTAAAACTCGAAGGGGATTTTTAGGCCTGACAGGTTATTACAGAAAGTTTGTGAAGGGCTATGGAAGCATTGCAGCCCCTTAACTGCATTATTGAAGAAGAACTCTTTTAGTTGGAATGAAGAGGCCACCCAAGCTTTTACAGCTCTTAAAGCAGCTATGGTGACTCCTCTTGTTCTTGGATTACCAGATTTTTCAAAGCCCTTTGTGGTGGAGTGTGATGCTTCGAGAAGTGGGCTCGAAGTTGTTTTAATGCAGGAAGGGAGACCTTTAGCTTATTTAAGCCAAGCATTATGAGGGAAGAACCTATTTTTATCAACTTATGAGAAGGAATTATTGGCTCTTGTTCTGGCCATTAGGAAG
Organism: Juglans regia; assembly: GCF_001411555.2. Lineage (NCBI taxonomy): Eukaryota > Viridiplantae > Streptophyta > Magnoliopsida > Fagales > Juglandaceae > Juglans > Juglans regia. The sequence continues at coordinate 19,138,957 of NC_049905.1, read as the reverse complement.
TGGAGACATTATTTATTGGGGCACAGTTTTAAGGGACCAACAGGCACTGAAACATCTGTTGGAGCAAAGAGTTGGAACTCCGTTTCAGCAAAAGTGAGTTGCCAAGCTATTGGGCTTTGATTTTAGTGCAGAATATCGAAGTGGGAAGGAAAATAGGGCAATCGATGCACTATCAAGGCTATCTGCTGAAAATGAAGGTTCAGACCCAAAAGAGAATTTGGTCACCGATGGGGAAGCCAAAGCAATCAGTGTGGTCAAAGCTACTTGGTGGGAAGGGCTCCAACGAGCATACAACTAGGACCCCCAGTTGCAGCAGCTTATCAGCCGTTGCCATCAGGGTGACCTAGACTCTTACAAGTACCAGATTCGTGGAAGTCTGTTATTTTACAAAGGCAGATTGCACTTGGGAACCCTAAGGCCCTACCAAGCATTCGTGCTACAATAGTATCATAGCAGCCCCATGGGAGGGCATACAGGAACTCAGAAAACACATGTAAGAATCAAACAAGAGTTCTTTTGGCATGGAATGCTCAAAGACATCGGGAACTTCATAAAGCAGTGTGAGATATGCCAAATAAACAAAACAGAGAACCTCAAACCAGCAGGACTTCTACAACCACTGCCAGTGCCAAACAGAGCATGGGTGGACATCAGTATGAACTTTATAGAAGGATTGCCCTTGTCTAAAGGATATAGTATTATCATGGTGGTAATCGACAGATTCAGCAAGTACAGTCATTTCATTCCTTTAGCACGTCCATACACAGCAATAGTGGTAGCAAAACAGTTCATGGATAATATATTCAAACTACACAACATACCACAGAGCATAGTCAGTGACAGAGATGCAGTATTTACTAGCCAATTCTGGAAAGAAATTTTCAGTAGGAGTGGGACAAGGCTATTGATGAGTTCAGCATACTATCCTCAAACGGATGGTCAGACCGAAGCAATGAATAAATGGTTAGAGGGATATCTTCGGTGCTTTACCAGTGATAGACCCAAAGATTGGGCCAAATGGCTAGCCTTAGCCGAATGGTCATACAATACCTCAGTGCACTCATCCACCAAGCTTAGCCTTTTTGAGGTCGTCTATGGCCAAGCCCCACCACGCCTCTTGCCATATGAGCCAAGGTCAACAGCAATACAGGCTGTCGAAGAGGAGATGAAAAGCCGAGACTTTATCCAAGCCCTAGTGCGTGAGAACATGCAAGAAGCTCAAACCAGGATGAAACATTATGCCAATAAAAACATAATGGAAAGGGAGTATAACGTAGGGGATTGGGTCTATTTGAGGCTAAGATCCTATCGGCAAATGACAGTAGCAGTAAGGAGGAGCTTAAAGATTTTGACGAAGTATTTTGGCCCCTTTCAGATTATTCAAAGAATTGGGAAAGTCGAGTACAAGCTAGATCTGCCCCAGGAATCCAAGATCTACTCGGTATTCCACATATCCTGCCTCAAAAAGAAGCTCGGAACCCAGATAAACCCTAGCCCTAGATTACCATCGATGGTGGAAGATGGGACATTCCCACACCAAAGAAGGTGATTGCAAGGAGATCAAAGAAGAAAGGGAACCAAGCTGGAGGCGAACTCTTAGTCCACTGGAAATGATCAAACGAAGAAGATACAACTTGGGTGTATATAGATGAGCTGCGACAGAAGTATCCAGAACTCGTGGGCGAGTTCTTCTGAAGAGAGAGGTTGTGTTATGAGCCTAAATCTAAGGGGATATGTGAGGGCTACGTAGGAAGGGGTATTAATTGTTTAGTTAAGGGTATTTTCGCACTTTCAATTTCTATTATTTAAGTTGGGTCGAGACCCTATCAATGAGATGTTTAGAGTTAGAGTTATGCTACACGTAAGCCTCACACTCTGCACATCACTTAAAAATATATATGATTTTACTCTTTTATCCTCATATTTCATATTTCATATTTCATATTTCATGAAACATGAGGGTAAAAGAATAAATTCATATACTTTTAAGTGGTGTGCAGGAGTGTGAGGCTTATGTATATAATTTTTTTTAGAGTTAAGGGTCATGATGTTTATTGGGTAGTTATTTATAATGCACTAGTCCGTGCACGCAAGAAAGTTGTTTTCAATTTCTGTAATGTTCTATTTAAGCCATTTTCTCATATGAATGCAGTTTACGAATTTGAGTCCAATTATTGCTGTGTGCATTGGCAGGTCACTGGTTCCTTGAATTGCCAGAATTCTTATTTCGTTTGGATTCGAAGATGACTTGAGATGAGCTGAGATGAGTTGAGATGGATTGTGAATAGTAATGAGATGAGTTGTGAATAGTAGTGAGATTTATGAGTTAAAATTGCTGAATAGTAGTGAGATGAGTTGAGATGAGCTGAGATGAGTTGAGATGAGCTGATATGACTTACGAATCCAAACGTCTCCGTATAGTTTTACGGCCATAAGAATGTTGCGGCGATATTATACTCGCCGAAACTTATTGGGGCGATTTTAAAGTTTTACGGCGATACTGGACGGCCGCTAAAACTTGTTTTAACAGTGAAGCCTTTTTTCGGCGACTATTTTCGCCTATTTCTTCTCCCCCATTGCGATACTGTGTTGTGACTTCGTTCATGTCTCTCTCTCTCTCTCCCTCATCCTGTGCATTGTCGCCCCTTCCCACGCTGTGCCGCTTCTGCGCCGTTGCTGCCTCGCCTAGCCGGTGAGTCTCTCTCTCTGTCTCTAGAAAATTCGCAGGATGAAACCTAACAGACTGAGCTCTCTCTTTTCTTCTCTCTCTCTCTCTCTGTTCCTCTTTGTCTCTCGCGATCTCCTCCGTTCCACCGCCAACTTCTCGCACCAGCCACGCCTTAAGGTAGCAGTATGTGGAGGCGAGTGGTGTCATCATCAACGTCTGAGCTCTGAACCCTAACATCATCATTGCCCTCTCTCTAATGGAGATCCTCATTTCTCACTCTGCCGTTTCTGAATCTCTTTTCTCCCCACGCATCCTCTGCTTCTGGTAACTCTTCTTTTCCACAGTTGAAAAAAATATCAATTTTCTTGATTAAAGGAGATTGAAATTTGTATTTGTATGGCTGTATTTTTCAACTAGTAAAAGGGATTTTTTACAAGTACGTAAAAGGGAAATTTGTGGTGTGTGCATGTGTGTTATTTGGCTTATATGGCTGATTGAAGCGCTCCATGGCCACTTAATTTTATAAACCATTAGAGTAGTTTGCTCCATAACTCCCATTCCTAGCCCTTCATTTTTCTCATTACACCATTTACTTATGCTGAAAATTCTTATATGGAAGGGACATTTGCCTTCAGAATATCCCAACAGATACAGTCAGGTACGAGGCAGTACTGGATGTTAAACTAATAATGCCTGACTTCGTGTCATTATCACCTAATAGCTTATGCTTATGAATTGTTCAATTTTCAGGGTATTCTGATATTTTGTATTGTTTGATATATATATTTTTTTATATATAACCATAACATGTATATAGATTTACAACTTTTCATGTGGGTCTAACAGAACTGCTGAAAAGAATATCTAGGAAATTAAGGATAAAACCTTTTTCTTTCAGACTTGTGAAATTGTGATTTTGAAATTTTTGCATCTTGTTCTTGACTATTAATATGAAATTTCTCTTTTTCTTCTGATTTTGAAATTTTTGCATCTTGTTCTTGACTATTAATATGAAATTTCTCTTTTTCTTCTTACTGTTCGCTTCTCAATTTCAGTCAGAAATTGGAAGAAGACTTCCATACATCCTTGTCATTAATCTCCAAGTATGCGTATGAATGCTTTCCAGTCTCCTTTTCTCCTTTGTGTATCCTTCGCAGTTCTTTGAGGTGACAATTATAGTTAATTTGATGTAATTTTCACGTTAGACTAATTTTTGTACAAGATACAATTTGAGTATCTTTGATGTTTTGATGAATTCGTGAAATATACTTCCAAATTGTCTTTCAGACTTGTGAAATACGTCAAACAAGACAACTTTCCAGAGGTAAGACTTCCATAGTGTTTATTCCATTCTCTTGCCTCTGTGTTAGGCATACTGATGATACTTGGATACATACATACATATATATATATGTGATGCTACACTGGAGGCAAAAAGGTAATGCTAGATATGGACTTTCATTTCTTCTCTTTGACTTTATAGAGATGATGCAGGCTTGAATTGTTTTTGAATGTCTTTGTCATTTCATATCAACTGCAATGTCTTAATCCAATTATTATTTGACAGCACTTCTTTGCATCTTTTCTGTGCCGTGATGAAGCTTTCAAGCTCGTAAATGATGGATGGTTGAATCATAGTAATGGTGCGAAAGGAGCTACAGAATAGCAGGTGTTGAATGATAACTTTGTTTATTATGGTTACTAATATCAGTTTCTGAAGTTCCTCTTGGATTGAAAAAACTAGCCTCTCAATATTTTTGGGTTGAAATTGTTTACTTTATAAAATAATTTCATTCAAGTAATATTCTTAAGTTTTGATTGATTTGGATTTATTTTTGTGCATTTTTAACTGATTCCAGGGGAGGAAAGTGGAAGACAAACTGGTAGTTTCTCCTAATCGCGATTACCTGGATTTTGGACCGGAATAGAGAAAACCAGGCCCGCATGAATAGTCCTATATATAAAGAGGCAGAATTTGATTTTAATTCAAGCCACATATACTAATTTTGTATTTAACATTATTTAATATAAAAACTTATTTTACAAGTATAATTTGACGCATTAAAAACTTATATATCTCGATCTATCATAAAATTAATTTAAATTCACTTAAGAGATTAAACGCACCAACCAACAAAAAGTTCAGCTTTTAGAAACATATTATCAAATGACAATTAAACACCAAAATATATATATATATATATATATATTTTTGTATAAACTAATTTGTAAAAATGATTTTGGTAAAATGTTTATTTTACTAGATTCTAACGAAGAACCTCCCAAAACTAATTTAACTTAAAAGAAAGTTAAAAGCTAAAATCTGGACTGGATGACATGATATAAATCCATAACCAGTGACCTCCTATCCCTTTGAATGGTCCAATCATGGTGTCCAGGCCGGCAGTGGCGGAATCATAAATTTGTTTTTGGGGGGTCTAAAGTTAAAATTATAATAACATATTTTTTATTTTATTTCTAAATAAATTTTTCTGTGGTATAGAACAATATGATAGTAAGATTTAAAATAAAAATAAAATATTTTTAATACAACTTATGTATTAAAAAAGTATATGATATGTCGAGAACAATATATTATTGAAATAACATAAAGACACTCATATAAATATATATAAAAAAAAAAATAGAATGTCTAAAGTTGTTACTTGCGTTCTTTTAAATAAACAAAATCATCGAGTATTGAATCTAATTGAACTTATAAGAAATTAATCTATAAAATCAAAATAATTTTGTAGAGGGGCTAATACAAACTAAGATTAATATGATCCTATTAAGTTATAAAAAATTAATATATATTATTTTTTTTTTCAAACTTCCCTTCATAGGTCTGCAGTCCGGCCACCTTTTTTATTTTTTTTATTATTATTATTAGTAATAAGTAGTATTCTTTAATTTTTCTGTTTATTTTTATTAACATTAATAAATATTAAATAATCAAATGTGTCTCATCACCTTAATATCCTAATTAATATAATTAGTTTGGTACGTACGTAGTAGATTTATTATTCACTGGACAATAGGTTAAGATTAATATATAAGATCATTTCCTTAACATTACGATGGGATTTCATATATATACTACTTTATTGTGCTGATTTTGTCCAATATAATCTTTGTCGTATTTAGAGTTTGTTACTATAATTGACTACTCATTACGTAGTTGTTCTTTTTGCTTCCCCTCCACTTTGACTTGACTCTTTTATGGAACTCTTTATATTCTTGCCACTTAATTTACTTAATTTTGATGTTATATGAGATATAAAAATTCAGTTCTTCTATATACAGTCGTTAAATACAATTGACGTGCAGTCGTCTACGCCACGTCAAATTTAAAATGAATTCTTCCTCTTATCAGCTCTTCCTCTCATCAATTCGATCTTTCTCTCTCACCAGCTCCAGCAGTTCGGTCTCTCTCTTATCAGCTCGGTTTCTCTCTCATCCAGTGTCTCCACATCAGTCACATTTACATGCCATTTGCATCCGGCGCTTTTCATGTTTTTTGAAAAAGAAGATTAAAAGAAGGTGCTTGCAGAATTTGGGGATCAAGCATGATGTATGAAGTTTTCAAAACTCCTATTAAGATCAGGTACTTGGGTTTGGAAACTGATATTTAAAGGTGTGGAGTTCAAATGGCCTCTAAATACAGCAAATTATTGTTGGGGACATTGAATCTGATGCTCCTCGCTTGTATGATGTTTTGTCTTAGGAGCTGTTTGGACTCACTTCTTATGTCTCTTTAGTCACACTGATGGACACCAAGGTGGATCAAGTTTTAAAGATTTTCTACAAATTAAAAAAATGCATAAAAGCTTTTTTTGTGTAATTTCATAAGTCAATATTTTAAATAAATTTAGATATGATATATTAATTAGTTTGTGTAATTAGGGATGGCAAAATTTAAGATTATGACTGTTCATCCGGATCCAGGTCTTGCATGGTAGCCTCTAAGATTAACCTGAGTTATGACCAGGACTGGTAGTAGGATGAGTCCGGGTTTTTGAAATCCAAAAATCCGGATACCCAAGTTTTGTCCGAATTTTGCAAAAACAAAGTTTGATTATTATTATTATTAAAAGTTTAGTTAAAATATACAAAGAGCAATTTGATTTTAATTCAAGCCACATAAACTAATTTTGTATTTAACACTATTTAATATATATATAAAACTTATTTTAGAAGTATAATCTGACGCATTAATACCATATCTATCATAAAAAAGTTATATTCACTTAAAAAGATTAAAAGCACCAACCATCAAAATTATGTGCTTTTATAAAATTATTATCAATTGACAATCAAACACCAAAAAAATATTTATTTTTCTATAAACTAATTTGTAAAAATGATTTTCGTAAAACATTTATTTTACTAGCTATAGATTATAACTCTCCCTAAGCTTTGGTATATATTAATGTTGTCCGTTAAGGAAAAAGGATCAGAAAATTAGGGAAGAAAGAAAGAAGAAAGAAGCTAATTAAACTTATAAGAAAGTTAAAAGCTAAAATCTCGCCGACTGAAATTAGACATATCCAATAGCTGATTATTGTTGAAACCGACCCTCTTTTAGTAGAAATCTTCTTCATATATTTATGTCATTACTTATATATATATATATATATATATATATATATATATTCAAAAGAGACTCTTATATATATATATATATATATATATATATATATATATATATATTCTTGGTAGACTAACGAGTTGACTCAGTCATATTAATTAATTTAACATAATTCAAAAGATTTTGTATGTCATTACTTAAATGAAAAAGTTAACGTGCGAAACATATTGACAGATCCATGAATTAGTAAATAAACTTGAGGAAAAAGCTAAAAGCTAAAATCTGGACTGGATCATGACATAAATCCATGGCCGCGTATCCCTTTGAATGGTCCAATTAACTACCCTGATACCAATCGGGGGGTGGCCGGCCACTTTTTATTTTATTTTATTTATTTATTTATTTTTATTATAAAAAATAAGTAGAATTCTTTAAGAATATAATAATCTACGTGAATATAATACAAGTAATGGAATCTACCTAATTTCTATTAATTTAATTTTTTGAGACAAGTGGTGATTTTATATATTCATGATTTTTGTTGTTGTTTATTTTTATTAACATCAATAATTATATTAAATAAGCAAATGTGTCTGATCACCTTAATATCCTAATTAATATAATTAGTTTGGTAGTAGATTATTCAGGACTAGACAACAATATCTCAACTCCTCGTTTATGTTTTATTTAAAATGGAGTTAAGTAAAGATTAATAAAAAAGGAATTCTGATGCAATGCAACAGAAACAAAAAACAAGAACATCCATTAATATTGAATTATATAGGGAACTGATATAATATGTTGGCGACCGGCCTGGCCGGCCTACTATTGATTCAACATGCATGCAGGCCATTTGTGGCGGATGGTGGATTCAGTCCACTCCACTGCTAGCTTATTAATTAGAGTTAACTTGAAGACTGAAGAGCCTTTCATAATTATAGTAATTACCTATCAATGTCAAGTTTACAAGCAAATATATACACCAATGATTATTATTTCATACTCAGTCATATATGCCATATATAATTGAAGAAGATGCACTGAAGATGGTATGACTATAAAATCTTATATATACGTCAGGGGAAAAGTATTGAGAGGAGGTGTCCATTTTCTTTCTTGGAATTTGTTTCTAATCCCTTGAGCTGCTGAAACAACTAGTTTAGCCTTCTTCATTTCATCTCCTTGAGGTCTTTCCCAGCATAATGGGGCAAATTCCCGCCTTGAGTACGTCTCTATTCTATTGGTTTGCTTTTTGTATCCTTGGTGTTGTTTTTGTTTTGTGCTTTAGCTCTTGCAGTACCTATGCCATGGCCGGGAATGAGACTGACCGACTAGCCTTGCTTGAATTCAAGGCCAAAATAAGCCATGATCCTTTCATGGTTTCCAGCTCATGGAATGCAACCACCCACTTTTGCCTATGGTATGGTGTTACATGCGGTCATCGGCACCAGAGGGTCATTGAGTTGAGCTTGACATCTCGGAAACTCACAGGCTCTATATCTCCTTTCATTGGAAATTTGAGCTTTCTACGGATTATACGTCTGCAAAACAATAGCTTCGGACATGAAATTCCTCCACAAATAGGTCGTTTGCATCGAATGAAGATATTAAATTTGCACAATAATTCGATGGTTGGCAAAATTCCTTCCAATTTATCTAATTGCTCTAACATCGAAGGCATCATACTTACTTATAACCAATTTGTTGGAGATATCCCAACTGAGTTTAGCTTCTTGTCAAAGCTTCGACAATTTTATGTAGGCAACAACAACCTAACAGGAAGTATTCCTCCATCTCTTGGGAACTTATCTTCACTTGAAGAACTTTATGTAACCTCAAATAATTTGGGTGGGAGTATTCCGAATGCACTAGGCCAACTCAGAAATCTTACAATTATTGCACTTGCTAATAATAAGGTTTCAGGTACCATCCCTCCATCAATCTTCAATCTCTCTTCTATTAAAGTTATTGATGTATCACTTAATCAATTGCGAGGGAATCTTCCTTGGAAGTTAGGCGTAACTACTCTTCCTAATCTCCTGGACTTATCCATTTCCTATAACCAATTTACTGGTTCCATACCTCATTCAATATCCAATGCCTCAAACTTGGAGAGACTTCAAATTGGAGCTAACAAATTTACTGGAAATGTGCCTTCTTTGGAAAAGCTGCATAAGCTTAACTTCTTTACTGCTTTTAGCAACAATTTGGGGGGAAGTGAAGAAGCTGATGACTTGAGTTTTATCTGCTCTTTGACCAATGCCACCATGTTACGTGTTTTTCTCATGCAGAACAACAGTTTTGGTGGTGTCTTACCCGAATGCATTGGTAACTTGTCATTGACCCTAGAAACGTTTGTAATTGCTTACAACAAAATAGGTGGAATGATTCCGAGTGCAATCTTGAATCTTGTCAACTTAGAAACACTCAAGTTGGAGCAAAACCAAGTGTCGGGTAACATTCCAGCTGATATCGGAAGGCTTCATAGGTTAAAGTTAGTGGATCTATCAGGAAACAATCTTTCAGGCAACATCCCACACTCTCTTGGAAATCTAACTTTGTTACTTCAACTTTTTTTAGTTAGAAATAACCTTGGAGGAAGCATCCCCTCAAGTCTAGGCAATTGCAAATCTTTGTGCTTACTAAACCTTTTTGATAACAATCTCAATGGTCCCATACCCCCACAGATCTTTGGTCTCACATCCTTATCAATTCGCCTAGTCTTGTCTGGAAATCGTCTTACGGGTCCTCTTCCCATGGAAGTTGGAAATCTTAAGAATCTAGGTGAATTATATATCGATGGGAACATGTTATCTGGTGAAATTCCGAGTAGTCTTGGCAGTTGCATTAAGCTTGAGATTCTATACATGGGAAGAAACTTCTTCCAAGGAACTGTTCCGCCAAGTTTTAGCTCTCTGAGAGGACTTCAAGTGTTAGATCTTTCTCGGAACAATTTATCGGGAAAAATCCTTGACCTTCTTGTGGATATGAAGTCCTTGCAGATCTTAAATATATCATACAACAATTTTGGGGGGTCAGTGCCACCAGATGGCGTTTTCAAGAATTCAAGCTCAGCTTTAGTTGCAGGGAACAATGAACTATGTGGGGGAATTCCTGAGATGCACTTGCCCAAATGCAACTTTAAAGAGCCTGGAAATACAAAATTGACCTTAACCTTGAAGTTGATAATATCTACAGCTTTGGTATCTACAGCTTTGGGGCTACTAGGAGTAACTTCGATGCTATACTTTTTGTTTGTTTCATGGTTGAGAAAGAAACAAAAAGTGTCAATATCAAGTTCTTTGGGAAATTTGTTTTTGAATATATCCTACCAAAGTCTCCTAAAAGCCACTGATGGATTCTCTTTAACAAATTTACTTGGTGTGGGTGGTTTTGGATCAGTCTATAAAGGAGTTCTTGATGAGAGTAGAACTATAATTGCTGTTAAGGTCCTCAACCATATGCGCCATGGAGCTTTCAAAAGCTTTCTTGTTGAGTGTGAAGCCTCGAGAAACGTCAGACATCGAAATCTTGTAAAGGTTCTTACAGTTTGTTCAAGTGTTGATTACCATGGTAATGACTTCAAGGCTCTAGTTTATGAGTTCATGGTCAATGGAAGCCTTGAAGAATGGTTGCATCCAACTGCCACAGAAGATAAAGTGCATCGGGACCAAAGAAATCTAGATGTTTTCAGGAGGTTGGATATTGCCATTGATGTTGCGAATGCATTGGAATATCTACATTACCATTGCCAAAGACAAATCATTCATTGTGACCTAAAGCCGAGCAATGTTCTTCTCGACAATGAAATGATTGGACACGTGAGTGATTTTGGGATTGCAAGATTCTCTCCTGGAAACAACCATGATGCTTCTACGACTCATTCCAGCACCATTGGATTAAGGGGAACTTTTGGTTATGCTGCTCCTGGTAAGAAAACCTTTGTATCCTTTCTTTCTTATTATAAATGGTCTTTTTTTTTTTTTTCCTGAGAAACTAATGTTGTATTCTAATGTAGTGTATGTTTCAAATTGCAGAGTATGGTATGGGAAATGCGGTGTCAATCGATGGTGATATGTATAGTTATGGGATCCTTCTATTAGAAATGTTCACTGGAAAGAGACCCACTGATGACATTTTTCAGGGTGCTCTAAACCTACATTCCTTTGTCAAGACGGCTTTGCCTCAAGGAGTGGTAGAGATTGCAGATCCAATTCTTTTTCAGGAAAGGGAAGAAGAGAGCACTAGAAATAATGGTCAAAACAACAACATTACAACAAGAAACAAAATTCAAGAGTTCTTGGTTTCGATTTTTCATATTGGAGTTGCATGTTCAATCGAACAGCCAAAAGAACGAATGAACATGAGAGATGTTGTAGTTGAGCTTCATTTAATCAGAAAAAGGTTTCTTCAGAGTGGAACAAACAGAGGCAATCCAAGAATAAATGGACCATAATCTTAGTAGCTAGTATTGGTGTCTTTTGTGATAATTATTATTTGGTTAGTATAGGTTGATGTGGATTGTAACAATAAAGTTTTGTTTTTGTTGAGGCTCCGTATATTTTGTTATTACTTTTCTAATAAAGATATAATCTTCGATGTATTGTGAGTTTGTTACTATTGACTACTCATTACGTACTCACCCCTTTTCCTTCCCCTCCACTTAAGGACTCGTTTGGATTCGTAAGTGATCTCAGCTCATCTCAGCTCATCTCAACTCATCTCACTACTATTCAGCAACTTTAACTCATAAATCTCACTACTATTCACAACTCATCTCATTACTATTCACAATTCATCTCAGCTCATCTCAGCTCATCTCAAATCATCTTAAGTCATCTTCGAATCCAAACGTCTCCAAGTCTTTTTTGGAACTCTTTATATTCTTGGCACTTAATTTTGATCTTCTATGAGATATGAAGATTATCATTCCTTTTATTCAGTGAATTTGTGTCATTTTACGTTATTCATGTTTTTTGAAAAAGAAGATTACAAGAAGATTAGATGTCATTGATTTCTGAAGTTTGCAAAACTCCTATTTAGCAAAAAACAGGATCAGATACTCGGATTTTTTATTCTTCATCGGCCTAGTAGCTATTAAGGCCTCACCATTCTATCTTCTCTTGGCATGAGTTTATTTGGGACTCCATGCTACCCTTTAAAGCTAGTCTATATCTGGAAGTTGAAGCATAATGGGATCCCTTGGGATTCTAATATTTAAAGATGTGTGGAGTTCATATGGCCCCTAAATGCAGCAAATGTGTTGTTGGGGATATTGAATCTGATGCTTATCTCTTGTATCAATGTTCTGTTTCAGGAGCTGTTTGGCATCACTTCTCAAGCCTCTTTGGTGTAGAATCACTGATTTCTCATTCTTGGAGAGCTAAATGCACTTCATGGAGGACTACTTTCTTCTCTGGTTCAAACCAACTTCATCTCATTGCACAGCAGAGTCCTGCTTTAATTCTTTGGTTGCTCTGGCTAACATGTAATGCTGCTAGATTTAACAATTCCTTAAAACCTGCTGTTATGGGTTGTTGGAAACGTACCTTGTAGTAATTGGAATTAAATACTTTAGTGAAGCCTCTTTGGACTTTACAGAGAAAAGATGAAGACATTAATGTTGATGCCTGGCAAGCTTAGTACCTACATTTGCTTGTCTAATGGATGTTACCTTCATGCTATTTGAATCAACAGATCTGTTTTAATTAGTAGTAAGCTGGTTCAAATTTGGAAGAAAACTCCTTCAAATTTTTTGAAACAATGGCATGATATCCTCACCTTTCATTCACTATGCATTTTGAAATTGTTCATATCTAGTGGGGAGGTAACATGTGTGTGGATGGGTGTGCCTTGTTTTCGACATCAGAAGGTTATACTGTTGTGCATGTTTAGTCATTTCAGTTTTGGACTATTCTTGGACTATTCATATATATATATATATATATATATATATATATATATATATATATATACACACACTCTATATGCACAATTAAGATCGAGTCCTTTTATATCTACTAATGTTGAGTGACAATAGTATTTGTAGATTCTTTTGGTTTTTGCTTTCATTCTTTCTCTCCTCTTTCAATTTGGCAATTAATGGTTCTAATAAAAGGCGCATATGCACTGGGGATTAATCACTATGATGTAAATTATTTGCTTGTAAGTAATTGTAACCCAAAAGACAATCCCTAAAGAGTATCACACTAGGAAATTATTAAAGATTACATACAATCAACCAAAAAACAAATCCTCAAATTACGTACACGAGTTAATCATGTAATTTTTTTTTAAAATCTAAATTGAGTTCCGTGTTTAGACCTAGTGCTCGGGTGTAGGATGGTAGGGAATTTTGGTTATCAGATCGGACGAAACACGGGCCGATAAACTCCTGGGTCAACCCGGTTACTTAGGTTTCGGACCAATCCGACATGTATGAACAACCCTATTAATCAAGATGAAGAATAAGAGTACTATTTTTTATCTGTAAAAAACTTTTAAGGTTTTATTCGGCTTCTTTTATTGTGCTTATTCTGAAGACAGATGTGCCAGCAGGATTTGATAAATTTAGGCCGATAAGTCTGTGTTCGGTATTCTATAGAATTTGTTCAAAAATTATGGTAAATTGTCTGGCAGGTTTTCTTCCCAAATTGATATCCCTTGAGCAAGGAGCTTTTATACCTGGGAGGAATATATTTGAGAATATTAGTATTACTCAGGAAATGGTTCATTCCTTGAACAAGGTTTCTCATGGAGGAAATATTATGATTAAAGTTGACATGGCTAAAACATACGATCGAGTAGATTGAAATTTTTTGTTGGAGGTCTTTCGTTGTTTTGGATTTCCTCCTTCTTTTTGTGACTTAATTCGTGCTTGCATTTTGAATATTTGGTACTCGGTAATGCTTAATGGAACGATGAGAGGTTTTTTTCAAGGTGGTCGTGGGTTATGTCAGGGGGATCCATTATCACCTTATCTATTTATTATTATTCAGGAAGTTCTTTCTCGTCTTTTGAAGCAGAGTGTGGCGGCAAACAAGATTGGGCATTTCTCCCAACCTCGAGGTACTCCTCAGATTTCTCATCTTATGTATGCAGATGACATTGTGATTTTTTTGAATGAGAGTAAGAAATCTGTTAGGGAACTTTTATTGGTATTTGAAAAGTATGAAATATGGTCGGGCCAGATGATTAATAAAGAAAAAACAGCCATACTTTTCTCTTCTAAAATTTATGTTGCTCGTAAGAGAGCTCTAAAAAGATTGACAGGGTTCTCAGAAGGCTCCATTCCCTTTAAATACCTGGGGGTTCCGATTGTATTGGGGTGTCTAAAGCATGTGCATTTGGAGGACATGGTTAACAAAGTTTGGAAAAAAATTAGTGGCTGGAAAATGAAGCTACTCTCTTCGGGTGGCCGTCTAATACTTCTTCGGCACATGCTTTCTAGTATGGCTTTACATTTATTTGTTGTTTTGCAGGTTCCTCAATCTATTATTAAAGTTTTAAATCGTATGATGAGTACATTTTTCTGGGGTGAGGTAAATGGTAAAGGTAAAAAAAGTGGGTGGCATGGGGCAATATTTGTAAGCCAGAAAAGGAAGGGGGCCTAGGCTTGCGTAAATTAGTGGATATACAAAAAGCATTGCATATGCGGCTTGCATGGAATTTAATTCAAGGTAAATCCTTATGGGCAAATTTTTTTAAAGGAAAATATGTGGGCTCTTCGCCTTGGTCTCTCATTGATACGAAAAAATGATCGACGTTTTGGAAAATGATAGTTAAGAGTATTCCTGATGTGCTAAATAATTCAAAGTGGAGAGTGAGGGAGAGGATTATTTTATTTTGGTATGATAAATGGAGAGATATGGGTCCTTTATTTGAGGAATTCCAGATGGTGGGGAGTCCGCAGTTTAAAGTAAAGGAGTGTATGCTGAATAATAGTTGAGATATGGACCTTTTGGTTTCGTTAGTGGGTCAGGATAATGTGGATGATATTATTGAGGCTTTGGCCAGTTGTAAGGAGGGGTCTGATATGTTGATCTGGACTAAGCACGAGAGTGGTAATTTTTCTACTAAATTAGCTTGGGATTGTATTAGAATAAGAGGTTCAAGTTTGGATTGGCATCCTTGGATATGGCATAAGTTGTTGCCTCTTAAAATTTCAGTTTTTATGTGGAGAGCATGGAATACAGCTTTGAGTGTTGATGATAGTCTTAGACGGATTGGGATCCCGATTGTTTCTCGTTGTGATTGCGGTGAAGTAGGTAAGTATGATGATCAAAATCATGTTCTATTTGGAGGATAGTTTGCTTTTGACATATGGCATTATTGTGGTAATATTTTTGGTCTACCTCTTGGTCATACTTGGATGGAGACGGTGACGGCCTGGTTTAGACGTGCGTCAACTGATTCTCAAGTGGGGATTATTGTGGGGTTACTTCCGTCGATTATTAGTTGGCATCTTTGGTGTAGAAGATGCATTGCCCGTATGGAGGGGCGTATTCAATCTGTTAGTGTGGTTTGGCATACTATTAAAAATTGGATGGGCTCAATTAGTCAAGACATGAAAAAGGTTGAGAAATGTTCTATGTATGAATTGCAGATTTTACATGCATTGCAAATTACGTCAAAAGTCCCCGTGAGACAGTTTTTAAAAATTGTGGCTTGGCAAAAATCTGCTCCAGGGTGGTTTAAATTGAATACTGATGGTAGTAGCCTAGGAAACCCAGGATCTTCAGGGGTGGGTGGTTTTATTAGAAATGATCAAGGCCACTTGGTTCATGCTTTTAATTCTTATATTGGTTTCGGTTCTAATAATAGAGCAGAGTTGTTAGCTCTGATGCATGGTCTTAAAGCATGTAAAAATTTAGGGATTAATTTTATGGAATTAGATTCTCAAGTGGTAATCTCTTGGTGGAATAGGTGAAGATGTGGAGTATGGTATTTGAAAGATTTTTGGGAGGATACACTTGTTCTTATGGATTCGATGGTTTGCGTAGTTCGGCACGTTTATAGGGAAGGTAACAAAGTTGCTGACTAGTTGGCTCGAAGTGGGGCAGCTGGTCTTAATATGGAATGGACTTTTGTTGGAGATTTGCCTAGGATCCTTCGAGGTTTACTTCGATTGGATAAACTTGGTTTACCATCTTTGCGGTGCTGTCAGAGTTAAGACTCATGTGCTATTTGGTTGTTGTGTTGGTTTGGTTAGCTTTTATTGTCTATGTTTGTTGGGCTAACGGTTTTTTGCAGGTGAGGATTTGGTTTTTTTTTTTTGCTAGCAAAAACTAGGCTTTTTTGATACCTGGTTTCGGAACATTATATTGTATCCCAGGTATTGATATGTAACCACGGTTTTCCTCCGCCATAAGTGAGAGTTTATTAATAAAATCGAGACGGGGTCACTCGTGGACAGGTGATTCTCAGCTCTTTATCAAAAAAAAAAAAAAAACAAAAACAAAAGATATCATTGGTTCCAAAATAACTATGAAAGAGAGTATATATTTGTTTCCAACTCCCCATCCATTCTAAATTGAAAAGTTAACTTGGCAATCTTTTTCTTTTTTCTTGGCCACACTTCAAATACCTCTTCCAGATCAGAGCTAGCAACTTCTCTCAATACATGGTTTTTTCTGTACATCAAAAGAGGAATTTATTAAAGCACGCAAAATACGCAAAGTCTAGGGATAACCTTGGCGGAAGGATCCCAACAAATCTAGGGAATTGCAAATTTTTGATCGTACTCAAACTTTCTCGTAACAATTTCAATGGTTTCATACTTACCACATATCTTTGGTCTCTCTTCTTTATCAATTGGCCTAGATTTGTCCCGAAATCTTCTTACGGGTCCTCTTCCCATGGAAGTTGGAAATCTTAAGAATCTAGTAGGTCAATTATATATCGCAGAAAACATGTTATTTGGTGCGATTCCAAGTACTCTTGGCAGTTGCATTAAGCTGGAGATTCTATCCATAGGGGGAAACTTCTTCCAAGTTTTGGTTCTTTGAGAGGAGTACAAGAATTAAATCTTTCTCAAAACAGTTTATCGAGAGAAATCCCTGACCTTCTTGTGGATATGAAGTCCTTCCACTTTTTAAATATATCATACAACATTTTTGAGGGGACAATGCCAACAGATGGCATTTGAATAATTTAAGTTCAGCTTTAGTTGAAGGGAACAATCAACTATATGGGGGGAATTCCTGAGATGCACTTGCCTAAATGCAACTTCAAAGAGCCTAGAAATACAAAATTGACCTTAACCTTGAAGTTAATAATATCAACACTTTTGGGCTACTAGGAGTTCAACTTAATTGGTTTTGATTTTCCTTATTGGAGTTGCCTGTTATGTTGAACAGCCAGAAAAGCGGATGAATGTGAGTGATGTTAATCAGAAAAAACTTTCTTCAAAGTGGAATAAATAGAGGCAATCTGTAACGTAACAGTTATGATGATGAGGAAAAATACAATAGAAATGAATGAAAACTCAAGAACACCTTGAGATCTTATTGCACAGAAAACTTCGAGGGTTCTCTAACCTCCTTACAACAGCTTTCATACGCAACTAACTGATTCCCCTCCAATTGATTTCCCTCCCTTTTATAGACAGCCTACACCGCCTTTACAAAACGCCCCGTTTAACTACTGCTATTTATAACCGTAACTCACTTCCCTCAACACACCGTTTTATTAACACTCAACTACTTAATATCAAAACGCCCCGTATTCAACTTACAGTTAATTCCGTTAGACTTTATTTCACACTTAACAATCTTCCCTCCTTAGAAAGCCTTGCCACAAGGCTACAATCCTTTTCTCCATTCTGGAATGCCTTCCCCCATAAGACCCTTGACCACAAGGCCAGCAGCACAGCCTCTGGTTCTAGAGTAAAGTGCCTACCAAATGAGGATAGGTTTGCCTGAGTTTCCATAAGGATTCCTAGGTGCTGTCTTCTGCACTTGCTCCAATCCATTTGACTAACACTTCAGTAACAGCATGATGGCCTTGTTGTTTCATTCTCCTTTGCAAAATAGTTTCAGGCTCTGGCTGAATCTGTCCTTGCGAATCCACAGGTGGAAGTGTTGGCAAAGCCTTAATCTGCTGACCCAGTTTCTTCTTTAGGCAAGAAACATGAAAAACTGGGTGAATTTTTGAAGTTGATGGTAATTCTAATCTATAAGCTACGGTACCAATCTTTTGTACAACTTTGAATGGTCCATAAAACTTTGGAGCTAACTTCAAATTGTGCCTGAGAGCAACTGACTTCTGCCTATAAGGCTGAAGTCTCAAATACACCCAATCATCCACTTGAAACTGCCTGTCAGATCTCTTCTTATCTGCATAAAGCTTCATTCTCTGTTGAGCCTTCTGTAAATTGGTGTGCAATAGTGCTAAGACCTGTTCTCTTGACTTGAGCTGTTGATCAACTGCTGCATTGGAAGTAATTCCAGGAACATATGTAACCAACTTGGGTGGAGGATACCCATATAAAGCTTCAAAGGGTGTCATGCCAATAGATGAATGACATGTAGTGTTATAACACCACTCAGCTAAAGGAAGCCACAAACTCCATTCCTTAGGCTTGTCACAGGTATAACATCTAAGATAAGATTCCAAACACTTGTTTAAAACTTTAGTTTGCCCATCGGATTGTGGATGATAAGTTGAACTAAAGTTCAAACTAGTACTTTGCCGCTTAAACAACTCTTTCCAAAAAGAGCTTGGAAAAATTGGGTCTCTGTCCGAGACTATAGATCTTGGCATACCATGCAACTTGAAGACACCCGAAAAAAAAACTTCAGCCACTTTGCTTGCTGTATAAGGATGAGAAAGTGAAAAGAAATGACCAAATTTAGTCAATCTATCCACCACATTGAAAATCACAGTTACCCCTTTTGACATAGGAAGGCCCTCAATGAAATCCATGGAGATGTCAAACCATGGAGAATTTGGTATAGGTAAGGGTTGCAACAACCCAGGAGAAGGTATGGTCTCATGCTTACTGACCTGGCAGACTTGGCATTCCCTCACCAATTTTTTTACATCATTTCTCATGCCTTCCCAATAAAAATCTTGTTTAGCTCTGTGCAAAGTCTTGTGATACCCCACGTGGCCCGCTTGGGGATTATCATGTATGAAATGCAAAATTTTCACCTTAAAAGGTGACTCAGGTGCAACCACTAATCTGCCTTTCCTGAGTAACAAGCCATTCTGCAAAGAATAATTCTTATGCTCCCCAATCCCTTGCTGCAGTTGGCTACAAATCTCACCAATTTTCTGTGAAAAGGTATAGCTTTGCCTTAACTCATCAAACCAAAGTGGTGTTGGGAATGATATTATAGCCAAGGTAGCAAAATCTTCCTCACTTTTTCTGGAAAGGGCATCAGCAACTTTATTATCTTTCCCTTTTTTGTAATCCACTGTAAAATTGTAACCCAACAATTTAGAAAGCCACTTTTGTTGAGATTTAGTGCCAACCTTTTGCTCCAAGAGAAATTTTAAGGCTTGCTGGTCAGTCTTAATTTTGAAAGACTGACCCAAAAGATAAGACCTCCATTTCACAACAGCAGATACCAATGTTAAGAATTCCTTCTCATATGTTGATAACAACAAGGCCCTGCCTTTAAGAGCTTTGCTATAAAAAGCAATAGGGTGCCCTTCTTGCATCAATACTGCTCCTAATCCCAAATGCGAGGCATCACATTCAATGGTGAATACCTTTGAAAAAGCAGGTAAGGCAATGACAGGTGGTTCAATCACAGCAGCCTTCAATTCCAAAAAACTTCTTGTTGCTTCCTCAGTCCATTGGAATGATCCCTTCTTCAACAACTGAGTTAAAGGAGCTGCTATGCTCCCATAATGCCTAATGAATTTTCTGTAATAGCCAGTTAGGCCTAAAAATCCCCTTAAAGACTTTAACCCTTTAGGAACTGGCCAATCACTCATAGCAGAAATTTTAGCTGGATCAGCCTTCACACCAGCTTTAGAAATGATATGTCCCAAGTAATCAATTTGCTTCACGCCAAACCTGCACTTAGACATTTTAGAAAATAATTCATTACGCTTTAGTACCTCTAAGACAGAGCTAAGGTGCTTCACATGATCTTCAATACTGCTGTTGTAAACCAATATGTCATCAAAGAAGACTAACACAAATCTTCTAAGAAATGGTTTGAATATTTGATTTATCAACCCTTGAAATGTTGCTGGAGCATTGGTAAGGCCAAAAGGCATCACCAAAAATTCATAATGACCCTCATGGGTCCTAAATGCAGTTTTTTCAATGTCTTGTTCCCTCATTCGAATCTGGTGGTAACCAGATCTTAAATCAAGCTTCGAGAACATTTTAGCTCCAAATAGTTCATCTAAAAGCTCAACAATGACTGGGATAGGAAATTTGTCCTTGATAGTGGCTTTGTTTAAGGCTCTATAATCTACACACATTCTCCAAGAGCCATCTGATTTCTTAACCAATAAGACAGGAGAAGAAAAGGGACTTTGGCTGGGTCATGCAACCCCAGTTTCCAACAGATTATGCACTATCTTTTCGATTTCTGTTTTTTGATAGTGAGGGTACCTATAAGGCCTTACTGACACGGGAGGGGTACCATCTTCCAACATTATCTTGTGATCAAAAGACCTTCTAGGGGGCAACCCAACTGGCTCATCAAACACAGCTTTAAAATCCTCCAGTACCTGTGCTAGCTGCTGATTAAGGACCAATTCTTCTTGTTTCTGATCAACTGCTATAATCTGTAAAAACCAACCTTGCTTTCTAACCATGGAAGACTTTAGACACTTCACAGCTGGCTGTACAATGACCTTCTCAGATCTTAATCCATGCAGAACCACTTTCTTGAAAGCCCACTCAAAAGACATTATCATCTCAGTGAAGTCCCAATTAATAGGGCCCAATGTCTTTAACCATTGGACACCTAAAACAATATCACAACCTCCCAAGGCCAAAACATGAAAAGGAATTGTAAATCTTGACCCTTGTATGGTCAACACTTTTTCACAGCTGCCCATACTCAGAAGTTTATCACTATTAGCCACCTTAACTTGTAGACTAATATCATTCTTAATTGTTATCTTAGCAGCTTGCACCACTGAGGGATCCAGGAAGTTGTGAGTACTTCCTGAATCCACTAAGATCTCTACAGGACAAGAAGCCACTCTACCAAGCAATCTCATGAAATTATTATTCAAATCCCCTGAAATTGCATGAATAGAGATTTCTAAATTTTCTTGCTGAGGAACCTCTTCCTCGATATGTAACACTTCTTCCACAACTTCCTCTTCCTGCATTTCATGTTCCTCTGATTGAAGTAAATAGACCATAGGATTCTTGCACATGTGTGCAGGATTCCATTTCTCCTCACAATGGTAACAAAGGCCTTTCTTTCTTTTCTCATCCGTCGTTGCAGATGAAATTCTTCTCACTGGACCTGTAATTTTCTATATTCTACTAGACTCCACAGAAACTTCAAGACTATCTTTACTCAGACTATAACTCCTCCAAGGCTTCTTAGAAGACAGAAGATACTCTTCTTGAATCTTGGCCAAACCAAAGGCTGCATTGAGATTCATAGGATTGAACATTCTAATAGGTAATCAAATATCATCCCTCAATCCACTTAAGAAACAACTCAATTTATGTTTCTCATGTAAGCCTTTTAACCTATTCGAGAGGGCTTCAAACTGTGCTTTATACACAGCAATAGTTGAAGTCTGTTTAAGTCTTGTTAAGGCTTCCATTGGATCATCATATGCAGTTGGACCAAACCTTACTTGTAAGGCTTTAAGGAAAGAGTCCCAACTGCAAAACAATCCACTCTCCATTGCATCTTGGTACCAAACTAAGGCCTCAGCCTCCATATAATAAGATGCCAATAGCAACTTTTGATTAAAAGGAGTCTGATGGTAATCAAAATACTGAGTGGCCTTAAAGATCCACCCCGCAGGGTTGGTGCCATCAAAGTGAAGAAAGTCTAGGCTTATCCCCCGAAAATTAAAAGGTCTCTCTTCTCCTTGGCCATTTCTAGGGCCTTGAGAAATCTCTCCAGAATGAACAACATTCTGTCCCTCCACAAAACCTTTCAACATGTCAGTAATTAATCTAACCTTTGAGCCAAACCATGTATCGCTTGATGATGATCATCCAATTGCTTCTGAACCGCTTCACGATCACGTTGACTCTCTTCTTGTAGCTGCAGCTTCAACGACGCAGCTCGAGTGCCTTCAGCCATTGTAAAATGAGAGGATCGCCAATCTGATACCAACTTGTAACGTAGCAGTTATGATGATGAGGAAAAATACAATAGAAATGAATGAAAACTCAAGAACACCTTGAGATCATATTGCACAGAGAACTTCGAGGGTTCTCTAACCTCCTTACAACAGCTTTCATACGCAACTAACTGATTCCCCTCCAATTGATTTCCCTCCCTTTTATAGACAGCCTACACTGCCTTTACAAAACGCCCCGTTTAACTACTGCTATTTATAACCGTAACTCACTTCTCTCAACACACCGTTTTATTAACACTCAACTACTTAATATCAAAACGCCACGTATTCAACTTACAGTTAATTTCGTTAGACTTTATTTCACACTTAACACAATTGAAGAATAAATGGACCATAATATTAGACGTAGCTAGTATTGGTGTCTTTGTTGTTGGGAATTTAGACCTCCTAAATTCACCCCCTAGGATCCACCCTTTGGTGAAATATGAAGAAAAACAGAGAAATAATAACAACACAAGAATTTACGTGGAAACTCCCAAAATAGGAGAAAAAACCACCAGACCCAGAGAAGAAAATACACTATGTGAAAAATTATTACAATCACACAATTTTTCTCCTCACTCCAAATGACACCCACAAAGCTTCCCCACTAGTAAAACTTTAACTCTCACCTCTTTCCTTTTTACAAGAAAAATTAAAAGAGGAATTTTACTAGAGTCACAAGTTACTAAATAAGCTTATGATTTGGTGTACCTAACTAAGAGGCTAAGCCTCCCTTTTATAGGCCATGGGGCCTCCTTCTCTTTTTTCTCCCACCGATGTGGGATTCACAAAGGAGCAAACCCATCAATCTCCACCTTGCGACTTTGGCTGATCCCACAGCCACGCTCCACCGCAATGAAGATCTTCATAGCTTCTGCTATCATGCTCCACCATAAAAGCATACCCACTCAGAATAAACCAATTCCAAGCATTTCAATTTCGGCACATGTCGAAAATAACCTTGCTGAAAAATTATGGTGCAACTTCCACGTTTGGCTTTTCTGGAAGTTCATCAGCCATCGACATAAATTTCCACCACACACCCTACATTAATGCCAAACCAATGCTTGTGTGTAAATTTGTGGACCAGCTAACATTAACACATCCTCTATCATGACAACTTTGGGAATTAATGGCATGCCATGAGGATGTACATGTCCCTTTAACAGACATCGTCTTCCATGGAGAGGGACACAACGTTAGTTTCATTATCAGTATCTCCATTTACTGACTTGGAGCCACTTGCCGAACCTGCTCCACCTCTTGGACAATTTTTCTTGACGTGCCCAGATTGTCCACACCCCCAGCAAACTACTTTCATCTTCATGGAGTTCTTCTTCTTCCCATTACCAGCTACTACCACTGCTAAGTTCACAGGTGGACCATTTCTTCCACCACCTAGTCTTCTCTCTTCAGAAAAGAGTTTACTGGTAACCTCTGAAAAAATTATTTTCTCCTTCCCATGTATCAAAATAGGCTTCATATGCTCATAGGAAGATGGAAGAGACCAGATGAGCCTCAAGGCTTGATCCTCATCATCAATTTTAACTCCAATAGATTCTAGCTCAGAGACAATACCATTGAGAACACTTAAATGATCTGAAATAGTCGTACCTTCACTCATATGCAGTGTATGAAACTGCTCCTTTAGGTACACCCGATTTGAGACGCCCTTTGTCTGATACAACTCTTCTAGCTTTTCCCAGAGTTCCTTTACCGTAGATATTCCATGTATATTTGCAAGAACATTCTTGGCCAAGCACAGACGTATCGCACTTGCTGCTCTCAAATCCAGATATTCCCAATCTTCATCGCTCATTACAGATCTGCTCTTTGTTTCATCAGTCACGCTAGTATCACTGCTAACTTCAGGGGTTGGTCTGCCCTTCAATGCCTTGTGTAATCCTGATTGAATCAAAACATCCTTGACTTGAACTTGCCACAAGCCAAAATTGATTCTCCCATCAAATTTCTCCACCTTATATCTGATAGAATTTGAAACCTTACTTCCTGACATTGCCTCGATGAATTTTACCGTAGAAATGAATGGTACTCACTAAGTAAGTTCCCAGAAAAGATTATTCTTTTCTAGACAGAACTTCAAGGTTCCCAGGAAAGATTGGAGGGTCACACTGGACCACTTAAATACCAATCTCCTAGATAGAACCTCCTTAGACTGTACGTATCCACACTACCACACCAAAGCTCCACCCACCAAAAAGAACCTAGTGGCTCTGATACCACTTGTTGGGAATTTAGACCTCCTAAATTCACCCCCTAGGATCCACCCTTTGGTGAAATATGAAGAAAAACAGAGAAATAATAACAACACAAGAATTTACGTGGAAACTCCCAAAATAGGAGAAAAAACCACCAGACCCAGAGAAGAAAATACACTATGTGAAAAATTATTACAATCACACAATTTTTCTCCTCACTCCAAATGACACCCACAAAGCTTCCCACTAGTAAAACTTTAACTCTCACCTCTTTCCTTTTTACAAGAAAAATTAAAAGAGGAATTTTACTAGAGTCACAAGTTACTAAATAAGCTTATGATTTGGTGTACCTAACTAAGAGGCTAAGCCTCCCTTTTATAGGCCATGGGGCCTCCTTCTCTTTTTTCTCCCACCGATGTGGGATTCACAAAGGAGCAAACCCATCAATCTCCACCTTGCGACTTTGGCTGATCCCACAGCCACGCTCCACCGCAATGAAGATCTTCATAGCTTCTGCTATCATGCTCCACCATAAAAGCATACCCACTCAGAATAAACCAATTCCAAGCATTTCAATTTCGGCACATGTCGAAAATAACCTTGCTGAAAAATTATGGTGCAACTTCCACGTTTGGCTTTTCTGGAAGTTCATCAGCCATCGACATAAATTTCCACCACACACCCTACATTAATGCCAAACCAATGCTTGTGTGCAAATTTGTGGACCAGCTAACATTAACACATCCTCTATCATGACAACTTTGGGAATTAATGGCATGCCATGAGGATGTACATGTCCCTTTAACAGACATCGTCTTCCATGGAGAGGGACACAACGTTAGTTTCATTATCAGTATCTCCATTTACTGACTTGGAGCCACTTGCCGAACCTGCTCCACCTCTTGGACAATTTTTCTTGACGTGCCCAGATTGTCCACACCCCCAGCAAACTACTTTCATCTTCATGGAGTTCTTCTTCTTCCCATTACCAGCTACTACCACTGCTAAGTTCACAGGTGGACCATTTCTTCCACCACCTAGTCTTCTCTCTTCAGAAAAGAGTTTACTGGTAACCTCTGAAAAAATTATTTTCTCCTTCCCATGTATCAAAATAGGCTTCATATGCTCATAGGAAGATGGAAGAGACCAGATGAGCCTCAAGGCTTGATCCTCATCATCAATTTTAACTCCAATAGATTCTAGCTCAGAGACAATACCATTGAGAACACTTAAATGATCTGAAATAGTCGTACCTTCACTCATATGCAGTGTATGAAACTGCTCCTTTAGGTACACCCGATTTGAGACGCCCTTTGTCTGATACAACTCTTCTAGCTTTTCCCAGAGTTCCTTTACCGTAGATATTCCATGTATATTTGCAAGAACATTCTTGGCCAAGCACAGACGTATCGCACTTGCTGCTCTCAAATCCAGATATTCCCAATCTTCATCGCTCATTACAGATCTGCTCTTTGTTTCATCAGTCACGCTAGTATCACTGCTAACTTCAGGGGTTGGTCTGCCCTTCAATGCCTTGTGTAATCCTGATTGAATCAAAACATCCTTGACTTGAACTTGCCACAAGCCAAAATTGATTCTCCCATCAAATTTCTCCACCTTATATCTGATAGAATTTGAAACCTTACTTCCTGACATTGCCTCGATGAATTTTACCGTAGAAATGAATGGTACTCACTAAGTAAGTTCCCAGAAAAGATTATTCTTTTCTAGACAGAACTTCAAGGTTCCCAGGAAAGATTGGAGGGTCACACTGGACCACTTAAATACCAATCTCCTAGATAGAACCTCCTTAGACTGTACGTATCCACACTACCACACCAAAGCTCCACCCACCAAAAAGAACCTAGTGGCTCTGATACCACTTGTTGGGAATTTAGACCTCCTAAATTCACCCCCTAGGATCCACCCTTTGGTGAAATATGAAGAAAAACAGAGAAATAATAACAACACAAGAATTTACGTGGAAACTCCCAAAATAGGAGAAAAAATCACCAGACCCAGAGAAGAAAATATACTATGTGAAAAATTATTACAATCACACAATTTTTCTCCTCACTCCAAATGACACCCACAAAGCTTCCCCACTAGTAAAACTTTAACTCTCACCTCTTTCCTTTTTACAAGAAAAATTAAAAGAGGAATTTTACTAGAGTCACAAGTTACTAAATAAGCTTATGATTTGGTGTACCTAACTAAGAGGCTAAGCCTCCCTTTTATAGGCCATGGGGCCTCCTTCTCTTTTTTCTCCCACCGATGTGGGATTCACAAAGGAGCAAACCCATCATTTGTGATATTTATTGTTTGGTTAGTATAGGTTGATGTGGCTTGTAACAATGAAGTTTTGTTTTTGTTGAGATTCCTCTTCATCTTTTGTTATTACTTTTCTAGTAAAGTAATAATCTTTGTCGTATTATGAGTTTGTTACTATTGACTACTCATTACGTACTTACACTTTTTGCTTCCCCTCCACTCAACTCTTTTATGGAACTCTTTATTTTCTTGCCACTTAATTTTGATGTTCTATGAGATATGCAAATTATTATTCCTCTTATTCTATGAATTTGTTTTAAACGTATATGACTCCAACATGCAAATGCTTTTTAGATGTGCCATTTTACGTTTTGCATGTTTTTTGAAAAAGAAGATTACAAGAAAGTGCTTGTAGAATTTGGGGATCAAGCATTGATTTCTGATCAAGTTTTCAAAACTCCTATTAAGATCATATACTCGGGGTTTGCAAGCATAACTCAAATGGCATTTTTACTTCTTCATCGACTTGGTAGCTATTATGGCCTCACTACTTTATCTGGAAGTTGTGGCTTGTTGGGGATTCTAATGTTTAAAGGTGTGGAGTTCAAATGACATCTAAATTAATGCTGCAAATGTGTTGTATGTTGGGGATATTGAATCTGATGCTCATCGCTTGTATCAATGTTCTGTTTCAGGAGCTGTCTGGCATCACTTCTCAAGTCTCTTTGATGTAGACTCATTGATTTCTCATTCTTGGAGCTCTGGCTAACATCTAATGCTGCAAGATTTAACAATTCCTTGAAACTTTCTGTTATGGCTTGTTGGAAATCTACCTTGTGGTTATTGGAATGAAATCCTTTAGTGAAGCGTCTTTGGACTTTAGTGATGAGAAAAGATAATGACATTATTGAGACCTTGCAATGAACTTACTACTTAGTTAAGAGTTGGGCTACTCTGTCACCCAGAGTAGCTTGTTCTAATTGACCGACAGTTACTTTTTATAAATTTTTATTTTTATTTTTTTATTTATATTTTTTTAATATATTTAAAAATTTTTAAAAAATAAAAAAATATATCAATATACTTAAAATCACTTTCTTAATTATTAAATAAAAAATAAAAAAATAAAAAAATTTCTCGAATGGTCAAATAGAATGAGCAAACTAGTTTTTTTTTTTTTTTTTTTTTTTTCTTGGTTAAAGTGCAAAAAGGTGCTAATGGCTGTTACATCGAAATGTGCTAAAAAACACTTTTATTTTTTCCAAGGAGGTTGTAATGATTATACATCCTTTAATGGTAATGTAAGACACAATTCTGTTAATTTTTCAATGACTAATGCTAATCTTTATTCATGATTTTATTATCTTTAGTCTCACAAACTGATATAAGATATTTTAAGTCAACATTTTAAAGAAATTTAGATATGATATATTAATTAGTTTGTGTAATTAGGGATGACAAAATTTAAAATAAAGTCTATTCATCCGAATTTGGGTCTTGTATGGTAGCCACCGAGATTAACCTGGGTTTTCGGACTGGTAGTAGGGTGAATCGGGGATTATGAAATCCAAAAATCCGGATACCCAAGTTTTATCCGAATTTTGCAAAAATTAAGTTTGATTATTATTATTATTATTAAAAGTTTAATTAAAATATACAAAGAAGAACTTGATTTTAATTCAAGCCACATAAACTAATTTTGTATTTAACACTATTTAATATATATAAAAAAAAACTTATTTTAGAAGTATAATCTGATGCATTAATACCATATCTATCATAAAAAAATTATATTCACTTAAAAAGCTGATTAAAAGCACCAACCACCAAACTGATGTCGTCCTTTTATAAAATTATTATCAAATGACAATCAAACATAAAAAAAATATTTATTTTTCTATAAACTAATTTGTAAAATATTTATTTATTGCTCGATCTCCATTAATTAAGGAAAAAGGATGAGAAAACTAGGGAAGAAGAAAGAAGAAGCTCCATGTGGCAGAGATGCCTAAAGCTAATTAAACTTATAAGAAAGTTAAAAGCTAAACTCTCGGCGACTGGAAGACATATACATACATACATATATATATACTAGTAAAAGGAAACACGTGCATTGCACGTGTGCCCAAATGTGAAAAGAATAACAAATATTTAAAAAACAATATTTACGAAATTGGAGAATATGTAATAGAAAAAAATAGTTTATTTATATTTTAAGATTCACATTGATTATAAAAATAAATATATATAATTTGTAGAATTTTTATAATCACAATATATGAATTTGCACGAACATGTTTATAATTATAAAACTTTTAATCTTTTAGTTTGTAGTGTGGAATTTTTTTACGTGCATGTGTACCAACCATCTGATAAAACACTTCTTGGTTTTTGTTTTAGCATATATGTTTAGATAAGAAGCTTATTTTACAGCTTTTAAGGACTGATCGTATATACTATATTTTAAGCATCATCATGTATACATTGTTTGTACTCTATAGTTTTCGAAACTGCTAGTGTAGCAACTATTTGATACAGAGTTTGTCACTTGGATTTTAGCATCTCTCTTTACATGGTAGCTGTATTTTTATACATTTTAGGTAGTTTCCAGCTTGTAGTTTTATAAACTGGATGTGTATGAACCACATGATAAAAATAGATAGAATGCATAATGTTATCGAGAACAAAATTTAACTGATAAGAAAACCTAAACAATTACATAGAGTATTTTTTGGAAGTAAAAACCATATATCATATATTTTCAGATGACTATATCATACAATTCAAAATACACTTTATATATAAAATGTATGTCCCTATTTATTCGACCAACATGGCAAACTTTAGTGTCAATAGAATTGGTCATAGTAGGAGCAAAATCCATTCAGTTCCTTTGATAGTTACATTCCAATGCTCGACGATTATAGAAGTTGGTCGCATACATTCTAAAGTTAAGACTTACTTTTTATAAGTTGTCATAGTGTAATTACAAATATTATGCATATGCCTGAGCTATTTCATGAAAGCACTCAAAATTCATATTTAACTGGAAAGCAATGGCATTTAAAAAAAAAGCTGGGAAACCAATAAATATCTATTTATATTTTACGTGTAAATATTGGGTCCGAAGATGTGAAAATTGGAAGCTCGTCTTGACTAATCTGTTTAGGCTTAACTTTTTTTCTTTACCTGTAATTTCAACTTTCTTTCTCATGCATATGTCTATTCTGTTATGAACCTATGTAAATTATCTTTTGGATGTAACTATTAAGTCTGGAAAAAATATGTAATAAGTCATAAAAAAATATAACTACGTAAATTTGTTGTTTATATCTAACTGCTCTGTGAGCATATTATGTAATAAACAATCAAAAAAATTAAGTAAGAAGAAGGAAATAAGAAATCGTACCAGACGATCCGTGAGATGCAGAGAAAAAAGTTTCCAGAACTCGAAGATGTTTTGATTTGGATAAATAGATATAACTGTAGGTTCAAGAATACTAAAAATTATATATAAAGACGGTGGATAAATAGATAAAATGGTAGGATAAGCATAACAAAGAAGAAGACCAAAAAGTAAGGCGGCAAACAAAAGAAGAAGAGCATAAAGTAGGAAAATTGGAAACAAACGAATGGATAAGAACCTAAAAGCAGCAATAAAGGGATATGGATAAGAACGTAAAAGCAACAATAAAGGGATATGGATAAAAACGTAAAAGCAGCAATAAAGGTTAAAGCTAAGGGGCAAAATAAAAGCAGCTCCATGTTTTGAGCTCCATGTTTTATCGACGCTTAATAAACTAAGGGATTAAATTGGAAAATAAAAAAAGCTAAGGGGCAAAATAGGAAATAAAATTGTTAGACGAAAATACTATTCATGCCTTATCGACGCTTATTATATATAAGATATATATATATATATATATATATATATAAAATAAATCCATGACCACCTATCCCTTTGAATGGTCCAACCACCCTAACGCCAGTCAAGTTTACAGCCAAATGAATAATAAAATCCGAAGTATTTTAGAGAAGAATATATCCAAGAGCTGATTATTATTGAAACGACTCTCTTTTAGTAATAAACCTTCTTCAACATTTTTTAAACAATGGCATATTCATATCATTATTTTTGCTTACTTTATTCTTCTTGAATTAATAGCCATCATTTATGTCATGCCGGCTGAGTTGAGAACGAGACTCTTATATTGATTCAACATGCATGCAGGCCAGTTGTGGCGGATGGTGGATTCAGTCCACTCCACTGCTAGCTTATTAATTAGAGTTAACTTGAAGACTGAAGAGCCTTTCATACCTATCACTGTCAAGTTTACAAGCAAATGTATACACCAGTGATTATTATTTCATACTCAGTCCTTTACCACAATATGCCATATATAATTGAAGAAGATGCATTGAACACGGTATGGCTATATATATAAATATATATATATAAAAATATATATATATATATATATATATATATATATATATATATGTCAGGAGAAAAGTATAGAGAGGAGGTGTCCGTTTTCTTTACTTGCAATTTGTTTCCGATCCTTTGAGCTGCCGAAACAACTAGTTTAGCCTTCTTCATTTCATGTCCTTGAGGTCTTTCCCGGCATAATGGGGCAAATTCCCACCTTGAGTACTTCTCTATTCTATTGGTTTTCTTTTTGTATACTTATTGTTGCATCTGTCTTGTGCTTTGGCTCTTGCAGTACCTATGCCATGGCCGGGAATGAGACGGACCGACTAGCCTTGCTTGAATTCAAGGCCAAAATAAGCCATGATCCTTTCATGGTTGTGAGATCATGGAATGAAACCACCCACTTTTGCCTATGGTATGGTGTTATATGCGGTCATTGGCACCATAGGGTTATTGAGTTGCGCCTACCATCTCTGAAGCTCGCGGGCTCTATATCTGTAACGCCCCGTACCCGAGGGTCCGGAGAGTTAACTCATGTCACTAACAAATCATTTTCCTTCCACATAGTACATATTCTAATCTTTCCCAATCGCACAAAATACTCATATATTTACATTAATTACTCCAGAATAACTATTCTAAGACGATACAAAAATTTAATATAAACATCAATCTCCCAACAAATCACATCATCAGAGCACAACAAGCTTACTGAATGAAAATCCTCAATACCCATATAAACCTTCTATGCTTAAACCATCATTCTTAACTCTTCTCACCCATGCTCCATATCCTTGATCCTCAACTGAAACATTCAAAACATCTGAAAAATATTGTGGAGATAAGGGGTGAGTTATCAACAACTCAGTAAGCAGAGAACATATACTAGCATGTAAACATGAGCCTTTTCAGAAAGTTCAATATGCAGAAACAAAACATTTTATTTTTATATGCAGATCTCAGAAAACGTGTTATCAGAAAATCAGAGCGACTTTTCAAGCATTTCATACTCAAGTCAGCAATTCATATTTGAGGATCCATTTTATATTCAAAAACGCTCTGGCATAACATAACTGAACATATTCATCTTGTCATATCATATCATATACCATGTTTAACCCCCGTGGTAGGGTTGTGCTATCCCCGGTGGCCAAACCAGGCAGTATCATGTGGTGAACTTCCCCTTTTTCAATCTCGGAGCCCCGAGTGTGCACACAGGAAAGAACACGTAAAAAGACCACTTTGTTTCCAAAGTGGGTGCACTCATATCATATCATGGTGGTACCAACCATATCACGTGAACAGTATTATCATATCAGAACCATATTCAGAACAGATAAGTATGCCAAAGTTTTATCATATCCATATCATATCAAAACATGTGCGAAACATATTCATATCATTTTTATTTGATCAAAAACAGATCCATATCATTTCATATCACATGCATAAAAATTTCAATGATATCATATTCGCTCTTTTGTATATTTCAGAAACATGTCAAATATTGCTCATGTCTACACATTTCTTTTCTCTTTCATACGTATCTCATGAGGGAATGCAAAACATATACTGAGGTTGTTTTTCACTTTTTTTTTTCTTTTTAAAACAACATGCACATTTTTACAAACCAACCTCAGTTCATTTCTTTTTATGCAAATCCAGTATAGGAACCCCGCTTACCTGAACTTCTTAGCTTTTCGAAAATTTCCTCAACAATGCCGAATAAAAATTAATCGTCACCTATAAGATGATCACGTAAATTTTCATAAATTTCCAATCAATCTCGTACTTCAATATTCAAGCCTACAACTTCTAAAATAATCCATTTTTAATTACTCAACCCAAAATTCTCATTATTCTTAAACACCAACATCACTTTTTAAACTCATCAATATCCAACTTCGACTAAAACATTTAATTCTAACTTATTTACGATAGAGATCTTACTATAATTTATAATACAAAAATAACATAACTATAACAAAATCATTATAAGTAGAAACTCGTACTTTTGTTTAAATAATAATAAAACAAAAATATTCTTTTAAGAGGATATTTTACAATATTCTTTTAAGTGTTACTTATCAGTCTACTTACACACCATTCTAATAAAAATATCAGTCCCCTAAAAATACCCACTTAACAAAATGAATCCACACGTCTACGCCTAAATAAAACATACTTTACAACCCACGCAATATACTCATGATTTCAAAACCAAAGTACATAACATAAACTTAATTAAGCTAACACCCAGAACAAAACTTTGAAGGCGTACTATAAGAGGACAGAAAATAAAATAAAATAAAATCAAACAAAACAATAATATTTCCTACTAACATAATTTACGTATACACCCGTGTATATATATATATAAATATATATTTACACCAGAAAATCCGTATATATATATACACATTTATGTATATATTTACACCAGAAAAATGAGTTTACGTATACATCCACACACATATAAATATATATATATATATATATATATATATATATATATGTAAGTACACAGAACTTCACACGATGCGGCGGAAGCACTTACGGAGAGGTGGGGGAGCACGACGGCGTGGAGCTGGGGCTGCTACGGCGGACGAGGGTGGCGCCTAGCTGCGAGGCAAGAGAAAGAAATGAGAGATAGACACATGGTGAGAGGACGAGGGAGAGAAGGAAACAAGGACCACCACTGGAAGTGGTGCGAGCTCACCGTGGGTGGAGGCAGTGTGCGGCGGACCTGGGTGAAGGAATGTCCTTGCCGGCGGTTTCTGTGGAGGCACAGCACGGAGGAGTGCACAATGGAGGGTGATCACCGCGGCTTAGACAATGCTCTGTTTTTTGACAACAAAAACAGAGTGTTTCGGAGCTTGAAACCGGGGCTACGTGCGTTGGATGGCAGCACCGTGAGACTGAGGTGGCGTGCGGTTGGGGTGATGGACTCCGAACGACCTAGATACCGGCGTGGTTTCGCTTGGTGTGGTGGAGTTGCTGCACGGAAGTGGCTCTGCAGGTGGCCATCTATTGTTGCAGACCGAGGCTTCAGTTTGGTGTTTTGCAGAGAAACCGTGGTCTTCTGTGAAGAGGGAACCGAGCGGCACTTAGTCTAGGGTTGTAGTTGCTTCATATATATATATAGATCAAAATAGAAAGTAGATCAAACCTAAATAAAAGGGAAGAAAAACATGCACAAAAATGGAAACGAAAAACGTGAACCGTGCGATGCGTGGCGTGAACCCGTGAAATGATTTCTGAAAACGTGAACCGCGTGCATGGGTCTAGCAATGCTGGGTCTTACAATATCTCCTTTCGTTGGAAATTTGGGCTTTCTAAGGATTCTACTTCTCCAAAACAATAGATTCGATCATGAAATCCCACCACAATTAGGTTGTTTGCATCAACTGAAGATATTACTCTTGTACAACAATTTGATGGTTGGCAGAATCCCTTCCAATTTATCCAATTGCTCTAACATCGAACGCATCGAACTTTCTTATAACCAATTTGTTGGAGATATTCCAACCGAGTTTACCTTCTTGTCAAAGCTAAGAGCATTTTATGCAGAAAACAATAGACTAACAGGAAGTATTCCTCCATCTCTTGGGAACTTATCTTCACTTGAAGAACTTGTTGTATCCTCAAATAATTTGGGCGGGAGTATTCCGAATGCACTAGGCCAACTCATAAATCTTACAACTATTGTACTTTCTGAAAATAAGCTTTCAGGTACTATCCCTCCATCAATCTTCAATCTCTCTTCTATTAGAATTTTTCATGTAGTAGTCAATGAATTGCAAGGGAATCTTCCGTTGGATTTGGGCATAACTACTCTTCCTAATCTCCTAGACTTCTCCATTTCCTCTAACCAATTTTACTGGTTCCATTCCTCCTTCAATATCCAATGCCTCAAATTTGGAGGTACCTCAAATTGCAGCAAACAAATTTACTGGAAATGTGCCTTCTTTGGAAAAGTTGCATAAGCTCAAAATATTTACTGCTTTTGGAAACTACTTGGGGGGAAGTGGAGAAGCTAATCATGACTTGAGTTTTATCTGCTCTTTGACCAATGCAACCATGTTAGAGATCTTTGTAATAAACACCAACAATTTTGGTGGTGTCTTACCAGAATGCATTGGTCACTTGTCATTGACCCTAAAAATGTTTATAATAAGTGCAAACAAAATAACTGGAATGATTCTGACTGGGATATTGAATCTTGTCAACTTAGATATACTCAGCTTGGAAGGAAACCAAGTGTCAGGTAACATTCCAGCTGCTATCAGTAGGCTTCATAGGTTAAAGAGACTGGATCTATCACAAAACAATCTCTCAGGCAACACCCCGCACTCTCTTGGAAATTTAACTTTGTTACTTCATCTTTTTTTTTATTTAGAAATAACCTTGGCGGAAGCATCCCATCAAGTCTAGGCAATTGCAAATCTTTGATCTCACTCCACCTTACTCGTAACAATCTCAATGGTTCCATACCCAGACAGATCTTTGGTCTCTCATCTTTATCAATTCACCTAGCATTGTCCCTAAATCGTCTTACTGGTTCTCTTCCCATGGAAGTTGGAAATCTTAAAAATCTAGGTGAATTATATGTAGCAGGGAACATGTTATCTGGGGAAATTCCAAGCAATCTTGGTAGTTGCATGAAGCTAGAGACTCTTTCTCTGGCAGGAAACTTCTTCCAAGGACCTGTTCCACCAAGTTTTGGCTCTTTGAGAGGGCTTCAAAATTTATATCTTTCTCAGAACAATTTATCGGGAAAAATCCCCGACTTTCTTGTGGATATGAGCTCATTGCAGCTTTTAAATATATCACACAATAATTTTGAGGGGCCGGTGCCAACAAATGGCGTTTTCAAGAGTTCAAGTTCAGCTTTAGTTGCAGGGCACAACCAACTATGTGGGGGAATCCCTGAGTTCCACTTGCCTAAATGCAACTTCAAAGAGCCAGGGATTACAAAATTGACATTAACCTTGAAGTTAATAATATCTATAGTTTTGGGGCAACTTGGTGTAACTTCGGTGCTGTACTTTTGGTTTGTTTCTTGGTTGAGAAAGAAACGAAAACTGTCAATATCAAGTTCTTCAGGAATTTTGCATTTGAATATATCGTACCAAATTCTTCTAAAAGCCACTGATGGATTCTCTTCAGCAAATTTGCTTGGTGTGGGTGGTTTTGGATCAGTCTATAAAGGAATTCTTGATGAGAGTGGAACTATAATTGCTGTCAAGGTCCTAAACCTTATGCGGCATGGAGCGTTAAGAAGCTTTCTTGTTGAGTGTGAAGTCTTGAGAAACATCAGACATCGAAATCTTGTAAAGGTTCTTACAGTTTGTTCAAGTGCTGATTACCATGGTAATGATTTCAAGGCTCTAGTTTATGAGTTCATGGTGAACGGAAGCCTTGAAGAATGGTTGCATCCAACTGCTATAGAAGATGAAGTGCATCAGGACCAAAGAAATCTAGATCTTTTCAAGAGGTTGGATATCGCTCTTGATGTTGCGTGTGCATTGGAATATCTACATTACCATTGCCAAACACAAATCATTCATTGTGACTTAAAGCCGAGCAATGTTCTTCTCGACAGTGAAATGATTGGACATGTGGGTGATTTTGGTATTGCAAGATTCTCTCTTGGAAGAAATCATGACGCTTCGACAACTCACTCCAGCACCTTTGGATTAAGGGGAACTATTGGTTATGCTGCTCCTGGTGAGAAAACCTTTCTATCGTTTCTTTCTTATCATAAACGCTCTTTTTTTTTAGAAAACTAATGTTGTATTCTAATATAGTGTATGTTTCAAATTGCAGAGTATGGTACGGGAAATGAGGTGTCAACCGATGGTGATATGTACAGTTATGGGATCCTTCTATTAGAAATGTTCACTGGAAAGAGACCCACTGATGACATTTTTCAGGGCACTCTAAACCTACATTCCTTTGTCAAATCAGCTTTGCCTCAAGGAGTAGTAGAGATTACAGATCCAATTATTTTTCAAGAAAGGGAAGAAGAGACCACTAGAAACAATGGCCATAATAACATCATTACAAGGAGAAACAAAATTCCTGAGTGCTTGGTTTCGATTTTTCAGATTGGAGTTGCATGTTCATTCGAACAGCCAGAAGAACGAATGAACATGAGAGATGTTGTAGCTGAGCTTCATTTAATCAGAAAAAAGTTTCTTCAGAGTGGAACAAACAGTGGCAATCCAAGAATAAATGGGCCATAATCTTAGTAGCTAGTATTGGTGTCTTTGTGATAATTATTGTTTGGTTAGTATAGGTTGATTTTGATTTTGTTGAGACCTCCGCATATTTTTTTATTACTTTTCTAATAAAGATATAATCTTCGTCGTATTGTGAGTTTGTTACTATTGGCTACTCATTACTTCTTTATCCCTTTTGCTTCCCCTTGACTTAAGTCTCTTATGGAACTCTTTTTATTCCTGCCACTTAATTTTGATGTTCTATGAAATATGAAGATTATCATTCCTTTTATTCTGTGAAGTTGTGTCATTTTAAGTTTTCATGTTTTTTGAAAAAGAAGATTAGATGTCATTGATTTCTGAAGTTTGCAAAACTCCTATTTAGCAAAAAATAGGATTAGATACTCGTGTTTAGAAGCATAACTCAAATGGGATTTTAACTTCTTCATTGGCCGAGTAGCTATTAAGGCCTCACCATTCTATCTTCCCTTGGCATGAGTTTATTTGGGACTCCATTCTGCCCTTGAAAGATAGTGTCTTTATCAGGAAGTTGAAGCATAATGGGATCCCTTGGGATTCTAATATTTAAAGGTGTGGAGTTCAAATGGCCCCTAAATGCAGCAAATGTGTTGTTGGGGATATTGAATCTGATGCTCATCTCTGGTATCAATGTTTTGTTCGGAGCTATTTGGCATCACTTCTCAAGTCTCTTTTGTGTAGAATCATTGATTTCTCATTCTTGGAGAGCCAAATGCACTTCATGGTGGACTACTTTCTTCTCTTGTTCAAACCAACTTCATCTCATTGCACAACAGACTTTTGCTTTAATTCTCTGGTAGCTCTGGCTAACATGTAATGCAGCTAGATTTAAAAATTCCTTAAGACCTGGTGTTATGGCTATTACCTTCATGCTATTTGAATCAAGAGATCTGTTTTAATTAGTTGTAAACTGGTTCAAATTTGGAAGAAACCTCCTTCGAAATTTTTGGAACAATGGCATGATATCCTCACCTTTCTTTCGCTATGCATATTCTTTTGGTTTTTGCTTTCATTCTCTCTTTGCTCTTTCAATTTGGCAATTAATGGTTTTAATAAAAGGCGCATGTGCAACTTATCCAAAGCCCTTTTTTATGTTGAAAGGTGTTTAGCATAGTGGTATTCTCCCTTGAAGAAATATCTTTGTTTCTCTTTTCGGAAGCAATCTAACAGATGCAGGAATCTTAAAATGTGAAGGAAAACTTTGCACAGGGGATTAATCACTATGATGTAAATTATTTGCTTGTAAGTTGTAACCCAAAAGACAATCCCTTCAGAGTATCACACTAGTACCCAAAAGACAATCCCTTCAGAGTATCACACTAGTAAACCATAGAGATTACATACAATCAACCAAAACACATATCCTTAGATTACGTACACGAGTAAATCATGTAATTTTTTTTTTTTAAATCTAAATTGAGTTTCGAGTTTAGACCTAGTGCTCGGGTATATGATGGTAGGGAATTTTGGTAATCGGATTGGACAAAACCCAGGCTGATAACCTCCCCGGTGAACCTGGTTACTCAGGTTTCGGACGAGTCCGACCTGTATGAACAACCCTATGAATCAAGATGAAGAATAAGAGTACTGTTTTTTTTTTATCTATTTGTTTGTATTAATAACAAAAGATATCATTGGCTCCAAAATAACTACGAAAGAGAGTATATATTTGATTCCAACTCCCCTTCCATTCCAAATTGTAAACTTAACTTGGCAATCTTTTTCTTTTTCCTTGGCCACACTTAAAATACCTCTTCCGGTTAAGAGCTAGCAAGTTCTCAATACATGGTTTTGTCTGTACATCAGCTTCTAAATGCAATACATGTAACACCTGGGCCCAACACCAAGCCTGCATTCTATAAAAAGTTTTTGGTTAATAAAGTTTGGGAAGCCCACTTGAGTTTTAATGAGAAAATGTTCTTTTTTAAAATGTTTTAATGAGAAAATGTTATTTTTTAAAATAGGTTAAAACCATGCAATATTTTAGGGATCAAGTGAAATCTTATTAGTTGGTAGTTGGCTTGAAGATATTATTGAAAGATTGATTTTTTTTTTAACATAAGATTAAGGCCTAGATTATTTTTGAAACCCAAGCCCATTAACATATTCAATTTCAAACAAATGTTACAATTTTAGAGTTCCATTCACATTAAAATTCCTTGAAACTACCATCTTCAACATATTTAAACCCATGCATGTTTCTTCCTATTTTTTTTCCTAGGGTCTCAACCACCGATATATATATATATATATATATATATATATATATATATATCATCTCATGTATGTAAAACCTCCCTCAATTAGGGTTGCCGCACATGATCCTACATCCCTTCAGTTATTTTCCCTTTATTTCTCTCCCACGTAAGTTGAAGAACCAAGCATCAGTATCCCTTACGTCGCCCAGCCAGAGACTCCACAGCGTTGTCCTTGCACGTACCAATAGCCTTTGCAACCCAGCCTCCATCTCGCAGCAGCAACCTGAACGGAAAACTATCCCACGGGCTGAGATCTCCCCTGCACGACAAAAGCCACTAGCCCCATTGCCCAACCCCACATGAAACCGGCAACCACCTTGATTCCCTTCCATAAACCGCAACCTTCCTACACCCAAGGTCACGACAACGGCAACCACCAAGTGGCACGACCGTGCCCACATCCAAACAATCCCCTGTTTTAGCCACTTCAAAATAGAGTAACCCCCGACCATCAGTTCCACCTCAAACTGTAGCTCCTTGTGTCAAGCACGACTCCACCACAAGCTACCTAGCCACCACTAGCGTCGCATGTGCAGCCCTTGCCATCCCTTAAACCACCCAATCACCGTGAGCCTTACCTCAAACCACCAGTCGTTGCTCCAAGAATCCCCATG
Organism: Juglans regia; assembly: GCF_001411555.2. NCBI lineage: Eukaryota > Viridiplantae > Streptophyta > Magnoliopsida > Fagales > Juglandaceae > Juglans > Juglans regia. The sequence continues at coordinate 19,098,350 of NC_049905.1, read as the reverse complement.
CACGACACTTCACACTAGAAAGCTGTGGGGCTCGAGACATAGTTCGATCATTTGACCACCACCAACGTCATATTCGGCTCTTCCATCCATGGTTGCACCACCGTGCACAACCTCCATCCCTCTCGGTAAGCCACGCCGATTCTCCCAATTGTTTCTCTTTGTCTCTCTTTCTCCCACGCTTTCTCTCTCTGTCTCTCTGTCTCTCTCTCTCTCATTTTATTGTTCTACTGATGGAACAACCACCGTCTCACCCATGTCGGAGGTTCACGGTCGAGCCATAACTCATGTTTAAGCCTCTCTCTCTCTCCTCCTTTTCACTTGTTAAAAATTTAAGCCCCAGAGAATAAGTTACATATATACCCCTAGAAAGTGATCCAGTGATTATTACTTACAATGATATTATTGTAATAAAACTAAGACAAAATAGATGGTTGGGGGTGGAGAATTGTTTTAGACTTCAATCGATTAATATGTGAAATTAGTGAAAATCATAGTATTTGGGGAGTGATTATAGGTAAATGAAATCTAGGTTATTTAGGTATTTTGGGTTTTATTTATGAAATACGTGTTCAGTTGGAAATTTACATAAGTTACATGATTATTTTATAGGTGACGATTAATATTTGTTTTGCACTGTAGTGGAAAAATTCTAAAAAGTTAAAAAGTCAAAGTAAGCGGGATTTTTATGCTATACTTTGCATAAAAAGAAAATTAACTGGGGTTAATTTATGAAAATATGCATATTTGTTGAAAGGAAATTTGCAACAACCTTAGTTGTGTTCTACATACTCATGAAATCTGTATAAAAGAAAAAAGTATTGTTGACATGATTGGTGTAGACTTGAGCAAATTTTTGGAATTCTGTTTTTGAACTGTGCAAAAAGAGCGAATATGAAATTTAAAAATTCGTGCATGTGATGTGAAGATGTTCTGAATCTGTTTTTAAATATGTAAAATGATCTAAAGCTATTTAGTACTCTGTTTTGATATGATGTGTCATCTGAAAACTTTGGCATAAATTTTTGATTATGTATATGATTATAATCTAGTTCCGATGTTGTTTCTATTTTGTTCCGGATAAGGCCCTGTCACGGGTATAATAATGGTATACGGCCCCGTCACGGGTATAATGGTGGTTTATAACCTTACCACAGGGGTTAAATATGGTATATGACCCTGCCATGGGTATAATAGTGGTATACGGCTCTACCATGGGTATAATAGTGGCATACGACCCCGTCACGGGTATAATAGTGGTTTATAATCCTATCACGGGGGTTAAACATGATATCTGTTTCGTTGTGATGCTCTGATATGATATGAAGATGATGTCTTAGATTTTGATATCCAAAGGTTTTTTTGAATAAGAATGTTTCAAAAATTTTCGTTCTGATATTTTGACAAATGTTCTGATTCTGCATTCTAAAAATATAAATGTTTTATTTTGCATTCTGAGTTTTGTAAATGCTCATGTTTACATGTTAGCATATGTTTTCTGCTTACTGAGTTGTTGATAACTCATCCCTTATTGAGGCATTTGCCTTAGCACATGGTGTGCATGCCGAGACCTCTGGAGCATTGCCTTAACCAACAGCTACGGATGCACCTACTGTGCACTCCTCTGGAATATTGCCTCAACCAACAGCTACGGATGCACCTGTTGTGCACACTGCAGTGGCCTAACTAACTCTGACAAAGAATATTCCATGAGAATATTTATTGTTCTCTGATTGGTTATTGTACTTTATAAATACAAACTGAGTGTTTACAATTGTAATAGAGAAAATGACAATGGAAATGTAAAAATCATATATACAAAAATACTTTTTGTTTGAGGTTATTCATCAAACACTTCTTGTGCTTTAGCACCCTTTTATCTCTACAATATTTTTCAGATAATTTGAATATTTCAGCTGAGAACCAAGATTATAGAGCATGAGTGAGATGATTTAAGTATAGTGGATTAAGTATAAAAAGTTTCTATGAGTATTAGCGATTTTTGTTAAGAATTTTGTCATGTTCTGATGACTTGGTATTTTGGTAAGTTAATTATATTGAGGTAGTTGGTTTCAAAAAATAATTTTTATATGGCATTAAGAATTTGAACACTTTTATATTGCATGCTTGCATACACTTGCTTCCACATTGCACTGGGGGTGTGTGACCAGAGCAGCCAACACCCCGGCGTTGCTACTCCTGCCAAAACCCAAGTAGGGGTCGAGGGTGCCACAAGTGATATCAAGGATTTTAGGGCTTAGGGTAAATCTAGGATTTTAGGGCTCAGGGTAAATCCATAAGTCACTAGGTACAGTTCCAAAATTCTAGACTTCAATCTTGGTACGATAGGCTTGAAAATTTGGGTAGTTAGACTCTGCCTTTATCGAAGTTGGTTGAAATTTTCAGTGTGATAGGCATTAATCTTTAGTACAGTAGTCTTGAACATTTAGCAATTAGGCTTTTATTTGAAATATCGAGCTTAATTTAATCAGAAAAAAGCTTTTTCAAAGTGGAAAAAAAGAGGCAATCGAAAATATTTCCAACAATATATTAATAGTGCTATAAGTTAAAGCTATCTTTTAAGAATAAAGTTTTGTTTTTAATGAGTTGTATCCTTCGGCCATTCCGTCTGTAAGTTTAAAAATATCTCCTTTTTGTTATTACCTTCACAATAAAAATATGAATCCTCATCTGTTTATTGCTTTTGCGTACCCATTATTTTCTTCTTTGGCTTCCCCACCATTTAACTTTTATTCCTTTTTCTTATTACTTTTCTAATAAATAAATACTCGTTTGAAAAAAAATACAACAAAAATAAAGACAATCGGGAAAATCAAACACATGAAACAAAGATTTACGTAGTTCAACAACGTGCTTATATCCGCAGAGCTACAAAGGATTTTATTATCTTCAAGAATGACAAGATACACTCATGGTGAAATTATGTTGTTCTAGACGGCCATACTATTCATTATAAATATAATTATAGGGTTACATAGCGGAAGTCCTAATTTCACAAATTTTGGATTATACGCTAGAGTGAGGTGTCGAACAAGTTTCAAGTGAACTCTCTGTCTAATGTTTGCTCGAGCTTGAACTCTCTACTTGAGTTTCGCTTAAGCTATCTATAGAGCAAACTTTCTGTCTAGCATTTTCTGAGTCATAAACTGGGTCAAAAAATCTCCATAGGAGCATCGCCCCCGAACCCCACTATGCATGATATCCATTCACTGTGCATTTTAAAATTGTTCATGTCTACAGGGTAGGTAACAAGTTGGCGGATTGACTAGTTAACCTAGGAGCAGGTGCGTATAACTTCATCATTTTCATCATAAACCAGCTGCCTCATAATTGGTGGGCATATACAACTTGAACAGGGTGGGTATGGCTTGTGTTCGACGTCATAAAGCAGCTGCCCTCGTAGCTGGTGGGTAGATTGAATGCTTTTAGTTTCGAACTTTTCTTTTTTTTTTTCCCACTATATATGCACAATTAAGATCGAGTCCTTTCAGTACTTTTATTTGGATATTCACACAAGAATAAAGTACCTCTTACTTTATTCTTCTTGAATTAATAATCACGATTTCTACCATGCCGGCTCAGTTGACAAAGAGACATATATATATATATATATATATATATGATTTTAAATGATTTTATATGTCATTACTTCAATAAAAAGTAAGTTAAAATGTAACACAAATTGATAGCTAGATCCAATTTATGGCACTATGATTTTAAAGCTAGATTCAATTAATTCAGTGGATGCAAAATTTAACTAAAAACATTTATGTGAGTGCAATTACAAATAAACTTTTCATAATTGATTCAACAATTTTTATAGCGTGTGCAATTGCAAAACAATTCAGAGAATTCACATATATATACATGAATTGTTGTTGTAGGAACAATTCTTGATTCTAGCCTATTTTTTATGTGATAAATAATGTTTTATTTAATTATACAAATCTAGCTATTGCTTGACTTTATTTATATAAGCACGTGACATTCTTAGCTCAAGGGAATGGGGTGTTACACTATGAGACCGTCTCCACTAATGGATGTCGGTTCCAACGGTGCTCTATTTTTATGTGATAGACAATATTTTATTTAATTATACAAATATCTTGTCTGGCTTTATTTACGTAATCACGTGACTTTCTTAGCTTACAAGAATAGGGTGTTACACTTTGAGATCGTCTCCACTAATGGATGTAGGCTTCTCTTCAAGCCGAACTATTTAAATCTTGATGTCCTGTATGTTTGCTGAAATCTTTTTATTATCTTCTTCTACTTCTTGAAAATCTTAAAAACTCCATTTATCACAACAATACCAATCATAGGGCCGGATAAGTAGCATTCATTATTTTTTATTCTGTTTATCTGTATTAACATCAACAAATATTAAATAATCAAATGTGTCTGATCACCTAATATCCTAATTAATTATATTATAAGTTTGGTAGTAGATTATTCAGTACTAGACAAAATCTCAACTCATCCTCGATGGTTTATATGTTTATTTAAAATGGATTAGGTCAAGATTAATAAAAAAAATTAACATGATGGGATTGCAAATATAAACAACATCTAATTTATTGCGCTGCTTTTGTCGTGGGTGGGAATTGAATTGAGTAAAATGCAATCTAAGTTTAAAGAAATTCTAATGCAATGCAACGAGAAATAAAAGGCAAGTTCAACATCCATTGAATAAAATAGTGATCAGCTAATATAAAATGTTGACGAGCGACCGGCCTACCATTGATTGAACATGGTCATTGATTATTATCCCATACTCAGTCCTTTACCACTACATGTCATTTATAATTGAAGAAGATGCATTGAATATGGAATGGTTATATAATCTGATATGTATTGAGAGGAATTTACCTCTTAATATTCCATACTCAGTCCTTTACCTCTTATTATTCCATACTTAGTCCTTTTCTAGAAATTTGTTTCTGATCCCTTGAGCTGCCAAAACAACTAGTTTAGCCTTCTTCATTTCATCTCCTTGAGATTTTTCCCAGCATCATGGGGCTAATTTCCACCTTGAGTTCTTCACTATTCTATCGGTTTGCTTTTTCCATCATCCTTGTTGTTGCTTCTGTCTTGTGCATTGATTCGTGCAGTACCTATGCCATGGCCTGAAATGAGACCGACCGACTAGCCTTGCTTGAATTCAAAGCCAAAATAAGCCATGATCCTTTCATGGTTTTCAGCTCATGGAATGAAACCACCTACTTTTGCTTATGGTATGGTGTTACATGTGGTCATCGGCACCAGAGGGTCATTGAGTTGCGCTTGGAATCTTGGGAACTCGCAGGTTCTATATCTCCTTTCATTGAAAATTTGAACTTTCTAAGGATTCTACGTCTCCAAAACAATAGATTTGGTCATGAAATCCCTCCACAAATAGGTAGTTTCCATCAACTAAAGACATTGTCTTTGTACAATAACTCGATGGTTGGCAAAATCCCATCCAATTTATCCAATTGCTCAAACATCGAAAGCATCAAACTTTTTTCTAACCAACTTGTTGGAGCCATTCCAATCGAGTTTAGCTTCTTGTCAAAGCTTGGAGGATTTTATGCTGACAATAACAGACTAACAGGAAGTATTCCTTCATCTCTTGGAAACTTATCTTCACTTGAGGAACTTCATATATCCTCAAATAATTTGGGTGGGAGTATTCCGAATACACTAGGCCAACTCATAAATCTTACAACTATTGTACTTTCTGAAAATAAGCTTTCAGGTACCATCCCTCCATCAATCTTCAATCTCTCTTCTATTACAGTTTTTAATATAGTAGATAATCAATTACGAGGGAGTCTTCCTTGGGACTTGGGCAAAACTACTCTTCCTAATCTCCTACACTTCTCCATTACATATAACCAATTTACTGGTTCCATCCCTCCTTCAATATCCAATGCCTCAAATTTGGAGCTACTTCAAATTGCAACGAACAAATTTACTGGAAATGTACCTTCTTTGGAAAAGTTGCATAAGCTGAATTTCTTTACTGCTTTTAGAAACAATTTGGGGGGAAGTGGAGAGGTTGATCAGGACTTGAGTTTTATCTGCTCTTTGGCCAATGCAACCAAGTTAGACGTTTTGTCATTACACACCAACAATTTTGGTGGCGTCTTTCCCGAATGCATCGGTAACTTGTCATTGACCCTAAGAATAATTCGAATGGATCAAAACAAAATGGTTGGAATGATTCTGAGTGGGATCTTGAATCTTGTCAACTTAGAAGCATTCTCCTTGGAAGACAACCAAGTGTCAGGTAACATTCCAACTGCTATCGGTAGGCTTCATAGGTTAAAGACAATGGGTCTATCGGGAAACAATCTCTCAGGCAGCATCCCGCACTCTCTTGGAAATTTAACTTTGTTACTTGAACTTGATTTATATGGAAATAACCTTGGCGGAAGCATCCCCTCAAGTCTAGGCAATTGCAAATCTTTGATTGCACTTGACAATTCTCGTAACAATTTCAGTGGTTCCATACCCCCACAGATCTTTGGTCTCACATCTTTATCAATTTACCTAATTTTGTCCCTAAATTGTCTTACAGGTCCTCTTCCCATGGAAGTTGGAAATCTTAAGAATCTAGGTGCATTATATATCTCAAGGAACATGTTATCTAGTGAAATTCCTAGCAGTCTTGGCAGTTGCATTAAGCTGGAGTATCTATCCTTGGAAAGAAACTTCTTCCAAGGAGCTGCTCCGCAAAGTTTTGTCTTTCTGACAAGACTTCAACATTTAAATCTTTCTAGGAACAATTTATCGGGAAAAATCACTGACATTCTTGTGGATATGAAGTCTTTGCAGAAATTAGATATATCATACAACAATTTTGCGGGGTCGGTGCCAACAGATGGCGTTTTCAAGAATTTAAGTTTAGCTTTAGTTGCAGGGAACAGTCAACTATGTGGGGGAATTCCTGAGATGCACTTGCCTAAATGCAACTTCAAAAAGCTTGGGAATACAAAATTGACCTCAACCTTGAAATTAATAATATCTACAGTTCTAGGGCTACTAGGAGTCACTTTGGTGCTGTACTTTTTGTATGTTTCTTGTTTGAGAAAGAAACGAAAAGTGTCCATAACAAGTTCTTCAGGAAATTTTCTTTTGAATATATCTTACCAAAGTCTCCTAAAAGCCACTGATAGATTCTCTTCAGCAAAATTGGTTGGTGTGGGTGGTTTTGGATCTGTCTATAAAGGAGTTCTTGATGAGAGTGGAACTATAATTGCTGTCAAGGTCTTCAACCTTCTGCGCCGTGGAGCCTTCAAAAGCTTTCTTGTTGAGTGTGAAGCCTTGAGAAACATCAGACATCGAAATCTTGTAAAGGTTCTTACAGTTTGTTCAAGTGTTGATTACCATGGTAATGATTTCAAGGCTCTAGTTTATGAGTTCATGGTCAACGGAAGCCTTGAAGAATGGTTGCATGCAACTGCTACAGAAGATGAAGTGCATCAGAACCAAAGAAATCTAGATCTATTTCAAAGGTTGGATATCGTCATTGATGTTGTGAGTGCATTGGAATATCTACATCATCATTGCCAAAAACAAGTCATTCATTGTGACCTAAAGCCGAGCAATGTTCTTCTCGATAGTGAAATGATTGGACACTTGGGTGATTTTGGCATGGCAATATTCTCTCCTTGAAGGCAACCATAACTCTTCTACCACTTACTCCAGCACTATTGGATTAAGAGGAACTATTGGTTATGCAGCTCCTGGTGAAAAAAACATTTCTATCCTTTCTTTCTTAACATAAATGCTCCATTTTTGAGAAACTAATGTTGCATTCTAATATAGTGTATGTTTCAAATTGCAGAGTATGGTATGGGAAATGAAGTGTCAACCCATGGCGATATATACAGTTATGGGATCCTTCTATTAGAAATGTTCACAGGAAAGAGACCCACTGATGAAATCTTTCAGGGCACTCTAAACCTACATTCCTTTGTCAAGACAGCCTTGCCTCAAGGAGTGGTAGAGATTTCGGATCCAACTCTTTTTCATGAAAGGGAAGAGGAGACAACTAGAAACAATGGCCAAAATAACAGCAATATTACAAGAAGAAACAAAACTCAAGAGTGCTTGGTTTTGATTTTCCAGATTGGAGTTGCATGTTCTCTTGAACAACCCGAAAAACGAATGAATGTGAGAGATGTTGTAGCTGAGCTTAATTTAATCAGAAAAAAGCTTACTCAGTGATAGTTATGTAGTATTATCATAATCATTAATATTTAATTTCTGAATTCGAAGTTGGTAGAAGAAGAGTTTAACCACCTCTATCACATGCAAAATAACTAAAGTCTACCAAAACTATCTCCACTGCAGATAGCATATTTGAAGTCTACCTGCAAAACCATGAAAGATACACTTAGAAGATGAAAACTGAAATATACTCTTAGTCAGACCTAAGAGGCATTTGTTGTGCAGTGACAATTGCCCCATAGACTAGACAAAGCACTTAGTCATATATAAGAGGCATGATCTTGTTGCAGCAATACAACCATCGTAACTCTCGTGTGGTGTTGACCCCTAGCTAATAGTGTTGGGAAGGATTTTAGGACCATATCTTGCTGCGATACTTTTTCAAGGGTATTACAAACTACGACAGAGTTGGGATTTTTCTTGGAGGAATAAATTACTAACGTTTTCACGAGACTCTAGTCTAAATTTTAGGTCATATAAAATTAGATTCGATCGTTTTATGAGAGTTTTGTCTAAAGTTTAAACAAAGTCTCCATTTTAAAAGGTGTATTTAATGTAAGAATTTGTGAATTTACTTGGAAGGAGAAGATTTTGTAATTCATTTTTTAAATAATGTTGGAAACGTACTACTATTAACTTCATTATCTTATTCTGCTGACGTGACAATATTTAATAAAAAGAAATATTTTAGTCATAAAGAATATGGTTCGTCAAATTGTAAAGTTATTTTTATTATAAAATAGATCTAACAGATCAAATAAAATCACATCAATTTAAACTGAGTAGCGGTACTCTTTAATAAATCTACTAAATTCTATTTGCATGAGTAGGTTGAGATGAAAATAGAATATTAATGTTGTACATTCTAACATTATTTTTAGTTAAAAAAAAAAAAAAAACACTTCCAAGGGGTAGAAGGCGCCTAATCTACCACTGCTGCCAATAATATTCTTCTATGATGTTAACCTTTCACCTTAGAATTTTCAGAAGAAGCCTTTTAGAAAAATGGTCCAATATGCAATCAAAGGTTGGACCTAAATAGGGAAGTTGTTCAACAATCCCATCAAAAAGATAACCACCACAGCTACTTTTATTTTTCTTTTATTTTATTTTTTGGGTGATGAATGTTATAAATCCCTTTTTTTTTATTTTTTTATGATAAATTGTATTCAATCAGAAGTTAAAATAGAAACAAAATGCTATTTTTTGTCAAAATAAAAACATATTCTATTTGTTAGGATTCATGATTTTGGAATAAGATTAGGAATTTCATTTGTATTTTTAATAGTTTATTAAAAAAAAAAACCCCAAATGCTACTTTTTTTTTAGTTCAGCCCTTAAATTACAATTATTTCATGGGGTTTTTTTCCCTTCAACAAATATCATATTTATCAGCTAATAACTACCAACTATATTGATACAAATCAATTAAAAAATTATAATGGATTCTTAAAAATAATAAATACTTAAAAAAATTCATAGATGTGTATTGACTCTTGAGTGCTTGTTAACTTCATAATTGGCATTTCTACAACAGCCAATGAGTGAAAGAATCATGCTTGGGAGGCCCACTGTTAGCATGTATATCAATGAATCAATAAACTTAATAATATCTTAAATTGTTAATTATAAATATTTAGGTGTTAAAATTAGGTTTAGATTCTCTAAGATTTTTATTCAAATTGATCCAGTTATTTTAGTGTTTTATGGTAGTGCTTTTTATATTCAAAGTCTTATTCAATTCGATGAAATGGATTTAAATGAGTCGTCCTAAGGCCACAGCTCTTTATATAGACAAGGCCGAGTTGAAAGAATGTGGTAGGAACATTTTAGAAGATAATCTCTTCCATCAAATGGTATAATATCTCACACTATGTACAAAAATAGTCTTATGGCTTCCCCCAAAATTACTAGGAAAATGATGAAATATATGGTTATTATCATTAAAAGATCCTCTAATGTAATAGTGATATGTGATGCAGAAAAATGGATACTCTGCGAATAAAAAGGTATATCCATCATAGAATGTTATTATGTACCGTTGATTTTGGAATAAGATTAGGAAATTCATTTGTATTTTTAATAGTTTATAAAGAAAAATCCCAAATGCTACTACATTTTTGTAGTTCAGCTCTTAAACTTTCAATCATGTTTTGCCTTAAATTACAATTCTTTAATGATGTTTTCTCCTTCTATACAACAGCCAATGAGTGAAGGAATGAAAGGCCCACTGTTAGCAGGTGACATCAATCAATTCAATAAAATTAATAATATCTTAATAATGTTAGATATAATCTTTGTAAGTTCCAAACATTTTTTTTTGAAAAAAAATAGAGTCTATCTTTAAAAATGATTTTTTCATGTGGGTCTTAGATTTAACTACTTTTTTCAAAGAGAATAAGTAGAACTTGCATATCTTAAGACTGTAAATATCATTTCTTATATCTTAAACTATTAATTATAAATGATTAAGTATTAAAATTAGGAGGGAGATTCTCAATATCTTTATTCAAAGTAATCTAGTTCTTGTAGTCTTTCATAGTAGTATATTTTTTTAAAAGGAAAGATTGCCTTTTTTTCAGCAAAAATGAGAGGCGGAGGCGACCAGTGTAGGAGCCCCTCTCTGCTATGGAATGTTTGGTTTGAGTCATACATATTGCTCCAAGGGTGAGCTCGTCACCACAACCCTCCACAAAGTATCCAGCTGGTCCAAAATCTCATCTCATAGTCCAAATGTCAGGCTTTATTACGTACCTAAGTGATTTCAATTTATGTCTTGATTCGAACTCTTGACTTTAAATTCATGAAATACCAGTTCGTACCAGCTGAATTAACTACCACCTTGTTAGTTGAAAATATTGCCTTTTAAACATGATTTGGTGATACCAAATAATAGTGTCAAACTCAAATTGATCCACTCGATGAAAAGGACCTAAATGAGTCGACCTAAGGCTAAAGCTATATATAGATAAGGCCGAGGTGAAAGAATGTAGTAGGAACGTTTCCGATGAGATTATGGAAGATAATCTCTCGCGTCAAACTGTACAAAAGAGCCCTATGCCTCCCACAAAATAGTAAAATACATAGCCTAGCTAGGGAAATGAAGTAAAAGCTTACTATATTATAAAAGATCCACTAATAGAATAGAAATTTATTATATACTTTTTTAGTATAAATGACGTGCTACTATTTTTGTATCACAGCATGTCATGTAATTAAAAATGATTATATAATTATTAATTTAAATTAATATAACATCATATGATAAGATGAGAGTATCACATGATATATATATATGTACTCAGAAAATACTACCTAATAATTACTCATGCATATGATACCTAAGTACATAATTCCCATCCGGCCATTCATTTTGACAATATCAAGTTCCCTTGAACCTTCAAGAAAAACCCAATCACTTAGGACATGTTCCGACTTGACTATCAAAGAACATAATCAAAATCTCACGAGGATAAACCTCTTTCGCCGGATTCACTGTATCAATTACAAGTCAAAATTCATGCATGTAGTTGGACCCGCCCAAAGATCAAGTGATGTTTTCATGATTGTTAATATACATTAAATCATGGAAGGAAACCTCAATTCAAAGTAATAGACTATGATATAGATAGATGAACAGCTAGCATCCATTGACCCCCCGTGGTGACATATGCAAGTAACCCAAAATGTAAGCAAAACATGATTAAATGAAGTCACAGATGATATAGAACACCATTAAAAAAAAAGGAAAAAATCCTCTCAATTGAGCTTTTAGGTATGAGAGATGGCATATGGCTTGTCAAAGTTGTTGGCCGGTCATGGGGTCTCTCTCGGTTGCCATATATATTCATGACTTTTGAGTCTTTTCTGCAAGAGTTGATCTTGCCGACCGTTTTGTCCTTTATATTTTGCACACTTATGGTTTTGGACATTTACATTCAAATGAATACATCTTTCTTAGATTTTCTTGAATTAGTAATTACCATTCATGTCATGCCGGCTGTGTATGCCGGCACGGTTGACAAAGATGACACACACATATCATCTTTGTTGATGCTCGTTCTAAATTTTATCGTTCTCATTTATATTTTTAATTGATTTCATAAGTGAACTACTTAAATAGAAAGTCACTTTAAATGTAATATATCAGTTAGTATATATAATTGGACATGACAGAACCAACAATGAATAATGAAGTCATTTAAAATGTGACATATTATGACGTATTATATTTAAAAATGACAATTTAACGTATCACATCAAGATATATTAATTTGTAAATTTATTTTTATAAAATTTTTACGTTGATCAAACATTTTCTTTTTCATGAAAGTGTGAGTGTCACTTCTAATGTCACTTCTAAAAAAGGGTTAGAATGAAAATATAAATTCTCATTTAAATCTATTTAACCAGAATAATGTTGTAACATTTTTAAAAATGATAAAAATTTTATGCTTGGTGCACTTCTTGTCATGTCCATGCATATAGTACGATCTGGTATGTTTAGATAGTGAGATAAAATAAAATAAGTCGAGATAATTTATAAATAATTGTAAGATTATTAATTAAAATGAGATAAAATGATGGTCGAGATAATTTATGAATAATTATAAGATTATTAATTAAAATGAGATGAAATGATGTGTTTCATCTCACCTATCTAAACAGATCTTGGAAAACTCTAAAAAAATATAATTTTTAATTTGAAAGAAAATGGTTATAATTTTTTACATAAATCCATCCGAAAACGATGCCGCAACATTTAAAAAAAAAAAAAAAAAACCTTGAAATCCATTGTCCTAGAATAAATCAACTAAATCCTCACCGTACACTCTCGTTGATATAAGCACATCCAAATGATCCAATGCCTTAGCAGAAAAAAGAGAGGGAAATATCGTTGGCCGTCCGATATCACAACTTTGTCCTCTCCCTTCACTATATAAACCACCATTTCCAAAGCTCGTAGTCCTCACCCCACACTCTTCCCATTACTCCACTCTCTCAACTTCCGATCGAGTCAGGCTTCTGTTCTATCGCCGGAAGTTCTGCTTACAACTGGTCGCTGTATTACTCGTTGGTGAGTTCTGCTTCACAGATCTGGCCTCTGTTTTTTTTGTTTGGTTGGTTGCTCAGAAAACTATGGAAAGGAGAGGAAATGAAATATGAAAGCAGAGCGAATTTTCAATTTTTGGTTTATTATGTGTTGGTTGATTTTCTTCCCTTCCATTCATTTGTTTGCCTACCATACGGTATTAATCTTCTCGTCTTGTTGCTTTAATCTTCGAAATTTTAGTTCTTTTTTTATCATCCCTGGTTATCTGAACATTTTTATTTTTGCATAAAACTTTTAAATTGCTGTGAACTTTTTTTTTTTTTTTTTTGTGGACTTCTTCTCATTCTATTTCGTGTCCGAGAAAATTGATGGATATGAGAGAGTGATTTTTTTCGGAAGTTAGCTTATAGGTCAGAAACATGAGAGATTTATGTTCAAGACTTTTTTTACTTTTTTTTTTTTTTTTTTGCAGTATATCCGAAGCTTAGTCGATGTTAGTCTACATATTTTTATGAATTTTGTTTGCAAGGTAAACAGAGCATTAGGATCTTCACTAAATAATTCTTATTTTGCTGTTTGTGCTTGGTTTCCAGAGAGAAAATATGAGGGAAATACTTCACATTCAAGGTGGGCAATGCGGCAATCAGATTGGATCCAAGTTCTGGGAAGTCGTCTGCGACGAGCATGGCATAGACCCAACCGGTAGGTACACCGGGAATTCCGATCTTCAACTGGAGCGCGTCAATGTGTACTACAACGAGGCCTCCTGTGGACGGTTCGTCCCTCGTGCGGTGCTCATGGATTTGGAGCCCGGTACCATGGATAGCGTGAGGACCAGTCCCTATGGCCAGATATTCAGGCCCGATAACTTTGTTTTCGGGCAATCTGGTGCCGGGAACAACTGGGCGAAGGGGCATTACACCGAAGGAGCGGAGCTCATTGATGCCGTTCTTGATGTTGTACGAAAGGAGGCTGAGAACTGTGATTGTCTTCAGGGTATAGTTGCTTGTTCCTGTTTGATTTATGATCTTTTATTTCTTTGCTGCTAATGGTTGGGGCATTTACATTTGTTTCAGTTAAAACTTTGGAAATGGCAATTATTTTCGGATGTCGGATAATCATTTCCGATTCAGTTCTTAAATTTAATTCTGGAAAACAAAAGTGATATAGTATTGTCTTTATTCTCCTTAACTTCTTGTGTCGTGGAAATTAAATTTTGAACTTAATTGCGCTGCAGGTTTTCAAGTATGCCACTCACTCGGAGGAGGAACCGGTTCTGGGATGGGGACTCTGCTTATTTCGAAGATCAGGGAAGAGTACCCTGATCGAATGATGCTTACTTTCTCTGTGTTCCCTTCACCAAAGGTATCAGATACAGTTGTGGAGCCATACAATGCCACTCTTTCTGTTCACCAGCTTGTTGAGAATGCAGATGAGTGCATGGTGTTGGACAACGAGGCCTTGTACGATATTTGTTTCAGGACTCTGAAGCTAACCACTCCAAGCTGTAAGTTCATTATGCTCCACTACAACACTGTAGATGCAGGAGTTTGATTTAGTTGAGTGTCAAGTCTTGTCAAGTGGTTTTATTTTAAAGCAATTGGTAATGTAGTTTTCTTAGGTCAAGTTTGTGGTCTCGACTATGTCACATGTGAACTGGTTGAATTTTAATGAATTTTAAGCTTACGCTGTAGCATATTGAACGTGTTTTTAATATATTGTGTATGTTTGTTCTGGGATCTAGCTCCGTAGTAGAGCCTCAAGAATCTTGATTATGCTAAAACCTAACTCAAATCTGATTACAAAGTTCTTTTAGTGTTTTCAGTTGTTATTTCCTTTTCGATTGTAGCCTATGTGCTCGGTATCTCCCTTTTTGTTTGGTCGGACTGTGTTTGAGTATTGTCTATTCTTGTGGATGGTGGTGGACAGCTGTTATCCTGATGAATTGTTTTTCATTCATTGATTGCACCTGCTTGGTTGGTTGCAATATCTGTATGTTGTGGGGCCAATTTGTTGCCTGCCTGATATATATCATGATGAACTGTGCTTGGTGGCACGTGTTAGGTTCATCTGATTCTTGAACCGTAATTATCTTAATTAACTTGGTACAATAGCACCTTTTGACGCTGACTTCTGAACCTGTGGTTTCCAATATGGGATCCGCATTCGATCTTGCATGATACTTCAGTAGTCGATTGGGGAAAATAAAAACTTAGTTGTATTGGTAAGATGTCATTGTCCATTGCCTTGTGGGAGTGTCTGACTGTTTTTGGGCGGTATAGTACCTCTTGATAATTGCATATAGCCTTCCTGCTTTTGTTTGGCATAGTGCTTGTGTGGAATTTTTTATCAAATGTAGGGCGATGAATATAAAATAATCATGCTGATTAATTTGATTTATTTGCCCCTGGCAGTTGGTGATCTGAACCATCTGATCTCTGCAACCATGAGCGGTGTTACATGCTGCCTAAGGTTCCCTGGCCAGCTTAACTCTGACCTCCGGAAACTTGCAGTGAACCTTATTCCCTTCCCACGTCTGCACTTCTTTATGGTTGGATTTGCTCCTCTTACCTCACGTGGATCTCAGCAGTACCGTGCTCTAACTGTCCCAGAACTCACCCAGCAAATGTGGGATGCGAAGAACATGATGTGTGCAGCGGACCCACGACATGGTCGCTACCTCACAGCTTCAGCCATGTTCAGGGGCAAGATGAGTACTAAAGAAGTGGATGAACAGATGATCAATGTTCAGAATAAGAATTCTTCCTACTTTGTTGAGTGGATCCCGAACAATGTGAAATCAAGTGTCTGTGACATTCCACCAAGAGGCCTCTCTATGGCATCGACCTTTATTGGCAACTCCACCTCTATTCAGGAGATGTTTAGGCGGGTGAGCGAGCAGTTCACAGCTATGTTCAGGAGGAAGGCTTTCTTGCACTGGTACACTGGGGAAGGGATGGATGAAATGGAGTTCACTGAGGCTGAAAGCAACATGAACGACCTTGTATCTGAATACCAGCAGTACCAAGATGCCACAGCTGAGGAGGAGCTGGAGTATGAGGATGAGGAGGAAGGTGTGCAGGAGACTTGAGAAATTTAAAAGCTTTTTACTATTGCATTAAAGATATATATATGGTGGCTAAAAATCCAGTACTGATTATTCGTGAGATGGTTTGATTGGTCCAATATTAATTAGTTAATGGGAGAGGAGGTTGTGCATGTTTGATTTCTGGGTTTGCTTCTATATCCGTTTTTATTATGGAATTTAGCAATATATATTCTATATTTGAAGTTATTCCATGCCTCACATGAGCTCTTCTCTCTCTCCAATTATTAATTCCTTGTTTGGTAGTAGGCCTTTAACCGTCGAGTGCTTGAAATGGAAACCCAAATTATATGAGCAAGGGGTTGTTATTGCTTGAAGTTTTTAGTTATGGATTGAAAGTTTTGTTTTTTGAGATATTTTTTAGATATGGCACTCACAACTTCACACCCGGCTTTGGCTTTAAGAACCCCCTTTAAGGATAAAACTCAAGAATGACTCACAAATTTGATCTTTGAGGGATCAGTTTCTCCAAATGCACTTTACTAAACGTTTTCAATTAATTACATCTTACAGAGCCCTCCCTTTTATACACAATCCTATCGTTTATTCTGTTATGAAGATAAGGGATTTTGGTACATTATGACAGTTAAGTAAGGCTACTATTGTAATTGCAGTATTTTGCTTATTAACTAACTAACAGAAGCTTCCCTCGACCACTTCATATGCTTCCATTTTCTTTTAGAATTCTTCCTTCTCAATTATTGCTCATAACAACTCACTCCCCCCCACCCCCCAAAAAAAAAAAAAAAAAAAAAGACCTTGCCCAGATGGTCTGGATATTGTAACCTCAATTGATCTATAGAAACCCAAGTAGCATCCTCCTCAGTAGCTTCGCTCCATTTGATCAGCAATTCAATAAAAGGCTTGTTATCAACAGCAGACATTCTCCTTTGCAATACTGCTTTAGGTTCACTTCTAAATGCACCATGAGAATCTTGTAATGGCAGTATTGGAGAAACAATTGTCAATGGACCTACATGCTTCTTCAATCTAGACACGTGAAATACTAGGTGTACAGCTAAACCCTCTGGTAATTTCCAATCTGTATGCAACTGATCCAATGCACTGCAGTATTTTAAAAGGACCACAATACCTTGCTGCCAGTTTAGGACTGACAACAGCTCCTACTGAATGTTGTTTATATTTCTGCAATTTCAAGTAAATCATATCACCCATTTGGAATTGCTTATGAACATGTTTTCTGTCATATTGTTGCTTCGTATAATTCTGAGCTGCTGCCAAGTTCTTTTTTAATAATAACAGAATTTCTTCTCTTGATCTTAACTTAGAATCCACTGCTTCATTTCGAGTAATGCTAGCCACATATTGCAATAAGGTAGGATGAGTCACACTATACAAAGCCTCAAATGGTGAAATTTTAGTTGTTGAGTGAAGGTATTATCTCACCATTCTGCCCAAGGAAGCCAATGACTCCATTGTTTAGGCCTATCCAAGACAAAACACCTTAAGTATTACTACACACACTTGTTGACAATTTCAGTCTGCCCATCTTATTAAGGCAGATGGGCAGACTGAAATTGCAACATAATCCCATTAAGCCTAAAAAGCTCTTTCCAAAAAGTACTTATAAAGGTAGCATCTCTATAAGTAACAATTGTTGCAGGCATTCCATGCAACTTAAAAACTTGGGATATAAAAATCTTGGCTACTGAAGCTGCATTATAAAGACAAGACATAGGCAAACAATGAGCATACTTTGTTAAACGATCCACAACTCATCAAGAAGCTCATCTACCACAGGAATAGGAAACTTATCTTTAATAGTTTTCATATTCAAAGCCCCATAATCAATGCACATTCACCAAGACCCATCAACCTTCCTCACAAGAATAATTGGAGAAGAAAAAGGAGACTCAGTACACCTTTTTACCCCCAGCTTCATATAATCTTTGACTATTTTTTCAATCTCAGCTTTTTGTACAAAGGGATACCCATAGGGCCTAACAGAAACAGACATTGTACCCTTCTTCAAATTAATCTTGTGATCATGGCTTCTTCTTGGAGGTAATTCTTTTGGTTCTTCAAAGACTGCAAATAAACTTTTTAAAACTTCTCGTATCTCCCCATCAATTTATTCCTTAACACCACTTTGCTGCTGCTGAATTAACTGCAAGAACATTCCCTTCCTCTCAACTGTTGTTAATTGACAAATCTGAATGTCTTCAACTATCTCAGACTTGGCAGCATTCATTCCTCGAATGATTATTGACTTGCTATTGTGTTGAAAGGACATTGTGAGACCATTAAAATCCCACAACACAGGACCTAAAGTCCTTAGCCACTGCATCTCCACCACCACATCACAACCTCGTAGTGGTAATAAAAAGAAATCAGTATTAAACTGATGCCCTTGCATTTGGAACTGCAACCCTTCTATCATACCTTCACTCCTCATCCTATCTCCATTTGCCACTCGTACCTCCACTTGTTGTACAACATTAACTATCAATCCCACCTTCTTAGCAACCATGGGATCAATGAAATTATGCGTAGTGTCTATATCCACAAGAATGGTCACAGAACAGTTATGAACCCTACCATGGATTCTCATGGTTCTTGGGCTCAAGGATCCTGCAATAGCATGCATGGATATCTCAGGAACTTCACTCTGAGATGTCAAATTGTCAACAACAGTTTCTTCTTCTGTCAACTCACAGTCTTGAATTTCATCTTCTTTAAACCACTCTATCTCCATCAAAAAAATTCCTGCTTTCCTTCTTTCACATTTATGACTAGGGTTCTATTTCTCATCACAGAAATAACACAAACTCTTTTCCCTTCTCTCATTCATTTCATCTAGAATAACTTTTTGTATAGGCAAAAAAGGCTTAAAACTGCTAGCTCTTCCTACCACAATACTCTCCTTCCATACAGTACTATTATTAAAGCCATATCCACCAACAGAAAATGATACATAGGAATTTTGATAATTCCCTCCTCTATTGTTGCCACGAGTACTAAGGATGTACTCTTCTTGAATTTTAGCAAGGCTAAATGCATAATTGAGGCTCTGAGGATGTATATCCCGTGACAGGGTCAGAGGTCACTAGTATATCCCATGACAGGGCCAGAGGTCACTATTCTATCCCTTGACAGGGCCAGAGGTCACTATTATATCTCGTGACAGGGCCACATATCAGAGCAAAACAGAATCAGAATCACCATATCAGAATCAGAATCAGAGTCAGAACAGAATCACAAAGTCATGCTAAAGATTTTTCAAGTGCCACATCTTATCAACACAGAGTATTAAACAGACTCGAATCGCATAAACATAACTTATACACAAAATTTCATATTCGATCTATTTTTCAAAGTTCAGAAATAGAATGTAAAAAATAAACTCATGTCTACACTAATCATGACAAAAAATACTTTCTTCTTAAACAGAATCTCATGAATAATGCAGAACAAATAATGGAGGTAGTTCAACTTTCTTTTCATAACCAAATATGTATATTTTTCAAAAAGTCAACCTTAGCTCATTTTATTTTAATGCAAAATCTAGCATAGGAATCCCACTTACATGAGCTTCTTAGCTTTTCCGAAATTTTCCTCAAAAATGTTGAACAATAACTAATCGTCACTTATAAAATAATTACGTAATTTTTCATAAATTTCCAATCGAATGCATATTTCAATATTTAAGCCTAAGATGCTAAAATGACCTGTTTTATTTTTTCTCAAAACCTAAAATTCTCATAATTCGCAAAATACTATAATTTCCCAAAACTATCAATATCCACTTAATCAAATTCGTACCAAATAAGAATTTAATCGAGCAAGTATTAAGATAATTATAGATTGGCTACTAAAATACCAACAACATTTTATAAATAAATCGAATACATTGGCTACTAAAATTTCCATAAAATAAGTCATGAAAAACTCATCTCTTAAGAAAAATAGGTTTACTTCCTTTAATTGACAATATTATCAAAATACAATATAACATTTAATGAGACTTAAACAAAACCCATTTAAATATAAACCCAAAAAAAAGAAAACCTCTCACCCGAAAACATTAGGTTAAAACTGGGAACCTTCCATATATATATATATATATTAGGTTAAAACTAGTAAGTACTCAAGTTAAAACTTTACTCATACACATACGTACATATATATATATATATATATATATAAATACCCTTATGAAGAAAACTAACGATGAACGTACACATGAATAATAAAAATGCAGTAGCGGCAGGGACTCACTGAGAAGGTAATGTGCGACGGGGCTGGCTGGAGGGACTGTGGTGGCACGGCTGAGGAGCAGGAGTGCGGCGGAGATGCCGTCGAGTTGAGCTGAGCATGAGAGACAGAAAGAGAGAGAGCAACCGAGAGGGAGTGAGAGAGTGCTGAGAGAGAATGAGAGAGTGATAAGCAAAAGAGAAAATGATCACGACATGAGGAAGAAGATAATACTGAGAAGAAGAGAGGGTTGTACGGTGGCGACGCGTGATGGCTCTGGACGAGAAGAACACTGAGCTGTTGATGCTCTGTTTTCGGGAGCTAAAACAGAGTATGCCGTGTGTGTTCCTCCTTCAACGGCTGGGTGACAATGGTTGGCTTTCTGTGGTGGTGAGGACGGCTGGTAGGGGTGTAAATTTAAACAAAAAAATCGGATTGAACCAGACCAGTTAGTCTAGTTTTGAACCGGTCCGGTACGAAACCGGTTCCTATATTATGAAAACCGGCCGGACCCGATCCAGTTTCGGTTCCGTACTTTCCGAGACCGGACCCGACTAAACCGGACTGGTTAGAAAAAATATATATATAAATTAATTTTATATATTATACAAAATATTTTTTATATATAAATTTTATATATAAGAATTATAATTTATAAATTATAACATAAAATGTTAATCTTAAATATGAACATTTGTAATTGTTTGATTATATGTTATTAATATAATTATATATAAGATAATGTTATTATAATTTATAAAATAAAAGTGTAATCTTAAAGATGAAAATTTAATTGATCATATGCTTTAAACATAAAATATATATTAAATTATTAATAACATTTTATCATAAGAAGAAGAAGTGGCTATGGTGAGGCTTTGGATCCTGTGCAATGGTCATTTACGATGGAGGTTTATAGTGGCAAAGTTGATGAGCAAGAGTCGAGAACGTGGAGAGGCAGTGAACGAAAGGGAGTTACGCTTGGGTTGTTGCAACTAATACTTTTCAGGAGGAGAGGATTACAAGTATATATATAGGCAACGGAAAAAAAAAAAAAATCCTAGAGAAATGAGGGAGAGGTGCGTGTGGAGAGAGCTGAAAATAGAGTCGTGTGTGTATGAAAATAGAGTTGGAGACGTGCACAGAGTGGATATAAAAATCAAATCAAATCAAATAAAATCAAACAAAATAAATAAATAAATAAAATTGAGCTTGATTGAATCTGGGTGCTACACAACTAAGCTTTTTCAATTAATTATATCTTACAGAGCTCTCCCTTTTATATACAATCCCTATGTTTATTCTGTTATGATAAAGACATTTTGGTACATTATGACAATTGAGTTTATTCTATATTGTAATTACATTATAACAGAAGCTTCCCTCGATCACTTCATCTGCTTCCATTTTTCCCTTTCAGAATTCTTCCTTCTCAATTATTGCTATTAACCAAACCACTGGACTTTTTCTCTCCTATAATAGAAAAATTGTTCCCTCCCCGCATTCAGGAGCTTCTCTCGCCCCCTCTCTCTCTCTCTCGACTCGCACACTTTGTCTGCCCCCTCTCTCTGTTGTTTAGATGAAGAAAGTTTTTGAGATATGGTTTTTTGGGTAGTGATTACACACTCTCCTTCTGTAAAGATCTCACTTTTTTTCTTTCCCTTTTTACTCAAAAGGTGTTCTGAAAGATTTTAATTAAACACCGAGGGGGCTTGCAAAAGCAAAACCCATAGGTTTTCAATAGGTTTCACAGGTGTAATCTCGTTTGGATTGTGAGATGTGAGAGATGAGATGAGATGATTTTAAATGAGTTGAATAAAATATTATTAGAATATTATTTTTTAATATTATTATTATTTTAAAATTTAAAAAAATTAAATTGTGTTTATTATATTTTGTATGAAAATTTAAAAAAATTGTAAGATGAAGAGATGAGATAATTTTTGTATTCAAACAAGCCAGGAGGCCCTAGTTTTTGTGTAAATTGTGTAGCACTTTTGCTGTTGTTAAGCAAACAAACAGAGGCAGGCAACACAGAGAGTGGGGCTTTCCCCGACTAGGAAGCCAAAAATACAAATGAGACAACAAACATCGATCTTCTTTTGACATTGAAAGAAATGATCAGAAAGTCACAATTTTCAGTAATAACTGTAAAAGACCTGAACTCCACACAACTTGTTTTCACACAACTTGTTTCTACAACTACCAAAGGAAGAAGAAAAAAAAATATAATAAAGATCATAACAGCAAAATGATCTCTCTCCCCTATTTGAAAACCACCACAATCTATCTAAAAATTCATTACTAGTTCAACGACTTGCTTGGAAGGCCTTTGGCTGGGATCTGTAGAGCAACAGCACCCCTTTCTGAACATGAGAACTTCCTATACACTGCCTTGAGCTTACCTTCTGCAGCTGCAGAATGCAAGCTAACCAAGAGGTCAGCGCAACCCCTGTTACATGGCAAAGCAGATCAAATTTTAGAACAAGGAGAGAGTCAATATTAAAACTTGGTTCTTTTATTAGACCAAGTATGCAAGCAGAACTTGCGATCAAGGAAGACAGAGAGAGCTTACTTTAGCTGATCTTCTGAGTAGCCTGTGTGGTGCTCTAGAGTTCTAGTCCAGATAGGGCTCCTACCAAGGGTGCATCGTGCAGCATAAACAGCAGAAGCAGCAATCTTTGAAGGGCAGTAAGCAGTTACAGCAGGATAGTGCATTAGCCCAAGTTCAGCTAGGAAAAATACTGTATTCTCCATCTACATTATCGCAAAAATCACACAAATTAGTTCAAATTGTCTCGTATTTTATTTTCATTAATTTGAATGTTGGATATGAAATTGTCTTGAAATCGAAACAAAATTTATGTACCTCCTTATCCGATGGAATAGAGGCTTTAATATATCGAACCAGGAAGACATAGGGAGTGGGGACTGTCAGCAACCATTCCAGCTTTTCCAAGATTGTTTTTTCTTTGACCAAGATCTGTTCTCTGATGTAAGCGTTGTCTGAAATGCAAACGAAGTCATTTACCTGCCATTTTCAGAACACAAAAATTAGGCAAAACAAAACCTTTCATAAGTAGCACAGCATTTGAAGAAATCTTTTTTGGGCAAGTAAATTGAAGAAAGTATACAATTAATTACCTCTGGTGCCCATATCTCTTCATACTTGCTTGCAATGAGCATTGAGCTGATTCCAACTAACTGGAGTTCCCTCCTAGAGACAGACTTCACAGAAAGGAATCGATCCACAATGTTAATAGTAAGATAGAGGGTTTCCGGCATGAGTTCAAATTTGCGATGAACTTCAATCAGCCAGTCTACAAGGATTGATCTCATCTTAGCATTTATGTCTGGCTGCGTGGCCATGTAGTCATGCAGTTTACTCGAATCCTGCACTAGCAAAGTCTAACATCAGAAACGAGAGAGAGCAAGAGCGAGAGAGAGAGAGAGAGAGAGAGAAAGAGAGAGTTATGAAACAGTACCTCTGCGTGCTTGTAGAAATTGTACATGTCATCCACGTACTCGACTACTGCCAATTCGTTGTCAACATCACCCGAGTCTATGTTTTCTACTGGATCCTTGGGCTTATTGGTGAGTCCACAAGCAGCCTGGGGTTCAACCAAGTTTAGTATACTCAAAGAAACAGGACAAGATCAATACTCTTGAACAAGAAAAGTACAAAAAAAATCCCACCTTGCTTCGAGCAGTGAGGGTTGAAGTGAAGGTCCGGACATTCTCCTTCTTCGAGGAAACTTCTCTTCCTCTGGATTTTCTTCCACCAGCACAGTTACCCCCGTCTTCTTCATCAGAGCTAATCACTATCACTTCCTTGGGGATCGGCTTCTTGATTACATTCTTTTGAGGTACCACCAACTTTGTTGCTGCCCGGCCTTTCCCTACACCGACCCCATTACCAGCAACGGCATCTACACCTTCTGTGATTAGTTTCTGAAAATTGAAAAACTCAGCACATTAAACAGGGGAGATTGCAAGTCTGACAGAAAACGAAATAGTTCAAAGAAGTTCTCGTTTTGAGATGTCACCTTGTTCTTCTCTGCGGCTGCTTGTGCATTAGTCACAACGAGATTACCAATATCTTGGAGAACCCGCCTAGTCCTTCCTTCTGCTGGTGCATTCTTCTTCACTTCGCCTGAAAGTACCGTAAAAATCATAAGAAAGAAAAAAAATGAGTCATAAAAAAATAACTACAACACAAAAGCAAGGCTAAGAGGATTTCCGACAAAACTAAGAACATCAATTTTCCTAAAACAACAGATTGAACAAGTAGATCCAGACGCAGTTCCGGTGCTAATCACATATTATGAATAAATTAAACCGAATGTTAATTAAACGGAGAGCAGAATCTCCAGCAACGAGATTAAAGATATGGTAGACAACCGAAAGGGAAAACCTCCAAAATTAAAATGAAAGAATAGAAATAATCAAGGGCACATTCCCCTTAGCCATCGCGACAAGCTTGATAAGTTGTTTAAATCAAAGACCCCAAAACAGAGACTACTTTGGATCCCAGCATGTACAGGCAAATAATCTCTTTTTTTCTTTTTCAATTCTTTCTTGTTTCCAAAAGGTATCATTTTTTTCTTTTTCAATTCTTTCTTGTTAACATCGCACGGTACACGAAATGAGAAAATGGGAAACTAAAGTTGACTTCAAAAGGGAAAAAAAAAAAAAACACCATTACGGTCACACTCAGAAAGAATCAAAGCGAAACTGGGTTTATGTCGCAAACCTACAGATCAACAAAGAAATATAGGAGTTAGAACTCAAAAAGAATCAAGAGTACCTCTGGGCTTTTGAAGAGGAACAACAGCTCTCGATGCCATGTCTTGTTCTTGCGAGTTATAGCCAAAAACACCTCCAAAGCTCGACAAAAGCGACGAAAGAAACACTTGGAGGCGACTGTTGCGCGTCTCTCCTCCTTCGTCAGCGTCTGTGGTCGCCACCTCGTCGAACCCAAATACCAAAATCTCTGTCCGTCTCTCTCTGATTCTATTGATTTCTTCTCTTCCTAAGAATTTTTCTTCTTGGTTTCGTCTTCGTTGCGTATCTTCCTCTTCACAGGTACAGAGTTCTCGAATTTGGTGGAACATTTATAAGGAAAAAAATTGTGAAACGATGGCTCCAACGGTCTGATTCTTTCTTGAAATCGGAGCGTTGGATGCATGTGAAATCAACGGCTATCTATCCTTCCTTCTTTAGTAACGCGCTTGGGATTTTCTAGCCGTTACACTGTACGGCTTTCCGGTATCTTGGTACTTCGATTATGAGCCGTTCGGAAGAGCCCGAAGCCCAAACTGCCTCAGTTTTTCGTTTTTGCCCTTGGCCCATAATGACCTAAATGGTCTTCCTTTTGCTATTCATCATTTTTTTTTTATCATCTTTATATTATGAGATGATGTGATATTAGATAATAAATTTATAAATAAAATATAATAAATAATTTCAATCATATTATAATGAGAGGACGATAAGGAAATGAAATTGATTTTTTTATTTCTTTTACCTGTATCTTTTATTTCTTTTTTCTTTTTTACTTTTTTTTTCCTCGTTGACATGTTTTGGTAATGAGCTTTTGTATTTATTCAAGGTTCCGTTTGATGCTAAGGCTATTTCAAATCAAATCATTTATAAAAAGTAATGAGGTAGTGTATAAATAATAGTAAAATAATAATTAATAGTTTATAAATAATAATAAAATATTTGTAAATAACAGTAAAATAATATGATAACAGATTAGCCTCCATATGGGTTTGGAACTCACATTTTTTTTTTTTTTAAGCAATGTTAGATACAGTATTAAGATGTACAAATTGGACGTATTGCCTTTGAAAAAAAGTAAGGATCCGCAATTAAAAAAATATTTTTTTTATGTGAGTCTCAAATTTAACCACTTTTTTCAAAAGAAGTGTGGAGAACATGCAGATGTCCAACAACTGTAAATATTATTTCTCTTCTTTTATATACATTTTTTTATAATGCACAGGAATTTTAAGTTTGCACTTCTTGAAGGTTATCTTCAAAGGTTTTAGTTTATTACTCTATAAAGCCTTTTTATTTTCACAGAACTCCATGGATATTGATGACTATTTTATTATAAAACTTAAAGAAAATTTATAGTGTAAAAGATACAATATTCATAAAGGCAAAAGATCCGCTCAAATCTCTTTTACTATCATAAAAGCGCAAAGGGTATGACACAAACACACCGAATGTACATATTATAAGAAAAGGAGAAATACTGCTCAGAGAGAGAAAAACACAGACTCAAGATCTAAAAACTCCACTCAACAATAAAAAATAACAAAATGAAATTTCTACAAATATGCTTCTACTCACAAGCCGGTGCGGAGAATACACATTTCACATTATTGACACGAAGATTTAAAACTTGTTTAGATAGTGAGATGAGATGATTTTATATTAGTTAAATAAAATATTATTAGAATATTATTTTTTAATATTATTATTATTTTAAGATTTGAAAAAATTGAATTGTTTATTATATTTTGTATAGTAATTTGTAAAAGTTGTAATAATAAGATGAGATGATATAAGATGAAACTGTTTCTATATCCAAACGAGACCTTAGTTTTCAAACTTCTATTGCAAACTAAGGACATGTTTGGATACTTGGAGTATCTCATAATTTAATGGTAGTGAAATAGTTTGAGTGAAGATATTATATTGAGTTTTAAAAAATGTGAGAAAGAATTGAATAAAAATATTATAAAGTTAAAAAATTGTTTGAATGTAATTTTCTAATATTACTTTCGTCTTGAAATTTGTAAAAATTGTATTGATTTTTGTATTTGAATAATGATTAAGTATTGATTAGATGAAAGAGATGAAAATTTAAAATTAAAAAGTGTTTTGTTTTTTAATGACATTTGAGATTGAAATTATGAAAAATTGTTTTGTTTTTTAATGATATTTGACATTGAAATTATGAAAAATTTTGAGAATTATGAAAATTCTCATAATGTTCAAACATGCTCTTATTATTATTATTATTATTATTATTATTATTATTATTATTATTATTATTATTATTTGCAATAACATGCTCTTATTAGTAACATGCAGGATGTGTCTCCACATCAACTTACAAATAGAATAAGGCATACACTACTACCTGGCACTGAAAAGGAGCAACACATCTCACGTTGCTAAAGGTGATGTTGCACAATAGATCCAAAATACCCACTAAAAATGGCCACCGCAAGAGAGGGAAAAAAAAAAATCCCTAATTTCTATAGAATTGTTACCGAAAGAAACCCCTATTTAATGGGCTCAATTTTTTCTTGCGATCCTGTATAACTTTATTATATACCTCATTTATTATTTTTTTAAGTCGTAGACACTTTTGTTGAAAAATTCTATTTGCAGTCCTAAATGAAGGACTGCATGTACAATCCTATTAATGAATTGGGATAAAAGGAAAAAAAAATCATTTTAAAAGAGATATTATTATAATTTTAAAATTTTTTAAAACATAACTATATATGCTTGCATAAGCAGTCCTCATTTGGAAACTATATATAGACTAACCCTAAACATATTTGGTTGTGTTGAGATCATGGAGATTAAGGCCCTGTTTGGAAGCTAAGAATATCTTAGATCATCTGACTAGTAGTAAAATAGTTTGTAAATAGTAGTGAAATAGTAGTAAATAATTTGTGAATATCTAAAAACAATTGTGTTCCTAAATCAGCCCCAAGTAATTTGGATATTAAGATCCTGGTGTCAATCCTTTTTGTTAACGGCTACTACAAGACTTTCTCCATGTTCAATTTTAAAACTGTGGAAGAGAACATGTCATTTGGTCAACTAATAAACATAATCAATGACAACAAGGCAAATGCTTTATGTTCTCCCTCATTCTGCATTACATACTTAATAATACACATGAACTATGTCGATGCTGTAACATTGCGTATATAGAAGATATGGATCATGACTACTACACTTTCAATTTATCTGGAGTTCACTCTGAAAATGAAAAAAAAACCATCTTTGAGGGGTATAATATGTTTGAACAGCCTCTCAAGTTCTCTCTCAAATATCAGAATACAAAAAAAGGAGAAGCAACATATATAACTTCAGCTTCCCCCAAGCACACATCATGTGCTATAACCATAATCCAAGCAAAGTTATTTTTATTTTCTGGAAGAGAGGTCCCAGACTAGAGTCTTCCTAAATTTCACATGATGAAAATGAAAGAAGGAAAAATTGGATGAAACAAATGCAAAAAATCTCTGAAGCAAAATTACCATCCCAAAAATTGTGATGCAGCAATTTATAATGCAAAAAGATTGGGGGAAAGTGAAGGGGGGAGGGAGGAAGAAAGATGGAAGTACTATTGTCGTTTGAATGCCGGAAGCAAGCAGTCATAAATCCGCTCCATGCGTGAGGTCACCAAGAGCTTATAAGTAGTTTGAAGGCCAGGCTTTCCCAGATCAATAATATCCTGTCTCAAACTGTTCAAAATAGCATTACTGGTTAACTCTGCGTCTAAATTCAAATCTCTCTCTCTCTCTCTCTCTATATATATATATATATATTTCATGCACACATGCAAGCACACATGTATTTAAGAAGGAACCGAAACACAAAAACAGCCAAAATAAAACTGACCACTGCCATTCCCCGGTTGCTTTTGCATGCCTCTCAACAGCACGATATAGGCGATCAAGACTGTATAACATCAGTCCAAACATGCACTGTGCATCCTTTTCCTGAAAAGTACATGACGTGAGGATTTTTTTCGATTATAAACCAGGAGTGGTGTTTATTATTGAAGTAAGTAACATTTTATTATCTTCTTAATTCGCAAATAATGATGGAAGTAGCCCAAAAACTTGTCATTCATTCAAGTACACAAGAACCTTCTTTTTTTTTTGATAAGTTCAAGTACACAAGAACCTGGGAACAATAATTGTCAAATACCAGTTATGAAATTGGATCAAAATACTCGATAACATGCAACTGAATGCTTGGAACTTTTGCCGTACTCTAAAACAATATATATCCGGTAAATTATTTTTCAGTTCCCTTTTCAATTTCTTATGATGAGATCTGGCCACACAATAAGATAGAAGGTAAATGATGATGTTGAAGATTTCTGCCAGAGAACCCAATTGTATATGGAAGCCATGTGTCCTTGCATGTATTGCTGTGACTGATGGTGGTTGCGAAGTAGGACCATAAAACACCAGAGTTATGACAGTGCACCACCAAAAGTAAGCCAGTCTAGGAAAAAAAGAGATCCTATAGAACACTCTATCCAAATATTAAGACAATTCTGTCATTAGTAAACTTGTCCCCAATCTACATCATGCTTACCACCCAATCATACGAGACAGTGTGGCATTAAATATTAAGATATTAGCAGAAATTTCCTCGAGCGGAGAATGAGTGCAAAGGGTGTTAATTCAATCTAACAACTTGCGAGTGGGAGTGGTAATTCAGGGAGATAGAAGACAGCCTATAGTAGTGCTCATTAAAAGTTGAAAAGGAAAGTTTTCATTGCCTATCATCAAAACTGTGGCTTTAAGAGAAGGTTTAATTCAGGATGTTACTTGAGGAATGCATAAAATTCATATAGACTGACATGAAATTGCAGAAAGTCCTATCCATACTAATAATATGCAATGGAACATTGCAAACCTGAATTCATGATTTTATGGCTTCTATGGGCTTAGCTCTTTCTAATACCGAAAAAGTAAAACAAACACAAGCAAGTAGCCACTCATTAAAGGAAAATATTCTTTCGATAAAAATTGACAATTGATTTAACTTCTTACCTGATTTTGGTCAACATAAGTTTGGAATTGCATAATCCTTTTCTCAACCTCCACAATAAGTAGTCTCCGTTGGAGCCGAGCCATTCTACCCCTTCCTTCTGCTCTGGTATCCTGTTTTACAAAAGCGAAAATTGAGATAAGGCTATGCCTTAAACAGGGAGGGAAGGAAAAGAAAACTAATTGTAGTGATAACGGAACTTAGAAAGGATTGATAACTCCTCGCAGTGGGTAGTGAAGGTTACTCCATCAAAAGGTGAACGGAAAAATTCAATCTCTTTCAGTGATGTCCATACAGGCCTCTATAATGGAATATCATCCTTCACTGGATGCCCAAAAATTCAATGGATTGATAGCTCCGTGTTTCATAGCAACATGCCTCAGTCTATGAGCGTGTGTTTTGGGCCAAGATGTGATTGGATGCAGAAGCATTATTGTTCTTTAAATCAGAACAAAACACTAAAATGAATCTGTTCAAAACTACACATCTTTAATCATAATTCCTGACTGTTCCAGTGCATATAATCTTGTTACCAAAACTGGCAATCCCAAGCTTCCTACCAATCCCAAAGAACAATAGTAACTGTTCTGTAGTATAAGGTTATATTTTTCAAATCTTGGGGAGAGTGTAATTTAGATAAAAAAAAATATAATAATAGACATAAAAATTATGAGTTTTTAGAAATTTCTATTTTAAAAATCATCAGTCAGTAACGGATGATTGGCTGCTATAAGCATGAGCTGATGTTGAAAGTGGTAGCATATAAACTACATTACAGCACTCTCCCACTGAAGACAACGAGACAATAGAAAAGAGGAAAGAGGGGGTGGGGGGAGGGAACTGGCTCCAAGGAGGTTAAAAGAGATTAAAAGAGAAGAGAGACTAATTTGGTGAGTGAACAGTTTTTTTTTTTTTTTTTTTTAATAGGTAAAAGTAAAATTTTATTGATATAAAAGGAATTTGGTGAGTGAACAGTTGGCTCCAATAACCTATTAAAAAAAGGAAACCAACTGTTTTTGAATATCAATGACAAACTTCAAGCTAAATTTAATCTCAGCATAACTACAGATAGATTGCTATGATAAGTTTGTGATGGGAACCACAGGCAATGAACTAGTGTATCTCATTCAAGGAATCATGAAGTAGAGTACCTTCCAACAGTAATAGAAATTGGCCATAAATAAATTATGATTTTCTGGGGTAGAAAAAAGACTGCAGGGAGAAATGTCTCAAACGGTGACAGAAAACCTTGATATGGAAATTATACGACTCATGAAGTAGTTTATATCAGCAAGGGAAAAATGAATAAATGATTCCATCTACTCAAGGAAACAAGCATGGATGTTGGCCCACGTCACTGTAGACGGGACCTTAATTGGAACAGTGCAATGAACTGCATCAAACGCTGCATGCATAGACAGGCAAATATACATCTCACTCATGAAAATATCCTCTAAAAACAACAGAGGAGATCTACAGTCTTCCTACCTGTTTAAACCATGCACGCACTACCATGAGCAAAATAAGAGAGAGGAAGAATGCTGGTAAAGCAGCTAGAATAGCAAAGTTGATCTCATTCGCCTTAAGAATCTGGTCCAGCTCAAGCATTGCCCTGTTCAAAAAAATAATTTCAGAAATAGAAAAAATAAGACAAACTAGTTTGTCAATAAAATTGGATAGCAACCCAAGGATACCGATTAATAACACTCACGTCTCAATATCCAGTTTCAGCTTTTGAACCTGCGATGGAACAAAACATTCGTAAGTTTACATTAAATGCCTAAACAAGTACATATCAATGATTGCATATATTACCTGGATAAGCAAAGCACGAGCAAGCTCTCCATTAAGAAGGTTCTGAATGGGATGTGCAAGTTCCTTTTCATACCTACATCCAAGAAATCAATGAACATCCCTGTATTCTTGTTACAATGCTGAATTACCTTGTCATGAATGGACTGGTATTTTTTATTAGAGAATGCAGCGGTCAAGATATTAGAGAATACATAGGTATTTGTTATTTCAAGTAAATCTCTTTACCCTAGGATAATATAGACATTTTTTTTATACAAGTAGGATAATCTAGAGGCATTCCATATGTAGCACAATTCTCTATGATCAAGTATAATTCTTAGTTATTTTTCACTGTTTCTGGCACCGTTAAAGTTATAAATATCCAGTAATATTTCCTGTAAGTTATCAGCACTTGCCATCTAGCTTGAAAGAATCAAATTATAAATTTGGCACAATTGAGCAAGCTTCAGGCTGAAACTGTCACAGCTAAGCCTACGCAATGATAGGCTTGAATTTATCCATTTGAGTAATGTTGCAAGGTCAACTGAAAACAAATCAAGAGTAAACTGGATATACTCACAAGATGCGTGCACCTAATGCATATTTGTAAAAGACTAAAAGTATCTGAGTGTCAAAGCCCTAGTTCCTAAATATAAAGAACCAAAAGGCTGATTGATGTCTAAAAGTAAGGAAGTCTAGAAACCCCAAAAGGAAGACAGAACGAGGATGGAAAAGCACTTGCCAACCAAGAACACAGTATCTGAAACAATGGCAACTTAAACTAACGAACTGGAGTTCCAGCTCCATTAAAAAAAATCCTACATCTATCCATATGTCCCATGCTTTGCATTAGAACTGACAGAAAGGCTCTTTAAGCTTTTGCAGTTCTATACAAGCCAAACGCCTA
Organism: Juglans regia; assembly: GCF_001411555.2. Classification (NCBI taxonomy): domain Eukaryota; kingdom Viridiplantae; phylum Streptophyta; class Magnoliopsida; order Fagales; family Juglandaceae; genus Juglans; species Juglans regia. Next base: position 19,065,215 of record NC_049905.1, on the reverse strand, counting down.
ACATGAACACGATATTAAACCCAAGTATCAGGACCTTTTGTTCAACCTGGCCCTTTGAGGGAAATGGCTCTAGCGATACCAGCATGAAAGGGAGCCCTTGTGGAAAGCCATGATGGATGCAAAATTTGGCTATGCTCAGGATGGGCGATATTCCAATGAGGTATGTGGGCCATATGGGATGGTACTTTAAAAAAATATCAATTACTTGTCAATAAAAATCTATCCAAATTAGACATGCCCTTTACCATGAAAAAGGCAACACAAGAAAGGGCCAACACGCCTTAGCAACTGGAAAGTGAGATGGTCCACAAACTCACCAATTATCTTAAGAGTCTAGACAGAAAGCGGTAACAAGGATCTTCTCCCTCATCACAAAATTCTTTTTCATATGCATACATGCAACTGTCCAAAACTTCACCTACCAGTAGTTAACCACAAATGTCACGGTCTCCATGTCATATCTACCGTATCTAAACAATATCCAATACAAAAATTGATATCCAAATATACAAAAATTGATATCCAAATACATATCCTATGGACACCTTAAATATCTATTGCGGATACTTATCAGATAGACATAAGATAGCCATATTTCTTCATTTGCAATATAGCCTATACTGAACACATATTATGTGCTAACAATGATTGATATACAAGGCCAAGAAGTTGCAAGTAAAAACAGGGATGCCTTTGAACCTTTTTTTTTTTAAGTTTATTCAAAACGCAAAGGGCTGCAACTCTAGTACACAGGAAGTATGCAGTAGTAGACATCCAACTAGCAGGATGAAGAAAAAGAACACAATTCTAAGAACTCTAGAAAGCATGAGCGGAAGCTACCATGTGCTGCCATCCAAGGATAAAGAGTATTGAATATAATGGCTCTTAAGACCCACACAATCCGAAATGTAAAGAACATTGGTGCACACAAGTCTAGACTCTTGAGCCACCTTGTAGTGTAGCAAAAGATGACCAATGCCTTCTCCACCCCGCTTACATATACAGCATTAGTCCATTACCACAATATCTTGCACAACTGTGAATGGAGGTGCACCAATATTTGAAATACCCTTTCCAAAAGCTCCATCGGCCGTTTCGGAGTGGGAAACTGGTACTAAAGCGAGTCCATGTGTTGTCCTGGGTTCTGTTTCATGAATTGGGTTCTTTCATTGTATGCATTTGAACCTATAACTAATGAGTTAGGCACAGTCATTTACACAAAATATCTACTATTAAAAGCATTATAGCTATTTTCTAAGTAAATTTCCCAAATACAACCTTATCCCAAACATTTTTTTCTATTTTTCATTTTATTCAATACTGAAACAAATGAAAGATGTTTCAAGAAAAAAATCCATTGCAAATAAATGGAACCTCAAAATGGCAAGTAGGACAAAACTATTCTCTTCTACAGTTCTCCAATCATATTGAAGCACCTAATAGAAAATACAGTTAGAAAGTAACTAAAATAAGCAAGCACTGCAAGACAACCACCTTTCCATCACTATTTCCAGCAATTCCTGATCTGATGCATTCTCTGGGAACTTTTGACCTTTGGTCTGCTCACCGAATGTCAACAGCATTCTGCAAGAAAAGAGATAAATGTGTGAAGGTTAGAGTAAAACATTATCTAAGAAACCCAAATTATGTTCACTGCAAAATCATATATCAACTATAAATGCAATCCCCCTAGCACTCCATGATGAAGGAAAGTTCAGCTAAAAAATACGTATAATTTGATGGACAAAAAGATAAATGGGACAACTTATATCAAGTATAGAAATTTACTTCTTTAGAAAGGATCAAAGTCATTCAATATTTTCTCTACAAAACGTCAATTTTTTATTGGACACTTTATGGAAAAACATTGAAGTTTGATGCAACGCCGTACATACTAAAGTGGGAGCACGCACTTATAGGTTCTCAATAAAATCACTGTTTACCAAACCCCTTTTGAGACATCACTGAGGTAATTTTTTTTACGGACATCACTGAGGTAAATGTTATATGTGCATGATGGGAAAAGGTTAACAATGTGGAAATAGAAGCAATAACCTGCGCAAGGAATTAGAAGTTAACTGCACCTCTTCAGGCTCCATGACACCTTTGTGCCTCTTCCTGAATGTATCAAAAAGTTCATCTCTAATAGACCGAAGCTGTAAAAAGATTTGAGTTAAGCATTGAGAATTTCAAACCCCATAGATATATAAACAATGTAATGCACAAAGAATAAACAAAAGAGAACTGATAGCAACAAAATTGGACAGATATACACCTTCTGTCCCAAAATGAGGGTCTAAAGAAGAACAGTAAGCTCAATTTATCACCTATTCAATTATGGAGCAAGGATTCAACTTCAATGAGTACAAAAAAGTCAATAAGAAAGCCTAACTAACTAGCATGCATTACGGATTTAAAAAATTATGCAAGCATTAAGTAAAAATATTCAATTATGAATACTTATAAAAATATATATATATATATATATATATTCAATTCTGAATTAAAGAACTGCACCATGTTATATAGGATGGGTGGAGCTTGAGCAAACGATGATAATTTATTCAGTCATCCTCAATGATTTTTTCTGTTTTGAAATTGTTGCAATTTCCCCACAGCCAATGGAGTTGGATTTATCTTGCTCCAAATATATAACTAGAATATCATTCAATTACTGATCCCCACCGGTTGCACAATTGATTTTGACTATATTCATTTCTGAAACCCCTTCAACAGCCACTGTTGTGACTAGTAAAGACGAAATAATAATACTTTTTAATCGACACCATCGTTTTTCAATAACTGCCCAACACCTTATGTGATAAATGTTCCACTATTTTTTTATAAGAACCAAGATTTCATTACAAAGTTTGGAATGGTTAATCCAAGTACACCAGTTGTATAAAAGAGAGACACATATCTAGAGATAGGAAAAGATACAAGAAAATCATGCAAGAATCATGAAAATATTCCGTTATTTGGCAGTGGGAAGTTCTGTTTTAGTGAGGGGTATCATTTCACCATGGGACATTTTTGCTAGGGCTGGACCTTTGTATTCCTTTCCTCTGCCTATGAATCTGTCACCTATTAATGAATGAACACCTTAAATCTAATTTTGGAAGTTCATGAAAACAAAAGTAAGTCACATACATGTAACTGCTACTTTGAAAGCAACATAGTAAAATACAGCAAGTACGAACGTACCGGTTGCTCTACATGATCTTTGAAAAAGCTAAAAGTCGAGTCCCTTGCTTCACGAATCCAGTTGTCAATGTCAGGACTTCCCATCAAACTACTATGCTGTAGGACCCAAAAAGAACAAATGGAGAGGCCAACTGCACCACATGTATAGCGGACCCAGTGTAAAGTTATCTTTCTGGGTTTCCGATGTTTGGCAACCTAAGAGAAGAAAATGCAAGCACAAATCATGTCTCGGACCTGATCAAACTACGCAATAAACCAACACATAAGCCAATCAATCACACAAACTCAGCCAGGCAGACGCAACTTTGAATAATTATTCTGCTATCAAACATCCAACAATTTTCAAACCAAATTTAATGATATCCCTGTTTGACCTAATAAGTAACATTCAATTAATAAAGAATTATTTAAAAGTGGCCAGTCCATTTAAGCAACATCATGTGCATTTATGAAACATACACATTATATGCATATCAAATCGCTTCCACAACACTCATACTGGATATTGCAGGCTTTTCGTTTGATATCAGTAGAAAAAATATTTAATAGAATTAAGGATGGATGCTTAAAAGTAAACAGGAAGTGTACAAGAAATCCTCTTAAATATTGCACTAAAAAATATAACCAACCTAGAAAATACAGAAAATTAAGACGGGAGATTGCCCAAAATAGTGAAGTCATTCTTACAATATTTTAAATATAAACCTTTGCACTTGTTAAACAAGAAATGCTCCTCCATCAAAGTTCTGATTACTTAGTTCAAGCCAAATAACCTCTGGAAGAAAGGATACTTCAAAATGAAATTTCAATCTGCTGCAGACACATCCGATATGAATTGGTGCGGGCATGTCACAATACCTCAATTGTGCAAAAGCTGCTCCCCATCAAATGGCCTTCTCACAAGTGCTACAGTACAATAACAATTCTCCAAAAGTCACTCCCCTTACAATACCTCCAAAGTGCCCCCCCTCTCTCTCTCTCTCACTGTACATCAAAGCCATTTTCCTAGCAAAACTAAGTTGAAACAACTCAAATAAGGAGTCCACAATTTATAACCTTCCAGTCTCGAAATGCCCACTTAATTTCTAATCCCATGCTCTAACTACAGGTTCCTCCAAACGCAACAAACTTAGGTAAAATCAGACAGCTCCTAATCCTTTCTGATGATCTTGCTTAGGCTGCATCAATCATGCCTTCTTACTAGTGCTACAGTCCAATAAAATTTCTCCAAAAGTCACTCTTTGTCCTCACAATACCTCCAAATTGGTCCCCCTTCTCGTTATATGTCCAAAGCCAATTTCTAAACATAACTTAGCTGAACATTCTCATCTTTTGCACTTCCACAAACTGCTGCACACGATAAGCCTACACACGCCACTCCAATCCACCAAGTGAAATTGGACCTCTTCACCAACCCCAACTCCGACAAGATCCCTTTTTCGTTTTTGCCATTTCTTAGAAATGTGGTTAGATGTTGTAAGAAGATATAGGAAATACATAGAAAAACTAAATAAGGTGTTTTAGTAAGAATAATCCTCACCCTAAGATCAGTACAAATTTCACTAGCTAACCAATCTTTACTCCATCTTTCCATTAAGTGTTCCACATTGTTTGGGTGTTGAACAGTGCACCCAACACCAACTCCAAAGACCTCCAGGTAGGCAGAGCACCTTACACCCCAAAACTCCAACCAACTCGGAAACACCTATATCATCCCCACTAAATGGCGTGCCCAAATAAACACTCCACCCCAAGAAGAAACAAGTAGTTTGACTTCAATGCCCCCAGCTAGAAAACTTGAAAGCCATTAGCTGCAAAATGAAGCATGTGGTTGGACTTCAAATAAGGTTGCTTTAGTTTCTTACATAATACTCCGTTAACAAATTATATAAAAACGATGACTTCACCACATTTATGGATTCTTCGGAAAAATTCTCAGAGATTCCTATTTATATATAACCCAAAAAGCATAAATAGTCAAGTTTCAACATTTTATATAAATGTTTAAAAAATGATAGAACAACGAAAGGTTAAAAACATAGGTTCACAACATGTCAAGCCTGAGTACGATTCTTCATTTTGCATTGAATCAAACCACATGCTCCCCAGCTTTGTGGAGTTCCATCAATTCCCATAAGTTTCATTCTTGGAAATGTACTCCCAATACAGGATACTTAACGTGCTCACGATTGCACTGGTCAATACAAACCGCACCTGGTATCCATCATTTACGAAGAAGACTACTTGAATAGCTAACCATATGCTCTCCTAACTTTCATCTCTCAATGTGTATGTCGATCTAAAATAGCGCTTTCTCCTTTGCAGGTCTTTTTTATCTCCACACATTCCATATCGAAGCACCCAACTATGACTTAAAATACCATTTGGAACAAGCTCAGTCAATTTTATACTTTATATAACATGGAAGGGAATGGAAACACCATAATCTTTACAAACCAAACCTAAGGAGGCTCCACAATCAAGCCTAAGTTTCACATTACAATGCTATCACACAACTTCACACATGTATACTAATCACTAGCAGAAAATCCATAGTACTAACCAAATATAATCGATAGAATATAGGGAAAAAATCAATTAAATGTCAAAATAATTAACAAACTTGAATCAAACAATATAGCAAGTAATACAAATATCTTAAAACACAGAACATGTTGCAAAATGTCACTACAGGATCAACCGCATCGGTATTCAATCGCACAAGACATTTAGATATCATACCAAAAATCAATATTAGCTCTGTGCTCTAAGAGGAAGTTTGAATGATGGATTTGCGTTGATATATACAGCATTTCAGCATATCAAAGCCCAAACTTAGGAAAGGTATGCAAGGGATATAAAGTAGTGTTACTGTATATACATTGATGCCTTAAATGATGTTGAAAAAATGTTGTAATAATGATATCCAGAATTAGAACACAAATCAGAAGCAAATCAAAGTGAACTGCTAATGAGATCCAGAAGACCAACACAAATCAAAGTGAACCACTGCAAACTGCACTTGTCATATTTTTCTTCTACAAGTATTCAACATAGAAATCACTCATTTTTGGAAAGGCTTCCATAATTTGCAGGTACTAAAAGTTTATCAAAGATCATATAAATAGGTACAACAAATTTATAGATGATCACTTTCCTTATCAAAAACAAATGGGATGATCGCCAACCAAAATAAGGAAATAAAAAAATACAAACACAAGTTTTATGAGATAATCATACACTACAGTATGTTAAATATCATTCCAATAAATCTGAGAACAAATTCTTTGCAAAGCATCAAATATGGCAGAAGCTCTTACAAGATCAGATAAATAAGAGTCGAGAGTATGAATATTTCGATAAATCAAGTTGATAGCCTCTCCAACTTCACAATCAGTCCACTGAGAGCCTTCCTGACTTACTCCGAGTAGCTTCTCAAACTTTAGCAGGCCCGAGTAGCCGCCTTCAACAGGAGCATCCCTCTGCAAAGTAATCATTGAATAAGAGGGAAAAACTAAAAATTGAAATTTGCATGTATAGCAAAGAATAATAGAATATTTATACACGTGCATACAGCATGGTAACTACAATCAAACAAATGAAAATAGTGGAGAAGCAAACAGTGATCACCACAAGATGGTGATGAAAAACATGATTCTTATGTTTATATAGTCACCTGACAAGTTGCATGGAGATGTCCAATTGATGCCTCTAAATTTGAAAATAGACCATTAATTGTGGCCAATAATGCAGGCAATGAAGTCTCTGGATCCGTCAGTAACTCTTCCCCAAATCTATCAACTTCCACATAAATCTATAAATGAAATTGAATAAAAGTCTGATTATAGACTCTTGAAGAAAAGGAAGACAAGAAATAAATGAAGTTATTAGGTAATACATGAAAATTTAGCTAAGCTAGCATATATGTGTCTATATATCCCTTTATATGAAGTTACACCAAGCAAAGTTTTGAAGAAAGATCTACTGATAAAAAAAAAAAGTGTTGAAAAAAGATCATTTTTCAGTTTGATGTAATTTGAGAGGTATATGCGATGGCTCATTATTCTGAGACGGCAATTAATAACTTGCTTTCTCTTGATTACCTATCAAAAAAATATATATTCTGAGGCAGAAAAAATCAACTATATTTATACCCTCAGACGAAAATGATGTGTAGGGTTTTTTTCATTTTGGTAAGTTCTTTTATAGTGATCTTTTAGGGAGAAAGCCATAATACCGGCCAAAAAGAATTCTGGAAACAAAAAATGGCTTGCTAATCCAACAATACTCTTCTAAATATGTAGAATATTGAATAATATACTCTAGCTGGGCTTTTTTCACTTCTAAGCTTGACCTTGAATTTAATGTTTTTCCTTTTTGATAGGTAATCAAGAAGTTTTGTTCATAAGAAAAGAAGGTATAGCCCAAGTACACGGACATAATTTAATGATTTCTTTTTCTTTTCAATATTTTTATCTACCAACAAAAGAATATTCATTTTTTTTTATCAGTAAATAGGAATTTTATCAAAAATAGGAATTTCATTAGTTATGGTAAGCATACATGACATATCATACCACATGCTACCACCTAAGTGATTCTAGAAACACTTCAAATTGAGTAGTCTTTTGGGGGTATAACTCAGATATGGCCAGCGCAGCCAAAGCATAGTGGGCCCATAACACGGTTTCCAAATCAAAACATGACTGATGCTGCATGCAACGACCTGGGGAAAGCGGTAGCCACATTTAAGCTATAACCCCAAAAAGTCTAGTCACTTTAAAATTTCCTTAGTTACTTATAAAACCCAATTTCACCTAGTAAGTAGCCAACATAGAACTAGCACTCATGACTAGCTTATTAGCCTACCCACTCTATGTGGGTTATGCATATTCTCAATATAACCTTAGGTGTAACATGAATGTGCAAGAGGAGTGGGCAGTTTGTTGACCATCTCTTATTCCATCATGAGGTGCCTAATGCTTTGTAGGGTGACTTCTTCAGACGTGGTTATTTTGGCTTGCGCCATACACAAAAGGGTCGCGAGCCTTTTTTTATTCACATAGAGGGTTAAAAGGAGGCCCACAAATTACAGCAGAATGGAAGGTTGTTCCTACCCACCTAGTGTTGGGAAGGTGACAGAGAAGTTAGGAACAGAGAATCTGCATGGGACATTTTCACATGGCAGGAGAAAGATCACATAGTTGGGAATAAGTCCTGGCGAGAAGTATTTTATTTTGAGAAGAGCTACAGCCACAAAGAGATTCCACAAAAGTAAACCCACAAACTGACAAAACTTCATATGATACGTTAGATCTACTTTACAATAAAAGTAGATTTACAATCTAGCGTACCACACCATACCACGTTAGTTTGTGGTTTTACTTCTATGGGATCTCTTTGTGGCTAAAGCATTTCACTTTTATTTTAGAATCTGTTTATTACTATCATTTATCTTTAAGTTATTTAAAATTCATGTGTACTTTTATCCTTTCGGATAAACACTAATACTTGAGAATTGTTCTTTGTAGTTATCATTCCTTTAAGCCGTAATCTATATAAGATCACATGCTATCACATATAAAGCAGTGAGCTTTATCCTTGACAGTTGGTGTTTTGAGGCCTAGGTTTCCTCCAAAAACCAACCGATTATCTTTCCTTTTTCACACTAATTCTCTTCACCAAAGGGAATAAGAGGAAAAAGGATCCCCTTTCATTCCCTTCCCAACGGCCAATAACCAGATTGATCACGATGGAGTGCAACACCAAGGAAGGTGAGTTTCGAGAGAAAGAAACAGTAGGAGTTTTGAGGATAGTAAACGGACCCTCAAGGAGTTCAAAACTTTATTACTTTAAAATACATGCTTTCCTCTGACAGCCTCTAACCTACTCAAGGTTTGCAACAAGGAGATCCTCAATCACCATTCCTCTTAATTTTGGGAGTTGAAGTTCTCTCCAGGCTGATCCTAAGACGAGAGATTTAATTCAACTTTACTGTTTGCTGTTTGCTGGTGATAATTCTTTTTAGCAGGGCAAACAGAGATGAAGCAGAAACCCCCAAGGAGTGTTTACAAACGTGCTGCTCCTGGTCAGGCCAAGCCTTAAATGAAAGGAAGTCAGCAATTTGTTTTAGCCAGAATAAGAAAGGAGAGATAAGAGCAATTCTTAACCTCCGCAACTTGGCACCGAACATCTAGGACAGACCATATTTTTCCACAAGTCCAAAACATCATCACTCAGAGAGATAAAAGAAAAAGTGTTCAAAAAATATATGGCTGGAAGGCAAAAATCCTATCTCAAGATGGTCCAATTTCATGACTTTCTCGTATCTGTTTTTAATCCTAGATAGTTGACTCTCTTGTTATACATCTTGCAAACTAGGGTGCGTCCTTTGTGTTGATTGATAATTTTTTTACTTATAAAAAAATGGAAAACCCAATACTCTTTGGATGCTTAAAATGAAACAAGAATGAGGTTAAGCAAACCTGAGCCAAGAATATAGCAAGCTCAGATCGTAAGCAACTTAAGACTTTTATTCTCTCAGATATGTGAGATGCTGCAGAATGGCACAGATGCTGCATGGAAGAACCCTCGGCAACACATACACGTATCAACTTAACTGATCCATGAATAAAAGCCCGTGGCCCTCTCTCAAAGATCATAAAGTACATTTTACGAGCATTTGATCCCTGAAATAAACTCAGAAAAAATGAGGACAAATTAGATAACACTACTTAAAAGCTCATGGGTAACCTACACTATCAGTTGGGATACATCATTAATTTACTAACCTCCGCCCTAGATTGCCAAAACTGCAAATTCTTCTGGACGTTATGCAAATTGAAAAGCGTATGCTTTAAAATATTTTCCAAAACATCATAAACTCTAGATGGCTTCCTCAAAACCCTGGTGTGCAGAACATTTAACCAATAGTTTAATTTCTTCCCAAAAAAGCAAACTTATTTTTATAAAACGTAGCATGCTTTGTAATCAAACGAATCCATTTTCTGAGTAAATAAGTTATATCAAATTGTTGAAGAGTTAAAGACAACTGTTTCACAAACTTTACCTCCAATCAAAATGCGGCCCACATAAAGACATTTCAGCATTTCATGGGAATCAAAATAAAAATCCCAACTAATTTTTTTTTCTTATTTAGAAAAAGGCACATAGAACACTCATCATGCACTGGAAGAAATCTCAAAGGCACTGACTATTAAAAACGAAACCCATCAGTACCTTATATAAGCATACCTAACCCAAAAGTTTAAACAGTTATATACATTTTTTTTTATAGGTAATAAGTAATTCATTGATAGAAAGATAGGCATAGCCCAAGTACACTAGGAGTATACAAAGACATACACCTATTTAGGAACTAGAAACAGTTAAAAGGTAATCATGGAAGCTGGAACCATTGAAATCTATAGCAATGGTTCACAGAAACAAAGTCTTCCAGAAAAAAACTACGAAACTCTTCCAAGGAACGTTCATGATCCTCAAAAAGTCGCTCATTTCGTTCACTCCAAATACACCAAAAAATACAACCCTGCCTGGCATTACCCATGCGACTCCCAGTTTGCTGAAAAAATAATTCCAAATACCTCTAGCAAACTCACAATATAAAAGTAGATGGTCCGCCGTTTCAACACTAATTCTACACAAACAGCACCAATCTGTGATGATGAAACCACGTCTTCTAAGGTTATCAATGGTCAAAATCTTCCCTAAAGCTGTTGTCCATACAAAGAATGCTGCCTTGGTTGATGCTTTGCTCCTCCATATGTTCTTCCAAGGGAAATAATGCCTTTGTTGCATGGTAATAGTCATAGAAAGAACTTACCGTGAATTTTCCTCTCCGAGCAAGTCTCCATACCATGGCATCTTCATTTGTGGCTGCAATAGCAGTATTATACAGCAAATTGAAAAATTCCACCAGGATATTCACTTCCCAATCATGAGCCTCCCGAGTAAGATTAATGTTCCACTCTTGGGAACCTTGATGAAGTATCTGCAAATCGGCCATCATGGCTTCCTTATCCCTTGCAATGCTAAAAATTGTTGGATAAGCATCCTTCAAAGCCGTGTCACCCACCCACACATCCTTTCAAAAGCTGATCCTACTACCATCCCCTAAGCACAATCGAGTATTACTAGCAAAAGAGTACCAAACTTTACGTATGTACTTCCATAGCCCCACTCCGTATGTCCCCTGGCCCTCTTTAGAACACCTACCCCCCCGTTCACTCCCATACTTCGTGTCAATCACCCATTTCCATAAAGCTTCCCCCTCATAATTATAACGCCACAACCATTTACCTCATAATGCCTTGTTAAAAGCCCTCACATTTCGAACCCCCAGCCCACCATCCCTCATAGGAGAGCAAACCTTGTCCCATCCCACTAAGTGAAACTTAAACTCATCTCCTATGCCACTCCATAAAAAATCACGTTGAAGCTTCTCTATTCTTGTTGCAATGCTAGCGGGAAGAGGAAATAAAGATAAGTAGTACGTAGGAAGGTTGGATAAAGTACTCTTAATAAGTGTAATCCGCCCCCCTTTTGATAAATACAACTTTTTCCATCCGGCCAACCTACGCTCAAATTTTTCCTTTGAAAGCAGCCCCCAATGGAAGCCCAAGGTACTTCAACGGCAACGAAGAAACTGCACAACCCAAGATGCTAGCCAACCCCCTAATATTGCTTACGTCTCCCACTGCTACCATCTCTGTCTTGGCAAGATTAATTTTCAGCCCAGATACAGCTTCAAAACAGAGTAGGATGGCCTTCAAAGATTGAATATGTCCTACATTGGCCTCACAAAACAACAAGGTATCATCTGCAAACAAAAGATGAGAAATAATGGTAGGGCCATATGAAGCTCCCACTGAAAATCCTGAAAAAAATCCTCCCCCTACTGTTGCCGACACCATCCTACTTAGTGCCTCCATTACTAGAACAAATAAGAGGGGTGATAATGGATCACCTTGTCGTAGTCCCCGCGAACTGTTAAAGAAGCCCACAGGATCACCATTTACCAAGACCGAGAAACGAACCGTAGACACACAATGCCTTATCCACATCCTCCATTTTTCCCCAAAACCACATCTACTCAACATGTATATCAAGAAATCCCAATTAACGTGATCATATGCCTTCTCCATGTCTAGTTTGCATAGAAGACCTGGAACTCCCGACCTGATTTTGCTATCCAAGCATTCATTGGCAATAAGAACCGAGTCTAAAATTTGTCTCCCCCTCACAAAGGCATTTTGGCATTTAGAGATAATCTTTTCCATGACTGTGCTCATCCTATTAGCAAGAACCTTTGACAATATCTTATACACGCTGCCCACAAGACTAATCGGTCTAAAGTCTTGTATCTCTATTGCACCGGCCTTTTTTGGGACTAGAGCAATAAAGGTCGCATTTAAGCTTTTTTCAAATTTGCCATAAGTGAATAATTCCTGAAAAACCAGCATAACATCCTCTCTTACCACCTCCCAGCAAGTCTGAAAAAAACCAAAGTGAAATCATCCGGGCCTGGGGCTTTATCTTTGTTCATTTTTCTGATTACTAGTATTACCTCGTCCTCTTCAAAAGGTCTCTCCAACCACATCATGCTATTTTGATCAATGCCCTCAAAAACTAGGTCATCTACCATAGGCCTCCATGTATGAGGTTCTGACAACAAATTATCAAAATGGCCAGCCACAAAGTCCTTCATCACGACCTGATCAGAGGATGCAACTCCCTCTATATTCAAGGACTATATAGAATTAAACCTTCTATGTGCATTAGCCATACGATGAAAAAACTTAGTACATTTATCCCCTTCCCGAAGCCATAGAGCCCTTGACTTCCGTCTCCACGAAATCTCCTCCAATAGAGTCAAATCTTTCAAGTTCAGAAACAACTTGCTCTTTACGGTTGTTCTCGACTCCTACACCCTCCAAGCTTTGTAGCTCGTGTCAAGCTTTTCATCTGTAAGGTTACATCACCAAACACTTGTTCATTCCATATCTTCAAATTCAATTTCAAAGCTTTCAATTTCCTGGCCAACACATTGCTCGAATTGCCCTCAAATAAATAGGAACTCCACCATTGTCTAACCAAATCCACAAAACCCTCCTTTTTTAACCACATATTCTCAAACTTGAATGGCCTTCTACCCCCTGTGATACCACCACCATCAAGCATTACAGGAAAATGATCAGAACAAATCCTCAGGAGTCTTTTCTGGCTTACATCTGGATATTGAAGTTCCCATGAAGGAGAAATGAGAAACCTGTCCAGTCTCGACCAAGAAAAATGATTAGACCAAGTATACTCCCCTCCCATTACGGGTATATCCATAAGGCTTGACTCAAAAAAGAAATCTGAAAAATCCACCATAGCTTGATTTTGTCGTCCCTCCCCTGATTTTTCGCTGGAGAATCTTGTCACATTAAAATCCCCTCCAATACACCATGGAGCCTCCCACCAAGAACAAAGACCAGCCAGCTCATCCCAAAGCATCCGCCTTTCACTATCCAAATTCGGACCATATACCCCAGCAAAGGCCCAAAGGAAACCATCATCAAAATTTTTAAACAAACACCCCACCGAGAACTCCCCCACAAACTCATCAATGCTCTCCACCACCCTCGTATCTTACATAACCAAAATACCTCATGAGGCCCCATTCGAGGGTAAGTAAGTCCAACCTGCATATGGGCAGTTCCATATGCTCCTAATAATACTACGATTGACAAGCTTCAACTTTGTTTCCTGCAAACAAATGATGTCTACCTTCCATTGCCTTAATAAAGCTTTTATTCTAAAGCGTTTATTAATCTCATTCAACCCCCTAACATTCCAACTCAATATTTTGGACTTCATTTATCAACTGTACCACCCCTCCCCTTGTTTCTTCCACGACTCGAACTCCCCTCTTTGCCATCATAATTAATGGACCACATCAGCCTCTTTAACTCCCTATCTCTTCTTGACCTGGCACCATGCTGACTTGCTTCCATGGCTATAATCAAAGCCTTAAACTGCTCTCCATAGCCCACACACGAGATCCCCATATAGCTCTGGAGTTCCTCTACTATTTTCAAAACCCAATACAAGGAAATTCCAGGAGGAACCATACTTAACAGAGTAGGATCCTCTTCTACAGCCTCCTCCCCCTATGAAGAATATTTGCATGGGTCAAATAATGTCAACATACCTTCCCCCTCATCTCCGTGAGCCAACTCTTCACTGGCTCCCTCATAACCGAGAGCCATATCTTCTTCCCCCCACGTCTTTAGCTGTGTCTGGGCCAAGAATAATGGTGACCCAGGGTCTGCCGAAGGAGACTGAGACACCCCATAAAGAGGTGACCCTCCCCAAGCAACACCAGAGCCATCAACAGCAGAAATGGATTCAGTGCCATTTTTATTTTCTCCCACCACCACTTCCGGCGAATCTGAGGCCACCGCCGGACCACCACCTGAGGCGCCGCAGGCCATCGCCCCTATCTGTGCCGGACCCAGCCCAAGACTCGGGCTTGAAGTGGATGATTCAGGCACCTCCAGCATACCCGAAATCCTGGATTTCAAGCCTTTCTCCTGCCAAACCTGACGTGGGCTTCTATTCCAACCCATCCCATTTACAGCCTTCTTCCCCTTTAAATCAGCCTCTCCTCCCTGGCCCACACTCCCAGCCTGAGGCCCACTAGTCCGAGCCTGACCCATTTTTAATTGCCCACTAGCCTTAGGCAGCTCCTGAGGCCCACTTGGGCCACAGCCCGCAAACTTACCCAAGCCCACTCCCTGCCCTTTAAACCCCTTTGCGCACCGTATCATCCAAGATATATTAGCTTGTAACAAATCAACTTGACTTTTCATTTCCTGTAAGGCACGCAACACACTTTCCTCAAACAGTTATATACATACAACCTATAATACCTAGGCCCAAGCCCAGGCCCACAAGAATGGCAGCCCACACCACGGAACGACGCCGTTTAGGTAAGCTCCCTACACTCTCTTCTTCCTCCCTTCTCCCACTCCTGACAGTTTTCCCTTCCCCTTCCCCTTTTGATTTTCATATTCCCTCTATCTCAGATTTCCTCTCCCACGTCTTTGTAACCTCCACCCTAGTCTCATTCAAACACCCCACTTGAACCCCCATTTCCACAATTGATCTCTTCATCCAATGGGCTCATTTTCCCCACAGGTACTTTCTCTTCTCTCATCTCCGTTTGGTCTGCTGCCATACTCCGCACACGCTGGTAAGGATCTCCCTCCCTCCCTCCCTCTCTCATTCTCTGTGTTTTAATTGAACACTAATGGCAATTTGGGTTGTGATGAAACAAATCCCTAGGCCTTACCACTTCACCTCCATTTGACTGTAGCTGTGTGTGTCGTCGCCCATTTTCGAGTTGGACATCAAGGCCACTAATCTTGGGTTATGCCCTTCTCTTTACGCCGGTAAGCCCACTCTTCATTCATTCTCTCTCTTAAAGTTTCATATCTCTCTCTCTCTATGTTCATCTCTTCACCTTTGTTTGGCTTCAGCCATCGTGATCTACCGTTGTGTTGCTTCCACGTGCCGATACTAAAGTTGCACTACCATGGGTTCACCTCAGCCACGTTAGCTGTTTTTCTCTTGGTATGTTACATCACACAGCCTAGCCACACATAATTTATTTTGGCGTGTTTTAAACACAGTTGTAAATCTCATTTTTAACACCACCACTTGGTATCACAGGGCATTGAAATTAGTCTTAGACAACCTCATCCCGATATCGAATTCATTTTATCACAGTAACGGAATTTGGATAAGGAAATTCAAACTTTATTTTTGTGATTATGTTGTTATTAGGAAATCTATACGTTAATGAGTTTTAGAAGATAATTATGTCACTACTTATATGATGAAACTGATAATTAATAGAGTTGGAGATGTTGGTTGTGATATGCCTTTTCTAATTGTTAAAGTATAGTGACTTGGGTTGATGTGTGGTGGATGGAGTTGATTGGTGGCTGTACGGTGTGGAATTAGGTAGCTGTCGGGGTTGTTCTTCGAAGCTTGTGAGATGATGTTTTTTATGCTGATTGTGTTGGACGTGTGGTAAGTTGTGTGGATGCTTGGAGTCAATGGGTTGGCTGTTTTGGGTGTATATGTGGGGTGTTGAGTTGATGAGTGGTCTTGGATTTATATGTTGTTTGGGTTGATGTTGTATATTTGGGATTGATATTCATGGCTGGTTAACTGTTAAATCAGGAGCTTGTTGGGCTGTTTATAAGCTTGTTTCGCTCTATTCTTAGGATGACGGAATTTAGTTAGGTAAGGTTATGTGCTGGTATGAGTTAATAACTCGTGAACAAATATTTCTGATTTAGGTTATCGTGATACAGCTAGACTACGGTCCCAAAACATAGACAATATACTACCAGAGTCAGGTAAGCGGAGTTCTTGTACTAGACTTTGCATAAAAAAAATGAAATGAGGTTGATTTTAAAAATATGCATGCTTGCTTTGAAAAGAAACCTGAAAACAACATCAGATATGTGTTATGCATACTTATGAAATCTGAATAAAGAGAGAGTATTTTCCGTCATTACTGGTGTGGACATAAGATTATTTTAGCATTCTATTTCTTCCGAAAAAGAGCGAATATGAGATCTAAAAACGTTTTGCTTTGATTAAATATGATTATGTTATTTTGAATATGTGAAATGATCTAAAGTTATTCAGTACTATGTTTTGATATGATGTGTCATCTAAAAACCCTTAGCATGAATGTTTTATTCTGAATCTGATTATAATATGGTTCCAATGTTGTTTCTATTTTGTTTCCATTAAGGCCTTACCACGGGTATAATAACGATATACGGCCCCGCCACGAGTAAATAGTGGCATACGACCCCATCACGGGTATAATGGTGGTTTATAACCCTACCATAAGGGTTAAACATGGTATATGGCCCAGCCACGGGTATAATAGTGGCATACGGCCTCGTCACGTGTAAAATAGTAGTTTATAACCTTACCACAGGGGTTAAATATGGTCTCTATCCCGATGTGATGCTCCGATATGATATGAAGATGATGTCTCAGTTTATGATATGTCAAAGAATTTTTTTTGGAATAATAATATTTTCTGAAAGTTTCGCTCTGATATTTTGTAACATGTTTCAATTCTGCATTCTGAAAATAAATGTTTTGTTCCACATTTTGAACTTTGTAAATGTTCATATTTACATACTAGTATACGTTATCTGAATTGAGTTGTTGATAACTCACTTATTTATCTTCACAATATTTCAGATGACTTTAATGGTTCAGCTGGGGATCAATAATAGAGGGCATGGGCAAGATTAGTTGAGGATAGTAGTTGAGTACCTCGGGTTATTATTGCTGTTGGTGGATTTATTTTTATTCAGTAGATAGGTTTCAGTATGTTAGGTGGTTTATGGAGACTTATGTAAACTCTGGTTTATTTTACCATGTTATTTGAGATATGTGGAGCAGCAAATCTATTTTATTTGGTTTATTGTATTGAGGATCTAACATATAAGTATGTGTAGTTAATCAGATTAGAGGAATTTATGTTTGATTTGGAGTCTTTGGAAATACATATTTGGATTTGGAGAACATATTAGCATTGTTGAAATTGATTATTAGGTAAGAGGAATTAACTCTCTAGACCTCCAGCATCGGGCGTTACACAACCACTCAAAGTGTACAACAATACAATTATTAAAACCTGACAGAGAATGAACACTTACAGCAATTCATTGTAAAAGAAAATTCAAAACAAGAACTTTACGAAATGGCAGCTTATGTAGCGAGAAGTATTGAACCCAATTTGGTAGAGTTTTTCATTAACCCTGGAAACAAGATAAAATGCCAAATCCGAAATACTTTTCATCCACTTCCTCGGCAGCCAAACAAGACATGCAAAAAATAAATGTAAAACAAGTTGGAAAAAGAATGAAGAGGTAGCATACATATAAGAGTCTAGAGAGTCAGAAGCCAACGGGAGGGGAAGACATTCTCTCCGCCCCCGGAGCCGGGCGCGAGCTGCTTGGCGACAGAGATATGAGATTTTCCCGAGAAAACTAGAGGCTGAAGTGGGCAAGAAACCGACTACTCGGTTCCATAGATAGCTGGAATAGAATGAAAACAGCGTTTTGAAGTTCTTCGATTCATCATTCTCCACAGGTACGACCTCCATGAGCTCTAGTAACTTCGCCGCGCGCAAGGAAGATCAGAGAAGACGCACCGAATCAATGATCCTATATATGGGTGCGTTGCGTGCGTGCGTGCGTGCCAAAAATCTATAAAGAACTATCAGATTATTTTTTTCTAGAAAACTAGAAAATAAATTAATTAGTAGGTTCATTTTACGATGGAAATGAACAAAATTGATATATGCAGTTTTAACATTTAGGGCAGGTTTGGAGGGTGAGATAAGAATTTTGTATTTTATTTTAAAGTTTAAAATATTATATTTTAATATTATTATTATTTTAAAATTTAAAAAATATGTATTGAGATTTGAAAAAATTGAATTGTTTATTATATTTTATATAGAGATTTAAAAAAAATGTAATAATGATATGAAATGAGATGAAAATTTTATATTTTGTTTTGCATCCCAAACCTGCCCTTAGGCATGAGTGTAAATTTATTTTAATAAAAATGATAAATTTGTTATTTACATTAAAAAATAAAAGTTTTTGGTTAGCTCCACTTTTTTAAAAAAAGTGTACAAAATTTATACATTTTAAAATGTTATCTGACATTATTTAAAAACAAAAGAAGATCAAAATCGCTTTCACAAAGCTCAAAAAACTCACCGAAATTTCTCTTTCTAGACGTGTAAGAATCCTATCCCTTCCTCAAATGCCTAAAATATGTATTTTAAATTTTTTTTACAAATATTTTTCCATGTCTCACCACTTTCACAAATATATGTAAGGATAATATCTGAAAAATTATTCTCAAAAATATCTTTTATCAAACAGTTTTAAGATTGTATATTGCATTGCAGGACACATGGTTTGGTTGTACTGTTTTTTTTTTTTAAAAGAAAAACTCGATTTTAGTTTGTTTTCACAATTCTTATCAACTTATCTCATTTTATCTCATCTAATTATTATAATTTTTTTAAATTTTTATATAAATAAAATAAACAAATCAACTTTTTCAAATCTTAAAACAAAAATAATATTAAAAAATATATTCTAATAATATTTTATTCAACTTTAAATTTTAATTTCAAACCATTTCATCTCATTGCATATCATCTGCGAAAACAAATGAGGCCTAAACTAAAAACAGAAAATTGTTTTATCCCAAATGAACCCATACATAAGTATAATAGAGAGGATCCAAACTTATAAAGCATCAAAATCCACTGAAACCCCAGTAAACCTCAATCAAAGCTGCTAAAAAACATTAACCAAAGAAAGCTCACACCTGTTCCTTATTGTTAGATGCTCCACGTGCACAATTTTATTACATTTAGTATTTACCTCCATAATTTTGATAAGGTAGGATTAGATTATTTAATTGTAAGCATTCCTTGCAAGGACATCCTGATCCACAGTGTCTTAAAAGTAGATCAAATACTCTTTAAAACAACTACTTTAAAAGCATCAACGTACGCGTTGACTTGAGTTCTTTCCTAAGCATTATTGATCCCTTCAGCTCCATTGATCAGTTGAATGCCAACTTGAGGTAGAGGTGGTTCTGGTTGAACTTCTTGGTGCCGAGTAATGCAGAAGAGAGTGGTTCTGAAAGCGTGACAAAGACAGTATACAAAGCTCTTG
This sequence comes from Juglans regia, assembly GCF_001411555.2. Lineage (NCBI taxonomy): Eukaryota > Viridiplantae > Streptophyta > Magnoliopsida > Fagales > Juglandaceae > Juglans > Juglans regia. The sequence goes on along the minus strand of NC_049905.1, from coordinate 19,045,200 downwards.
AGCTGATAAAAAATGAGCCCAGAACAAGGAGACAAGATCAAGAGCATCAAATAGACAAACCAGTAGGGGTGTGCATCCAGATCCGGATCCGGATATCCGGCCACAACCGGATCCGGATCCGGATTTTAAAAACCGAGCGGTTATCCGTCCGGATTAATCCAGATTTAATCCGAGCGGATATCCGGGTTAAATCCGTATAACCGGATATCCGGGTTAAATCCGGAAATCTGGATAATAACCGGATTTAATCCAGGTTTTTTTTTTTTTTTTTTTTTTTTTTAAAGACATTTATAGCAGGTTTTTTTAAAACAAATTCTGATACCATGCTTAATTTAGACCTTAAATACATATTACAGACCTTAGTTATCAATACTAAGTTTTTCTGCTACTTGGGCATGTGAACATGCATTGACCTTCACATTATTGTTGAAGAATATTGCTGAAGAATAGTTACAAAAGAGAAGAATATTGCTGAAAGCAAGTAACTACAACCTAACTTAGAAGAGAGACATAGCAAATATAAGAAAGGAGATCACTCCAAGGAAGCCAAAGATATAACAATCTATGGTCGGCGGCTTCTCTTTGGTGGGCAATTTTGATCATTGTTTGTGAATACAAGCCTTCTCTTACTACCAGTAGCTAGGATGGAAGAAGAATTCTCAGTGGAATCGATAGAGCTTGAATACATTGATGATAAATTCGGGGAATATACAGACTTGGGTGTCGTAACTTCTCAATATACTCATCTTGAGGATGGCACCCTGCTAATCCACGTTTATAAAGAGTACATGATTCATAAGCAACAAAGACCAACAAACAATTAAAAACTGCATAACTAAATGAAACCAGCCACTTCAGGGGCTAAACAGAAAGAAAAGACTAGTAAATTTAGTTATACATACCCAGCAGGACCGTCCTCGGCTACAATAGGCCTCCTCTTTTTGAGCTTCTTTGGCAGCTTAGCCTGGACTAAACCAACATCACCAAGCTCACCAAAACTGCTCTCCATGGTCAACCACTCCTCTAACAGCATTGCTCTCTCTTCTTTTAGCTCAGGTGCAGATGTTCTTAAGTAGTTGATAGCCTTCTCAAAAACCCCTGATTCATTTGGGGGAAGGGGATGAAAGAAAATAAAATTTTAATGTTTGTTTTATTTGGTAATAATTGAGAAAACTAAACAATAGGATTTTGCGAGAAATTGCCTACTTCTAGCATGCTGAATGCATTGTTTCTTTTGTTCATAGCGATTTTCTTGGATGCTATCTTCTGCCAAATCCAAGTCCCCAGCATCCTCCTCCATAGCAGATGCCTCAAATTTTGCATAGCTTATCCACACCTTTAGGTGCTTTGTTCTGTCTAGAAGTCTCTCATAGAGCTCTCTGGTCCTTTCGAACTCACCCTCAGATATTTCAAAATCAATATACGTCTGTCATGAAATGAATCAACATATTATTACCCATAATCTCAAAAGCAAGATTACCAAAAAGCATTAAAATTTTCTTAAAATCAAGTTAATCTTCTATATTAGAGATCAAAAGAGCGTTCACCACATCCAGAGAAAATTGTTATATCAAATGGAAAAACAATTCAAATAAGACAATAAGATGAAATTTATGAGTCAAAAAATAATAAAGATTCAAAAGAAAGAACTCTACCCATTTTATCTGCAATTAAAACAGGTATAAACAAGAAGAAGGTGCCTTAATATTGGCCTTTTACACAATAATATCCTTTTAGTTCTACTGGGTTCCTTATTTCACTAAGATTTTAATTAATTAAATTGTTTCACAGAATTAGTACAATAAAAACAAAACGTCTATCAATGTTTAAACTTGACCATTAATGGTACTAGCACACCCTTGTCCTTTTGTGAAGTTTTGGAATTACCTTTGGGTGTTAAGCCGTCAGTGAGACGATTGCTACTTAATTTCAACCTCTCCAAGTTTTCTAACGCCGATAATTCTGCACAAAATAAAACATAGAAAATAAAACAGGATGATGCCAAAAAACAAGTTCTTATAAAATGACAAATTAGGAAAGTTCTTTTCTTAAATGACAGAAACCACCTAGAAATTTATAAGGAAACAACTTTTAAAGAGCCTGCCAACCAATGCTTTTAAGTCTTGAAACAAACCCAACTCTGCAAGCCTGGTTCCCATCTAAGTTTACTCAACTCAGAAATGATAGTCAGCAAAGCAAGAGTAGGCAGCAGCAAAGCAAAATGGGTAATACCTAACTTCTTTCTTTTGGAAAAAAAGACACAAATATTAATACAAAGAACTAAGAAACTCATGATCTATTTAAATTAAAAATGGCATGGTTCCGATAACTTACTGCATAAGGAGAGTTTTCAATGCATAGGGTGGGAGTCAATATGCTTAAGTTGTTGAAGTTGAAGGAAGAGGGTTACCTTAAGCAGAAAAAAATGTAAAGGTATAAGTTAAATGGATAAATTAATAATAAAAAATCAAACTCAACAAATAAAAGTGTTTACCTTCGATGTCAACGCGTTCTACATGCTCCTCGACCTCCCAAGAACTAAGTGGTTCACAAGTCAACTAATTTTGCGTGCAAATTAGTGCTTGGACAGTCTCCGGAGCTAATGAGCTTCGATATGGATCTATTACACGTCCACCGGTACTGAATGCGGACTCGGATGCGACGGTGGAAATAGGGATGCCCAATACATCACGTGCGATCTCCGCAAGGATGGAATATCTAAATGAGTTCTTCTTCCACCAATCCAAAATATCAAACTCGAGTATTTTTGGTTCAATCACATCTGACAAATACCTATCCATGTCCGAGCTAAGTACTGAACTGTTTTGCTTCTCAAGATATTGCTCTATAGCTGTATCAAAATCTTCACAATCCAGGTCATCAACAATAATGCTTGATGAACTTCTATGGGCCATATTTGATCTTCCACTACCTAGCTCATAAAACTCATGGTATTGCTCAATCAAACGATTCATGAGCAATCTTACTTTGGCCTCAATTCTATCTCCGCATTCATCCCCTTTGCACCTTTTTAACCAATATGACAAGGCTGTAATCTTATATCGAGGGTCAAGGACAAAAGCTACATAAACAATCATGTTCATCCTATCTGTTTTCCCCCAATATTTATCAAACTTAAGTTTCATAGTAGAAGCCATCTTCATCAACATATCATCCTCACTCTGACCCATGTTGTTCAAAGTGTTCTCAATTGTACAAATTTGTTGAAACAACATATTAGAGGTCACATACAATGAGCCAGAGATTTTCAAAGTGGCATCATAAAAAACTTTTAGAAACTTAATAAAAATACGAGCCATTTGCCAATCTTCAAACGGAGGCGCCAAAAGTTGTGACTCCTTCACTCCCATTAGTATGAAAGCTCTTTCGTATTTTTCAGCAATACTAAGCATTATGTATGTTGAGTTCCATCTAGTAGGAACATCTAGACACACCATTTTTCCACACATAATATTCAGCTCGTTTGCACACGTTTTAAACATATCAAGCCTAGCCGGTGAGGACCTCACAAATCTAATTGCTTCTCTAATCTTATTTACAGCATCATGAATAATTTTTAAACCATCACATACAATGAGGTTTAAAATATGTGCAGCACATCGCACATGTATGAACTCACCTCCCAAAATTGTGAACTCATTATCTCTTATGTTCCTCCTCACATGATCAATAGCAACATCATTGGAGGAGGCATTATCCATGGTGATTGTACAAATGCGGTTAATCTCCCAATCTGCCAAACAAGACTCTAACATCCAAGCAATTGTCTCACTCCTATGATTAGAAATCTTGAAAAACATTATAATTTTCTTGTGTAATACCCAACTTTGATCAATATAATGGCATGTAACACAAATGTAATTCTTGTTTTGCACCGATGTCCATATATCGGTAGTCAAACAAACTCTTTGACTACTCAACAATGCCTTCAACTTTTGCTTCTCCTCCTTGTATAAACTAATACACTCTTTTTGGAAGGTGGTTCGGGATGGCAAAGTGTGTCTAGGTTCTAAATAACCCAAAAGTTTAACAAATACCGGATGCTCTATAACCTTGAATGACAATTCACACTGAATAAACAAATTGAAAATCATCGCCTTTAATTTTTCATGATCATATTGTCCTAACACTTGAGGACTAGATCCTTTACCATCCATCCTAACTCCAGTGTGTGATGGTGATTTATCCTTCCCAAGATTTTTATTCTCTCTAATGGGAGAGTTCGGACAAGAATATCTTAAATGGTGTGACATTGATGAAGTACCATTTTTATAATGGCATCCATAAATCTTAAAGCAATAATTGCATTGAGCTTTGGGTGCAATGGGATCAATAGGTTCAACTCTTGTAAAATGATCCCATACAAGAGATTGGTTCGTAGCCTTCTTGGCTCTTTTTGACTTTGGGGGGAGAGATTGTGTGGGGTTTTGGGTATTCATAGAGGAAGGCACTAAAGGACTAGTGTTTTCCTCCATGTCCAATGAAATAGGCGCTGATCCACCAACACTACTATTAAAACTACCTTCCATCTGTTTTAAACATAAAAAATAATGTATATACTTCAGCAAATATAATAAGAACCAACAATGACAGCAAATATCAAACAAGCTTGGCCAATTAGATCATTCTTAGGTAACAAAACAGACAAAACCAACAATGACAGTATATATACAGGTTAGTTAGCTGTACATACGTATTCCAGCCATGTAAGGTATGGAACAGTGAGGTGTAAGCTATTTTTGTAGGTGGAACAGTGAGGTGTCTCCCAGGAATTACATGTAAAGTAAGCATAATAAGTATGATGTTTATTCAATAAGGAAAGTCTGATTGGTTAAGTTAAATAGTAATCTGATATTGGATTCACAATCAAGTAATCTGATTATCGTACATGATTTGAATATCAAGAATTTTGGCCATCAACACGTTATACTATTAAGTGCAGATTTTTAATTAAAGCAGTTCCATCATGGGCATCTACCTCGTTTCTTTTTTCTTTTCTAAGGAGAAGGAAAGCTCACGAGTAACCACCATTTTACGTAAAATATTAAAGCGGTCGTAGTCAGATTCAACCAAAGCCGAAACTTGATCAGCTATATGTTGGTGACCACCATTTTTCCTTTAATTAGCTGCTAGAGCTCTTGAAATTCTTTTACGAAGCAAAGTATATGGTGCAGATTATATATGAGAGGAAAGAGAGCACCATTTTTCTGATAAGGTTAGCTATATCTTAGACGAAACAAGCAACATAAAATAAATCAGCCCATTTCTATTGACTTTCGGGACAGAATCCAATGCACCATTGAATGGGGAGGCAAAATCTTAGATCGTGGAATGCCACTTGATTGTATGTATCATTGGACCAACTCTATTGACTCTGCATTATTGCGCACTACTTGAATCTCGATGGAACTCTTATACCGCTTGATCGTTTCTTATTTTAATATTTTTGGTAATGGGAATGTTAAAAACAAAGGAAACAACATTGGCAGTATGCGCCAGCGTCGCGCAAATTTTTAAAAAAAATATTAAATATGAGATGTACATAATAAATTAATTTTTTTAAGAATGGTCAGTAGACCTCGCGAACCTACAATTTATGTCAATGATTGGAGGCTGCAAGCTGAAAAGGACAAGATATAAATAAGAGGAAAAGTAGCTAGAAAGGGTTGGGAGATAGAGCAAGGAGAGAGACTTGGATTCAAGGAAATGCAAGAGGTAGAAGCAAAGGAGACTTTACTTTCAGGCAACAGGGACCTCAACTTTATCTTCCCCAACCTCTCGTCCTCTATTTACCACGGTAAAAGAAAGCATAACGAGGCAATGAAAATTTCAAGCTCTAAATAAACACACTGAACTAAACAACAATCCACCTAGCACCACTATAAATCATGCAACCATACATCCAACCTTGACAACAACAAAAAAAAAAAAAATGCATCAACAATCTACAAATTGATTCCACTTGGGAGTGTTAAAGATATACTTCACATAACAGAGACTCTGAGGAATATTGGTGCATGATGGAACTGCTTTAATTAAAGCTTATCCGAGTTGATCTAGGTTTAACTTCCACTATTTATATATATCTATATATATATATATATACACACACACCAACTCGATCGATTAGCATTGTTAATTAAAGCTGAAATTAAGTAGTATGGATCAAGCAATTTTCCCACTTGGTGGTAACACATGTTGAGTGACCTAAGCTTGCTAATATGGATCAAAACATGGTAATGATTGTTTTTAGTGGGCTATACAAATACTTAATATATAGCAAAAGCATTTCAAAGGTGCATCAATGGCAAAAGTATAATGGAGATCATGAAAATGGGTCATTTTCTTTTGAAAATGATCTTCCCATTTCTTTGTTTTGTTCTACAAATTTGTTGAATACTCTTTGACCCTTTGAAAACCCTAACAGAAACTAAAAGTAGCTTTTACTTCTTTCCCCACCACCTTGAGAGCAAATAAAAAGACAAAAAATGTTGATAATTTTCAATCACAGTACTACTTGTTCATTTTTTTTATTTTTTTTATGAAAAATATAAAGGAATATTAAAGTAGTGATGAAAGCTGCTAAGTGAAGGAGTACTAAAGGGTTCTTCCATCTTTATCGATCCCAAGCATGCAACAAGATAAACAAAGATAACCCAGCATGAAAATGGCATAATGCAGCATGAAAATGGCATGCAGCATGCTTAATTCCTTGCTTAATCTAGCAATAAGAATGAAAATGAGAGGCAGAAGAACAAAGATAACCCAAAACAAAGAATAAAAAAAATTCACTAATAAGATATCGAAATAAGCTTACAGAGCAAAGGAAAATACCTTAAGAGCTTCGAAGTTTCTATTTCCGTGTTTCGGTGAGGTTGAAAAACTTGAGAGAGAATAGAGCCTTGAGAGAGAAGGCCAGAAGGGATTCGAGAAGACGAGAGAGCTGCAAGTTTGCAAAGGACTTCGAGACCGAGAGAGAAGGCGGATTCGAGAAACGTCGAGACGAGAAAGTTGCTAAGGATGGGTAAGTGCAAACCCTAATCGATGCGAGAACGCCGTGAAGAAGAAACTGAAATGGGGCGGATTTTTCGTTTAAAGGACCCGGTTATCCGTAACCGGATCACATAACCGGATTCGAAACCGGATCCGAAACTTTATTAACCGCCCGGGTGTAATCCGGGCGGATAACCGCCCGGATGCACCCGGGTTTCCGGGTTCCGGATCGGACCGGAAAAAAATTCGGTCCGGATGCACACCCTTACAAACCAGTAGAGTGAGAGTGGCAAAATGAGTGTGGCCAGCAGTAAAATAGTCAACGGACCTGACACATCTCCTGTCTGCAACCTGAACCTCTCCACTGTGAGATCAAACTTCATTGAGATCACAAGACACAGAAGGATGACACTGACAACGATCACTAATGTCAGGAGAAACATGGGAAGGCCAAGGGATTCAAGTTTGGAGTTGCCATTTTGAGGCCAAGAGCTGTCCTGTGATAATAGAAACCTAAGGACGAGGCCGATGGGTGGCACGAAGACATATCTCAAGTCCACGGAAAAGTGCATCTTGTGCTATCTTAACGTAGCAGAAATGGAAAGACGTACGCTCATGTATTTATACAACAACTATGAAAAAGTGTAATTACCGTCTGTTCTTTAACGTTAGTGTTGGGGGCGGGATAAACAAAGAGTGTAGTCGTAGACAACTAGAACTAGAAGCCTAGATGGTGCTTGAAGTTAGTAACAGTAACTTAGTGGGGGGGCTCTGTCTTCGAAGAAAAAGTTTGATTGGATAATAATATAATAGCATTATATTAGGATTTGGACTACAAAAATTACCTTCAAGTTTGTAGATTGTGAATCCCGCGTACGTACGCGGAGAATGACAACCGCGGTCTCGATCGCTATATATGCACGTTAGTTTTGACAAGTGATTGCCGCCCGTTCTCTTATGTTCATTTTTTGGCACGGTTTTGTTTCGTTTGGATATTAAAAACATTTCAGATGATTTATAAATAATTTATAAATATAAAATAATAGTAAATAATTTATAAATAATAATAAATAATAGTGAAGTAGTCTGACAATGTATAAAAATAATTATATTCTCAAACAGATCATAAGATTGCAATTTGTGGATTTGAACTCAAAAGTCTTTTTTTCCCCTCCAAGTACTTACCTTAAAGATATTACAGTCTTACACTAGCATTAGAGCATTAGTAATGGCCTAGCCATTCTTTAACTAAAATTTGACTAAAAAATTCACTTTTTCTAATTTAACTAGCCACTTTTCAACAATACTAAATAACAAACTCTCTAAATCTGTAATTATTCTATTAAAATATTAATTTTGACATTTTCATTTATTTTAATTCTAATGGTAATTATAATATTTATTCATTATTAAAAAGTACACATTAATTTTTTAACGTTCATATTATTCCAATGTATATAATTTTCTAACGGTTTTGTTTTACAACGATCATATTCTTCCAACAGATATATTTTTCCAATAGTCATATCTTTTTAACAGTCACATTCTTCTAACAGATATATTTTTTAACGGATATATTTCTCCAACGGTTTTATTCTTCCGCTATAAAACATAATATTTCTTCAACAATTTTATTCACTTCAATACCAAAAATCGTGTTCACTGCATGTTTGTAGAACTTATTTCTCTCTACTGAGCTCCGAAGGCCTTTTGTGGGTACATGGCATTGTAAAATAAGGTCTGAGTTCAATATATCCCCCTTTATCTTTTCACGTCCCGCTCATTTGCCAAACTGTTTCCCTCCATTAAATATTATATTAATAGGTGGTTGGTGGAATGTTGTCCATTTATGTTGAAAGAAAATCCATTTGGGGCCCACAATTATAACTCATCTACTAAAGGTTTGGATATGCTAATTAACGTACTTAAGTAAATTTGCATAAATATTGGACGAGTGCATCCTAATTGATCATTTAAAAGCTAAATTCATCATATATTTAATTATTAGACACCAAAAATTGATTGCTATGGATTTGTTAAAGTCAAAAAAAATTGGACTTTAGCTACAGTAGTTTTTAAAAAAACTCTAAACTTGATGGTTACTTTACATAGATCAAATTTATATTTTATTATTGTTTCTCTTTCTTATTCTCATCACAACTCCCTTCAAGCAAGTGCTTTTTATCAAAGATTTTGTGCATGAATGTTTTCCTTTCCTTTTTATGATGTCCTTTTTATTTACTGTTATGGTGACATTGGCCTGCATCAATAACCATAAGTTATCAATATAAAATGATATATTTCTAAGTTTTTAATAATGCACGGGCTATTTCGAAAGTGCTTTTTTGATCCAACTTAATTAGGGCTGTAATCGAGCCGAATCGAGTCGGTCGTTGGCTTGCCGAGATTGGCTCGACTCAAAATACTCGAATTCGAGATTTTTTTTTATTATTTGCTCGAGCTCAACTCGATAAACTAAACTCTCAATTTCTCCTCGAGCTCAAGCTTGTCCCACAAACAAGTTCGAGTTGAGTCGAGCTTGAGCTCAAACTCGAATTGTTTATTTTTTATTTTTCGAATAAAATTTAATAATTAATAAATTAAATAATAAAAAATAAAAAATTTAATATTGAATTTATACAACTAACAAATAGAACCTCTATTGAATTATAAAATTTTAAAAAATTTATAAATAATTAATATCTAACTAGTTGATATTTATCCAAAATAACAATATATTATATGCCTACATATATTGTTAATACATACATTTAATATAATAGTATATATCTATTTCATATATGGTTCCCATATACTAATATATGAAATTATTAAATTTTATTGACTAATTATTATACAAATTATAAAATATACTTATGAAGTATATTCACTATATAGACATAAGTAATTAGATTACATATTAAAAAAATATATTGTTTGTTTTATTAGCCACCAATGTTAGCTGTATCCCATCTGTAAGAGCAGCATTTCTCATATTAGATATATGTGTATTACTTATATCTATGGAGAGACACAGCTGACATTGGTGGCTAATATTTACAAAAAAAATAAAAATGAGTTTGGGTATTGAGATGTCAACCCTTCAATGATTTTGTAACTGAGCATCTCTATTCTGGGTCATCCATGGGTAGAATCAAAGTTGGGGATGAATTAGGAGTTACAATTTGGACTGGCCAAAGTTCTTATTGTTAGATACTTGTCTTAACAAAGTCTCCTGATGAAAAAATAAATTTTTTCTTAATATACTTCAATTTTCAACTCAAGTGACAATCAAAATGGAACTCCACATTTGTCTAAGTTTTATAACTCATCCAGTAATGAGATTTTACTAAATCAATACTATAGGGTTTCAATGTATAACACCATTCATTTCACTGAAAGAACTTATCTTCTTTAAGTAAATGATTAAGAAAAAGTTCTCAAACTTTATTTAAATGAAATCAAATATGTTTTGAACTGTATAAAGCAATCATCAAGTTTCATGACATGTGGATTCCTTAGTTTTACCAAGATTGTAAGCTCTTTCAATATATTTAACAAAGATTGAAAGTAAAGAAAAATTAAGAAAAACCAAAAACAGAGTCATCGCCCACCCTGGCCCCACCTTTCATAGGTTCACTACAAAAATATCCCACACCCAGTAGCAAAGTGTATTAGCAACCAATACATGACTTCCATTGTACACCAATAGTTCATCTCCAGATTCTACAACAAAGTTCAATGAAACATCATTTTGTTTTGATTAGAAGGTCAAAAAGATAATTTGGAACACGCTGGCAATGACCATCTATGTGGTTGGTTGTCGATGTTGTTCCTTATGGCATAGCCTGAACACTGTCATGCTCAAAGAAGTGCTAACTTGTGATTTGTAGCAAAGTTGCTTAAATTGCAAAAGTCCTGTCACCAAGGGACAAAACAAACTATCAAGCATGCTGTTAAAGATGAGATCGCTGAATATACAATGTTTGAAAATGCCATTGTGTGATGCAACTATCAACTAACTAGTTATAGCATGATGTAGGGTCAGTATCCACATATAGAGGTAAGGAGAAGAGGACATATATAAAATATTTGAAATTGCCATTGTGTGTACATTTATATAAGTTACATATATAAACAAAATATCAACTTTAGATGAAAAGTTATTCCATAGAGAGTGATGTAGGGTCGCTATCCACATCTTCTTCGCTTATATCAGACATGTTATCACTATTCCCATCACCCAATAAAGAAGGTGAGTCGTCATCGAATAACTCTTCATGAGCATGGGGTTGAATCGGTTGTGCTAACATTCTTTGGGGATCAACTCTTAATGGTTCAACATCTAATCGATGCAATGGAACTTCTAAGCTTGTATCGTCGTGATGTATAGAATGGGAAGGCATCGAATATTCATCATCTTGATACGCTTCATCTACACTCGACTCATCCTCATTGAAGTCTTCTACGCGTGGAATGTCATAGACATTTCTGCTCGTAACCTTTTGTACTACATGCCAATTCCTCCCTAAGCTCCTATCATTAAGATAAAATACTTGAGAGGCCTGTGAGGCAAGGACAAATGGCTCGTCCTTGTACCTTTTTCGACATGTGTTGACACTAGTCTGGTGAATCCCGACACGAACTCTCACCAACGTCAAACCAATCACACTTGAACAAGTAAACATGCCGCCAGCCCATGTAGTCGAGTTCAAAAATGTCTGTTAGAACTCCGTAGAAGTCTACAGGCTTGCCTTCATGCTCCCCCGAAACAACTACCCCGCTATTTTGTGATAATCGATATTGTTCACGCTCCTTTGTGTGAAACCTAACACCATTCATAATGCAACCAGTATATGATGCAAGCAATGGGTCAGGTCCACATGAAATGGCATATAGCTCATCGGAAACTTCAATAGGACTTGAATGGCGCAATGCTTTGATCTGTTCAGTGAATATGATAAGGGAAAGACTATCTAAGTAACCAATGCATAAAAGTATATATATATATATATATATATATGAAGTTGATAAAGATTTGCATTCATGCTTTAAAGAAACTCACACGCTCCTTGAACCATATAGGAAATTGTGTTTGATGTAGACGATCTGCATTATGTGCAGTTTCTCCTTTAATTTTGTTGTAGTGCTTACTGCAAATATTAAAAAAAAAAAAACCAACTCAATTTATAAGCATTTCTACATAGATGTGGTGCATAAGATGATCGAAGGTTGGTTACTCAATGTATTGTACAATCTCTGCACAATTGTTGAGGACATACCAACATGCAGTTTCAAACATTGCCTCATTGGGTCGATAAGAGGTGGATGACCCCAATGGTCGCACCTTCTGTGAAAATACCGATAAATCCATTTGTTCACGCTCTTCACATACATCCACGTTACGTTCTTCTCTATGGAATCTAGTCTCGATATCATGGAGATACATAGATGAAAATGTAAGGCATTCTACATGAATGTAGGCCTCAGCTATTGAGCCTTCCGCATGGGCCTTATTTCGGACGTATCGCTTGAATTTTCCCAAGTACCTCTCAAACGGATACATCCACCTATACTGCACAGGTCCTCCATACAATGCCCCATGAGGTTGATGAACAGCTAAATGTACCATTACATCAAAGAAAACAGGGGGGAATATCATCTCCAGTTTACAGAGGATAATTGGAATATCAGCCTGAAGGCGTTGTAAGACCTCTATAGGCAATGTGCGTGCACAATTGTTTGAAGAAGGTACTTAGCTCAGTCAAAGCCAGTCGAATATCTAGTCACAAAGCCCCACCTATTGCAACAGGAAGTAGCCGTTGTAGGAAGATATGGCAGTCATGACTCTTTATTCCTTGTATTTTGCAATCATTTACAGTAACACATCTCGCAATATTGCTTGCAAATCCATCTGGGAATTTGACAGATTGTAACCACATGCAAAAGCTTTTCCTCTCATCTCCATGCAATGTGTAACATGCATGTGGCATAGACCAACCTGCTCCATCTTCATGTAAGTGCAATTCATTTCTTAAACCAAGACTATACAAATCCCTATGTGCATTGATTGAATCTTTTAATTTGCCTGGAATACTCATCAACGTTCCCAATATATTATCACAAATGTTCTTCTCGATATGCATGACATCAAGGTTATGTCGCAATTTCAATGATGACCAATAAGGTAATTGGAAAAAGATGCTTTTTTTCGTCCAATTTAACTCATCAGGTCGGCGTTTTCTCTTCTTTCCACCTTTCACAAATTGTACATGGCCAACAAAATTTAGTTGGTCGAGTACATCTTGCGCCGACAGTTCTCTAGGTGGCCTACGATGATCATCTTTGCCATTAAACATAGACTTCTTCTTCCTCCAAGTATGACCTGTTGGCAAAAAACGACGATATCCCATGTAACAATGTTTTCGCCATGTGTTAACCACATCGAGTCTATGTCCTCGTTACAAGTTGGGCAAGCCATCTTTCCCTTAGTACTCCAACCAGATAGATTCTCATATGCAGGGAAATCATTGATGGTCCACAATAATGCTGCGTGTAATTTAAACATGCCTTTGGTGGAGGCATCATACGTATCTACACAATTTTCCCACAAATCTAACAATTCATCTATGAGAGGCTGCAAATACACGTCGATATCATTGCCCGGTGCCTTTGGTCCAGGAATTAAGATGGACATTATTAAGAAAGGATCTTTCATGCACATCCACGGGAGTAGATTGTAAGGACAAAGTATAACTAGCCATATACTATATGGCCTTGCCATATTATTGAAATGGTTGAATCCATCGCTTACTAATCCATGGCGCACATTTCGTACATCTCTAGCGAATGAGGCATGCTCTTCATTGAATTTCTTCCATTCTATGGAGTCAGAAGGATGCCTCATAACATCATTATCATCAACAAGCTGTTCTTTATGCCATCTCATAGCCAGTGCTGTCTTCTTGGATGTAAACAACCTTTGCAACCTTGGTGTCAGGGGGAAATATCTGAGTACTTTGTAGGGAATCTTTTTTTGTTGACTTATTTCTAGGGCCCATCTGGATTTACCGCATTTAGGACAGTTATTCATGTTGCTATTTTCTTTCCAGAATAGTATGCAATCGTTTTGGCATGCATGTATCTTCTCATAAGAGAAGCCCAAACCCCGCTCTAATCTTTGTGTCTCGCGGTATGTGTTGGGTAAAAGGGCATTGGGAAATACTTCTTTCAACAACTTCAAAAGCATGTCAAATGATTTGACAGTCCAGACCCCAATGGTCTTTATATGCAGCAACTTCACAATAAACGATAATTTTGAGAATTTCTCACATTCAGGATAGAGTGGGCGTGAGGAATCCTCCAATAATTGATCAAATGATTTTGAAGTAGGCTCTACATAGGTGGAATCTACATGGATGCTAGGATCAGTTGACGTTGCACCGGCAAACATGTTGGCACGAATGTCATCTAATATCTCGTCCATGTCATCAACATATTCATGAGTTTGGCCTTGATCAACCACAACATCATCCTCATCAGAATCCCAGAACTCCGGAAGGTGCTCATCCTCCCCATGAAAGATCCATTCTGTATAGTTAGGATCCATTCCTTTGGTAAACAAGTGACCTTCCACCACATCTATGGGTCGAAAAAAGTTATTGTGACATGTACGACACGGACACCTAATACTATTTGTAGTGTTTGCATGAGCTCGTGCCATTGTAATGAATTGTTGTACCACTTCTCTGTATTCGATGGACCTAAATCTATCAGTCAAATGTATCCAACTTTTGTCCATTTAATATTGACTGTAGAGAAAAACATTATGAGATGAATAGTTGTTAGGTTAACATATATAGTATATTTGAATATATAATGAGATATAAAAAAAAAATTGCATAAATTTGAGACTATAGTAAAACAATTTGCACAAGTTAAATTATATATAGCATATTTGTTCCTAAAGTTAATCTACCTAGCTAACATCAGGAGAGTCCAAAAAAACTAACTTCTCATCCTAAGTACGTACCTAGCTAGCATATATTTAGATAACCATTTAAAATTGAAACCTCTCATTAAATATATATATATATATATATATATTTAATTCAAACCTCTTATGAATTAGTCAATTGAAATGGGGTAATCTGACAATATATATATACTTAGTGTCACTGAGTTACCTATATATATATTTAGTGTCACTGAGTTTACTATGCTTTCTCATGTTCCATTCTCTGATTTGTTGTTTCTTGTATTTACTGATATACTATGCATATGTAGGTCCCCTGATACTAGAAGTACATATGCATGAAAATAGCTTAATTTAATTATATCCAGGCATTATTTGTGAGCAGCAGAAAATTTTGTATTTATATTATAGAAATGTAATTCTAGACAGATCGTTGCATTAATATATAGCAATACTTCTAGTTCTCTAAAGTCTCAGTCAAGCGATAGTTCTCTAATTTCAATCTCCTCATGTGTTCTGAGCTTTAAATTAAGTAGATGTCATTCTATTGAACAAGCAGCCAGCACAAAACTCATAGAGAAATAAACACAAACACGTGTGTGTGATCAGAGGGTCAGTGAAAGAAATACCTTGGCAGTGATTGAAATGTGAAAACTGGAAAGTTGCTGAAATAGAGATGAAATAGAGGCCGATCGAGTACTAGAGGAGTCGTGCGCGACGGTGGGGCAGCCTAATCACGGAGGAAGAGATCAGAGGGACCGAGTGAGAGAGAGAGAGAGAGAGAGAGAGAGAGAGATCGACGGTGAAAGATAAAGAGAGAGACGGAGGAGACTTACCGGCTACGTGAGGTGTCGACGGCGCTGCAGCAGGGGTCGACGGCGCTGCAGCAAGGGTTGATGGCGCAACACAGGGGCGGCGGAATTGTAACAAAGGAGAGAGAGAATATCGGAGTGAATTGAAGGGCTTTTCGTGGAGAGAAAATTGGGTTTTCGTCCGTTTTTATTTTCTGGACTTATTGCGGCGATCACATTTCGCCGCAAAAGGGAAGCCACTGTGGTGCAGCACTTTTCGCGGCAGACTTATTTCTGAAGACAAAATGTCGCCGCAACAAGTCTCTTTTTGTGGCGAATTTCTGGGTCGCCATAACAAAAACGCTGCTACAGTTAAATGAGCCTTCTTTCGTCCAACAGTGCGTCGCCGCTAGATTTTTTGGCCACAACAAGTCCTTTTTTTTGTAGTATTTCTAAGATACCCAAGTGGTGGTTTCTTATAGACTGTTTCATCTAAATCATCATAAAGAAATGCATTGTTTACATCCAAATGCACTAGATGCCAGTTATGAATTGCTGCTAGATATAGAAAACACCTCACTATTACCATTTTTGCACCTGGGGAAAAAATTTCTAAGTAATCAAGCCCTTCCCTTTGAGTATAACCTTTGGTAACTAATCTTGCCTTATACCTCTCAATCGAGCCATCAGCATTAAACTTAGTTTTATAAACCCACTTACAACCAATGAAATTTTTATTTGGTTATGAAAAGCACATGCTCTTAAATATCTTCCAAAACATCATAAACTCTAGATGGCTTCTTCAAAACCCTAGCGTGCAGAATATTCAACCAATAGTTAATTTCTTCCAAGAAAAACAAACTTATTTTTATCAAACATATAGGGCTGTAAATGAACCAGTCTATTCAATAGCCCGCTCGGTACTCGCTCAATTAAACTCGAATCGAACTCGACTCGTGAAAAAAAAAGTTCGTCCGTGAAAGCAGATACTGGCTCGATTTGTAAACGACACATACCCGACAAAACTCGACTCGACTCGACTCGGCTAAAGCTCGTTAAGGCCCACTCGTTTATGTTTGAGTCGACTCGTTAGCTCGACTCGATTAAAACTCATTCATATATTGATAAATAAATATATACATACACCTATGTATATATACATATATATATGTATTAGCTAATAATATAAGCATACCACTTTTATAATTAAATATATAATATGTAATTTAATTACTTATGTCTATATAGTGAATATACTTCATAGGTATATTTTATAATTTGTATAATAATTAGTCGATAAAATTTAATAATTTCATATACTAGTATGTAAGAATCACATATATATATATATATATATATATTTTTTTTATGAAACAAACAACTTCATTGAGATAATAAATAGATATATGCTATCATATTAAGTGCATGTATTAATAATATATGTAGGCATATAATATATTGTTATTTTGGATAAATATCAATTATTTAGATATTAATTATTTATAAATTTTTTAAAATTTTATAATTCAATAGAGGTTTTACTTGTTAGTTAGGGCTGCAAACAGTCCGGTCTGGTCTGGTTCAGTCCGGTCCATCATTTTTTCGGACTGGACCGAACACCCAAAGGGATCGGACTGGACCGATAGTTGGTCCGGTCCGGTCCAGTCGGTCCGGCCCATTTTTTTTAAATTTTTTAAATAATTAATAAAAAAAATTATTTGAAATACTAAATTAAATTAAGTGACTTATTAATGTGGATTATGTAACAAACTCAATAAAAAAAATATTTTATATGGTTAATGATAATAAATTAGTTGAAAATTATATTATTAATTTATATAATTACTATATAATTAACTAATTGATATTATATATTTATTAATTCATAGAATATTAACAAGTGTTAATAGCATATTTAAAATTTTATATTGTTAATAGTGATAGGTTAGATGAAGATATATATAAAATATTGTTAATTTATAGAATATTAACAAGTATTAATAATATATTTAAAAATTTATATTGTTAATCGTACAATTATTAAATATAAAAAATATATAAAAAAATATATTTTTTTTATTTTTCATTCGGTCCGGTTCGGTCCGAAAAAACCGTGGACCATGGACCGGACCAAATGTTTTCTGTCCTCTAAAATATGGACCGGACCGGACCGGTCTATGTCTCGGTCCGGTCCGGACCGAAACGGTCGGTCCGACCGGACCGTTTATCACCCCTATTGTTAGTTGTATAACTTTAATATTAAATCTTTTATTTTTTACTTTTTTAATTTATTAATTATTAAATATTTTTTAAAAAATTAAAAAATAAACAATTCGAGCTCGAGCTTGACTCGACTTGACTTGAACTCGTTTGTGGGATGAATTTGAGCTCGAGTTCGAGTTGAGAGTTTAGCTTATCGAGTCAAGCTTGAACAAAGAATAAAAAAAAAATCTCGAGCTCGGCTCGAGCTCGGGCTTGAGCTCAAGTATTTTGAGTTGAGCCAAGCTCGGTAAGCCAAAGACCGGCTTGGCTCGGCTCGATTACAGCCATACAAACATAGCATACTTTGTAAGCAAACGAATCTATTTTCTAAGTAAATAAGCTATATCACATTGTTGAAGAGTTATAAAGACAACAGTTTCAGAAACTTTACATTCAGGATAAGTTTGGATCCCAAATTCATCTCAACTCATCTCAATTCATCATTATAATTTTTTTAAATCTCAATACAAAATATAATAAACAATTCAACTTTTTTAAATTTTAAAATAATAATAATATTAAAAAATAATATTTTAACAATATTTTATCATCTCAACTCAACTCAATTCACTTCAACATCCAAACACACATTCAGTCAAAATGCTGCCCACGTAAAGACATTTCATAGGACTCAAAGTAAAAATCCCAACTTAAATAAATAAATAAATAAATAAAGGGGCATAGAACACTCGTAACGCACTGGAAGAAATCTCGAAGGAGCTCACTGACTATTAAAAAGGGAACGCATCAGTACCTTACATAATCATTCTTAACCCAGAAGTTTAAACATGAGTTAAATACATACAACCACTGAAAGTGTACAACAATTCAATTATTAAAACTTGACACAAAATTGACAGAGAATGAACACAGCTTGCAGCAATTCAATGTAGAAGAAAACTCAAAACAAGAACTTTACGAAAAGGCAGCGTATATAGCGAGAAGTATTGAACCCAATTTAGTAGAGTTTTTCATCACCACTGGAAACAAGATAAAATGCCAACTCCGAAAGACTTTTCATCCACTTTCTTGGCAACCAAACAAGACATGTGCAAAACATAAATGTAAAACATGTGGGAAAAATAATGAAGAGAGCGTACAAATAAGAGTCTAGCGAGTCAGAAGTCACAGAGGGGAAGACAGTCTCTGCGCATCCGCGCATCCGGAACCAGGCGCGAGTTGCTTGGCGACAGAGATATGAGATTTTCTTGAGGAAATTAGAGGCCGAAGTGAGCAAGAAACCGACCACTCGGTTCCATAGATAGCTGGAATAGAATGAGAACAGCTATTTGAAGTTGCTCGATTCATCGTTCTCCACAGGTACGACCTCCATGAGCTCTGGTAGCTTTGCCGCTTTCAATCACCGCGCGCAAGAAAGAACAGAGAAGATCGATCCATTGAATCAATGATCCCATATATGCGTTTACATATGGGTGCGTTGCGTGCGTGCATACCAAAAAGCTAACCAAAAAAAAACTTTTTCATCTCTCAAGATGATTTTTTTTCCTTAAGAAATAAAATAAATTAATTATTAGTTTCGTTTTCTATTATTAAAAGAAAAAAAAGAAGAAGAAAATGCAACGCAAGATCAAAATCACTCTCACAAAGCTCAAAAATAGTCGCACAAAGTTCTCTTTCTAGACATATAAGAGCACTCTCATTGGAATGGCTAAATTAAAGTACATTTTTGATGAATATAAGATGAATTTAACTTTTAACTATTCCATTTTTATAAATCTCCACATTGGAATAGCCATTTTTTCATTATATGACAATAAAATAATATAAGATGAATTTAATTTTGACTATTCACATCAAATTTCCAAATTGAATTATCCATTTATTCATTATATAGTAATGAGTAATTAATAATTTTAAAATTTTTTTAATTTTTTTAATTATAAATTTATTTTATTTTATCATATTTTACTATTTATAATATTATATATTAATTTGTAATTGTATTCTAATTATATTTTTTCAATTGTCATTTAAAATAGAGAGATAAATAATTAATATTAAAAGGAGAGAGAAATAAATAATATAAAAAAGATTTGATGAATGAATAGTGTGTTCCAAATTTGAAAATTAGTTTGGATATTACTGTAGCTATATTTGGAATATAGCTAATTCAATGTGAGCAATTTATTGACCTAATAGCTAAATTCTCATTGGATTTAACTTTTAGCTAATCTAATGAGAATGCTCTAAGAATTCTATCATTTCCTCAAATACTTAAAAGGAAAATGATATGATTACTACTCTCTTACCATCTATTTATTATTATTTTTTATTTATTTTTTTTTAATTTTTTATTTTACTTAATAATTAAAGAAGTGACTATTAGTAAAATTTTTGAGATATAGATATTATCTCAAAAATATTTTATTATCCAAACATGTTAATTTTAGATATTGCATTGCAGGACACATGACTTGGTTGTACCTGTTTTTTGTTTAAAACTCAGTCAAATATCTCTGACTCTAAACTACAATCAGGGACCCCATACCCGAGTAGAATGGAGAGGATCCAAAATTGGAAAGCATCAAAATTTACTGAACATGAACCCCAATAAACATCAATCATTCTAAACAAAGTTGAAAAAAAAAACTTGCAACTAAAGACAGCTTATACCTGTTCTTTCTTTTTAGACACCCCACCTCCTACAACTTCTTTACATTAATATCCATGGTTATGATATGGCAGGATTTAATTCTACACATTCGTTACACATTAAATCCTATGCCCCGACTACAAGCAAAAACACTCTTAATACATGAAAAAATCATTATTTTAATAATAGACTATTTTTTTTTTTCAAAATGAAGACTCGAGACTTGTACACTTTAATAGTGTATCTAGCATTATTCAAAAGACCAATGCATAGCTTCAGTTATTTTCTAAGCATTATTGCTCTCTTCGTCTTCAGTCAGTTGAATCTGAACTTGAGGTAGAGGTGGTCCTGATTCTTCTTGGTGCCGGATGATGCAGAAGAAAGTGGCTTTGAAAGTGTGACAAAACCAGTACACAGAGCGATTGAGCTTGTTAAAAATGAGCCCAGAACAAGGAGACAAGACCAAGAGCATCAAATAGGCAAACCAGAAGAGTGAAAGTGGCAAAATGAGTGAAGCCAGCAGTAAAATAGTCAAAGGAGCAGACACATCTACCGTCTCAAACCTGAGTCTCTCCACTGTCAGATCAAACTTCACTGAGACCACAAGACAGATCAGGATGACACTGATAATGATCAGAAATGTCAGGGAAAACATGGGAAGGCCAAGGGAGTCAAGTTGGAAGTTGTCATTTTGAGGCCAAGAGCTGTATTGGGATATTAGATACCTAAGGGCGAGGCCTGTGGGTGGCACAAACACATATCTCAGGTCCACGAAAAAGCGCATCCTTTCCGTGCTCTCCAGAAACTTATGTGTGGCAAGACATTGGCCTGGCCTCTATATAAAGGAATAAAAATTAGGAAGTCTACTTCCTTTACATTGGCTGTGGGAACTGGATAAGTGGGATACAAAAAGAGAGAATATAACTAAACAAATCTTATTATAACTGCTGCGGATGCAACCGCTCAAAGATCCGGCCGACATGGAAGCATCAAAGATCCCCTAAAGGCCAAAGGTAAAGTGATTTTTTCACTTATCATTATTCTGAGTGTAATACAAAATTTATAGCGTGGATTATTTATCATGTCTTTTAAAATATATTATTAAAATTTATTTTTTCTATTTTATATATTAATTTTTACAATATGTCATTCATCAACTTATCTATTTTATCTTCATATCTTTAAATATTATACTTTTTAATATTTTTTATTCATTTTAAATATATTCTCTAATTATTAATAATATCTTTATATCTTTTGATATTTACAATATCTTTCATATAAAATATCATATAATTATATCTTATTTTAAATTAATCTAAATTTATAAACTAAATTAAAATATAAATTAATTTAAAAAATAAAAAAAAATTATATAATAAAAATATTCTCAAAATATATACAATGAGGTTTTGCACGTCTATAAACATATACAAATCTATTGGAGTCATGTTCTTATTTTTATATATATAGATCAAATATTAGAGCCATCCCAACCAACACATTGGAAAGCATAGCAAAAGACAGGAAACCAACATATTGGAAAGCATGGGAGAGGAGCTGAGATCTGGAAGCCACAATTTCTTTATATTTTAAATTGGACGCCGGTGCGCTATAACCATGTGAAGTAGTTCTTGTCAGAAAATCATTCCTGACTCCTGAGAGCCTGGAGAGATGCCTCCAATAATAAAAAAAAAAAGATGCCGGCCGACCGTCGGTTACTGAAGGTGCCCATTATTTTACTTATTTTTAACGCGAACAAGTAGACATCTTTCACGTCGAACCATGTTAAGAATAAAACTAGTTAGCCGCCCCAACTCTACCGTCCAGTTTGACCGCTTGCCAATTTTTTTTTTTTTTTACTTAATAATTAAAAAAATAATTTTAAATGTATTGAAATATTTTTTTTATTTTTTTAAAATATTTAAAAATAATAAAAAAATTAAATAAAAAAATAACACTAATTTTGTACTAACGGTCACTTGCAGCTGTAAGCTGCAAGCGGCACGCTAGCTGTACTTTGTTTATTAATAGGGAGATTCTCGAGATTCGAGTTACGATATCGGTGAGGCGGACTTTATCTTATCATGGATTTGTGAATGTCCAAATTATTTTAATTATTTTTAACGCGGAAAAGGATACTTCTTTCACGCCCAAGTATGTTTATTTGTTGTTTTTCGATTGTACGGTTGTGAATGTCCAAATTATTTTAATTATTTTTAACGCGGAAAAGGATACTTCTTTCACGCCCAAGTATGTTTATTTATTGTTTTTCGATTGTACGGTTGTGAATGTCCAAATTATTTTAATTATTTTTAACGCGGAAACGGATACTTCTTTCACGCCCAAGTATGTTTATTTATTGTTTTTCGATTGTACGGTTGTGAATGTCCAAATTATTTTAATTATTTTCTCGATTGTACG
The DNA here is from genome assembly GCF_001411555.2 of Juglans regia. NCBI lineage: Eukaryota > Viridiplantae > Streptophyta > Magnoliopsida > Fagales > Juglandaceae > Juglans > Juglans regia. The sequence goes on along the minus strand of NC_049905.1, from coordinate 19,022,120 downwards.
TCAATTCGATGTTTACGATAGGCGTGACGTTTAGGTTCATGCTAGTGTTTGTGACTTTATAGTTGATTATATGTTTTTATCTAGTCTTTTTGCTAGTTTAGTTAGTAATATAATAGAAATAGGCGATTGGATTTAATGTCCATTGTAGTGTCCTGTACTCTTCTTTCTTGAGAGGATAAAGGGGATCGTGAAGTTCTGTTTTTACAGAGTGTTTTCTCTGTTAAGAGAGTTTTTAGAAATTAAGATAATGTCCGTCACAAAAGAATTTGTATGTAGGAAAGTCTCAGAGTTGATGCGTAGTTAGCTTATAGTCTGAATTTTTCATGTATAAGTTACATTTATAACTTCGGATTATTAATGAAATGAGTCTGTTTCCATAAAAAAAAACTATATTTATTAAGAGTAATAATATATATACAACATATTGTATAATAGATTATATAATAATATTATAAAATAAAAATATTTTTATAAAATTATGTTATTTTTTAAAATTTTTTTATAAATTTTTTTTTAATTTAAAACATAATTATGTAAAGTATTGTAAAAATTATTGGATATAAATTATTTGAAGAATTTTGTAGAATAGCGAATCTTACAATTTTACTCCTGAAAAATAGAAGCTTATTGAATCTCGCTAACCGTACTAAAAAAGGACGCGCTCGCTTACTGGCTATGGACATTGGTGGCTGACCAGCACACAACAGCAGCACGCCGGACTTTCCTTGGTCGTGAATATTGGCCAATTCGGGTGTAAAAACTATTACACAAAGAACGGGCATTAACAAAGCTCCGTTTGGAATCAGGACGGTAAAAAGAAATTGGAGAACCGATCCAGACCGATTGGTTCAGTTCGGTTCTGGACCGATTCGGTTCGAGACTATTTTCTCTATTTTAAGGTTGCGTTTGGTTCCTCAACTCCTCTCAACTCATCTCAACTTATCATTACAACTTTTTCAAATTCCAACACAAAATATAATAAACAATTCAATTTTTTCAAATCTTAAAATAATAATAATATTAAAAAATAATATTCTAACAATATTTTATTATCTCAACTCAACTCAACTCAACTCACTTCAACATCCAAACACAACCTAAACCGATCAAAATCGATCCAATTCTGGTTTTAGGTTTTTCGGAATTGGACCAGACCGGTTTGTAAATATATATATTTTAATTAATTTTTAATTATATATAATTTTATATAATATATAATATTATATATGAAATAATGTTATATTATAATTTATAACATAAAATCTAAATCTTAAACATGAACATTTGTTTGATCATATCTTTTTAATATAAAGTATATATATTAATTACATTTTATGGCCTAATACCAATACTATTAGTAATCCACTTTAAGTCTATATATAAATTACTAAGTAAATCACTATAGTATTAGTTATAATACTATATTACTATATGATACTATAGTAATATAGTAATACTAATACTATTAGTATTAGTATACTAATATTATTAGTGATATAGTTATACTAATTATTAACGTTGTGTTTCACACACTTTTAAGCCAGACTTTGGCAATTCAGGTCTTCAATAACGGCCTGCAAAAGATGGAGAAGAGTGTGACTTTGAGAGGGCGGCCTACCTTTGATGCCAAAGTTAGTAAATGTTTTTAAAAGTTTGTAAATAAGTAAATGAGTTTAGGGATTAGAGAGTCATTCTCGTACCTATGATATGCTATTTATACTATAAGTCTGCGGGGGATAGATTGTGCCTGCCCCCATGAAGTCCTCATCCTTTGCACTGTTCCTTGTGTCAGAATCTTTAAATGCGGCGTAGCTCTACGACGGCGTCATTAATGTGGCGTGTTGCCCGGGTAGTGGAGCCATTAATGCAGCGTGGTTCTCCGACCTTCTTCTCTCAGACTGTCTTCTTCATAGTCCTTTGATATCTCTCTTGTCATTAGATCAAAGGCTCCTCGCATATCACGCCTGCTATGTGGGTGGGCACTTGAGGGCTGGACACTACTTGAGTTCATAGGACTTCTCCTGTGGGCCGTGTTGGAATTATTTGCCCTAGGTTGGGCCTTTGGCCTTATTTCTCTCTATCCACAGGCTTTTTGGGCTTAGTGGGGGAAAATCTCTTTATTGTTACCCCGCTAATTCTCACCGGATGAGTATGGTGAGAATTTGTTTATTATCCGAACTTGCCTTACTGCTAAGGCAAGGATCTCTTTATTGATGCGTGCACTGTTCTGAAAACCGGGATGGCTCTTATCGGTTGGTAATCCTGATAGCATTTCCCATCATCCTTGATTGGCTCCATTTTGATTACGTCTTTTCAAGCTCATTAATGAGGGCATGTCAGGCAGCTCTTCGTGATTGCATTGCTTCGTAGACTATATTCCCGAAATTCGAACCTCTTCAACCATAGCATGCAAGAGACTACCGTCACCTTCCCCCTATATAAAGTCAGAGGGCAATGTTTCCGGTGGAGGTTCAACTGGCACTAGGTCGGTGTTTGAGGGCAATGGATGGCGTTCAAGCGCCAAAACATCAATACTGGCTTCTTTGGCTCTTACTTACCAAGTACCAGAGTCAGTATTTTTTGAAGTTCTTGGCCCCAATGAAGGTGTTGTTGATGCAGAAGGTCATTCCGCAAAGGTGGCCTTATTTCCTACCATGTTTTCGTGTGGCCTGAGGCTACTGTTTCCTCGCCTTGTTTGCAACCTTTTAGATTGCATGGGCCTAGCCCCTTCCCAATTGCATCCCAATGGAGATTATTGATATGTTGCAGCGTTATCTGGTGGCGCGCTCTGCTGGAGTCCTAACCGGACGATGCCGATCTTACCGATCGTGAGTTCTTTCTCACCCATAAGGTGTTACGGTAAAAGGGGAATGCCTGCAATTTAAGGGCGATACACGCCCTAGTTACCTTGGAGCCGAGGTACCGCAAGGTGAAAGATTGGTCTCCCAAATTCTTTTTCGTGTCTGGCCGTGGATGAGAGTTCCCAATTGGTAGAGTGAGCCGCCGCGAGTTCCCAATACGGACGAATTGGGGAAAGGTTCCAGAGGATAGGGTTGTGCGTCCATCAGCCACTTCCTATGAAGAGCAGCGTATCGAGGTTGTTCGAAAATGGGTGCAAAATAACCCTGAAAGTGTCTTTTCCGAAGTTCTCCTTTTCAAGGAGAGCTTAAGAAGTTCCTTGCCTCCCTTTAGCCACCTTCCCTCTGATGATAAGGTGATTGCTGCCTGGCCTCAAGTTATCCTCGCTCGGAAGCGCTCCTCAGACCTCCCCTCGTCGGACAAAGGGAAGAAACCTTGCCAGAAGGGTGCCCAGACCGAGAGTAGGCCTTCTTCCATGGCTCGGAATCCTTTATCGTGAGGGTTAGCTATCTTGGAGGCCAGCCATCCCGTCGTTACGACGACTCTGGCGAAGGTACCTACGAGTGAACCGGTGGGTGATCTTCCCACAATGTTAGTACCAGCTGTCACTACTGAGGCGTCTGGGGACGAGGTCGAGATGAATGTCCTTCTCTAGAGTCTCTCGTGGCCACTACTTCTGACGAGGGGCATCATTCTTCTTCATGGATTTCTCCTCCTTCTTCGTCTTGTTCTGTCGTTGGTAGTCACTCCCTTGAGGCCACTGACGAGGGGGCCGCGACGGCTATTTCCAGCAATCGCATGGAGATAGAGGACCATGCGGGAGACAAATCTCCTTCGGGTGTTATAGCCTGCGAGGGTCCGAAGAGCCTGGTTGCGGACCCTTTCGTCCAGGCCGAGCACCCCGAGGGGGGTGATTCCCCTCTAAATGTTCTAGTTGGCGAAGGTTCGAGGAGTCCGGTCATTGACTTGCTTGCCCAGGCCAAGTTTCCCGAGGGGGGCGATTCCTCTCTGAATGTTCCAGTCGCCTTCCAAATGTTGCGATCGGCCCCGACCCTGAGGGATTGTGCGAAGACCCAACTGCTCTCCCTGAAGTAGCTGGGAATCGTCTGAGTTTGAGGGCTCTGTGGAAGTTCCCTCCTTTGTCCCAGTTGGCCACAGAGGGGAGTCATGAGGAGGCCATCAGTCGGGTCGTCAAATGCTTGTTTGGCTTTTTTCACGAGGTTCGGTCGTTTCTTTTCTTCATTTTTTTAGCCTCCCCTTACTGATTGTTGGGTGCCAATCCTTCTCTCTCTCTCTCTCTCTCTCTCTTCCCCTTTTTTTTGTAGCTAGGGTACTTCTCAGCTGGCAGCTTTTATCATGGACAATCAAGAGGCTATTGCGCAAGAGAACTTGGGCCTTCACTCGGTTTCTATAATCTGCCTTGACTATGCTCGCAGTGAAAGGGAGGAGAGGGAGCTGTTGATGCGCGAGCTGGAGATGACGTGACTTGACCCGGCGGATGAGCACAAGAGAGTGAGGAAGCTGGAGCGTCGCCAGAGAAAGCACAAGAAGAAGGTTGAGAAGGAGAAAGAACAATCGGAGTTGCTTAATTGAAATCTTCAGGATGACTTATCCCAAGCGCGGGAGGAGAAGGAATAATTGGAGTGGCTTAACCAAAGTCTTCGGGATGACATATCCCGAGCGCGGGACGTCACCCTCTCCCTAGAAAGATAGCTGAAGTTGTTCCCGAGACTTCGTGACGAGGCGTGGGGACATGAGGTTGTCGAGGGCTGTAGGTCAATGCGGGCATTCCTTCTAGAGATGCGCTCGAGGTCCTTCACTAAATACCTTCAGGGACTTGTGCTTGCCAAGATTCCCACCATCATAGCAGCCTTCAAAGCCAACCGTGACCTGGGAAGAAAAGAGATGCCCAACGCTTTCTCCGATCCGGTTATTCCTGCTCCAGTCGCTGTGGAGCCGGATAATTCTACTCTTGTTGCTACCGAGATTGGTGTCCCCAACGTTGAGACTTGAGGGATTTATTGCTTTGTTCTTCCCTTGTTTTTTTTCTCCAATCTCCAGGCTGAGGAGTGGCGTCGCTTTTTTTGCTCCACATATTCCCTCCTCCCTTGTGGGGAGAAGCAGTCATCGGTATTGTGAGAGGTGGACTGATGGTATGTGCAGTAGCGGCACGCTGCTCCCCGGTCGTCTTCCCTTTGTGCGATGTGAGTTTCAGCCTCGCGAATGGTGAACGTGGGCCGGTCTTATAGCGGTCCGAGCCCCCTTGCCAAGGCTTCCTCCCGTCACTTTTCTTGGGAGCTCTTTTCCCCTTTCTCGTGGGGCTTAGTCTTGGTCAGGACCTTCGCTCTTTTCTCTGCACGCTTCACTTCCTTCCTTCGTGGCTCCATCAATGCAAGTTGTGGGCCTGGTCCATGAACTCTCGCAACGTCACGAGAGTCTTTCTGGCCAGCTCGACCATAAACTGGGATCGTGGCCAAATTCCTTCAGGAGCGTCGCCAGAGTTATCTTCTCGTCTTGGTCGTCGATGGTCATGCGTTCCTTGTTGAACCGAGATACGTAGGATTTCAGGCTTTCACCCTCTCTTTGTTTGATGGTGAGGAGGTATGCGGTTGGGTGCCACCTCCTTTGATTGGACATGAACTGGGTTAGGAACAATCTGGCCAGTTCGCCAAAGCTGTCCACCGATTCAAGCACTAGTGACCCAAACCATACACGTGCCGACCCCTTTAGGGTCAGTGGAAACGTTCTACAAGCTATATCCCCTAGGAAGCCATGCAGCGTCATGTGAGTTCTGAAAGTTTTCAGGTGTTCAAGAGGGTGCCTTCCTCCATCATATATCTCCATAGCGGGGACCCTAAATTTTGGTGTTAAGGGCACCGCCATCACCTCTTCAGTGAAGGGTAGACCCGTGCTTATGAACAACTGGTCCACTGTTGACGACGTACCTACTTTCCTCGCTATTTCTTCATATTTTCCTTTGAGGCTGCGGAGCTTGTCCTGCATGTTCTTCTACTCCTTTTCTTTATTAGGTCCAGCCTGCATGTTCTGCGAACCCACATGCTCATTGTCGCTGGATCCTGCTCCGCCTTCCAGCTCCTGTTGAGGTTTTCTAAGTTCCTCGTTTTCCTTGCGAAGTGTTTACACTTCACTGGTTAGCTTTTTTACCCATTCTTCCTTAGTTTTCAACCTTACTTCCATGGCATCTCCCATGTTTCTCCTGAGTTGCTCGGAACGGGTTGTAGCAGGCATGATAAAGACACGTAAGATCTATAACGATCCCACAGACAGACGACGCCACTGTTAACGTCGTGTTTCACACACATTTGGGCAAAGCTCCGGAAACTTAGGTCTTCAATAATGGGCCTGCAAAAGATGTAGAAGAGTGCGACTTTGAAAGGTCGGCCTAGGGGCCAAGTAACCTCCGATGCCAAAATTAGTAAATATTTTTGAAAGTTTGTAAATAAGTAGAGGAGTTTAGGGATCAGAGAGACATTCTCGTATAAGAAATTTGCTATTTATACTATAAGTCTAGGGGGACAGATCGTGCCTGCCCACATGAAGTCTGTGTCCTTCGCACTATTTCTTGTATCAGAATCTTTAAATGCAGCGTGGCTCTGCGACGGCGTCATTAATGTGGCGTGTTGCCCGGATAGTGGAGCCATTATGCGGCGTGGTTCTCTGACCTCCTTCTTTCAAACTATCTTTTTCATGGTCCGTTGATATCTCTCATGTCAGTTGATCAAAGGCTCCCCGCATATCATGCCTACCATGTGGGCGGACACTTGAGGGTTGGACATTACTCAAGGGGCCTTCAGATCTACGAATCTCATCTCTTGCAGCACCATCCCTCCTGCAGGTTGCATCTAGAGGACTTCTCCCGTGGACCGGGTTGGGAATTATTCGCCCTGGGCTTGGCCTTTGGCCTTATTTCTCTCTATCCACGGGCTTCTTGGGCTTAGTGGGGAAAAATCCCTTTATACTAATAGTTATACTAATACTATTATCTAGTTATACTAAATTAAAATCACTATAACAAATACTAATATATACTTAGACTAATAACTATAACTAATACTAATATTTATACTAATACTAATAGTCTAATATAGTTATATTAAATCTAGGCCTGCTACCGGCCTTGCCCAAGTCTATTTTGGGTCCGACCCGACTCGGCGACCAGCCCAGACGAAACTTACCTGACCCGACCTGGTCCATTTGGGTCGGGTTAAAAATTGTCAATTTTTTTTTTTTAAAGGGACCTACTGCTTTTACCGAACTATTTTGATAGTTTATCGAGTACTGCCACTTCTTTGTTTTTCTTTCTTTTAACGCTCATGAATACTACCCAGGGAACTACTGCTTTTATCATTTATCGAACTGTTTTGATAGTTTATCACCCACCTCATACAATCATCATAAAATTAGTAAAAATAATTCAAGAACAGTAAGGGCAGGTTTGGGGCACAAGACAAAACACAAAATTCTCATCTCATCTCATCATTACACATTTTTCAAATCCACATACAAAATATAATAAAAAATTCAATTTTTTCAAATCCCAATACACATTTTTCAAATTCCAAAACAATAATAATATTAAAACATAATATTTTAAACTTCAAAACAAAATACAAAATTCTCATCTCACTCCCCAAACCTCTTCTAAATCTTTACAAATTGCAAAGAAGAAGCACACAAGAATGACAACAATAATAGAGTTGATACAAGAATAAAAATTGCTATAATCCAATATCCACTAGGCCTAAGGCCTACTCCTCATATGACTCCTTTCAGAAATCCCCTCCAGCCTTCCCCACTAAGAGCTTATTGCTGCAAAATCAAACAATTGTTATCAGTTTGACAATTTCTATCCCCATCAAAAGAATGCCTGCATGAAGTTCATTTGGTTACTTTTATGAGAGAGGTTAGGGTGCAAAATAATTCAGAAATGGTGATAATTCAAGAATACAAAATAAAATTCACATAATTCAAGTGCCAACGAACTTTAGTTCAATGGCAAGAGTACAACAGATTGAAGTGGGTTTTACCAAACACTCAAAACTGTCCACAAGACATGCATTCAGCAAGTGCATGAGCTCCAACATCAGTTATTTATGCATTTGAAAAAGAAAATTGAATGGATCTAGAACAGCTAAGAATTGGTCTTCAAGGTCTACAGTGAGTTGGATCCCTGGAAAAGACCATTTTTTCTGTTTTAAAAGGCATAAATGCAATATCAATGAACTGTCTGGGTGTTTAGTAACATGAAGACCAAGAAGTAAGCTATATAATTTTCCCTGACCCAAACCAAACCAAAAAAGCACAAAACACAAAACAGTTTTGTTAGAGCTTTCTCGCAGTAATATCTATATATGCAACCACCAAAAAAAAAAAAAACTTCATACGATCATCCAGTATCTGAGCATTTATGAGACAAACCAAATCCAAATCTACATCAAAATACCAAAACATTAGTAGTAAAAACTAAATAACAACAAAAAATAAAAAAAGAACATTATCTCTCAGTTTTTCCATCAAACACCTGCTGTGCCATTCTTGTATTGTTGCTTCCATCGTGTGCTTGCTTTTCCTTTTACCAGATTACAACCAACACAGACTGGTCATCAACAGAGAAGGGTTCATTACACTTGCACTGTTTCTACCACTAAATATAAGCTTATAGATTTTTCCCTGACAAGACCCAACTAATTTCCAGAAGGGAACTTTTCTGCTACAAACTCATGGCTAAAATTATTCCAAGGATTTTTTTCAGGATCACCATAATCAATATCTAGCAGATTGGTCCTGCGAATTAGGAGTTGCCATGGAGTTGACAATAAATTAACGATGGTTGGTTGATTGGCACGTACAAAAGTTTAGGGATTAGAAAAGACTTTTTCAGAAATGCTAATCTACTCTTCTCATTAATCATTTGTGCAACTTATTCATGAAAAATACATAGAAGCATAACAACACTTCTTCTATGGAAGAAGAAATGGACCCAAATAAAACGAAAAGCCAAAAGTAAAAAAAAAAAAAAAAAAAATCAACCCAAAACGCTAGAGGGACTCATTGGGTTGGAGCTTCTTGTGCATCTTGTTGATCTCGACAAACATATCCTAGATTGTTATGAACCTACTAGGTAGAGCTCATCCTTGAAAATCGGCTTGCAAGGGAAGGGTGCCTAGGGGCTTATAAACCACCAACCAATCTCATACTTAGTCGATGCGGGATCGTAACAACCATCATGCTCCGCAGCCAACGTCCACCGCGGTTCTAGCGCTCACACGGGCTAGTTGTGCGCTAGGTCTTTCCTAACTCCAGACAAACACTGCTATGCCAGCATCACCCCTGTGCCGCACGATTGCAACCGTCGCAACATGACCTTAGACATGGGGTGGCTCTAATACCATTTATTATGAACCCACTAGGTAGAACTCACCCTTAAAAATCGGCTTGCAAGGGAATGGTGCCTAGGAGCTTATAAACCACCAGTCAATCCCATACTTAGTCGATATGGGATCGTAACATAGATCTTGCTCTTTCCTCAACTGATCGAGCTCCTTGTAAAGAAATAGAGAAAGAGATAGAGTATCGGACGACGATGGAGGAATGGCGACGTGGAACAACGAGGTGGCTAGGGTTTGAGGAGAAGAGAGCTTGGACCTCAAAATGATATTCAGTGAGCTGCTTCGATCGGTATGAGTTTATCAAACTTGTTAGATGATCTGGATCGATGAACCTGACTGTTGTTGGGTGGGTCCAATCGGGTCTTGCGGTTTGATCGGCCCATCGAGCTTCTTGCACACGCCTAATTAAATCACTATAACTTATACTAATATAGTTATACATCATACTTATACTAAATCACTATAACTAATACTAATATATAGCTATACTAAGAGTTTAATACTAATACTATTATATAGTTATACTAATCACTATAACTAAATCATTAGTCTAATACTAATACTATTATATAGTTATACTAATCACTATAACTAAATCATTATAACTATATATAGTATTAATATCACTATTAGTATAGTATTAGTAATAATTTAGTATCAATGTATTATTATCTTCCATAATACATAACATATAGTATTAGTATCACTATAGCACTATAATATATATATATACACACACTATATGTAGTAGTAACATTATAATAGTATAATATATAGTACTAGTATATATTAATATATTATGAGTGATAGTATAATATATGTATAATAGTATAGTTAACTTAATATGTTAGTATTAATATCACTATAGGTGGAATATATATATTAGTGTTACCACTATAGTATTATTACATATTAGTAATAATACTATATTATCATAATATTATCACTAGCTAACATATAGTATTAGTATAGTATTACCATTTACCAATAGTATTACTATATACTAATAGTATTACTAATACTTTATATATATATATTAATATATGTATATATATAAAGTATAAATATATTTTATATATTTTTTTATACAACAAATTGTTTATAGCAGTTTTTTTATAACAGATATTTTTTTATAAGAAATTGGCACTTGATTAACATCGAAAATCGGATCGAACCAGACTAGAACCGGTAAAACCGGAAGTATTGGTTTAGGAGGATAACCGGTGCAGTATCGGTTCTTGAAAATGCAAAATCGCTATATACCGGTTCAATCCCAAAATTTGTCCAAAACTGAACCAAACCTAACCGGTTACTCCCGGCCTAGTTTGGATGCTAAGAGTGTCTCAGTTTATCTGTAAATAATAATGAAATAGTCTGTAAATAGTAATGATGTAGTTTGAGAATATCTGATAACAGTTATGTTCCTAAACAGGCCTTGAATCCGATAACTAGCAGGTTCTATGAATTGGGCAGTATAAAAAAAAAATATATCATGCAAATAATATAATTTATTTTTGCAAATGCATCTAATTTATTTATTTAATAAGAATATAATTTATATATTTAACCTCAATATTTATGTTTGTAAAGAAGATAGATCATCTAAAGATACAAGGAATGTCAATGATAGGATCTTATTCAACTAAACAAATAAAAAATTACATATATTATATTTCAATTTCTTTTAGCCTTCAGTTAATAGATGTTTAGTTCTATAATTTTTTTTTTTTTTGCTCTATCATATAATTTCGTTATCTTTCTCTAACCAACTTGTTAAGGTATCCCCATCCACAGTTCCACTTGCTTTGCTGCTTTAGGCATTTAAACTCAACATCCAACTACCAAATTCTCCACACCAAGAACGTTGCTGAAACATGGAAAAAGCTGGCACAAATTTTACGACTTCCATTGCTAGCTACATACAGGAAGAAACTAGTTTTTGAGACTTTCAGTAAACGATACAGAAGCATAAAATACAAACGTCTAAAAATGCCCAAAATAACTAAGGTTTCATCCTACGTACCCTAGAATTAATGGTGTTTGCAGTTTTGTTCATCTTCCTAGCTATTTCCTACTCCCTAACCCTCTGTCAGACCAATATTAACCTGAAATCTACTTTTATATCTGAAAAGGAAAATGCTTTGGGTCCCAAATTCGGGACTCAAAGTGTGTCCCGAATGTTTTTTTTTTTTTTTTACTGAATGATTAAAAACATTTTTTTTAATGATATTGTAATTTTTTTTATTTTTTTTAAAAATATTTATGATGATTAAAAAAATACATAAAAAAAAACAAAAAAACAAAAAAAATAAAATGCTTATTCGGGACACAAAATGGGTCCCGAATTCGGGACCCATAGCAGTGCCCATCTGAAAATAACAACTGCCATCCTATTTGGGGTAAGTAACTACTACAAAGAACAGTACTGACACATGATCATTCAACCCTCTTCATCATAATCTTCCTCATCCTCATCTATTTTTCTGCTTAAGTTGGCGAGTTGAATGGGATCAATGGCCATTTTTTCCATGTCAGAAAAGGACCAGCCTGGGAATTCGTCATGTTTTGTTTCCGGAACGGGCTCAGGAGATGAACTGCCGGAGCCAGCAGCTACAGTTGCTAAGTCCCCATTCTCATCCAAGACCACATTCAAGTCAAAATTTCGAATTGGCGCTTCTTCAGCTTTACCAGCTAGAATTTGTTCCTTTGAATCCTCGGTTTTAGCCCCATTATTGAGCCTCTCTAGGCCTTGATTGTGCTTGGAAATTTCGGGATCATCTTCAAACTTCTCAGAGTGTGCAGTGCAGCCACCTCCCTCTCTACCGTTCGACTAACCCACCCACGACCTCTACCTCTGCCCCTACCCCTTCCTCTGCCACTACTGGTTGAGTGGCCAGCCTCCTGCTGCAATAAAGGAAATAATTCATCCAAAAATCTTCTATATCAAAACAAAAGCTGATTACATATTGTCTTGAAAGGAATCTTGTAAGTTACATACTTGGGTATTGAGTTACATGCATGGGTATTCTATTACACTACATATCGAAACGAATTTCAAAGAAAACCAGAACACTATTTTCATGAAATGAAGAATAAAAAACCAAAGAAAAAGACAAATGTTGAAGGTGAAAGAAGATCTGCGAACTACGGCTAATCATTAAAAAAAAAAATAGAAATAAGAAATATATATAACCGAAAAAAAGTGCCAAGAGTTGAACAAATTACTCACAGACTAGAACAGGCAAAGCCACGGAAATCTTCCCAACATCCTCATCAGCTTGCATAATCTTCTTAATACGAGCCTGTAAAAGAATTATATTAAACCAGATAAAATAATCGGGTCCAAAAATCCACCGCATTGGAGGAATGCCAATATGTAACACAATGTAAGAAAAATAAGGGATAAAACTTCATAAAAAGAGAAACAGTAAAGCAATCATGAGTATAATAAATTAGAGGACCAAGTCCAAGGCCACTTGTCAGCAAAAAGTGACACGATTATACTAAACGAAGATAATGATTGATTTGGATAGAGAGATGATATGATTTTAAATGAGTTTAATAAAATATTATTAGAATATTATTTTATAATATTATTATTATTTTAAAATTTAAAAAAATTGAATTTTTTATTATATTTTATATAAAAATTTAAAAAATTAAAAAATGTTTCTATATCCCGACAGTGTCTAAATCTGCAGCGACAAAGCCCATAATAACCTCCCTTTCTCTACTAAGAAAAATAAAGGACAAAAAATTAATATCGTTTGTGAAGTGCACACACAAGTTCTACAGATTCATGTCAAGTCTACAACATAGAATTGCCACTTTTAAACCGTCTAAAAGTACAGATTCAGATTGATGTAATCTTGATTAAATTCACCTGCATGTGGGTTTACTGCTAACATAAAATTAATTAATGAAATCAAGTGAAAATCTTTCCAACTCAGACCAATAGTGAAACAGAAAAGGTTTTCCACAAGCAGAACCTAAAAGACATATAAGACCAGTTCAGAGAAGAGGAATAGAAATGACAGCCACTGAAATTCCACGTTAAGTCCACTGATATCACAAACTAGACTTTCTTCGTATTAAGTCAACTATAGAAAGGAACTCAGATGCAATGAATCTATGCAAAGTGGAGAAGCGATAGTACACAGTTCTCATGTTAGTCCAGAAACTTCTCATGTTGGCATGCATGCCGTAAGAATCAAATCAAGAACAAATGCAATGCTTGGAAACTAATAATCTATTTTATCTATCCCATTAACAAAGGCAAAATATAAAACAAAGATAATTTAAAAAAATGGTGCATTTGTAGAAAAAACTGTGTATTCGTAAAAACATACATTTCTCTTCCTTTCCCAAAATCAAAAGGGTGATTGGGCTATGGCGAGCACAAATGAGAAGCAAAAAAGTATTGAAAAAAAGATAATGTTTCAGTTTGATGTAATTTGAGTGGTATATGCGATAGCTCATTATTCAGAGACGGAAAAAATCAACTACATTTATATATACCCTCAGACAAAAATGATGGGTATAATGCAGATATGGCCAGTGCGGCCAAAGCACAGTGGGCCCATAACACAAAGGTTTCATGTGGCAGTAGAAGGATCATGTGGTTAATTAGTAGTTATTACTTGTAAAAAAATGGAAAACCCAATACTCTTTGGATGCTCGAAATGAAACCAAGAATGAGGTTAAGCTCAGATCGTAAGCAACACGACTTTTATTCTCTCAATTATGTGAGATGCTGCAGAATGGCACAGATGCTGCAAGGAAGAACCCTCTCTCAAAGATCAACTTAACTGTTCCATGAATATATAAAAGCCCGTAGCCCTCTCTCAAAGATCATAAAATACCTTTTACGAGCATTTGATCCTTAAAATAAACTCAAAAAAATGCAGACAAATTAGATAACACTTCAAAGTTTATGGGTAACCTATACTATCTATTGGAATACATTAGATTGCCAAAACTGCAAATTCTTTTAGATATTATGTAAATTGAAAAGCGTATGCTCTAAAATATATTCCAATATTGGCAAAAAACAAACTTATTTTTATCAAATGTAGCATGCTTTGTAAGCAAACGAATCCATTTTCTAAGTAAATAAGTCATATCAAATTGTTGAAGTGTTAAAGACCACAGTTTCACAAACTTTACTTTCAGTCAAAATGCTGCTCATGTAAAGACATTTCAGCATTTCATAGGAATCAAAATAAAAATTTCAACTAATTTTTTTTCTTAAAAGAAAGTATAAGAAAAGCTCATCACGCACCGGAAGAAATATTGAAGATATTGACTATTAAAAACGAAACCCATCAGTCCCTTACATAACCCAAAAGTTCAAACATAAGTTAAATGGAAAATGCTAGAAGTCCCATTAGGGCTCCTGCTGAGAGCTCCCGTTGGGGTCTAGCATTTTATTTTTATGTATTTTTTAAAATTTTTTTTATACAAATTTTTTTAATATATAAATAAAAAATAAAATCGTTATAATATATAAATAAAAAATAAATCACTAAAATATATAAATAAAAAATAAAATCACTTTTATATATAAATAAAAAATAAAAAACTATAATATTTATCACTATTATATATAAATTAAAAATAAAATCACTATAATATATAAATAAAAAATAATATTATTATAATATTTATCACTATTATATATATAAATAAAATTATTATAATATTTATTATTATTATATATAAATTAAAAATAAAATTATTATAATATTTATTACTAAAAATAAAATTACTATAATATTTATGGGATCCGCACATTTTTCAATTACCAACTCAAAAGTCAACAACTCAAGATACTTCACACATTCAAACAACTCAAAATACTTTCAATGAGACCCACAAACTCACTCCAATCTCTATTCATAACTATTCACAAACATTCTCAACACTTTTCGCGATCCAAACGTATCCTAAACCACTAAAAGCGTACTACAATTCAATTATTAAAATCCGACAAAAAACTGACAGAGAATGGACGCTTCAAAAATAACCATCAGTCCTCGTTTCGAGTTTCAACTTCACCCCGCACCACACGTTAACAGTCGGCTTCACATACAGTTCACCCAAGAAGAAAATCGGGTTTCCAGCTAAGGTTGCAAGGAATGTAGCAATGGTTGAAGATGGGAATCAAGAGGGGAGCTCTCTGAGGGCATTCCGGGCAACCCGTAAAGCCTTTTCCAGGTCGGACGGTCTGAGCCCCCAGGACTTGGACCAAAGAGTGTTCCTAGCAATCTGGAAGGAAATAACGGCGATGGGAAGGTAGAGCGAAGATGGAGCCGAGCTCCAGCAGCGCGCCAGTCAGGAAACCCGGGCCTATGGGTAAAGAGGCAGAGAGTACGGGGCGGAGGTAAGGGGGAATGCGAAGCCGAACTCTGCTTCTGCACGGGCAAACTCGGCGTCGGAGAGCCCGTGCTGTGATCCCCGAATTCTGAAGATGGGTTATGACCTTGTCGGCTAGAGAAGAGAACGAAAGGAGACCGTTGCGAACAGGAAGGGGACGTGGCTGGAGAAGGTGCAGCAGCTCGAGCAGAGAGGTGGCGGAGACCGGCTAAATGGGCCGGGTTCAGACCGGTCATTCTCCGGTCAACATCGACCATTGTCGTTAAAAGGAGAAGATGTAAAGACTCTGCTCCTCTCCCGTACCAGCTTCCGTTAATGCATTCTGTACCGGGAAACTCAGAGCTTAATGAGAAAGGGGGTCAGTCTTGTTGAATAATTTTTTTAAATTTTTTTATAAAATATAATAAATAGTTTTTATAAACCAACTCACTCCAAACCTATCCAAACCTATGTTTAAATACTCCACATCGTACAATAGGATTTGATTTATACGACAATTTAATTTTACTGTCTTACCGTCTTACCAGTAGAAATTCTCTTTTAAAACAACTACTTAAAAAGGACCAACAAGTAGGTTTCAATTCTGTCCTAAGCATTATTGCGCCCTTTAAACTTCAATCAGTTGAATCCCAACTTGAGGTAGAGGTGGTTCTGAATCTTCTTGGTGCCGAATAATGCAGAAGAAAGTGGCTCCGAAACTGTGACAAAACCAGTACACAAAGCGCTTGAGCTGATAGAAAATGAGCCCAGAACAAGGAGACAAGATCAGGAGCATCAAATAGGCAAACCAGAACACAGAGAGTGGCAAAACGAGTGAGGCCAGCAGTAAAATAGTCAACGGACCAGACACATCTCCTGTCTGGAACCTGAACCTCTCCACTGTCAGAGCAAACTTTAATGAAATCACAAGGCAGAGAAAGATGACACCGACAACGATCAGGAATGTAAGAAGAAACATGAGAAGGCCAAGGGATTCAAGTTGGAAGTTGCTAGTTTGAGGCCAAGAGCTGTATAATTGGGATATTAAAAACCTAAGGGCGAGGCCTATGGGTGGAACAAATACATATCTCAGGTCGACGAAAACGCGCATTCTTTGATCTGTGCTCTCCAGAAGCCTTGGTGTTACGTTGATGTTGCAGAAATGCAAAGACACGCTGGTCTATTTATACTACTTTTAAAAAGTCGGTGGCCGCAATCTTGGGTGTCGGAAATAACGAAAGAAAACACTACTTTTTTTCCTATTTTGACCGTTTAAGTTTTTTTTTTTTCTCAGCGACCGTTTAAGTTGATCGCACGATAATATATTTTTTTTAATTTAATAATTAAAGAAGTGATTTTAATTATATTGATATATTTTTTATTTTTAAAATTATTTAAATATATTAAAAAAAATTGTGAATAAAAAAAATTAAAAATATCAGTCAAAATGAATTGACTAGTCTAACCGGCCGAAATACAACGTAGAAAGAAAATCTTATCCCCGGACGCGGGCCCAACCCCAAACAAGTACGAATAATCAATCATATCTCAGCAATCATGTCAACTGAAATTGAAATGAGGGTTCGAAATATTATTTTTTTTATAAAAAATAATAATTATAATTATGTGTATATAAACGATGTATAATTATTTTTAAGATAATTAATAAATATAAAATTTATATAAAAAAACAATAATTTTTTAATATTAAATTTTATTCTTTTTTAAAATAACAGGACTTACACGTTTTACAATTACATGTAATATTATCTTTTTTTTAACAAAAACTACTTTATCCTCCTTATTTGGCCGTTCAAATTTATCGTTTAATTAATTTTTTTATTTAATAATTAAGAAATTAATTTTAAATGTATTGAAATATTATTTTAAATATTTAAATATATAAAAAAAACCAAAATTTAGAAAGCAATAACTTGAGTTGACTACTCTGACCCAATTTTTATTTATTTATTTATTTATTTTAATTTTAATAAAAAAAACAATAGCCCAGCCAATAGCATTTCTTTCTTTATTTCATGGCGCTAGGTTTTGACAACCATGTAAACAAGTTTTGCCGACAGCAATTCTCAACCGAGTTTTGTTATACGATCTTTTTTTTTTTTGATAAGTAAGAGATAAATTTTATTGATGTGAATGAAATAGGCATGTACCTAGTACACAGGAAGTATACAGTTGAACACCTAAATACATTCTATGAGTGATGAACTAAAGATAAGAATTCATGAATATCATCCTCATTTAATACAATAGCTGAAAACCAAAGCAATAAAGTATGCAGGACAAAATTCTTCAGCTCCACCATTGTTCGTTCCTTGTCTTCAAAGCATCGCATATTCCTTTCCGTCCAAATATACCACATAATACACAACGGAATCATTCTCCAAACTGCTGCCACTTGATGACTGCCCTGCAATTTTCCCCAACAACCCATCAACTCCACCACTCTCCTAGGCATTACCCAAGCCACACCAACCCGTCAAAAAATTTCGTCCCACAACCCACTTGCTACATCACAATGCAGTAAAAGATGATCTACCGATTCTCCAAGCTTTCTACACATGTAACACCAATCCAGCACAACACATCCTCTCTTTCTCAGATTGTCCGTGGTCAAGATCTTCCCAAGGGCAACATTCCAAACAAAGAAAGCAACTCTAGAGGGCACTCAAGACCTCCAGATGTTCCTCCAAGGGAATGAGGTATGGTCCTGTGAAATCAAAATTTTGTAATACGCATTTACTGTGAATTTCTTGTGATCCTGGAACCTCCATTTCAAGCTATCATGTTGCACCATAGTAGACCCTACAGAATGTAGCAAGCTGAAAAAATCTGAAACCATAGATAATTCCCAATCATGCATATCTCTATTAAACAGAATATTCCACTGATGCGAACCATGAGCAAATAAACGCACATCCGCCACAGAAACCTCCTTATTAACTGCGATACGATATAAAACTGGAAACACCCTTTCCAATGCATGATCTCCACACCATACATCCCGCCAAAAACTTATTCGGTTACCCTCCCCTACGACGAAACGAATATGATTTACAAAACTAATCCACCCATTCCTTATAAACTTCCAAAGCCCCACTCCATGCCCCCCTCTCACTTCTTTAGAACACCAACCACCCCAAGCAACACCATATTTAGCATCTATAGTTTCCCTCCACAAAGAACCCCCTTCCAAATGATATCTCCAAAGCCATTTCCCCAACAACACTTTATTAAAAGTTCTCAAATTACACACACCCAACCCCCCGTACTCAACTGGAGAACATACTGTCTTCCAATTAACCAAGTGAACCTTCTTCTCCTCCCCTAGGCCTCCCCATAGAAATGCCTTAAAGAGTTTCTCAATTCTATTCACGACCCCTGCAGGCATAGGAAAAAGAGATAAAAAATAAGTGGGAAGGTTTGTGAGGGTACTCTTGATAAGAGTGAGACGACCCCCTTTCGATAGATACACCCTTTTCCATCCAGCCAATCTTTTCTCTATCTTCTCTACCACCCCATCCCATATAGCTCTACTCTTGAAAGTAGCACCTAACGGAAGACCCAGATATTTCATTGGGAACGAGGACACTCTGCAACTCAAAAGTCTTGCTAGATTGCGTATATTAGGGACCACACCCACTGGCAACAACTCAGACTTGTGAAGGTTCACCTTGAGCCCTGATATTGCTTCAAAACAAAGTAGTAATGCACGCAAAGTTTGGACCTGACTCCTATCCGCTTCACAAAACAACAAAGTGTCGTCTGCAAAAAGGAGATGTGAAATTATACAAGGGCTACCAGAGCCATTTCCCACCTGGAAACCGGATAGAAAACCCCCACTAACAGCCTGTACCATCTTACTCAATGCCTCCATGATTATGACAAAAAGAAGGGGAGATAACGGATCACCCTGTCGCAATCCCCTTGAGCTATGAAAAAAGCCAGCAGGAGTGCCATTAACTAGCACTGAAAACCGGGCCGTTGAAATACAATAACGCATCCAAGAAATCCACCTATCTCCAAAACCACACCTCCTCAACAAATACAAAAGGAAATCCTAGTTCACATGATCATAAGCCTTCTCCATGTCTAGCTTGCAAAGAATACCTGGACTTCCCTCTCTCAATCTAGCATCCAAACACTCATTTGCAATGAGCACCGAATCAAGTATATATCTCCCACGAATAAAAGCATTCTGAGGCTTGGAGATAATATTTTCCATCACTGGACTGAGCCGATTAGCAAGGACCTTAGAAATAATCTTATAGACACTGCTAACCAAACTTATTGGGCGAAAATCCTCAATATTCGACGCCCCATATTTCTTAGGAATGAGTGCAATAAAGGTCGCATTAAGTGATTTTTCAAACTTTTGATAAGCATGAAATTCACTGAACACCCTCAAGACATCACCTTTCACCACATCCCAACAAGTTTGGAAGAACCCAATTGAGAAACCATCCGGGCCCGGCGCTTTGTCCTTAGCCATACCAGATATGACCTTGAAAATCTCATCTTCCTCAAAGTGTCTCTCCAAGACACTCACAAGCTGCGGATCAATTGCCTCAAGCGATAAGTTATCAAGCTTCGGCCTCCAAGTTGCTGATTCGGTAAGAAGAGTCTCATAATATTGTGCAATATGACTTTCTAAATCATCGGAAGAAGAGAGCACCTGAGTACCTGAATGTAACAGCTCAATCGCATTATTACGTCGATGAGAATTAGCCATTTTGTGAAAAAATTTTGTACACCTATCACCCTCTTTCAACCAAAGGGCTCTAGATTTTTGTCGCCATGAAGTCTCTTCTAACAATAAAACCCTTTCCAACTCTGCCACAACCGTTACTTTCCTCAATAACTCCTCATCAGAGGCCCTTCCCAATAATTCCTTACCCTCCAACTCCTGCAACTCCTCCAACAAAGTAGACTTTTGATTGTCAGTGTGACCAAAAACTTCCAGGTTCCATTTCTTCAAGTCTTGCTTTAGGGCCTTCAACTTTCCTACAAGAATAAAACTCGGAGTGCCACTAACCTGGTACGAAGTCCACCAAGTTCTCACCATCTCTACAAACCCGTTTACCTTAAGCCACACATTCTCAAACTTGAAATACCGGTGACCCCCATGAATGCCCCCACAATCTAAAAGAATGGGAAAATGGTCTGAACTGACTCTAGCTAGCCTTTTCTGACTTACTTCTGGATAGTGGGCTTCCCATAATGGCGATACAAGGAATCTATCCAACTTCGACCAAGCACGACCGTTAGACCAAGTGTACTCACCCCCCACCAAAGGGAGGTCCATAAGATCCATATCAAAGATGAACTCAGAGAATTCCACCATGGCTTGAGTGTGTCGATGATGCCCCGATCGCTCACTAGGAAAACGCGTAATGTTAAAATCACCCCCCATACACCACGGCACGTCCCATAAAGAGTGTATTCCCGCCAACTCCTCCCACAACCGTCGTCTATCTTTATTTAAGTTTGGACCATAAGACCCTGCAAAAGCCCAAATCCACCCGTCGCTCACATTTTTGAATAACACCGACACTGAGAATTCTCCAACACATTCCTCAATCGCCTCAACCACTCTTTTATCCCACATTAATAACACACCACCTGATGCTCCCTGAGAAGCCAAATAAGACCAACCTATATAAGAACATCCCCAAATACGTCGTACAAATCTTCTATCAATAAAACCCAACTTTGTTTCTTGCAAACATATCACATCACCCTTCCACAATCTCAATAAAGCTTTAATGCGAAGACATTTATCCCTATCATTGAGACCCCTTACATTCCAAGAGACAATCTTAGGCTTCATTAAAACTTAACTTTCCCCTCCCTTTTGATCTAACCCTTCCACTACTTCCATCCTTAACATCATAATTGATGGAGCATGTTAAGCGTTTAAGTTCCCTATCTTGTTTTGTAGCTGATTTCGAACGACTAGCTTCAATAGCCACAAGAAGGGCCATAAATTGTTCCTCATAACCTCCAAAAGAAACCCCAAAAATTTTCTGTAACTCCTCTACCTT
This sequence comes from Juglans regia, assembly GCF_001411555.2. NCBI lineage: Eukaryota > Viridiplantae > Streptophyta > Magnoliopsida > Fagales > Juglandaceae > Juglans > Juglans regia. The sequence continues at coordinate 19,000,435 of NC_049905.1, read as the reverse complement.
TTTAAAAATCCAATTCGTCGAACAACTCCCATAATCACTAGGAGGCAGTGTACATAGAGGAGTAAGAGCCCCCTCCTCCCCCACACTGTTATTAGGGAACAAAATCAATTCTGAAACACCCAACTTATTTGTTTCTCCACTTAAAACCATATTATCAGAAGGAATATCATACCCAGAAATTATCTCATCAGGATTACTCATCACCAAAAGTGAAGAAACACACGGAACCTCAGGATTACTCATCACCAAAAGTGAAGAAACACACGGAACCTCATCAGAAAAAGACTCCTCTCTTTCCCGCGTAACCTCCTCTCCGCGTAAGCACTTCTCACTTTCCCACGACACAGGCTGCTCGAGCACAGCTATAGGACCTTCGACCACCATGCTTAGCTCCGTCGGCCCATTCTCCGCCAAGATCCCTGGAGACGAGGACTCAGAGGTATTTCTCGGACACTCTAACGCTATCGCCTCCACCAACAGCTCCCCCTCCTCTAAATCTTCCCGTCGGAGCTTCGCTGCCATCTCACCAGAATGGTCGACCGAGGTCGTCGGCCCCTTCTGTGCCGGCAGGGTTGCCGGTAAAGGGCTTATCGGCAAGTTCTGTCGCTGATCCGCTATCTCGGGTCCGACAGATTTCCCCGACCCGACTGGAGCCACTGCCCTCCAGGCCTTCACAGAGCCTGCGGCCTGAAACTTGCTAAGGCCCATCACACTGCCGTTCCCTGCAGCCTTAGCCTTGCCTAGGCCCAACACACTACCGTGACCCAATCCATGCCCACCCTTACGGCCCACCACCTCCTTCAGCACTGACTTTCCTTTAACGCATCGTTTTAGGTAGCTGATTTCATCCAACACGCTGCCAACCTTCTCCTCCAAGCCAGCTAACATCCTCAAGACACTTTCCTCATTTAACCCCAGCATTCCACTTTCATCTCCACCATACCCCTGCACGTCTTCAGAATTGGTTACGTCTGACACCACGTCTGATGCAGCATGATACGATACCTGCTTCAACACCTCACTGTACGTCCTTTCTCTTCCTGCCCACGTTAATGAAGCACCTCCCTCACCTCTGCTCTTCTTTGCAGCAGCTAGCTGATGAACGTTTGAAGCAGAGGATGGAGAAATCTCCATTAAAATATCTCCAAGGTTCTTCCACCCCTCCCCCTTCCTTCCTTCCGGAATCACAAGCATTCCTCTCCTCTTGTCACGACCAAATTCTGATATGGAGATAAAACTACCATTAAGATTACATCCCTTTCTCATGATTAACACAATGTCACATTTTCTACGAGTTCGCAGAAACTCTTGAGAACCCGATGTTGCTGCACATTCCTTCACCATAGAACCCAGCCAACCCAGAGTTTCCCAATCCACTGAAATATATTTCACTCCACGACGACTACTTTCTATAATCCTCCACCACCTAGCATTCTCCTTTCTGAACTCGAAAATCTTCTGATCAATGAATACCTCCTTACACAAACCCATCTAAACCAGCCCACAAACAAGACAACCCTAGTGATACAGTGATACACTAATCCCCTCAGGAAGGAGAAGCCATTAATGAATCACTACCAACAGAAAGGAAAAAAAACCACAGCAAAAACTGAAACTCAAAAACTACTTGATACTCTTACAACAGAGATGTGACGGGCACTCACATGAACTTGCACAAACCTGATACTCGCTAAAATAAATCAATCCCTTCATCTAAAAATTTGCAAAGCTCTTCTTTATTGCAGATCTATAGCTATGCCTTTTGATTATAGTTATATATCATAACTAGGCGTTAAAAAGCATAACAGCTGATCAAACTTCCTTTCGGTGGAAGTTCACTTCACAACCACCTTTTCTTCGGGAAGGCATATAACTGCAAATGATATTTAGTACTTCAATTATACCATTTGCTCCAGGATATTTAGTACACTTCATTTTTTTTTTAATTTTTTAATTTTTAATATTGTTTTAGTTTATTTTTTTAAAATTATTTTAAATTTTCTATTTATTATTCATATAATAAATATTTAATAAAAAATAAAAATAAAATATAGAATATAGAGTGAGGAAGTTGTAAAAATTTTTTGTTCCCAAAAATTGTCCCCCTTCTCTCTCTTAAACTATCATCCTTATTAAATCGCCATTTTTTTATGAGCAATGCTAGGTACAGTCCCCACTTGGGGACTGCATGTGCAGGCCTAGGCTATTTTAACTTTAAAATTTTGTAAAATTACAAAATCATCCCTCTTAAAATAATGTTTTCTCTCATTTAAGTATGTGCCTACACATGTAGTCCCCACTTCAGGACTGCAAATAGAATTTCTCATTTTTTATACGCAATTAGGAAAGAGAAATATTTTAATTATAAAAAAATTATATAAAAATAAACTTATAAATTAATATAGTTTAATATGATATTTTAAATTATAAATTTTTTTTATTATAAAATAAATATAATAAATTTCATAAAATTAAATCGATTTATAAATTTATTTTTATATAATATATTACATCTATAACAATTCTCATTGGAAAAAACAACTTTGGAAGAAGTTACAATAATCAGGCAAACTTTCGCTGAGTTCACGAGGAGAGGAGGATGACACCAACCAACAATGATCACTATAAATGTAGGAGACGGACAATTTCTTTTACAAATTATCTTTAATATGGAGAATTTTGTAAAATAGTGTATCGAGCACTTCTAATATATTTTTTTTTAAAATATAAAGAAAGTTGGCCAAAAGTTCTTTCTATTTAATCATATATTCTATTTCTATTTTATATTCAGTTACAGTAAATCTTTTACATGTAGATGTTACTATTCATTCATCTAAATAATTTTTTATTATTTCTTTCTCATTTCATCCTATTTTTCTTTTATCTTATTTCATTTTAACACTTTTATCGCTTTTACACAGGCTCCACTCTCTTATCTCCATCTATTCTCTAGCATTGTGTTTATAATCCCTTCAACTTTTATGCATGCAGAAGTTTTTATATTGTTAATAATATAAATATGCATTTTTTTTTATCATTAAGTAATTTAAAATATTATATTATACATTAAGAAATGTTGTAAATATCAAAATATATGATGTATAGAGAAATATTTGAAATATATGATGTGTAGAGAATATAATATTTAAAATAAATAAAAAAGATTAAAAAGTATAATATTTAAATAATATAAAAAAAAAATAGATAAGATGACGTATTATAAAAGTAAATATGTAAAATAAAAAAAAGTGAGTTTTGGTAATATATTTTAAATGATAGAATAAAGAAGCTATTGGGAGTACTCCAACTTACTTTTAACATTCTTTTATAAAAATTTCATTCATTTTTCAATAGAATTTCTGAAAAATGATGTCTCTTTTTGTCTAGGAGAGTGTTTTATCCAAAACTGGTAAAAAATGAAGCGTCTCTATCTTTAACCAAGGTGTGTTTTCTGATTTTCTCCCAAACTAAGTTGGAAATAGAGGAAAATTTCTCTAATTTCTCTAACCCTTTATAAAATAATAATAATAATTATTATTAAGTTTACAAAAAAATAATATTATAAAAATAAAATTCATAAATTAATATATTTTGATATGATTTATTATAATATAAAATATTTTTATTGTAAAGTAAATATAAAATATAACATCAAACCACGTGAGTTTAAATTTTTTTTATATGGAGTTTTTTTCATAAATCATATATTTTTCATATAAAAATGATTAAGATTATGTTTAAGAAACTTTTTTGACTCCCGACAATATGAGCTTTGAATCTTGCTTACGTATTGAAGGACGTTGGCGGCTGATGCACTGCACGCTGGAGTTTCCTTGAATTGGTCGTTCGTGACCTCGATTCGAAAAACGCGGTGTAATTCGTAGAGGCGTGGCACGGTTAAAGAACAGAAATGTTCTTCAAGCCTATCCAAACGTTGTCGTCTCAAAAGCGGCAAGCATCTTCTTCCTATGAAATTTCGGCTTTGCAATTCCATCTTTGACTTCGTATCTAGCTGAGTTCCTTGAAATTTCGGCTTTGCAATTCCATCTTCTTCCTACGAAATTTCTGCTCAGGGTTTTTCTTGAGATATTTTATTTCAATATTCTCTACACTTCTTGTATTTTCTTGGTAAAATGACAGAAATAAATCCTCTCAATTCTTCAGAATCTTCTCATCCCTCTAATCCTTCAAATGATTCTTCTAGCCCCTATTATCTTCATCCTAGAGATAATCCGGATTCGCTCTTGGTTTCAGAAATTTTTGTAGGAGACAATTATATCGCTTGGAGTCGATCGATCACTATGGCTCTCACTGTCAAGAACAAGGTAGCGTTCATTAATGGTTCGATTACTGCTCGTCCTACTAATCATCATGTTCATCATACTGCTTGGCTTCGGCCAATAATTTGGTGCTTTCTTGGCTCATGAATTATATTTCTAAAGATATTATAAATAGTTTGCTTTATGTAGCATCTGCTGTAGATCTTTGGAATGAGTTAAAAACAAGATATTTGAGAAGCGATGGCCCAAGGGTTTTTCACCTTGAAAAATCTCTCAGTTCTATAACTCAGGGTTCTTCATCAATCACTGAATACTTCAGCGTTTTCAAAACCTTATGGGATGAGTATGTTAACTACAGGCCATTTCCAACTTGCACTTGTGGAAAGATGGCATCATGCACATGCAATCTTTTTGATTTCTTACTAATTCGACAGCAATCTGATTATGTGTTAAAGTTCTTGGTTGGGTTAAATGATTCCTATGCTTCAGTCAGGAGTCAATTGCTTCTTATTTTCCCATTGCCAAGCATGGCTAAAGTCTTTTCTTTACTGCTTCAAGAGGAAAGCCAAAGACAGTTAACCAATTCTATAAGCCATGAAACCCATGCCTTGTTAGTCAAACAGAATACTCAACCATTTGTTCAATCAAAGTTCTCCAAAGACAAGCAGAAGAAGTCTTCTTTGTACTGCACTCACTGTGGATATAATGGACATACAGTGGAAAAATGCTTTCAACTTCATGGTTATCCTCCTGGTTGGACTGGACCTAAAGGAAAGCGAAATCTTCCTACTGCCCATGCTACCATTTCAACTGGAGAGGTTTACATTCAAAACAGTAATGAGAATCAAAAGTTTTCTTTAACTTCTGAGGAATTTACTAAACTACTAGCACTTGCAAATTCAAATCCATCCCCTACACCAGCTGTGAACCTTGTTACTTCTCAATTCTCTAGTAAACTACCACATTCTTGTTATTCAGTTTCTTCAACTTCACAAAATAATTTTTCTTGGATTTTGGATACTGGTGCAACAGATCACATGATCTGTTCACCCCTCTATTCTTCTATACCCAAGAAAATTAATACTTCCATTAATCTGCCTAATGGCAATTCTGTCCCAGCAACTCATATTGGTACTGTCTCCCTCTCAAACAAATTATATCTGCATAATGTGTTGTGTGTTCCAAGCTTTTCATTCAATTTGCTATCTGTTTCCAAACTAACAAAAGAATCTAATCTCTCTATATCTTTCTTTGATTCTTACTGTCTTTTACAGGACCAATCAGCAAAGAAGATGATTGGGATTGCATTTGAGAAATATGGACTTTATCACTTATCTCAAATTACCTCAAAAGAGGCTACCTGTAATCAACCCCAGTTTAATTCTTCATCTTTTGCTTCAGCCATTACTCAAACTCAATTAGATATTTGGCACTACAGATTAGGACATGTTTCTAACTCAAGATTACCTTCTCTTAGACAAATAGAACCATCCATATCTCTTGATTCCACAAATGTTTGTGATATATGTCATTTTGCAAAGCAAAGAAAGCTTTCTTTCCCTGTATCTCAAACTGCTTCTGATAAAATGTTTGATTTGATCCATTGTGACATATGGGGTCCCTTTGGTATTATTTCATATTCTGGATATAGATTCTTTCTCACCATAGTTGATGACTTCACACGATGCACTTGGGTTTATATGCTCAAAGCAAAGTCTGAAGTCCCTTCTATACTTAAAAGTTTCTATAAAATGGTAGAAACACAATTTAGTGTTCCTATCAAAACATTAAGGTTTGACAATGGACCAGAATTTCTTCTAACTTAATTTTATAATGATCATGGCATTATACATCAAAGAAGCTGTGTGGAAACTCCACAACAAAATGGAGCTGTGGAGAGGAAGCATCAACACTTGTTAAACACTGCCAGAGCATTAATGTTTCAAGCAAATATGTCTTTAACTTTTTGGAGTGATTGTGTGTTGACTGCTGCACACATCATAAACAGAATTCCCACCCCCCTTCTCAAAAATAAGACACCATTTGAAATGCTTTTCAATAAAGCACCTAATCTCTCCCATCTCAAAGTTTTTGGTTGTCTTTGCTTTGCCTCAACACTTAAAAATCACAAACACAAATTTGATCCAAGAGCCACAAAATGTCTTTTCTTAGGTTACCCCTCTGATATAAAAGGCTATAAGCTGATGGACCTCAATACAAATAAGATATTCATCTTGAGAAATGTAGTTTTCTGTGAAAACAGTTTTCCTTTTAAAGCTCTTCCACCCATTTCATATTCCAAGACACACTCCTTTTTATTCCCTCCAACCAACTCTACTTTAGATTTCTTTCATGATCAGATCCAAAAAGATCAAAACTCTCCTTCTATCATTCAGACAGATCAGAATCTACCTTCCAATGAACCAATCTTACATAATGGTTCATCTTCTTCTACTAATGCTCAGGATTTTTCTAATCAGTCCTACCAATCTGCCTCAAACACACAGCAACTAAGAAAATCTTCAAGAATTAAACAACCACCAATTTTCTTGCAGGACTATTATTGTGGTAATGTTTCTACTGTTTCAAGTGCAACTCAATCATCTGCTTTTACTGGTTGTTCTGTTAATTCAGGTAATATCTATCCTATTTCTGATTTTCTCTCTGTCAATCGACTATCAACATCTCATAAAGCCTTTCTAGCATCCATTTCAGCCTCCCAAGAACCCAAAACCTACAAACAAGCTGCCAAAATACTTGAATGGCAAGTTGCTATGCAAAATGAAATAAATGCCTTAGAGTTAAACAAAACTTGGGAACTTGTTACTCTTCCTAAAAATAAACAAACTATAGGTTGCAAATGGGTATTTCAAATTAAGTACAAGTTAGATGGCACTATAGAAAGACACAAAGCTAGATTAGTAGCTAAAGGCTACACTCAACAAGAAGGTTTAGACTTTTTTGATACATTTTCTCCAGTAGCCAAGATCACATCTATAAGGTTGATTCTTGCCATAGCAGCAATTAAAAATTGGCATATTCACCAACTAGATGTAAATAATACTTTTTTGCATGGTGACTTACATGAAGAGGTTTATATGGAATTGCCCCCTGGATTGGCTGTCAAAGCAGAAAACAAAGTTTGTAAACTTCTCAAGAGCCTTTATGGTTTAAAACAGGCCTCTAGACAATGGTTTGCAAAACTGTCCACTGCTCTACTTGATTATGGTTTCACTCAAGGAAATTCATATTGTTCTTTGTTCATTAAGAAATTTGAATCCTCTTTTATAGCACTCCTAGTCTATGTAGATGATGTTTTACTAGCTAGTGACAGTTTACAAGAAATTGAATTGCTCAAAAATTTCTTACATGACAAGTGCACAATTAAAAATTTGGGGGAACTCAAATACTTCCTTGGCTTGGAAGTGGCGAGGTCTAAAAATGGCATATCAATCTGTCAAAGAAAATATGCCTTGGACATACTTCAAGACACTGGAATTATTGGTGCTAAGCCTGCTGCCTTCCCAATGGAGTCGAATCTTAAACTTACTGTAACAGATTCTGATCTCTATGAAGATCCTTCAGCTTATAGAAGGATGGTTGGAAGATTATTGTCCCTTACAATCACTAGACCTGACCTTGCATATTCAGTTCAAGTTCTGAGTCAATTCCTTGCCAAACCAGCTGTTAGCCATTACCAAGCAGCTATTAGAGTACTCAGATATCTAAAAGCTACACCAGGACAAGGTCTATTCTTCTCATCTTCATCAGAATTACAACTAAAGGCCTTCTCAGACAGTGACTGGGCAGGGTGTGTTGATACTAGAAGGAGTGTAACAGGTTTTGTTATTTTCCTAGGCAACTCATTAATCTCATGGAAAAGTAAAAAGCAGGCCACCATTAGCAGGTCTTCTGTAGAAGCAGAATACAGAGCCCTTGCTTCAACTACCTGTGAGATCCAATGGCTCCTCTATGGCTTGCAAGACTTAAACATCAGCCACCAACAACCAACACTACTTTATACAGACAGCAAATCAGCCTTATCTATTGCTACCAATCCAGTTTAGCATGAGAGGACAAAGCACATTCAAATTGACTGCCCTCTTATTCGAGAGAAGCTACAACAAAACATTATTAAACTTTTCCATATTCCTTCAAGATTGCAGCTAGCAGATATATTCACAAAGCCTTTAGGTTCCCTTTCTTTCCATCACACTCTTCGCAAGATGAACATCCTTAATATACATGTTCATCTTAGGGGGGGGGGGTGTTGGAGTATAGCCTCACAAATTGAGCAAATGAAATTAAAGTCTAAAGAAACACGTGTCAAAGTAGAGAAAGATGTAGAAAGTTAGTTAATTTTCTGTTATTGCATTTTATCTCTACAAATACGTTATGTACTTGTATTAGATAATCAATTCAATTACATGAAAGTATTTCTTTTCATCTACTCTGCCTCTGTTTTTGTTCATCAAGTTTTATTTTCAAGTATTCATCAGAAAATTATCAGTTTATAGTTTAAGTTGAATGTTAGAAGCGGTCCCAACGACTTATTGTCCATGTGCATGGCCAATTAGAAGCGGTCCCAACGACTTATTATCCATGTGCATGGCCAATTAGAAGCGGTCCCAACGACTTAAGTGATAGGAAGTAACTCTCTAACCCCTGCAGGATTGAGACGTTACACTTACACTTGCATTAGAGTATTATTAGTGGCCTAACCATTCGATTTTTAGCCAAAATTTGACTAAAAATATGACTTTTTCTAATTTAGCTAGCCACTTTTTAACAATATTAAATAACAAACTCTCTAAATCTACCACTATTATATTAAAATATTAATTTTGACATTTTAATTTATTTTAATTCTAATGGTAATTAGAATAATTATTTATTATTAAAAAATGCACACTGATTTTCTAACATTCATATTATTCAAAAGTATATAATTTTCTAATGTTGTTGGTTTTTTTTTTTTTACAACGGTCGTATTCTTCCAACGAATATATTTTTCTTATGGTCATATCTTTTTAACAGTCACATTCTTTTAACGGATATATTTGTTAACGGATATATTTCTCCAACTGTTTTATTCTTCTACTATAAAATATAATATTTCTTCAACAATTTTATTCACTTCAATTGAAGTTTCTCTGTGAAATAATTTTTTTTTTCATTTTCTCGTTCGCTTTTTAACAGTAACGAAACCCAATCGGCAAGAAGTATTGACGTTGTAAATAACAGAAAAACCAACAGATTTTTTAACGCTAAGGCTTTCCATTTTTTTACTCATTTTTTGCGCAAAATTGGAGAGAGTGTGCAGTGAAATAATTAGAAAAAAATTAAATGGCCAGCCAGTTTCACTGGCTAGATTTGGTCAGCTGAATTCACTCAAGTTAAATTTACTGTAACTTTATTGAATTTACTGTAAGGTGTATTTTGAGTTGACTAGCTAAACTTTGACTAAATTTTACATATGACTAGCTCTCTATAAGTACTCTTAATGTAGTTGTTATAAAATAATTAGTTTTATTATGAAAAACTAATTAATAATTTGTGATAAAAAACCTTTCTATTTCTTTGTTATAAAACTGTCAGTTTTTCTCCCAAACAGAAAAGTACATTTATCACAAGTCTCGCAGTTTGATATCCACCACAACCAAAGAATAACCAATATTACAATATATGACCAGGTTACAAATATCAAATCGTAGAGATCAAAATGAGACACAAAATATATATCAAGAACCGAAAGAACATATATCAAGAAAAGAAATGAAAAATAACAGAAATATAAATTGCAAAAGGAAATAAAAGGAATATAAGGAAAGAACACACCGATATACGTGGTTCGACCCTAATGGTCTACATCCACGACAGGAATGGCCTCAGAGAAGTCACAAAGATCTTTATTTATAAAGAATACTTCACAGAGAAGCCTCAGTACACCAGAGTTACAAAACCCCCTTAAAACTCACAAGAAATCACATTGATTTCTTCCCTCTAAGAGCAAACCCTAGAAAACCCTAGAATCGCCTCCCTTCTCTGCTCTGTCTCTCAAACTGCCGTATTTACAAAATGAATCATCCGTCTAGGTTACAAAGCAATGAGATATATATATATATATATATATATATGTCAACAGATGCCGCCACGTGTAAATATCCAACGGTTCAATACACATTCCTTCAGATTAAAGAAGTCACGAGCATCTCATGTGCTTCCATTTAGTTCTGCCTTATAAGCTTCAGGTAATTCAGAACGCCACTTGCACATCTATCACTTAAAGAGATTTAATAAAAGGACAGAAAAGCATTAGTAATTAAAACAGCAAATAAAATGTATTGACATACATATTACAAATCTCCACCTTGGCAAAACATTTATTTGCCATAAGTTCAAAAAAGAATTAACCCTCATCATTGACACATTCCTGCATTGTTCCCCTAATGGGAACTGACTCTATACTCCACACCAATTAAGTTCAGACAGTGTCTGAACTTAGACCAAGGGACAGACTTGGTCATCATATCTGAGGGGTTATCCTCAGTTGAGACCTTTTCAACACCTACTACTTTAGACTCTATAACATCTCTAACAAAATGAAGCCTCACATCAATATGTTTGGACCTTTTATGAAAGACTTGGTTTTTAGCTAAATGCAAAGTGCTTTGGTTATCATAGTGCACTGTGATGTTACCATTGTAAATATTTAACTCATTTGCAATACCTTTTAACCATATGGCCTCTTTAATGGCTTCTGTTAGTGCTATATATTCAGCTTCTGTAGTGGACAATGCCACTACAGATTGTAAGTGTGATTTCCAGCTAATAGCTCCCCCAAAAGCTGTAAACACATAGCCAGTTAAAGACTTCCTAGTGTCTACACTCCCAGCAAAGTCAGAGTCTACAAAACCAGTTAGTTCAAAACCCTTTTCTACCTTGTTCCCAAAACAGAGACCTAAGTTTGTAGTGCCTGCAAGATACCTTAACACCCATTTAATAGCCTGCCAATGGAGTTTTCCTGGGTTGTCCATAAATCTACTAACTACACTTACAGCATAAGTCAGATCAAGCCTAGAACAAACCATTGCATACATTATACTTCCTACCATGCTAGCATAAGGAATTTGTTGCATAAAACTAATATCTGAGTTTGTTTTAGGGGCCTGATCTAATGACAATTTGAAATGCTGTCCTAATGGTGTGTTTACAGGTTTTACATGTTCCATACCAACTCTGTTGAGAATTTTAGAAATGTAGTTTCTTTGAGACAAGTATAGCATTCCTGCACTTCTGTCCCTTTCAATTTCCATTCCTAAAATTTTCTTAGCAGGACCCAGTTCCTTCATTTCAAATTCTGATTTCAGCATGCCTTTAACTTGTTCAATTAATTTAGTGTCTTTACAAGTTACCAACATGTCATCAACATATAATAGAAGATAAACAAAAGTTCATTTTTCTTCCTTGTAATAAACACAACTGTCATAGCAGCTTCTTTTAAAATTATTATTAATCAGGTGTGTGTCAAATCTTTTATACCACTGCCTAGGTGATTGTTTAAGGCCATATAAAGATTTTTTAAGGAGACACACTTGATTAATATTAATCTTATTGGTAAAACCTTCAGGTGGCTGCATATAAATTTCTTCTTCAAGTTCTCCATGCAGAAAAGCAGTTTTAACATCTAACTATTTTAGATGTAGATTTTCAGAAGCTGTATAAGCTAGCAGTAGCCTAATTGAGCTATGTTTAACCACAGGGGAGAAGATCTCATTAAAATCAATTCCTTCTCTCTGTATAAACCCCTTTGCTACAAGCCTAGCCTTATACCTGGTCCCTTCTATCCCTGGTATGCTTTCTTTTCTTTTATAGATCCACTTGGATCCAACAAGTTTAACCCCCTTAGGTTTTGGCACTAAAACCCAAGTTTTATTTTTATTAAGAGATTCCATTTCCTCATGCATAGCAAGAATCCATTTAACAGAGTCTTTACTAGTTACTGCCTCTTTATAACTTTTTGGTTCCTGATAAATCACTTCATCAGCTACTGTTAGAGCAAACATTGTGAGTTCTGGCTGTCCATACCTTATGAGTGGTTTGATAACTCTCTTTTGCCTATCTCTAACTAGGTTATAAGAGTTATCTCCACCTTGATCAATGTCCCCTGAGTCCCCTCCATCAGGGTTATTATTTTTCCCAATTTCAGGTTCAGATTGGGCATTAAGATGCTCCACCTCAATCTGAGATCCCCTTGGGAATTTATCCATCTCTTGGTCTACATTTTCATCCTGTACCCGAGCCATCTGTGACTCATTAAAAGTCACATCTCTGCTCACAATGCACTTATACCTTCCAGGTCCATCTACCCAAAGTTTGTTGCCCTTTACACCTTCAGGATATCCTATAAATATGCACTTAATTGCCCTAGGTTCTAGCTTGTCAGTTTTTAAGTGTGCATAGGCAACACACCCAAAAACTCTTAGATAGTCATAACTGGGAGGTTTCCCAAACCACAACTCATGTGGAGTTTTAAAACCTATAGCAGATGAAGGACATTTATTTATAAGGTGAGCAGTAGTAGTGGCAGCTTCTGCCCAGAAAGTTTTGGCAGCCCTGAATTTGACAACATAAATCTTACCCTTTCTAAAATGTTCCTATTCATCCTTTCAGCTAAGCCATTCTGTTGAGGGGTTTCTCTCACTGTTTTATGCCTAAGAATTTCTTCTTTTTGATAATACATGTTAAACTCATTGGACAGAAACTCAAGACCATTGTCAGTCCTAAGGGTCTTGAGTTTTCTACCTACTTGGTTTTCCACTAGAGTCTTCCACTCCTTGAATTTTTCAAAGGTGTCACTCTTGTTTTTAAGGATAAAAATCCAGACTCTTCTAGAGTAATCATCAACTAAAGAGAGGAAGTAACTCCCTCCACTGTGTGAATTCACTCTTGCAGGTCCCCATAGGTCAGAATGAACATAGTCTAGGGTTTGTTTAGTGTTGTGTGTTGCTGACTTGAAACTAACCCTTTTTGCCTTTCCATAGATACAATCTTCACAGAAAGGTAAGTTCCCTAGGTTTTGGTCACTAAGCAGCCCCTGTTTTTGTAGTTGTAAAAGTCCCCCTTGACTTACATGCCCAAGTCTCCTATGCCATAACACAGCTCTATTATCAACTATGTTCTGAGTTGGAGATGCTTCTCCAACTACTGTTTTCCCAAGTAGTGTATACAAGCCATTTTTAATAACCCCTTTCATAATAACTAAGGAACCTTTAGTAACTCTAAGAACCCCAGACTCAGATTTGAAGGTATAGCTAGCCAAATCAAGCATACCAAGAGAAATTAAATTTCTCTTTAACTCAGGAATGAACCTGACCTCCCTCAAAACTTGTTCCATCCCATCATGCATTTTAAGTCTAACTTACCCTATTCCCATGACTTTACAGGGCTTATTGTTTCCTAGAATTACATGTCTCCCATCTAACTCAGAGAATGACTCAAACCAATTCCTAATTGGACACATATGAAAAGAGCAAACAGAGTCCATTATCCACTCTGTTTTTGAATCAATTTCACTAACAGTGAGTACCTCAGCACTTTCATAACCTTCTAAAACTACAGAAGCATCCCCTGCCTCTTTAGTTTTATTCCATAGGTTTGTCTTCCTATCAGGGCAATCTTTCTTAAAATGCCCTTCCTTGTGACAATGAAAACATTTAAACTGTTTTCCTTTTGACTTAGACCTAAATTTCTTGTTTTCATTTTTGCCCCTCTTTTCTCTCTTTTCTGTTCTACCTCTAACAGACAAACCTTCCCCATGATTTTGTTTGATGTCTCCTTTGTTTTGTAGTTCCCTAGTATGAAGTACATATTGTACTTCATCAAGAGTCAAAGAATCTCTACCATACAACATGGTTTCTTTTAGGCTTAGGTATGATGAGTCCAGAGAACTCATCAAGAGGATGGCTTGATCCTCATCCTCCACCTTAATGTCTATATTAGCTAAGTCTAGTATAATTTTATTGAACTCATCAAGGTGCTGCCCTATTGGAGTTCTAGGTATCATCTTGAAAGTATACAATTTGGTTTTCTTGTGTAATCTGTTTGCTAGGGATTTAGTCATGTACGAGTTTTCTAATTTTAGCCATATACCAGCAACTGTGCTCTCACTAGCCACTTCTCTTAGGACTTTATCTCCAAGAGAGAGTATTAAAGCACTATGAGCCTTCTGAAGGATGTCCTTATGGACAGCCCCCTTTTCTTCCTCTTTCAGAGAAGAAACCTTCTGTTTCTCACCAAGGAGAGCATCCTGCAGTCCATGTTAGACTAGCAGTGCTCTCATTTTGATTCTCCATAAGCCAAAATCATTATCCCCAGTAAACTTTTCTATATCAAACCTCATGGTCCCCATGAACCAAGCTCTTGATACTAATTGTTATAAACGAATTAGTTTTATTATGAAAAACTAATTAATAATTTGTGATAAAAAAAACCTTTCTATTTCTTTGTTATAAAACTGTCAGTTTTTCTCCCAAACAGAAAAGTACATTTATCACAAGTCTCGCAGTTTGATATCCACCACAACCAAAGAATAACCAATATTACAATATATGACCAGGTTACAAATATCAAATCGTAGAGATCAAAATGAGACACAAAATATATATCAAGAACCGAAAGAACACATATCAAGAAAAGAAATGAAAAATAACAGAAATATAAACTGCAAAAGGAAATAAAAGGAATATAAGGAAAGAACACACCGATATACGTGGTTCGACCCTAATGGTCTACATCCACGGCAGGAATGGTCTCAGAGAAGCCACAGAGATCTTTATTTATAAAGAATACTTCACAGAGAAGCCTCAGTACACCAGAGTTACAAAACCTCCTCAGAACTCACAAGAAATCACACTGATTTCTTCCCTCTAAGAGCAAACCCTAGAAAACCCTAGAATCGCCTCCCTTCTCTGCTCTGTCTCTCAAACTGCCGTATTTACAAAATGAATCATCCGTCTAGGGTTACAAAGCAATGATATATATATATATATATATATGTCAACAGATGCCGCCACGTGTAAATATCCAACAGTTCAATACACATCCCTTCAGGTTAAAGAAGTCACGAGCATCTCACGTGCTTCCATTTAGTTCTGCCTTATAAGCTTCAGGTAATTCAGAACACCACTTGCACATCTATCACTTAAAGACATTTAATAAAAGGACAGAAAAACATTAGTAATTAAAACAACAAATAGAATGTATTGACATACATATTACAATAGTCATATGCTAGTATTAGCTAAAACATAGCTAATTTGATCTAAAATTTCTCAAAATCAAAAGGGTGATTGGGCTATGGCGAGCACAAATGAGAAGCAAAAAAATATTGAAAAAAAGATCATTTTTCAGTTTGATGTAATTTGAGTGGTATATGCGATAGCTCATTATTCAGAGACGGAAAAAATCAACTACATTTATACCCTCAGACAAAAATGATGTGTTTGTGATATTTTTCATAGATATTTTTTTTAGGGAGAAAGCCCATAATACTAGCCGAAAAGAATTTTGGACACAAAAAATGGCTTGCTAATTCCAACAAGAAAAATTCTAGACATAAGTCTCATACCCTCACACCCACTTAAAAACATATCATTTTACCTTTTTACCCACATAATAAAAATAATTTCATACATGTTTGTAACTAAAATAGGATAAAAAAAATAAAATGACATGTTTTTAAATAGGTGTACAGGATGTGAGGTTTATAGATAGCACAACTCAATCCAACAATACTCTTCTAAATACGAAGAATATTGAATAATATACTCTAGCTGGGTTTTTGTCACTTTTAAGCTTGTCCTTGAATTTATTGTTTTCTTTCTTTCTAATAGGTAATTAAAAAGTTTTATTCATAAGAAAAGAAGGTATAGCCCAAGTAAACAAGGTTGAATTTAATGTTTTTTAAATGAAATTGATGTTTTTTTTCTTCAATATTTTTATCTACCAACAAAAGAATATTCATTTTTGGTAAATGTACCATATAATATACATGACATATCATACCACATGCTACCACCTACCACTGGATGATAGGCTATCATCCAGTACCCAAGAGGCTATCATCCAGTACCCCAAACTAACCCTGGCAATCTAAGAAAGAGACATTGTGGGGGTGATTGGTGTGGCCCTGTAACATCCCAGCCCCATATTGGAAATACAAATAGCCCTCATAGTGGAGATAGCTTATAAAGTAAGTTGGGTGTGAAGTCCCACATTGGTTATTTACCAAGTGAAACAGGGCAATATAAGTGATTCTAGAAACACTTCAAATTGAGTAGTGGTAAAATGGCAGATATGGCCAGTGCGGCCCATAGCACAAAAGGGTTCCAAATCAAAACATGACTGATGCCAGTAGTGTGAGGAACCGAGAATCTGCATGGAACATTTCATGTGGCAGTAGAAAAGATCATGTGGTTAAATAGTTAGATTATTACTTATAAAAAAATGGAAGTTAATTAGTAGTTATTACTTATAGAAAAATGGAAAACGTCCCAATACTCTTTGGATGCTCGAAATGAATCCAAGAATGAGGTTAAGCAAACCTGAGCCAAGAATATAGCAAGTTCAGATCGTAAGCAACACGACTTTTTAGTCTCATATATATGTGACATGCTGCAGAATGGGACAGATGCTGCAAGGAACATCCTTGGCAGCACATACACGTATCAACTTAACTGTTCCATGAATAAAAGTTCCTATGTCCTCTCTTAAATATCATAAAGTACATTTTATGAGCATTTGATCTCTAGAATAAACTCATAAAAAAATACAGACAAATTAGATAACATTACTTAAAAGTTTATGGGTAATCTACACTATCTTTTGGAATACATTAGATTGCCAAAATTGCAAATTCTTCTGAACATTATGCAAATTGAAAAGTGTGCTATAAAATATATCCCAAAACATCATAAACTCTAGATGGCTTCTTCAAAACCCTGGTGTGCAGCAGGGGTGGGCAAAATTTCTGATTTTTCAACTCTAGCCAAATTTCGACAAGGCAGAGTTTGTGGAATTCAGAGTCGAAGTCGTAGTTCGCTAGTTGAAGTTCGGAGATGACCGAATTCCGAAATTTATTTTTTAAAAAAACAATATATTAAAACAACGTCGTTCCACTTTAAGAGGAATGATATTGTTTTGCTCAAACGGATCCAAAACACGAGGGGAAATTAAACGACATCTCCACTAGAAATGGAACGATGTCTTTTCGTGAAGAAGAAGACCCCCTCAATTTCGCACAAGAGTTCCTAGTTTCATTTTTCCATGAATCATATATTTTTCATTTAAAAATGATAAGATTATGTTTAAAGAACTTTTCTACTCCTGACCATATGAGCTTTGAATCTCGCTTACGTATTGAAGACGGACATTGGTGGCTGAAATATATGTTCAATTCTATCATAACATTTTTTGTACATTAAAAAAAAAAAAACCTTATTTCTTAGCACAATCCAAAAGAGAAACATATCTTTAAATGGTTTAGAATCAATTCTAATTGGTCTAAAATCGACTAAAATGAATCTCTCTAAGTCTTGTTTGGATACTTAAAATATCTGTGAATAATAGTGTAATAGTTTGTGAATAGTAGTGAAATTCAACCTCTAAATTCTCCACACGAGGAACATTAAGGGCAGGTTTGGAGGGTGAGATGAGACACAAAATTCTCATCTCATCTCATTTCATCATTACACATTTTTCAAATCACCATACCAAATATAATAAACAATTCAACTTTTTCAAATCTCAATTCAACTTTTTCAAATCCCAATACAATAATAATACTAAAACATAATATTTTAAACACTAAAATAAAACACAAAATTCTCATCTCATCCCCCCAAACCTGCCCTAAGCCTATGTTTAACAACACAATATATCTCAAGTATTCTCATAAATTTTGATATAATTTTTTATCAAATATCACTCAAATACAAAACATATAAATAAAAAACTCATTTTAATTTTAAATCTTCATCTTTTTTATTTAATCATTAACTAATCATTATAAAATTTTTATTCTAAAAAAAATAAAAATTAATAAATTTTTTTTAAAATTTAAAAACAAAAAATAAAATTAAAAAATTATATTTATAATATTTTTATCCTAGACTTTCTTTGTATTAAGTCAAGGAACTTTCTTTTTGAGAAATAAGTCAAGAACATGGATGCAATGAATATATTCAAAGTGGAGGAGCTATAGTTGTGACGAACCGCTCTTTTTTTCTTGGTTTGTCATGAGTCTCGTTTTTGTATTTTAAATTTTGAAGTTTTATTTTTAATCTTGACAGATGATTTTTAAAAGGGTCCTAATGTTTTAAAGCCTTTTAAATATTTTAAATGTCTAAAATTATTTTTAAGAGGGGGTATTGTGAGGGAGGCCCCATCCCAGAAGGGCCTAGCCCAAGGAGGAAACCCAGCCGTGCGCTCAAACTCTCAAATAAGGTCGAGATCAGGAACACATGATCATCCAAACATTCCATTTGCAGGCCGGGGCTTGGAGTTTGAAACATTTGGGCTATTTTTCTAAAGACACTGACTCGCTGTTTGCAAGCTCACCGAGCTTCATGTACTATTATTGTTGGGAAACTTATAAAGTAGGTTCTTTTTAAAGTAACATGAATTATAGAGAACTGTTTTAGATACAAAAAAAATAATTTTATAAATGAGAAGTGTTATAGATATAAAAAGATTACACAAAGAAAATTCACAAATTGATTTAGCTTCAGTATTTTTACAATCTGACGTATTATATCAAGTCATATCAGTTTATGAATTTATTTTTATGTAATCTCTTTATAGTTAAAATATTTTTCTTTATAAATTGATGTGAGATATATTAAGTTATAAAATATAAATATAAATTATATTGACATCGTGAAGCACATTATAGGCATAATTGCATTGCTAATAATGTTAATCAGCTTTTAGGTGTAGTTGTGTTAAGGTCTGAGCCTGAGATAGAAGACGTAGAGGTCTTTTTCTTTTCTTGTTAAATCTCGGCAAAACATACACGTATCAACTTAACTGTTCCATGAATAAAAGCCCGTGGCCTCTCTCAAAGATCATAAAGTACCTTTTACGAGAATTTGATCCTTGAAATAAACTCATAGAAAAAATACAGACAAATTAGATAACAATATTTAAACGTTTATGGGTAACCTATACTCTCTGTTGGAATACATCAGATTGGCAGAATTGCAAATTCTTTTGGATATTACGTAAATTGAAAAGCGCATGCTCTAAAATATATTCCAAAACATCATAAACTCTATATGGCTTCTTCAAAACCCTGGTGTGAAAAACATTTAACCAACAGTTTAATTTCTTCCCATAAAAACAAACTTATTTTTATCATACGTAGAATGTATGCTTTGTAAGCAAACGAATCCATTTTCTAAGTAAGTTATATCGAATTGTTGAAGAGTTAAAAGAAAACAGTTTCACAAACTTTAACTTCAGTCAAAATGTTGCCCACGTAAAGACATTTCAGCATTTCATAGGAATTAAAATAAAAATTCCAACTAAATATTTTTTCTTATTTTAAAAAAGGCACATAGAACACTCATAAATTATATATAAATTTTTTATAAAAATAAAAAAATATTAATTTTTTATTTTACACTTTTTATAGCGGAGTCTATTTTTTATAAGGCTTGTATGAAACTTGTTGAGACTTATATAAATCATTTCTCTTTATAAATATATATTTATAAGTAGATATTATCTCAAAAATATTTTTTATCCAAACATGTGGTTTGAGAGATTGTACATTGCATTGCAGGACACATGGCTTGGTTGTACCCCCATACACGAGTAAAAAAAAAGGGAGTGGATCCAAAAAATTGGAAAGCATAAAAACTAATTAGTGGGATATAATATATACCATTTCTTTATAACAATCAATCATTTTAAACAAAGCTGCTCAAAAGAATTAACTGAGAAAACTTATACCTTATGTTTAAATACTCCACATCGTACAACAGGATTTGATTTATAGGACAATTTAATTTTACACTGTATTACCGTTTTATGAGTAGAAATTCTCTTTTAAAGCAACTACTTAAAAGGATCAACGCGTAGGTTTCAATTCAGTCCTAAGCATTATTGCTCCCTTTCAACTTCAATCAGTTGAATCCCAACTTGAGGTAGAGGTACTGGTTCTGGTTGATCTTCTTGGTGCCGAATAATGCAGAAGAAAGTGGCTCCGAAAGTGTGACAAAACCAGTACACAAAGCGCTTGAGCTGATAAAAAATGAGCCCAGAACAAGGAGACAAGATCAAGAGCATCAAATAGGCAAACCACAGGAGAGAGAGTCGCAAAACGAGTGAGGCCAGCAGTAAAATAGTCAACGGACCAGACACGTCTCCTGTTTGCAACCTGAACCTCTCCACTGTGAGATCAAACTTCACCGAGATCACAAGGCAGAGGAGGTTGACAACGACGATGATCAGAAGTGTAAGGAGAAACATGGGAAGGCCAAGGGATTCAAGTTGGAATTTGCCAGTTTGAGGCCAAGAGCTGTATAATTGGGATATTAGAAACCTAAGGGCGAGGCCAATGGGTGGCACAAATACATATCTCAAGTCCACCAAAACGCGCATCCTTTGATCTGTGCTCTCCAGAAGCCTTGGTGTTATGTTGATGTTGCAGAAATTCAAAGACACGCTGGTATATTTATACTACTCAAGCATTCACATCAAATGATTACATAATTGATCTCAAAAAATTCCACATTGAATTAGACAAATCCAAAATAATTTAGACTTTTGTTATAGTAGTTAGCCAAAGATGGAGAATTACGATTGATGATTCACCAAATATTAAAATACTAATTTCTCACTCTAAATAAATATTAAAATATTAATTTATCACTCTAAACAAAAATACTATTTGGTTTGTAATTAAGAAATTTAAATAGAATTTTAGATAAGTTTAATCAAATATATTTTTTTATTAAATTAATAAACTTTTAAAAATATGATTTTTTAAATATTAATTTAATTAAAATATAATTATTATTAACATTTAATTGATATAGCTACAAAATGTGATAAAATACAACAGAGAAAGAAATTCTTATCCCCGGACGCGGGCGCAACCCCAAACACCACCACCCTCCAAAAGTCGTGAAATACATGAGAAGCAAACATCTAGAGTTGCGTCTTTTGTAGAAAAATTGTGAAAAGTCTTTTTTTTTTTTTTTTTTTTTAATCATTTCTAATTGATGTTCTTATTTTGTCTATTTTACCAAGCTTTGGATAGGCTCGTTAGAAAAGATAAAATTTTAGTCATTAAAAAATTACATAAAATTAAATTCACAGACTAACGTAACTTGATATGTTATCTCATATTGTAAAATTACTTTTATTATAAAATTGATATAACGGATTCCATAAAACTAAATCTGTTTATAAGTTTACTTTTATGTTATATAGTGTATATGTAACAATTGTCATTAGAAAAAACAACTTTGGAAGAAGTTACAATGATAGAGGAGGATGAAACTCACAATAATAGAGCAAACTTTCACTGAGTTCACGAGGAGAGGAGGATGACACCAACCAACAATCACTAATGTAGCATACGGAAAATTTCTTTTACAAATTATCTTTAATATGGAGAATTTTGTAAAATAGTGCATCAAGCACATCGGATGGCTCTTGTAAAATATATATATATTTTTTAAAAATATATAAAGAAAGATGGCTAAAAATTCCTTCTATTGGATCATCTATTCTATTTCTATTTTATATTCAGCTACAATAAATATTCTACATGTAGATGTTACTGTTCATTCATCTAAATATTTTTTTATTATTTCTCTCTCATTTCATCCTCTTTTCTTTCTATCTTATTTCATTTTAACCATTTTATCTCTTTTGCACAGGCTCCACTTTCTTATTTCTCATCTACTCTCTAGAACTCCGTTTATAGTCCCTTCAACTTTTATGCATGCAGAAGTTTTGATATTATTAATAATAAAGGCAGGTATTTTTTTTAATCATTTTTTTAAGTAATCTAAAATATTATATTATACATAAAGAAATATTACAAATATCAAAATATATGATGTATAGAGAATATAATACTTGAAATAAATAAAAAAGATTAAAGAGTATAATATTTAAATTATATAAAAAAAATAGATAAATTGATGTATGACGTATTGTAAAAATCAGTATGTAAAATAAAAAAATTGAGTTTTGGTGATGTATTTTGAAGGATAGGATAAAGAAGCAGTGCTCCAACTTTCTTTTAACATTCTTTTATAAAAATGTCATTCATTTTTCAATAGAATTTCTGAAAAATGATGTCTCTTTTTGTCTAGGAGAGTGTTTTATACAAAACTGGTAAAAAATGATGCGTCTCTCTCTTTAACCAAGGTGTGTTTGCTAATTTTCTCCAAAACTAAGTTGGAGATAAAGGAAAATTTCTCTAGCCCTTTATAAAAATAATAATAATAATAATAAGTATTAAGTTTACAAAAAAAATTTACAAAAATAAAATTTACAAATTGATATACCTTGATGTGATTCATTATATTATAAATCTTTTTATGCAAATCACGTCAGTTTGAATTTTTTTTTTATTATACGGAGTTTTTTTCATGAATCATATATTTTTCATAGAAAAATGATAAGATTATGTTTAAGAAACTTTTTTGACTGCCGACCGTATGAGCTTTGAATCTCGCTTACGTATTGAAGGACATTGGTGGCTGACGCACTGCACGCTGGAGTTTCCTTGGTCGTTCGTGAATATTGAGCAATTCGGGTGTAAAAAATATGGAAAATGCTTGTGGAAGAAAAACGTGATGTGTAATTCGTAGAGACGTGGCACGGTTAAAGCACAGAAATGTTCTTCAAGTTCAAGCCTATCCAAATGTTGTTGTCTCAAAAGCTGCAAGTATCTTCTGATCGATCCTACGAAAGACCCAAACACGAGTGGACACCAATTGCGGCTTTTCCTTCTTCTCGGATGGATCTCGGCTTTCTTGTCCAAGTTCCACCATTCCAATTTCAGATCTTGAAATTTCTGCTTTGCAATTCCATCTTGAATTGACTTCGTATCTAGCTGAGTTCCTTGAGCTTTTGGCTCCGAAAGACCCATCTAAAGCATCAGACCCATTTGAAATCCACCATTAATTGAGTTGATTAAACTCTAGACCCAATTCTCACCGATTTGGAATGCAGAATACATAACTAAGGTTGTTTTTCACATTTCTTTTCAAAACATATCATGTACATTTTCATAAATCAACTTCGGTTCATTTTCTTTTTATACAAAGTCTAGTATAGGAACCTCGCTTACCTGAACTTTTTTATTTTCTCTGAATTTTTCACAATAGTATCTAACGAATATCAATCGTTACCTATAAAATAGTCACGTAACTTCCGTAAATTTTTAATCAAACACATTTCGATACTTAAACCTAAAATTCTCGTAACTCTAAAATCTCATCACTTCTCACATTAATCTATATCTAATTAATAACTTCAACTAATACGTTAAACTCTAAATTATTCTTTTTAAAAGAAACTCTTTATGGGCTAACATAAAGTGAGACTGAGGGTACGTTTGGGTAGTAAGAAGTGTTGAGAAATGTTGAGGATGTTTGTGAATAGTTATGAGTAGAGATTGGAGTGAGTTTGTGGGTCCCATTGAGAGTATTTTGAGCTGTTTGGATGTGTGAAGTATGTTGAGTTATTGACTTTTGAGTAGGTAGTTGAAAAATATGAGTCCCATAAATATTATAGTGATTTTATTTTTAGTAATAAATATTATAATGATTTTATTTTTAATTTATATATAATAGTGATAAATATTATAATGATTTTATTTATATATATATATATAATAGTGATAAATATATATTATAGTAATGTTATTTTTTATTTATATATAATAGTGATTTTATTTTTTATTTATATATTATAGCGATTTTATTTTTTATTTATATATTATAGTGATTTTATTTTTATTTATATATAATAGTGATAAATATTTTTTATTTATATATTATAGTGATTTTATTTTTTATTTATATATTATAATGATTTTATTTTTTATTTATATATTATAGTGATTTTATTTTTTATTTATATATTATAGTGATTTTATGTTTTATTTATATATTATAGTGATTTTATTTTATTTATTTATATTTAATAGTGGTAAATATTATAGTGATTTTATTTTTTATTTATATATTATAGTGATTTTATTTTTTATTTCTATATTATAGTGAATCAGTGATAAATATTTTTTATTTATATATTATAGTGATTTTATTTTTTATTTATATATTATAGTGATTTTATTTTTTATTTATATATTATAGTGATTTTATTTTTTATTTATATATTATAGTGATTTTATTTTTTATTTATGTATTATAGTGATTTTATTTTTTATTTATATATTATAATGATTTTATTTTTTATTTATATATTATAGCGATTTTATTTTTTATTTATATATAATAGTGATAAATATTTTTTATTTATATATTATAGTGATTTTTTTATTTATTAATATATTATAATGATTTTTTTTAATATTTAATAGTGATAAATATTATAGTGATTTTATTTTTTATTTATATATAATAGTAATAAGTATTATAGAATGTTTGTGAATAGTTATGAGTAGAGATTGAAGTGTGTTTGTGGGTTCGATTAAAAATATTTTAAGTTATTTGACATGTGAAGTATTTTAAAAGTACGAAAATATTTGAAAAGTGTTGAGGATACTCTAGTACCCAAACATAGCCTAAGTCCACTTACACTAACCCATCATAAAATCAAGCCCAATAAAAATATAAGTTCATAACACATTTGCTTAGGCTTATAACTCAAAGAGCATAAACGTAATATCCTCTCAAGTCTCACCATGTTACTCTACTTTATACTTAACAAGCTTTACGAGGGATCACCTAACGTAAATCGAAACCAACGTAAACGTAAATCACTTTTTACATAAATGAATTTCTACATAAACGTAAATCACTTTCTATGCTTAACAAGCTTGATGTAAATCACTTGGTGGCAAGCGGCTGGGCGCGATGGCAGACCATTGTGGAAGGGAGAGAGAAAGTGCTGAAAGAGAGAGAGAGAGAGAGAGAGAGAGAGCACGGTGTGAGGAAGAAAGCTTTACCACACGGAAGGGAGAGAGAGTCCAAGCTAGTCCAAGCTGTGCGTGGTGAACTACGGTACAACTTCGTGTGACAAAGGGAGACAACACCTAGTTGCGCTATTGGAAGAGTTGGGTGGAGGGAGATATGGCATGGAAGTGCTATGTTTTTGTGTGGTGAAACAGGAGCTTTCTGGTTTGGTTTTCAATAGGTGGTGCACATGAAGCAGTGGTGTGCAACGGTGCTTTGGCTTACAGTTGGTCTATTCCAATGAGGGTGCAAGGCAGTGGCTACACAAGGTGGAGCTGGGCGTTTTGAAGAGGCCGAGGATGGAAGGGAGGCCCACGGTGGTCTCGATTTGTTTATGGCTTCACGGTTGTACTCGGTGTAATTGCCTGGTGGTCATCAGTGGCGTATGTTGGGTCTCCTTCTAGGTGGTTGCCTGATTTCGACTGGCTAGAATGGGGATGAACGTGGGTGGCCAAACAAGGGACTGAGCGTTGATAGGTGGTTGTTTATGATGGTGAAGAGCAATGGTGTAACTGGGTTGTCCGTGAAGGTTATGCCCAGTGTGGTCCTCTCCTTGTGAGCTAGAGTCGTGGTCTCCATTGATTTGGATCTACGGTGCAGTGGTGCTCTGGTAGTGATGCTATTGTGACACAGGGCTGCATCTTGGGCTAAGCTTCTGTTTATTGCCCTGGTTGGGTTGTGCAGTGTCCGCAACAGAGCTTGAGAGAAATCGAGGGAGATATAAGAGTTGGGTTTATGACAATGTAGTCGGCTCAAATCTGTGGCAATTTTTGTACTGCTTAGGGTTGTTAAAAGTGGAGGAAAGAGTGCCATGTTTTGGGGAGATTGAAGCTTGAACGTGGGTTGCATTTTGATGCAATCTGAACATGGAGGAAGGGTGCGGCTTGTGGAGGTGCCACAGCTACTTGATAATTTGATAATAGTAGTTTCAAAAACGTGAACGATATGCTTATACGTGGGAGAGATATAGAAGAAAGGAAACTGACGAAATTTTGGATATGTGGCAACCCTAATTGAGGGAGATAGATATCTACGTGCATGAGAATATATATATATATATATATATAGAGAGAGAGAGAGAGAGAGAGAGAGAGAGGGGCAGCTGAAATCCTAGAGAAAGAAAGAGGAAGAGACTTATAATACGCAAGTCGGATGTTGAGTAACTGGACTTGGGCCCTTTCGTGGGCTGGACCATTTTAATTGATCAAAAAATCTCTTGAGCTTGCCTCTATATATATATTGGCCAAGTTTCCAAAATTGTCAATGGGCCTATTCTCTAATTCCAAAATAACCCAACACGTCTCATAACCTTTCGGGCCAATTATCAAATAAATAGATTTCACTTTGTCCATAAAATATTAAAAGATTTTAACGTAATTAACAAGCCCAATAAAAATCCATATACCACCACAATAAAATTTTGGACTCGTAGCCTATTGAAACTTACTCGATAAATCTTAAATGGGTTTCCCATAAATATTAACCTAAACAAAATTAATAGTTCATGGTTTTCGGCTTGGGTGATACATTTATTCTTTCTTACAAAATTTCATAAGAAAGAATCACAAAATAAAAATTCTACCCATCATTCTTACATCACATACTACACATAATTTTTTAATTTTTTTTTTTCTTACCAAATGTGATGTCTGAATGATAAGTTTTAGAATTCAATTAGTTTAAGAAAAATAAAAAAAAATGATTTAAAAATAACTAAAAATAAATGTAATATATGGTGTGTGGATATGATGAACTTTCTTTTATATGATGGCTGTGTTTGGTTTCAAAACTCAAACATAATTTTAAGCTGAGTCTAACATTCAAACACCTAATTTTCAAATTATTAAACTTAGAGAAATGCTTTGAAAAAATGTCCCGAATGAGATTTTTTTTTTTACCGAATGATTAAGAAAATATTTTTACATGATGTTGTGAATTTTTTATTTTTTTTTTAAATTTTTATAATGATTAAAAAAATACATGAAAAAAATACACTACTCGGGACATTTTTTGGGTCCCGAATTCGGGACCCGTAGCAGTACTCTTAAACTTATCCAAACTCAAAACATTCTTACACATGAGACCCACAACTTTTTTCAACTTAAAACATTTTTATACGTAGGACCCACAACCTTCTTTAATTTATCATAAAAAATACTAAACTCATATTAACATCTAAACACACTTTAAACTCAATTTAGATAGGTCCCACATAACTCCATCTACTACGTACTCAACTCACTACTATTTATAAAAAACTCAACTCAACTGAGTTTAGCTCAACATCTAAACTCAGCCTAAGTCTAGGAATTCGGATGCAATGATTCTATGCAGAGTGAAGAAGCCAAAGTATACATGAGTTCTCATGTTATTCAAGTTGAATAATGATAGTCCAACTCGTGTACAATCCCTTCACAACTTAACTAATAATATAATAATAATAATAATAATAATAATAATAATAATAATAATAATAATAATAATATATGAGAAGAAGGACAAAACAGTATCAATGTATTTTTTATTTGTGAGTAGTAAACGTATGGTAAATAAGTTGGGATGATATGATAATGATAGGTTTATTACTCCCTATCACTCATTTATTACTTTATAGTGTATTTGAAATTTTTATTTTTTATTATTTTTTAAGTATTTTTTTAACATTCTTAATCATTAAGAAAAATTAAAAAAATATACAACTTCATTAATAGTAAATTTCTTAACCATTAAATAAAGAGTAATAATAAAAAAAATTTAAAAAATAAAGAACGTAATAAACAGATAATAGGAAGCACTAAACCTATCATTATCCTTGCAAAAACTTGAGAAAAAGTCTTAAAGTAGGCATTGAATATCAGTAGGTAAATCAGGTTGGTAGTCCACGGTTTCAATCCCCACTAACTGCAAGAACCCTTTCCCGTGCAAAGAGATGTAAGCAGTAGCTTGTAATCCCCTTCCAAAGAAATTTCCCCAGGATTGAGGCCTTTCAAACTAATTCTTTTGGTGAGATTGTCAAATTCCATGGTCAATTTTGAGAATCCCACGGTATACACCCAAAACGATATCACAACCACCCAACTTTAACACATAAAGAGAAGGGTTAAAATTATTTCCTTGAAGTTTTAAAGGAGCTTTGCTGCAATAACCCTATCCTTGCACAATCTCGCCATTTGCTTGTGTTTTATCTATCTGCAACTTTGGCCTTGACACCACAATGAGGGGATCCACAAAACAATGCGTGCTGCCAGAGTACTCTACTGACACCACCACTTGAACCCCACCAATTTTGCCCATTAACCTCATAGTATATGCACTTGGGGTGCCCAAGATAGCATTTAATGAAATTTCTAACTCATTTTCCTCAAGTTTAGGTGGTAGTGATTCTTCCTGCTCACATTCTCCCGCTACCGCATCAGCATTTTCTTCTTGGGCTTGTAGTAAGTAAAATTTTGGGGGTTCTCAAGTAGGTTTGGGTTCCATTTTTTGTCACAATGAAAGACATTTGTTTACGTTTTTCATCCATAAAAACTGAGGAGATTCTCCTGTTTGGTGTTACGTGTTGCTACCCTTTACTACCCCATTCACTAGAATAGTTCCCAAAGTTAGAGAAATTTTCGAAGTGGAAAGTCGCTTTCTCTCAAACTTGTATATAAGATATCCTAGAGAAATACTCCTTTTGTATCTTAGCTATATGGGCCCGTTTGGGAGGTGAGATGATATGAAAATTTTGAGATTTCTATGAATATTTAAGTTGATTTGCGTTGAGATTTTTTAGTTGGTTTTAAAAAAGTATGTGTGTTCCACGGTAAGAGCATTCACATTGGTTTCTTCAAATCACTTTTCATCTCTAAATTTAAATAACTTTATCAATAATTGATCCACATTGAATTAGCCAAACACTTTTCATCTTAAATATTAGTTACAGTAATTTTATCTTTTTCTTCAAAGATGAAAAGCACTATTTCATCTCCAAATTCATTGTTTTATCCAGTTTATTAATAAATCACACTCAAGGTACATCTACATACAATTCATTGTTTATTATATCTCGTCGCTCTCTCTGCGTCTCCCTTTTCTTTCTTCTTCCTCTTCCTTTCCCGCATTTCGTCTCCCTTCTTCCTTCTCTTCGTCCCTCTCTCGCGTCTCTTCCTCTCTGTTCTCTTCATCTTTTTTTTTTTTTCTCTTCCCTCTTCTTCCCTCTCCCGCGTCTCTTTCTTCTTCCTCTTCTTCTCATTTTTTTTCTCTTATTCCCCTGTTTCTCTTCTTCCCCATTTCTCCTATTCCCCATTTCTCTTCTCCCGCAACCATTCCCCCCGCAACCGTTCTCTCCTGCGACAGAGCTCTCCAGCACAGCACAGCGGCAGCACGGCACTCCCAAGCACACGGTAATCATTCGAAACCCTAACTTTTATTTTGTTGATTTTGGATTTGATCCGAAAGTTGGTTTGATTTTGTTGATGTTTGGGTTTGACTCAGCATGGGTTGTTAAGAAAGGGTATCCCTAGTTCTGATCAACTAAGTGTTAAACGGGTGGATCCTGCCAAGCTTGAAGTGAATTTTCTATTTCTTTATTGGCCAAATTTCTTAAGTTATTTGGATCCTTTTAGGATTCTCTGTGTAAAGCAAATGTCGATCCACTTTTTGTACATTTTGTAGGCTCATGTGCGAAAAAGGTTGAGCAAGGAGGAGAGATTAGCATTGGTGAGGGAGGGGAGGGAGGAAAGAGGGAAGTTCCAGGCTCGAACTGCTGTAAAACAGAAAAAGGTAATTATTTTTTAATTGTCTCGTGTCATTCATATGCCTGCATTTCAGAATCATGTTGGTGGAATGGTAATATATTCCTTAATTATCTTCCAAGTGTGGGCTTCGATTTACTTGTCAAAAAAAGCTTGGGCTTGAATTCTAGAGTCATCATATAATATCTTTACTTGAGAATCCAAAAGATCTGAAAATAGGGAAGGAACAAGGGATAGTCTAGATGGAAGGGAAAAGAGAGACGGAGAGAAGAGGCCCTCTTCCTCACTGATCCACAAGTGGGCAGATTTGGATGGAAAAATTTAATGAATTTCTTGTGATGACCAACCAATTTACCATAAAGCTAATGGAAGAAAAGATTTTATTTGAGCATAGAGGGGCTTGTTAGTTGATTTAAGTTTCGTCCCCTTCATTTTCCTTGTTGAACTCCCGATGATTTTCTCTACTCATGAAAAATAAAATAAAAGAAAGAAAAATTATATTTTTAAGTCTATGGAAAGTATGCCAAGTTAGTGTGGAGTAAACGCTGTCCACACCGCTGATACAGTGGAGATCTTGTTGGTGGTGTGGAGTATGTCTTTCACATCAACTTGAAGTATGCCAAGTTAGTGTGGAGTAAAAACGTTGTCCACTCTTTTGAATCTACCATCTTCAATGAAGATGTAGCTGAAAACTCTTTGCCGACCTATCAAAATTTTGAAATTGAACTTGCTTTGGATTTTAGCCTACCCATCTATAGCATGAACTGCCATGTAGTTTAGATAATATAAGCAAGCACTCTTTACCTAAGCAAACAGAGAAAAAGAAAAAGAAATAAGAATAAAATATAGAGAAAGTTAGCAAATCTGGTGTATCATTACAATGTGTACCTTTATGCAAGTGGGGATGAGAGGCATAAGTTTGTATTGAGTTAATACGAATCTGAATTCAATGTTTTAGATTTATGTAAGTTTTGAAACTTTTGTGTGAATACTTTAAGCAGTGTTTATGATTCTAGTCCTTATTTTTTACAATTATACTTGAATCAAGGATGGACGCCACATTTGATGAAGATCCCTTCTTTACCACTCTATTGCAAAGTGGTGACCAAGAGAGATCCACAACCGTAATGACTAGTACCCATGATAATGTTGGATTCCAAGCAACACTATTGGAAAGTGAAAAAAGGCCACCTAGTAAGAAAACACAACGAGGTGTGTCTTTCACCGTAGAGGAGGACAATCTCCTCGTGTCGGCTTGGCTCAATATTAGCATGGATGCCATACGGGGGACGGATAAAAAATATTCTCAAATGTGGGAGAGAATTAGCAATTATTATAATGAGCATAAAAATACTAGCATGGCAAATCGTTCTGGGGGGTCATTGACCAATCGATGGTCGATGATTCAAAAATGCACAAATAAATTTTGTGCTACTGTGGCTCAAGTAGAATCTTTGCATCCAAGTGGTGCGACAGAGCAGGACAAGGTATGAGTTTCTAACTAAATTTCATTTTAAATCTTCTTGCTGAAATTCTATTATAACATTCTTGTTACATTCGCATATTTAGATTGAAAGAGCTAAAATCATGTATAGAGAGACTGAGAAGGCCACATACAACATGGAACATTGTTGGTGTCTATTGAGACACCAACCAAAATGGCAACAACACGTGTCCATGTTGTCTACGAGAAGGAAACCACATGGAAAACGCCATGCTATGGCAGAGTTGACTCCATTAGGAGATGACGCGATAGATGACAACGTAGAGGTCTTTTTGGAGAGACCTCCAGGCAAGAAGGCTGAGAAAGAAAGAGAGAGAAAAAGGAAGGCTGCAGAATCATATGATTCAGAATTTGTTGAGGCCTTAAATTGCATGACAAGTGATAGAGCTGTCTTTATGTCTGAAAGAATGCAAGTGGCCAGTAAATTGGATGCTGATAGGGCTCAATTACTTGCGGAGAAAAAGAGGAGAAATGATACGGAGAATAGGAAGATCGATATGGAGATAATGAAAATAGATCTTGCTGGCATGAATGGAATGCAACGAGAGTATTTCTTCAATCTTCAAAAAGAGGTTTTTGAGAAATCCAGGAAGCGATTTTCATCTCCATCTCTATCTTCATCTTTTGAAGATGTGTAGCCTTTTGTTGGTGAAATATTTTTGAGTTATTTTGTATATTGTGGTTGAAGCCCATGATTATTTTGTGGTTTTTTGTTATTTTGGATCACAAATATGGGTGTGATGTTTATAGTTTTATATGTTGATTACCACCCTATTCATTACTCTTATTTTGCACTAGTTGGTGATGATGTTTGTGAGAATTGGCTTGATTGCATTGAAGATCGATGTAATTATTTTGATAATATTGATATCGTGTTATGAAATTTTGTTTATTGGATTATGAAAATGAAAATGAATATGATTGTTAGAGATTATAGGAGGTTATGAAAATAGAATTAATTAAAAAATAAAAATTAATTATTTTTTTAAAAAAATAAAAAATAATAATATTTTATTATTATAGAGAATAATATGACTAATCCAAAGTAGATTTTAAGTTTTGAATGGTTAGCTAAAAGTGAAAAAGTTACATATTCTTCAAAATTTGAAGAATAAAATAGCCAATCCAATGCCAATGCTCTAAGATGTGTTTAAATGTAAATGTGAGATGACATGTTTTTAACTTTTTCGGGAAGAGAAATGTGGTTGGTCCCACCAATGATTGAAAAGTTAATGTAATTATGGATTTATCATTTAATGTATAAATTAATTTAAAAAATTGAGAAAAATAATTTAGAAATTACATTATCAATTTGAAAAATTAGTTTGTAAATGTGATAATTAAAAATAAATTTGGTTCATAAAGGAAAATAAAACGGAAACTACACTATTAATTAGAGAATTTGTTTTATTTATATTTTAATGTGTAAAAATAATTTCAAAAATTCAGAAATCAATTTTAAAAATTACAATATCAATTCAAAAAATTTGTTTGGTTTATATAATAATGTATAAATAAATTTGGTCCATAAAGAAAAATAAAATGGAAATTACACTATTAAAGCAACTTTGACTAAAGTATGGAATCTTGAGGGATCAATTGCTTCAGTGAAGTGGGACATCACATGTTCTTGGTTGAATTTGAAAGAAGGATAGATCTTGAACGTGTTATGAAGGGAAGACCTTAGACTTTTGATAAACACTTAATTTGTATACAATCAATTGAGAGAAGCACTCCCCCTTCTGAGGTGATTTTCTATGAAGAGCTTTTTTGGGTTCAATTACATGGGTTACCTTTAGCAACAATAACTGTAGACATGGATGGGGAAGGAATAGGATAGGGAAACTTTCTCAGAATTAGGGTTTCACATGGATATCACTAAACCTATCCCTTGAGGAACACCTGTTAATATTGAAGGCAAACAGATTTGGGTGGAATTCAAATATGAAAGGATGCCTCAATTCTGTTTTACTTGTGGGGATATTAAACATGATGGCAGAGTTTGTGGAGTGGGGAATTCTAAAGTTTACAATTCAGGATCTGAACAATCTCAATATATATCTATGAAATAAAAGTAATTTAATTCAAATATATGCTTTAATTACTGTATATATAGCTGTTGTAAGCCAACGTCGAGGTCGAGGCACTACGAGGGGTGTCTGTATAGAGAAAGTAAGGAAAATGGATAAAATTAAAGTTGATATTTCTGATGATCACACTGGTGGCTCCAGAGATTCAGCAGCGTGGCTTGCTTCTTATGGTGGTTCGCTTACTCGCTTGTATGCACCATTTGCTACATCCTCTTGGTCTAAAGTTTTCCAAGATGTGAAAGACCATATAAAAAATCGTTACTCGGTAATAAGTTATATTCCAAGCAACTAAGTATATAACATGTTAATTTAAAATTACTTTGTATTTATACTAATTGTTTATTTTTGAAATGATGAGTTTGAGCTTAATTTTGGTTGACAATAAGATTGATTAACGGTTGAGGAATTGATGTCGAATGCATTCCAGTGGTATAAAGGTCGATGTCATGTACATTGTAAGAAGTTCAATACTACAATAGAGGCGCGCCAAAATCCATTCCAAACAATGCCATCAAACGAATGAGAGAAGGTTTATGATATGTTTGGAGATCTTACCTATAAGGTAATTTTGCTACTACATTTTTTTAATAGTTTATGACAGATGTATTACACATATAGACATAACATTTTTTTTTAACAACGGAATACTGTGAACAAATCAAATAGATCAAATTTAATGATACGCCATCATGTGGGTTCTCCATCTTTTCATTGTTTGTCTAACAAAATAGTAAGTTATTCTAGTCCTCGTTAAATATTAACATATAATACACTTTTCTGATTTAAGTTCTAATATAGATTTTCTTTTTGTAAAAAGAAGAAAGTCTTGCTAACTATGATCTGATCCAATTATATGCTAAAGCACATAAAAGTTGTGATGATATTTGGAGCAGTCCTGAAGCAGACACAAATTATGTAATTTTAAATTTCTTTAATTCCATTATCTAATAATATTTTTGTTACTTATACTAATTTTAATGTTTTTATTTTTGTAGGATTAGATGATATCTCTTAAGGAAACTGCTGCAGATCCATCTGATGCATCATCTGTCAACGATGCTCAAATTTTTTCTGAAGTTCTTAGATCACGTTCTGGATACTTGAGAGGCTTAGGACGTGCGTAAAGTCATCCTCAAAATCATCATTATCTTCTCGAGCTAGATAGAATGTCGACAAGACTAAAGAAGTGGAGGAAACAACATTTGAGATAGAACAATTAAGGTCTATGCAAAAGTGTTGCTGACTTAACTAGATCAAGCAGCGAATCTTGAGGTGAGATTAGAAGAGAACATGCAGAGGAGACTGGAGATGGAGGTACAAAAAGCTGTGCCAGACAGTTGTAGTCAATTATGTCTCAAAACTCTATGCCACCACCACAATCTTAAAATTTATTTTTTCTTTAATTATCTTTCTATTATGATGTTCTAAAGCATTTAAACAATTGTGATGTTTGAAATACAATTTTTTCATATTAGTATTCTGTTTTTAATTAAATTATGTACTATATGATTAATATAGTTCGAACGTCAATTACCTTTATTAAATCCATTCAAACAAAAATAGACCCATTCGAACACAAAATAAAGAGTTCGAACGACTACCGTGATATACAGTCTATACGTCCGTTTGAACAATAAAATATTGGTTCGAATAACATTAATTTCCAAAATCTCATTCGAACGGAACGAGTTTCAAAAATAAATAGTCTGTTTGAACGGACATAATGTATGTTCGAACAAAAGTCATTTTATAATGTATTGGTTAGAACGTATAAAATTCATTCGAACACTCCATCCGTTCGAACATAATCAAATATGGTCATATGTTCGAATGAATATATTTTGCATTCGAACGATTCGTGTCGGTTCGAACCTATATTTATACGTTCGAACGTATTTTTGAGACGAAAAATTTTTGTCTTAAAAATTTTCAATTCGAACCTATATGATTTTATTTCAATTAAATAAAAAAATCTATTTTTTATCTTTTAATTTTTCTACCATTCTTATTAAATATGATTAAGAAAAAGTTAAGATATGTTTATTTCTATCATATTATTAATTTCTCGTACACGAAAAGAATAACATTTCTTAAGCACAATTAATGCAACAAAAAGAAAAATGAACCAATTTGAATCAGGCAGATGAAGTACTAACTAGTTCAATATATAAATTGGTGATCTGCATGCATCTTTTCAAGCGATGCATGGGTTTCATATTATTATTTCGTTATCTTTTTATATCTAGTTTAGTACTAGTGATAGGCGTATCCGTCCACTAGCTTTTGATCTCCTTTAGGCATTGAAACTCAACATCCAACCACCAAATTCTCCACACGATCGAGGAACATTAATATTAACAAGTACTACAGGAAGAAACTAGGTAGAATTGTTCCTAAGTACGTACCCTAGAAATATTAATGACGTTTGCAGTTTTGATCATCTTCCTAGCAATTTCCTACTCCGGTCCTAACCCTCTGTCGGACCAATATTAACCTGAAATCTACTTTTACATCTGAAAATAACAACTTCCAACCTATTTGGGGTAAGTAACTAAAAACACCTGTACTGACACATGATCATTCATGAACGTACCCTTAGTCTTCATCGTAATGATCTTCCTCATGATCCTCGTGTATTCTTGTACTAAAGTCGGCGAGTTGAGTAGGTTCAATTATGGCATCTTTTCATTTCAGATAAGGACCAGCTTGCCAGGAATACCATGTCTATCACGTGGATGGCCGATTTTTTAAAGAGTAATATTAGAGAGAAGTTATTATAATAATGTATATTTTATATTCATTGCGTGATTATTTTTAGTTTATTATTTTTAATATTCACTTGAAGAAATGTGTGGTCTACATAATACCACATCATGTGATCTAAAAACTTACGTCTAATAATAATAATTAATAACAATAATAATAATTATAATAATAATTATAACAATAACGTCCCTCTTTCGCTTTCTCGCTGGCAGACCAGCACACATGCAATATCGTAGCCACCTTGGTCGGTTGTGATCAGTACTCTTGTGACTTTTGTTATATTAACATTTCCGAATCCGATATAGTCATTAATATCGTAACCTTGGTCTGTTGTGATCAGTACTCTTGGTCGTTTTATCTACTGTGCATGACTGCATGCATGTAGTGCACGGACGTTAATCATTAGTTTCTCACCAAGAATGCTATTTGTGGATTTGAATTCCTCGCATGTCTTTTTCTTTTTCCCTCAAATATTTATCTTAAAGATATTAAACGGCCACCAATTTCAATTAAATAATGCAAATGTCTAAAAAGATGCCCAAAAGAATTACGTACGTAGTACCTGGACGAAACATCAGTCCAAGAAAAAGCGGCGCACACACATAACGTCAGTCCACGAAAAAGCGGCACACACTCAAGGAACATGTTTGTTTCAATTCTCACCTTGCAGAAAGCAAGATCAGACTGGAATCTGTCAATTTAAACTTGCTATTTATATCAATCGCGAATTAATAATAATAGCTGAGCGGACCCTCAAGGAGCTCCAACAATTGAAAAGAAATTATGCCTATCGGACATAAAAATGATTATTCTGTAAACTAATTTTTACTGATAATTTATAAAAATAAAAAAAAGATAAGAAAATCGTTCAAAAACACATAAAAAATAATTTTGATATTCAATTCAAAATTTTTAATATTTAAGAATGATAAAATCAATCTACAAGCAAAGATATAATAGCTGAAAATCCAACGTATCAAAATTTTATCAAAATTAGAAAAAATTCCAATAATCACAACAAAATCAAATTTAAAATTATTTCCTAAAAAATAAATAAAATATTATTATAAAAGACAAAACTAACTAAAAGTAGTCTCGACAATGATGCAATAATTGTCACATCAGAATTAAATTTAAAAGATAAATAAAATATTATTATAAAAGACAAAAATAACTAAAAATAGTCTCGAAAATTATAGTCAAAATATCCTATCCAAAACTGCTATCACAATTTTCTATCTTTGTACTCTTTTAGATATTTCAGCACATTCAACGATAACATCCTCATGACTCGGATCCGGTGCATCAAATCAAATTTGCTTTCACAAAGCTCAAAAAACAAGTTCTACGTGGGATTGATAAGATAACCTATATGCCGTTCATTTACAATTTATTAATAAAACAATACTTTTATATAATTTAAATGCATCAAGTCAAAATTAAAATTAAAATATATTATTCTAAAAAATATTATTTTATTTTAAGATCTTAGATAAATAATAAAATAGTAAGTATTTTATCTTTATCATTACCCGAGTGGTAAAGATTCTTTACTAAAGAATCCTATCATTGCCTCACAGATTCTCACCACTTTCACACATGGCTGCTACATCTTTTTCAACAACTTTTTCGTGGTCTCTTCTACTAGTTATTGACACGTGCTTACTTTATTAATAAACGGCTGATACGTGGAAAATGAGCCCAGAACAAGGAGACAAGGTCAAGATCAGCAAATAGGTAAACCAAAAGAGTGAGAATGGCAAAATGAGTAAAATAATCAATCTACTGTCTCCCACCTGAGTTTCTCGATCCACTGTCAGATCAAATTTCACTGAGATCACAAGACAGAACATGCAGGATATTGACAGTGATAATGATTAAAACTGTCAGAAGGTCAACACAGTACAATTTAAAATAATATTATTTTTATATAATAATTTACAAAAGAATATTCCTTGTTTTTAAAATATTATCATCTAAAACATTGTGAAGTGTGTATGTTCTATCGTGGAAAGTAATCTGTCATTTTGGGACTCAGACCTCATTTATGATCCATGGGGTGGCTCTAAATTCTTTGTCGGTCCCCTCTCTCCGGTTTTGATATTTTTTATTATTATAAATTTTTAAAATTTTTATATTAAATACTATAAATAATTTAATTTTTAAAATTTTAAAATAATAATAATATTAAAAAAATAATATTTTATTTAATTTTAAAAGATGAGGTGACTTTTCAATATCATATGAGCGAAACCGGATTCACAATTATTTTACCATTTTGCAATAAAATAATAGTTTTTTTAAAATTTAAAACATATCAAAATTAAGTCAAAAGTCAGAGGAAACAATTATAAAACAATTTTTTTCTTATTAAATTATATACAAAATGTATATAAATTGTCACTTATCATGTGGAGGATTTTAGATTTCTTGGATTTCTTGTCGAAAAATTATTCATTCGTCCACTTATCACTTCAAAATGCAGTTTTCTATCGATTCGGGAGTGGGCAAAATTTGCGGCGAGCAAGCCCTGACTCAGAAATACTATGATCGATAACTAAGACACGAGGTTAAAGTCGTCGCATCGATCGAAGGGTCGAAAGAAGCACTCGAGCTAGGTTCACCTCCGGTCCTGATCGAATGGGACGAAGAAGTCCGTGATGAACAAACCCTCCGATAGGCCGCACCCAACGAGCCTTTGGAGCTTGTGACAATTGATCAACAGGAAGTGGGACGAGAGGTTCGGATAGGGACTAAGCTAAACTCGGAGATGAGAGCGGCCCTTGTATCTTTCCTTATCGAACACCAAGACGTGTTCATCTGGAGCCACGAGGACATGCCTGGTATTGACAATTCAATCATTGAGCACCGGCTTTGCGTCGACCCAACGGTTCGAAAAGTTAAGCAGAAATGGTAGGGCTTCAGCACTGAGAAGTATGAGGCGATAACAGAAGAGATAGATCGCATCCTAGCGGCAGGATTCATACGAGAGGTCCACTACCCAAAATGGCTATCTAATGTAGTTTTGGTGAAGAAGGCCAACGGGAAGTGGCAGATCTGTGTCGACTTCACCAACCTGAATAAAGCATGCCCAAAAGATAACTTCCCCTTACCACACATCGACCTAATAGTAGATTCAATGGCAGGACATCCCCTCCTTAGCTTTATGGACACTTATTCCGGGTACAACCAGATCAGGATGAACCTAGACGACGAAAAAAATACAGCGTTCGTGATAGACTGAGGGCTCTAATGCTACAAAGCGATGTCATCCGGTCTGAAGAATGCAAGGGTCACCTACCAACGGTTAGTCAACCAAATGTTCAAACAACAGATCGGCAGAAATATGGAAGTGTATGTAGACGATCTGTCAGTGAAAAGCAAAGAGTTCGGACAACATTTGGCAGATCTATGAGAAGTGTTCTCTGTCCTTTGGCAATATCGGATGAAGTTTAACCTGTTGAGGTGTGCATTTGGTGTGGAGACAATTAAGTTCCTGTGGTATATGGTCTAGGTGAGAGGGATCAAAGCAAATCCCGAGAAGGTAGAAGTAGTTGTAACACCCCCACTCATTCCTTTTGACGCACGTTCTTTCTTTCTGACGTTAGCAAATTTCGAGGGCGGAAATTATGCAACAGTCCGCCCCTTCTCTCTAATGACTGCGAGCCTTGTTATGGGTGCTAAACCCCGATGGCATGTTTTAAAGATACTATGTGATTTCTAAAGCTAGTTTTGTGCTTTGAAGTTGTGTGTATTTTAAATGGAATATCCCCATTGTTATTTAACTAAGCAATATTTTAAATAACTCAATTATAATATCTTTGAAGAATTCCAAAAATATTATAATTGTGGGGAATCATTTTATATAAATGATTTTAGTTATTTAAAATATTATGGGATTTAAATTATGTTTAAAACTCTAATTAAATTAAATGGTTTTATTCTTTTAAAGATGTTAAATAAGACTTCATCATTTTATTAATAATGAAGAAATATTATTTTATAAACTAAAGTTTAGTTTAAATAATATTCTAGTTGAATTCCTCTTAGTGCTTTTAATTAAGTTAATGTTTACGCATTTTCAAATTAGTGTTTTAATTCTCCATGGTTAGATCATTTTGAAGATCTCAAGATGAAGGGACTAGATTAAATACCCAGACCCTCTCTCTTTCAACCTCACTTTTCTCCCGACTTTCTCTCTCTCTCCTCCCTCTCCTTCAGCGTACGTAGTACGCAGCTCTCCCCCATGCCCGATTCCTCCACTGCCCAGCTTGGCACCGCCGTGCGCCGGTGAGCCTCACTGCCCCTTCCACCGACACCACCTCACTCCGGCGAGTCCCCCCACACCGGTCTCCCTCTCTCTCGCTCTCTCTTCCACTCTCTCGGCAGTGCACAACCCAAATGGGCTTGATGTTGATGCGCCATCATGTGCCATCCTCCGGTGCACCACCTCCACAATAGCCTCTCCTCCCACCGGCCATCCTTTTCCAGCAAGCTCGGCCTCCATCTCCCTGCCATTTGTCCCCATGAAGTCCACCTCTCTTGCATGGGTTCTCCACACCCACGGTGGAGCTCCACCTCCTCCGGCCACCGCACCACCACCGGGACCTCCTTTGGCCACCGACCACCTCTCCTTGCCATCCCCATGTCCAGCCGAGCCACCATGCATGCTCACCTTCCCTCACTCTCTCACGAACGTCCACTCCCCCTTAGGCCACCTCCACCATCGTACGTCGCCACCCACGGCGTGTGACCACCCTCTCTGGCATCCTCAGGCCACCATCGACCTACCCCAACCACCAATGGCCCCGATCTGCCACCTATGCTCCCTCACTCTCTCACGGCATCTCTCCCTCTCACACATGGCCAGTTTCCCCTCCACCACTGTGGACTGCCGTGCCACCACCACCGAACCTTCACGGCTCCACCAACAACCTCCCTTGGTCTAACCTTAAGCCCGAACCACCACTTGTGGTGGGCAACCATTACGCACGGTGGACAGTCACTGCGCGTGACTAATCGCCACTGCACACAGCCAAAACCGCCATGCTACGCTCCTTGCCACCATCACAAGACCACCATCAGCCCTTCCAAGACCACACTTAGCTATCCAAACGCCCAAATAGCCACCATACGTGGGTTAGCCGCCACATACGACCCTTTCGATGTCATCGACTGTGACAATCAGCGAGCAACGCACGGGTTATCCCGTCAATGGTATAACCATCTAT
This sequence comes from Juglans regia, assembly GCF_001411555.2. Classification (NCBI taxonomy): domain Eukaryota; kingdom Viridiplantae; phylum Streptophyta; class Magnoliopsida; order Fagales; family Juglandaceae; genus Juglans; species Juglans regia. The sequence goes on along the minus strand of NC_049905.1, from coordinate 18,958,601 downwards.
CCCTCGTTATTTATGTTAGATGTTGATTAGTTGAATAGGTTATGGACTGTGCTGTTAGTATTGTGGAGTTTGCTGTATTGTATGGAGATGTGATGTGCTGTGTATGTGAAGTGTTGGGTTTATCTATGTAGTGTGCTGTGAAGTGTTGTAGATTGTGCTGTGAAGTGTGGTGTGGCGTTGTGTGGATTGGGAAGAGAATGTGTACTCTCATGGCATAGTGTGGAATAAGGAGAGTGAATATATGTAAAATATACCCTCCTGGCGTAATGTGGAATGGGAAGAGTACACGGGGAGTGTATTCCATGTGATGGAGTAATGCACCATATGGCGTGTACGCCATAGTGGTGATGTGGCATAGCGTGTGAAAAAGGAGTATAAGTGGAGTGTACTCCAAGAGGTGCAGCGACACTCCAAGAGGTGCAGCGACACACCATGTGGCGTGTTGCAGAGATAAGGATGGTTGTGTGGTTGATGGGCATAGAGCATGGTGAGTAGTGTCAGGAACTGTGGAATAGTGTCCCGAAGTAGTTATGGTGTAGCATATAGTCTGAGGTGACGGGTGCCACCATAATTGAGTTATGGCTGGGAGTATGGGTGAATTAGTAGAACAAGTGTAGGAGTGCGCAGCGAAAGCATGACTGGGGAATGTCACGAAGTGACATGGTTACCAGCAGTCGTGCTTACGATAGGTGAGGAGTTAGCGTAGGAATGGCGCAGGGGGATCATGACGAGATGTCACGATATGATAGGAGTACGTGAGGAACCGTACTCGTGATAAGTTAGGAGTTGGCGTAAGAATGGCATAGTGGGATGTCAGGTGATGTAACAAGGTCACGGTGTAGCTTGAGAGTAGTTTCAAGCTATCTGACGTGACATAAGGCGTAGATGTGAATGGAGTCTTGTCGTGTTAAGTGTTGGGATGAACTGTCAAAAGGGATGGATAGCATGAAGAGTCATGCTAGCCGGGTTAAGAGAAGGTTGGTATCGGAGTATAGTGCGTGTTTACACAAGCAGATAATCAACGTGTTATATGTTGGTCTTAAGTGATAAGGGGGTAAGGTACGTGCGTAATCTGGTTAGACACATGTGCCGGACGGATTCACCATATGTAATGGGTAATCTGTCCTAAACATAGTTACACGGTGCTTAAAGCCTCAGAGTTGGATTAGAGCTGTGTGGCTTGTATGGATGAGGATGATGATTTAATATGGGCTAAGATGCATAGAGGCAGTGACGGGTGTATTGCTAGGATTGGGATGCGTGATTCCGTTAGTCGGAATCATACGTCGGAATGTGGTCAACAGGAAAAGGAAGACGAATGTCTTAGTGTCTTAATCCTAAGATGAATCACAGGTTCACTTTAGTGATGAGCACTCAAGGGAAGAACGTCGAGTTTGGAAGAGGTAGTGACCGTAAGTGGTCCCTAAAGGTTTTAGCATAGTAAAGGACACGTAAGAGCATGGAATAAAAGGAAAGTGTTCCAAGTGAAGTGTAACTTATGTCTCCTAAGTTTAAGTTGCTTATATACTAGATAGAGAATGATGCTAAGGTTATGTGTATGCATATAGGTTGTCATCTGACACGTACATGAATGGACTGCATGATATGAAAGTAGCATGGAGTCTAGGTAAGTATTGTGTTCATACTCTTCTAAAGCTTTCTAAAATATACAAAAATGAAAATGAAATGCTTTTCCTTTACGATGCCTTACGAAATGATGTTTTGGTATCTATTGTATGTATCTTCCACGAAAATGCATGACATGAAAGACAATTTTCGGGCTTACGCCCCGAATGATGTTTTTCTCATGAAATGATGTTTTCTTATGAAAATGAATGTTTTCTCATGAAATGACTGTTAAATGAAAGAAAAGAAAAGAATGAAAGCTCATGCTGATGCACATGAAAGAATGAAAGCTCCAGCTCTTTAGAGCTGACATGAATGAATGAATGAAAAGTAAAGAAAGGCATGAAAGCATGAAATGTATGAAAATACGTAACGACCACAGGAATGAATGGAAATGATACTAATGAATGGGCAGATTGTAATGTCGGGTAAGTAGTACTGGTAGTGCACCCAGTGCTGCCCCCTAACTGAAAAAGGATTCTCAACCCGTGGTCACGGGCGGAGTTTGGGTCCAAAGGAAGACCGCTAACCCCAACACACGGGGCGTAACAGTGTGTACCGGATAATGAAAGTGATAAGAAAGAATGTATGAATGTATCGAATTCTTGAAGAAATTAAGACACTGACGGGAGAAATGTTTTACGAAAAGAAAGTCCATTTTAAAAGAAAAATCTCGTCCAATGATGTTTTCAAAAGAATGCATGTATGCACGTATGCATGTATGTATAGTATGTACGAATGATGAACGCATGAATGAAAACCTATGTTATTATATTTTAACTATATGAAGTAATGCTTACGAGTCATCGACTTATTTTACTTTTTATGTATGCCCCTCCCCCCTAGGGAATGAATGAGCAGTACGCGTCAGGACGGACACGGCTCATGGGGAAGAGCATGAAAGTCTAGGCATGAGTGTTTAAATGTATGAGAGGCATTTTTTTATTGTTAAAATTGATGTTTTCCGCTGTAAACCTCTTTTATTCGCAACACACATTTTATTTTATAACGTAGAGTCTTACACCCTGGGTATGAAAGTAAAAAATTTTAAATCGAACGGTAATTCTCGTCGTCCTTTCTAAAATCATTTTGGAAAAAGTCCCACCACAAGGACAGACGTTACAGTAGTGATGGAAATGCCTTCCCCCTGTAACCTTCATGAAGTCTAGAGGCTGGCCGGACGAGTGGAAGCCCTGAACCGGTTCATCGCCCGATCAATTGACCGATGCCTACTCTTCTTCAAAGTCCTGAGGAAGGCCCAAAATTGGGATGAGACTTGCGAAAAGACCTTCACCGATCTAAAGTTGTACCTGAGTCACCCCCCACTACTAAGCCAGACGAGACCAGGTGAGACCTTGATTGTGTACTTGGCAGTGTCCCCACACGCTGTATCAACTGTATTGGTCTGGGAAATGGAAGAAGGACAACGGCCTGTCTACTACATGAGCTGAGCCTTTCGTGGTGCAGAAGCAAGGTACCCCTGAACAGAAATGCTAATGTTCGCCTTAATTGTAGCGGCCAGGAGATTAAGGCCTTATTTTCGGGCCCACCCGATGAAAGCGCTCACCGACCTCCCCCTCAAGAAGGTGCTACAGAAACCAGACACCTTGGGACGGCTCACCAAATGGGCAATCGAGCTCAGCGAATTCGACATGGAGTACCTATCCCAAGCCGCGATCAAAGGACAAGTACTGACATATTTTGTTGCCGAGTTCACCAGATTCCTAGAGGAAGTACCAGGTGCACCCCAAGGAAAGCCTTGGCAGGTCTACGTAGATGGCTCGTCTTGTCGGGTTGGCAGAGGAGCAGGGGTGCACATCGTCACCGAGTAAGGAGAGGAGTATAGTTATGCAGTCAAGCTGGCCTATAAAGTGACAAACAATGAAATCGAGTATGAAGCGCTCTTAACGGGAATGTCAGTCGCACGGTTACTAGGGGCTGAGGAAATAGAAGTGAGGGTTGATTCCCAAGTTGTGGTTGGCCAAGTACTAGGGCAATTCACCACGAAAGGAGAAAGACTAAAGAAATACCTCCAATTGGTCTGCAACGAGTGTGACCGCTTTTGCTACTTCAACATTCAACAGGTGCTGAGGGCCGAAAATTAGAAGGCAGATTGGTAAGCGAGGGCTGTATCGGGGTAGGAGGAACTTCCACTTCTAGAACACACTGTGATCAGGACGGTCGATGCCCCATCCATCAGGGGGAAGTGTCTGTTACAACCCTAGAACCTCCCGAATGGGCTACAGACATCTAGAGGTTCCTACAGGAAGGGCAACTACCCACTGACCTAGAAGAAGGGCAGAAGGTTAGAAACAGGGCGGCCCGGTTCACCTTGCTGGAAGGAGTCCTGTATAAAAGAGGTGTCTCTCATCGGACGAAGCTCAGTACGTGCTAGCAGAGATTTACGAAGGAATTTGTGGAAGCCGCTTGGGAGGAAGAGCTTTAGCTGCAAGAGTAACCCGGGCGAGATACTATTGGCCTTGTTCCCTCAGAGATGCGGAGGAATTCGCCAAGAAATGCCTTAAATGCAGGAGCACGGATCGATTCCGCATTGCCCGACAGAGGAGCTGACCTCAATCATGGCCCCGTGGCCTTTCGCCCAATGGGGCCTAGACCTGATTGGCTCCTTTCCAATAGCAAAGGGAGGAGCCAAGTATGTCATGGTTGCGGTCGACTACTTCACTAAGTGGGTCAAAGCGGAGGCACTCGCAAGCATCACCTCCCGAACCATCATGAAGTTCCTGTGGAAGTCGATAGTGTGCCGATTCGGCATACCTCAGAGTTTCGTATCGGACAACGGGAGACAGTTCAACTGCATCTGTACAACTGGCACAACCACCAGAATAATGACCACGACAGTAGCCGCATTCTAGGAGCTATTATATATAGAAGGCAAACAAACCTTGTGTGACCAACTAGCAATATAGGCGGGGGCACTGCATATACCTTTACCCATGTTCCCCAGGCTAGCCACACAAAAACAAGGAAGAAAGGGAAAAAGAGGCAAAGGCAAAGGCATAACAAGCAAAGATATGTGCTTTAACCAATATGTCTCTATGTACAAGCCGCCGAACAACAAAATGCGGTTACATGTTTCAAAAAAAAAAATAGAAATTACAATGAGGCCCATAAAATCCCTACATTTCAGTGCTAGGAACGCTAATCACAGCAGCAGCAAAAGCGGGGTCGCCCTTAACTCAACGGTCGTAGGAACAAGGTTGGCCAGATCCATTAATGCTGGCAAGGGTACAAAAGCAATTGGCATTTCCTTTCTTTTCAGATCCCGGTTGGATTTAAAGGATGCCTCCCTGCTTGGGATATCGCTAGGCGCAAGTCACTAAAGGTACTTGGTGAAAGACCTTGAACGCAGCTCCAAACTCTGAAGAAGAAAGGACCGCATCGAATCCCATGTTCCCACGCCTTATCACGAAGAGTCGGGAACCACCTTAACTGCTTGTGTAAGGAGAGGTTTGCACCCTGGAGACTCGTGTGCATATGCTCCGACCGGTTAATCTCTTCCCGCAACTGCTTCTTCTCCTCCTACTCTCCAGAGAGGTCGGCTTAGAGACTTTGATTGAGTTGCTCTAGTTTGGTCTTTTCCTCCTCCCACTTCTGCTTGTGCTTCTGAAGATGACATGAAGACTTTTTCAACCTCTTGCACTCGCCCAATAATTCGAGCCTCATCTTCTCAAGTTCAGACTTCAGTTATTCCTTCTCTTCCTTGTCACCGTGAACACGGTCCAAACTCTCTTGAGCAGCTGCCTCCTGATCATCCCCGATAAAGGCCGCAAGATGATAAGTGCCCTGATGACGCGAAGGCAATACTAAGAAAGAAGGAGGAAGTATGAAGAAAAAGAAAAAGGCGGGAAAAGAGCAATCAAACCTCACGGAAGAAAGACTATAGACATTCGACAACCAAGCCAACAACTTCCTCCCGGCTCCCTTCCATGGCTAGCTGAGACAAGGAAGAGAGGGCTTCCGCAAGATTGAAAAAATCAGGAAGCTCCCCAGAAATCTCCGAAGGAGTAGTTGGGTCCTCACTTAAGCGCCCCGGGAGGGGGCCGATTGTAGTATTTGGAGGAAAATCTCCACCTGTGAAAGGCTCTACCTGAACAAGCGGGTCGACGACCAGTATCTTCGAACCATCGCTAGTCTGAACAAAAACATTTGCAATGAAAAACGTCGGGCTCCAAAGAATGGAGGAGGTTGGCCTCCAATGCAACCTTATGCCTCTGTGCGATTGCTGGAAGAAGCTTCACCCCCCACATCGGCCACGTAGAGAAAGTGACTCCCAACGGCCGAATGAGATGAGGAAGGGGGAGAGATCCAGGAAGAGGAATGGTGCCCCTCCTCAGGAGGGGAAGAAGTAAAAATACTTTTGAGGAGGTTGCACATTTCAACCTTAACCCTGGGCGTCTCACCAATCATTGCGGGAGGGGGCACTGCGGGGGAACTACCCGCCTGTTCGCCAGTTATGACCAGTGCAGGGGCTACCTCAGTAACCAAATGGCAAGCTTCCAAAGTAGCTATTTCCTGCATCAAAGGGTCCTGAACCCAAGGAAGAGGTCTGTCCTCAACTGGAACTCCCTCCCGACGGGATTTCTTCCCTTTATCTGGAGTAAGAAGGTTTGAGGAACGCATCGGAGCAAATCGACTTGTGGCAACACAACCAACAACCTGTCAATAGAAGGAAGGTGTCCCATGGGAGACAAAGACCTTTCTAGGCTTTCTTCAGAAAGAACGACCTCATAACGAACACCGTTAGGATGTTTCTGCACTCATTCTCGCACGGTCGCAAGGCACATCGATTCGTAAGGGGTGGCTCTCGGACGCACGACCTTATCCTCCGGAACCATTCCCAATATGTCCGCATGTGAAATTCTTAGCGGCTCACTTGGCCCACCGGAAACTCCCAACCACGGCCAGAGACAAAGAAGAACTTGGGGGACCAGTCTTTTACCTTGTGGTACCGCTGATCCAAGGTAACCAGGGCATGTGAGGCCTTGAAGCAGCACACATTCTTATGGGCAAGAAGAAACTCGCAGCCAGTAAGGTCTGCATCTTTAGGGTAGGATTCCAACAAAGCTCGCTCCAAATAATGTTGCAGCAAATCAATAATTGCCAGGCGTTTGGGTGCAATTCAGAAGGGGCCAAACCAAGGCGATCCAGAAGGTCACAGATAGGACGAGGAAATGACAATCTCAAGCCGCACGAGAACATAGAAGGATATAGGGCCACCTTGTTGGAGTGGCTCTCTAAATCAACGGCGCCTTCATTAGGGCCAAGAACTTCAAAGGCAATGGATTCTAGCACTTGATAGGTGAAAGCTAGAGCAGCCAATACGGACTTATCAGTAGACGAGCGCCATCTAGTGCCCAAAAACACTGGCTCAACGTGAGCAAAAATGCTGGGTTGAATGGACTTTTCGAAAGCCATCACTGACAGAATGCGAAGTAACAAGGGAGACTGGTTGAAATGAAGAAAAATCGAAAAAGACAAGAATGACGGGACAATCGTAAAGTAATGGGAGCAAGTAAGGGCCCACTCTCACGTTTTATAAAAGAGGGTGACGGTGAGACTTCTATAAGTTGTCACAACTAGGGTACTAGCAGCTTCGATTTTCGAAAATGCAGTTCACGAAGCGACATCAACACGAAAAGTTGCCTTACACCTCTTCATTAATGAGTTTGAAAAGATGTGATGAAAAGATGAGTCCATCATGAAGAGATGCCGTCAGAAGTAACCGGCCCGCAGGAGCTTACCGGATAATAGAAAACCTAAATATAGTACTTGGCGTTGGGAGGAAGGTAGGGTTAAATCATAATAAAATTCCCACTGTACTCGTCTTGTGAGAATTAGCTGGGTAATTTTATGGGGATTCCCCCTTCCCCCCAAGGCCCAGGAGGCCCAACCAAGCTCGGCCTGGGACGAAAAGTCACAAATCTATCCCACAAGGAGAATCCCCTATACATGACCTGTTGGAGGGATAGTGCAGTAGATGATGGGACTCATCGGGACTCGTCAATCTGAGGTGCCTTAGATAGTGTCCAATCATGAAGTGCCTGGCCACATAGCAGGCATGACATATAGAGGATCATTGATCTACTGAGAAAGAAAGCATGATTGGACCAGGGGAAAGGCAGACTAAGAGAAGAAAGTTGGAGAACCACGCTGCATTTAATGGCTCCACCACCCAGACGACACACCACAATAATGATGCCGTAGCAGAGTCACGCCACATTAATGATCTGCTCTTCGAACTGGTAGTATAAATAGCTGATCACAGGTACGAGGAAACTCTCTCTGATCCCTAGACTTTCTTACTTATTTATTACACTCCAAGAACACTTACTAACTTTGGCATCGGAGGCTCCCCGACCCTCAGGCCGCCCTCTCTAAGCTGCATTACATTCTTCTCTCTACAGGACACGTTGCGAAGACCTGAACTGTTGGAGTCAGGCCCAAGGGTGTGCGAAACACGACATCAACACTTGTTTTAAGAAATTTATCTGTTTTTCTTCTCTTTTAATCTTATTTTTTGTTAAAAACTTAATTTCTTTGGTTAATGTAGGGAGTTAATTTCTTTTGATACAGCATGGAATAAAAATTTAAATTGAATTTCTTGTTCAAGTATTTTAGCAGAAACTCCTTCTTCGGTTACAGAGAAATGGTAAAGTAAGGTAAGAAATGAATTTCCCAATATTACTTTGGTGTTAGTATTTTTTACTAAAATAAATGTTGTTTTGAACCAAATTTCATTATTACAATATGTGCATTATATAATTTATAATTTCTATTTAATTATAAATAGCTTGTTTCAAGGCCCAATTTATTTTAATTGTTATCATAATTATTCTCTTTCATTATTTGATACTAATAGCTTATATGTTTTAACATTAAATATTAAAACAACCGGTTATCATATGATGAAAGGTTCACATCCTTTAACTATAGAGATTTATATTTTGTGGGACATATAATATTATATGTATGATATATCATATAGTGATTTCATATATAAATACTATAATATATAATATTAGCATATGCTTATCACAATATATTTATATAACTATATATAGTAATGTTTGTAAAATATATATATATATATATATAGTAATAAATTAAAATGTATAGTGTAGATATTAGACTATAATAAAACATTTAGTTATCTACGTTTGAACGACATAGCATACCGTTCGAATACTTATTCAGTGATTGAACATTTTTAGCCATGAAGAAGCATGTTCGAATGGATTCTAGGGTTTTTGGCGCGTTTGAAATAGTGGCAGGAATGTCTCCCACCAATCCCTAAGTAGTGGAGTAGCATTCAAATGATACTTTATTACCGTTCGAACGTGAGCTAAAAAAATTTTCAATCTAGAAAACATTCGTGGTGAATTAATTTTCGCATTCGAATGTATAATATTTATGTTCAAACGGTAAACAACTTAACAAGGCACGCATGTGACAACTTTTCTCGCCTTAATAAGAGTAGTTTTAAGTTGGATGACGGCATTTCGTGCACTTTGAACTTATTACAACGACATTGTTTGTCGTAATAACTTTAAAAATTCTACATGAAATTAAATACCTCACAACACCCCTTATTCTCGTTCAAAACGTGTTCTCCTTCAACCCAGCGCCGTCTCCCTCATTTTCTCCCCCACATTCCTTTATTCTTCTCCTCACACTCATTCATTCTTCTCCCATTTCGATTAGAGAGAAACAAAGAGTGAAATAGAGATAGAAATAGAGTGAGTTAGATTGAACTCACATTGCAAAGAGGGTTGCACACAAAATTTTCAAATGTATGTTCTTTATTCACTGAAATAGAGTGCTTTTGTTTATGTTCACTGATTTTATTGTTTGTTTACATAGTGTGTAGGTGTTTTATTGTGGGTTAAATTGTTTTGAATTGCATTGAAGGTAAATTTTGTGTATTATGGTTTATAGTTTACTCATTATAATTGATGTGTTTGTGTGTTTGTCGATATTGTGCATGATTTGTGAGATTGTGTTTGAGGATTGTAGTTCTTGATATTGTTTTTGGGTTGTGTTTGGAATCTGTGTTGAATCTATTCGAACATATATATGTTACCATTCGAACGGTACTATTTTGTTCAAACATACATGTCATACAGTCGAACGTTAACTTCCATTGAATACAAATTACATAATAATAATTAATAGCTAAAATATAATAGTTAACGTAATAGTAATTAATAGTTAAAATATAATAGTATAAATAGTTAAAAAATAATTAATAGTTAACATAATAATTGTTAACTTAAAAATAATGAATAGTTCACATAATAATATTTAAAATAATAATAGTATTAAAAATACTTAAAAAAATTAAAAAAATACTTAATACTTAATGATACTTAGTACTTAAATAAATATTCAAAAATGCTTAACACTTAGTAACGTGTTAACTTATTATATTAACTAAACCCTAAATTTAATATTAAGATCGATAATTTTGTTAGCTGTATTTGATATATTCTTGTATCGTGCAATGTTGTTGTATATTACTCTCGTGTCTTGTATGTTTCATTGAAATAAACTTTAGACTCGTTCGAGAATTATCAATCCTAATGAACGGTTGATTGATAACTCTTGAATTGTCCATAGTGGACAATTTGAGATTGTAAGATCATTCTCGCAAACTATCCAATTGTATCTGTTAGCATTCGATTTCAAATTCTTGAATAACGTATCGGACGCCGTACCGGTCAAGGCACTAGAACGAAATATTTCGATACATGTATCGTTTCATGTACCGTTTCGGGATAGTCGATATATGAATAAATTATATATAAATACATATATATATATATATAAATTATAAATAGCTTAGTTTGAATTCGGGGCAAAAAAATGAGCTTGTAGTTTGAAAAAATGAAAAAAACAATTAAAGGCCGAAATATCGGCCGGTACAGGCCGACATATAGGTTGGTACGGTCGCTATTTGGGTTGGTAAAAAATATATGTATTACCTATATCTGACCAGTGGCCGGTACAGCATATACCGGCCTTATCGGTCAGTATGGTATGGTATTGAAAATAGTGTTCGATATTATGATTTTGGTAGAGTCATCCAGTCTTGTTCTCCAGATATGCAGTTTTGGTTATGGTGCCTCGACGTGTTATTGGTTAGTTCAACCAAACAAGTATATTTGGAGACCTATGGGGAGATGCTGTTGAAATTTCGTTGGTTGTGACAGATAATAGTTGATAGATTATCGACTATGATTTTCAATCCCAAATGGGATAGGAAAAACTACCCTGTGAGTGGAAGAAATTGCATAATATTTTAGATACATGCTTGGCTGTTAATGCCCGCGTGACTGTTTGTAATAGGGTATTAGGCATGGATAAGAGTTGAATGTGAGTTAGAGATCGCTTGGGTGAGGATTACAATGTATATAGTGAAGGTGTTAAGAAATTCTTAGAGTTCGCATCCTGTATAGTTAATAGTGATGGGCGTATTAGATGCCCATGTAGGCAATGCAAGAATTTGCATTCTCATAAGATAGACTTGGTAAGAGAGCATCTATTTGTCAAAGGTATTGACTAGGGTTATACTGATTGGGTCTTACAAAACAAATTCTATCCAACGTCATTCGAGCCTCCACATGAAGAAGATATCGATGAACATGTACTGCTAGAGAATGTTGGTGATGAATACGATGAGGATATGGAGCAAATGCTGGGTGACATTGGTGCGGGAATGTTTATGGATTAAGGTGATACAAACAAATCAAATTCAAATGATGTGGGCCATAACACTTTTGCACGCTTGTGAAATAATTTACAGCGTGAGTTATATCTAGGATGTAGAAGGCACAGTAAATTTTCATTTGCAATTAGACTACTTCTCATAAAATCCATGTGGCTATTATCTATTATGGTCGTCAATATGTTATTTGAGCTGTTTAAAGAGGTATTTCTATCGGACAATATTTTACCTCGCAACTTCTATGAAGCAAAACAATTTAAATGAGGACTTAAGTTTGATTACAACGTAATATATGCATGTAAGAATGATTGTATATTATTTTGGAGAGAGAATAAGCAATTAAACGAGGGTCTCATTTTCTATGAATCAAGATGGGCATCTGAGAAGCAGCACGTACCGCGAAAGGTCGTACGCCACTTCCATTGATACCTAGATTAAAACGGTTATTTATGTAACGTGTAACGGCTGTAGACATGATATGACACTCATCGTCCAGAGTCAGGAATGATGGTGTCTTGAACATCTTGCTAATTCCTAGGTTTTGAAGGAATTTGATTTGAAGCATCCATGGTTTGTTGAAGACCCTCATAATGTGCGACTTGGGTGGCAACAAATGGATTTAATCCGTTTGGAAATATGAGTACTAGTCATAGTACTTGGTCAGTTGTACTTATGCCATATAATATTTACCCTGGAAGTGTATGAAAGATCCATATTTCGTGATGAGTTTGCTCATTTCAAGTCCGAAATCATCAATAAATGATTTAGACGTACACTTATAGTCATTGATTGCAAAATTGAAAGATTTGAGGGAGAATAGAGTCCTAACATTTGATTCATCAACAGTCAAGTCGTTCAAGATGCATGATGTCGTGTTATGTACAATAAATGATTTTCTCGCTTATGGAAACTTGTTAGGCTGGAGTACTAAAGGGAAAATGACTTGTCGGATTTGTAACAAACATACCAAATCTAAATGGCTTACGTATGGGAGGAAATTATGCTTCAAGGGTCATTGCTGATTTTTACCCTTTGACCATAGATGATGTGGAAATTTTAGAATGTTTGATGACATTGTTGAATGGGAGCACCCTCCACCATATTTTTCTAGCGAAGATGTACTTGCACAATTTATAGATGTTGGTTGTAATGAATTTTGTAAAAAGTAATGGAAGAGAAAACGAACTACAAATGAGTTGAATTGGACAAAGAAGACTATTTTTTAAACTCTCGTACTGGTTGACAATCTGTTTGCGGCATAGTCTCGATGTTATACATGTTGAAAAAAATATATGCGAGTCCATGTTGGGAACACTGATGTCAATTGAAGACAAAACGAATGATACACTAAGCTCACGGAATGATCTGAAGCGATTGAGAATAAGACCAAAAAGGTACTTGCAACAAAATGGTTCATCTGTCTATATGCCGATTGGGTGGTATACATTGACATTTTGTGAGTGACTAATGAAGATTAAGTTACTAGACGGTTATGTCTTGAATCTAACAAGGTGTGTGCGAACAAATGACTGAAAGATTATTGTATTAAAATGTCATGATTATCATGTATTTACAATGTATATTTCCTGTTGGTATTTGTGACAAGAGATGTGTGCGTGGTTTTGAATGAGTTGGGTGTATTTTTTAAAGACTTATGTGCTAGGACGTTGAATGTAAAAGTTTTGGATTGTATGGAACGGAAAATTGCTATAATATTGTGTAAGTTGTAGAGTATTTACCCACCGTCATTCTTCAATGTCATGGTTCATCTAGCCGTTTAATTGCTACGTGAGGCTCGACTTGCAATACCAATCCAACATAGATGTAGAATGTATCCTATTGAATGATTCATTGGGAAGTCGAAACTCACAATAGGTAACAAGCCCCGCCCCAGAAGGATCAATTGTAGAAATATATATTGACAATGAGTGACATACATTTTATTCCAAATACTTCCATGGAGCTGACATGAGATTTCATTGGCCGGAAAGAAACTTTGATATTGACCAAGCAAGACAACGAAATGAGTTTTCTGTATTTTCCCAACAAATATGTCCACTTGATGTAGCGCGTGATTATGATATGTCTGGAAGAGAGTTTGAGAAAGCTCAGTGGTACGTGTTAAACAATTGTCTTGAGATAGAGAGCCACTTGAAGTAAGTTGTCATTATTTGTTAATTAATATTATAATTTAGTTCTTTGAGCACGTGGCCCCTGGAGACGTGCTGCTTGATATTCATCAGGTATTGCTCGAGGAAGTAGGTATCATACAATGGATCGGGAATACTATAGAAAAACACAAAATAATGTTGTTCTAGTCGAAGGAAGTCATGACAGAGAAAACATTGATTTCTATGGGATTATTGTCGATATAGTTGGAATTAGATATTTGGGAGAGTTTATCGTATATTTGTTTAAGTGTGATTGGTGGGATTTAAGCAATCCTCGAAGGGAAAAATGCGATAATAAATATTTTTTAATACATCAAACAAATGGTATGAAGATGATAATTTTGTTTTGGCTTCCCAAGCATCTAAAGTATTCCACTTAGATGATCCTAAGTTAGAAAATCAATGACGGAGTAGTACAAAAGTTTTCTCCAAAAAATATATATGATGTTATCCCTGAGACAAAGGGACAATATGAAGAAGAATATGATCCCTCTACTCAAGAAGTATACCAAGAGAGTCAACCTATCTTTTAATTGTTTATGGATTTGAGCCAGAATGAGATGATTCCATTATATATAGGGAATATATTGAGGCTGAAATTGTTGATGCAACAATTAAGCAAAATTTTGAGTCATCTGAAGTATCTATAGATAATGAGGGCACGAGTGGGTGCGCTTACATGAACTTATGCATAAGTGGAGGCGAAGGACAACAAGCAGCTTGGCTTGCATCGCACGTGGATGCTCTTATACCAACTTATGCACCTTGGGCTACAAGTTCATTGAAGAGAGCCTCTAAAAATATGAAAGAGCTTATCAAGAAGGGTTGTTTAGTAATGTTTAAATAATTAATTTGTATTAATATTGTTAAATATATATGCAAAATTTAGACTATTCTAGGTGATAATATCTTTGTGTTTATATTTCTTGAAGGATGACTTCGAACTAATTTTTTGTCAAAGAAATGAGCGTAAGACTGTCGATTAGCTTATGTGTAATGCATTCCACAAATAATAGACGAGGTGTCATGAGTATTACAATAAGTTCAAGGACAAGGAATCATCCTGATGCTCGTGAAAATTCTATTAAGTATTATAATGTGTTTTAATTAAACATATTTGAATATTTGTGACAATATTAATTTTTTTATCTTGTGTGTAAGATAAAATGGTTGCCCTACGTGCTGAATCTTCGTCAAATCAAAATTTCTCAATAAGTGATATTGAAATTTTTATATAAGTTCTAGATTAACATTTAAAATATCTGAGGAGTTTGGGTCACTGTGTAAAGCCTTCTAACTCTTCCTCATCGTCCGGATTTGCCTATAATACCTCTATAGTGTTAGACAAAGAAAATCTCAAAATTGAAGAATTGACTGCAAGGTAGCATGAATTAAAGACTCAATTGACGAAACAAACATACAAGGAGATGCACATAAAACAGCAAGAACAATAAAAATAAGAATTTAGGCGAGATGTGCAACTCCAAATGCATATGTTTATGAAACAGTTCAGACCTCCAAGCAACTGATTTACATTATATGTACAGATTTTGGGATCTATTTCTACGTGAAGAACGCTAATAGTACTACTGTTTTATTTATTTAGTTCGCAATTATTAGACTAGTTTTATAGGTATTGAACAAATTGTAATATATTTTGTTAAATATTATGTATGTCTAATTAGTTTTTACTTATTGGGTAAAATGAAATAGTTACCGTTCAAACAGGATGAGTAAAACCATTAGAACATTAATACAGAACATTCGAATGTAGTCAGAATTAAACGTCCAAACAGTACATGAAACCATTCAAACGAATCATTGAATGTGAACTAAACGTTTGAATGTCTACTGATACGAAATCATTCGATCCTATCATGGTCAGTTTGAACGTCTGTTCAACCATCAAATTGTTTGCTTCAACGTTTCCTCATGCCTATTTGGTTGAACGGACCGGTATATATGAATCACTCACAACGGACACGTTAGAACATAAAATATGTTTGAACGTAAATTTTGTAACGTTCGAACGTGATTCTGGGACGAAATTCAAGTGTCTTGAAAAAATATCCCGTTTGAACGTGATCGAATGGTGCTACTCAATTTCATCCTAAAAGATATTTTTTGGGATGAAATTGACATTTACGTCTAAAATACCTTTTGGGACACTGTTATTGGAATGACCTTGGCACATATTTTTTTTTCGTTCCAATAAGTATTTTGGGACAAAAATTGTCGTCCTGAAAAACCTTATATGTTGTAGTGTATAAAGCAGCGAGTTTAATCCTTGACACTTGGTGTTTTGAGTAAGGGTGTAACCAGTCTAGATTGATCCGGTTTTGGACAAATTTTGAGACTGAACTGGTATTCACTGGCTTTAAGTTTTCAAGAACCGATACCGCACCGGTTACCCTCCTAAATCGATACTTCTGGTTTTACCGAGTCCGGTTTGGTTCGGTCCGATTTTCCAGTTTTTAATATATATATATGTTAAATCTCTAATCTCTTATACTTATATATATATATATATTAATATATATAAATATTTGTAATACACTAATACTTTTAGTATATAGTAATATTATTGGTATAGTACTATTACTATATTTTAGTGATAATACAGTTTTTAACGTAGTGTTTTGCATACCTTTGGGACAAGCTTCGACAACTAAAATCTTCAAAAAGGGGTCTGCAAAAGATAGAAGAGACTGCGGCTTTAAGAGGGCGGCCTAGGGGCCAGGTAACCTCCAATGCCAAAGTTAGTAAATATTCTTAGAAGTTTGTAAATAAGTCAACGAGTCTAGGGATCAGAGATAGTGATTCTCGTACCTGGGATCTACTATTTATACTATATGTCTGGGGACTAGATCGTGCCTGTTCCCATGAACTCTGCATTTCCCATATTGTTCCTTGTGTCAAAAACATTTAATGAGGCGTGGCACTGTGACAACGTCATTAATGTGGCTTGTTGCTTTGACCTCCTTCTCTCAGTCTATCTTCTTTCTGGTATGTTCATGCATATTCTGTCAGTAGACAATGTCTCCCCATATATCACGCTTGCTATGCGCGGGAGGGGGGGGGGGTACTTGAGGACTAGTCACTACTTGAGGGGTCATCAGATCGACGAGTCTCATCCCCTACAACACCATCCCTCCTGCAGGTTGTGTTTAGATGAGCTTTCCCATGGGCCGGGTTAGGGACTATTTGCCTTGGATTGGGCTTTTGATCTTGCTTCTCTTTCATCCATAGGCTTCTCGAGTTTAGTGGGGAAAAATCCCCTTACAACAATAATTAATATACTAATGTATATTAGTATTACTAATATATTTATCAAAATGAATATGCTGACAATTTATTAAGCCATAAAATGAAATTAATATATATTTTATTTTTAAAACATATGATCAAATAAATGTTCATGTTTAAGATTAAAATTAAAATTTTATGTTATAAATTATAATATAACATTATTTCTTATATAATTATAATTTATAAAAATTATATATAATATAAAAAATATTATATATAATATTAAAAATTAATTATAAATATATAAATATGCAAACCGGTCTAGTCCAGTCCTAGAAAACATAAAACAAAAATTTGGCCAGTTATGACCATTTTATAATGGAGGAATCGGTCCCAAATTGAACCAACTAGTTTGGGGGGTTTTCTAGTTTATTTTTACAACTCTAGTTTTGAGAACTAGGTTTCCTCCAAAAACCTATCGATTTCCTTCTTTTTTACACCGTAATTCTCTCCACAATAAGAGAAAAAATGATCCCCTTTCATTCCCTACCCAACAGGCAATCACTAGATCGATCGCAAGGGAGTGAAACACCAAGGAAGGTGAATTTCGAGAGAAAGAAACAATAGGAGTTTTGAGGATGGTGACTGGACCCTCAAGGGGCTCAAAACTTTATTACTTTAAAATATATGTTTTCCTTTGACAGCCTCTAACCTACTCGAGGCTTGCAACAAGGAGATCATCTATCCATATTTTTGTTAATTCGAGGAGCTGAAGTTCTCTCTAGGTTGATCCTAAGACGAGAGAAACCATTTTATTCATGGAATCAAAATCAGTCAGTCAACTCCCACCCTAACTCAACTTAACTCTTTGCAGATGATTTAATTCTTTTTAGCACGGCAAACAGAGATGAAGTAGAAACCATTAAGGAGTGTTCACAAACATTCTGCTCCTGGTCAAGCCAAGCCTTAAATGAAAGGAAGTCAACAATTTATTTATCAAGAATGCATCCAAGGATAAGAAATGAGAGACAAGAGCAATTCTTAACCTCAGCAACTTGGCTTCGAACAGTGAACATCTAAGACTCCCCATGTTTTTCCACAAGTTGTGTTGATTGAGAATTTTTATTAGTTATAAAAAAAAAATGGAAAACCCAATATTGTAATGCCCCGTCCTTGAGGGTCCGGAGAGTTAACTCATGTCACCTAAAAATCATTTTCCAACCACATAGTACATACTTCAATTTTTCTCTATCACACAAAATACTCATTAATTCACATCAATTACTCTATTATAATTATTCTTAGACAATACAAAGTCTTAATATAAACATCAACCTCCCAACAAATCACTTCATCAAAGCACAACAAGCCTACTGAATAAAAATCATCAATACTCATATAAACCTTCTATACTTAATCCATTATTCTTAACTCATCCCACTCATACTCCATATTCTTGATCCTGATCTGAAATATTCAAATCATTTGAAAAAAATATTGTGAAGATAAGGAGTGAGTTATCAATAACTCAGTAAGTAGAGAACATATACTAGTATACAAACATGAGTATTTACAGAGTTCAGAATGCAGAACAAAACACTTTTTATTTTCAGAATGCAGAATCAGAACATGTTATCAAATATATTAGAGTGAAAGTTTCAAAAATATTCTTATTCAAATTTTCATTGGCATAACATAATTGAAACATCATATCAAAATATAATTCCATGTTTTACCCCCGTGGTAGGGTTGTGCAAACCCCGATGGCCAACTATGTAGAAACAGAATGTGAATCTTCCCCTTATCATTCTCAGAACCCCGAGTGTGCACATAGGAAAGATCACACAAAAAACCACTTTGTTTTCAAAGTGGGTACACCAGAAACAGAAAAGTTGGTACCATTCCAAACAGAGGCTACAGTTTTACACTCGTGGTAAGGTCAGAACAAAACAAGAATAGAATGTCATGCTAAAGATTTCAGAAATTGCATCATATTATATCATAATACAGAACATTTTCAGAACAATACAGAATAGAATCAAATCACAAAAATATGATTTATGCACAATTTTTCGTATTCGCTCTTTTTTGCATAGTTTAGAAACAACATGCCAAAATTTTGCTCATGTCTACACTAGTCATGACAGAAAGTACTTCATTCTTACACAGAATTTCATGTGTCATGCAGAGCAAATAATTGAGGTCATTTCAAATTTTTTTTTTTATAACAAAACATAACCTCAACTCATATTATTTATTTTTTATGCAAAATCTAGCATAACAACTCCGCTTACCTGAACTTCTTAACTTTCAGAAAATCTACTCAAAAATGCCAAATAATTATCAATTGTCACCTATAAGATAATCACATAATTCGCGTAAATTTTCAATCAATCACGTATTTCAATATTTAAACTTAAGTTTCTAAAATAACCTATTTTAATTCCTCAAAATTTAAAATTCTCGTAATATCAAAATACCATCATTTTTCAAAACCATCAATATCCACTTAATTGAATTAATACCTAATAAGAAATTTACTGAATAAGTATTATGGTAATTACAGAACTCAATAAATACTAATATCTAAAATATCAACAACGTATTATAAATTAATAGAATACTTTGGCTACTAAAAATTTCCATAAAATAAGTCATGAAAAACTCCTCTCTTAAAAAAATAGGTTTACTTCTTTTAATTAACAATATTATCAAAATATTATCTAAACAAATATAATATTTTTGAGACTTAAAACAAAAATCATTTAAACTAAACCCACGTAACAATATATATGAAAACATCATTACAAAGGGGCCAACATGTAAAAACACTAGGTGTTTTACGGAAAAATCAATAACCAAAGGCTTGATGGCATTTTTGTAATTACTAGGAATATCATGACCATTAAATTTAAAACTAGACGTTAATATTTTCAGAGAGTCCAAAGTTTTGACTTGTTTCTTGGAAAACATAAAACACAAAAAAAAAAAAAAATGGAAACCAAAAGATCAGGAGGTGTGCGACAGAGGCTCACCGTGAAGGAAAGAGGTCGAGGCAGAGCAGGGTGAGAAAGTGGGGTGGTTGTCCCAATGATGGCGCACTGAGAGAGAGAAATAGATGAGAAAGAGAGAACAAAGATAAGGAAAGAGAGAGCACAAGTGAGGAAGAGAGGGAGACAGAGAAAGAGAGAGCCACGAGTTGAAGAGGAAGAATAAAACCAGTGGGGAAGTGCAGTACGGGAGAGGAAGGAAAAAGAATAAGAGGAAAAAAAAATGACAAGAAGAAAGAGGGAAGGTGCGGCGCCTAAAGTTGATGAAATAAAAGAAAGCTGGGTTTTCTATGTTAAGGCCCAAACGGCCCAATAGAAAACACAACAAGCCCTTCTAAACTACAAAAACCCATTGGAGCCCAAGAGAAATTTAAAAAAATAAAATAAAATAAACAATACTAATACGAATAAATAACATAAAACACATAAAATTTTTGGCGTCTCACAAATGCTCTTTGGATGCTCAAAATGAAACCAAGAATATAGCAAGCTCAGATTGTAGGTAACACAAGACTTTTAGGCCCTGTTTGGATTCAAAGATGGTTTCATCTTATCTCGTTTCATCTCATCGTTACAATTTTTTTAAATTTCTACACAAAATATAATAATAATTCAACTTTTTCAAATCTCAAAATAATAATAATATTAAAAAATAATATTGTTAACAATATTTTATTCAACTCATCTAAAATCATCTCATCTCATCACACTATCCAAACCAATCATTCTCTGATATATGTGAGATGCTGCAGAATGGCACAGATGCTGCATGGAAGAACCCACGGCCCTCTCTCAAAAGATCAGAAAGTACATTTTATGAGCATTCGACTCCTAAAATAAACTTCATAGAGAAAATGAGGGCAAATTAGATACACTACTGAAAATTTCATGGGTAACCTACACTAGCAGTTGGAATACATATATCATATAATTTACTAACCTCCACCACCCTAGATTGCCAAAACAGCAAATTCTTCTGACGTTATGCAAATTGAACAGCACATGCTCTTAAATATCTTCCAAAACATCATATACTCTAGATTGCTTCTTCAAAGCCCTGGCGTGCAGAATACTCAACCAATAGTTAATTTCAAACATAGCATGCTTTGTAAGCAAACGAATCCATTTTCAAAGTAAATAAGTCATATGACATTGTTGAAGAGTTATAAAGACAACAGTTTCAGAAACTTTACAGTCAAAATGCCTCCCACGTAAATACATTTCAGCATTTCATAGGACTCAAAGTAAAAATCCCTACTTTTTTTTTTTTGACAAAAAAAAAAAAAAAAACAGGGGCACAGGACACTCGTAACGCACTGGAAGAAATCTCGAAGGAGCGCACTGACTAGTAAAAAGGGAACCCATCAGTACCTTACATAATCATTCCTAACCCAGAAGTTTAAACATGAGTTAAATACATGCAACCACTAAAAGTGTACAACAATTCAACTATTAAAACTTGACACAAAATTGACAGAGAATGAACACAGCTTACAGCAATTCAATGTAAAAGAAAATTCAAAACAAGAACTCTACGAGAAGGCAGCGTATCGAGAGGTATTGAGCCCAATTTAGTAGATTTTTTCATCACCACTGGAAACAAGATAAAATGGCAACGCCGAAAGATTTTTCATCCAGTTTCTTGTCAACCAAACAAGACATGTGCAAAACATAAATGTAAAACATGTGGGAAAAATAATGAAGAGAGCATACAAATAAGAGTACAGCAAGTCAGAAGTCACAGGGAGCGGAAGACAGCCTCTGCGCCTCCGGAACCAGGCGCGAGTTGCTTGGCGATAGGGATATGAGATTTTCTTGAGGAAATTAGAGGCCGAAGTGGGCAAGAAGCCAACCACTCGGTTCCATAGATAGCTGGAATAGAATGAGAACAGCGTTTTGAAGTTTTTCGATTCATCGTTCTCCACAGGTACGACCTCCATGAGCTCTGTAACTTTTCCGCTTTCAATCACCGCGCACAAGAAAGAAAAGAGACGATCCATTGAAACAATGATCCCATATATGCGTTTACATATGGGTGCGTGCGTACCAAAAACCTAAAAAAAAAAAACTTTTTCATTTCAAGATGATTTTTTTCCTTAAGAAATAAAATAAATTAATTATTAGCTTCGTTTTCAATGATTAAAATCACTCTCACAGCTCAAAAACACTTGCAGAAAGTTCTCTTTCAAGAAATATAAGAATCCTATCAGTTCCTCGAATACCAAAAAGATGCATATAATTTTTTTTTTTCCAAATATTTCTCATCTCTCAGACGCACATATATATAGATATTATCTCAAAAATATATTTTTTTTTATCCAAACATGTTAATTTTAGAGATTGTATATTGCATTGCAGGATACATTACTTGGTTGTATCTGGTTGCACTGTATTACTCATCTCATCTAATCATTACAAATTTTTTAACTTTCAATATAAAATAAAATAAACAATTCAATTTTTTCAAATTTTAAAATAAAAATAATATTAAAAAATATATTCTAACAATATTTTATTCAACTTTTTAATTTTAATCTTAACTTATCATATCTCTTAAAACAAACGAGCCTTTTTTGTTTAAAACTCAGTCAAATATCTATGACTCTAAACTACAATCAGGGACCCCATACATGAGTAGAATGGAGAGGATCCAAAATTGGAAAGTATCAAAATTTACTGAACATGAACCTCAATAAACATCAATCATTCTAAACAAAGCTGGAAAAAAAAAAAAACTTACAACTAATTAAAGACAGCTTACACCTGTTCTTTCTTTTTAGACACCCCACCTCCTACAATTTCATTTGTTACACTCTTAATACATGAAAAAATCATTATTTTAATAATAGACTCTATTTATTTTTTTTTTCAAACTGAGAACTCGAGACTTGTACACTATATCTAGCATTATTCAAAAGACCAATGGGTAGGTTTCAGTTATTTCCTAAGCATTATTGCTCTCTTCGTCTTCAGTCAGTTGAATCTGAACTTGAGGTAGAGGTGGTCCTGCTTCTTCTTGGTGCCGGATAATGCAGAAGAAAGTGGCTCTGAAAGTGTGACAAAACGGCCAGTACACAGAGCGATTGAGCTGATCATTAAAAATGAGCCCAGAACAAGGAGACAAGACCAAGAGCATCAAATAGGCAAACCAGAAGAATAAGAGTGGCAAACTGCAGTAAATTAATAGTCAAAGGTCCAGACACATCTCCTGTCTGCAACCTAAGTCTCTCCACTGTCAGATCAAACTTCACTGAGACCACAAGACAGATCAGGATGACACTGATAATGATCAGAAATGTCAGGGAAAACATGATGGGAATTAGGCCAAGGGACTCAAGTTGGAAGTTGTCATTGAGGCCGAGTGCTGTATTGGGATATTAGAAACCTAAGGATTGGGCCTACCGGTGGCACAAATACATATCTCAGGTCCACGAAAAAGCGCATCCTTTCCGTGCTCTCCAGAAACTTATGTGTGGCACAAAGACATTGCTCTGGCCTCTATTTAAAGGAATAAAAATTAAAGAATCTACTTCCTTTACATTGGCGGTGGAAACTAGACAAGTCGGCTACAAAAAGAGAAAATATAACCAAACAAATCTTATTATAACTGCTCGCGGATGCAATCGCAAGGCGCAAACATCAAAGACCCGCCGGGCCTGGGAAGCATGAAAGGCCACCCAAAGACCAAAGGTAAATTGACTTGGTCACTTATCATTATTCAGAGTGAAACACAGAAGTAACCATGTGAACTTGTGATCTTGTCCGGAAATCATTCCTTTTATCATAGCTGAGAGAGCTGCTTTCCGCGCAATATACGGACCGTCACCAGATGCCTCCAAAAAAATAAAAAGAAAACGGCGATCATTAGAAGCTTGTGAACGTGCCAATTATGCGAAAAAAAAGATACGTGATCTTTCACTTCCAACTATCTTTATTAAGAAAAACTATATATGCAACCGGCAAGGAGAACCGCGTCCAGCATGGCAAATTAAAACGATGCCGTTTTCATCTCTTCTAAAATTTCCTCCGTTTTCCCTCTTCCCACTGAAATCCCCCTTTATCCTACGTCTTCTAGAGCTTCCACGAAATCCTCATTTCCTCCTTCGTCTTCATTTTCCACCTCCCACTCCACAGTTTCCCTTTTCTCCTTCGTTTTCCACCTTCCCCACTCAAATCTATCACATGAAACCGATGATAAAATCCTAATTGATAGTACTGCGTAGGTGATTGTGATGATGATGACTATACCCCAGTCGATGAGATGAAGATCAAGATCCGAGGTTCCTCTCAGGGCAATTAGTGAGTTGACTCAACTTTGATAATAAAACTAACAGACTGATCTTTTGTTGCCAACATGATTGCTCCGATATTGGTTGCATTCTAGTAAAGGGAAGGATTCGACAGGCTGATTTGCTCCATTTGGTTTTGGCAAGAACCATTCCAATTCAGCATGTGTTGGTCGTTTTCTACTTTCACTTCTTTCATGGCAATCTGATGAGCTTCACTATTACCCAATATTTGCAAGCCTTCAAATGGCGTTGAGCTTTGGAAATGATTGGGTGTGCCAGTGTCTTTGCTATTATCATTGACGAAATTTTGTTGCTGAAAGCTAGAGGCAAGCAGGGAATTAGCGATGATTGGAGTACTAGTGGTTAGTAGTAGAAGCTGAGGAGTCGAAGATGGAATAACTTGAGAGGAGCTGTAGCAATGGAGCTGTACCAAAAGAATTTTGAAACTTTCTAAGGATTTTGTCGTAGCAATGGAGCAGTGGTGGGTCCCCTCTTTTTCTTAGTTCAGTAAATGAAATAAACAACTGGTTGTAGCTAGCAAAGCTGCTTTATTAATAGGGGAAAAATTCTGATTACAACTGCGGCGTAGTCGTGTCTCATGTGGATAAAAAATGGTTCATTCCACCTTCCCCCCAAACCAAAAAACAAGCCAAATTCTCTCTCTCTCTCCCCCCCCCCTCCCCAAATCACCATTCGTCTTCTTCATAGAGAAATCTTTTCCCAACTGATAGAGCCCCTTCGTCTTGTCCACGACGTAGCCTCCTCTTTCAAGCCACGACTTTCTCTCCCCCAAGCCTTCCTCTTCCAATACCCCCTTCGTCTTCCCCAAGGAAAACACACTTCGTCTTGTCCGTAGAATAGTCTCTCTGCACCAATCACTCAATATCTCCATTTCTGTCTACCTCTTTCATTTATGATGGTGCTAGCTAACAATTATGCTGGAGGCAACCGCATGGAGCAACCATTGCGAAACTTCGTCCCACATGGCATTAAATGGAAACGGTACAATTTCTTCTTTTCTTGGAAGTCCGAATTGCAATTTCTTCTTTGCTGCTTCATCAACCAAGGTCTCAAGGGAACCAGTTTCGATGTTTCACCGTACCCCAGGCACCCTCTTCTTGTTGTCATCCCAGTAGCTGTTGCATCTTCTGTTGCAGCATCAGCCCAACCAGGATGCTTATAACAAACATGAAGAAAATTTATCGACTTGCCAGTCCTTAAAATGCGCTAAGCAAGTGATTGAGAGATAAAGGAAGGAAGCATGCTAGCATGGAGCCTATAACCATCTCTCCAAAGAGACTCGACTTTCACAAGTTGACCCACAATGAAATATTCAGCAAAATATCTTCCTATCCCCTTCCAAAACCAACAATGAAATATTCACTAAATTAAACGTTTCATAAACTTGAATTCCCAGTCCTGCAAAGCCTTGCATTTGAATGGACCTAGAAAAGATATATCCCCTGTTAGATCTTTCACTTCAAAAGACATTTTTGTGAGAGCTCTGCTAGCCTCCTTTCCAGCAAAAAATGCATAAGGTCCACTTGGTCCATAAAACATCTTGCTCTGCCATCGTAGATCTGGCCCTTGATGGCCATGAGCAAAGGCTTTTGGAGGTTCGATTCGTCGTAGATCTGGCCTTTGGCAAATCTCCCTCGCTCTTTTGGCCCCTTGGCCCTCTGTACATGTTCTTCCTTGTTTTCTAAGCCTTATCCCGGTTGTAATATTTCTTATTTACTTCAAGACATTTCCCTTCTCCAAGATATCTGTTTTGGACTAAAGCATGAAACGATGACGTTTATTTATGCCACATGGGTGGAGATTACCCTACGGTTTCCCCAGCCGGTTGCCTTTAGCATTTTTCGCTAGCTAATATCATCATTAGGAGCCCACTTATGGTTTCATACTAAGCCCGCCAACGACTACCTGGTGTTTCAATTTCTTTCAAAGCCGTGACCTTTCTCTGAGTCTTCTTGTCACTTTTTTTTTATTATTATTATTCTAAGAATCTTAATCGCATCAATTCATTGAATTCAAATCATGATTTGAATCTTCTGTAAGGTTCATTACGTTTAAGGTTGTAATGGTAAGCCTTTGCCCTCTCGTTGGAAATCTGTTATTGTTGGCTTGATTATCTAAATTTTAGTCTTTGTTGCGATAAAATCTAAATCTGACCTGTGGTTGAAATGATTGGATTGTTTGTGTTTACACAATTGATTTCCAGGGTTTCTAAATTTTAATGTGCCAAATCCCAAGTGGGTGTGTTATAGTAGTTTTATTTTGGGCATATGAATCTTTTCAAAACCACAATTTCCCATTTGGTTATTTGTTAATTTATATCAAGACGGAGAACTGGGCTCAAACTTCATCTGGTTCAAGTTCATAGCCATAAGTCACCTTCAATCTTTTCATCTTCTTCTGGTATAGACAACTAACACAACTACAAATTGGTGGAAAGCCAACGCACAAAATTCCTCTCCCTCTTCAATTTTCAGAAGCCAAAGAAAACGAAAAGAAAAGAAAAATCGCATATGGTCTAGAAGAAGAGATCGCGTCATCGTCGTCTTCAGGTCTGGAATGATGATCTATATATAGTGATGAAGAAAGAGAGGAAGATAATGGGATATAACCCAGAACCAAATCAATCATACATGCATCTAATATTATTAAGGTCGTCGTCATCTTCTGGAATGGAGGTATTGATGTTAAAAAGAGTAGTTGAATCTTTGAATAACTTTTTTTTTCTTTCTTATTTTAAATATCAACTGATTATCCGGACGGTTCCCCACCGCCGATTACACGTAGTAAAACTGGATGCCTCCAAAAACAAAGAGAACAGCGGTCATTAGATCAAGAATAAATCTGCACATCAGCCTACTGTTGGCTGCAGCCGCAACACACCTGACGTGTGGACAGGCTAATGTGCTATAGTTGACTGATGTGCTATGTAAAGGAAAAAAAAAAGAAGAAGCAAAAAAAAAAAAAAAACCAACTCAAGTGTGCTACGGCTGATGTGTTACAGTGGACTTCTTTATTGCTTTACTCTTCTATCAAGGTTGTGAACGTGCCAATTATTTTAATTATTTTTAATGCAAAAAAGATAAGTCTTTCACTTCGAAGTTTGGAACCAAGAGAAATGATACATTACCAACTAATTTACTATTATTAAATTAGTATTAATAAAATAATAATTTTTTGAAATTTGATTTTGATATTGATTTGATGTATTTAAAATTTAAAAAATAATATATTTTATGTGAAAGTTGTAAATAAATTATAGATGAGTTGTTACGGTAATATTATTGCCCTCCGACTAATTGTAAACTTATTATTTTCCATTTATTAATAGGGAGAATCTTTGGGTGATAGTGTGTCTTACAACTTTACTCCTGAAAATGAATCTCGCTTACGTATTAATTAAGGACGCGCTCGCTTTCTGCCTATGTGCATTGGTGGCTGACCAGCACACAACAGCAGCACGCTGGACTTTCCTTGGTCGTGAAAATTGGGCAAAGAACAGGCATTAACGAAGCTTCGTTGGAATGTTAAGAGCATTTCCGTTCATATGTAAATAATAATAAAATAATTTATAAATAATAATGAAGTAGTCTGAAAACATTTGATAACAGTTATGTTCTTAAAAAGATCTCAAATTCGATATATAACGAGCAGGTTCTATGAATTGAGCATTATAAATAAATAAATTATATCCTGCAAATTAATATAACTTATTTTTGCAAATGCATCAAATTTATTTCTTTAATAAGAATATAATTTATATATTTAACCTCAATATTTTAATTATTTTGTCGTGGGCTGAGGCTATATGAAGCTCAATGATGGGCCTAGTTTAAGTGAAGACTGAAGCCCAAGCATTACGTAAGGGTAAATATTAGGGTAAAAATAATATGGAAAAATCTATTCCTAAGCCGGTTGAATTTACCAACACCACACACTGTGACGTGGCGAACCCAGTCTGGTCACCACATCATGGTTTTACGCTTCCCAAGCAGATGGGGTTCGTCCTTCGCAGATTCATTCCTCCCCGGGTTCGTCTCCCTCACTTCGTCCCTTCACAGAGTTTTCTCTCCGTTTCCCTCACTTCCCTCTGTCCGTAACACCAAAATGGCTCCAAAATCGCAGAGTTTGTTTCATCAGCGTGCGAGAAAAGGACCTGCACCGCACCGCACCCACCAAGCCTCTCTAAGGCGCCGCACCCACAAAGCCTCTCTAAGGCGTCGCACGGACCAAGCCTCTGTTTTCCCTAGGCGATTTCTCGACCCGCACCCACCAAGCATCTCTAAGGTGCCGCAACAACCAACCCTCTCTAAGGCGTCGCACCCACCAAGCGAGTTTGTTTCATCGGTGTGCGAGAAAAGGACCCGCACCGCACTGCACCCACAAAGCCTCTCTAAGGCGTCGCACGGACCAAGCCTCTATTTTCCCTAGGCGATTTCTCGATCCGCATCCACCACGCCTCTCTTTTCCCTAGCTGAGATCCGCTGCATCGCGGTGCGAGCAAAGGCTCCACACCCACCAAGCGTTTGTTTTCCCTAAGCAATTTCTCAACATTTTGCAGGTTCCACCCGTGTGTTTCCTTCACTCTCTGGCCCTCTCGTTCCCAATTTCTCAACATTTTGCAGGTTACTCCATATATCCATTTCCTTCATTCTCTTATAATTATAATGATCTCATCTCGAATTTGTTATATTTGAGATAGGATTGGATAGGAGCTTAATAGTAAAACTTGATGATGTCGTTTCCCTTTATTGATCAGAAGTTCAATTATCTGCATGACTTATTAAGGAATTGTGTGGATAGTTCCCTTTGAGCCCAAACTGTAAATTGCATTTCAACAAAGATATTGCATATAATGGACTGAAATTGATAGAATCCGAATTCAGGATAAAAATCATGTTGAAGTTGTAAACTAGATAATATGTTAGTACAATCATGTGGCCTTCTATGTCTCGATACCTTTGCTGCTATTTTTTGTTTTTTTTGGCTTTTTTCAGTAGCTGTATCTATTTGCTTCAGCAAAGGTTTTCATTTATATCAACTTCGTGCAAACAACTTGTTAAAAGTTAAAACAAAAATGTGAGCAATGACTAGCATATATTTGACATTTTTTTCATATATATGCTTTACTACAAACCACATATTGCCTAACTTTTTACCTCTCTGTACCACCATAAACTAACCCTAGCTCTTCCTAAACTCTACAACAAGTTGCTTTGCTTCCTTCTTCCAGCTCCTGTAACCCTGTCAAGATTCAAACTGTCATGAACCTATATGACCCATGACCATCATTTATAACAGTTTTTCATATTTTAATGTTTGAAATTCTTGCATTGTATGCAGGGAGTATGAGGTGTCGAGAAAGAGAGAGGATGGATTATTGTTGTGCGAGTATGAGGTGTCGAGAAAAGAAGATAAACTAATTCAAAGAGAGAATGATCTGAACAAGCAAGAGGAGGAAGTTCGAAGGCGGGTCGTAGAGAATAGATGTGGTCATATATTATTGTATATGTATTGGGTTTGTTTTATTGTAATAGTTTTTGGTTTGTTTGGATGATAGATGTATCGACCGTTATTGTAATTGCAGAATTCTATATGAATATTTTGTAACTGTGGAACGATTACATATGGTAATGTCAATAACTTTGTTGTATTTGTGAGAATGTTACTGTACATTTTATTAGGAAAAAAATTCTGCACAATGAAAAAAATAGTATTGTACATTTTATTGGGAAAAAAATTCTGCACAATGAAAAAAATGATACTGTACATTTTACTGGGAAAAAAATTCTGCACAGTGAAAAAAATCTGATACAGTGAGAAACTGGAAAAAAAATATCTTTTCAGTTTCAGAACCTAAGCAGGTGAAAAAAATGCACTCCAGTGTTAATAGACATCACAAATCTATCTAGATTTTCATAAAGTAGAACAAATATGTACGAAAATCATTCTTTACAAACCCATTGACATTCTTTACAAGCCATTCTTTACAAACACTTTTTTACAAAACATTCTTTACAAACTCATCGACATACTTACATTCTTTACAAATCATCACCCATATCCAGCATATTTCATCACTACACCCAAAATACACATAACTATCTCACTCCATATTTCATCACTACAACTTCGCAAACTCATCCTCTCCACAATATTTCATCACAACAACAAAGATACGACAAATTACTAAGGCACAACCGCGACCTCCTCATTGCCCAATGGTGTTGGTTGTGTGACAGTACTACATCGTGTTTCAACAATAAAATCATCAACATTAGAACCAAGTTGATCCACTTTAGCACCAGGTTGAGCTTCCGAAACCTCACCATGTTGTGAATCATCATCAAATATTTTTCTGCAAGTCTAAATTTCAAACAAAAAATTACACATCTATTAGAATCAAATATACATACAGTCCAATAAATATATAATTAATATGAAAAAAATTTACTACCTGTTTGTTTCTTCTTTTGGTCACAGCTTTTTCCACAGGCAGAACCTTCCTTTTCGATGGAGGCCTCCCTTTTCCTCGGACAACGTGTGGGCTTAATATTTTTTTACCCTTGTCCTGGACCACATTTTCTTTGACCTTGCTTGAACCAGACTCAAGAAGTAATTCTTTAAAGTTATTCTCAAACTCATCCAAATGGCACATGAATGCATTGACATGGTCATCACGCTGGGATACACGGGTTGCTAATTTTAGACATCTTTTCACCACAAGTTCATACCTTTGTGCGTCTGCATTTTGCCGCATGTCATCGTAGCTACTTTTAACCAGTGTGTATCTCCTCTTCAAGTCCTTTCGCTATCGATCCAAGACGTACTTCTCTGGTACCACATGCATCTTCTTCATCTGACAAACTTTCAACGCATGCCTACAAAGGATCCCCCTCATCTCAAATAATGCACATGTGCATTTCAGTTCACACTCCTCCTCGTTATAATAAACTGAGTAGTTGACGGTTTTGACATGGTCATCCTCAATGGTAATTTCATCCAAAACATTGAATGTGGAAATGTAACCTTCCTTGCTAACAAATAGGTAATTACAACCCATCATCCCCAACAACTCTTTCTGAACCTCTTTATATTTCGTGTTTGTATATAACGCTTGAAATTGCTTTTCAATGTGGAATGGGGATACACATGGGATGGTTTGGTTGCAGGACATGAAATCAGCTGTAGTCTCAATCTCCACCTTCTTCCTCAGAGCATTGTCAAATTGATCTACGAATTCTTTCAATGTCATACCAGAATGTACAAATCCATCGAAGAAAGCATTCATGCTTTCAGACCGTTGTGTAGTGCTCATGCCAGCCCAAAATACACCCTTCAAGTAAGTTGGTACCCAGAACGACCTCTCGTTGTACAACCCTTGCAACCATGCATTATCACCAAGGTCATACTTTTGAATCAGTTGCCCCCACTTCTCCTCAAATTCTACGCATGCCTGTGAATCATATAGGGAACTAAGAATGGAAGTTTTCAACCCGTTATTGAATTGGGAGTGGGATCCTGATTTCTTGGGAAGTTTCTGCAGTATATGCCATAGACAATATCTGTGGC
This sequence comes from Juglans regia, assembly GCF_001411555.2. NCBI lineage: Eukaryota > Viridiplantae > Streptophyta > Magnoliopsida > Fagales > Juglandaceae > Juglans > Juglans regia. The sequence goes on along the minus strand of NC_049905.1, from coordinate 18,926,881 downwards.
GAGTGTCTGGGAATACCAATGCAATAGCAGACTTCATTGCTCGATCTTGGTCTGTTATGATTGCTTTTGGAGCTCGATTATCCATGCACTGCAACCATGCGCAAAACAACCATACAAAAGTAGCTGTGTCCTCGTTTGAAAGCAAGCCAGCCCCTAACAATATAGACTGCCCATGATGGTTAACCCCAACAAAAGGAGCAAAAGGCATACCGTATCTATTTGTTAGGTATGTCGTATCAAATGTGATAACATCTCCGAAATACTCGTATGCTGCTCGACTTCGTGCATCAACCCAGAATACATTTATGATTCTCAAGTCTTCATCCACATTCACAACAGAAACAAAGCCATCATTGATCAACCTCATCCTCTTAAAATAGTCAGTAAGTATATCACCACCCCCTTTACCCAACCTTAAATGTCTGGCTTTGTTAATAAAATTCCGACAGTCTTTCTCTTGGAAATCAAGATTCTCAAACCCCCCCCCCCCCGGGCATCAACAACAAGTGCTCCAAAATTCTTATTCATTCTAATACCTGCTCCGTCATTCAAATCCAACATCCTTTGACTGTATTCATCCAAACATTTGTGTGATCTGAAAAACCTAGACTTCTGTGGGCTGACGGTACTATGATTATGAGCAATCTCAACAGTGGTCACCACCCATATACCCTTCACCAAATGAGCATTTATTCTCGCCTTACAATCGGTTTTAGTTGTTGGCCTTGGCCTTGAAATATTATTGTGGCTAGGATGGTACTTGCCGCCCCGCGCACACCCAATTGTCAGATACTTGGCACTCCCATCTGCCTCTCTCTTCGTCCTTTGTGTTATAACACCAAAACCTTGTTGCTTGGCATATCGCTTGTAATAGGTCATAAGATCTTTATCAGTGGCAAACTCCATACCAGGTTTTGGTTGATCAACTCCTTCATCATCTGATACTTCATTAGTCCCCTTGGCCTCAATCCCCTCAGCCTCTCCCTCTTTACATACGTCCGATGAACATTCTGAAAATAAAAATGCATGATTTGGATTAGCATTTATATTATATACATGCACTGAATGTTTACTCATCGGGTTAAAAGTGTAATACCTTTACTCTTTTGACAGCTTTGATCAGTCATGTGTGATGCACTTCCCAAAATTTTTTCACTTTCAGATGTAAATGGCATAGTTGATGATTCACTTGCTAGTTGGGGGGTCATTCCAGATCTTCTCAATTCCTTTGGACTACTCGACGAAGGGTATGACATTGATGGGGGCTGTAATTAGGGTGTTAGAACGGCTCGAATACACGTAAACAAAAAATATGACAGCTGTTAGAAAAGAATCTACCTAGATAATATTTTGAACTCGCCTAGACCGCTCCACGTTACTCGACGGAGGGTAAAGCATCGTTGGACCAAAATGTGGCATTGATGGGGGCTGTAATTTGATTCGATGTTATAACGGGCCAAAAGCATGCAAGAAAAAAAAAATATTTTGAAAGTTCGAAAGGAATTACCAGCATAATATTTTGAACTTGCCCCAACTCCTCCACATTACTCAAAGGAGGATAGAGTATTGTTGGTCCAAAAGGTGGCATTCCATATGGGGGCTGTAATTAGGCTCGATGTTAGAACGGGCGAAAAGCATGCCAGAAAAAAAAAATTTTTGAAAGTTCGAGAGGAATTTACCAGGATAATATTTTGAACTCGCCCAGATTCATCCGCATTACTCGACAGAGGGTAAAGCATCGTTGGTCCAAAAGGTGGCATTGATGGGGGCTGTAATTTGATTCGATGTTAGAACGGGCCAAAAGCATGCAAGAAAAAAAAAATATTTTGAAAGTTCGAACGGAATTTACCAGCATAATATTTTGAAGTTGCCTCGACTCTTCCACATTACTCGACGGAGGGTAGAGCATCATTGGTCCAAAATGTGGCATTCCAGATGGGGGCTGTAATTTGATTCGATGTTAGAACGGGCCAAAAGCATGCAAGAAAAAAAAATATTTTGAAAGTTCGAAAAGAATTAACCAGCATAATATTTTGAAGTTGCCGTGACTCCTCCGCATTACTCGACGGAGGGTAGAGCATCGTTGGTCCAAAATGTGGCATTCCATATGGGGGTTGTAATTAGGCTCGATGTTAGAATGACTCAAATGTACGTCGCCATTTTTTTTAAAAAAAGCTTATAAGGAAATCAACCTGGCTACCCCATGCATACGTGTATATAAATGGCGGGTAATACGATTTTCCTGGACCACAAGTTTCCTATAATAAACAAATAAAAATACATTAACTAATTGAAAATATCAAACACATCGACATTTCTAAATAACTAATGTGTATCATACCCGTGTCGGTGGGATCGATGTAGAAGGCCTAGGTGGCATTTCATCTTTCTCTTTATCCATCACGCTATTTCAACTGAGTCATAATGAAGTTTTAGAAACCCAAATAATAAGAAATATTAAAGCTAATTATGTCACCACTAGTAAATTTAAACCAAAAACCCACAAATTTATTAACTAACCAGAAATTTATTCTTACATGAAAAGAAAAAGTTCTTCTATACATCTTTCATGTACCCAACAACTAATAAAGTACTAAATATCGTTAGACTAATTCTTCAAATTAAACAAAAAAAAAAAAAAAATTTCAAAAACATGTAGAGCTTTGGGTACATCAAAAAAGTTCAAACTTGAACCAAAACCATCTCAATAATCAGTTCAGAAACATGCAAATGGTGAAAAAATCTAGTAACAAAATCTCCACCCAATCCTTCTATATATTAGGAGCTACCAAAAAAAATTACATTACTTTGTATAAGAAAACCCAAACAAAGAGGATAGATAAATACAATAAGAAATCAGTCAAATGACTTCTATGCAAATAAACACAAACACTTGAAAGAAAGAGAGGATCTGTAAAATATCTCTAAAAATAACCCAACACCATATATAGTGAGAGATAGAAATTAACAAATGTTTGGCCGGTCGACGTCTACAGCACCACAACACGGTGACCGGAAAAACGAAGCACAGTTGGCCAAAGGAGCATTGCTGGAGAGGAGAGACGCGGGGGAGGGGGAATTTTCGAATGAAACGTGCAGAGGAAGACACCAGTAAATCAATAAAACTTTCGTTTCATTTGAAAAAAAAAAAAAAAAAAGAAATGCCAGATAGGCCGGTGTGTGGTGTTGGAAAAGTCAAGGCAGCTGTATAGACGTACTCAAGTCATATATACCCACCCGAAAGTTTCAAGCTCTCTCCTATGGGATCAGCTTTATAATGTAGTTTCTTCTTTTGGCAAAACTAGTGCTATTAGAGACTCTAAATGATGGCTCAAAAGCACTTACACAAGCTACTGAAAGAAGACCAAGAACCATTCATCCTCAAGAACTACATTACCGACAGACATTGCCAGCTTAAAAGGCCCTCACCCATGACCCAGTTACAAGTTAAGAAATGAAAACCCATCTCCAAAACCCCAAGCTTTCTGGTAAAATTTCGCAAAAACATTTCAAGCATCAACATTTCATTTTAATCCACTTCTAGTTTCCACATTGCAGAGAAAAAAAGATCAAATCTTTCTATAAAATGCTACGATTTTGTATTTGAGGAAAACCCAAAGATAAAAATCTGTATAGTGTGAGAGAGAGAACCTCATAGTTGGGCTTGAATGGGTCCCCAGGATGATTCGAGATTTTGGGTGTGGAGGGCGCCTGGGTAAAACGCAGAGGGGAAGGGATGACAAGGGGCTTAAGAGTAGAATTATTCTTATGAGTATATTGTAATTCCTTGTTTTGATTACGTTAAGTTGTTGAGTCTGATCAGAGCACTATCGAGGAATATTCCTCCACATTGGTAGAGTTTGTTATGGCATCTATTCATATACACTGAATTCCCTCTTGGGAAGAATAATTAATGAATGCATAAGTTTCCTATTAGTTCTCCTTCTCGAGAGGATGCTCATTCTCTGAGCGAGTGCATACAACCTCTAACCCTAGAGAGTGTTGTATATTTGGTAACAGAGATACCCTCATCCCCTTCGTACAAAGGCGTGCTAATGGCGAAGGGAACTAGACTCTCCTAGCTACAGGAAGGCTTCAATTCTCCGAAGAAAACTTCCAAATCATAGTTCAAGAGCTTGAAGATGAAGATCATGCTGTCCTTGAAAAGGTAGCTGTCATTGTTGACTGTGGAGTTGCAGAAGCAACACCACGAGGAGGTTGAATCCTCATCTGCACCAAAGGGACAGCAGGATCTTCAACTAGTTCAGATGGGAGAAGTACAGACCCATTCAGTAAGGCTTGATTTCCTTGTCTTTAATGGAAATGATCCCAGGACTAGTTGTACAAGGTACAACAATTCTTTAAATTCCACATTACACTGCCACAGCATAAGTTACAGTTAGCATCCTTCCATATGGAAGGCAAGACTCTAGCTTGGTTTCAAGAATTGGATGAAACTAGACAGTTAGTTGACTGGTAGCATTTCGTAAGGGCCTTACTCATCATATTTGGTCCTAGTTGTTATGATGATCACATAAAATTTGCCTCCCCATGCAAATTGTAAGGGGATTTTCCTCACTTCACGAAGCCCACTGGGCCTTGGCCCTATGCCCAGCCTAAGGGTCATCAGGACTGTACAAAGAGCAGGGTGTATCAAGGAAATGAGTCAAGTAACCGATAGGACATGACAGCCTAACATCACACAACCACATTCTGAAACTGGGGACTTGCAAGAAACCTAGCGAGAAATGCAGAAGACCCTCGATGCAGTGGTATTAAAACATCTACGGCTCACAATCGATGAAAGCAAGGCCTAGAAACCATGTCGCATTAATGACGCCACTACCGAGCTACACGCCACATTTATGGTGCCACCATAGAGTTATGTTGTATTAAAGGACTCTGGCAGTAGAAACAGGAGGAGGGGATGAACTCTGTGGAGACAAATACAATCTGCACCTTCCCCAACCAACGATATAAATAGCAAGTTCCATGTACGAGAAACCCTCTTTGATCTCTAAACTCTCTCACTTATTTACAAACTTCCAAGAATATTTACCAACTGCCCAGCCCAAGACCGCCCTCTCCTAATTGTCTTCCTTCATATATTTTGCAGGCCTATTTTGAAAGACCTAAGTAGTTGGATCCTTGCCCAAAGATGTGCGAAACACAACGTTAACAGTGACGTCGTCTGTGGGATCTTTTTTAGGTTTTATGTGTGCTTCGCGCACTTGAGGCAACCTTTTCCAGGCAACTCAGAAGCTCGCCAGTATTACCAGTGACAAGGAAGTTAACCAGGAAAAGAACCAAGTTCTTAGGGGCGTAAAGGGCACAGTAGAAGAAAGTTACGAAAACACCCGTAAAGAGATGCCCACGAACGACGGGGTAAGCAAGGCTGCGCGGAAGTCATAACCAAAGTGCGAGTTGAGCAAGGGATCAAGAAATTTGAACAGATTGAGCCATTGGAGCTCATGCTCCTCAACCCAAATCAATCGGAAGTCAAGGCAAGGATTAGCAGCGAAATGACAACTGAAGCCTGGAGCGCCATGCAACAACTTCTAGCTGAGCACTAGGACGTGTTTACCTGGAGCCACAAGGATATGCCCAGAATAGCGCCTGAAGTCATACAACACAACCTTAGTGTAGCCCAAAGGCTAAAGAAGTGAGGCAGAAGCATCGAAGCATCAGTGCAGAAAAGAACGTCTCCATAACCGAGTAAGTGGATTGTCTGCTTAGCACGAGATTCATTCGAGAAGCCAGTTACCTGGAGTGATTGTCCACTGTAGTGCTCATAAAGAAGAGTGGCAAATAGAGAATGTGCGTCGACATTACCAACCTCAACAAAGCCTGCCCGAAGGACAGTTTCCCACTTCCCCGCATCGACCTGATTCTCGACTCCATGGCTGGTCACCGTATGGTCAACTTTATGGATGCCTACTCTAGGTATAACCAAATTCGTATGAACCTCGAGGAAGAAGAGAAAAATTTGTTCATCACTGACCGAGGCATATATTGTTACACAACAATTCCCTTTAGGCTTAAGAATGCGGGTGCCACCTACCAGTACTTGGTCAATCGTATGTTCAAAAATCGGATAGGAAGAAATATGGAGGTCTAAGTGGATGACCTGCTGGATAAGAGTGGGACCATAGAATAGCATCTGAACGACTTAAGGAGGCTTCGTGATACTATGACAGTATCAAATGAAGCTGAACATGGCAAAATGTGCTTTCGGTGTCAGATTTGGAAAGTTCTTAAGATTCATGGTGTCCGAACATGGAATTGAAACCAACTCCAAGATGGTGGAGGCCATCCTCAGCATTGCACCGCCCAAAACATAAATGAGGTACAAAAGCTGGTTGGGCGAGTGGCTACCTTCAACAGGCTCATGTCAAGATCCATGGACAAATGCATACACATTTTCAACGTCTAGCGGAAAGCACAAGGTTGGGGTGCGAGTGCGACCAGCCGTTCAAAGCCCTCAAGTAGTATCTCACGAGCCCACCGCTCCTCAACCAACCTCGGTGTGGGCAAATATTGACCCTGTACTTGGCGGTCTGCCCTTAGGTCGCCTCCTCAGCATTGATACGCGAGGTGAATGGGGTCCAGAGGCCGGTCTATTACACCAGTTGGCCTTTGCGCTTGTAGTAACTACGTGCAAGCTCTGCTCATACTTTCAAACTCACCCGATCCTCACGAAAAACCCCCTAAAAAAGGTGTTACAACGACCGAACGACTCAAATGGGCTCATGAATTAGGTAGTGGAATTGAGCAAGTTTGACATTGACTATAAACCCTGGAACACCATAAAGGGGCAAGTGCTAGCAAACTTTGTCGCTGAGTTTATCGGTTTCCCAGCAGAGAACGGTGATACACTTTCCATAAAGAAATAAGTGTGATTTTTATGTAATTTTTGTTAGTCTTTTATTTATGAAAAATGTCAGTTTTCCTTCAATTCTATTGATTTTATTTTATTTCTATATATTTTTCTTTATTTTCTTGGATTTCAAGGAATGAGAAGATTTAGTGCAAAATAAGAGCATTTTGGTACAAAATAAGAGACTATAGATCCAGATCAATAAGAGGCGACGGGATCTGAAGAGTGCCGAGGAGATTTAGGCGAGGAGACCTGATGGAGACCAGTCTAAACGATCAACTTAAAAGACCAACCTAAATTACATCGTGGGCAAAACTAGCAAAAGCATTCAAGAGTAATTTGGATAAAAGAAAAAGGAGAAAAAAGTCACAGAAGGAATCCATAAAAAGTCCACGTTCAAAATGCGTTAGGAGACAACCTGTACATACTTTAGTGTTTCGATCATAATATTCTACTCACATATAAGATTGATGTGAATCTTGATGGGTTGGAAAGCTATCTTAAAGGGCTACAACTTTGTCTTTAATAAGAATTTCTAAATTTTGACTCCTGAAATTGATGTTTTAGGCAGGAATAATGAAAATGTCAGGGTTTCTTTTCAACCTTATATAAACATATCATTAGCGCAAAATTGAAGAGGAGAGAGTCTAAGTATTAGAGTCCAAAAGTCCAGATCCCAGTTTCTTAGTTTTAGTTTTTATCCTTTAAGTTTCTTTTAAGAAGGCAGATCTGGAGAGTAGAGGCAAGAGTTGCATACTTCATCAGCCGACTCCAACAAAGAACACTAATTCTATTCGTTTTCTTTTCAGTTTCATTATGAACTAATTTTATTTTCTAGAGCTTTGATGTAGTCTAGCCTTGAACACAAAATTTATATTCTAAATTATTTTATTTTTAATATTTCTATGATTGAGTGTTTATTCCTTGTTCTTAATGCTTGCAGTTTTATAACTAATTATTTTTCGATCTATTGAATTCCAATGAAATTGAGAGGTGACTTGTGATTAGGAGCTCTAGGATTAAGCACCATTAGTTGAGCAAAAGTAGAGATACTTTATCGTGATTAATATGATTTCAAGAAAAATTTAAAGAACTTAATTAGTCTCCAATTAGTTAAATTCACATAGAGATATGATTGCTTATTTGTCAGAGATATTTTTAATATTATTCGAGAAAAGAAATTGAATAGTTAAGAGATTTTTATCATCACCTTGGGATAATTAGAATTCTATGACAATGAAGAATACATTGTGTGGGATTTGCTATGTAAAACCAAACGTTCTAAATCTATTCTTATTATATTTACAATCTGAGATTTTTATGCTCTTTTATTCTTAATTTTTTTAAGTATTTCAATTGAATTTAGATAGTAGAATCTTTCCATTTTTTTTTTAATTTTCCAAATAGTAATTGATTTAGTAAATTTTAGTACTCAACAAAAAAAACGAATCTATGTGGGTTCGACATCCATTTTTTATTTTAAATACTTTACTACTTATTACAATTTTGTACACTTGCAAATATTTTCATCATAACATAAAACCCTGGCAAGTATTCGTTGATGGCTCATCTTGCCAAGGTGGAGGGGGAGTGTGAGTGCATATTGTCACGTCCGAGGGAGAGGAATACAATTACGCCACCATATTGGCATTCAAAATGACGAACAACGAGGCGGAGTACGAAGCGTTGCTTTCAGGGCTAATGGTAGCAAAGTCTTTAGGCACCACTGAGATCGAAATACGGGCCGATTCTCAGGTACTGGTAAATCAAGTGAGAGGAGAGTTTGCTGTAAAAAGTAAAAAGTTGAAAAAATAATTATCACTAGTAGAGGCCGAACGCCCTCATTTCATGTATTTCCAGATTCAGCAAGTTCCGATGAGAGAAAATCAAAAAGCAGACAAGTTGGAACGTGTGGCATTTGGACAGGAGGACTCTCCCATTCCAGAACAAACAATGATATGATCAATGGAAGTACCAGCTGTGGGGATCGTGGTAATGGAAATGTCGCCCGGAGCCCCAGATTGGGCGGAGGACGTAATCAGATATTTAGAAACAATTGAGGTACTAGAGGACAAACAATAGGCCAAGAAGATCAGAAATAGAGAAGCGCGCTACACTCTAATCGAGGGAATTCCATATCTATTGGGCCACTCGGCACCTCTGTTGAGGTGCATCTCTCCGAAAAAAATGCAATATGTGTTGGCAGAAATACACAGTGGGATTTGTGGAAATCACTCAGAATTTGCGCAGAAGTGTTGGAAGTGCCAAGAATATGCCAGGGTGCCCCATTGCCCACTGGAAGAATTGACGTCCATCACGGTGCCTTGGCCCTTCACCTAGTGGGGAATTGACTTGGTCAGCCCGTGTTGTGTTGAAAATACCTGTAAGTACACAGAATCGTAACAAGTAGTAAAGTTTTTTAAAGAAAACGGATGTCGAACACACATATATTAATTATGTTATTAAGTACTGAAATTTACTAAATTAATTACTATTTGAAAACTGAAATTTAAATAATAGATTATTTAAATTAAATTGAAGAAAAGAACATTAAAATTTAAATTTTTAAAGATAATAAGAATAGATCTAGAGCGTTTGATTTCACCTAGCAAATCCCACATAATTTATTCTTCTTTGTTATAGAATTTCAAATTTTTCAAGTTGATGATAATGATCCCTTAAGTATTCAATATTTTCTCTCGAAAAATACTAAAAATATCACCACTTAATAACTCCATATCTCTATGTGAATTTAACTAATTGGAGACTCATTAAGTTCTTTGAATTTTTCTTAAAAATCACACTAATCGTGGTAAAGTATCTCTACTTTCACTCAACTAATGGTGCTTAATCCTAGAGCTCGAATCCCAAGTCACCACTTGGTCTCATTGCGATTCAATAGATCAAACAATAATTAGTTAGAAAATTGCAAGCATTAAGAACAAGGAATAAACACTCAATCATGGAAATATTGAAAATACGATAACTTAGAATATAAATTATGTGTTCAATGCGAGAGTACATTAAAGCTCTACAAAATAAAATTAACTTATAATAAAATTGACAAGAAAAATAATAAAACAAGTGTTCTTCGTTGGAGTCGGTTCATGAAGCATGCGGCTCTTCCCTTTGCCCTCCAGATCCGCCTCCTCGAAAGAAACTTAAAGAATAATCCCTGGACTATTGGATTCTAAAACTTTGACTTCCCTCTACCTATTCATCTCACAAGCCGGGATTAGATAGATGTCAAAATTCAAATATGAAAATAAAGATCTGAAAAATAGTTTCTAAAGATAATTGTTAACATAAAAGAAAATTATCCCAAGAATAACGAAATTATCTAAAATGGAAGATTCAGTAATAAGTGGCTTGATTTGCGGTGTTCGGGAGGATTTTGTAGTAAGCAGATTGATTGCAAAACTTGGAAAGGTCCCACTAGGTAGATGTCGTGTGCGTTGAATATAACTGGTTTCCTCACCCAATGGCAAGATGTATGGTTCTTGACCGAGATGAAAGACTCCTCTTGCCAACCTACCGAGCGATAAGGCTGCTCGTCTTTGTTAGTTGTTACTTACGATGTCATTTAGGTTGGTCTTTTAATTTGCTCGTTTAGATTGTTCACCAAATCTAACCGCTCAGAGCCTTGTCACCAAGTCTTCTCGCCTAAATCCTCGGCTCTCTTCAGATTTCGTTGCCTCTAGTCGGTCTGGATTCGTAGTCTCTTCTTTCATACCAAAATCTTCTCATTCCTTCAAATCCAAGAAAATAAAGAAAAATATATAGAAATAAAAATCACACTTATCAGTCTGCTCCCCCTAGGCAAAAAGGGAGTAAAATTTGTGGTGGTGGCCGTGAACTACTTCACCAAGTGGATCAAGGTCGAGGCCTTAAAGACCATCACTGTGAACAACATCATGCAGCTCCTATGGCAAGCGATTGTCTGCAGGTTTGGCATCCCACGTACTGTCATATCGGATAACGAGTGGCAATTCGATTCTGATTACTGCCACAATTGGTGCCGAGAATTGGGAATTGAATTCCAGTACTCATTCCCAGGGCACCCCTAGTCTAATGGGCAAGTTGAGGCAACCAACAAAACACTGATGAGAATGCTCAAGAAGTGGCACAATGATAGAAAAGGGGTGTGGGCAGAAGAACTCCACATCGTCTAATGGGCCTACCAAGTGACAGTGAAAACACCGACTAGGGAAACTCCCTTTACCCTCACATACGGCCATGAGGCGATGCTGCCAGTAGAAATTGAAATCCCTACCTATAGAGTTCAGCATTTCGAACAAGAGTCCAATGATAGTCAGCTAGGAAAACAGCTGGATTTGTTGGAAAAAGTCAGACTAGAAGCCGAAATAAGAACCGCAACTAACAAAAGAAGGACCAAGAAATGCATCAACAAATGCGTGCATTTGAGAACATTCAAGGTTGGAGATCTCATACTCAAAGATACAGGAACAACAATACGGGACGAGGGACAGCTAGGCCCCCGATGGGAGGGCCCTTACGTGGTCATCTCTACAAATCGCTCAAGCTCCTATCGCCTCAGAGACTCTAGGAAACGAGCTGCCGCACCCCTCGAATGTCGAGCATCTACGAACATTTTATTGCTAAGCTGATTCATTTTCATAAATTTATATATTTTCATGCACCTGTTATGGGCCCTAATAAAAGAAGATTTGTATTTCAATGGCAAATTTCAGGATCATAACATAACCTGTTAGCAAACTCCCCTCTAACAAAATCAACAATCTTTTTTAGCAAAGTCAACTCCATTAACGGGATCTACATCAACAACTTACCTCCCCATGAGGTGAAAAGGGAAATGTAGGCCTAAAAGGTTACCTTATCTTTCTTGCGAAGGAGAGCGGGTCGGTTCTTGTCACTCGAAGACAAAAATTACCTTCCTCGTTAAGCGTCAACAGGCGCGAGCGGGTCCAGTAACAGACTGCCCGAAAGGCTTACCTCCCTGGGAGATACCACATGGAAAGGTAGGCCTAAAGGTTACCTTGTCCCTCTTACAAAGGTGAGCGGGATTAACACCACGGCTCTCCGAATGAATTACCTCAGCCTCTACTGCTACGAAGTGTGGGTTTAGCACTAGCCTAACCCAAACCTACCCTTCCCTATGATGTCAACGGGCAGGAGCGGGCCCAGAACAAACTACCTAAACAACCTACCTCTTCACGAAGGATGATAGGTGAGCAAGTGGCCCAACCTCTTCGTTTGAGAGAGTGGGACCTATCCGCCCTGCAGCCTGAATAACTTACCCCAACCCCCATCACGGCGAAGGAGCGAATCAGCCACATCGCTATCCAAATTACCTACCCATAGTGCGACAGAGGGAAATGTAGGCCTAAAAGTTGCCTTATCCCTCCTGGGACAGAGTGCAAGTCAGTCCTCAGCTACTCGAAGAGAAGTGTTTACCTTCCTCGTAAGCGTCAATGGATTGGAGCATGTTCGGCAAAAGACTCCCCGAACGACTTACCTCCCTATGGGCTACCATAGGGAAAGGTAGGGCTAAAGGTTGCCTTATCCTCGCATAGTGGGGAGCATGATCAGCCTCGTGGTTATCCAAATGATTTACCCTTGCCCCCGCTACGATGAAGTGTGGGATCAGTGCCAACCGGATCCAAACTTACCCTTTCTTGAGGTGCCAACAGGTGAGAGCAGGTCCAGAACACCCTACCTCCTGTGGGGAGCAAAGGGATGGGATGAGCCAAAGGCCTTCTTGTTCCTCCAATGAAGGAGATCGGGTTCAGCCCCGAGACGGCCTTAATACTTACTTTGACCCCCACTGCGGTGAAGGAGCAGACTAGCCACATCGGTGTTCGAATTACCTCGTCGTGGGATAAAGAGGTAGTTTGGCATGTGGCATTCCGACCTCTCCCCGGTGGTGAGTGGGCCGAGCCAATGGACTGCCTAAATAATGAAGTGAAAGATACAGACATGATTGCCACGGATGTCAGCAATGCAGGCAGTAATGGTGTGATAGAAAACAACAAGCATTGTACGACATAGGCCGGAGGGCCCAAAATGTTAATGGAGGAAGACAGATACAGCTCCAAATTGCCTAGAGTACTTATCTTCCCGACGATCAAAGAGGTAGGCTGAGCCCAAGGCCATCTTGACTCCTCACTGCAAAAAGTAGGATCAGCCTCATGGCTACCTGAAGAACAAATCTATGCTAATAGAGAAAGACAGGTAAAATTCCAAGCTGACTGGACAATTTACCTCCACACAGACCATGGAGGCAAGTCGAGCCAAATGCCCTCTTGACTCCCCGTGGCAAAGAGTGGGATCAGCCTCACAGCTACCCGAAGAACAAATCTTTGCTAAATGAGAGTGTGAAGAATGCCGACCTCATCAATCAAAGTCACTAAGGCCTTGAAAGAACGACTACATGGTAAAGGTCGACAAAAGGGGCGCAAGTAGGAAGACCGCCAGCTGGCGGGGTCGTCGAACATGGGGCGGGCGTCGGTGGGGTACACCACAAAAGCCCTGTGAGACAAATCCTGGTGGCCAAGCTCCCCCAAGGCCGACCAACAAAAAAAAAAGGGGAACAACAAAAAAAGGATTTACAAAAGACATAGCCGAATAGAGCCAACAAAAAGCAATATTATTAATCATTGAGAGTTACAACGAACAACATGAAGCCGCAGAGTTAGAAGGGCAAGTTAGAACATAAAGTCGCAGTGTTACAAGGAATAAGTTACAACATAAAACCTCAGATCTACAAGGAACGAGTATAATGTGAGACCATAAAGCAGCCAGGAGCCAGGTATGACCCAAGGTGACTCATCACAATCGAGCTCGATCGAATCATATTCCATGAAAGTGGCAGACAAAGATCTCCATATCTAAGACGTGTCGAGAACGCCCAAGGTTTCCTCTAAAGAAAATGTGCATCATAGGGCAGAGATTCGAACAACTTCAAGTACAGTGCCTTCCAATGACTACCACGCAAACATCGTCCATACTCCCCTGCAGAGATGTTATTCAACTTTTAGATGAGTGTGGGTTAGCAGTTTGGAGATGAAAGAATGGAGGGTTTGGGGGTTTAGGGCAAAATGTATATGACGTTCAATGATGGTTGGCGTCTTCACTGGGATGGATGAAGATTGAACCGATAAGGAGCATGAAGGGAACGAGAGTTTCATAAAACACAGAGAAGGGTGTTTGAAAGAGGGAAGACCAAAGAAATTCCTAGAGGAAAGGAACGAACAGAAGAGGGGACAACAGACATTGTTTTGTCTGTGAATAGTCATGTAGATGAACAGTATTCAAAATTTTTGAAACAAACCTATCTCAATTAGGTTTTGCATGAATAGCTATTTGGATAAATTATCTCATCTCATGGATGAAACGGTTTGAAATTTTTCTATTTAATCTGAGGCCCCAAACAAGACCAAAATGCAGCACCAAGATTAATTGGATTTAACATTGATAGAGATAAAGCATATTTCATCTTTTAATCCAGTAAGAAAGTAGCTGAGTTTCGGATGATCAGACAAGCCTCTTAAGTGATTCGATAAGACCTCAAATTGAGCCTAATAGGCTGCTTCTGAAGCTATTGGATCATCGTAAACTGCCCAAACAAATGTTTCCTAGTTCGTATACTGCCCTGATTCCCATGCATCCTAGTACCATACTAGTGCTTCATTTTCCATGGGGTATGAAGCCATTAAGAGGCATTGTGTTGGGCCTGGCTGTTGGAGTTCAAAGCATCGTGTTACGTTACTGATCCAACTAGATGGGTTATCACCCCTCAGCATGGAGGAAATCTAATATAACCCCTTTAGGAAGTCCCCCTCTATAAAAAGCTTGGTCACCATCTCCCTCGACCTGAATCTCCGTATTAGCCATATTATTTTGACTAGCAACCAACGTTCTTATCATATATGTGAGTTGGTCTAACCTTTCTCTAACTTCTTGCAGACCTTCTTCATGGGACTTCACTTGGCACTGAAGAGTTTCTTATCGTTGCCTGGTATGTGTGCCCTCAGCCATCAAGATCGTAGGCTCTAGATACCATTTGTTAGGGACCTGTATGGAGTTCCTCTACTGGTTGGAATACGAGAAGAATGAAGATGCAAGTAACAATGGAAGATCAAAATGTCATACGTTTCATTAAAATGGAAATTGCAAAATGAAGGATTGTTCGTTGCAATCCACCTCCAGAAAGTTCCAAACAAATTACAAGATTTGAATTACATACAAAATTATGCTCTCCTCCTCCTATATGTCTGACAATTAGTAGGAAATTCTAATTGACTTAAAAAGAAAGATAGAATCACAGCAAGGGTTAGTTCTATTGTCACTAACAAAATGTAGCGTTTACATAGCAAGGAAACGCGGCGTTTTTCATCTCGCCTAAACTGCAACATGGCAACTCATTAATCCAAATGCACTGTCTTGACAAGTCTGAAATGCACCGCTTGGTCTTTACTCCCTTTTGCATCAAAACGTGCCGTTAGGTGTAACCGAGACTCTAACAAACCATTTTTAGCTCAACTTCTAAGATCAAACCCACTTCACTTCTCTAGTTTACTTCCCTTCGATTCAAAAGCGTCTACTCTCGCAAGCTAGGGTTTCCCTTATAGTTCCTCACTTCCCTAGCTGGGTTCCTAACATACTTGGTGGTATTTGGCATCGTCCCTGGCGGTAGTGGGCTTTTGGCGAGGGCTTTTGTTATGGTTGTAGGCGACGAGACTGGGCTTCAAGAAATTGGCTTAGTCTCTATCTGGGGTCTAGGATGGGAAGGGAAAGGAGGGTGAGGGACGGGCTACATGGAAGAAAAAAAACTAATGTGACATTTGCCGTTAGTTTGTGGTACCCTTTGTATCCCTAATCATGTTTTCCTAATTTTATTTAGGTCTGGTTTATTTTTGCAGATGAGATGAAATGAGTTGAGATAAAAGTTGAAAGTTAAATAAAATATTGTTAGAAGATATTTTTTTTTATATTAGTTTTATCTTGGGATTTGAAAAAGTTGAATTGTTTATTTTATTTTATGTGGAAATTCGGAAAAGTTGTAATGATTAGATAAAGTGGTGTGACCGGTCCAGTTCAATCCTATTTTGGACATAGTCTAGAACTGAACCGGTATATACCGGTTTTGAGATTTGAGGAACTGATACAGCAACAATTACACCCCTAAATCGTTACTTCCTATTTTACCGATTCCAATCCAGTTCAATCTGATTTTTCTGGTATATTATATAGTATAAAAATATAGTGATAATATATTGTAGTATATTATAATATGAAAAAGCAGTGGTTCAACCCCAACACAAAACCTAGAGGGGGTGAATAGGTGTAGTTCAATTTTTATGTTCTAATAAAAAATATTGTCAAACAAACAATTAATCAAAGAAACTAATCACACAAATAATCAACACAGAGACTTGGTCACGAAGTGGAAACTCATTTGTAAAACGTCTTCAAACTCTAAAACCACTCCGGGTGTAGATCACCACCTCAAATCCACTATAGAAATATTAGTTTGTTACAACCAATTTAGAAACACTCCAAAACCTTTACAGTAGCTAAACTTGGCTTGCAACACCAAGAGTGACCCACTCAATCTTTACACGCGTGTAGTACTGGAACTCAGACATTTCTATAACTTCCATGAAAATCTCTCGATCTTTGCATCAACAACACCTCTGGAAACCTTCCGTCCAATGAACACATCCGATCCAATGGACTCAACTGTGTTTAATCTTAAGTGTGGTATGGTGGAAGTATATTTTCCAAGAGAGATTCAACTTTAAATGTGGGGGAGAGTTTCTCTCAAGTGCTTTGGGAAGGTGTCTCAATTTTTGGCTCTATTTTCTCTGCATAAAGGGCATAACAAAATCTTCCTTTTATACCTCCCAAGAAGCACGATGCTCAAACTCTAGGAAAAATTAAGTTGTCTGAACATTGGCTTGAGCGAGATGTGCAATGTGTGCGAGTCGAGCGCACGTTGTACTTCAGAAGCTGCTCGAGTGCCAAGTCGAGCGAGGGTTGAGCGAACTCTCTGGATGATCTTCGCTTGAGTGCTATGTTGAGCGAACTCTCTGTATGAGTTTCGCTCGAGCGCTGTGTCGAGTGCCTGTTAAGTGAACTTCCTGTATGTGTTCCGCTCGAGCCGTGTTGAACTCACTTAACTCCCTTTTCATTTTGGCACACTTCAACACTTGTTACAATACAATTTTACAAAGATTTTCACACGAATATGCCAACACACTCATTTTTACATTAACATAATATCTATTATACTTGTATCCTAGACTATAGTGATATATTGTAATATATAATATAATGATATATTATAGAATATTATAATATATAGTGATATAGTATTAGTATAACTACTAATACAATAGATTATAGTGATAATATATAGTTATTTATATAGTATTTTAAAATTTAATATTATATTAATTAGTAATTTATCATATAACACAAAATTATTTTTTATATAATTATATATAATATAACAAATCACTTAAAACATATTTTATACAATATAAAATCTTAATATATATATATATATACGAACCGGTCTGATTCGGTGTTAAAAAAAGGAAAATCAGAACCAGACAGATTTCGTCCGATTTTGAGAAAAATGGAACTGATACCATACTGGACCAAACCCACTAGTTTGGTCCGGTCCGGTCTGATTTACTGGTTCACCGATTTTTTTTTTACCCCTAATTAGATAAGATGATATGAAAAGTTTTGTTAAAGTGAACGAGGCCTTAGTTATAAAAATATAGACATACAATTTTTATATAATTTTTATATAATTATATTTTAAATGAAAGATATTTTTATAAAATAATTTAGTAAAGTACTTGTAAACAAGTGAGAGCATTCGGAAACTTTCATCTGAAGCCTCATCTTCTCTCATCCAAGCTTTCCCTTCTCTAGTCCTCCTCACTTTCTAAAACCTCTCAGCTTGTAAACTTTCTTTTATGTCTTCTGCTTCCAACCCTTCTACAAAGATAACCTATAGAAAAAGAAAATGAAGATTATTTTACATAAATATATTTATTTTAAAATATAATTACATAAAAATTATAAAAATAATTATACATGTATCATTAGGGATTGTATATTTCATCAAGGACACATGGCTTCTACAAACAAAAAGTTGTTTTGTGCTAAATGAACCCTGCACATAACTAAAATGGAGAGGATCCAAAATTTGGAAAGCATCATGATTTACTGAACATGAACCCCAATAAACATCGATCATTCTAAACAAAGCTTCTAAAAAAAAACTAATAACAAGAGAAAGCTTATACCTGTTCTTTATTTTTAGACACCCCACCTTGTACAACTTCATTACATTAACCTCAATGTAACCTCCATAGTTATGATATTGCAGAATTTAATTCTAAACATATCTTATAGAAGAATAATTCTATTTATCATCTTCACATGCCACACACTTCACTTATTTTAATTTTTTTTTTCATTTTTCTTATAAAAAGTATGTGGTGTATGGATGCCAAGTAGAACAACAAAATTAGTTTAACAGTTATTGTAACACCCCGTATTTTAGTGTATTTTTATTGAAGGATTATTTTTATTTTATTCAAAAATTAATCTCTTGTTTTTAAATTATTGGATTTTTAATTGGGTTGTTTTTAGGATTTTTAATTTGGTGAAAATTAATTTTTATGTGCTTTCTTAGTATTTATTTATTGTTGTGCATTTAAATTGCTTTTCATATTTAATTAATTACTGTGGGATTTAATTATTTCAATTTGACTTTACCATTACGTTTAAATTATTTTATTTAACTTGTGGTTTTGAAATCGTTTCCGTTGGATCATTTTTGTAACCCAAGTTATGAGGATTGGACCTCATTTCTTTTCCCTTCATTTTTCTTTCCTCTCATTTTCTTTTCTCTTTCTTTTCTTTTTCCCTTATTTCTCCTTTGGCTCTCTTCCCGCGAGCGACCCAGCCTTTCTCCCTCTCCCCGTGCATTTTTTCGTCCGCCCAGCCCACCGACGCCGTGACCTGCACCGCCCAGCACAGCCGCTCCTCCACCCACCGGCGACCTTCCCCCTTCGATCTCAGCCTCCCTTGCGCCGCCGTTAACCTCCACGCTCACCACAAAGCCGCGGCACCTCTTGTGCTCGCGCGCCGCCGTCGCACCACCATTGGTCGCCATTTTTTTCACCACATCATCCTCGACCTCTTGGCAACCCATTGGACCCAACCCCACCTCCGATCCGTCACCGGTGAAGCACAACTAACCCCATTTCCGTTTTGGGTATTTTTGGCCTTAAACCACCCCTTGTGCCGCCACCCACGGCCAACCTTCACCACCACTAGCTTCACCGACCTCCCTAGGCCCTACCCTATCAATTTTGGGTCTTCGTTTGTCTCCATTGAAAAGTGGGTATTTGTGATCCACGGCCACAATGTATTTTACACTGTTCTGCAGCTGTTTTTCCACTTATTGCAGCTTCGTGATCCTCCGAAAATTATTATATAGCGCTGTAAGTATTTTCCAAAGAATTCTTGTGAATTTAATGTATTTTTGCAATAACACTTTACACTGTATTTGAAATGTTGATTGGTTTTGCCGGCCTGAGTCCGAGGAGTACGGGGGTTGGATGGATTGATGAATGAAGTTGTCTGGTTGGATTTGATTGGGTTGGTTATTGATGGTTGTGGATTAGAGTTGGTACATGTGCATTTCATGATTTCATGCATGATCATGTTTGTAAAGGAAACTGGGTTTTTGTGTATTGCATTCATGTTCATGTGTTTATTGAAAACTGAATTTTCATGTGAAATGATTTATTGGGTGCGTGTGTATCATGAACCCCAAGCCGAGATGGGGTATTATCTCGGTGGAGCTCCTCTGGTCACTCGGGAGCGTAATATACTGAGTGACGTCCCCTGGATTGTCGCCGGGCAACAATGGGATTGGACAAGAGATTCGTGCCGACTCCGTGGTCCTTCTGCTGGCGGGGACTAGAGGATGCTTGGCTACGTACGCGCTGGGGGCGGAACTGGGCATCGCTCGTTGCGTAGTGGATGTTTTCCCACGTACGTGTTGGGCGCAGAAGTGGGTATCGCTACGAAGCCAGGGTGTGCGGATGACCCATAGGGGAGATCATGGTGCAAACGTTAGAAATTGACTATTTTCTGGGAAAATAGCGTGTGTTGGATTTTGTGTAAACCATTTTCTGGGAAAATGTTTTACGGATTATTTTTGGGCCAATTGGGATTTTGGCGTGTGTTGGAAAGTAATCATTTTCGGAAAAAATGATGTTTCGAGGAAAATGCATATTCCTTCATATGCATGCATGTTGGTTGCATTAAATGCATTTTATTTCTGAGGATTATTTGGGTTGTACTTACTTACGGTACCATGTTTGGTAACGTAGATTTTGATGCAGATGAGGTGGATGAGGGCGAGCCTGAGGAGACGGCTCCGCCCGAGGACTAATCTGGGATCACTTGCTTGATTATTTTATTTTACTGTATTGTATTTTAATTTTGGATAACTGTATAACTACTTTTAAACCTCTGCTGATATTTAAATTGTATTTAAATTCTGGTACTTAGTTGACTTATCCGCTGCGTTGTTTTTGTACACTGTTGCATGTACACACACTTGGCACTTTCGTTGGGATGCGTGACCGTGTTGTCATCATCCTGGCGTCTCGATTCCTGTGCTTCCTTACATGGGGGTCGGGGGCGCCACAGGTGGTATCAGAGCAGTTCGGCTCTGGGTAAAACCACATGTCCTGTAGGTGCAGTACCAGAAAGTTTTAAAAGTTGTAAATTGAAATTATTTAATTTAAAATATGTGGTTTTTATTGGTTTTATTTATTTATTGTATACTACTTGTTTGTTTGTTTATTTTATTGTTTTATTTTATGGTATGTTATTTTATTTGTTTTAATTATTTTATTGTGAACTACTTCTTTGGTTTTATGCATTTTTGTCGTATGTTATTTTATTTATGGAATTTCATTTTATTTTGTTTTGTTCGAAATTGAAAGGTGGGTTAAGGGTTGTGCTATGACAAGAAGATAGTACGACTGAGAATGCCATTGTTAGGCTTGAACATTTGGTGTAGTAGGCCTGAACTCTTGGTGATTGGTTTGGTTTAATATCGGGGCTCGAACATCATGGTATGGGTGGACTCTTGAGAGTAGGAACTCAAGTTACTGCTAAGAAAGGGAATAATTTTAAATTGCTTAGGATAATTAAGGTCTTAGGTTCCGTAGAATTTATGTAGTGAGTTTTTGGGTAGGACGTTATAAGAATGTCAAGGTTAGATTTATGAGAAGTTTATCTAAGGTTTGAGGCTTCATAGTTTTTAGGAAATAATTTTATGGGATTAAGCTGGTAGGTTCAACAAGCAATTAAGGGATTACTTAGATTAGAAGTTTTCGATCTTGCTGAACTTGATAAGCAATTTGATAATATTTGGGGTTTTAGAATTTACAAGTTTTATAAGGTGAATGTTTTAGATTTAAGGTCATCGGTCTTGAGGATTTCGGAAAATGATTTTTAACTGGTTTAAGGTTTTAGAATTGCAGAGTTGAAGGGCTGAATTAAAATAGGATTGATCTGAGTTGAGTTACTGATATGAGAATTTTTTTAGGGGAGAATTTCTTTGGAGATGGAAGATGTTGATCTAGTTCGGTTAATAATTGTTTTTAGCTTGAGGTTACAGTGATAGGTTAAGGATTTAATCCATATCAATTTTAAGGATAATAGATGGTGCGGATTTAGGAAATGATTCTTGTTGATTTCGAGGATATAGGTCCAGATGATGGAAATGGTAATGATGATCACTTGCACGTTTGGAGGATTATTGGTTTTGACTAATGGTACATGAGATTGATGCGTAGTAGTGGTGAGTGTTTATGGATTTCGGAGAGTGCAGGTCCTAGTCTTAGATTTTGGCTTGGAAGAAGTGGCTTGGGTAGGTGTTGAAGAGGAGTCGACACAATAGTAGTAATTCAAGAGACCTTGGCTTGGAGTTTTTGGTGAGTTGATCGAAGTGTGCAGTTGAAGTGGGTTACTCAATGAATCATGGTTGGGAATAGTTATTGTGATTATCTTCAGGAATTAATTGTGACTCGAGGTCACCTAGGAATTTAAATTTTTGAGGCCATACTTTCTTTTGGAGATTGAGCACCCAGTTGGTTGAATTAAGGATGTTGTTATTTAACTTGAAGAGAGATGGATGAGACATCATGTTTGGTGTATGATAAGATCTTTGAAGTTGAAGCTTAGGCATTAACAGTGGATAATATGATCAAGTATGTGAGTTAATAAAACATTAGGATCCTTGGGTGTTGTGCAATGGCTTTTGGTGGATTAAAGATTTGAGCAGTATGGCTTGCTTTGAGGTTAATAGTGATGTCCTATTGAAGGAACTAGTTGTGTTAATGCTAGCTTGGAGTAGAAATAGGTGGGCGAGTTACCAAGAAGGTTTTGTTAATGTTTTGGTGTAGTCTATGGTGGTTCGTGGTGAGTTTAGTCACCACTAGATTAGATGTCGTTCAGAATGTAGGTGATAAGCTTTTGGGTTTAGGTTGTTAGGTAGAAGTTTATAGGCGTTCTTATTGGTTGGTCAGGTTGGAATCGAGCCTTTTAATGTGTGCTCCTTACTGTAGATAAGATGGATGTATTTTGGGTTGAGGTTGCTTATTTTCAATTTGGGATGCTGAGGTTGTTTGAGATTGGGTTTCTGTCTATGATCATGGATATATTTTACGGAATTTGATTTTTGATCAAGGCAACATGAGTTAATTGAGGAATTTGAGTTATAATTCGTGGTTTTGGGAGAGATAGTATTTTTCTACCAATTTGTGATAAGAGTTTGTGGTTAGTAGGTATGGAGTCACCTTGTACTCGATGATGTTAGTTGTACGAGGACATAAGCTTTATGCATGTGGCGAATATCAGAGTGCGTAGCAGAAGCGTGGTATTTTTGATTGTAGTCAGGAGTTCAGATTGTGCTAATTTTGAGGAATTAGTAGTGACTTGAATTTTGAGAAGATACTTGTAATTGGAGATTAATCTTTTGGTTGTGCAATTTGTTATTGATGGTTAACTTTGGAAGTGGCTATTAGTTTACCAAAAGTAGAATTCAATGGAGGTTCAGAAGTTGTAGCATAGGAGTTGATTGAGGTTGGCGCATATTATTGTATGGATCTATTAATCATTGGAATTTATTGAATGTGAGATTAAGGTTCTCGAGGAAATGAGATTTTGCATAGCATAGTCACCCTAGGAATACTGGTCGTGATGTGCCACTGGGGGACTAATACGAGTATGTTGGATATCGCCATGTTTATTGAGAAATGTGCCACGTGCTGTCAAGTTAAGGCTGAGCATCAAGGTAGACTTCAACCTCTCCATATTCTTGAGTGGAAGTGGGATGATATTTCTATGGATTTTGTTGTGGGTTTGTTGAGGACCCCTCGTGGGAAGAACTCAATTTGGGTGATTGTTGATCGGTTGACCAAGAGTGCCCATTTCTTGCCTATTATTAATACTGACTCTTTGGGTAAGTTGACTCGGTTATATGTCAAGGAGATAGTGCGTTGCATGGAGTACCCAAGAGTATTGTGCCGGATCGGGATCCGCGGTTCATGTCTCATTTTTGGAAAAGTTTGCAAGCAGCTTTAGGCACTAAGTTGAAGTTTAGTACTACATATCACCCTCAAACAGACGGTCAATCTGAGCATACTATTCAGACTCTGGAAGATATGTTACGGTCTTGTGTCATGGAATTTTAGGGGAGTTGGGAGAATCATCTGCTGCTAATCGAGTTTGCTTATAGTAATAACTTTCATTCCTCCATTCAGATGGCTCCGTATGAAGTTTTGTATGGAATGAAGTGTAGATCACCTTTGTGTTGGGATGAAGTTGGCGAGAGCAAATTGTTTGGGCCTAAGATAATTCAAGAAATGAAGGATCAAGTTCAGTTTATAAGGAAGAAAATGGCGGAAGCGCAAAGTCGCCAGAAGAGTTATGCAGATATGAGAAGAAGAGACTTATCCTTTGAAGTAGGTGATTGGGTTTATCTTAAAGTCTCTCCTATGAAAGGCGTTAAGCGCTTTGGTAAGAAAGGAAAGCTTAGTCCAAGATATGTTGGCCCTTTTCAGATTGTAGAGAAGGTTGGGCTTGTTGCTTATAGAATGGCCTTGTCGGACTATTTTGGCGGTATGTTCTTAAGTCTGCTCATAGTTGAATCTTATTCCTGTCTTAGTCTTAATGTTGACCTTGTCAATTTTGAGGACGAAATTTTATTTAAGGGGGGGAGGATGTAACACCCCGTATTTTAGTGTATTTTTATTGAAGGATTATTTTTATTTTGTTGAAAAATTATTCTCTTGTCTTTAAATTATTGGATTTTTAATTGGATTATTTTTAGGATTTTTAATTTGGTGAAAATTAATTTTTATGTGCTTTCTTAGTATTTATTTATTGTTGTGCATTTAAATTACTTTTCATATTTAGTTAATTACTGTGGGATTTAATTATTTCAATTTGACTTTACCATTACATTTAAATTATTTTATTTAACTTGTGGTTTTGAAATCGTTTCCGTTGGATCATTTTTGTGACCCAAGTTATGAGGATTGGATCTCATTTCTTTTCCCTCCATTTTTCTTTCCTCTCATTTTCTTTTCTCTCTCTTTTCTTTTTCCCTTATTTATCCTTCAGCTCTCTTCCCGCGCGTGACCCAGCCTCTCTCCCACCGCTGCTGCGCCGCCGTGACCTGCACCGCCCAGCCCAGCTGCTCCCCCACCCACCGGCGACCTTCCCCCTTCGATCTCAGCCTCCCTTGCGCCGCTGTTAACCTCCACGCGCACCACAAAGCCGCGGCACCTCTTGTGCTCGCCCACCGCCGTCGCACCACCATTGGTCGCCATTTTTTTCACCACATCATCCTCGACCTCTTGGCAACCCATTGGACCCAACCCCACCTCCGATCCGTCACCGGTGAAGCACAACTAACCCCATTTCCGTTTTGGGTATTTTTGGCCTTAAACCACCCCTTGTGCCGCCACCCACGACCAACTTTCACCACCACTAGCTTCACCGACCTCCCTAGGCCCTACCTTATCAATTTTGGGTCTTCGTTTGTCTCCGTTGAAAAGTGGGTATCTGTGATCCACGGCCACAGTGTATTTTACACTGTTCTGCAGCTGTTTTTCCACTTCTTGCAGCTTCGTGATCCTCCGAAAATTATTATATAGCGCTGTAAGTATTTTCCAAAGAATTCTTGTGAATTTAATGTATTTTTACAATAACACATTACATTGTATTTAAACTGTTGATTGGTTTTGCTGGACTAAGTCCGAGGAGTACGGGGGTCCGATGGATTGATGAATGAAGTTGTTTGGTTGGATTTGATTGGGTTGGTTATTGATGGTTGTGGATTAGAGTTGGTACATGTGCATTTCATGATTTCATGCATAATCATGTTTGTAAAGAAAACTGGGTTTTCGTGTATTGCATTCATATTTATGTGTTTATTGAAAACTGGATTTTTATGTGAAATGATTTATTGGGTGCGTGTGTATCACGAACCCCAAGTCGAGATGGGGTATTATCTCGGTGGAGCTCCTCTGGTCACTCGGGAGCGTAATATACTGAGTGACGTCCCCAGGATTGTCGCCGGGCAACAATGAGATTGGACGAGAGATTCGTGCCGACTCCGTGGTCCTTCTACTGGCGGGGACTAGAGGATGCTTGGCTACGTACGCGCTGGGCGCGGAACTGGGCATCGTTCGTTGCGTAGTGGATGTTTTCCCACGTACGTGTTGGGCGCGGAAGTGGGTATTGCTACGAAGCCAGGGTGTGCGGATGACTCATAGGGGAGATCATGGTGCAAACGTTAGAAATTGACTATTTTCTGAGAAAATAGCGTGTGTTGGATTTTGTGTAAAACATTTTCTGGGAAAATATTTTTCGGATTATTTTTAAGCCAATTGGGATTTTGGCATGTGTTGGAAAATAATCTTTTTCGAAGAAAATGATGTTTTGAGGAAAATGCATATGCAGGGGTGGGGGATGGGGGACGGGGGTCAAAACTGGTACATACAGGGAGGGGGCGGGGTGGGGGCTACCTGCACCGTTTGGTGCGGGTAGGATTCATTTATTTTCTAATCATTATTGCTCCCTTCAACTTCAATCAGTTGAATCCCAAATTGAGGTAAAGGTGGTTCTGCTTCTTCTTGGTGCAGGATAATGCATAAGAAAGTGGCTTTGAAAGTGAGGAAACCAGTACACAAAGCGCTTGAGTTGATAAAAAAAAATGAGCCCCAGAACATGGAGACAAGATCAAGAGCATAAAATAGGCAAACCAGAAGATTGAGAGTGGCAAAATGAGTGAGGCCATCAGTAAAATAGTAAGAGTAAAGCTACTCTCACCGCTCCCGGTCTCGCTATATTTTTTTTTAAATTTTTTTAATATTTTTTTTACTTAGTGATTAAGTAATTTTTTTTAATGATATTATAGTTTTTTAATTTTTTTTAAAAATATTTTCCACTATTAAAAAAATATATGTATAAAAATGTAAAATAAAAAAACATAATATTTTACACAACGGTGGCTCCCAAAGTATATCCTAACGCTGTTTTTTTCTTCTTCTTAACTTAATGATTAAGAAAGTATTTTTTTTGTGAGTTTTTATATTTTTTTTAAATATTTATGATTATGAAAAAAATACATGAAAAAAAATAATAAAAAAATAAAATGTATTTTTATGATATACATTCGACACAAATTTTTTAATGGGTGTAGTGTTGCTACGTCACAGACGAAATCCTCTGCCGAAATCCTTATTGAAAACACAAGGCAGAGAAAGATGACACCGACAACGATCAGGAATGTCGGGGGAAACATGGGAAGGCCAAGGGATTCAAGTTTGAAGTTGCCATTTTAAGGCCAAGAGCCGTGGGATATTAGAAACCAAAGGGCCAGGCCAATGGGTGGCAGGAATACATATCTCAAGTCCACGAAAAAGTGCATCTTTTCAAGTACGTAACTCGATCTTGTACTATCTTAACGTAGCATAAATGGAAAGACGTACGCGCTCATGTATTTATACAACAACCTATAAAAAAGTGTAATCCACAACGTTAGTCCACAAAGTGGTATGTTATATGTTAGTGGGGGGTGTGATCTCAAACTTCGAAGAAAAAGTTAATTTAGTGGAATAATAATAATAAGAAAAAGTTAACCATATTTCAAGTCCAAGGAAGTAGTGCATTCTTCAAACTTTAGCTAAAAAGTGATCTTCACCGTGGGTCTATGGGGATGGGCGGATTTCTAAAAAAGTTTTCTAAAAGCTAGCTTACATGGGGGTCTATGTGGAGGGGTGGTTTTCTAACAAGTTTGATTATAATAATAATAATGTCACTTTCGCTTTCTCGCTATTCACATTCATGGCTGATCACCAGCACACAGCAATATCGTACGTAGCCACTTTGGTAGGTTTTGAGTATAGGTACTCTTGTGACTGGTGTAAAATTATTTCACAGACAAAGAATTAGCATCAACAACTATTATTATATTAACATTTCCGAATCCGATTCAATCAATCGTTTTCTCTTCTGTGCATGTCTGCATGTAGCACGGTTCATTAGTTTTCTCTTTTTCCCTCAAATATTTATCTTAAGATTGTTCCAACCAATCAAATCTAATGGTTCTATTATCATTTTAACCTATTATACCTGAGTGCCCTCTTTCCCCATGGCCCTATTTCTACAGTGCCTGCCCGCCCTCTCTCCATAAAACAACCTTTTATACCAGCTTAGTAGTACTGCCCTCTCTCCATTTCTGCTACGTCAAAATAGCGCAAGAGTTTCTTGAAAGGATGCAGCTTTCCGTGGACTTGCGATTTCCCTTTCTGCCACCCATAGGCCTCGCCCTTAGGTTTCTAATATCCCAATTATACAGCTCTTGGCCTCAAAATGGCAACTTCCAACTTGAATCCCTTGGCCTTCCCATGTTTCTCCTTACGCTTCTGATCATCGTCGTTGTCATCCTCCTCTGCCTTGTGATCTCCGTCAAGTTTGATCTGACGGTGGAGGGACTCAGGCTGCGGACAGGAGATGTATCGGGTCCGTTGATTATTTTACTGCTGGCCTCACTCATTTTGCCGCTCCCACTCTTCTGGTTTGCCTATTTGATGCTCTTGATCTTATCTCCTTGTTCTGAGCACATTTTTAATCAGCTCAAGAGCTTTGTGTACTGGCTTTGTCACACTTTTAGAGCCACTTTCTTCTGCAATATCGAGCCCCAAGAAGAATCAGAAACAACCCTACCTCAAGTTGAGATTCAAGTGCTGACTGAAGTTGAAGGGACCAATAACGCCTAGGAAAGAACTGAAACAAACGCATTGGTCCTTTTTAAATCGTAGTGGTAAAGAGTGTTTCAGCTTGTAGTTTCGGTATAGGATTTAATTTGTAAGAAATGTCTGAATTAAATCCTGCCATATCTTAGCTTTGGGGTTAATGTAATGAAGTTGTGAGGATGGATGGATTTCTAAAAATAATTTAGAACAAGTTTATAATAATAATGGATGTTTTTGGGCGTTCAGATTCAGCGTTTGATGCTTTCCAATTTTGGATCCTCTCCCTTTTACTTATGTATGGGGTTCATTAATACAAAACAACTTAATTTCTGTTTTGTAGTTTAGATTCAAGATAACTGTGTGAGTTTTTAAACATAAGGCTTTTTAGCTTTTTGGTGCGCATGCACCTATCTATAAACACATATATAGGCCAGATCATTGATTCGGTGGGTCTTCTCTCTTCTTCCTTGCGCGGGTGATTGAAAGCGGCGAAGTTACCTGAGCTCATGGAGGTCGTACCTCATGTGGAGACGAAGAATCGAAGAACTTCAAAACGCAGTTCTAAAACTAACCTTCCTGTGAGTTTTTGAGCTCTGTGACTGTGATTTTGATATTGTGTTGCATTTTGTTCTTTTTTCGTTTAATCATAGAAAATGAAGCTAATAATTAATTTATTTTCAATATTTTTAGGAAAAAAATCATCTTCAAAGCGGCGAAGTTACCAGAGCTCATGGAGGTCGTACCTGTGGAGAACGATGAATCGAACAACTTCAAAACGTCGCTGTTCTCATTCTATTCCATGCAGCTTCAAAACGCTGCTCGTTGCCTTCTGACGATCTCCAGACTCTTATATGTATGCTACCCCTTCATTATTTTTCCTACTTGTTTTATATTTATTTTGTGCATATGTCTTGTTTGGATGCCGAGAAAGTGGAAGAAAAGTATTTCGGAGCTGGCGTTTTATCTTTTTTTCTGGGGTAATGAAAAAGTCTGCTAAATTGGTTTCAATACTTCTCTCTATGTACGCTGCCTTTTTGTAAAGTTCTTGTTTTGAATTTTCTTTTACATTGAATTGCTGCAAGTGTTTAAACTTGGGTTAGGAATGATTATGTAAGGTACCGATGGTTTTCAGTTTTGGCAATCTAAGGCGGAGGTTAGTAAAATGTACTTTATGATATTCTGTGAGAGAGGGCCACGGGCTTTTATTCATGGAACAGTTAAGTTGATACGGGTATGTGTTGCATGCATGCATGCAGTATCTGTTCCGTACGTTCTGCAGCAATATCTCGCAACGATCTGAGCTTGCTATATATATATATATATATATATATATATATATATTCTTGGCTCAGGCCGTTTGCTTAACCTCATTCTTGGTTTCATTTCAAGCATCCAAAGAGTAATATTGGGTTTCCCATTTTTTTATTACGTAATAAATTAAAATTCTCAATAAACAGTACAATTTGCTGAAAAACATGGGGAGTCCTAGATGTTCGGTGTCCGAAGCAAAGTTGCGGAGGTTAAGTTGGGTACATTCTTGCTAAAAGAAATTGTCGTCTTCCTATTTTATTTAGTCCTTGGCGTAACCATAAGGAGCAGCATGTTTGTTGTAAACATTCCTTAAGCTAGGGTTTCTGCTTCATCTCTGTTTGCCCTAGCTGCTAAAATGACTTAAATCATCTGCAAAGAGTAAAGTACAGTTAGGGGTATATGGCTGACCCATTTTGATTCCATGAATAGAATGATTTCTCTCTTGTCTTAGGATCAACCTGGAGAGAACTTCAGCGCCCAGGATGAGGTCAAACCTCGATCGAATAGGTTAGAGGCTGTCAAAGTAATATATATACTATAAAGTAAGTTTTGAGCTTCCCGAGGGTCACTTCATCTCGAAATTCACCATCCAGCTTGGTGTTGTATTGCTTTGCGATATTGGAACTGGTTATTGGCCGGTGGGCCAGGGAATCAAAGGGTGATCCTTTTTCTTCTTACAAGTCTTCGGTGGAGAGGATTATTATTTTCATACTTTATCTCATTTTATTTAATTATTAAAAATTTTAAAAACAAATTTATAAAAAATAAATAAATAATTTAATTTTTTAAAAGTTTAAATTAAAAATAATATAAAAAATATATATTCTAACAATATTTTATTTAATTTTTTAATTTTATTTCATTTACAAAAATAAACGAATTTTAATTCATCTTATTTTATTTTATTTATAAAAACAAACGAAACCGTGCTGAAAAATAGGATTTTTGCAATATTATAATTTGTAATCTCGCATACATATATTATTTTGTTCAAGTTGTTAGTCCATAAAAAAAATTACGGCAGATGTCCAGGTTGTTGGTCTTTTCAAAACAAACAAAAAAACAAGAGTGCGTAAGCGTCGCCGATGCTTTAAAAAAGAGAGTACAGTACAATTAAAAAAAAAAAAACAATTCTCGACGAGGATACCCGGGCCCAAGCATTATTCTTACTGACCTTAAAGTTAGTTTGTAGAGCGTTAATTCCGCTTGCTTACTGGCGGGTAATATACGAATTACGACATTCTTTTTGTCAGTTTTTTAGGAGAGTGGTCGGGAGCATCTGTCAGAAATGATCAGAGTCTCGTTATTTTATCATATCTTTTTTGAGAAGTGGTATCCGCACAAAATTCTTTCGCAATACTTTTTACAAGATATTATTACAAAGTGAGGTTGATATTTTTTGTAACTCCCCCCGTACCCGGAGTTTCGGAGTTTGAGATGAAAATGTTATAAGCATGTGTTTTTCTTAACGGTATTGTATTAAATATTTAAAACTTATTTTCTGAATTTCAGGATTTATTTATATTTTTATCTAAGTTTTATATTGTATAATATTAATATTTTATTTAGTTCTTAATTTGAAAAAAATTAATAGAAAAAAATTGAAAAAAAAATTATGATTAAATTTATAATATTTTATTATTATTATTTTGACTAATAGATAGATAATTTAATATAGAAATAAGTTTTGAGTGGAATAGGTAAATGCAAAATCATATCATATTATACAAATTTTACATTTGTATTTGCATAATCTAATGCAAGTTTACTATTTCTTACCATCCATTTATTACTCTTTTTTAATTTTTAATTTTTATTTTTTTTACTTAATAGTTAAGTAACTATTAATGAAATTGTATATTTTTTTAATTTTTTCTTAATGATTAAAGATGTTAAAAAAATACTTAAAAATAAAAAATAAAAATTTCAAATATATTACATAATAGTAAAAGAGTGGTAATAGAATAGTAAAGCCATCGTTATCAAATATAGGGAGAATCTTCTTTATAAAATAGTGTATCTTAAAACTTTACTCCTGAAAATAGGAGCTGATTGATGAATCTCGCTAACGTACTAAATAAGGACACGCTCGCTTTCTGGCTATGGACATTGGTGGCGGACAGCACACAACAGCAGCACGCCGGATTTTCCTTGGTCGTGAATACTGGGCAATTCAGCCTATTCAGGTGTAAAAACTATTACACAAAGAACGGGCATTAACGAAATTCGTTTGGATGTTAAGAGATTTTCAGTTCATCTATAAATAATAATAATATAATTTATAAATAGTAATAAAATAATCCAAAATATCTGATAACAATTATATTCCTAAACAGGCCTTGAATCCGATAACAGTATAAATAAAAAATATATCATGCAAATAAATATAATTTTTTTTTGCAAATGCATATAATTTATCTTTTAATAAGAATATAATTCATGTATTTTAACACATCAAGTGTTATTATTGCTAGCTACATACAGGAAGAAACTAGTTTTTGAGACTGTTAATAAACGATACAGAAGCATATAATACAAAGGACGGTGCTACTCCCACAGAGGGAGTCAACAACCATCTTATAGGCAAATAAATTTTTGTCTTTTTTTTTTCTTTGTTTTTCAAATATTTTTTTTAAATTCATTAAATATATTTTTTTAAAAATAAAAAATATAAATTATTTTTAAAATAATTACTTAACAATTAAGTTAAAAAAAAAAGAAAGAAAAGGAATTCAGTGGCCACCATCGGCGGTGACCACCTTCGGTGGGAGAAGCAATTTCCTAATAGAAACGTACGTCTAAAAATGCCCAAAATAACTAAGCAGGTTTCATCCTACGTACCCATGCAAGAATGGTGTTTGCATTTTTGTTCACCTTCGTATTTCCTACTCCGATCCCTAATTCAGTCAGAGCAATATTAACCTGAAATCTACTTTTATATCTGAAAATAACAACTGCCGTCCTATTTGGGGTAAGTAACTAATAGAAACAACAGTACTGACACATGATCATTCAACAAAGCTCTTGTGAAAAAGCTTACAACTAAATAGACTTTATACCTGTTGTTTATTTAAGATGAGTTAAGATAAAAATTAAAAATTGAATAAAATATTATTTTTTAATATTTTTATTGTTTTGAGATTTAAAAAAATTAAATTACTTATAATATTTTATATAAAAATTTATGAAAATTATAATTATTAGATTAGATGAAATGAATTGAGAGTGTTTCTCAATCCAAACACAACCTTAAGTTTTTAAACTCCATAGCTCTGATATGGCAGGGTTTAATTCTAAACATATTTGTCTTCTTACAAATTAAATCCTCTGCCCCTACTACAAGCAGAAGCACTCCTAGGAGTTATTGCTATAATAATAAACAAAGAAAAAAGTAAATTTGCATAATATGATATTGCTTAAAAGTAATAATAAACGAAAAAGCTAAACACAACCGCAGCGTTGTCCCCGTTGCGGCCTCGACACCTACGTGGCATTAGTTCTAAACGACGTCGTGGCGATTAATTTGAAAACGCGGGCTCGAGTCTTTCGGTCTTCTTCCCCCCCGCATTCCATCCCCCTCTTCCCTTCCCCCGTAAAGCTTCATCCCTCTCTTCTTCCCCCTAATGCCATACCCAGAAGAGACCCCACGCACGAACCCTAACCCTAACCTACCCTTCCCCCGCATCAGTTCTGCTCTTCTCTCCCCCACGCACGAACCCTAACCCTTACCACTTAATCCCTTCCGTTTCGCACGAACCCTAATCCCTACCACTTAATCCCTTCCGTTTCGCACGAACCCGAACCCTAACCCTAATCCCTACCACTTAATTCCTTCCGTTTCGCATGAACCCGAACCCTAATCTACCCTTCCCCCGCATCCCATCCTTCTATTCTGCACACACGCACGAACCCTAACCTAGAGAGAAAATCCCTCTGTTTCGCACGAGCACGAACCCTAACCCAGAGAGAAAATCCCTCTGTTTCGCATGAACCCTAACCCTAATCTACCCGTCCTCTTCAGCCTTGATACCCATAAACCCACGCGAACCCGCGAACAGTTCTCTCTTCTCCACGACCCCGCAAAGTTCCATTCCCATCGTCCTCCCTCTCCCCCAAACCTCCATCCCCGTCGTCTTCACCCCTGAGGTCGCGAGTGGACACGGTCCTCCCTGTGCTCGACTAACCCCCCAGGTTTTATTTGGATTGTTGATTTTACTTTTATTCCACCAAATTTGTGCTGTGATTTTAAAGTATTCATTACTTGATTTGGAGATTTGGTTTGATTTGGATTCCGTTTATTTATATAGTTTGCAATTTGAATTAAATGGGTTTGGTTTGTACCTTGCCAATGCCTCTGCACAAAAAGCTATAGAATGCACGCTGCTACCCCAACTAGGGTTGGTTCGGTTCAGTCCACAACTAGT
Organism: Juglans regia; assembly: GCF_001411555.2. Taxonomy (NCBI): domain Eukaryota; kingdom Viridiplantae; phylum Streptophyta; class Magnoliopsida; order Fagales; family Juglandaceae; genus Juglans; species Juglans regia. Next base: position 18,892,910 of record NC_049905.1, on the reverse strand, counting down.
TTAACATGTTTGTCATATGCTGAATGATGTGGATTGCTTTTTTTTGTCATGTTTCTCAACTAGTTGTGGACAACTTATTATTTTTTGCTTTGTTAGGCAGCCTTTTTTTAAGAACAGTTTGCAGTATTTAACATGCTTGTCATATGCTGTTAAATGTGGATTGCAGCATTCCACATCATTTTTAAACCAAAAGAAAATGGTTAGTTTGGGTGCAAGTGGTTGCTCAGATATTATTTTGTACGTCAAACAAAATAACAATCTAGCAAGGGGAGCTATATTTTGGAAATACATCCTGCCTGCATTAAAATCACAAGATAATTGAATTTTAAATCTCTTGCAATGCAAATCAAATTATAGAATAACATTTTAAGCTTTTATAGTAACATCTGTCTATTTAACATTGTATAATAACATGATGTGTGTATATTTATCCCAATGGTAAGGGGGGAAAAATTAGCTTAGATTAATAAAACTGGTATTGCTTTTTATATCTATTCATTTCCTCGGTTTCTTCTTTGTCAATTTAGCATCTTTTTTATCCTGTGTGTTGGGTGAAGACATCCAACGGCCACCACATACATGTTGTTCTGCCCCTTGCATGTTGCATGATATTTTCATGTTAGGGCAGGGGCAGTTCAAATACTGAATTAAAACTTCCTGCTATTCAATTTTATTCCACCATTATAAAACTGTTATTCAATTGTTTTATGGATAAATCTTAGAATGTCATCATCATTTTCATCAATATCTTCTTCATCTTTTCCCAAAAGTACTTTGGGAAAACCATTGTGCTTTTGCGAGCTCGAAGCCACATTGAAATGGTCAAGTACTGCAAAAAATCCTAGAAGACCTTTCTTAGGGTGTTCAAAGTACAATACTCAGGTAATTACATTATTCGTTGTCTGAAACATTTTTTATATATATTAATTTCATATATAGTACAATTCATTCATTTTTAATACAATTCGATTTATGCATGAAATGAGCAGGGCTTACCATACTGTAAGTTTTTCAAGTGGTTGGATGGTAATGAAGTAATTGACCTACAAGTTGAAGAAAGAACAACAGAACTGTTAAAGAAAAAGAAAGAGGTCGAGAAGATACTCGAGCTTCTTGAAAAGAGAGAGATTGAGCTGCGTAAGATAGTGGATTGCCTCGAGAGGGTGCAGATGGTACTATCCAATAAATGCGACGATGTTATACAAAAGGAGTTGGTGCTTAATGCACAAGAAGTTAAAATTAGGCGTGTAGGCACGCTACTTCGGATTTATTGTTATTTTGCATTTGTACATGTATGTTACCTAGTGTTATATAAGTAATTTGGGATTGTTGTTAGTTCTATATTTAGGTATTGGACTTCTAGATTTGTTTTATGTTTGTATTGGACTTCTACATTTGTTTTATGTAACTTGTATTGGACTTTTAGATTTGTTTTATCTTTGTATTGGACTTGTACATTTGTCTTAAATTTTTATTGGACTTGTACATTTGTATTGGACACAGTTTATGTATTTCACTACAACCAGTTTATAGTTCAGATTAATTATTATAGTGCTGTATCAGTGTTTCAAAGCTCACTTCATGGGCTGAACGAATTATAGTGTTGTATCATTGTTCAGATTAACATGAAATACTTTTTGCAAAGGACCAAAAGATTAATTAGCATCATATGGAATTATGGATTATAATAGCAGATTGCATTAAGCCCAACCAAACGAAAATGGGAAGTCTCGGCACATTCAGCACCGCAAAATAGGAGGGAGGCTATAATATTGCATTCTTTTAGTTTACTTACAACCTGAAATAATCCATTAGACAACAAACCATTACAGGTCTCGGCAAATGACAAACTCCTGCCTAATGTCTCGGCACATGACAAACCAGGAGACATACTATCCTCATTACAATACTTAAAAGTGAAAGAAACAGGAAAGCAATGCATACCATCCTCATTCCAAACACTTCAAAAGACTTGGAAAAAACTGAAGCTATTCATCTCAAATAATCCACCCATTACAACACAGTCCTTTGCTGAAATAAACAAAATAATTCAAATCCACAATTAATTTATCAAATCCATAACCATTACAACAAACGTACTAGCTTCTGAAATAAACAAAATAATTAATTTATCAAATATATCCATTACAACAAACGTAATGGTTCTCAAATAAACAAAATATATCCAATCCACAACTAAAATATCAAATCCAACTTATTACAACAAACGTAATGGTTCTCAAATAAACAAAATAATTCCAATCCACAACTAATTTATCAAATCCAACCATTACAACAAACGTAATGCTTCTCAAATAATCAAAATAATTCCAATCCATAACTAATTTATCAAATCCAACCATTACAACAAAAGTAATGCTTCTCAAATAAACAAAATAATTCCAATCCACAACTAATTTATCAAATCCAACCATTACAATAAACGTAATGCTTCTCAAATAAACAAAATATATCCATTACAACAAAGTCCCAAAGCACACCATACCTTCAATAAAACCAATCCATAACTTGAATATCAAATCCAACAAAAAGTTTATCCTAGAACCCATCATTGCAACGGTTGTGATCCATCTAATCCAAATTGCATCTGTAAATAATAAACAACAAAATAATATTATTCAAGTAATATATATTACTATATTATTTGAAAAAGAAGCTATGAACCACTTACGCTTTCTTGACTCTGCATCAATATTTCTCGGGGTTCGGTTCCAATAACGTCTACAGCCACACTTTCTCTTTCTGGAACAGCATGCTGAAAATTAAACGTAAATATATAACCATCACAATGGAAATTAGTAATAAGTTTATATATAAACTTGAGCGAATATACCATCTCAGAAGAGCCAAATAAATTCCTGCATACTTCTACGATCGGTTCATCTCCTCAATCCACTACTTGGGTATGTCCTCCATCCCGCTAATGATTGATGTAACAAAAGAAATTAAAATTAAATAATGGTTCTTCATCAACAAAATATAAACAAAAAGCGGGTATTAAAATATCATCACCTCTTTACGCTTCCCCTTTGTTGGTGCTTTCTTGGTCTTTGCTTTAGCTTTCCGCATGTCTATCTCCATCCTGGATGCTCTTCTTAGAGATGGAGGTCTGCCTTTACCTCGTACAACATGCGGACTACGTACTTCCCTAGAACCATCGACCGTAGTGTCCTTTGCCGTACTATAAACATTGGAACCAATTTGAGTCATCGATGGGGGTTCTTGATTGGCACGATACAAATCAATCATTGCATATAACTTAGTGCTCGCATCCTCATAATGCTCTCTCGAACCCGATGCGAGAGTAATCATCTTATAACAGATATTTAAAAGACTTGAATATCTATTACAATCTGCCCGTTGCTCCCCTCCATCGTATCTGCTGTGGATTAATGTGTATCGCCTTTTAATATCTTTCCTCCATCGATCTAAAATGTACATTTCTGGCAAAAATTTAATATCGTTACACCTGAATACGGTCAAAATATGCCGACACAATATCCCCCTCATCTCAAATAATCCACAAGAGCACTTTGCAACTGTATCTTCGCCACTAAAGTTCACAAAATGGGTAACCGGCTTAGTGAACTCTTCTAAGATGATTACTTCATCCTCTACCATATAGGTTTTTACTGCACCTTCACTTTTATCTAACTTTGGATTCAAGTCAATGATGCCGTAGACTTGCTGCTGAACTTCCTTAAACTTAGCATTCGTGTACAACTCTTGAAACTTCTTTTCAATCGGAGATCTAGATATACAGGGGATTGTGGCATTAAATGACTGGAAGTCCGCAAGATTTTCATTCTCAATCTTTTTTTTTAACGCATTATCAAATTGGTCTACAAACTCCTTCAAGTTTGTTCTAGCATGAACATAACCATAAAAAAATGCATTCATGCTCTCGCTTCGCTGCGTTGTACTCATTCCAGCCCAAAAACACTCCTTCAGAAATGTCGGTACCCAATGTTCACGCTCAACATATAGGCTTTGCAACCACGCATTCTCATGTAAGTTGTAAGTGTTAATCAACTGATCCCAACATTTCTCGAACTCATCAACAAGTTGGGTGTCATAGACACATTTCATCAATGCATTTTTCATGCCAGTTTTGTACGAACTATATGAGCCAAGCTTCTCGGGGACTTTCTTTAGTATATGCCAAAGACAAAATCTATGCCGGGTTTTTGGGAAAACAATTGCGATAGCATTTTTCATCGCTCTATCCTGATCAGTGATAATAGCTTTCGGAGCCATACCATCCATGCATTACAACCATGTCTCGAATAACCACACAAAGGTCTCGGTATACTCACTGGAAATCAGGCCTGCTCCCAACAAAATTGACTGTCCATGGTGGTTTACACCAACAAATGGTGCAAAGGGCATCCCATATCGATTCGTTAGGTACGTGGTGTCGAATGTGACCACGTCACCAAAATCTTGGTACGCTGCTCTACTACGAGGGTCTGCCCAGAAGACGTTTTTTAACCTCCCCTCATCATCTATATCCATCATATAAAAGAACCCAGGATTTTTGTACTGCATCCGTAAAAAGTAATCCCGGAGCGCTCCAGCACCACCTGCTCCAAGTCGTAAATGTCTGGCCTTGTCAATATAATTTCGACAATCCTTTTCCAAAAATGGAAGGTTCTCATATCCACCCATGCCAACAACAAGAGATCCGTAACTCTTATTCGTTCGGATGCCAGCTAAATCATTTGTATCAAGGACCCTTTTTACGGCATCACTAACTTCTCTATTACATCGAAAGAAACGAGATTTCTTGGGACTGAGACCGTGGTTATGGATATTATGTACTGTCGTCAACCGAAGCACACCATCTTGCCTTAAGGCATTAATCTTTGCCTTACATTCAGTTTTTCCTGTCGGACGTGGGTTGGCAACATTCAACGTCTTATTCCGGGCCTTCCCACCGCGGGCACAAGCAAGGGTGACATATCTAACAGACTCATCTTCTCCCCTCTCGGTCCGTTTTGTCATCACCCCAAACCCGCATTTCTTACCATATTCCTTATAATAACTTAATAAATCTTCAAATGAATTAAACTCCATTCCCGATTTTGGCTCTTCAATTGTATCATCATCATCCACTTGGACATTCTGAGATTTCTCAGCACTGCCATCTTCAGGTTCCATAGGACTTGGTCTATCCTCAGTACATTCTTCAGATCTAGGGGATCCACATGGCGCTTCAGTTTCCCCACCATCAGGTCTATTATCCTCTGAATCAACTATTCTGCTTGTGGCGGAGCTTGTATTGCTGATAGAAGCCGGCGGTTCCATGATATGTTGAAATGGATAGCCAGCATTCTGTAATAAACACAAAAAGTTTGCAATTAAATTCCTACAAAGAAGCCAACTTATTTTTTTTTAATAGGTGCAAAGAAACCAACTTATTAAGAATAAATCCTAATCAGTTATCATCACCTGTATGTTGATTGGATATTGGTTGCCAACCGGATATGGTAAAAAAGTCGGTGACCACGTAGGCACTGGTCCAAAGTAACCCGGCATGTAATTTGGAATATTTTGACTAGTTGATGGTATGACCTAACATGTCATTAGATAAAGTTATTTATGTATTTTTGAAATAAATATCGACTGAACAATACCAATGTCATTGATATATTAAATCGTATAACATACATACCTCGGCTGGGGGATTTGAGCTAGATAATGTTTGCATACTTGGCTGTTCTTTTTCGTTTCCCATTCTGAAAATTAGTATAAACTATCATTAAACAGCTGTCATCTGTATGTTTCAAGCATCTTAAACACCACAATTCTTTTTTTATTATTATTGTATCTATATGATGTGCATATGTTGCTTCCCCTCATAAGAGGAAAACAAAGATATTTTCTGGGTGAAAACTATGCAAATACTTTTCTGGGTGAAAACTATGCAAAACAGCTAAAACAAAGATGTACATCACATATAACGCAGTACCAGTACCCACCATTAAGCTATACATCACATATAACCCAGTACAAAATTCAAATCCAACGAATCTCATTGATTATCTTCCAATACAAAATCCAACGAATTATACTTTATGATCCAAATGTGGGACATCCCGTGTCATTGGAGTAAAAGTTAGAGAAGGTGAAAAATCCAAATCAAACTCAAATAAAATTAGTACAACCAGTTTCTATATAAAAAAGGTAAACACAACGCTGCGGTTGTGTTTAGCATTTTCGAATGTTTTTTTCCTGAGAGAAACTATAGGAAGCAGACAGTACTGCGTGCGTGCGTGCGTAGAATCGTAGATGTTGAACCAAAACTGAAGCGATTAAAGACCGAGGGTGGACCTGCCTACATTTGGGTGAGAATCGACCCAAATCTCGTGGCGACGAAGCGTGCAAAATCAAACGGTTGGGTCTAATTTTGGTGCAGGGTGTAGTGTTGGTCAGCCACAAAGACTCAAGTGAATATGAATGAGTTTTTCCGACAAACACAAAATCACTATAACCCAGTCGATCATGTCGATCGCCATCGAAAATGCACATATAATCACTATAACCCAGTACCCATTAAGCACATATAATCTCATACAAACACAAACTAAAACCCACCAACGGCAGTTTATAGACCTCGACTACCCATAGGAGAAGACAAAACCAAAACCAACCCAGAAAATGGGAAGTAAAATCCCACAAATCAGAAGCAAATGAAGATCTCTTACCCAGAAGAGAAGACCGCAACTAATGAATGTGGAAGAAGACCGCGCGCAGCACAGATCTGGGTTTGGGGGGCTCTGGTTTGGGGGCGCTCTGCTTTCTTCAAACCAAACGAAAAAGAATTCCCTCCCGCGTGAGTAAATTTAGTTTTCCTGTTTTTTTTTTTTTTTTTTTTTCTCCACTAACGTGGCAAATGCCACGTCAGCCGCGAAGCCGCGCTGGGGTTACCACCCGGTGGTATATAGCAGAACTGAATAATAAAAGAAGCAAAGAAAAAAACAAATAATAAAAGTAAGTCCTAAATTGCTATAATAACTTTTTAAATTTGAGATGTTATTGTAGCAAATCAAAATTTTTCTTTTAAATTAAATTTATCAAGTAGATGGTGTATATATGCGGCATCAATGTTAAATTTTGACTAAAAAACCTTTAACTCCCGTTTGGTTTCACAAATTGTCTCAACCTATCTTATATCATTTCAACATCCATATACCATTCAAATACAAATATTTTTCAATTTCAAAATTTTCAAAATTTTCATTTGATCATTGCCTAATCATTACAACTTTCCTAATATTCCAAACGAAGCAAAAAAAATAATTAAACATATTCAAATCTCAAAACAAAAGTAATATTAAAAGATTATATTCTAACAATATTTTTTAACTTAATAATATTTTATTCAATTTTTTCTCTTTCATTTTCTAAAACTTCATAAAACATCTTAACTTAAATTATTTTATTACTATTAACAAATTATCTCACTACTATTTGCAGTTTTTATCGTATTTCATCTCATTTGATTGGTGTAATCAAACAAATTAATATGGTCTCGTTTGTTTACACATATGATATGAAATGAAAGTTAAATAAAATATTGTTATAATATTATTTTTATTTAATGATTTAAAAAAGTTGAATTGTTTATTATATTTTATTTAGAAATTTGAAAAAGCTCTAACGATTAGATAAGATGAGTTAATATAGTTTGTAAAATGGTAATGATAAATTACATGTTCGAACGGTCAATTACCTTTTATAAATCCATTTGAACAAAAATAGACCCATTCGAACAAAAAATAATGCATTTGAACGACAACCGTGAAATACAGTCTGTTCGAACAATAAAATATTTGTTCGAACAACATTAATTTCAAAAATAAAAAGTCTGTTCGAACAGACATAATTTATGATCGAATGCAAGTCATTTGATAAATTTATTGGTTCGAATGCATAAAATCTGTTCGAACACTCCGTCCCTTCGAATAGAATCAAATTTGGTCATTTGTTCAAATGAATAGTTTTTACGTTTGAACAGTACATGTCGGTTCGAACTGATACTTTTCCATTCAAATGTATTTTTGACACGAAAAGTTTTCTTCTCTAAAAAAAATCCCTTCGAATAGGTTCGACTGGTTCCGCCCAATTTCGTCCCTAAAAATCATTTTTTTAGATGAAATTGATCTCTAAAAACCTTTTGAGACAAGCTTTATGAGATAAAATATTGACAAAATTTTTTCGTCTCAAAAAAAAATTAGGGATGAAAATTGAGTTTTTTGAGACAAAATGATTTGTCTCAAAAATCCCAATCTTTTGTAGTGAATTTATTATTATTTTATTATATAACTATTTTATTTTTATATTTTTGCTCATTGAGTCTGGATTAAAAATATCAGAACATGGCTTTCTTGCAAAATCTAGAAAAAAGTAAATTCAATTAACCAAAGTAATCATGTAATTTAATTAAAAAGAAATTTAATTTAATATAAAATGACTCAAAGAGAAAAAAAATGTCAATTTTTTAAAAACTGAATTTATTTTTAATTATCTGTTATATAGATGATAGAATCTCAAACTATCGATTTTGGACAATTCATGAGTTGTACCCAAACATTCATTAAGAGAATATTTGGTCACAACTCTCGAACGGGTCTAAAGTTCAATTGCATATAAAAATAATTCTGAAATCCAACTTCTAACTAGTTATGAAATCAAATCATGAAATCAAATCACATTCCAATTAAATCATAAATACATTGCAAAATCACATTCCAAGTATTACTTATTTTTTTAATTATACATTTTCTGTTAAAGAGTTAGGGTTACATGTCTAAGAGTGACCCCTCCCCACATTATTAAAAATTCTCACTTATGGCGGAAGGAAACCGTGGTTACAAGACCAACCAAAACTCAACTTTATGACCAAAGAATAAAAAATCAACCAACAACCAATACACCAGAACCCCAACAAAACCCATAAAACAAACTAAAAACTACTCACATCCTAAAACTAGGCAAACCCAAAAAATCCACCCGAAGCAAACCTCAAGCACATCGAGGCAATTCAGGCGAAGTCATATAAATACAATCCATCCCCTCTTCACCCTGCCTAGTAAGAAAATCAGCAACTCTATTCCCCTCCCTAAATTGGTGTGACACCATGTATTGAATACCAGTTAGTCTCTGCATAACTTCATCCCAATGATCCCACATATACCACACCGTGTACTCCTTTTTCCTAAGCCAATTAACCACCAAAACTGAATCACTTTCAATCACAATATTCTGGAATCCCAACTCTTTACTAAGGATTAATCCACAATTGAGCGCCCTTAACTCCGCTTCATTATTGGTTCCAAAGCCAAATTTAGTATAGAAGGCCGCAAAAAATCTCCCACTATCATCCCTTATAACCCCACTTCCTCCACAACTACCTGGATTTCCCCTACACGATCCATCCACATTTAATTTCACCCATCCATCCCTTGGTTTACTCCATGAAATTATTTTCGGTCTCTTTACTACCACCTCCCTCACCGGGATACCCAACTCAAAGAGGATATTACGATCGAAATTAGATAAAGCTCTTGCCTTCAATAGCTAGGATGAGAAGACTTGTAGCCAAAATTTAATTGAACACCAAATCATATCCAAAGAATCATGTGGCCCCTACAAACGCGTGTCACACCTCCATTTCCAGAGATTCCAAGAAATTAGCGTTGGCATGATCCCAATTAGTACCACACGCTGCGTCGACTTCTTTGCACAATGGAACCAACATCTGCATCTCGCCCACCAGTATTCAAAAGCCATGCACGGAACGCTTAGCAAGCAAGTTGAACGAAGCCACATTTTAGACGCCATGGTCCCCTTGCACAGAACATGATCACGATCTTCCACCCATCCACTGGAACAACAAACACATCTTGAGGCCAACGAAACCCCCACTAATTGAACCCTCTCCTCCACAGGTAGGCAATTAAACCTTGCCTTCCGCATACACACTGACATCTTTTTGTGAATAAGATTGCACCAGATCCAGTCCAAGACCTCCACCTGTGACTGCTTAATCCTCGTAACCTCCCAAGCCGTTTTTGTCGAGAACCTCCCATCCACACAAGTTGCCAAACCAGAATATCATTCCCCTCTCTTCTCCTAGGAATTTCTCTCATAATGTCATCAACCACATTGGAGGCCACTAGTAAATCAGCAGCTCCCGATCCCATTGCCCATCCGCCCAACACTCTTTCACCTCCAACCTTGGCTAAGTAAGATTAGGCACTTCGGCCGCAAGCAATCCCTTCGCCAACCAACGATCAAACCAAAAGGAAATAACACCCTCCCTTACTCGATCGACCTATTTTCCATTACCTCTGGTATCACTCTACAAATGGATTTCCAAAACATGGAGTCCAAATTCCTCAGTTGTTTCCAGAAAATGCTTCCCCTTTAAATACTTAGCCTTAAAAAACCACATCCATAAATTATCTAATGATAATAATCGCCACGCAAACTTCATATGTAACGCCCTTTGAACCTCCACAAAATCTCTCACACCAATCCCCCTTTCCACCATTGGCTTGCACAATTTAGACCACGACCTTCATTTCCTCCTATTCCTGCCATGTTCTTCCCCCCAAACAAAAGGAAGCTAGAATTGAATTCAATTTATTCAATACAAGCTTCGACATATGTACCACCACAAGCAAATGAGTAGGTAAACTTGCTAAAACATGCTTAATAAGGACCAACCTCCCACCCTGAGAGAGCAACTTAATTAACTTTCCAACCTACAACTTTTTGCTGAAGTTTTTAATTATACATTATAGTTATGAATACTTAATTATCTTTTAAATATGTTTTTAGTTTATTTATTAATAATTCTTATGTTTATTATTTTTAAGTACACGTTTATAATTTCATTGTATTATTTTTTAATTATACATTGTATTTTTTAATTAATTATCTTTTAAGTGTTAATATGAATTTAAGTATTAATAATTCTTATGTTTATTATTTTTAAGTATTAATTATAATTTAATTTTATTATTTTTTAATTATACATTATAGTTTTTAATTAATTATCTTTTAAGCATTAATATGAATTTAAGTATTAATAATTTTTATGTTTATTATTATTAAGTATTAATTATAATTTAAATTTATTATTTTTTATGTTAGTCCTCATAGTTTTTAATTAATTATCTTTTAAGCATTAATTGAGTTAAGTATTAATAATTTTTATGTTTATTATTTTTAAGTATTAATTATAAAGCTTATTTGTTAATTATACATTATAGTTTTTTAATTAATTATGTTTTAAGTTTTATTTATAACTTAAGTATCACAACTCAGGAGTACAACCGTTCGAACACTTAAATGTCTGTTCGAACATGATAATTTGTTCGAACAGAACATTATAGTGTTTGAACGGTTTCAACCCAAAATCCAAGCACGAGTCAGAGACAAAATACAATCTCAGAAAACATCACAAACTGATATAGAAAACACTACAAACATACAACATATATACTTTGAATAACAACTATATATACAAAACATGACAAGCATACAACATATATATTTCGAATAACAAATCCAATAAACACCTACACAATATATATATATATATATATATAAACTATAAAATCAATAAACAGCTATATTTCAAATAGTAACTCCAATAAACACCTATACAATATATACAAGTCTATAACTCGCGCAATGCACATATTGTTGTGTATGAGGAAGAGAAATTTAGAGAGACGATGGATTTTGTAGTGAAGAAATTCGAAACGGTTTATAGGGCGGTTTAATATTACTACAAACACAAAACTACACTTTTAATAATCTATAAATAGTTTTAAGATTACTTTTTAAATTTTCACTTAATATAAATAGAAGAAAATAAAAATAGTGTAATTTATCTATAGATTTTAACAGGATTTAAAAAACACATTCCATCATATAAAGCCAAAAAAAAGCAAAGAAAATAAAGAATTTTTATAACCCGGTCCGTATTGATATGCAATATAAATATACAGGCATAAAACTTCACATAGATTGAAGTCCAGAAATGATATACCCGTACTCAGCACGAACAGATAGCCTGCCATTACTTCCCACTTGGTTCGATTTCTTTTTTATTATAAGTTTCGGGGGTTTTCCGAAATGCATTGGGTTTTGTAGACCAAAGATCAGGGGCATTGAGTTGAGGTCCGCCTATACGAAAGAAAAGCCATTATTTGCAAAATTCTCATCTAAAACTAAACTATTCGACTTATGTAGAGAAACCCCACCACGAAACAATCTCGAAGCTCTTAGAAAACTTGCACAAAAAGAACTACTATTCTCATCTTTTACACCGCTTGACTATTTGAAAAATGGTGATAAAAACTGCTATTGAATCATATGGGCAAGACGGTAACTTATAGTACTGGAGAGTTGGTTTGAAGCACCGCTTGCCCATTTGTGTGATTGTCGGTTTCCTTTCTGCAGCACCGCTTCATAAACAATCTCTTTAACAATCTTGCTAGCCCGGCTCCATTTTCCACCGGAAAAATTTAGTTGTAAGCGATTTTGCGCACTAATACGTACACTCATTCAATATGATTGGTCAGAAAGTAGATTTTATTGAAAACATGACTAATTTTAATTTAGAATATAAAGATAACAATATTAATACGCAGATTAGTACAAAAACTTGCTTATACATAGCAAAACTCTTTCCCACCGCTTCATAAATAATCTTGGTTGATGCTTGAGTACCCAAGTAATGCAGGGCATGAATCAACTGTAAAACCGGCAAATGCGGTACACATGCCAAGTCAGGAATTAGTGAACTTGGCTTTTATATAATTAAATAGATATAAACTATAAAATCAATAAACACCTATATTAAAATTAATAACTCCAAAAAACACCAACAATATATTATATATAAAAAATAAAATCAATAATTTATTAAATTAGTTAATGTACAAGGTAGATTAACAAAAACCATACATTTAATCAATATAAGTGTGCAACCCTCTTTGTAAGATGATAGAATTAAAGATTGCATGAAGAAAATAGAGGATTTGGAGAGAAAACGGAGAAGAGAGGAAATAAGAAGAGAGGAAAATGAGGGATTGAAGGCAGGCTGAAATGTTTTAACTTTTCATTTACCGGTCGAATGTAAATAATTGGCAGTCAAACATGAAAACATTTTAGCGGGCAAATTTTACCGTTGCAAAATTTTTCATTGAAGCGTTCAAACAGTAATAAATTACATTCGAATGTTAGTCCACAAGTCATTAATTAGTAGATACTTTCCCAATAAACCGTTCAAATATTTTTTTTCATACGTTCAAACGCAAATATAGCCTTCGAACTGTGTGTGGATACAGTTCAAACATATGTTCTTTAATGTTTAAATATATTTATTTTTTACATTATACATATTAAATAATAGTATACTATAAAGTATCATATATATTATACTATAGTAAATTATAAAGGAAAATGTAAGATCATATATATTAGTATTATATACTATCATATATATAGTATCATATATATTATAGTATAGTAAAGTATAAAGGAAAATGTAAGATCATATATATTAATAATCTATAGTACTCTTATATATATAGTATCATATATATTATAGTATAGTAAATTATAGAGAAATTTGTAAGATCGTATATATTAGTAATCTATACTGTCATATATATAGTGTAACACCCTGCTTAATTAACCGTTAATCAACCTTTAAGCATTCTAGATTAAGCTCATAATTTTATAGTGAAGCTTTTAGGAACATAGAGCATTCATGGGCCTAGCCCAAGAAGTCTTGAAACAAGCCTTCAAGAATTATCCTAGTGGAACTCATTTGTCCACTCTCGAGTGAATAAAAATGGAGTGGTAACTCCTGGGTTAATGAAGAACAGTCAATGAGTTTCGAATGGGTTATTTCCTAAGAATGCCGGAGCTAAGTCATATGTTATGATACCTAATGCTTGTGGGTGTACATGTTATGATATTATAAAATTATGCTATCAATGTATTGAGAATGTGTCTGCAGATAATGTAGTGTCAACGTGAGTTGTACTATGGTCACTGGTAGGTACTCACAGTGCACATAGGAAAACTGTGACGATACAACATGTAATGATTAATTTATGATTTGCTAAAAATGATGAAACAAAGATGTTATCTTTTGACAAATTAAAGTAAAAGTGTTCTTTGAATGAAAATATGTGTCTCCGTTTTTCTAAAGATGTTGAGGAATCTGGATGGGAGACACACACATTTTTCTGCATTTCATACATTTCATATTAATTATTCTTCATGCATGATTTATCTTTGTGCAAGTTGATTGTTAACTTACTGAGATTTCATATAAATCTCACCCCTTGTGGACCCACTATCATTCTATTTGGAATGATAGAAATTGTGTCAGGAGATGAAGAGGAAAGATTAGATGGAGTACTGGGTCCGATTGATTGAGAAGGAGCCTGATCTCGAGAAGAGACTGGATTTGATTATCATGTTTATAGCCCTAGTCTTTCATGCCTTAGATCGCATGAAGAGAATGATTTAACTTTGTACCTAACTCTATGCTATGTTGGTACTTTGAACTTGATGATTTCTAATGAAATTGGGATGTTTAAATTATTCTGGCATAAGTTATATATTCACCCTTCTATCCGCTGCGATTATTGCATACTGCTAGATGCATACTAGGATGCATTGCATATTAACTGTCACGAACGAGGGTATGTAGCCTTGTGTTGCATATCCTGACACTCTAAGTCTCCGTTCTATCCCAAATGAAGGTTGGGGAGTCACATATAGTATAGTATAGTAAAATGTAGAGAAATTTGTAAGATCATATATATTAGTAATCTATACTCTCATATATAAGTAATATATACTATCATATATATACTATCATAGCATAGTAAAGTATAATGAATTATATAGTATGATATATATTAGTTGAGTATAAACTCATATATATAGTATTATATACTATCATATATATATATATATTATCAAATATAATACTTTGATAGTAAAGTATTATAAAGTATTACTATTATACTATAATATTACATATATACTATAGGATATATAATCTACTACAATAGTATATATATTATAGTAAATTATATACTATTATTGTAGATTATAGTATTATAAATTTCATTAAAAATATATACTAATTATAATATACTATAATATACATTTTTACTAAATTTGAAACAAATACCGACGTTCGACCAGTAAATATTACTGATCGAATAGTCTTTTAAAACCGTTCGAATGTTTAAATATAGTGTTCGAACGGTTCTGTACATATAAGTTATCGCGGGCAAAGAAATTTCAATGCCGTCTCGTTCCCAACCATTTGAAAACCATTCCATAACATTTGAATGCCCATCAATCGTCGTCGTCTGCCGCCATAATCACCACGCACATCGAACCCTCTTCCTCCTAAGTGAATGTATGCTCTTTAAAAGTTATTTTACCATTTATTTTTATCGTTTTATTCATTTTCTCTAAAAAAAGTTATATTTTTTTTCCATCAATAGGCAGAACACCACAAATCCACTATAGGATGTTTAGAAATGAAGAGTAGTATGTGGTTTGTCAAAGAAACCCACGAAATCGGTGGATTTCGTGGGTTTCATGGCTGCTGAGTTGACTCAGTCATGGGTGAGCTCGATTTGTTTTCCGTTCGAACGTGTTCGAATGTATTAACCAAATCATAATGTCCGTTCGAACTCTATTTTATCTGTTCGAATAGTTTGAAGCAAACAAGATGTTGTCCGTTCGACCACAATTTTGTCCGTTCGAACATTATAGTGTTCGTTCAATGCAGTAGAGTCCGTTTGAACCAATTAGTTTATATTAACTTATTAATTTATTTTCATCATTTTATTTTGTTGTTCTATCAATTAATTCATTAAATTGCTATTAGTATATAATTTTGTGAATATTGGAAAATATTACATTTTATCACTAATATTGAATATATATTTTATTTTTTAAATTTTAGGTTGATAATAATAGTAGATGCTTTTTGACCGCATGAGATGTATCATTTGTTTTGATAAGTGATTATCGGCCCTTTTTTCTTCTGTGCATGTTTTGGTCGTGCATGTAGCACGCGTGTCATGACTTGAACTCAAATGTCTTTCCTTTTCCTTTTTCTTTTTCTTTTTCCTTTATTTTTCCTCAAATATTTACCTTAAATATATTAGCCCATGTCAATGATAGTATTTTGGGTACAATCACCGATTTTAATTAAATAAAATCGGAGCAGCGCTTTACACCCACGCACGGGTTAAAGGGAGCACATGGGTGTATTATTATTATTTTCTAAGGCTATAATCTCGGCAGCCATAGCATCTCTTCAATGAGTGTGCTTGACTATCTGATAATAAAATTGAGGCTCTATATCAGCAGAAATAGCTAAAGCAAATGATTTATGTTTAGGACATAGCCTATTATAAGAAACAGAGTGATGAAGATCATATTGAGTACTTGCAGGCATAGGAACAGAACCCGTGGAATTTGATAAAGAGTGTGCAGTAAGGGAGTTACAATAATAGTGCTACAAATAACCAGGAACTCTTCTAAGTCTAGATGTTTTATGGATATGAAGAGAAGCAGTAGATAGTTGGACTGGTTCAAGATCTGTATTGAGTTGTGATGAAGTGAGAAGTGGTAAGGGGTAAATCTAATGGAAAATAATCCTTAGTAGTAGTAATTTCTGGAGGTAAGGAATTTCCGGCAGTAGGCATAGTTGAAGGCACATGATATTGATAAAAAATTGATGTTTGTTTATGAAAAAGCAATGGATTAGAATTAAAATGCATTGAAGTTGAGTTAGATGGAGAGACAAAAGGTAAATGAAAAGAAGATTTATAAGGAAAAACATGCTCAAGAAAAACAACATGTCTTGAAACAAAAGTATGTTTGGTAGAAAGATCAAAGAGCTTATAGCCCTTTATGCCAAAAGGATAACCAAGAAATATACACTGTCGTGCTCTAAGATCAAACTTAGATTGTGATCTAAGTAGAGAAGATGCAAAACAAAGACAGCCAAAGGTTCTGAGAAAATCGTAGGTAGGAGGGATTTGAAAAAGCAATTCACAAGGTGATTTATTTCCTAAAATAGGTGTAGGCAATCTGTTTATGAGATGAGTAGCTGTGAGTATTGCATCTCCCCAAAAAGGAAGAGGCAAATTGGATTGAAACATTAAGGTCCTAGCTGTGTTCAACATGTGTTAATGTTTATGCTCAACAACAGAATTATGTTGAGGAGTTTCAACACAACTTAAATGGTGTATAACACCTTTTGATTAAAGAAAAGATGTTACGAAAAATTCAGTACCATGATCAGTACGAATTTTCTTAACTTTTCTCTGAAATTGTGTTTTAACAAGTTTGAAAATTTGAGGAATGAGAAAAGAAACTTCATATTTTCATTTTAAAAGATAAATCCATGTGGCCCTTGTACAATCATCAACAATTGTTAAAAACAATTTGTGACCTTCAACAATGGGAGTACAAAAAGGTCTCCATACATCATAGTGAATTAAATCAAATGCAGATGCAGAGAAATGAGGATTATTAGGAAAATGCAGTTTTTTTGTTTGGCCAGAGGATAAACAAGGCATGGAAGGTCAGTTTCTAACATATCAGGAAAAGCTGTATTTTAGTAATTTCATCCTTGAAACAGAAGGATGACCTAATCTATGATGCCAAAGTTCAAATAAGTCATGTTTTGATGACTTTGAACAAGCAAACAATTGTTTAGCTAAATTTGAAGAAGATACGGGTAAAGTTTGAGAGTCAAGTAAATCATTAGGAGAAGAGCTTGATTGTTGCAGAAGGTAAAGGCCTCCTTTGTGTCTACCCACTCCAATCAGCTTCCAGTGAATCAGGTCTTGTATAAAAACAAGATCAGGAAAAAAAAGACAAACAACAAGTCAAATTTAATGTTAACTTGTTAACAAAAATTAAATTGAAAGAGAAAACTGGAATACAAAGAACATCTCTAAGTATTAAATCCTTAGAAATGTGAACAATGCCAATGTATGTAACAGATACACTTTGGCCATTTGGAAGCTTGACTGAGGTATTAATAATTGGAGTAAAAGAGGAAAAAGAAGATGTGGTGGAACCATGTGATCTGTGGCTCCAGAATCAGAATCCAAGAAGAAGAATCAAGATTAGTAGGTATATCACGAGTAGAAGAAAAGACAAATGAATTATAAAGATCAAAAGGGACTATACCAGCAATGTGAATAGAAGAAACTCCACTTGTAGTGTCGTGAAATTTCAGATGACATAGCAGGACCAGAGGATTGAAGCATAGCCAGAAATTGTTGATATTGAGACTCAGTTAGTAAAATAGGAGACGCAACCGAAGAAGTGTTGTCAGAGACAACTAGATTGGCCATGGACTGCTGTCATGGCTTGAACTTGTATCCAAGGGGAAATCCATGTAGTTTGAAACACTTCTCAATAACATGACCAACAAAACCACAATGTTTGCAAATAGGACGTTCCTTCTTCAGCACAGGCTTCACAAATTGATTAGCCTCATATTTAACAACAAAAGCATGATTCTCATGTGAAGAAATAGGAAGAATAGAAATCTCACGCTGATGTTCCTCTTGTAAGACAAGGCTAAAAACCTTGTTAAGAGGAGGCAACGGATCCATTAATAAAATCTGAGCCCAAACAGAGGCATGTGACTCATTCAAAACAACAAGAAACTGAAGTATATACTCTTGTTGAACATAGAAATTATGAGTGTGAACAGCTCCACAAGAACAAACCGGAATCGGTTTGTAATTGATTAACTCGTCCCAAAGACCTTTCAATTTAGTAAAATAAGCACTAACATTCAGCTGACCTTGAGAAAGAGTCGAGATCTACTTTTGTAACTGGAAAATACGGGGGCCATTCTTCTAAGAGAATCACTCCGTGAGATCAGTCCAAACCTCATGTGCCATATTGATGTAGAGAATGCTAGCAAAAATTTCAAGCGATATGGAGTTAAGAATCCAAGAGATTACCATGTTACTGCATCGTATTCAAGAAACAAGCGTTGGATCAGTCAGATTTGAAGGTTTGAGAACACTTCCATCAACAAACCCTAACTTGTTCTTCGCGGATAAAACCATGTGCATCGATCGAGATCACGAGTGATAGTTATCACCATTAAGAGATTGAGTAACTAGCACAATACCAGGACTATCTCCTGGATGAAGGAAGGAGGGGCTCGAAGGTTCTGCCATCAAAATCAAAGAGGAAGATGAGGAGCACAAAGCCATGAGAGAGAAAAAGGGAAAAAAGAATCTAGGTCACGGGCAGAAGACTCTAGAATACTACTGATACCATATTAAATGTGAATACACGGGCTAAAGTAAAATACTTTTGAATAAAATCAAATTAAATGTCAACCATATTACACGGGTATTTATACTAGTTGCAAGAAGTAAGAAATACAAAGAATGAAGATGCAAAATAGATGAAATTACAATCAAGGACCTAGTGAAGGACCCAGTTAACACTACAAGGGGAATCACTTTTACCAGCGATTCACTTTTGCTGGAAAAACCAACAAAATCGCTGCCTCTCGCCCATCCCAACGAATTATAAATCGTTGGCGGTTCGCCGGTATTAAAGTCCCACTTTTGATCTACTCCAACGGAAGCCAAAAATCGCTGGCAAATATTTTTTTTCCCGGCGATTTTTGTTCGCCGCAAATAGTACATTTTATCACCGCAATTGCACAATACGATTCAGTTGTTAATCGTTGAGAAAAATTAATTCTAGCGATTTAATACTATCGCTAAAAGAGGGAAAATCGCCGCCTATCACATTTCCCAGCGATTTTTGAAATCGCCGCAATTGACTAAACGGTTTTGAAATAACAATTGCGGCGATAAAAATGCGCCAATATAGATCACTACCAGCGATTTTAAAATCGCTACAATTGATTTATTGGTTTTGTGAACTCAGTTGCAGCGATTATAACATCGCTGGTAATTCATCAATTACGGTGAATTATAATGGTCGTGAAAAATAAAATAAATCGCCGCCAATGTTGAGATCTATTCCAACGATTTAATTAAATCGCTGTGAAAAAGTTATGCGGCGAATATTATTCGCTGCAAATACTCTCAAATGCCGGCAAAAAGTATTTCCTACGATATATGATCGCCGGAAATAAATTTAATGTACAAAAAAATATTTCCGGCGAATTTTAATCGCCTGAAAATATATTTTACAAAATAAAAAAAAAATCCACAATATAAATCCCAAACTATTTAGGCAGCACATTCTGCTGGAATGAATCATACACAATATAAAATCATATATCCATCATTTGTTTCTTGGACTTCCACAACATGGGAATGAGATTTTCTTCAAGATGGACTTCATCAAGATTTATGAAGCTCACTACTTTAAGCACAAGCCATTTAGAAGTCATACTCAACCTGATTTGCAAAAATTGCAAAGGTAGATGAATCTGCCACAATTTTTCTATATGAGTTCAAAACTGGTTTAATGAAGCATATATAGAGATAAACTAACCACTAGAGAAGTAAAGTAGCATTATTATATTCTTTACGAACTAAAAAAAGAATAACTTGATTCATGAAGAGTATACAGAAATTAGCTCAACTCCATCACCAGTCACTTTCTCAAGTTGGTCTTCTTCTTCAAATCCTATAATTTTGATAGGGATCTAAATCCCTATTTAGCTTCCTTACACTTGGCTACACACCCAACTAAACAAGAATTAGAAGAAAAAAAAATGTAAGAATAGATGAAGTTGGAAGACAATGTGATTGAATTTGTGGTAGAAAATTTCAGAAGTTGGAAGTGTGTTGTTGCTATCTTTCTAGATGCTGAACGTGAACTAAGAGAGGAAAAAATGAAGTTTTAAACTAACCTAAACTTAGTCAACTAGCAAATGAAATTTAAATCAAAGTTCTTGCCTTATATAGTGAAGATATAAGCTGAAAATGAAGGGAAAATTGCTGCAGCACAAGTAGCAAACATCAGGAATTGTTTGATGTACTTTGAACTCTAACAGGTGGGTTTAAACCTATTTATAGATCCTTCTTTCCATATGATTTTCCACTCAAATACACAAGATGTGAGAAATGGAAGGTGAAATTCACTACATAAATTCTAGATAGCAGCAGAAATTCAAGGAAAAACAAAACATAGTTGTTGTTTGTGTGCATAGCTTGACCCCGAGAATGAAAGAGGAGATTTTTTAACTTACCAACTGAGATGGTGTTTAAAAGATCTCCCAAGTATTTACTCAACATGTGTTTTCGACTTTGTCTTTAAATAATAGATGATACGACAAAATAATGCATCCTAAAAACAAAAAAAGATCCAACTATATATGAAACTATATATTTTAGAGTTATACCACCTAGATAATTAATTTCATGTGGTACTGCTGATCATGAATTATAGAAAGAAACCATGCATATATGATTAGTATCATCCAAATAAATGTGTAAGGTTTTGCATAAGTGGGAAACACAAAACCAATAACAAGTGTCACCAAGGTGGTGCTCACAATCATCACACCAACTTCAGCTATGCCTGCAAGAGCAAACTGAATTTCATTAGTAGAATTTCATGACACCAACTTCAACTTCAGCTATACCAACACATGACAACATAACATTTGGTGCTCACAATCATCACACCAACTTCAACACAGACTCATAAATTTACTCTGTTTCTCACATAAAACTTGAAACAGGAAACAACAAACAAATAAATATAAATGAGGCAATATTCTTCCAAGAACACCAAAGTGGCTTCTTTTTTCTAGATAAAACTGTATGCATAAGGAAAATGCATGGAATGACATGTTGATTACTGTATACCAAAGGTTTGAAAAAACTCCTTTTTTTTTCTTTGTTTTTCCCCACCACCTTAAATGTGAGATAAAATCTTGTATATAATATTTGCCATTTTTAGAGAGTTAGTGAAGATGCATTATAAGTTGTCTTGGAGGAACATAACTTTTTTTCTCTAACCCATTAAATAATGTTCAAATATGCTCACATAAAATTCTAAAAACCATCCATTTTTACTTTCTTATTTGACAAAAAGGGGGATGGCATGCATTATTAATGGTCCATTTAACACCACTGCAAGAAGGACAACTTGTAATTGAAAGGGAAAAGTACATGACTTTACACCTTTGTGTGCTTGAAGAAAGCATATGTACAAAGAACAATTGAGTGTTTAAAAAATGAAACAATCAAAGAAGATTACATTAGATGAGTTTGAAGTTCTTATGGTGTTGAAGTGGAGCATTTTTTATATCACTAGAATTATACCTGTGTATAGCCAGTTAGACATGGGCCAGACATTATCATGCAAACAATTGATTTGACAACATCCTCCAAATTCCAGTGAAAACTTCCTGCCCTGAGAGTAAAATTGACTTAGACGATTAAAACATACAATTAAACATATATACATATTAAGATCATAGTGTTTGTGAATTTAAAAAAAAAAATTATAGGTATATGGCTAAATTCTTGGATCACTGCACATGGATTTGAGCCCAAAACTTGGCAGGATTGATCACAAATAGCCATATACCTTTCTGATGCACAGTAAGGCCATCTCCTCGAAGGAAAAGGCATTCAATTCAAAACTTCATAACAAGAGGGAAGAACATTTAGAATGCATCAGAAAACTTCATGGAAACAGGAAGTTCTATAAGTCATCAAGATTAAAAGCTTCTAAAAAATGTTGGTGAAAATTCTCATCTAGCATGCACTTTCATCTCATATTACACCCCATTTACTATAAGTCCATAATGTACCACCCACTTCTAGTACTTCTATTCTCAGCTCACAAAAAAATGCTGATAAAGCCATTTTACAAAGTTCATATTCAGTAAAGACAAACCAAATTCTAGAATGCTGTCATTGAAAACAAATATCATAGATGTTAAGATGGTATCTCTTGAAGCGTGACCTTAACAACCACAATCTCAACTCCAATAGCTGCTGCCCATATTTGCTGAGAGCACTTCACACACCTTTAATATCAATTATATTATGAAATGAAATAACTACCCAACAAATGAGAACATCTTATCATACCCAACAAATGAAAGCTATTATTAATAGAGAAAAACAACTTCTCATATGGTCAAAATAACTACAATCCTTTAATATCAATTATATTATGAAATGAAAAGTTTTCCTCTTCTTAGGCAAATAAGGCTATTTTGGAAAATAATGAGCATTCAAGATAATCAAGCTTTTTGGATATTAAAGTTATATTGAATACGTTACCTCAATAGGCAAGGTACTTGGTGAGTTGCCTAAAACCCAGCTCTTGATTTAAATGAACTAGCCTTCTTGACTCCGACAACCCCACAATTGACCATTGCATGCTATATTGGACCATTGCATGCTATGCTCATTGTCAATTGGCATCACACAGTCACACTTTCTTTTATGATAGCTTCAAATCTGCATGGCTTGGACCAAATCAGTATGTAGTATCAACAAAATTAACCAAATCAGTGTATAAGAGCAACAAAATTCAACCAAATCAGTGTATAACATCAACAAAATTAACCAAATCAGTGTATAAGAGCAACAAAATTCAACCAAATCAGTGTATAACATCAAAAAAATTAACCAAATTAGTGTATGCATTACAACAACAAAATTCAACCAAATTAGTGTATGCATAACAACAAAAAAATTAAACAAATCAGTGTATAACTTTCAATGAGGAAACCAGGGATCCTTACAGGGCTCGGTGAGAGATCCAGAGGACTCGGTGAGAGAGAGAGAGAGAGAGAGAGAGAGAGAGAGAGAGAGAGAGAGGCTCGAAGGGGGTGAGGGAGATGGAACTGCAGTCTTCTAGGGTTTCGGGGACTGAAGGGACTGGGTGGGTGGAATTCGCAGAGAAGGAAGAGTGAGGGTAGGGGGCTTCGGGCTTCACAGAGAAGGGAGAGTGAGGGTGGGGGGCTTCGGGCTTCGTCTGGGTGAGTGAAGATTGAGGGCTTTGGTGGTCTTCGTCTAGGAGGGGCTGCGTAGAGCAGGGAAACTGGGTGGGGTTCGGTCTTCGTCTAGGTGAGTGAGGATTGAGGGCCTCTGTGGTCTTCGTCTGGGAGAGGTTGCGCAGAGAAGGGAGAGTTTCGTTGGTCTTCGTTTGCGTCTGGGAGGGGCTGCGCAGAGAAGGGATGGCTTCGATTTCGTCTGGGAGGTACTTGCACTTGTGAGTGAGGATTGAGGAGTGGTTGTCGAGGTGAGGTGGCGGTGGCGTGGTGGGGGGTTGTGCGCGGTGGTGTGGGTTGAGGGAGAAGAGGGATTGGGAAGGCAAAGCGGGAGAGGGAAAGAAATGAGGGAAATGGTAAGGCGGGTTGTTTAAATTTAATTTCACTTTTTCGGCAATTTTGATTTGCCGCTAATAGTATATAATTTACTAGATATGCTCTTGCGGCGAAAATACGGTGAATATTTTCGTCACAAATAGTATATGTTGTTCAATTTGCGACGATATTAAAATCGCTGCAAAAAGTAAGAGTAATTTCTTTTCCATCAGTTGAAAAATTTGAGAAGGAAAGCAAGCGGCGACTTAGAAATCGTTGGAAATAATATTTATTAGTGGTATTTAGAAGCTGCACGGCGTGAGAATGAGTATATGAGGTCGAAACAGCAAGAGTTAGAGTCTCTCTTAGAATGACAGTCTCATTTAGAGACGCGTTTGCAGGACCAACAGAGAGACCAAGAGGAAAGAATACGCAGTGAAGTGCAAGAGCAAGTGCAACGAGAGATGATGGTGCAACTGGAGCGTGTTATGTCGTTGCAACAGAATCCCCGTGGGAGAGGGAAAAAGAAGAAATAAATTTTATCAATATTTCTGACTAGTTTTAATATCTAATTTTGTGCTTTTATAAGACATTGTTATTATTAATTGGGTATGAAATATGATATAACATTGGTATTATGTTTTTAAATTTTATGAAATTAGTATTTCTGATCTGTACGTTCGAATGTAAATAAAAATCGTTCGAACTTTGGTTCACAAAACAAACGTTCAAACGTAAATACAATTTGATCGTTCGAACGTATTCACGCTAAAATGAACAAACCGTTCGAACGGTAAAGCGATTAACGTTCGAACAAGGAACTTGCATTCGAACGCTCATTCGTTTACATTCGAAATAACGTCCGAACATTATACACGCTACGTTTGAACATTTACGTTTACGTTCGAACAAATATTCGAACGTTTATTGTAGTTAACGTTCGGACGCATTAACATTCGAACGTAAATATATTGCGTTCGAACGATTTTCAACGAACGTAAAATTCTCTCATTCGAACGCCAATCGGTCGGGTGAAAGTCCGAATGTAAATATGATACGTTTGAACGATATTCAGCAAATGTCAAATTATCTCATTCGAACGCCAATCGGTCGGGTATAACGTCTGAACGTTTTATTTTACGTCCGAACGTTATTTTCTGTGACAGTTTATAACCGTCACAAAAACATGAACGTTCGAACGTTGTACCGAACGGAACACTTCCAACCGTCACTAAAAATATTTTTTGTGACGGTTGAACAGTAAATCGTCACCAAATGTTTTCTGTGACGCACTTTAGGTGACGGTTGTGGTGACGGTTTCAAACCGTCACCAAATATGTTTAGTGACGGTTTGTCCTTTTTTGGTGACAGTTTCCTTTGTCAGAAAAGGCACATTCTGTTGTAGTGTTTTTTGATGAATTATTTCCTTTATTACAGGAGGAGGCTGGCCACTCAACTAGCAGTGGCAGAGGAAGGGGTAGGGGCAGAGGTAGAGGTCATGGGCGGGGTAGTCGAATAGTGGGCGGGGTAAATAATTTAGTAACGTATTAAAAGAAATAGAAATAAGAAATAAACTATTAAAATGTTATATAAATAATTTATTGAACAAAATTAACACTACTTACATAATTATCTGCAGCGACAGGATCCATCCACTCACTATGCTCATTAGTGTGAGCAGCAACATAGACATGAATGAGGGAAAAATTTTTAGGATCATCACGTTTCTAACAAAGCGACAATATTAGCAATTTTAAAAAGATAATGTTAGTATTTATCAGAAAGAATATCAAGAAAATAAACGAATTCTATAATTTTTTAATTACCATTTTTTCAGCAAGTCGGTGGAATGACCTTGAACCGGCACGATGATCGACAGTCAGAGCGGATCTATTATGTGCATTTGTAGAACTCAAGTGCTATAAAATAAATTAAAAATATTAATTGTAATATGTACACATGCATATAATATATAGAACGAATATGAATGTAAATAATTAAAAGATATAAATATAAAATCAATGAAGGTTCTTACTCCACGTGCATAGGGTACGTAATCCTTTCCAAGTCTATCGTCCAGACGCATCTAATTTTTGTCCATTTCAAAAAACATCTATATATTAATAACACGTATATTGAAAATACCACATGCATGTCATGCTCCAATTCTCATTGCTTCTTTTTTAAGGTAGTTGGTCCTATCCCATTCGAGATTATATTCTCCATATTGCACAAATCTCGTCACTCTACTAATTTCCACGTTAGTAGAAATTTCGGCAGCACCTCCCCATAGTTCTCCAAGTATACATGTTCAAATATCGGGATTGTAACCCTACGAACAGTATACCCGAAGAACAGTAGAAGAAGACACCGAAACTTCATATTAAACATGGAAAGTAACGAGTAACAAAAATGTACAATACAGATAATATAATCTCAAACTGTCCACACTGGACAATTCAGAAATCAGTGGACACATAAATGTACACTGATTCCCAAACGGGTCTAAGGGTATTTACGCAATGTCACACGCATCTAGCAAAAAATCATACTAACAATGTCTCCATGTTGTTTACATTAACAATGTCACCTTCAAGTAGTGTTATATTGTTAAATTAAAGAGAGATGGAAGATAATTATGTGACCCTAAGTTTCGTGCCTTGTACACAACGAGGGAGAATTATCTTGAAGAAATGTTTAAATTTTAGTCTAATTAATTAACCGTCACAAACTGTCCGACCTTGACAACTCTCAAGGCCGGAGAGACTATGACAGTCAAGTAATTAAATTAAAATTTCAACATTTCTTCAAAATAATATTCCCTCGTTGTGTACAAGATCATCATTCTTAAAGTATAATTTTAATTGATATACTTAATTTCAAAAGTTATACTATAATTTTAATTATTATAATTCGTAAATAGTTACTTTTATTTGTTATTACTTAATTTCAAATTATATTATCACATTTTAGTTAAGACAGTCAAGCAATTAGACTAAAATTTAAAGATTATAATTGATATATATAATTTTAAAAGTTATTATATAATTTTAATTATAATTTTAATTATTATTCACAAAACATGTATTAACAAAGCTTAAGGACAATATATTTGTAACAATGTAAACATATTCAAACGTCATTTACAAAATATTATGTGACCCTAAGTTTCGTGTCTTGTACACAACGAGGGAGAATGATTTTGAAGAAATGTTTAAATTTTAATCTAATTACTTAACCGTCACAAACTGTCCGACCTTGACAACTCTCAAGGCCGGAGAGACTATGACAGTCAAGCAATTAAATTAAAATTTCAACATTTCTTCAAGATCATATTCCCTCGTTGTGTACAAGATCATCATTCTTAAAGTATAATTTTAATTATTATACTTAATTTCAAAGGTTATACTATAATTGTTATATATAATTTCTGAGATTATTATATAATTTTAATTATTATAATTCCACAATTATAATCTTAATTGTTATACTTAATTGAGTGAGTTATTTATTTATTATAGACAATAAGTATATAATTTTTATATAAGCATCTATTTGATCCTTATTTTCTTTCTCTTTAGTTTATAATAAATAAGTATATTTACTTAATTCCAACTCTACTTATTTAGTAGGTTCAAGACTTTTTTATTGAAGAGTATTTTAAAGGTTATATTAAAATTTTAATTATTATCATTCTTAAAGTATAATTTTAATTGTTATACTTAAATTTCAAAAGTTTTAATATAATTTTAAATATTATAATTCTTAAAGAGTTACTTTTATTTGTTATTACTTAATTTCAAATTATATTATCAATATTTAATTATTACTATTCTTAAAGTTTCTTATTTTAATTATCATACTTAAATTTCAAAGGTTATAATATAATTTTAATTATTATAATTCTTAAAGAGTTACTTTTATTTGTTATTACTTAATTTAAAATTATATTATCAATATTTAATTATTACTATTCTTAAAGTTTCTTATTTTAATTATCATACTTAAATTTCAAAGGTTAAAATATAATTTTAATTATTATAATTCTTAAAGAGTTACTTTTATTTGTTATTACTTAATTTGAAATATTATTATCACAATATTTCAAATTTATATTTCAAGATATTCCCAATAACTCACAAACTATTTACAGACTATACAAATAATAATCACAATATATTCACAATAACATTGTATATATTCACAAAACATGTATTAACAAAGCTTAAGGACAATATATTTGTAACAATGTAAACATATTCAAACGTCATTCACAAATAATAATTTAAATTGCTCAAGTTCATATCACAATATATTCACAATAACACACAATATATTCACATAATATATTGTCACATGTATTAACATATTCACAAAATAATATGTCACATGTATTAACATATTCCATATCACAACAAACTTTACAATAATTCACAAACTATTTACAAACTATACAAACAATAATCACATTATTTCAAGAGTAAGCATAAAATCACATGCAACAACATATTGATAAAGTTTAGAAATATACCTAGCACTCACATTGTTCTAGCCTCTTACAAATCAAAATCTTCCAACTTCCCAAAACAACCAATCCTTCAAAAAAATACAATACTAATTTATTAGAAATATTCTATAACAAAAACACAATATAAATATCATAAAATTCATAAAAGGACAATAAATTAAAATTTTTTCTTACCAAGACTCAACTCTCTCTCACTCTCTAACTCAACTCTCTCTCACTCTAATCCTCTCTCTCTCTCTCTCTCTCTCTCTCTCTCTCTCTCTCTCTCTCTCTCTCTCTCTCTCTCTCTCTCTCCTGCAGAGCCTCGGGCCATAAGGAATTTCTAACCCTCTCACTCTCTGTTGCGCGCACGGGAGAAGAAGAAATGATCTGTTTCTCCCGTGCGCGTACTGATTATGTTCTAATATATAAGTTCATACGTTCGAACGTTTAAGTTGTACGTCCGAACGTTATATTTTAAAATTTTCCCGCCAGAACGTTTGGACGTTTAAAATACACGTTCGAACGTAACCTTCTTCTAATGTAACATAAAATGTAGCGGGAAAGTTCCCGCACTTTCCTTCCCTATGTTCGAATGTAGCACAATTTTCCGTTCGAACGTTCTAAGATTTTCAGATGAACGTTCGAACGTCTAACTAAGACGTCCGAACGTACATTTCATCAAAGTGTTGCCATATTTGAGCGGGAAATATCCCGCACTAATTTAACTAACGTTCGGACGTTAACAGATTTGGCGTTCGGATGTACATAATTTTCTGGTGATTTTCATTAATTAACGTTCGAACGTATAGTATAAACGTCCGAACGTCTGAATAATCACGCAGATACCTTAATCGAGCGGGAAATTTCCCGCTCTTGGTTTAACGTTCGAACGTTAACTTGAAAGGTTCAAACGTACTATTCCTACTATACTTATTAAATGAGAACATAAATCATGTATATAATATATAAACTATACCATATATATATATAAATCTTAATGATATATATTAAATTGTTATTTATTAAATTCTAACTTATATACTAACTTATAATATAATATATATATTACATTGTATATATCTATAACTATATACTA
The DNA here is from genome assembly GCF_001411555.2 of Juglans regia. Lineage (NCBI taxonomy): Eukaryota > Viridiplantae > Streptophyta > Magnoliopsida > Fagales > Juglandaceae > Juglans > Juglans regia. Next base: position 18,862,913 of record NC_049905.1, on the reverse strand, counting down.
CATTGTATAGTATGATAGCATAATACTTTAAATGAGAACATAAGTGTATATAATATATAAACTATACTATATATATAAATCTTAAGGATATATATTAAATTGTTACTTATTAAATTCTAACTTATATACTAACTTATAATATAATATATATATTACATTATATATATGTATAACTATATACTACATTGTATAGTATGATAGCATAATACTTTAAATGAGAACATAAGTGTATATAATATATAAACTATACTATATATATAAATCTTAAGGATATATATTAAATTGTTACATATTAAATTCTAACTTATATACTAACTTATAATATAATATATATATTACATTGTATATATGTATAACTATATACTACATTGTATAGTATGATAGCATAATACTTTAAATGAGAACATAAGTGTATATAATATATAAACTATACTATATATATAAATCTTAAGGATATATATTAAATTGTTACTTATTAAATTCTAACTTATATACTAACTTATAATATAATATATATATTACATTGTATATATCTATAACTATATACTACATTGTATAGTATGATAGCATAATACTTTAAATGAGAACATAAGTGTATATAATATATAAACTATACTATATATATAAATCTTAAGGATATATATTAAATTGTTACTTATTAAATTCTAACTTATATACTAACTTATAATATAATATATATATTACATTGTATATATCTATAACTATATACTACATTGTATAGTATGATAGCATAATACTTTAAATGAGAACATAAATGTATATAATAAAGAATATTTATGTATTAAATCCATATCACAGAATTCGGGCACAATATTCTTACAACAATATTTATACACATATTAATTCATCAATAAACACCATAAACTCATAAACTATTCACAAAATTTACAAACAATAATCACAATTATTTCAAGAGTAAGCATAAAATCACAACAACATGTATAAACATATTGCTAAACTTTATAAGTATAACAAGTACTCACAAACGTCAAACCAATTTGGCTTAATTGTCAATAATATTATATAATATCTTAATATAATACATAAACATTTATAATATAATATATTATAGATATTATTTTTGAAATTAAATTGACAAACGTTCGAACGTAATTACTATTACGTTCGAACGTTATGTGTATATAAGGCCAAAACCAAACGTCAAAACGACATTTCCAAAACTATTCATCAACAAACGTCCGTTACGTTGCATGCCGCCACGCCTCCGTCACCGCCGCCGTCAACTCCGCCACAACCGTCACAAAAAGGTAGGCAATCATCTTTTATTCAAATAACATATATTTTATTGAGATTTGGATTGAGTTTTGTTTAAAATGGGATAAGTGGTGGCCGGATATTCAACTTCATTTTTCGGCCACCACGGCCAGCCATTGGCCGAATAGTCACCATAGAAATGTTTCTTGAAGTGTATATATACTTCATTTCTACGGTGACATTTTGGCATTTAGAACCTTGTAGAAAAATTTTTGAGATTTCAATAATGGCTGAGTCGACTCAGCTCTGCGTCGTAACGTTTGAACGTTTCACCGAGACGTTCGAACGTACGACGTTTAAATTACAGAGCCGTTACGACTTCTACGTTCGAACGTAACCTTCTTACATTCGAACGTTTTATTCATCAATTTTCATAAACGTTTAATGTATACTCTAAATATTATTAAACGACATACGTCCGAACGTTATATTTTACTTTCGAACGTAAATCACATACGGTCGGACGTTTAATTATAACGTCCGAACGTAGTGATTTTCTACGTTATTCATGCTTCGACGTTCGGATGTTTGTATTTACGTTCACACATAAAACAAATACGTTTGAACGTAAAACATAAACGTCCGAACGTACTTCAGCCAATATTTATTTACTGTTTATATTCGAACGTCTATGTTTTACATTCGAACGTATATGTTTTACATTCGAACATCAATTTATTTACATTATTGATCGTGCGAACGTATAAACTAACGTTCGAACGTTTATCTTTACCGTTCGAACGTGAAAGACAAAATGTTCGAACATTAATGCAGAGCAGCTTCAAATTAATACAAAAAAATGCATTAATGTAAATAATTTTTTTTCCTTTTCTATTTTCAGGATATGGCTCTTCCACTGCATACTAGGAAACGAGGGAGGGAAGGAGCCACGTCGGACACTGCCTGTATCGAAGCTCGTACTGTTATGGTAGAGCGAGAGGTCCTGATTAATGAGTTCAACGAACTCTGTTGGCAGCAGACGAACCTGAGAGATGTTTTCCTCAGTAGAGGTTGGGGAAATATTTGCACATTGAGGGGGAAGGTGTACCCCTCAATGGTTCAAGAATTTTATATGGGGATGTGAGACATGCCTCATGATGCATCCTCTCACACTGTGACTGTACGCGGTGTTTCCATTGAGGTATCACCAGATGTCATCGGCGAGCACCTTGGGATTCGTCGAGGAGTTGAGACATTTGCACACTCAACACCACGAGTGGCACATGGAGATCCTATAGATTTGCCACTGCACATCTTTGAGAGGATCCGTTACGAGGCGAGCATCGTCTCCACGGATAATCTCCCATACGGTGTCCTCATCAGCCGACTATTACTTGCACGGGGAGTGCTGACCCAGGCAGAGGAGCGGGTCAAAGATCAGATGAGCCCCCTCGACATGACCACGCATCGACGTAGCATTGGACAGGCGAGGGGACGTCAGCCATCCCCTGTAGAGGATCTAGTTCCTCCGACGCAGCCTGAGCCAGGTCATGTCGGGAGTAGTAGTCAGCATACGTCGAGCACATCTGCAGGAGATGTGCGGCCTGCTTGGGTTGATGCGGTCATCTCACAGCTGACTGCGCATATCGATCATAAGATCGATCGATCGCTCGAGGCTATATCGGCATCTGTTGCCGAACTCACCCATCGTGTAACTATCCTCAACGACAAGGTTGATACCTTGACTGAGGAGGTACGGAGTTCGACTTTTGCGGATAACGTTATCATCTTACTGTTGTTTACTACATTTTATTAAATCTTGTATTTTATTTTTAATATTTGTAATGAAAAATATTATTGAATATTTCTATCGTTTGTTAATTTCAATTTTTAATCTTCTTTGATGTTATATTTTTCAACTTTAATACTAAATCACTGCATTTCAAATATATATAAACATAAATATATATTTATATATTACAAATTGTGTATATATAAATATATACAATTCAATTTTTTAGACTTGTTCACAAATTATGCACAATAAAAACCACATTATTTTTAAATTAAAGTCATTTAATTTAAATTTACAATGAATGTTCGAACGTTATTACTTAACGTTCGAACATTGGCAGAAACTTTTTACGTTCGAACGTTAATTAATAACGTGCGAATGGTTGCGCCAAAACATTTTACATTCAAACGTAAACAGACATAACATTCGAAAATATATGTGACGTTCGAACGTATATTTCCCATATGTTGGAACGTAAAAAAATCTCATTCTATCTTTAGTGACGGTTTTCAGAAACTGTCACAGAAAATGCCTTTTAGTGACGGTCTATGGACTGTCACAATTTCCCAACCGTCACTAAAAAGCAATTGTGTTGTAGTGAAATCTTCTATATCAAAACAGAAGCTAATTAGATATTGTCTTGAAAGGAATCTTCCGAGTTACATACATGGGTATTCTGTTACATTACATATTTAAAAAGACTCTTCTGGTCATATCGTTTGTTTACCAATTCAAAGTTCCAAGACATACATTCCACAGCCACTTGTGAAGTTTAGGTGGAAAAATAAGATTCTAGAACATCAAACGTCCAAGTTGAAACTCACCTGAACACCTTAACAAATAAGTCATGCGTGATAATGTGACAAAGATAGAATAAGAAGATATTGAACACCTCCTTAAATACCAAGAACAAGTTTGACAGTTTTAACCAAAAGTGATTATGAGAATTGGCATACAAGTGTGTTCTGCAGCATATCTTACCAATATCCTAGTTCTCTTGGACTCATCATCACTGTCATTTTCGTCATCTTCGGTAACTTTCCTGATGAATCAAAGTATTAACTATTACTCATAAAATAGCTCATTTTTTTCACTATCCTAAAGTCGCAAAATTAACAACGTTTTATAAACCTTCTTTTGGCAGCAGAACGATCTTCACCAGCAGCATCAAAACCACCTATATCAGGAACCTTGCTGACAATATCCCTCAGAAAATAAAAAACATTAAGGAGACATTTGGATTCGCAGCTCATCTCAGCTCATCTCAACTCATCTCACTACTATTCATTACTATTCAGCAATTTTAACTCACAAATCTCACTACTATTCACAACTCATCTTATTACTATTTACAATCTATCTCAACTCATCTCAAGTCATCTTTTGTAACGACCCGACCCTATATTTTTTTTTAGGGATAAAATTTGAATAATTTTATTAAGGCTTTATTATTATTATTATTATTATTATTATTTCTGTCCAACCCTTGAATCCTTTTGATAATACAACTCCTTCTACCGGATTTTTTTTTTTATTTTCTCTTCTTTGAATTTCAAACGCGAAATCTATCCACTCGCATCACATGCACATACACATGCACGTCTCTTTTTTTTTCTAGGGTTTTCTTCTAGGTTCTGAAACATATATTCATACGGATGCAAGCCGCAATGCCCATCGTGAATCCTCCTCTCATCAAACGTACGCATGCACGGCTCCTTTCTTTCCTCCGCTTGCACGACACTGTAATTATTTATACACTCACGCACACAGAGCACCTTTCACAGACCTTCTCCCCACAGTTCTTCCACACACTGGCCAGTTGCACCCAAGACCTTCTCCGTGTCGATCGCCGTAAACCATAGAAATAACCTCACTTGCCGAGTTGGTCTGTGTCGATTTCTTCACACACAGCAAACTCACGTTATCCTCGCGCACACCCAGACATTAAGCCCTCGTCGCTGCCCTCCACCATCGTCACGCAGCCAAGCCTTCACTTGCGCCACTGCACGCACAGAACCACCGCATGGCCCGCCCTTGAAAAAGCCATAAACCCGCTGCATCCTCCCCTGTTTTAGCCCTCAAAAACAGAGCACTGAGCTCTTCGACCGTAAGCCACAGCCCGGCCACCCTCAGCCACAGAACTCGCCTACGCCACCACTGACCACCATAGAATATTTCGGACCACCCTCAGCCGCCAAGGCACGCCGTAGCAGCCACGGACGCACCACTGTTTTTGCACGTCCGAAACAGAGCATGCTGTCACCTTCTCCACAGTAGCCACCGTAAGAGACACCGAACCACCTCTCCCACGGCACAGAAAGTACCGACCAGCCTAACTCCGTCGAGCCCACTCCGTCCCGGTAAGCCACGACCGTCGTCGTCCCCCTCTTTCTCTCGGTTTGTTTGCGGCTTGTTCGAGCTCCCGCTCTCTTCCTCTCGGCGTCAACTCCCACTCTCCTCCTCTCGGCGTCATACCACCACTGCCCAGAGAACCCAGTCCCGTCTCCGGTCCTTCCCCAGCCACCCAGAGCCGCCGCGCATCAGCTTCCTCTCTCGGTGAGCCTCGCACCTTACCCGATTGCATGCATTTTCCTTTCACGCGTAAACCGGATCATGCAACCCGTAAATCTTTCTTTTTCCTTAGGTTAGTTATATTCCAAAAATGCCCCTCTATTGTATTTTCCCAAAATACCCATGTACAGTATGTTATTTTCCAAAAATATCCTTGCTTATTTAAGACTAACGGGTAAGGCTATTTTAGTGTCGGGAAGTGTTTAGATTTAGAAAATATAGACTATTTTAGTAGTTAGGTTTTTAATTAGAATCACTTGTTTAATTAGAAATTTATGTAAATTACGTGTTTATTTTTATAGGCGACCGATTTCGTGCCGAAAATAGTGGTTTAGCGTTGCAAGGTAAGTAGCATGATCATATCCTTACGCGTATGTACAGTGAGCTGTTTGTCTTTTTATAAAAGATATTATGCATGTATGCCCTTTATTGGAAATCCCTTTTTACGTACCCAAAACATGATAAAATTATTCATGAAAAAGTCATGATTTTATGTGAAAGATTATTCATGAAATTATTTATGAAATGCATGATTTTATGTGAAGATTATTCATAAAATTATTTATAAAATGCATGATTTTATGTGAAAGATTATTCATAAAATTATTTAAGAAATGCATGATTTTATAAGAGAGTTATTTCGTAAAATATTTATGAAAAATCATGATTTTATGCGATGAAACATGTATCACGATGTTTATGAAAGAATGCGATTTCGTTTGAAATCTATGATACGATATGACAAGTATGTATGTGATTTCTTTTGAAATCTATGAAATGACAAGTATGCAAGTATGATTTGATAAAATATGTAACGGCCTATGTTATGATATGAAAAGTGGTACCTATGTTATGGGCATATTGCATTGCCAGGTCGTGCATGCTGGTAGTGCACCCAGTATTGTCTTCCTTATGTATGGATTCCACAACCCGCGGCCACGGGCGGAATCGGAATCTTTTTAGATTCGCTAACCCTAACTCACGGGGGTCAACAGTGGGTAACGGCCTATGATAAGTGAAAGATAAGTTAATGTTCATGCTCATGTTATTTATGCATGTATTTTATGAATACGCACGCTTTCCAAGACACCTTATGTTTATTTATGTTTACTGTATGATGTGTTGCTTATTGAGTATTCGACTCATTTTAGTTTGTTTTCATGTTTTTAAACCCCCCAGGTGATGACATTTATGAAGATGAGACTGCAGGACAGGACTTGACTCCGGGAGACAAGGCTGAGACCTAGACAGATTTTGCTATGATTATTTCTATGGTTTAAATAAATTATTTTGATAAGCACATAAGACTTCTGTATTTTTAATAAATGCTTCCGCAGACTTTATTTTAAATTTTCAGTATTTATTGAAGTTGTTATTTTAAGGAATTCTTTCGTATCTGGCGCGTTGTTAAAAAGGAAAAGCTTTTTATATTTAAGTTTAGTAGTAGCACACTGGCTCCTCGAAAATTCTAAAATGTCTTTTCGGGAACGGGGTGTTACAATTGGTATCAGAGCCAGGTTGAAAGATTCTGTAGACTTTTCAAAATAGAGAGAGAAAAACTTTTGCAAAGAAATTTTTTTTAAAAAAAAAAAAATGTTTGGAAAATAGAGAATGAAGGAAATAAATGTCTAGGCCCAGGTCTCCCAAGGCAAGTTCTGCTCTGCAGTAAGTATGTTATAAATTTTCTTTTAGTAGTTGAATGCATCTTGATTGACATTGTTAAAACATGCATGTTAGAATGGCACCTCGTGGAAGAAGACCACGCGTACCCCCCTCTGAGAACAATACCGTACAAGATGATAATTCAGAAGTACTCGCTGCTGCAGCGACACGTTTCTTTCAGAGGATGGTCAATGGTGATATGGTGGTGGGTAGAACCACACAAGTAGGATGCACATTAGAACAGTTCTCCCACCAGCACCCACCTACGTTCGATGGCAGATTGAATTCCATAGATGCGGAAAGCTGGATCGATCGTATAGAGCAGATTTTTGAAGTGCTCTACTGCACTGATGATCAGAAGGTCAAATACGCCACGTACCACTTGACTGATATGGCAAACAAGTGGTGGAAGTCAACCCGGGCGTTGGTTCAGTTGGAATTGGGGGAAGCAGTCCCCATTACTTGGGAGCATTTCAAGAAAATATTTTTGGACCACTTCTTTCCGCAAACCCTTCAGGAGTCGAGAGCTCGCCAGTTTATGGATCTTACTCAAGGATCAATGACGGTAGCACAGTATGCTACGACATTCATGGAGCTTTCCCGTTTTGCCAGTTACTTAATTCCAGATGAGGAAAAGAAAGCTGAAAAGTTTGAGCGCGGTCTGAATCGCAGGATTAGGGAGCGTGTACGTACTCTCAGGATTCGGAGTTTCACAGAACTAGTCACCCGTGCTACCATTGCTGAAGAAGACATTCAAGAAAGTATCGATTACAATAATCAAAGAAAGCGACAGCAGCAACAACAACTCCAACCAGCATCACATAGGGATAAGAGGCATTGTCAGGATAATGCACAACGACCACAACAGGGCGAGTCAGGATGGCTCCCCCTATGTGGAAAGTGTAGTAAGAGGCATGCAGGGAAATGTTTGTTGGGAACCGGAGCATGTTTCAAGTGTGGAAAGGAAGGACACCATCTTCGAGACTGTCCTAGGAAGAACATAGCTACTACTCAAGCTACAAGAGATGGACAGAAGAATATGGCACCAGCTCGAGTTTTCTCCTTGGTACAGTTGCGTGACACCGGTGTGCCCGCCAATGAGAACACTAGTAACTATTTTCCTTAATTAGAAATATTGGTTATTGATTGGAGTATTAGCTATGTAAGTTGTGGTATTCATGATGACTACTGGAAATGTTATAAGTGCTATAGGTAACGAAATTCAATCTTAGCATGAATTATAGGAATTAGGATCTGAACTTTGGAGAATCTCAGGTTATGATTTATGTTGAGATTATTATTGCATGTGGAGAATTTTCTTTTTAAATACTTTTCGCGGAATTTTATTTTTAGGCTTGTAATCGTATTCATTATCGAGGCTTACAATTTTGAAGAATTAGCGAGGTGTAAGAATAAATATCAAAGGATTAAAAGTCAGGAAATAATAGGTTTGATTAAATGACCAAGGATTTAGAATAAAGTCAACAAAAGAATGTGGAGAATTAGTACGTTGGTTGTTGAGTTCTAGCAAATTCCGAAGACGGAATTTTTATATGGAGGGGAGATTGTAACGACCCGACCCTATATTTTTTTTTAGGGATAAAATTTGAATAATTTTATTAAGGCTTTATTATTATTATTATTATTATTATTATTTATGTCCAACCCTTGAATCCTTTTGATAATACAACTCCTTCTACCGGATTTTTTTTTTTATTTTCTCTTCTTTGAATTTCAAACGCGAAATCTATCCACTCGCATCACATGCACATACACATGCACGTCTCTTTTTTTTTCTAGGGTTTTCTTCTAGGTTCTGAAACATATATTCATACGGATGCAAGCCGCAATGCCCATCGTGAATCCTCCTCTCATCAAACGTACGCATGCACGGCTCCTTTCTTTCCTCCGCTTGCACGACACTGTAATTATTTATACACTCACGCACACAGAGCACCTTTCACAGACCTTCTCCCCACAGTTCTTCCACACACTGGCCAGTTGCACCCAAGACCTTCTCCGTGTCGATCGCCGTAAACCATAGAAATAACCTCACTTGCCGAGTTGGTCTGTGTCGATTTCTTCACACACAGCAAACTCACGTTATCCTCGCGCACACCCAGACATTAAGCCCTCGTCGCTGCCCTCCACCATCGTCACGCAGCCAAGCCTTCACTTGCGCCACTGCACGCACAGAACCACCGCATGGCCCGCCCTTGAAAAAGCCATAAACCCGCTGCATCCTCCCCTGTTTTAGCCCTCAAAAACAGAGCACTGAGCTCTTCGACCGTAAGCCACAGCCCGGCCACCCTCAGCCACAGAACTCGCCTACGCCACCACTGACCACCATAGAATATTTCGGACCACCCTCAGCCGCCAAGGCACGCCGTAGCAGCCACGGACGCACCACTGTTTTTGCACGTCCGAAACAGAGCATGCTGTCACCTTCTCCACAGTAGCCACCGTAAGAGACACCGAACCACCTCTCCCACGGCACAGAAAGTACCGACCAGCCTAACTCCGTCGAGCCCACTCCGTCCCGGTAAGCCACGACCGTCGTCGTCCCCCTCTTTCTCTCGGTTTGTTTGCGGCTTGTTCGAGCTCCCGCTCTCTTCCTCTCGGCGTCAACTCCCACTCTCCTCCTCTCGGCGTCATACCACCACTGCCCAGAGAACCCAGTCCCGTCTCCGGTCCTTCCCCAGCCACCCAGAGCCGCCGCGCATCAGCTTCCTCTCTCGGTGAGCCTCGCACCTTACCCGATTGCATGCATTTTCCTTTCACGCGTAAACCGGATCATGCAACCCGTAAATCTTTCTTTTTCCTTAGGTTAGTTATATTCCAAAAATGCCCCTCTATTGTATTTTCCCAAAATACCCATGTACAGTATGTTATTTTCCAAAAATATCCTTGCTTATTTAAGACTAACGGGTAAGGCTATTTTAGTGTCGGGAAGTGTTTAGATTTAGAAAATATAGACTATTTTAGTAGTTAGGTTTTTAATTAGAATCACTTGTTTAATTAGAAATTTATGTAAATTACGTGTTTATTTTTATAGGCGACCGATTTCGTGCCGAAAATAGTGGTTTAGCGTTGCAAGGTAAGTAGCATGATCATATCCTTACGCGTATGTACAGTGAGCTGTTTGTCTTTTTATAAAAGATATTATGCATGTATGCCCTTTATTGGAAACCCCTTTTTACGTACCCCAAAACATGATAAAATTATGAAAAAGTCATGATTTTATGTGAAAGATTATTCATGAAATTATTTATGAAATGCATGATTTTATGTGAAGATTATTCATAAAATTATTTATAAAATGCATGATTTTATGTGAAAGATTATTCATAAAATTATTTAAGAAATGCATGATTTTATAAGAGAGTTATTTCGTAAAATATTTATGAAAAATCATGATTTTATGCGATGAAACATGTATCACGATGTTTATGAAAGAATGCGATTTCGTTTGAAATCTATGATACGATATGACAAGTATGTATGTGATTTCTTTTGAAATCTATGAAATGACAAGTATGCAAGTATGATTTGATAAAATATGTAACGGCCTATGTTATGATATAAAAGTGGTACCTATGTTATGGGCATATTGCATTGCCAGGTCGTACATGCTGGTAGTGCACCCAGTATTGTCTTCCTTATGTATGGATTCCACAACCCGCGGCCACGGGCGGAATCGGAATCTTTTTTTTAGATTCGCTAACCCTAACTCACGGGGGTCAACAGTGGGTAACGGCCTATGATAAGTGGAAGATAAGTTAATGTTCATGCTCATGTTATTTATGCATGTATTTTTTTGAATACGCACGCTTTCCAAGACACCTTATGTTTATTTATGTTTACTGTATGATGTGTTGCTTATTGAGTATTCGACTCATTTTAGTTTGTTTTCATGTTTTTAAACCCCCCAGATGATGACATTTATGAAGATGAGACTGCAGGACAGGACTTGACTCCGGGAGACAAGACTGAGACCTAGACAGATTTTGCTATGATTATTTCTATGGTTTAAATAAATTATTTTGATAAGCACATAAGACTTCTGTATTTTTAATAAATGCTTCCGCAGACTTTATTTTAAATTTTCAGTATTTATTGAAGTTGTTATTTTAAGGAATTCTTTCGTATCTGGCGCGTTGTTAAAAAGGAAAAGCTTTTTATATTTAAGTTTAGTAGTAGCACACTGGCTCCTCGAAAATTCTAAAATGTCTTTTCGGGAACGGGGTGTTACATCTTTAAATCCAAACGTCTCCTAAATGTCTGGACACACTGTTTCCTGTAAATATCAATCATATTAGAGCACCTAAGATTTACTAATTAAAAAAAATTAACAAATAGTATAATCTTTCCCCATGCCAAGAACGAATCCTATATCCTGACGTGCATGTCATACTTGTGCCTATGTGGAGAGAGAGAGAGAGAGACAGAGAGAGTTAACATATCTAAAACTATTTTCTTTCTAGGTATTTGGAACAGTACAAACAACCAAATCATTCAAAATACAACAAACAAAAGGCCTGTCTCAAATAATGACAAGTAGAAGCATAAAGGTGCAGGAATAGTATTTGAAAGATTGGGACAGGCACTCAATGAACTGTAAAAACTTAACCATTCCTATCCCAAAGAAGATATTTACAAACTAAATGTTAATTAATGTGATTTCACTCACAAATGCAAAGAATTCATGGTCTTTGCTGCTCTCTTCAAAGTAATTTCATATGTGTGATCACATAGATCTTGCAAAAATTGCTCCAAAGTTTAGCTGCATATTACACGACAACAGGTCATAAGTATCATAAACAATAAGAAAACCAGAACAATATTTCCATGAAATGAAGAATAAAAGGCCAAAGAAAAAGATAAATGTTGAAGTTTAAAGAAGATCTGTGAACTAATGACTAAAGAATCATTAAAAAAAGAAATTAGAAATAAGATATATATACATATATATATATATATATAAAGGGAAAAAAGTGTTAAGAGTTTAACAAATTACTCACAAACTAGAAGAGGCACAGCCATGGCAATCTTCCCAACATCCTCATCAGCTTGCATAATCTTCTTAATATATACGAGCCTGTAAAAGAATTAAAAAAAATTGAAACAGAGATGAAGCAGTAACCCTAGCTTAAGGAATGTTTACAAATAAAGTACATTTTACAAACCTCCGCCCTAGATTGCCAAAACTGCAAATTCTTTTGGATGTTATGCAAATTGAAATGTGCATATATGCTCTAAAATATCTTCCAAAACATTATAAACTCTAGATCATGAAAGTGTTGAAGAGTTCAAGACAATAGTTTCACAAACTTTACCAGCTCAAAATGCTGCCAACCTAAAGACATTTCAGCATTTCATAGGAATCAAAATAACAATCCCAACTATTTTTCTTTTTTGAAAAAAGGCACATAGAACACTCATCACGTACTGGAAGATATCTCGAAGTCACTGACTATTAAAAACGAAACCCATCAGTACCTTACATAATCTTCCTAACCTAGAAGTTTAAACACTCACTGCAATTCAATGTAAAAGAACATTCAAACCAAGGACTTTACGAAAAGGCAGCGTACATAGAGAGAAGTATTAAACCCAATTTAGTAGAGTTTTTCATTACCCCAGAAAACAAGATAAAATGCCAACTCCGAAATACTTTTCTTCCACTTTTTCGGCAACCAAACAAGACATATATTGCAAAAAATAAAATAAATATAAAACAAGTAGGAAAAATAAATTGGCTTCACAACCTGAGTGCCTCCACCGTCGGATCACAAGGCAGAGGAGGATGACAATGACGATGATCAGAAGTGTAAGCTAGAGAAACATGGTAAGGCCAAGGGATTGAAGTTGGAAGTTGCCATTTTGAGGCCAAGAGTTGTATTGGGATACTAGAAACCTCAGGACGAGGCCTATGGGTGGAAGGAATAGAAATCTCAAGTCCACGTACGGGAAGCCGCATCCTTTCGAGAAACTCTTGTACTATTTTGTTGTAGCAGATCAAATGGAAAGCTGGTCAGCTAATTTACAGCCTACGGGTAATTACCTTAAGGAAGCTGTTACAGCTAGGGCTGTGCATAATTGGGCTTAAGCCCGACCCGTCCACCAGAACCGACTTATCCAACCCGTGAGAGACGGGTTCATCGGGTCAGATGCATGATGCCGGGTTTTAGTAAAAATAACCCGTCGAATCCGCCAAACCGACTGAAGACGAAATCATTTCTGAAGTAGCCCAGACGAAGACGCTCCTCTCCACTACGGAAACCCTAGTCATTGTCGCCGTTCTCCGTCTCCTTTCGTCGTCCAATCATCTCAGAGGTACGTTCTCTCTCTCTCTCTCTCTCTCTCTCTCTCTCTCTCTCTCTCTCTCTCTCTCTCTCTCTCTCGGTAAGATTTAAGTTTTAGAACTTCGTTTGGTGCTCTGTTTGGTTGTCGTTATCTGAGTTGTAGAGGTTGTTGAAAGGTTGAATTGTTTTGTGAATTTTCTGTTGGGTAGAGCAACGTTAATTGCACCGAAATGGAGGACCCCTTTTATACATTAGTTTCTATTTCTCATGGGTTTGAGAGCTGTAAATGCAGGGTGTTCCTTTCTTCTTTCTTTTTTTTTTCTTTGGATCTGCATGTATTTATGCGGTAATTTTTGTTGAAATGTTGAACTGATTCATTCCATCCTCTATTTTGTGGAGCTTGAAATGGGTAGATGTTGTTAGTTGGCCTCTAGAAACAATTGCTCGAGCTTTTGGTTTTGATTCTCCAACATGGTAACATTGTTTCTCGAGATTAATTTAATTCTGAGTAATAATTTTGTCATCAATTCATTGCCTTCAAATAATAAAAAAGAACAAGAAAAAAAGGGGGGAGGTTAGGAATAGACCTTGGACAATAAAATAGACAAAAGGGCTGAAAGTGGTTAGAATGTCTTAAAAGAAAACAAGAATGCTACTCATTACCATTCATAGTACCATACTAATTAGCTTAGAAGAATTAAGCATATGAATAATAACTACCACCAACAGCCACACCCACGGAGCCCACCAAAAAAAAAAAAAAAAGAAAAACCCCATTTGTTTTTACTTACATCGGTAAATTGACTTCTGTTTCTCATAGAAGTGTAGAGTGTAGGGAAGACCGGATGAGCACAATAACAGAAGGCATATAAGCTAACAGCTGTTGGTATCCCATTCCAATTAAGAGGCGTCCCCCTTTCCCTGAAATCCAATCCCATCAAATACACTAGTCCACAAGATTGAGCAGAGGATGATAACAGAAGCCAAAACCCCACTGGCAGAGATATACGAAAGAAGGTTCAGGTTATCCAACCAAACCGAAGGCAATATTATCCAAACAAATGATTACAAACATTTGTTTTCCTCCAATTCCTATCCCTGCCATTTCAAATCCCGTGTTGGGGAACAAATTATGCAAGTTATCCCCTTCTAGAATCAGGAATCCTGTCGCAACTAGATACAGTTCTATGTACATGACAACTGATACCAGTATTCTTCCCTTGTTTCCAAATGCGCGGTCACCTATATCAGGATAAGTTCTGATATTAGGATCCATGTCCATACATTTTTGTATCAACAAGCCCGAATAAAAAACAGCAGCCGCGATGATAAAGAGAAGTAACAAGCTTAACCATCCCCCTGATGATAGTGCATATGGGACTGACAGTATTCCAACTCCTGAAAATCATATTTAGAGAGAGGTTTAAGCATAAAACACCCACGGAGCCCACCAAAAAAAAAAAAAAGAAAAAAAATCAACATTACTTTAAAATTAATCACTGTTTGGAACACATGAAAATTAATACATATTTTCTTTCTTTTAACTTACATGCAAGACAGACCGCTTAGATTATGATATCCTTAATTAACCCAAAAGAAAGTAGTTATTTCGATCACCAAAGAAAACTGATCTTATAATTGTCAGCAAGCCTGTACATCAAGAAGAAGAAGTTCTAGAGTAGGTACAGATGCATGTATGGCACATGATCATACGGGAATTAAGTACATACGTACATGAGTAAGAAATAGAAAAAGCTGGTTTGATTTGTTGTAAGTATAATATATAATGTAGTATATTATATATAATACTTATATATGTACATCAAGTGCTGAACATGGTGCTGCATGCAATATCATTGACGTTCTTGCTCATGGTTTGCTCTATGATCATGCTGATCATGTTGACGGCAAAGAAGGCCGTGTTCGTGACTCGACCAGTATTGACCATAGAACCTGCACATCTTCGCATGGGCAGGACTTCACGTCCTTGTACAATATGTAAATCCCACTGCCTGAAAACACACACACAGTGATTAAAATGATCAGCTTCTTTGATAGAACTAGGAGATATATATTAATATTGGAACATGGATTTGCCAATAATCCTCTTGAAGTTGAAGGCCGGGGGGAAAAAACAGAAATTTATAAGAATGTTAAGTTGTTATATACATTGTGCAAAATATTAAGTTGTAATGTTATAACCAATGCTATATATGTTATATTAAGTTGTGCAAAATAGAGTAATTTTCAGTTCATATCCTAATATCTTGATTTTTATATGTTATATTATATGTCAGCTCTTATATGGATTGCTTCGAAAGTGACACTCGTACATATTTAAGAGATAATGAGACTGATACTCCTTTGGAAAACCGATCACAAATGGCTTCAAATATTAATTTGTCTAGTGACACAAGTCTCCCAGTCCCTCCTCGTAAGAGGAAGGCAAATAAGGACCCATCAGCAGTGTGGGATCATTTCACTAAAATAGATGGATGCCCTTTAAATGACCCAAAAGCGAAGTGTAATTATTGTCACAAGATTTACTCTTGTCATCCCAAAAGACATGGTACATCAAGTATGCTACAGCATCTTGGTACTTGTAAGCAACATCCTCATAGAATTAGACTTACGGATCAACAGACTATGAGTCGTGAGGGCGCTCTTGAGGGAATTGGAGATAGTGATGTCAATAACTCGACAAATGCACATAAGTTTGATTCAGAAATTGTACGAATGACAATTGCTGAAATGATAATTTGTGATGAGCTTCCATTTAGGATAGTAGAAGCCCAGGGATTTAGGAAAGTATGTAGATCACTTGAACCAAGGTTCCAAGTGCCATCTCGAACTACTGCGGCGAGAGACTGTATTAAACTATTTAAAATGGAGAAGGAGAAGTTAAGGAAAATATTTAAGACGGTTGAGCGGGTTAGTTTAACCACTGACACATGGACGTCAATTCAAAACTTAAATTATATGTGTCTTATTGCACATTTTATCGACTGTGAATGGAAACTACACAAAAGAATTCTAAACTTTTGCATGATCCCTAATCACAAAGGAGAAACTATTGGAAAGTATGTAGATTCATGTCTACAAGATTGGGGTATTGACAAGATTTTTACTGTTACAGTTCACAATGCTTCCTCAAACGATGTTGCCATTGAGTATTTGAGGAAGTTCGTAGGAGGTCATTTGTTGGAAGGGAAATATATTCACATTAAGTGTTGTGCCCATATTATGAACCTCATTGTGAATGATGGGCTCAAAGATTGTGATGATTCAATTACAAGGGTGCGTAATGCGGTTAGGTATGTTAGATCATCTCCCGCAAGAATGGATAAATTCAAAAAGTGTATAGAGAAGGAGAAAATTGGTTGTACGAAATTGGTATGCCTTGATGTTTCCACAAGATGGAATTCGACTTATCTAATGCTAGAAGTTGTAGAAGCATTTAAAAAACCATTTCTGCGATTGGAGAAGGATGATGATTCTTTTTTTCGTTATTGTCGTAATGTGAACTTGAGCCCTCCAAACTCCAGTGATTGGGAGAGAGTTAGAGTATTGATAAAGTTTTTGAAGATTTTTTATGATGCTACTGTGAGACTTTCTGGCTCTTTGTATGTCACATCTAATGCATATTTCCAAGAGCTTTGTGGCATCCAATCACATTTGTCAAAAATGTGTCAAAGTAATGATGCAGTGTTGAAATGTATGGCGGCGAATATGAAGATTAAGTATGATAAATATTGGGGATCAATCGAGAAGACTAACTTGATGATATTTATTGCTGTTGTTCTTAATCCAAGATGCAAATTTAATCTTTTGCATTTTTTGTTCAAAAAAATATATGGTAGTAATTTAGTCGAAGAAATGATGACAAAAATGAAACAATTGATGATTGATATTTATGGAGAATATAGTGTTGTGTATGGGAGTTCAAGTGGAGTTTCCTATTCTGAGCCTCCTTCCTTAGTTGATCCTAGTATGATTGATTCTGATTCTCAACAAAGTTTTTGGGTTGAGTATGAGTAAGAAATAATTGAATCTAATTTGATGAACAAATCAGAGATCGATCAGTACTTGGAACATGGTTGTGAGACACGAGCTCCAAATTTTGATATTTTAGATTGGTGGAAGATCAATAAAGTAAAATATCCTATTTTGGCAAGAGTTGCACGGGATGTGATGGCCATTCCAGTTTCTACTGTTTCTTCTGAATCAGCCTTCAGTACAGGGGGTCGGGTGCTTGACCCATTTCGTAGTTCACTATCTCCAAGAACGGTCGAGGCACTCGTTTGTGCACAAAATTGGTTGAGAGATCCAATACCTATTGATCTTCGTGCCTCCTTGGATAATATTAAAAGCTTTGAGGCGGAATTGGGTAATAAACTTATTTATTATTTACATGTTTATTAAACTTTTTCATAATGTATATTTTTATATCATTTAATAATTATCGTGTGTTTTTTTAGAATTGGATCCAAAATCAAGTTTTACTTATGTTGACGAGGAGTAACTCAAGGCTTATGGTCTACATGATGGTATGGTTTTCATTTTCACTCATTTGTTAGAGAAACTAAACCACTTTGTGTTGCCTTGAATTATTTGATGTGCCATTATTATTTGATGTGCTACATGATGGTATGGTTCTCTTGTTTCTGGTGTGTAGGTATACCAATTTTTTATTTTTTTTGGTTCTTCACAAGAGTGGCATTTGATTGTAGACCAATACATGTTTGTCTTTAGGTATAGTTTTGCAACAGCTCTTACTTTGGGTTCTGTAGCACTTTGTTGGCCTTCTCACGATTTGCAGGAAAAAAAAAGTTATTTCCTGTGTAATATAGTGAATATTTAGTTAAAACTAGACTGATACTAAATCTTGGCCTTTGTTTTTGCAGAGAACATTATGGAGTAATATTGGAGCTGCAAACTTGAGCAGCAAACTTGATGGGCAACAAACTGAATTGAGTTTTGTAATAGATAGTTCGGGAATTGAGTTTTGTAATAGATAGTTTGGACTAACTCTGTATTATGTACCAAATTGAATTCAGTTTTGTACTAATTTAGATATTAAAAAAAAAAAAAAGACCTGGGTCGGGTCAGTTTGGCGCGCGAACTGTAGAGGGTCGGGTCGGGTCGGGTCGGGCCCAGACCCGGTGAGAGTTGATCGGGTTGCAACCCCAGTTACAGCTACCGAGAATCTCACTCAACAGGCAATTTTTTTTCTTTTTTTTTTAAATATTTTTTTAAACTCTTTAAATTATTTTTAAAAAAAAATATATAAATATATTAAAAAAAAAACAATTCTCGACGAGGATACCTGGGGCCAAGCATCATTCTTACCTTAAAGTTAGTTTGGCGGGTAACCTACGAATAGCGTTTTCCAACCTACTTTTACTTTTTAGGCTGCGCTTGGTTCCCTGGCTGAGTTGCAGAATGACTTAAACGTCCAAACGCACGTACGGTTTGAGCTTTTCAGTAGAGTTCAAATATGAACTCAGTGTAGGCTCCACGCACTTTCTTTCCACTGGATACAATTCCTGCATTGATGTCCCACTGAAGGCTGACACGGCATAGAAATTTTGGATTACATGAAGCAGTCTGTTACCAACATTTTGCGATTTTTCTATGTTTTGTTGCAGATTTAGCACTCATTTTGTCGGGAACATGTCTGATATACACAATAACAGAATGATGAGACCTAATATTTTTATAATTTTTTTATATATATATTTAAATTCATCTTAATATTTAAATACAGTTAAAATTCATCTTAAATGAGATTCATAAAATTTACTCAATTATCTCAATTTATTATTATTCATAAAGAATTCAAGTCAGCTCAACATCTAATTAAAATATCCTTCCATCCACTTTCTTTGCTGCTTTTAGGCATATATGATTGAAACTCAACTTCCAATTACCACCAAAATCTCCACATATTGCACGTACCAGGAATATTTCACTAAAAATAATATCAAATCCAATATTATAGTGTCAACATGGGTACCAAACACGTAAAATTAAGACAAAAGAAAAGGCATGCATGCTTAAAAAGTTAAAAATCACAAAACTTAGTGCGCAAAAATGCCTTTCATGATTAGGAGTATATACACTTCATAAAACCAGATTCTAAAACCACTGACCTCCAGGCTCATATATATCCAAATGCCTAAATATGTTACAAAAACGTGACAACCAAGTCATTTCGTTGACCTTTTTTCTTCGATTAGTTGTACTTTTAGATATTGTAACGTGGATGTGGCGCCCTAGCAAGTCCCTTACAATATTGTGACATATTAAAACTCACATTTGAATAATGGTAGAGTTGTAATATTGGTAATATAGCATGAGTGTTAATTAATTAATAAGTGATTGATCTGATCATGATGTATCAATTGTAACCAGCCCGGCCGTATACCTTTTTAGAGTATAGGACTCATGCATATATAATACAAACGACTAAAGATGCCCAAAAATTGATCTACTTCAATAAATTGGTCTGCATCTTTTCAATATTGTGGAGTTTATATTGTACTTTTTAACTCTCTTGGGTTTCTTTGATTGTGGCTTTAGGTATAATCATAGAAAAAACCACGGCCTAATATGCAACATCAGAGCATTGAAAAAACTAGTGTTATAGAATGTGGCTCATATTGAGTGGAACACGTATACAAAGAAAGCATGTTGATGCCGGAAGTGAAGTGGAGTGGAGTGGAGTGAGGAGAGCGTAGACTACCGAGCAAAATAATGAACCCCGTTAGTGAAAATTTTCTAATACTTCTGTACGACTAGGGTTAATATAAATACATATGATGTGACCATACTTTGATAGTTACTCTGACCCTTTATCTAACACGACATCTAATTGTGATCAGTTGACGTGGCCACTTAATTCTCTTCAGACAAGATATTTTTGAAAAGTAATAAGAGAATTTTATCACGGCATAACCCGAGTACACAATAAATATACAAGAGAAAACACCTAAATACAAGCTAGAAACTATCAAAGTCTAAAAACAAGTCATGAAGATTATCTCCATTCAATACACACTACAACATATAAGGTCTTTTGGGATGAAAAGTTTTGTCCCAAAAGACTGGATTTTCGTCCTAAAATATATTTTGAGAAAAAAATAAAGCGTCTTAAGGTCGTCCCAATATCACTGTCCCCAAAGCGAAAATCACAATTTCTTCTCAAAAATATATTTTGGGACAAAATTTTACTAGATCATTTGATCACGTTCGAGCGAAATTTTTATTATGGGACGATTGAATTTCGTTTCAGTAAGTCGTTCGAATGACCAAAAAAACCGTTTGAACAAAATGTTTATTTGTACGGGTACTTCATGGCTTGTTGATCGATACTAGTCCGATCGACCAAATAAACATGATGAAACGTTCGAACAAACAAATTGATGATTAAACAAAAATTATATTAATTTTTATAATTGAATAAGCCGTTTGAACATGTTTGGGACGCAAAGAGTAAGTTGCCTGTTCGAACGTGTTCAAACGGTTCGCAACGTTTGCTTTACAGTTCTAATCCAACTTCTAATATTCGAACGGTTGTGTTTGATGTATATATGTCCGAATGTTTGATGATCGGTTGAATGGTTAGTATTTTCTTGGATAATACTAATTTAAAACCAAAAAGAAATTTATATTTCTAAAATACATTACAAATTGTTCAATATAAATAAAACTAATCTAATAAGTCAGAACTAAAATAAATAAAATACTAATAATGTTATCAGTACAGGATTTTATAAATCCTAAAATTTATGCAAAATAAGAAAATCAATTGCTTGGAGGCCTGAATTGTTGCATAAGCATATGCATTTGGAGTTGCATCTCTCTCCTGAACTCTTCTTGTTGTTTTATATGCTTCTCCATGTCTGCTTGTTTCATCAATTGAGCTTCTAACTCATGCAGTTTTGTAAACAATTCTTCGATCTTGGAATTCGCATTCTCTAACGCAATGTTAGTAGTACTTGACATTGATGAAGAGTCTGAAGGCTTTATAGAACAATCCAAACCCCTTAAATATCATGAGTGTTGACCCAGAACTTGTGTAAAAATTTCAACATCACTTGTTGATGAATTATGATTTGATGCAGCTTTAGCATGGAGGGCAACCATTTTATCCTACACACAACATAAAAATTAATATTGACACAATAATTTAAATATGTTTAATTAAAACAAATTATAAAACTTACATAATTCTCTCATGCATCGGGATGAGTCCACTCTCCATTACTATTAGTATGTGATGTAGCATATAATTTTGTCAGATCATAATTGTTGTCTAACTTTTACTACAAGAGACATTGTTAAGATATAAAGTCAATATTAAAATTAGTACAAAAAAAAAACACTATATAGAATTAAAAAAAAAAAGTGCATTACCAGTTTTAGAGAGAAATGATGGAAAGATCATGAGCCTGCATGATGATGAATCTTCAATTTTGATCTATTTGTTTTATTTATAGAACTTCGCTCCTGCATAAAGTTGTAAAAGTTAGTAAGTGAAAATTATAAATAGAACACATAAAGAATTCATTTAATTTACCTTATATGATGGATCCTTAAAAATGTCGCAAAATTTTTCTCAATCTGCAGGTCGGACATCCTGAAAAGGATGCTGACGTGCATCTTCCTTGTTCTCGTACTTCTTTTAATACTAAGTATATTTTAAGTAACTGTAAATATTAAGTGTATTTTTAAGTATCCTAATTATTATATTTTATAAACTTAAGTGTATTTTAAATATTTTAATTATTAAGTGTATTTTAAGTATTTTAGTTATTAAGTGTATTTAAAGTGTGTTATTATGTATTTTATTGTTAATTTTATTTTAAGTATTTTAATTATTATGCGTATTTAAAGTGTATTATTATGTATTTTATTATTAAGTGTATTTTAAGTATTTTAATTATAAAGTGTATCTTAAGTATCCTAATTATTATGTTTTTTAATATTAATTGTATTTTAAATATTTTAATTATTAAGTGTATTTTAAGTATTCTAATAATTGTAATTTAGTAATTAAACTGTTTTCTGTGTTAACGTTCGAACGAGTTCGAACATAGATGACTGTTCGAATGATTTGATATTGTGATCGAACGATCCAACCCAGAATACGAATCGGAGAGCAAAACACAATCGCAAAACATTTATCCATCATCCCAAACATCAATTCACAATGAAGATAAATACACAAATACATAGATTCGATTATAAAAACTATTATGGAGATAAATACACAATGAAGATAAATACACAAACATCAATTCACAATGAAGATAAATTCACAATATGGACATACCTTGAGCTGTGCAAACCGAAATAACTCAAGAAACACCTTCAAAATGGCGCTTAAACAAATATTATCACTATAATAAAGAAAATGAGTTAATTTATGTAGAAATTTAACAAAAAAAAAAAACATACCTTGAATCAATATAGTGCTAATGTTTATAGATTTTGTGGATAGAATGAAGGATTATAGAGAGAAAAGTGGAGGATTTTGGAGAAGAGGAGTGTTGGGCGTTGGTTGAAGAAGAAGAAATGAGAGAAGTTCGTGGGCTGAGGGGTTTTGAAGGGAATGTAGGTTTTAAAACTTATGACGGTGACTTTTTTCGTTGTAATAAGTTCTCCACACCTTGCAATGGTGTCGTTCTAATTAAAATAAAACTTATTACAGTGGAATAAGTTGTCACTTAGGTTGTCGACGACCATTCGAATAACTAATTGTGGAGTTTGAACATGAAAATTCAATGGGTGCCAAAATTTTCCCGCTAGAAAAATTTTAGCAGAAGGGTTCAAACGATTAATTGTGGTGTTCCAACATGAAAATTCAATGAGCGCCAAAACTTTCCTGCAACCAAAAATTTGGCGGAAGCATTCGAACTCTCTTCTTTATGTATATTACCATTCAAACCATGTTACATACGTTCAAACGGTGTTATATCACGTTCGACCGTACTTGTGGATTTAAATAATAGTAATTTTATCTCTTTTAATCTAACTATGTTATTATAATTATTTAATTAAACCACATTATTAAATTAGTTTGTGATATATAAATATAGTATTAGTAAAAGTATATAGCGTAAGTGTAATAATTATAAGTATATAGTATAGCTGTTATAAGTTATGATAACTATAATGATATAAGTTATATAATAATATAGCACTAAATATAGTTGATAATATATAATATAGTTATTACATAGTTACTATAGTTACTATTATAAGTTATATTATAGTTACTATTAGAAGTTATGATAACTATTATAAGTATAGTATAAGGGGTAGTGATAGGCTTACAACTACCCTATTACTACCCTATTACTACCCAAGTGTATTTCAAGTTTTTTTTATTTTTTTTATTTTTTTATCATTTTCTTTTAAGTATTTTTTTAACATCATTAAGCATTAAAAAAAATAAAAAAAATATATATTATTTTACTAATACTCAATTCCTGATTCATTAAGTAAAATAAAAAATTGAAAAAAAATCAAATACAAAAAGAGTAGTAGATGGACAATAGTAGAGTAATAACCCTATCATTATTCTAGTATAAGTATAGCTATTATAAATTATGATAACTATACTGATATAAGTTATATAATAATATAACACTAAATATAGTTAATAATATATAATATAGTTATACTACAGTTACTATTATAAGTTAATTATACTATAGTTACTGTTAGAAGTTATGATAACTATTATTAGTATGGTATAAATATAGCTATTATAAATTATGATAACAATACTCATTAAGTCATATAATAATATAATACTAAGTATAGTTACTAATTACTATTATAAGTACTATAAGGTAACATGAAGTAGTAGTTAGTTACTATTAGAAGTATAATATAAGTATTATATTATACTAACAATATAACTATTATAAGTTATAATAACTATACTCATATATGTTATATAATAATAATATAACACTCTAAGTATATTAGTATATATAGTTACTATACTTATATATAATTACTATATATTTAGTCAACATAATTATATATCTACTATAGTATAAGTATTATATATAGTTACTATATAGCTATTAGTAACATATATTATACTGTATAGTAATATGTAATAATATAATGCATATACGTTCAAACGTTACTGGAGGGCCTATTTTAGATGAGGGCCTATTCTGTGTTAAAAGCCCAATATGAAAGAGTATAAAAGGTCCTTTGTTAACCGAAGGGAATTAGAGAGTCTAAGGCCCAACAAAGTCACACACACACCACACGCCACCTTTCACTAGAAGATAGAGATTTCATGCAGATACGTGATCAGTTCGATTTCTGGGTAATGATCCACACCGATAAACTCTGCATCAGATAGGCATCGCAATGAAATCTATATATACCAGGTAACCCTTGATAGTAAGAGATCGATCTCTCTTTTGAATACTAAATTGTTTGTTGCACTTACTGACTTAGGCATCGGAGTTTTCCTAGGTGTATTATGCCGCAACTTTTTGTCATCACGCAGGTGAAAGGTTGCAGACTGGAAGTGAGACACGTCCTTTACAGTGGCGCCGTCTGTGAGATTAATTTCTCTTTACGTGGTTCTCGCATGCCAACTGTACCCCGTTCCTTAGCAAGCCAAGTGATGGATACATTACCAACATCCGTGGAGGCACGACTAGTAGCAGTCGAAGAAAAACTGAAGCAAGCGTTGGAAGCCATGGAGATCCTTAAGAAGGAGAACGACGATTTGCGACGAAAGAATGCTGAATCTAACAATACCACCATACCCGCTCACAATGAACAAGGTGAGGGGGAGGTACCGTGCAATATGGAGTCAAACCTAAGACGAACAGAGAATAAAAAAATGCATGACGAA
Source organism: Juglans regia (assembly GCF_001411555.2). Lineage (NCBI taxonomy): Eukaryota > Viridiplantae > Streptophyta > Magnoliopsida > Fagales > Juglandaceae > Juglans > Juglans regia. Next base: position 18,837,448 of record NC_049905.1, on the reverse strand, counting down.
TTGAAAGAACTAGTAGGAAAGTATGAAGAGATGGTGAAGAGGATGAGGGATCTTCCTCGGTGGAATGCTTACAAAACCAAACAGATCTGCCGTATAGCGAAAGAATCATAGTCGTGCCCCTCCTACCAAAGTTCAAGGTACCCTAGGTAGACATGTATGATGGGTCGAAAGATCTAGTAGATCATTTGGAGAACTGCAAGGCCCACATCACGTTTCACGGGTTTCTAGGTGAGATTGCATGTCGAACTTTCCCTTTGACCCTAAGGGGAACAGCAAGAGGATGGTTCAGGACCCTCAGGCCAAGGTCAACAAACATTTTCAAAGAATTGGCTAAATAGTTCCTAACCCAGTTTATGCCCAGCAGGAGGCGCCAGCGCCCAATCGCCTACTTGCCAACGGTCAAACAGAAAGAAGATGAAGACCTGAAGACCTACCTTACCCGCTTCAATAAAGAACGTTTGACAACAGAAAACAAGGATGAAAAGATCACACTCGCCGCCCTCCTAGGCGGGATATGGCCACGGAGTCCTTTTATGGCAAAACTAGCCAGAAAGACTCCTTCCACCCTTAGGGAGTTCATGGATAGAGCATATAATTTCGTTAATGCTGAAGATACTTTGCAGGCCTTGGTGGATCCTCATAAGGCGGACAGGAAGGCCGAACGAAGGAGCGGGCAGGTTGAAAGAAAAATTGGTGCAAGTCGACAGGAAAAGAAGCAAGAAAAATGGCCAGACTACAATCCTAGGCTGATACATGAAAATTTGAACGCGCAAGAGGATGAGAAAGACAGGGAGGAACCGCGTCAGCTCAAGACAGGCAGTCGCTACTGCAAATACCACCAGATTGGGTCTCACTGGACTGAAGACTGCACGACTATAAAGAAGAGACTAACTGAGCTAGCAAGAATGAGGGAATTGGAATGAATGATTGTAGAGCGTTCAAAGCCCAGAAGACGCCAGGAAACTATGCCAGGAAACTGGCAACACTACCCTTGGTGGTTCTCACATTGTAGAAAGCCAAAAACTCCCAAGTGGTCAAGTCGGGGTAAGGATCCCCAAGACGCTCCAAGACCATGCGGAAAACAATGTAGGCACAAAAATAGCTTTCAATGCAAAAGGATGGAGTTGAACGGGCGCTATATTGAGTAAGTTCAAGATGTCACGAATAGGGCGACAAAAGGGAAGTCTCAACCCATGGGACATTAGGGACGTGGTCAGAGTAAGCTTGCCTACAAAACCTTCATCATCACAGCACCCTGATGGGGGAACCTCCATCATCGCCTCCTCAGGGATGCGATATTCCTCCCGAATCTCAGTAAAATGCTTCTTTCGGAGGGTTGAACGCCACCCATGCCCATCAAAGGTTGTGCCCTCCGGGACTTGAAAATGTTGTACAGAGCTGTCACCATGTTTAACCATGAAAACTGGAAGGGAAAAGAAGCAAGAAGACGAAGAAGACAAAATGGGCAAGAAACAAGAATAATAAAGGAAGCAAGGGCAAGAAAGGCACAAAGAGGAAAAATGAGCAGAGAGAAGGATGAAGAAGATAGAGAAGGGGTATTTAAAGAAGGGCGAATAGGGAACGCCAGGAGCTGTGGACATCATGGCTTGACACTAAAGCTAAAGAGTAACCATCACACGAAAGCCCCCCTCCCCTTTTGCCACGTCAGCAAGAAAGCATCGGGGCTCCTCAATTTTTGAAAAAGTGAAATGGCGCAGAAAGAGGAATATGAAAGACCGGCAGATACTTAATAGTTCATAGATGGAATGGGCTTGTCCCAACAGCCATTTGCTTTCTTATGCGCCATGCGCCTTGCGCATGCCAAGCCCGTGGTAAGCCATTAAAAGATTTAGGGCTGGAAACAAAAAGAAGGCTCATAACAAGGTTCACGACACTTATGAGGCAACAAGATTTATCAACATGAATTCCCTATGCCATGGGGCGAAGAGAATTAGCGTGGTAGCTGAAGAGCCTATTTTAGTTGAGGGCCCATTCAGTGTTAAAAGCCCAATATAAAATAAGCCCAGTATAAAAGGCTCTTTGTTAACTGAAGGGAATTAGAGAGTCTAAGGCCCAGCAAAGTCACACACACACCACCCACCACCTTTCACGGGAAGATAGAGATTTCATGCAGATACGTGATCAGTTCAGTTACTGGGTAATGATCCACACCGATAAACTCTACACTAGATAGGCATCACGTTGGAGTCTATATATACCAGGTAACCCTTGAAAGTAAGGGATTGGCCTCTCTTTCGAATTTTAAATTGTTTGTTACACTTACAGGCTTAGGCATCAGAGTTTTTCCAGACATATCACGTCAAAACTTCTTGTCATCATGTAGGTGAACGGTTGTAGACTGAAAGTGAGACACGTCCTTTACAGTTATCATGCCAAAAATTCTTATCATCACGCAGGTGAACGATTGCAGACTAGAAGTGAGACACATCCTTTACAGTTACAATTGAGCGTTCGACTAGGAATTACCAGTTTGAATGGTACTACACTATAAAGGGACCCAGCACCACGAACGGCCTCATTTCTATTCAAACTATAAAAACCTTCAAATGATAGTTGAATCGACGCCATTTCACTGCCATATTAGCATCACCATCGACCAACATTATCACTATCAAAGAGGTACATTTTTTATTTTGTATTTTCGTACTTTTGTTGTTATTTTCTATTATTGTTTAGAATTTATATAAAACTTAATCTAAGTTTAGATTTAATACTCTAGGGTTGCAAAACACAAGGCCGAAATGGTTCTATGGACATTTTGGCCTTGTGTGTGTTATTTTGTTGAAGAAATAAAAGGAATCGATGGATTCCTTTCGTTTCAGTGGCCATTGAGTAGACTCAGCCATTGCGGAGCTCGATTCCAAGTTTTCCCATCGAGCATTCTCTCCAGACTATATTTATTTCCTAATCTCCATCATCTCAACCTAAGGAGTGCTTTTGAAGGTTCATAAAGGTACATTATAGCCATTTTTTTTCATGATATGAGGAAATTGATCGTGTCTATTGTAGATGAAAAGAGAGAAAATCCAATATTTTATCTAGCTTTCATTATATCTTTAACTTTGTACTATTGATGTACACATAAATGTTACGATCGAAAATAGCTATTGATCTTTTTGCGTATTACCTATATACTTCCTTATGCATATATATATAGTATTGTGATTCTTTTCCATATATTTCTTCAGGAGATTTGCCTGATATTTTTGTACGTATTCTTGAATTTTCTTATACGTACTTCATATATGTAATCTTTTTTACTACAAAATATAGGTGGAACTTTCCTGAATATTTTTTAAAGATGGCGGATCTTTCGATTTAGAAGGTTGGTGAGAATTTATTTTCTAGTTTTCTTACTTAATTTGCTGTAACAGAATAGAGGAGAGGAACGGAAGTGCTCAGAGAGCATGAGGCATGGAATTCTGGAAAGTACTATCAAATTTCAATAATCACTGTGCATGATACAAGCAGCTTCTTATACACATATTTCCTAACAAACTAACCAATTAACATACTAAAAACAGAAAGAATCTTTATTATGGAAATATGTACAAATAATAAATGAAAAGAATAATCAACATAAAGGGGATGTATGGCATAGCTGGTCATCCTTCTTCAGACTTCAGTATTTGTTCTAGACGACATGTAGCCGTTGTGGGTGTGGGTGGATGACGACCTGCAGCTTCATTATGTAATAGCCCCCCGCAAGATGGAGAATAGAGATTCACTATTCCCATCTTGGACAAATGTCTTTGCAAAAGATAAGAAGGTAATGCCTTGGTAAAAATGTCAGCTAGCTGGTATTGGGATGCAATATGAGCTGTGGTGATAGCTCCTTCTTGAATTTTATCCCTTATTAGGTGACAATCCAACTCAATATGCTTAGTCCGTTCATGGAAGACCGGATTAGCAGCTATGTGAAGAGCGGCTTGGTTGTCACAATAAAGGACTGTAGCTTGTGGATGTGGAATTTTAAGATCAGAAAGCAAGTAGCGCAACCAAGTGAGTTTGGAACAAGTTGAGGCCATGGAACAGTACTCGGCTTCAGCCGATGAATGAGATACCACAGTTTGTTTTTTTTTGTTTTCCAAGAAACAAGGGAATCATCAAGAAAGATACAATATCCTGTAGTAGATCGATGAGTGTCGAGGCATGAAGCCCAATCAGAGTCGCAATAGGCTTTGAGCTGAAGTTGAGAGGCAGATGGCAGCAAAATACATTGTCCCGGGGCAGCTTTGATATATCTCAAGACTTTATGAGCAATGGCTGAATGTTGAGTCCTTGGGTTGTCCATAAACTGACTAAGGAGCTGCACAACGTAGCACAAATCAGGTCGAGTGAGGGTGAGATACAATAAGCGACCAATGAGCCTCCTATAGGAGCTTGGATCTAAAATGGGGTCGCCAGAATCTTTGCTCAATTTAAAATTCTGGTCAATGGGCAGCTTGGTGGGTTTGCTGCCAAGGGTTCCTGTGTCAGCCAAAATATCCAATGCATATTTGCGTTGGCATAGGTGAATTCCTTTAGAAGATCGGGCAACTTCCAAGCTAAGAAAATAGCGTAAAGGACCAAGATCCTTGATCTTAAATTGGCTATTAAGGAAATATTTGAGAGCTGTGATAGTTGCTGAACAGTTTCCAGCCACAATGATATCGTCTACGTAGACTAATAAGACAGTGAATGCAGTACCATCAAGCTTGGTAAAAAGACTATAATCGGCTCTAGATTGCTGAAAACCAAAGGCAATAAGAGAGGAGGAGAATTTTGAGTACCATTGTTGTGATGCTTGCTTAAGGCCATAAAGGCTCTTAACTAACTTGCATACTTGTTGAGGTCCTCCTTTGTTGTATACCGAGGGTTTGCGCATGTAAATCTCCTCTTCTAAGTCACCATGAAGAAAGGCGTTGTTGACGTCAAATTGATGAAGAAACCATCCATGGATGGCTGCCACCGAGAGCAAAACCCGAACTGTCACAAGTTTAGCTACCAGAGAAAAAGTCTCCGTGTAATCTACGCCCTCTTGTTGTGTAAAACCTTTGGCAACAAGTCTTGCTTTCAATCTCTCCACTGACCCATCAGAATTAAACTTAGTTTTGTAGACATACTTGCAGTCAATGGCATCTTTTCCAAGAGGTAAATCAGTGATAATCCAAGTTTGGTTATGTTCTAAAGCTTCCAGCTCTTTATTCATGGCCTGACACCAGCCAGGGTGTGCCACGACTTGCTTGTAGGTTTGAGGTTCAAACACAGTGGAAATAGAGGTGGAGAAAGCACTAAAAGTAGGTGAAAATTTCTGGTAGGAAATAAAATTTGATAGTGAACAGGGATTACCATGAGGAGGTGCAAAAATCTTGAATAACGATTGATCTGAAGCTAAAAATGAGGCCTGGTCACAATAGAAGTCCTGCAAATATTGGGGAGCTCTTCTTGATCTAGTAGACCTGCGTAGTGGTAGAGTATTGGATGGACTTGGTAGAGGTGGAGATGGAGGAGAATTGATGGGAGACATATGAGAGGATGTAGTGGGCAGAGATGAAGATATGATTTCTGGTAGGGCAGTGGAATTGGAGGGTGGAGTTGAAGTGGGAAAATCAATGTTATTAGGTAAAGGTTGAGAGAAAATAAGGCTGGGATTTGAGGATGTGGTGGAAGTATGAATGGGCAAGGATTGGAAAGGGAATATTGACTCATGGAAAATTACATCCCGAGAAATGAAAATGGTTTTGGACTCAATGTCAAGTAGTTTATACCCTTTGATACCAAAGGGGTAATCAAGAAAAATGCACATGCAACCTCGGGGATCAAATTTTTTTCTACCATGGGAAAGGATAGAAGCAAAACAGAGGGAACCAAAAATTTTGAGGTGAGAATAGGTGGGTGGAGTGTGGAATAAAAGTTCAAAATGAGTTTTATTCTTGAGGAGTGGACTAGGGGTTCTATTTATTAAGTAAGTTGCTGTCAACACGCAATCATTCCAATATTCTAATGAGAGACCAGCTCGGAGTTTTAAAGCACGAGCCACATTAAGTATGTGTTGGTGCTTTCTCTCAACAATGCCATTTTGTTGAGGAGTAGCAACACAAGTGGTGTGATGCACAATTCCTTTGGAGTTAAAAAAATCTGTCATAAGGAATTCACTGCCATTGTCAGTCCTTAATATTTTTATTTTCAGTTCAAATCGGGTCTCAACAAGATTAGAGAAAGCTTCAATGGTTTTTCTTGTTTCTGATTTATTTTTAAGAAGATACAGCCATGTACATCTAGTGAAATCATCCACTAAGGTAAGAAAAAATTTGGAACCATCATAAACAGGAGTCGAACATGGTCCCCATAGATCACAGTGCACTATTTCAAAAGGTTTTGAAGTTTTGTGTATGCTGTGAGAAAAAGAAAGTCGATGTAATTTGGCCAAAGGACAAATGTAACAAGGCTTTTCATTAGAAGTAATATTCTGTTTTAAAATAGGATCTGAAAGTAAATGCAAAACAGGAGATGAAAGATAGCCTAGGCAACAATGTCATAGGTCAGTGACATTAATAGGACTCAAAATAGATGCATAAATTGAAGACTTGGCAAGGGAAAACTGTGAGAGAGTGGTAGCTAGAGTTGAAGGAGAGACTGTAGTTTTGAGCAGGTGGTAGAGACCATTCCTCACTTCACCCTTCCCAATCGTTATCCAAGATAAAAGGTCCTGGATGAGACAAATGTCAGAGAAGAAAACTAGATAACATGTGAGTGTAACAGTCAAGTTTTTTGTTGAAAGAAGATTAAATTGAAAAGAAGGGATACATAAAACGTCCGTGAGAAAAATGGAGGGTGTGAGTTGGACACATCCTATGTGAGTGACAGGGACTTCAGTCCCATTTGGTAATTTGACAGAGTAAGAGACCTGTGCAATGATCTTTGTGAAGGAGGAGGTGCAGCAGACCATATGGTATGTTGCACCAGTGTCTATAATCCAAGGAGTGTCGCATGTGTGCAATAATTTGTGGGTGGATAAGCAAAGGGAAATACCAGAAAGCTTAGAAGTTGAAGCTGAATGAATGTTGGACTGAATCTGATTAGTAGATGGCTGAGCAGCAATGGGAGACTCCCTCGGCTGGAGTACGGCCATTAATTGTTGATACTGGGACTTAGTCAAACCAATTCGATCATCACTGAGATCCTCAAGGTCAGAAACAGGACTTGGAGTAGTCTGAGTGGCAAACACAGTAGGATTTGGAGTTTTATTGTAAAATTTGTGGCCTGGTGGGTACCCATTTAACTTGTAACATTTCTCCATCGTATGGCCAGATAAATGGCAGTGAGAACACACATGGGGCTCAGCATTACCAGCTTTGAAACAATTATCAAAAGAATGTCCAATGATTTTGCAGTGTGTGCAGTAAACCCGCTCCTTCTTTTGGTTTGGTTTGGATTGAAGTGATGGTTTAGGGGTAAAGTGGAAAGGCCTTTTGATGGCAAAGGCCATGGAATCAGGGGAGGGATTTGAAGTTGGAAGAAGTAGGTGTTGACGTTCTTACTGATGGATAAGTGAGAAAACTTTTGTGATGGAAGGCAATGGATCCAAGAGCATGATCTGATCCCGAACAGGAGAGTATGTGTCGTTTAATCCCATGAGGAATTGAAAAACACAATCTCATTGGTATCGGTCAACAAATGATTTCAGAGAGTCACAAGTGCAAATGGGAAGTGGATCGTAAATAGACAGTTCATCCCAAAGCGTCTTAAGTTTACCATAGTAAATACTTACAGAATCATTCTCTTGGAGGAGTCGAGCTAGGGTCTGCGTGAGCTGGTAGATGCGAGGCCCGTTCTGATAAGAAAATATGTCCTGAAGATCGAGCCATATGTCGCGAGCAACATCAATGAACACCACGCTGGACTTGATAACTGGGCTGATGGAGTTCTGTAGCCATGAAACAACCATGTCGTTGCAACATTCCCAGATTTCAAGAAGAGGGTCCTCTGGTTTGGTGGGTCGAGGGATGGCATCGATGATAAATCCTAATTTGTTTTTGGCACGAAGGGAACGCCGCATAGCGCGGGACCAGGTTGCATAGTTATCGGAGATAAGCAAATCAGTGACTAAAATCACTGCAGGGTTGTCGTCGTTGTCCAATCGAAACGGGTTGCTTGGGTCTGTTAGGTTTAGGTATTTTGTCGAATGGTTGGTAGGGAAAAGAGTTGTATGGGCAGAGTGGTTTGCGAAATGGGTTGGAGATGAATCGACTGAACTTTCCAGAGGATCTTCCATGGATGGATGCTCTCAGGCTCCTGATACCATGTAACAGAATAGAGGAGAGGAACGGAAGTGCTCAGAGAGCATGAGGCATGGAATTTTGGAAAGTACTATCAGATTTCAATAATCACTGTGCACGATACAAGCAGCTTCTTATACACATATTTCCTAACAAACTAACCAATTAACATACTAAAAACAGAAAGAATATTTATTATGGAAATATGTACAAATAACAAATGAAAAGAATAATCAACATAAAGGGGAAGTATGGCGTAGTTGGTCATCCTTCTTCAGACTTCAGTATTTGTTCTAGACGACATGTAGCCGTTGTGGGTGTGGGTGGATGATGACCTGCAGCTTCATTATGTAATATTTGCAGCAATCACCATTTTTGTTTTGATTTCATCTTTCTTTATTACATATTTACAATACGTATGTGACTAGAACGTACAATTAATGCTAAATATTTGGGGTGGTAGGGCAAGGCAAGGGGCCGGGGTGGTTTACCAAATTTCAGTATAAAGTGTGGTACAAATTGTAAAGTACTATATATATATATATATATATAATATGTGGTTACACTTATTTATGAGTATTGAAAATTATATACGGAACCTCATTGTATTTTGATACACTCTTTCCTTGCCCCTACATAAAATCTTGTGCATGTTGTAATTGACAGTTTTCTGGCCTCCATAAAATCTATTTGGCATGCAATTTGCAAAATTTATTGATAAATGTGAGGCCTACGCTATATATATACATGTACAAGAAGACAAAACAATTATACCCGAAAGATGTGTAATTGAAGGTAGAAATCAAGTTGTCGAAAGATGTACAATTAATATAAACTCCTTAAAATTGAAAGGCTCAATAACATCATATAATACAATCTTTATATCAATTGATCAACTAGTTCAATAAATTGATTTGCATCTTTTCCAGCCATGGTTTCATATATATTATTTATATTTCATAATTATCTTTACCTTATAATTTACTCGTGATAGGTATCAGTCCACTAGCATTTCAACTTTAGCCATTGAAACCATGTTATAAGTATATAATTTTAGTAACAGGAGAGATATCATGCATCTCAAAATACTTTTTCCTAAAATATCATATATTTATAATTTTTTTTATATAATTATGCTCATAATAGTGAATTATGTATGTATACATATTATATAATATTCCTTATTGGGGTAATCAGCTTGCTGCATGGTATAGGTTTTTGCCATTTTATTTGTAATCTGGCATAGATATTATTTGGTTCAAGCTGTTGGCCGTCTATAAAAAAATTATGTTGAAAAATAGTTGTTGCGTTTGGATATTGATGTATTTTGAAGTATTTTTTGAATATTAATGAAAAAATAATAAAATAATATTAAATAATAGTGAGTAATAGTAAAAAGTAGATAAAAATAAAAATATAATAATAAATTAGTCTGAGAATACCGGACTCAAAATAGGCTAATTAAAACGCATGAGAACGTCATCATGTCCAGGTTATTAAAAAATTAGAAGGCGTGCTAGCTATTCACAGTAGGTCGGTCGAACCCCGTAAAAGTCTTCGATGGGGCCGGATGCCGGATGGGGGAAGGGGACGCCATTTTAAGGGTGTCAAAGACGTTCCATCGTAAGTCGCTTAATTAGTCGCTGTTTGTTTTCGAAGAAAAAGTCTGATTGGGATAATACCATCCATCGATACCTTTTAATTAGTTTGGACACTGTGATTCTATCTTTTTTTTCGAATAATGCTACGCACAATCAAAAGTACGTTAGTGTCTCATAATATTTTTTTTTCTTTTACTAGTGTCGCATAATTTTTTTTTAGAAAAGAGTAAAGTTTAGTATAAAAATTATTATTTTGATATATATTTCGTATTTATTTATTTTTTTTAAATTACATGATCCTTAGTTACTCTCTTACCGTAAATACTATTTGAGAAATTCTATAAACAACCGGCATGCGTCCCCTCTGCGGCCTCGCGACTAATGTGAAATTATTTAAAAGAAAATAAATAGACAGACAGAAAGAAAATGAAAGTAGAGAAAATGAGATGAGTAAGCTTCGTCTTCGCCTTAGCTATCAAAGCTCAAGCTGTCTTCTCCTGAGCTATCTACGCCTCTTCTTGGCCCGAGCTTCGTCTTCTCCCGAGCTTTGTCTTCTCTCAAGCTTTGTTTTTCTGGTCTATGGCTTCTGTGTTCGTGCGAGAGCGAATCTAGAGAGTGGGAGTGAAGCATTCCGTATGTAGTCACCATCGTGGGTGAAGGATTCTGGTTGTTGCAGTCGCCGTCGTCACACAGTCTAGATCTTTGAGTCGCAGTCACCGTCATGGGTGAGAGAGAGGTCTGCGGTCGCCGTGAGAGGTCCACTGTGATTCGGAGACAATGGGGAGAAGACGATGGAGCGGGGGGAAGATGATGGCTTCTGTGTTTGTGGGGCTGGGGGTTTCGATGAGTCGAAGACGAAGGACTTCGAGGACTGTTTTTTATTTATTCAATTTCTGTTATTTTTTTTTTAAATAATTTCACATCAGCCGCGAGGGCGGGGATGCAGGCCGGTTGCCAATAGAATTTCTTATATATTTATCATCCCGGTTAGAGAAATTCTATAAACAACCGGCATGCGTCCCCTCTGAGGCCTCGCGACTAATGTGAAATTATTTAAAAGAAAATAAATAGACAGACAGAAAGAAAATGAAAACAGAGAAAATGAGATGGGTAAGCTTCGTCTTCGCCTTAGCTATCAAAGCTCAAGCTGTCTTCTCCTGAGCTATCTACGCCTCTTCTTGGCCCGAGCTTCGTCTTCTCCTGAGCTTTGTCTTCTCTCAAGCTTTGTTTTTCTGGTCTATGGCTTCTGTGTTCGTGCGAGAGCGAATCTAGAGAGTGGGAGTGAAGCATTCCGTATGTAGTCACCATCGTGGGTGAAGGATTCTGGTTGTTGCAGTCGCCGTCATCACACAGTCTAGATCTTTGAGTCGCAGTCACCATCATGGGTGAGAGAGAGGTCTGCGGTCACCGTCATGGGTGAGAGAGAGGTATGCGGTCGCCGTGAGAGGTCCACTGTGATTCGGAGACAATGGGGAGAAGACGATGGAGCGGGGGGAAGATGATGGCTTCTGTGTTTGTGGGGCTGGGGGTTTCGATGAGTCGAAGACGAAGGACTTCGAGAACTGTTTTTTATTTATTCAATTTCTGTTATTTTTTTTTTAAATAATTTCACATCAGCCGCGAGGGTGGGGATGCAGGTCGGTTGCCAATAGAATTTCTTAGGAAAAATATATGCATCTGTCCCACACCGGCACACACTCAACCTATTGAGTGTAAAAAAAAAAAAAAAAAGGATGTGAAGTATGTGCCGGTGTGGGGCAGATGGATAGCATTTCCCAATTTCTTATATCATTTATCATCCCGGTTACGAGTCGCGTGCATTGTGCAGTGTCGTCACACAGTCTGACGCCAAGTTTGAAGGGAGGAAAAAAAAATACAATATCAAATTTTTCTACGACAGGTCTAACGCAGTGTCGGCTTTGATTATTCGCCTGGTAGATTTGTATTTTGTTACTTGTCCCTTTTGTCCTCGGGATCCACATATATGCTTTAGGCTCTGATTTCAATTTCAATTCTGGATTTTCTTTTTGTTTCTCTAACATTTTCAAGGGCTTTTATCTCGGCAAGTATGATAATTTACCCCTCCTATATATTGTACTACACTTCCAGATGAGGGGCCCGCCCAACAGATGCCGGCGGCCAAAACCACCCCCGTCACATGTGCCGCGGGGCGGGGGGGTTGTGGAGGGGTGCGGGTAGCACCTGGACGAAAAGGCGGTACACACATGATACGTCAGGTCTACGAAAATGAGCATGCATTTATTAATTGATCTGTACTCAAGAAACATGTTTGTTTCAATTCTCGTGTTGCAGATCAAAGCAAGATCAGACTGGAATCTGTAAATTTAAACTTGCTATTTATATGAATCACGAATAATGATAGCCGAGGGGACCCTCAAGGAGCTCAAAACTTTGTTACTATAAAATATATGTTTTTACATGGACAGCCTCTAACCTAATCGAGGTTTGCAACAAGAAGATCATTCTCTATCTCCAATATTCCTCTCCACTCTGGGCGTTGAAGGTGGGTCTGATCTCCAGGATGATCCTAAGACAAGAGAAAGAAACCATTCTACTCATGGAATCAAAATGGTCAGTCAGCTACCCCTATTATCTCTACTTTACTCATTGTAGATGATTTAAACTCTTTTTAGCAGCTAGGGCAAACACCAGACTAGATGAAGCAGAAACCCTCAAGGAATCATGTTTACAAAAAGGCTGCTCTGCTCCTGGTGATCTGGCCAAGGCTTAAATGAAAGGAAGTCAGCAATTTCTTTTAACAAGAATGCACCCCAGGATAACAAAAAGGAGAGAGAAGAGCAATCCTTAACCTCCGCAGCTTGGCTTCGGACAACGAACATGATCTAGGACTCCGCAAATTGAACTGTTTATTGAGAATTTTTATTACTTATAAAAAAACTGGAAAACCAAATACTCTTTGGATGCTTGAAATGAAACCATGAATTAGGTTAAGCAAACCAGAGCCAAGAATTAATATATACAGCAAGCACAGATCGTAAGCAACTTAAGACTCTTATCCTCTCAGATATGTGAGATGCTAGCTGCAGATCAACGGCACAGCTGTAGCATGGAAGAACTCTCGGCAACACATGATACACGTATCAACTTAACTGTTCCATGAATAAAAGCCCGTGGCCTTCTCTCAAAGATCATAAAGTATATTTTACTAATCTCCGCCCTAGATTGCCAAAACTGAAAACCATCAGTACCAGACATAATCAATATTCCTAACCCAGAAGTTTAAACACTTGCAGCAATTCAATGCAAAAGAAAATTCAAAACAAGAACTTTACGAAAAGGCAGCGTACATACAGAGAAGTATATATTGAACCCAATTTAGTAGAGTTTTTCACTACCCCAGGAAAAAAAAAAAAAAAAAGATAAAAGATAAAACGCCAACTCCGAAATACTTTTCTTTCACTTTCTCGGCAACCAAACAAGACATACAAAAAATAAATATAAAACAAGTAGGGAAACTAATGAAGAGGTAGCATACATATAAGTGTCTAGAGTGTCAGAAGGCAACGAGCAGCGTTTTGAAGCTGGAATAGAATGACAACAGCGTTTTGAAGTTCTTCGATTCATCGTTCTCCCAGGTACGACCTCCATGAGCTCTGGTAACTTCGCCGCTTTCAAGATGATTTTTTTCCAGAAAGATTGAAAAGAAATGAATTATTAGATACATTTTCCAAGATTAAAAGAAAAAGAAGAAAATGAAACCTCCATTCTTAGAACTGCGTTTCGAAGTTCTTCGATTCTTCGTCTCCACAGGTACGACCTCCATGAGCTCTGGTAACTTCGCCGCTTTCAATCACCGCGGGCAAGGAAGAAGAAAGATGACCCACCGAATCAATGATCCTATATATATGTGTTTATAGATCCGTGCATGCGTACCAAAAAGCTAAAAAGCCTTTTGTTTAAAAACTCACACAGATACCTTGAATCTAAACTACAAAACAGAAATTAAGTTTTTTTGTATTAAATGAACCCCATACATAAGCAAAATGGAGAGGATCCAAAATTGGAAAGCATCAAACGCCGAATCTGAACGCCCAAAAACATCTATCATTATTATAAACTTGTTCTAATTTCTTTTTAGAAACCCATCCATCCTCACAACTTCATTACATTAACCCCCAAGGCTAAGATATGGCAGGATTTAATTCAGATATTTCTTACAAATTAAATCCTATACCGAGACTACAAGCTGAAATACTCTTTAAAACTACTATTTAAAAAGGACCAATGCGTTTATTTCAGTCCTTTCCTAAGCATTATTACTGGCTTCAACTTCAGTCAGTTGAATCTCAACTTGAGGTAGGGTTGTTTCTGATTCTTCTTGGGGCCGCATATTGCAGAAGAAAGTGGCTCTGAAAGTGTGACAAATAAGCCAGTACACAACGCTCTTGAGCTGATTAAAAATGTGCTCAGAACAAGCAGATAAGATCAAGAGCATCAAATAGGCAAACCAGAAGAGTGAGAGCGGCAAAATGAGTGAGGCCAGCAGTAAGATTGTGAGCGGACCGGATACATCTCCTGTCCGCAACCTGAGTCCCTCCACCGTCAGATCAAACTTCACCGAGATCACTAGGCAGAGGAGGATGACAACGACGATGATCAGAAGTGTAAGGAGAAACATGGGAAGTCCTAGGGATTCAAGTTGGAAGTTGCCATTTTGAGGCCAAGAGCTGTATAATTGGGATATTAGAAACCTAAGGGCGAGGCCTATGGGTGGCAGGAATGGAAATCTCAAGTCCACGGAAAGCTGCATCCTTTCAAGAAACTCCTGTGCTATTTTGATGTAGCTGAAATGGAGAGATGGCAGTAAGCTGGTATAAAAGGTTGTTTTATGGAGAGAGGGCCATGGGAGAGAGGCCGGCAGGCAGGCACTGTAGAGAGAGGACCAGGGGGAAAGATGATAGATAATAAAACCTTTAGATTTCATCGGTTGTAACAATACTACACAATAATTATCTGCTTACAGCAATCTCAATGCATTACTAGTCAAAGGTAAAAAAAGTACCTGTTGGTAGAAGCTATTAGGATAAAATACATTGAATTACGCAAAGGGATTGATGAACAGTTAATTTATGTTACAGTAAATACAAAATAAAAGTCATCTTTATTCGGCCATCCTGACTTTTAAGCTCAGTCATTTGATATTTTATTATTTTCTGTCGACAAAATTTATTTCCCTCTTTATATTTTCTCTTCCATTTCTTTTCGTTTCCCACAACCTAGACATCTCTAGCTAGCTCCAGGAAAAGCAAAAGGCATTAGATCAAACTTAGGATCTTGATCATCTTTTTTCAGTTTGCTACTTATCCATGGAGAATAAAAGAAAATGGAAATGGAAATTATAATTTATAAAAGAGTATTAAAAAATTTATCTTTTACGCACATTATGATCAGAGATCAGTATTTATAAAAAGATCAGTATTAAAAGAGTATTATTTTCATAAAATGATCTTTTACTACTACTTTTATGAGAACATGAAGAAAATCACCTTGTTGGAGATTGTGAAAATAAAAGAGTATTAAGAAAATCATTTTGTGTAAATATATTATTTACATATAATGTAAATGCTAATTAGTTTTGATAATTTATTGACACCCGTTTTCTAATCTTATAATCACAAGCCTATAATTCGCACAATGCACGGATCGTTATTTATATTGAATTTTATAAATTTAAATAGTTCATTATATAGAATCACTACTATAGCTATTAAAAAAATGTATATTAAATATATATAAAATGGAGGATGCATATATAAAAGAGCTCATTTTACCAATAAATATTTCATATGGTCAATTTACAATATTAAAAATGTAATATATAAATAGATATTTATATATATATATATATATATTATTGTTCAATTTAGAATGATGTAAAATATATATAATTAATATGAGACACGATTGTTCAATTAATGTTTTTCTGGATTTTTCTACTCTTGGATGATGATGTCTGAGATTTATGATCATTTTCCTTTGTACTTGAATTGATCTCGAGATCAATGGTTACATTAGTTTCTTGAAATAAGATTAATATCATTAAAAAATATTTATGTATAAAATATTTTAATCATTAAATTTCTATTAAAGTATAGTATAGCAGTTTACTGATAAATATCCCCAACGAATTGATTGAACACTGAGAACTAAAATTGTTATAAATATAAAATCTGACAGAAAATATGATTAAATAGCAAATCATGTAATTTTTTGTTATCTTTTTAATTGACTTTGATTCTATAAATTCGAGATCAAATATTCGCTAAATTGTATAATTTTTCCATCCATATTTTAAGTTGTACTCATCAAGTCGTAGTAGAAAGATGTATTCTTTGCCAACAATTTTGTGTAAATCATTTGGAAAACCATCATCATTCTGGTCCTACACAAATACAAATATATATGTTATAATAATGGTATATCTAATATTTAATTTACTTATTATATTTTCTATACCAATATTCAGTTTAAAAATATTATATTTACTATTTTGTTACTTGGTCTTGTTTTCCTGTAATTTCTTTTGCAATTTTATGTAAGATTCTCTCAACCTCTTGGTCAAATAGCATCGACAACGCTGACCCTGAATCATCAACCAACTCCATATTTATTTGATACCTAAATATTGAAACACTTATTAAATAAAGTGCACTTTTAATTAAAATATAGATGTTCACGTGTGTGTCTGTGCAAAAAAAAAAAAAAATATATATATATATATATATATATATACATGGAATTTGTTTTGTAAAATTACCTTGGTACAATAAGTTTTGGTTCTGCCTTACATTGTTCACACCAAGAAGTTCCTTCAATGAATTTAACTTTTGTTTTGCATATAAGACATGAACTATAATACCACCCAATTTTGTTGTCTATCATTATAATTTTGCATAAGCACGTCGCTAATAATTCCAACAATATTAAAATTGTTATTAGTTATCATAGAAAGTGTATAATCTTAAAAAATGGTATATTATATTAAATTCAAAACACAAAATCAATACCTTTGTCTCTGCAATCCATTCGATGTCTTTAATTTCAGCAATTTTTTTACTTGGTATTCTTTCTTTCTTTCAAAATTTTTTTTTTATTACTACTTAGAGCTACTTGTGTTAAGATTATATCTAATGAGGCACATATGAGTATTGCTGCCCTCTCAGCCTATTTAAATGAGGTGTTCTTTTCTTTGCTACTCGAAATGTCCCATGGTACTTGCTGATTGTTTAAAGTTGTCTTGATTCTATACTTTTATGAATAGGTAGTTTATGAAGAAGTCTCAGCAAGAAACAAACCAATCATCTCAAGAAGCAAAGTGAATCAAAACGACATTCCACTAAACATTTTCCAAATCCACTGGTTCACAATCATCTCAAGTCACAAAACAACCTAATAATAACCCCAAGACCAATGTCGCTAAACACTGTTGCCCGATTCCGTTGCATAAACGGATCGGGCGCAAATCATACAGAATCACTATGTACATTGTACAAACCAACATCAATGGTGCTCAAAACATTAAAAATAATGGAATGAAGGCTATTTAGCATAATCCCAATAAAAATCCAGAACGATTTTGGTGTATTTTTTTATTGGAAAAAGCTTCATAATACAAAATCATCTTTCCCGTGTGGAAGTTGTTCTACATTCATATTTCATTTGAAATCCTCACTCACCAATGGATTAGAAAAAATCATTTAAACTTCGCACCCCCAGTCCCAAAATAAATTAACATGAATAAAAGTAAAATAGTAGATTTTACAATATGTCTAAATTATCACTGTCTATGGATGATGATTGCCATATATCAATGCATACCAATGCATTTGCAGGTAACCAAAAGTAACATTCTGGAAACAACAAATCACTAACCGTTACAGCATCTGAAGCAATAATTGGTCACAATACCTCCACACCCGGAGCACAGTTTAATGCAGAAAGATACAGTGGCTTGGCCTCATGGTCGAAATGGCATTGATTTCAGAGAAAGCGAGCAGAGAAGAAAGTGATGCAAAGAAAAGTAATTTTCCCAGATATATATGGTTTGAACCCTTTTCTCATTTTTCTTTTTTTTGGTAACTGATGCCTCTTCATGTAATGACCAGTTTGTACGTGGCAGCGGTGCTCCCTTGGTGCAACTCTCACTTTGCACCCTTTCAATCCCCTTTTTTTTGGTATGAATGCCACCAACACAATTGTAACTGGCAGTTACCCAAAAATCATTACAAGTGGGGCTCTATCTTTTACCCATATAAACTGAGAATGAGTTTAATTTTCTGCATTTACTTTAAAAAAAAAAAAAAATTTGGTCATACTCATCACAATACATGTAAGAACATATATCTTATACGTAGAAGTAGTTTGGGTTCAGGAGTTAATATTATTTCAATCCAATGTGTAAGATACTGAAACCTTTTATAAGTATAAGCAGTTTGGTTTCGAGAGTTGTCATTTTCAGGACATTCAAATCCTTCTGAAAGTACAAACACTTGTAGACCAGAGTTTATGTGCAAACAGAGAGGTGAGCTCCATACCGAGAGAGAAGTGAATGCGAGACGCCGCAGGGAGATGGGCTGAGGTCGACGGTGGTGAGTACGGTAGCAGAGCAGGCGATGAGAGAGAGTTTGGAGCACGTGGGAGAGAAATCCTTAGTTCACGCAGGACTGTTTGTAACCAGATTGTCTCAGCTGCAGCAGTGGCAATAGAGTTGTACTCGGCTTCTGTGCTCAATCTAGCTACTGTTTTCTGCTTTTGGGAACTCCATGAAATTAAATGGTTGCCAAGAAAAATGCAGTACCCACCAGTTGATCTTCTGTCATCCGGGCATCCCGCCCAATCAGCATTGGAATAAGTTTGAAGAGTCAAGGAGGTTTTAAAAGGAAACAAGATACCATAATTGATAGTTCCCTTAAAGTACCTCAAAATTCTTTTTACAGCACTCCAAAGAGATGTTTTGGGATCATGCATGAATTGACATATTTTATTCACTGAAAAACTAATATCTGGCCGAGTATGGGATAAGTACTTAAGTGCTTCAACAGTGCTTCTAAAAAGAGTTGGATCATCAAAGGAAGGAGAATCATAAGATGACAATTTTAAAGATGCTGCCATGGGTGGAGGACATGGGTTTGGCATTCAACATGTGACTATGATGTAGCAAGTCCTTGATGTATTTTCGCTAAGTGAGCATAATACCATCCTTGAGATAATCTATCTCCAAACCCAAAAAATAAGACAACTGGCCTAGGTCCTTGACTGGAAATGCTTGACTCAAGGCAGTAATCAAGGAATCAACAACAGTATCATGTGATGAAGTGATAACAATATCGTCTACGTAAACCAGTAGATAGAGTTTAATATCACCATGAGCAAGAATGAATAATGACAGATCAGCTTTGGAAGCAATGAAACCATACCCAAGTAGCCATGAGCTAAGCTGAGCAAACCACGCTCGTGGGTCCTGTTTGAGCCCGTACAATGCCTTCTCCAATTTTCACACATATTGTGGATGTAGGGGATCAATGAATCCTTAGGGCTGGTGCATATAGATAGTGTCGTTCAAATCACCGTGAAGAAAAGCGTTTTGAACGTCGATTTGGCGCATGGACCATCTCTGAGCTACAACAAGCAGAAGAATCAACCGAATGGTGGGAGCTTTAATAACGAGACTGAAGGTGTCATGATAATCGACCCCTTCTCGTTGATGGTATCCCTTTGCTACTAGATGAGGTTTTCTTCACTGAATTGAGCCATCTGAGTTGTATTTCGTTTTATAAATCCACCTACAACCAAGGATATTACAAGATGAGTTAGGAGGAACTAAGGTCCAAGTGCGGTTTTGAATGAGAGCATTGTACTCTTCATCCATAGCCGAACACCATTCGGGAAGCTTGGAGGCCGCAGAGTAATCGAGAGGGGTTTCGGTGGAAATGGCTAAGTGGTGAGACAGTGTCGAGCCGGATAAAGGATTGTACCATTGGCGAGAATACGGGGACAAGATGAGTGGGTGTGAGCTCTGGTGATTATGGGAGACCTTGGAGGGATGAGATAGGGGTGGGACGTGCGATTTGAAGAAGTGAGGTTAGGGTTAGCAGTGAAATTTGGGAATGAAGTCGAGGGAGAAGACGATGAAGTCGATAAGATGGGTGATGGGTTGGAGGGGGAAGGGACCGGATTGATTGAGATTGAGGAGTTTGGGCCTGGGCCCAGAATAGAAGGAGGAATGAGAGGAAGGAGGGCATCAGTTGAATGAAGATGAGGTAAGGTGGGTTGGGCCGAAAGATGATCATGCGGAAAGGATGCCTCATTGAATAGAACATCCCTGGAGATATAGAGTCTATTTAAAGAAAGGTCCAAACACTTGTAACCTTTGTGAGATGGGCTGTAGCCCAAGAAAAGACAGGATTTGGATCGAAAATGCATTTTGTGATTATTATAAGCCCGAAGATTAGGCCAACATTCACATCCAAAAACTTTGAGAAATTTGTAGTCCATATCTTTATTAAAAACTAGAGAATAGGGAGATTTATTGTGTAAAGTGGGAGAGGGAAGACGATTTATGAAGTAAACAGCGGTTTCAAACTCATCGGCCCAAAATTTGTATGGTAATTTTGCATGAGCCATCAAGGCAAGTCCGATTTTAACAATATGTCTATGCTTGCGTTCTACAAGTCCATTTTGTTAATGAGTATGTGAACATGTGAATTGATGTGTGATGCTAAGTTTTTGGCAAAAGAGGGTGAGTGGCTTGAATTCAACACCACCATCCGTTTGAAGAGAAATTAATTTTGAATTTAATAGACGTTCAACATATGGTAAGAAACTAGTGAAAACATGATAAACATCATACTTGAGTTTTATAGGAAAAAACCAACAGAACCGAGTATATTGATCAACAAAGGATAAGTAAAACCGAAAACTATTTCTAAACAAATACGGGCTGAGCCCCAAACATCAACACAAATAAGTTCAAAAGGCTTTGAGACCTGGGCCCGATTTGAGAAGAAGGATTGATGATGACTCTTGGCCAAGGGACAATCGGAGCAAACATAAGAGTGGTCTGTGCGACCAGAAATCAAACGATGTTGATGCAAGACGCGAGACACAATCTGAAGAGAGGAGTGGCCTAAAAGACGATGCCATTGAGTGGTGGAGGTCTTTTTGCCAACGTGTGTGGAAGGGAAAGAAGATGACGTCGGCGCAGGTGGAAAAACGTAAAGGCTATTAATGTTGGGACCGGTGAGGAGGAGTTTCCCGATCGTAGTGTCCTTCACAGAGAAAAAAGACGAGTGAAATTCAAATAAGCAGTTATTATCGGAGCAGAATTTACAAACGGAAACAAGATTTTTGGTGATTGAAGGAACATGAAGCAATTTGTTTAGAGTAAAAGAAGAAGAAGAGAGGAATTTCAAGTCACCGATATTCTGGATGGATAGTGCAGTCTCATTGCCGACTCGAACTTGATCACCATCAGTATAGGGTTGAGAGGAGATATTGAGGTTTTCAAGATTGTTGGTGATGTGGTGGGTTGCAGCTGAGTCAGGGTACCAGGTGGTGTCTGGATAGGTAGGGGATGGCTGATAAGTATTTGTGAAATTAGTTGAAAAAGATGGAGGTGCTTCATATTGGTAGGAATGGTTGAAACGGTGCCGACATTGTAGTTCTACATGTCCAGGCTTACCACACACTTGACAGATTTGGCGAATGTTTGGGAATGGAGGGTAGGTATTTGAGGGTGGATTGGGCTAGGTACCACTGCGACCTCCCTCCTTTGGTGTATGAGTTGGTGCATCCTCTGGTATTCCCATTTCTTCTGGATGTGCCTCCTCTTGAGTAGCCTTGACCACGTTGGGTATGACCTCCAGTTGTTGTGACATTCACCGAAGGTTCATTGGGGGACATGGCCTATTTGAGTGAGCTAACCTGCTCTCATGAATGAGATGAAGTTGAAATAATTCTTAGGAGGAGACAAGGTCGGACCTTGTGGTAATGGAGGTCACGAAGGATTCATATGAGGGACCAAGCCTAGTGAGCAAGTATGTGACGAAATCCTGGTCAGGAAGAGGACTTCCAATTGAGGCTAAGATTTCAGCTAGGGTTCGTACTTTAGAAAAGAAATATGTGATGGAGAGCTCAGCCCAAGCGAGGTTAGCTAATTGAAAAAGGACTTGAAATTGTTTGGCTTGAGATTTTGAGGTAAAAAGGGAGTCAAGAGAGCTCCAGAGTTCATGGGACGTTGTAGATGAGAGAACATGGTGTAGAACAGACTCTGTTATGGAAGAAAACAAAATGCTCAGCACAAGCTGGTCTGTCTTCTTCCAAGCAGAGTACTTAGGGTTAACAGTGGGTTGGTCAGGAATATATTGAGGAGGAGAAGAGAGAGTGCCATTGACGTATTGGTATAAGTCTTGGCCACGGAGATAGGCATTGACCTGATTTTTCTAGAGTGGAAAGTTATCGGTAGTGAGCTTGCTAGTTACGACATGGGAGATTGAGGGTGCAGAGGTGGAGATACTTGTAGCAGAGGCGTCGGCCATTTTGAGACTGAGGTATGGAATGCTTTGATACCATATCAGAGTCCCATTTGGCTGAAAATGTTCAATACATTTTCATTGGTATTTCTCATATATTTATACAATAAAATGGAATCAAAGTTTGTTACATAACTGGAGAGAATAACAAAATAAGGATCCCTACGGTTACAGTGCTACGTTATGGTTCTTTACACGTATTATTTACATCTATGATAACAAAGACCATTCTAATTTTATTCGATAATGGATTATTGGTGCAACCTGTTCGATGTTCCAAATAATATTTCAGTAGCAAGATATTTAAAAGTAGCGTTGCTTTATGGTAACCCGGGGTCCAACGTTCCTGTAACCCCTTTTCTTGGCTCTTGCATTCACAAATTTTAGCGTCAATTAATTCCAAAGACGTAGATTTGGCACCGTGAGAGTAGGTTTAGCATGGTGAAGTGCGGGGAAGTATCGGGGCTGAAAGCACATAACTTGCTCTGTTTTTGGTGCATGAAACATGGGTCTTGCGTGAGGTTGAGTGTGGCGCCCCCGACCCCCATGTAAGGAAACACGGGAATCGAGATGCCAGGATGATGACAACATGGTCACGCATCCCAACGATAGTGTCATGTGTGTACACGCAACATTATACAATAAAAATGCAGCGAATAATTAAGTCTACTAAGTACCAGAATTTAAACACAATTTAAAAAATCTGTAAAAAGATTTAAAAATTATACAGTCATCCCAAAATAAATAATACAAGTCTCAATAAAATGAGTGATACCAAATCACTCCTTAGGCGGAGCCGAATCCTCAGGCTCACCCTCTTCTTCATTTGCATCAAAATATGCGTTACCAGAAAACGGCACCGCAGGTAAGTATAACCCAAACAACCCTCAAGATAAAAACGTATTAATGTAACCAACATGCATGCATATGATGAAATATACTTTATTTTCAAAATATCATTTTTCCCGAAAATGAATATTTTCCAACACACGCCAAAATCTCATTTTGTCCAAAATATCCATAAAACATTTTCCCAGAAAATGATTCATATAAAATCCTTTTATTCAACATACGTTATTTTCGCAGAAAATAGCCTATTAATCCATTATTACCCTATGCACCATGATCTCCCCTAGGGATCATCCGCACGTTCTGGCTTCGTAGCGATGCCCAGTTCCGCACCTAGCGCGTTCATGGCCACGCACCCAAAATGCAACATGCGATGCCCAGTTCCGCGCCCAACGCGTTCGTGGCCAAGCATCCTTTAGTCCCCGCCAGCAGAGTGACCACAGAGTCGGCACGAGACCATCTCGTTCGATCCCATTGTCGCTTCCAGGGGACGTCACTCAGTATATTCCGCTCCCGAGTGATAAGAGAAGCTCCACCGAGATAATGCCTCATCTCGACTTGGGGTCGTGATACACACGCACCCAAAAATCATTTCACATGAAAACCCAGTTTTCAATAAACATATGAACATGAATGCAATACACGAAAACTCAATTTTCTTTTACAAACATGATCATGCGTGCAAATATGCCATGTACTTGTACCACACAAATCCCAGCCAACAATTCTGCACAGCCCAAAACACACAAACAAACTTCCTCCACTAATCCATCCGACCCCCGTACTTCTCGGACTCAGTCTGGCAAAACCAACTAGATCACAGTGAAATGAGTTAGTGCAAAAATACATTTAAATCACGAAAGTTCTTTGGAGAAATACTTACAGCACTATATAGTAATTTCCGGAGGATCATGGAAGTGCAAGAAGTGATGTCTCAGCAACGTAACAGTGCAAAAGGCACTGTGGCCGTGGGTCTCAAAAACTCACTTTTAAACGGGAACAAACGAAGACCCAAGATTGATAGGGTAGGGCTTAAGGATGTCGGTGAAGCTAGTGGTGGTGGTGGTTGGCCATGGGTGGCGACGCAATGGGTGGTTGAAGACCAAAAAGCCCAAAACGGAAATGGAGTTGGATGTGCTTCACCGGTGACGGATTGGAGCTGGGGTTGGGTCCATTGGGTTGCTAAGAGTCGAGGATGAAGTGGTGAAGAAATGGTGGCCGGTGGTGGCGCGATGGCGACGCGCAAGCACAAGGAATGTTGTGGCTTGAAGCCGTGCCTGGAGGAGAATGCTGGCGAGTTAGGGGCTGAGATTGGTGGGGGATGATGGCCGGTGGGAGGGGAACTTGTGGCGGATGGCGGTGATGGTCACGGGCGGCTCACGGGAGTGGGCTGGGTGGAGGAGAAAAACACACGGAGAGAGAGAGGGACGGGGGTGTTGCGCGGGAAGCAGAGGAAAAGAATGAAAGGAAAGAAAAAAAAAAAAAAAAAGGAGAAAGAAGAAAGAAAAAAGAGAGGAAAGAGAAAATGGAGGGAAAAAAATGTGATCTAATCCTCACATCTTGGGTCACGAAAATGATCCGACGGAAACGATTTCGAAACAGCAAGTAAAATAAAATAATTTAAACGTAATGATAAAATGAAAATAAAATAATTAAATCCAACAGTAAATTAATTTAGAATAAAGAGAAATTTAAACGCATAACAATAATTAAATATAAAAAAAAAAACACTTCAAAATAATTTTCACAAAATTAAAAAAAATATATGAAAATAAACCCACTAAAAATTCGACAATTTTAAAACAAAAGAATAATTTTTTGAATCCATAAAAAATAATTCATTCAGTAAAAATACACTAAAATACGGGATGTTACATCCTCCCCCCCTTGAATAAAATTCCGTCCTCTAAATTAGCAAGGTCAAACAGACAGGAATAAGATTCAACTAAGAGCAGACTTAAGAACATATCGCCAAAATCAATCAAACAAATATGGATAATGCTCCTTCATGTCGGCTTTTCTCTCCCAAGAGAAATCTTGAGCCAACGGATCGCCCCATGATCTGTGTTGGGACGACGTCATAACTAAGGTTAGGCTGAAGTTGAATGCGTTCAGGGTCAACAAAACGTAGCTCTTGCTGTCCAAAACTCTTCTTCAACGAAGACACATGAAACACATCATGAACATCCCCAAAATAGTCTGGCAAGGCAACTCTATAAGCAACAAGCCCAACCTTCTCTACAATCTGAAAAAGGCCAATATATCTTGGACTAAGCTTTCCTTTCTTACCGAAGCGTTTAACACCTTTCGTAGGAGAGACTTTGAGATAAACCCAATCACCTACTTCAAATGATAAGTCTCTTCTTCTTGTATCTGCATAACTCTTCTGGCGACTTTGAGCTTCCGCCATTTTAGTCCTTATAAACCGAACTTAATCTCTCATTTCTTGAATTATCTCAGGCCCAAACAATTTGCTCTCGCCAACTTCATCCCAACACAAAGGTGATCTACACTTCCTCTCATACAAAGCTTCATACGGGGCCATCTAAATGGAGGAATGAAAACTGTTATTATAAGCAAACTCTATTAGCGGCAGATGATTCTCCCAACTTCCCTGAAATTCCATGACACAAGACCGCAACATATCCTCCAGAGTTTGAATAGTACGCTCTGATTGACTGTCAATTTGAGGGTGATATGCAATATTAAACTTCAACTTAGTGCCTAAAGTTGCCTGCAAACTCTTCCTAAAATGGGATGTGAACCGCGGGTCCCAATCTGACATGATGTTCTTGGGTACTCGGTGCAAACGCACTCTCTCCTTGACATATAACCAAGTCAACTTACCCCAAAGAGTCGGTATTATTAATAGGCAAGAAATGGGCACTCTTGGTCAACCGATCAACAATCACCCAAATTGAGTTCTTCCCACAACATCTATAGGAATATCATCCTACTTCCACTCTAGAATAGGGAGAGGTTGAAGTCTACTAGCAGGTCTGTGATGCTCAGCCATAAATTGACGGCACGTGGCAGATTTCTCAATAAACATGGCGATATCCAACATACTCGTATTAGTCCCCCAGCGGCACATCACGACCAGTATTCCTAGGGTGACTATGCTATCGAAAATCTCATTTTTCACAAGAATCTTAATACAACATCCAAAAAATTCCAATGATCAATAGCCCTTACAATAATATGTGCCAACCTCAATCAACTCCTATGCTACAACTTCTAAACCTCCATTGAATTCTACTTTTGGTAACCTAATAGCCACTTCCAAAGTTAACCATCAATAACAAATTTTACACAACCAAATGATTAATCTCCAATTACAAGTATCTTCTCAAAATTCAAGTCACCACTAATTCCTCAAAATCAGCACAATCTGAACTCCTGACTACAACAAAAAATATCACGCTTCTACTGCGCACTCTGATATTTGCCACCTGCATAAAATTTATGTCACCATAAAACTAACACCATCGAGTACAAGGTGGCTCCATACCTACTAACCACAAACTCTTATCACAATTTGATAGAAAAATACTCTCTTTCCCAAAAACCACAAGTTATATCTCAAATTCCTCAATTAACTCCTGCTGCCTTGCTCAAAATCAAAGTCCATAAAATACATCCATGATCATTGACAGAAAACCAATATCAACCAACCGTAGCATCCCAAATTGAAAATAAGCAATCTCAACCCAAAATACATCCATCTCATCTACGATAAGGAGCATACCTTAAAAGGCTCGATTCCAACCTGGCGAACCAATAAGGGCGCCTATAGACTTCTACCTAACAACCTAAACCCAAAAGCTCATCACCTACATTCTGAACAACATCTAATCTAACGGTAACTAAACTCACTACGAACCACCATTGACTTCACCAAAACATTATCAAAACCTTCTTAGTAACTCGCCCACATATTTCTACTCCTATAAGCTAGTATTAACACGACTAGTTCCTTCAATAGAAAATCACTATTAAACCTCAAGACAAGCCATACTGCTCAAATCTTCAATCCACCAAAAGCCATTGCACAACACCCATGGTTCCTAATGTTTTATTAACTCACATACTTGATCATATTATCCATTGTTGATGCCTAAGCTTCAACTTTGAAGATCTTTTCATACACCATACATGACGACCCATCAATCTCTCTTCAAGTTAAATAACAATGTCCCTCATTCAATCAACTGGATGCTCAAACTCCAAAGGAAAGTATAACCTCAAAATTAAAATTCCTAAGTAACCTCAAGTCACAATTAATTCTTGAAGATAATCACAATAATTATTGCCAACCATGATTCCATCGAGTAACCCACTCGACTACACACTTCGATCAACTTACCAAAAACTCCAAGCCAAGGTCTCTTGAATTAGTACTATTGTGTCGACTCCTTTTCAACACCTACCAAAGCCACTTCCTCCAAACCAAAATGAGACTAGGACCTGTACTCTTCAAAATGCATACACACTCACCATTACTACGCATCAATCTCATGCACCCTTAGCCAAAACCAATAATCCTCCAAACGTGCAAGTGATCCATCACTACCCATTTCATCACTAGACCTATATCCTCGAAATCAACAAAAATCATGTCCTAAATCTGCACCATCTATTATCCTTGATTAAATCATTATCCTGTCACTATAACCTCGAGCTAAAAGCAATCATTTTCTGAACTAGATCAACATCTTCAATCCTCAGAAAATCCACAACTAGATCGTTACCTTCCATCTCCAAAGAAATTCTTTCCTAAAAAAAATTCTCGTATCAGTAACTCAAGTCTCATCAATCCTATTTTAATTCAGCCCTTCAATTCTGCAATTCTAAAACCTTAAACCAGATAAAAAAAAAATCATTTCGCGAAATCTTCAAGATCGATGACCTTAATTCTAAAACATTCACCTTATAAAGCTTGTAAATTCTAAAGCCCCAAATGTTGTTATCAAACTGCTTATCAAAGTCGGCAGGATCGAAAACTTCTAATCTAAGTAATCCCTCAATAGCTTGTTGAACCTATCACCTTAAATCCCAAAAACTTATTTCCTAAAAACTATGGGGCCTCGAACCTTAGATGAACTTCTCATAAATCTAACCTTGAAGTTCGTTGAACTTACAACCTCCTACTCCAATGACTCATTACATAAATTCTATGGAACCTAAAACCTCAATTATCCTAAGCAATTTAAAACTATTCCCCTCCTTAGCAGCAACCTGAGTTCCTACTCCAAAGAGTTCACCCAAACCATGATGTCTGAGCCTCGATAATAAAACAAACCAATCACCAAGAGTTCTAGCCTACTACACCAAATGTTCAAGCCTAACAATGGCATTCACAGTCGTACCATCTTCCTGCCATAGTACAACCCTTAACCCGCCTTTTAACTCCGAACAAAAAAAAACAAAACAAAACAAAATAAAATAAAATTCCATATATAGAATAACATACGACAAAATGAATAAAACCAGTGAAGTAGTTCACAATAAAATAATTAAAACAATAAAATAACTTACCATAAAATAAAGCAATAAAATAAATAAACAAACAATTAGTATACAATAAACTAAATAAAACCAATAAAAACCACATACTTTAAATTAAATAATTTCAATTTACAACTTTTAAAACTTTCTAGTACTGCACCTATGGGACATGTAATTTTACCCAAAGCCGAACTACTCTGATACCACATGTGGCGCTCCCAACCCCCATGTAAGGAAACACGGGAATCGAGAAGTCAGGATGATGACAACACGGTCACACATCCCAACGATAGTTCCATGTGTGTACATGCAAAAGTGTACAATAAAAACGCAGCGGATAATTAAGTCTACTAAGTACCAGAATTTAAACACAATTTAAACAATCTATAAAAAGGTTTAAAAATTGTACAGTCATCCCAAAATAAATAATACAAGTCTCAATAAAATGAGTGATACCAAATCACTTCTTGGACAGAGCCGAATCCTCAGGCTCACCCTCTTCTTCATCTGTATCAAAATCTGCGTTACCACAAAAGGGTACCGCATGTAAGTATAACCCAAACAACCCTTGAGATAAAAATGCATTAATGCAACCAACATGCATGCATATGATGAAATATGTTTTATTCTCAAAATATCATTTTCTCCGAAAATGAATATTTTCCAACACATGCCAAAATCCCATTTGGCCCAAAATATCCATAAAACATTTTTCCAGAAAATGATTCACATAAAATCATTTTATTCAACACACTCTATTTTCCCAGAAAATAGCCCATTAATCCATTATTACCCTATGCACCATGATCTCCCCTAGGGACCATCCGCACGTCCTGGCTCCGTAGTGATGCCTAGTTCTGCGCCCAGCGCAATCATGGCCAAGCACCCACTACACAACAAGCGATGCCCATTTCTGCGCCCAACGCGTTCGTGGCCAAGCATCCTCTAGTCCCCGCCAGCAGAGGGACCACAGAGTCGGCACGAGACTATCTCGTCCGATCCCATTGTCGCCCAGCGACAATCCAGGGGACGTCACTCAGTATATTCCGCTCCTGAGTGACAAGAGAAGCTCCACCAAGATAATGCCCCATCTCAGCTTGGGGTCGTGATACACACGCACCCAAAATCCTTTCACATGAAAATTCAGTTTTCAATAAACACATGAACATGAATGCAATAAAACATGATCATGCGTGCAAATATGCCATGTACATGTACCACACAAATCCCAACCAACAATTCAGCACAGCCCAGAACACACAAACAAACATCCTCCACTGAACTCCTCGGTCTTAGTCCGGCAAAACCAACCAGATCACAGTGAAATGAGTTAGTGTAAAAATACATTTAAATAACGAAAGTTCTTTGGAGAAATACTTATAGCGCTATATAGTAATTTTCGGAGGATCACAGAAGTGCAAAAAGTGATGTCTCAGCAACGTAACAGTGCAAAAGGCACTGTGGCCGTGGGTCTCAAAAACTCACTTTTAAACGGGAACAAACGAAGACCCAAGATTGATAAGGTAGGGCTTAGGGATGTCGGTGAAGCTAGTGGTAGTGGTGGTTGGCCATGGGTGGCGACGCAATGCGTGGTTGAAGACCAAAAAGCCCAAAACGGAAATAGAGTTGGATGTGCTTCACCGGTGATGGATCGGAGCTGCAGTTGGGTCCATTGGGTTACTTGGAGGTCGAGGATGAAGTGGTGAAGAAATGGTGGCCGGTGGTGGCGCGATGGCGGCGTGCAAGCACAAGGAACACCGCGGCTTCAAGCTGTGTGTGGAGGAGAACGCCAGCAAGTTAGGGGCTGAGATTGGTGGGGGATGATGGCTGGTGGGAGGGGAACTTGTGGCGGTGGGCAGTGACGGTCACGGGCGGCTCACGGGTGGAGGAGAAAAACTCACGGAGAGAGAGGGATGGGGGTGTCTCGCGAGAAGCAGAGGAGAAGAATGAAAAAAAAAAAAAGAGAAAGAAAAAAGAAAAAAGAGAGGAAAGAGAAAATGAAGGGAAATAAATGAGGTCCAATCCTCACATCTTGGGTCACGAAAATGATCCAACGGAAACGATTTTAAAACAGCAAGTGAAATAAAATAATTTAAACGTAATGATAAAATGAAAATAAAATAATTAAATCCAATGGTAAATTAATTTAGAATAAAGAGAAATTTAAACGCATAATAATAATTAAATATGAAAAAAAACACTTGAAAATAATTTTCACAAAATTAAAAAAAAAATCATAAAAATAAACCCACTAAAAATCCGACAATTTTAAAACAAGAGAATAATTTTTTGAATCCATAAAAACAATTCCTTCAGTAAAAATACACTAAAATACGGGATGTTACATTGAGGGTGTTGTTTTAGGATGTGTAGGGTGCTGTGAAGGGGCAAGGATGGTGGTGGTGGTTTATTGGGCAGCTCCTACGACAGCATTGGCTACCAATGTTGGGTTCTGTTTCAAGCTTGGCTCATCCGTGGCAGTGGTTGAGAGGCTGCACGGTGGCCTCTTCCATTCGGGTTAAATTCGACAGCAGCCTCATCTGCTTCAACATTGGGTGTCAGGGATGGAGTCCTCTGTTGCTAGTGAAGTGCGGGGAAGTATTGGGGCTGAGAGCACATAAGTTGATATGCTTTTGGTGCAAGAAACAGGGGCCTTCGTCGTCGCGACGAACATTATTCTTTCGGGGAACCCAACCAGTGAGATTCAACAACTTTGTTTTCGAAAGTTTGGTCTTTAAGATTTTCCTTCACACGGCTCCCAAGATTCTTATTTCTCTCTCTCATTATTTTTTTTTCCTCACGGTTCGTCAACTTCGTTTATGGTGTTCTAGGATGCTGAAGTTGGAATGCTGAGGTTGAAGGAATGTTAATATCTTTCTCGTAGATTCAACAAGCATTCCAGTCTAGCAACTCTTCATATGTCTAATAGAGGCGCGCAAGGTTTACTAGTAGTTGACTCCCGAGATGGTGACTCCCTCCCAAGCAGGTGATTCTCGAGTAGAGGAGCACTGTGCATACGAGGCGAGTAAGGTTTCCGAGTAGTTGACTCCCGAGATGGTGACTCCCTCCAGAGCAGGTGATTCTCGAGTAGAGGAGCACTGTGCATACGAGGTGAGTAAGGTTTCCGAGTGGTTGACAACCGAGCGAACTTTATTTGTTTCCCAAGTTTAAATCTCATGTGTGAACTTGTTTCCCGAGCTTAATAAATCCTGGTAGAGGAGTCCTAAGAAGAGTGGGATGTGATGGTTCCAGAGCCATGCCTTCCCAAGATGGTTCTCGAGCCCGTGCTTCCTGAGATGCTTCTCGAATCGTGCTTCCCTAGCTTAGTAAGTCCTGGGTAGAAGAGATGCAACAAAGCTGTGATTTCAAGGGTGTGCACCCCTCGCATTAAGTTCATGCAAGGCCAACGACGCCGCCAACTGACCAGGTTGGTCGGTAACCCCCCCGAGCCGCTGTCAGAAGCCTGTCAGTCAAGTGTTAACCATCATCAAGTCCACGTAGCTCATGGCAGTGCTGCGAGCCTAAACGCACGTTGATGCACCAAGCATCCAGCAGCTGTGGCCAGCCGGTTGGGGTGGTCAAAGACCACCTTATGGGAGGCAAACAGAGCCAACGACCCCCTTGGTGGTTGCCGAGGGCCCAACCATGCCATGGCAGGGTTGGGCTTTGCATCTCTGATCGCGCGCGAGGCTGTGCATGCGACTCTCTTGGCGAGGAGTTCAATATGTCCCTCGCTTGGGCAAGAAATATTTTATCTTTCCTCGCCAAAACTCTTTCTCGCCCGCTACCCACCCACTTACGTGCAGCATGGCACTGTGCACTCCTGAGTATTGTGCATATGGGGAGCAACGCTTGTATGCTACTGTGCACCTAAGTGCACAGTATTTGCCCACTAGTGTACAGGTAGTGTGCTTTTATGTGATGGAATGACTTGGGTAAAGGGGTGATGAGTTCTGTAAGTCCCTTTCCTAGGCATCTTTCTCACCCGCTACCCGTCTGTTTTTCATAAGTGTAATAGTTAAGAAAATTAGGAATACTCATTTGGGAGGTTGTTATCCGTTCGTCCGCATGCAAGAAAGAACAAAGAAGATCCATTGAATCAATGATCCCATATATGCGTTTACATATGGGTGCGTTGCGAGCTTACGTACCAAAAAGCTAAAAAAAAACTTTTTCATCTCTCAAGATGATTTTTTTTTCCCTTAAGAAATATAATAAATTAATTATTAGCTTCGTTTCCTATGATTAAAAGAAAAAAGAAGAAGAAGAAATTAAATGCAACGCAAGATCAAAATCACTCTCACAAAGCTTAAAAACAGTCGCAGAAAATTCTCTTTCTAATTCTAGACATGTAAGAATCCTATCACTTCCTCAAATACCAAAAAGATGCATTTAAATTTCTTTCCAAATATTTCTCCATATGTCTCAGACTCTCATATATATATATATATATATATATATATATATATATATTATCTCAATATTTTTTTATCCAAACATGTTAATTTTAGAGATTGTATATTGCATTGCAGGACACATGACTTGGTTGTACCTGTTTTTTGTTTAAAACTCAGTCAAATATATCTGACTCTAAACTAAAAACAGGGACCCCACATGACCCCACATGAGTAGAATGCAGAGGATCCAAAATTGGAAAGCATCAAAATTTACTGAACATGAACCCCAATAAACATCAATCATTCTAAACAAAGCTGAAAAAAAAAAAAACTTACAACTAAAGACAGCTTATCCCTGTTCTTTCTTTTTAGACACCCCACCTCCTACAACTTAATTACATTAATCTCCATAGTTATGATATGGCAGGATTTAATTCTATACATTTGTTACACATTAAATCCTATGCCCTGACTACAAGCAAAAACACTCTTAATACATGAAAAAATCACTATTTTAATGATAGGCTCTATTTTATTTTCAAATTGAGAACTCGAGATTTGTACACTTTAAAGTGTATCTAGCATTATTCAAAAGACCAATGCGTAGGTTTCAGTTATTTCCTAAGCATTATTGCACTCTTCGTCTTCAGTCAGTTGAATCTGAACTTGAGGTAGAGGGGGTCCTGATTCTTCTTGGTGCCGGATAATGCAGAAGAAAGTGGCTCTGAAAGTGTGACAAAACCAGTACACAGATCGATTGAGCTCATTAAAAATGAGCCCAGAACAAGGAGACAAGACCAAGAGCATCAAATAGGCAAACCAGAAGAGTGAGAGTGGCAAAATGAGTGAGGCCAGCAGTAAAATAGTCAAATGACCAGACACATCTCCTGTCTGCAACCTGAGTCTCTCCTGTCAGATCAAACTTCACTGAGACCACAAGACAGATCAGGATGACACTGATAATGATCAGAAATGTCAGGGAAAACATGGGAGGCCAAGGGACTCAAGTTGGAAGTTGTCATTTTGCGGCCAAGAGCTGTATTGGGCGAGGCCTATGGGTGGCACAAATACATATCTCAGGTCCACGAAAAAGCGCATCCTTTCCGTGCTCTCCAGAAACTTACGTGTGGCACAAAGACATTGCTCTGGCCTCTATTTTAAAGGAATAAAAATTAAAGAATCTACTTCCTTTACATTGGCGGTGGAAACTAGACAAGTCGGCTACAAAAAGAGAAAATATAGCCAAACAAATCTTATTATAACTGTTCGCGGATGCAACCGCAAGGCGCAAACATCAAAGACCCGCCGGGTCTAGGAAGCACCAAAGACCGCCCAAAAGACCAAAGGTAAATTGACTTGGTCACTTATCATGAGTGAAACACAGAAGTAACTCTTGTCGGAAAATCATTCCCCTTTTATCATAGCTGAGAGAGCTGCTTTTCGCGCAATATACGGACCGTCACCTGATGCCTCCAAAAAACAAAAGAGAGAGAACGGCGGTCATAATTAGAAGGTTGTGAACGTGCAAATTATTTACTTATTTTTAACGCGAAAAAAGATACGTCTGTCACTTCCAACTATGTTAATTAATAGGGAGAATCTCGAGTCCACTCGAGTAACGAAATCGCCGAGGCTGACATTTGTTTAGCAAGGCTCTGTGTGCTCTGTCCACGCCACGATACCAGATGCCTCCAAAAACCAAGAGAACAGAGATCATTAGAAGGTTGTGAACGTGCCAATTATTTTAAGAGAGCAACTTCAGGCAGGTCGGGTGGTTAGCTTCAATTTACACCAACAAATCACAAAGCTGCCACGTAGGAGAAGCATCAAATTACAATATTAACTCATGCACAGCTGAATATTTCTTTTTACAGTTCTGATTTTTCCCCTCTTTCTCTCCCTCCTCCCACCCCATGACCTACTATAACTGGTAGTTGGAGCTTCTCTAGTTTTTCTTAAACCGCAATGACGTCCAAGACTCTAATCTTCCATGTTTTTAAATTCACACTTCTCTCTCTTTCTCTCCCTCTCTCTCCATAGCAAATCTAGTTTCCCACTGTTCCTTTTATCTCCTTCTTGTGGTCTTGTGGAGATAAAAGGAAGTACTAATAATAAGAAAGAAAGAAAAGCTTTGAACCCAGTACGCCCTCTAAAAAAGAAAAGCAAATACGACTCTCATGTATTGAAACAAAATAATTAGGCATGAAAAATATACATATCGATGAATATAAAAATGAAGATGGGTTTAATAGGTTTCGAATCAGAGAAGAAGAGCTTCAAATCAGAGAGAAAATGACTTTGGGGAAGACGAAAATGACTTCAGAGGAGAAGAAGGGCTTCGGGGGCAGAAGAAGGGAGGAGAAGGGAGGGGTTTAACTGGATACATACCCACCATAACTATCATAAGTTAACTACATGTCGGGTTTTTATTTGTTGAGTGTAAAAAAAAAATCACACACCTGATCGATTTTAAGGTTTTCTCTTACTTTAATTATATTTAACGTAAAAAAAGATGTCTTTCACTTCGAACTAAGAGAAGTGATAAATTACCAGCGAATTTACTATTCTTAAACTACTATTAAATAAAATAATAATTTTTTGAAATTTGATTTGGATTTTGATTTTAATTTGATGTATTTAAAATTTGAAAACATTATAATTTATAAGAAAGTAATAGATAAATTATAGATGAGTTGTTAGGCATCATTGCTCTCGAACAAATTGCTTATTATTTTCCGTTTATTAATAGGGGAATCTTTGTAAGATAGTGTATCTTTCAACTTTACTCCTGAAAATGCGAGCTTATTGAATCTCGCTAACGTAGTACTAAATAAGGACACGCTCGCTTTCTGCCTATGTACATTGGTGGCTGACCAGCACACAACAGCAGCACGCCGGACTTTTCTTGGTCGTGAATATTGGGCAATTCCGGTGTAAGAACTATTACACAAAGAACGGGCATTAACGAAACTCCATTTGGATGTCAAGAATATTTCAATTTATCTGTGAATAATAATAAAATACTTTATAAATAATAATAAAGTAGTTTAAGAATATCTAATAATAATTATATTCTAAATCAGGCCTTGAATTTGATAACTAGAAGGTTCTATGAATTGAGCAGCACAAATAAATAAATATATCATGCAAATTAATATAATTTATTTTTGCAAATGCATCTAATTTATTATTTTAATAAGAATTTAATTTATATATTTAACCTGAAAATTTTAATTATTTTGCCACGATGGAACCCTAGAGGCCTGAAGAGAAATGGAAGGGAGAGAAGGCATCGTGGGCTAAGGCTACATGAAGCTCAATGATGGGCCTGGTTTAAGTGAAGACTGAAGCCCAAGCATCACGTAGGGGTAAAAATAATATATGGGTCTTGGCCTAGTCCAGTGTTAGTTCCAGTAGTGTCCTTAGTATTAATCCATTACGAGTATATTGTAATTCCTTGTTTTGATTATGTTAAGTTGTTGAGTCCGGTCAGAGCACTGTCGGGGAATATTCCTACGCATTGGCAGAATTTGTTATGGCATCTGTTCGTATACACAGAATTCCCTCTTGGGAAGAATAATTAATGAATGCATAAGTTTTCTATTATTTCTCCTTTCTCCAGAGGATGCTCATTGTGCGTACAACCTCCAACTCTAGAGAGTGTTATAGATTTGGTATCAGAGATACCTCCATCCCCTTCTTACAAAAGAGACTCGCCCAACTATAGGAAGGCTTCAATTCTCTGAAGAAAATTTCGAAATCACAATTCAAGAGATTGGAGACGACGATGCTGTCCTTGAAGAGGCAGTCGTCGTTGTTGATTGTGCAGTTGCAGAAGAAACACCACGAGGAGGCTAAATCCTCATCTGCACCAAAGGAACAACAGGATCTCCAACTGGTTCTGATGGGAGAAGTACATACCCATTCGATAAGACTTGATTTCCCTATCTTTAATGGAGATGATCACACGGGCTGCCGTAACTTTTGTTGTGGTAATGAAATGTGGAATTTAAAGAATTGTTGTACCATGTATATAAAGAGAAAACTTCGTTCATCACTGGCCAAGGCTTATATTATAAGATGGTGATGCCCTACGGACTTAAGAATGCAGGCGCCACCTACCAGCGCTTAGTCAAACGTATGTTCAAAAACGAGATAGAAATAAACATGAAGGTCTACGTGGATAGCCCGCTTGTTAAGAGTGGGACCATAGAACAACACTTGAACGACTTAGGATTCATGGTGTTCAACACCCACGTGGATGACCCACTGGTTAAGAGTGGGACCCAGCAAAATGTGTTTTCAGTGTCGGATCAGGAAAGTTCGCAGGATTCATGTTGTTCGAATGTAGAATCGAAGCCAACCCTGAGAAGGTGGAGGCCATCCTCAACATGGCCCCACCCTGAAACATAAACAAGGTACAAAGGCTGGCTAGGAGAGTGGCCGCCCTCAATAGGTTCTACCCTTCTTCAAAGTCTTGCAGAAAGCACAGGGATGGGATGATGAGTGCGACTAGGCGTACGAAGCCCTCAAGTAGTATCTCATGAGCCCACTGCTCTTGAGCCAACCCCAGTGTGGGGAAACACTAACCCTATGCTTAACCGTCTCCCTTCAGGTCGAGCCTCCTCAGCGTTGGTACGTGAGGAGGATAGGGTCCAGAGGTCGGTCTATTACACCAACCGGGAGCATTAGGGGGTCGAAGCTAGGTACCCCCGCATAGAGCAGCTGGCCTTTACGCTGGTAGTAACTACGCGCAAGCTGCGCCTGTATTTTCAAGCTCACCCAGTAAGGCTTCTCATATAAACCCCCCTAAAAAAAGGTGCTACAACGACCAGACGCCTCTGGCCAGCTCATCAATTGGGCAGTTGAATTGAGCGAGTTCGACATCGACTATGCACTGCGGAACACCATAAAGGGCAAGTGCTAGCGAACTTTGTCGCTGAGTTTATCGATTTCCCGGCAGAGAATGGTGATACACCTTTCGTAAAGCAGAGACAAGTATTTGTTGATGGCTCATCTTGCCGGGTTGGAGGGGAGTGAGAGTACATATCATCACATCCGAGGCAGAGGAATACAATTACACCATCAAATTGGCGTTCAAAATTACGAACAACGAGGCAGAGTACGAAGCACTGCTTTCAGGGCTAATGGTAGCCAAGTCTTTAGGTGCCACCAAGATCAAAGTATGGGCTGATTCTCATGTAGTAGTAAATCAAGTGCGAGGAGAGTTTGTTGTAAAAAGCGAAAAGTTGAAAAAATATTTAGCACTAGTAGAGGCCAAACGGCCTTAATTTCAAGTATTTCCAGATTCAACAAGTGCCGAGGTCAAAAATCAGAAAGTAGACAAGTTGACACGTGTGACTTCTAGACAGGAGGACTCCCCCTGCTAGAACAAACAGTGATTCGAATAATGGAAGTACCAGCTGTGGGGATCAAGGTAATGGAAATGTCGCTCAAAGCCCCAAACTGGGCGGAGGACATAATCACATTTTTGGAAACCAATGAGGTACCAGAGGATAGACAGGAGGCCAAGAAGATAAAAAAATAGAACAACACACTACACTTTAATCGAGGGAATTTTGTATCAAATGGGCCACTCGGCTCCTCTGTTGAGGTGCATCTCCTCGATAAATGTACAATACGTGTTGGCAAAAATACATGGAGGGATTTGTGGAAATCACTCAGGGGGAAAGGCACTGGCCAGAAAGGTAATCAGAGAGGGTATTACTGGCCTCAAGCCCTGCAGGATGCCAAGGAATATGTGCGGAAGTGTTGGAAGTGCCAAGAATATGCCAGGGTGCCCCATTGCCCACCGAAAGAATTGACTTCGATCACGTTGCGTTGGCCCTTCGCCTAGTGGGGAATTGACTTGGTCAGCCTGTTTACCCCGAGAAAAGGGGGAGTAAAATTTGTGGTGGTAGCTGAGGACTACTTCACCAAGTGGGTCGAGGCTAAGCCTTAGTGACCATCATGGCAAACAACGTCACATGTTTCTATGAAGGACGATTGTTTGCAAGTTTGGCATCCTGCATATTGTCATATCGGATAACGAGAGGCAATTCGATTCCGATTACTACTGCAATTGGTTCCGAGAATTGGGAATTGAATTCCGGTACTCATCCCCAGGGCACCACCAGTCTAACGGGCAAGTTGAGGTGACTAACAAAACACTGATGGGAATGCTCAAGAAGCGACTCGACAATAGAAAATGGGTGTAGGCATAAGAACTCCCCATCGACCTATGGGCCTCTCTGGTCACAGTGAAAAAGTTGACTAGGGAAACTCCTTTTACCCTCACATACGGCGACGAGGCAATGCCGCTAGTAAAAATCGGAATCCTTACCTATAGAGTTCAGCAGTTCGAACAAGAGTCCAACGATAGGCAGCTATGAGAACATCCATATTTGCTGGAAGAAGTCAGACTAGAAGCTGAAATAAGAATCGCAACCAACAAAAGAAGGACCGAGAGATGCTTAAACAAGTGCATGCGTCCGAGAACATTCAAAGTCAAAGATCTCGTACTCAAAGAGACAGGATCAACAATAAGGGACGAGGGAAGGCTAGGCCCTCGATGGGAGGACCCTTACGTGGTTGTCACCACAAATCGTCTAGGCTCCTCCCGTCTCAGAGACTCTAAAGGAAATGAGCTATTACGCCCCTGGAATGCCTAACATCTACGAACATTTTATTGCTAAGTTGATTCATTATCATAAATTTATATGTTTTCATGCACCCGTTATGGACCCTAATAAAAGAAGTTTTATATTTCAAAGGAAAATTTTGGAAACATATCATAACCTGCTAGCGAACTCCAGTCTACAAAAATTTTCAAAGCATCAGCCACACGGTTCCCCAAATGAATTATCCTGATCTCCGCTACAACAAAGTGTGGGATCAACATTAGCTTGACACAAACCTACCCTTCCGGTGATGTCAACAGGTGGGAGCGGGTCCATAACAAACTGCTAAAACAACCTACCTCCCCACGAAAAATGATAGGTGAGCCGGTGGCTCAACCTTCTCATTCGGAAGAGCAGGACCCCCTCCCCCCAACCCAAATAACTTACCCCGATCCCCATCACAGCGAAGAAGCTGATCAGCCACATCACTGTCTGAATTACCTCATCGCATGTAGGCCTAAAGGTTGCCTTATCCCTCCTGCGGCGGAGTGCAGGTTAGTCCTCAGCTACCAGAAGAGAAGTGTTTACCTTCGTCATAAGCATCAATGGGCTGAAGCGGGTGTAGCAGCAGACTGCTCGAACGACTTACCTCCCTACGGGATACCATAGGGAAATGTAGGCCTAAATGTTTCCTTATCCCTCCCACAGTGCAGAGCGAGATTAGTCTCGCTGCTACCCTAATGACTTACCCCGGCTCTCACTGCGACGAGGTGTGGGATCAGCGCCAGCCTGACCCAAAGTTATCATTTCCCATGGTGCTAATAGGTGAGAACGAGTCTAGAACAGACTGTCCAAACAACCTACCTCCCAAGGGGAGAAAAGGGATGAGATATGCAAAAGGCCATCGTTTTCCTCCAGCGAAGGAGAACGGGTTCAGCCCCGAGGCTTCTCGAATACTTACCCTGACTCTCACTGTGGCGAAGGAGCAGACCAGCCATATCGCTGTCCTAATTACTCCCCAAAGGATAAAGAAGCGATTTGGCATTAGGCATTCCGACCTCTCCCTGGTAGAGAGTGAGTCGAGTCTATGGACCGCCCGAATAATGAAGTGAAAGACGCGGACATCATCGACATGGATATCGACAACGTAGGCAGTAGTGGTGTGGCAGAAAACAACAAGCACTGTATGGCATAGGCCGAACGGCCCAGAATGCTAATGTAGGAAGACAGATACAGCTCCAAACTACCCGGACTGCTTACCTCCCCACGGACTAAGGAGGGACGCCAAGCCCAAAGTCATCTTGACTCCCCACGATAGAGAGCAAGATCAGCCTCACGGCTACCCGAAGAACAAATCTATGCTAAAGGAGAAGGATGAGTATAGTTCCAAACTGACAGGGCGATTTACCTCCACGCAGGTAGAAGAGGCAAGCCCAACCCAAGGCAGTCTTGACTCCTAGCGGCAAAGATTAGGATCAGCCTCATGGCTACCCAAAGAGCGAATCTATGCAAAAGGAGAGCATGAAGAACGCTGGCCTCATAAAACAAAGTCTCTAAGGCCCCGAGAGAATGACTACATGGCGGACGAAAGAGGCATGAACAGGAAGACTGTCGGTTGGCGGGGTCGTTGGACATGGGCCGGACATCAGCTAGGTAGAACGCAAAAGCCCTGTGAGACAAACCCTCACAACCTAGCTCCCCCTAGGCTTGCCAACAACAAAAAAATGAATAGCACAAAAAGGATGCACAAAAAGACACAGTCGAATATAGTCAGCAAAAAGCAATATTATTAATCATTGAGAGTTATAAGGAACAAGTTACAACATGAAGCCACAGAGTTACAAGGAATAAGTTACTACAACATAAAGTCGCAAAGTTACAAGCAACAATTTACAACATAAAGCTGAAGATTCACAAGGAACAAGTGACAATGTGAGACCGTAGTGCAGCCAGGAGCCGAGTGTGACCCAAGGCGACTCATCACAATCGAGCACGATCAAATCATATTCCATGAAAGTAGCAGACAGAGATCTCCATCACTACGACGTGTCGATAACACCCATAGTTACCTCTAAAAAATCAACAGGGATGTAATAAGACAACTAATTGAGTCGTACAGTGATAGCCAACGCCCCAGAGCCGCCCGAAACCATCCACCAGCTGTGGGGAGGTACAAAAAACTGTTGGAGGAAGTGAAGATAAGGGGTAAGAATGGCTTCGAAGACAAGCCCTCTAAGAAAAAGGGTGAGAACGAGTAAGGCTTCATAAGCAAAAGGGCGAGAACAAGGAGAAAGGGCTAGGGAAAACAACAGCAGCGAAAGGGTAAGGAGATTTGCCTGGAAAAAGCCATGGAGAGAAGGCTTGGGAAAACAACAGCAGAGAAGAGCAAGAAGATCTGCCAGGAAAAGAGCTGAGCTGCTTGCGGCCGAGGAAAGTCCATCTCTAGTGGGCAGGATTGTTCCATGCAAAGCCATCACCAAGGGCGCAGATGATGCGGAGGAAGATCCCCCACACACAAGACCCTGAGGTCACACTGAGGGTTATGAAGAATGTGAGTCTTCATCCACTTTAAGTCGTCATTGTAATCAAAGCGCCACGCGTCAAGGCGAACACCCTAGACATATGACAACTCCTCCTGCAGAATACGTATGGTAGCTTCATGAGCTTCTAGAACCCACCTGGCCTATTCCTGGGCGACCTTCGCTTCTCTTCTTCACTTCCTTTCCTCCTCCAGGGCTTTCCTCTTATTCATCAAAGACTCATCGACACCTTCAACCCGCTTCATCAGCCACTTGTTTGACCAGCTATTGGAGTCCCGTTATTGGCATAACTCTAGGTTGTCAGCGTGCAGCTGCTCAAACTCCAACTGGCAGTTGTCGAGAGACTGCTACAACACCTCCCTAGCCTCATAAGCAAGTAAGGCCTCAAAACGAAGAGCCGACTACGCCCTGGGATCTTATCAAGTTGGCAAAGGCCTCTTTGGCTTCTTCCTTCTACTTGTGTTCCTTAGCCACACAATCTAAGACCAACTGCGCAAGCAAACAAAGAGCCCAATTCTTGCTCATCACCTCCTTTTGGCCATCCACAATTAAGGCCGCTAGATGCTAGCTTCAACCTCTATCACACAAGTTAAAGTCAAGATCAACAAAAGAAAAAAACAAAGAGTTCGAGGAGTTTGTAAGTTAAGACTTTACTCCTGTGAATAGCCTCTTGAGCCTACTCTCCATCTCGCTGATTCAGTCGGCGTGGCCAGTCAAAGCAGTCCTCCGAAGATCTGCCTAGACTTCTTCGACGACCTCCTCACCTTTCCCCTCGTCGGGAACCCCAGGTGCCATTGACTCCTTGGCCAAAGTAGCAATCACCGCCACTTCGACATCGTTGGAGGAAACAACCTAGTCCACAAGAGCGGCTCCAGTGACAACGCCTTGGACCAACAACACGACACGTGGAGGAAACTTAATCCAGATACGCCTTCACCCAGGCTCGAAAGACCCTGAGCCTAAGTGCCTCTTCCGGGGTCAGTTTTGGGCAGCGCCCCTTGTCCTCGCTAACAGTGCCCCATATAACG
Organism: Juglans regia; assembly: GCF_001411555.2. Lineage (NCBI taxonomy): Eukaryota > Viridiplantae > Streptophyta > Magnoliopsida > Fagales > Juglandaceae > Juglans > Juglans regia. Next base: position 18,794,051 of record NC_049905.1, on the reverse strand, counting down.
AATAAGGGAAATCGGTGCTTGTGGGCCTACCCGACCGGGAACTCTCATCCATTGCTCGACAGATGAAGAAATTGCGCTTGTATCCCTTCACAATTGTTGAACCCAAGATTTCAAGCTTTTCAAGCTTCATATAATTACATATCTACATATGGATTTTGATAATAACAAATGGATTCAAGCATAAAGGAGTCACAAGCTCAAGTTGCCTACACAATGAAGTCAAGCACATCAATGAACCAAGCATAAGCAAGAAAGGGAACAAGCTCGCAAATGAAGATCTTAGAGTAATTTTTTACATCTCTTGATAAAATTCAAAATTGGATTAATGGTCAAAATTAATATTTTCTCATAGAACATCAAATTGTATTTTTCACATGTACATGACATATTTGATGATCAAAAGTTTGAATTTTGAAACTTTGAAAGATGATTGATTGTCATCTTTCACATGAGCATGTTTTGTTTGAAACTTTTCAAAAGTGAATAATGTTGTCTTTGACAATTTCAAGAAAGAAAAATTTTGATTTGAATATTTTGAAAAGTGAATGATGTTGTCTTTGACAATTGTGAAAAGTAAAATTTTGATTTGAATATTTTGAAAAGAGAATGATGTTGTCTTTCAAAATTGCGAAAAGTAAAACTTTGATTTGAATCTTTTGAATAGTGAATGATGTTGTCTTTGACAATTTCAAGAAAGTAAAACTTTGATTTGAAAATTTTGAAAATTGAATGATATTGTCTTTAACAATTTCAAGAAAATAAAACTTTGATTTGAAAATTTTGAAAAGTGAACAATGTTGTCTGACATGTGAAACTTTTTAAATTTGAAAATGAAGTCTCATATGCATATAAATAGCTCATTTGAGATATTCAAATTTAGAACATATTATTGCAAGTTTTACAACATTCACTCAAAAGTTTTAATCTCTTTTCTTTAAGCATTGAGCTTTAACCCTTATTCATTTTGAGAGAGATGTAGTTTTGCGTTGTATTGTTCTTATTCCACTTGTTGAGGAATGTTTTCTGATAACCTACCCACTATCAGCTCTTGTATCAATAAAATAATGTGTATAACCCTTTTGTGTGTAGAATGTGTTCTATACAGGGAATAGACTTTGAATCACCACATGTAAGGTGATCGCAAGTGTAGAGGGTGTCTACACGGATTCTTTGTAGCGATACTACTCAAATGTGTAATATGTTTCTATCTCCACCTGGAGGAGATTGGATAATGAATCTAGAAATCTTCAAGAGGTAGCTTGACACGAAGACGTAGGCAGTGGGGCAAAACCTCGTTAAAATATTGAGTTTGCTTCCTCTTACCCTTACTCCTTATTTTTACTACTGTATCGTATTTTATTCATATTTTATATTTTATATTTGGTTTATAATTATGGATTTTTTTTAAATACAACTCAATTCACCCCCTCTTGTGTTAGTCATATGGGCAACAACAACAATGTGTTGCGCCTCTAACTAAACCAACTCTTGAACCGACTTGAAGCCGTAGAGGTGTCTTCCACAGAATGTTGTGAGTAATGAAGAACTCAAGAGCTGTGAGGTCTGGGAAGTTTGACCCAACCTCCTCCAAAGCACAACGCCAGATGATGCAGCACAAAACAAGAATCCTCTATGAGCTAGGAGGAACCTGGGCAGGCGCCAACTCGAAAAAGCCTAAAACTTCTCGCATGGGCTGACAAAATAGCAGCCTAAGGCCGCAGGAAAACATAGAGGGCTACACTGCGATGTTGGTTCCAAAGCCCTCGAAGTCCACTGTTCCTTTGGTGGAGGAGGGCACCACGAACTCCACTTTCGAAGAGACCCTATAGGTCACCTTCAACTCCTCTAGTTCAGCAAAAGTCACCACTCATCACTACGTAAATCTAGCAAATTCCTCTAAGGTGGCACCACCATGGCCACTAGTAGCCTGAGCACCACCAGAGGACCCAACCTGCGCAGAAGGGTGTGAATATTTATTCGGAGCCATGAGAGATCAGAAGGAAAATAATGGAATTTTGGGAGAAAACTGAAAGAAAGCAAAGGAATGAAGGACTCAAGCAACGATCAAGGAACGCAGAGAACAAGGCAAAGGGAAGAGTGAGTGAAATGAACTTTCACAAGGGAGGAAGGTTCTTATATAGGTAGGGTTGACGTTTGAATTCCTAAGGCAAAGTAACTCCTCGTGTCCCCCAAAGTATCAGAGTATACTGTCTCAGTTGTATTTTCTTTATGGATATGGAGCAGTTGATTCATCAAACAGAAGCCCTTTCCTGGGTTTGGGTAGTGAGAATACTTGAGAAGTGTTGAGAATGTTTGTGAATAGTAGTGAAAAAGTAATGAAAAAATAATAATAGAATATTTAATAGTAGTAAAAAGTAGGTAAAAGAAATGAATAGTAGAAAAGTAGGTGCAAAGTAATAATAAAGTAAAGAATAGTAGTGAGAGTACTTGAGGTACTCTTGGTAGCCAAACTAGATATCTCTGGAAAATGAGCTTGCCAATGGTGATCCCGAATTAGCTCTCATCGGTAGAATAGTCGTGACTCGACCACTGAACAGAATCTCACTACATGCTTCCTTCAGAGCTGCTTGGAGCTTCCTTAGCAAGTTCCGCATTGAAAATCTTGATGTAAACACTTTCCTCTTTACTTTCCAAAATGCTAGGGACAAAAAGTGAATTCTAAGCCAAATCCCTTGGAACTTCAAAGGGTATCTCCTCATCCTCAAAAATTGTCCAGCTGAAACCACATGGAAAGAGATTCGTCTCAACACATCACCATTCCACATACAAATCCACGGTGTCACCAAAAATCAAATGACAGAAAAAAATGCTTACAAGATAGGAAATGCGCTTGGAACTTTCCTAGGAGTGGATATTGATCCACTTTTCGGGTTAGCCTATAAGAAATTCATCAGAATAAAGGTGGATTTAGACATCATTAAACCTCTGAAGCAAGGATTATGGGAACCAAGAGAAAACAAGTTTAGCACATGGGTTTCTTTTGAATATGAACGTCTTTCTGATTTTTGTTATGTTTGTGGAAAGATCTGGCACTCTCAAATTTTCTGCAATTTTCTAAAGTCTAATACAAAACAAATGCCAATTGGGCATTGGCTACGTGCAAAATCCCCTATTGTCATGGCAGTCAATTCTATTCACCAAGGTTAAGAAAATATTCCTAGAATCTCCATGGATTTCTCTCCAGACGAAGAAAGGACCCAAGAAAGTAGGAACTTCCCAGACATTGAAATGCTGGAAAACAAGGGCTTTGATTCGTCGGCCCTTATCCTACCATTTTTCCCCTCAAACAAACAATCAACAGACATTTCAAAGGGAAAAGGCAAAGCTGTCATCAATGAAGAATACCTCTCTGTAAGAGGAAATTCGTTCATTAGAGGGAAACAGGGAAATAATTGGGATCTCCATCATACTAATAATCGGAAATTTCTCAAAGACTACTCATCCAAGCTGATTAGAGTTAGTTCCCCATATGAGCTTATTTCCAGCACAAACTCAATCGAGTATCAAACAGATGCAAGCAGCAAACATAGTGGAATCTCCAAAGACATGTTAGTGAAAAACCCAATGAAAATACAACTCACCTCCCAGATGTTGCCAAGGAAGAGGGAATTTGGGCCAAAATTGTTGTTACCAGCCCCTTGCAGCGGCATATTCAGAGGAGCTTGAAGTAGCGTCTTTCGCGACTCTCACAGTGGCATCCTCAGCGACGCCCTCTACGGAGCTCTCAGCGAAGCCCACAGCGAAGTTCCCAGCGAAGCCCATAGCGACGCTCACAGCAGAGCCCTCAGTGAAGCCCACAGTGGAGCTCTCAGCAAAGCTCATTAAGGCGGGCTCAGTGAACCTCTCAGCGGCATCGCAGCAAGTGGAGTCCCTTTGGATTGGATGGTGAAGATGGCCCCGTCGACTGTAGCCTACAATGACTCTCAATCTGAGCCGTCCAACAACCGAAAATCTCTCATTCACTTCAGGTGTAAATTCCTCTCCACCAATCCACACCCCATCAATCACTCGAGATACAAAGTATTAAATCAACCTCTCAACAGATTCTCTGCAGTAATCTCAAGGGGACGGACTCGATGAACTTTACTTTCTCTCCTTCTATAAATACTGAGGAATGGGTATCCAGTTGGTTGAAGACAAATACTAAAGTTGTTATGTGAACTAATTTGACTGGCATCTCGTTGGTGGGAAGCAATAACTCACAGTAGATTTCAACTATTATCTCCCTATAGGGCCCACGAGAGAAATCAGAGAGTTTGAAAAGCCCACTTGAAGCTATGGCCCATAATAAAAAATAGAAGTTTGGTCCCCCTTTTAATGCTTCAAGCCCATAGGATCCAAAACCAAAGAAACTAGATTTTTTTCCTTCTATTACTTATCACCCAGTTGTCCTCAGTCCATGCTCGGCAGACCCAAGGCCCAATATATGTCTAGTAGAGTCTTCGCTACAAGTCGTTCCTCAAGCAGGTGTTCAAGATAATTCAACTTCACTAATCCCCAATAAAAGGGCAACACCTTCAGCAGACAAAGGCTCAAATCCTCCAAGAACAAAAGTACAAAAAATATTTGAGGTAGATAACTCACAGACATATGTTGGAGATGAGGAAAAAGAAGCGGTTGGGTTGTTACTTTCTATCAAGTCAAAAGGATCATCATCTGTTAAGATTATAAAAACAAAGAAAGCTACAAGCTCAAAGCCATACACTAGAGCTTCATCCAAGCTTCATCCAAGGCATCACTACCCAGAAAATCCAAGAAAGCTGACAAGGCAGGCTCTACCATGCCTCTAACTCTTCCATGAAGTCCCTGATTTGGAATTACAAGGGTCTAGCCCACCCTAAGGCTATCAGAAGTTTAAGGGCTTTCATAAATAATTTTAATCTGGATATTATCTTTTTGTCGGAAACCATGGTATCTAATGATAGCACCTCTATTATTGTAAATAGTCTGGGTATCCACCTTTTTGTACACGTCCCCGCCTCAGGAAAAAAATGAGGCCTTTTGTTATTATGGTGACCAGGTGTGGATATTGAACCAGTTCATATTAATGCTAATGCTATCTCTATTTTGGTTTACTTTGATCCTCTCAATAATCCTTGGTTAGCAACTTTTGTTTATGCCCCAGCACAATGGCAACAAAAAGCAAAATTCTGGACTCATTTGGATTCAACTCATGGCTCCTTTAATGGACCATGGCTCTGCATGGGTGATTTCAACGATTTATTAAGCCAACAAGATAAATATGGTGGCAGACCAATTACGTCCACATCCATAGGCGGTCTACAAAGTTTAATGGATTCTCATGGTCTCATTGATATTGGCTTCTCGGGACCCATCTTCATTTGGACTAATAATTGCTTGGGAAAGGCAATGATTAGATAACGATTTGACCGTGGTATAGCCAATGTGAATTGGCGCCAACTTTTTCCAGATGCCACCATCCAACATATTGTCTCTTCAACTTCTGATCACAACCCCCTCCAGCTAAACACTATGAAGATAAGGAAGAATCTATCTCCATTTAAATTTGAGGAATTCTGGACTCGAGAGCCATTCAGCAATGTTATAATTCAAAAGGTATGGAACCATCATTTCTATGGGAACCCTACTTTTATCATGTGTAATAAAATCAAAGAAACAAAAAAGGCACTTAAGCACTGGAATAAAATCCATTTCGGGAAGATTTAGACCAACATCCAACAACTTGAGTCAGAGATGAGTAATCTCCAGAGTAATCCACCGAATCAGTGGAGCTTACAGAGGGAGAAGTTTCTCCACTACAAGCTTCAAGAACAACTCAAAAATGAAGAAATTCTTTGGTGACAAAAATCAAGGATCAACTGGCTCACAACAACTGACCTTAATACAAAGTTTTATCATCTGTCAACGACTATTCGCCGAAGAATAAATGAGATTGACTCAATCAAACTAAGCCCAAGTAATTGGACAATGGATCAAGATATCATTGAATCTACTGTCATAGATATTTTAAATCCATTTTTACCTCTACAAATCCTATATTCCCAGAGCATTTGAAAAACCTTTTTGAAAGACAGATTTCAGAGGATGATAATAAACTCTTAATAGAGATGCCTTCGGAAGGGGAAATTCTTGGTGCACCCAAACAAATTCCAATTCATAAAGCACCTGGACCTGATGGGATGACAGCTCTATTCTATAAACATTACTGGCATCTTATCAAAAAAGATGTGGTTGCGGCGGTTCAAAATTTCTTCAGAAGCGGGAAACTTCTAAGAAAAAAAAACCACACCCACATAGCCCTCATCCCAAAAATAGTAAACCCAATTTCCCCTCAGCATTTTCGGCTAATAGGTCTGACAAATGTCATTTACAAGATCATCACCAAAATTCTGGCAAACAGGCTGAAAAAATCCCTTCCATCCATAATTTCACATTTCAAAACAAAATTTGTCCCCGGTTGCAATATCAAGGAAAATTCTATAATAGCCCACGAGATGTTTCATCATCTAAAGCATCACAAGGGGAAGAGCATCACAAGGGGAAGAAAGGTCAGATAGCTTTAAAGCTAAATGTGGACAAGGCTTTCAACTTTATTGAATGGGATTTTCTTTATGCATTTATGAGAGTTCTGGGTTTCAACTCTACTTGGATAAATCTCATTAAAGAATGCATTTCTATGGCTTCATTTTCTATCCTCATCAATGGGTCTCCAAAATGTCTCTGCAAGGCACAAAGGGGTCTTCAGCAAGGAGATCCTATCTCGCCCTATCTGTTCATTCTTTGCATGGATGTATTTTCAAGGCTATTAGTAAGATCAGAAGAACTGAAAATTTTGGAAGGTATTAAAATCAGCAGAGATAGCCCCACAATATCTCATCTTCTTTTCGCATATGATTTAATTATCTTTGCAAAATCAAAAAGAAGATCGATTCAGGCAATCAATAATACTCTAGATAAATATCAAGCTTGATCTAGCCAACGCATCAATCAAAGCAAATCCTCTATCTACATTACTCAAAACACTAGTCAAGCTACAAGAATTGTAATATCAGAGATTATGCCATACAAAGATTCGTCCTAAAAAATAAAATATTTGGGTATGCTGACAACTTTTGGTCGATCCAGGAAAGAGGACTACAAAGACTTGATGGGAAAAATTAATAAAAGGTTGGGTGGTTGGAAATAAAAAATGCTCTCTCAAATTGGTAGAACGATGCTTATCAGATCAATAGCAAGCGCCATTCCAACATATCAAATGTCAACGCATATGCTACCCAAATCAATTTGTAAGAAGCTTAACTCTAGCTTCAAAAAAGTTTGGTGGGGAAAATCAAATGACCAAAAGCAAAAGCTTTGCCTAAGATCATGGAAATCTATTTCAACCAAAACAAGATGGTGGGCTGGGATTAAGACTGATGGAAAATATGAACGTGTCCTTGATAGCGAAGACAGGGTGGTAAATGAGCCAACCAAGCAACAATATCTGGCACAAGCTCCTACCAAAGAAATATTTGAAATCAAGCGTCTTCAAATTAGCAACCAAAAAGATAACTGATTCGAGCCTCTGGAAAGGAATTCTAAAGACAAGACCGTTACTAGAAAAATGTACATGTTCAAAATTGCAAATGGTTTGTCTGTGAGAGCTTGGATAGATCCCTGGATCCCAACTATTGAAAATTTCAAACGTTTTCCTCTCACCCACTCAGCTGATCTCTCCCCTACTCTCAAGGTCTCAGACCTGATTATTTAGACTAATAAATCTTGGAATCTCTCATTGCTAAATTCTCTGTTTCAACAAGAAAGTATAAAGGAAATCCTTAAAATTCCTTTTCCCATCTCCAATCTAGCTGAAGATTGTGTTATTTGGATTAAAATTCAAAGTGAGTTTTTCTCAGTTAAAAGTGCTCACCATCTTGCATCAAATATCGCAAACTACTCCAGAGAAGCAATTCCATATATCTCATGGGGGAAAATATGGAAACTCAGAATCCATGACAGGCACAAACTCCTTTTATAGAAAATACTTTGGGATATTTTGCAACAAGAGAGCGCCTCAAAAGGTTCATTCCGAACATTCCTTCCATAAATTGTCCGCTCTGTGATGAAAAGGAAGAGACTCTCCTGCACCTTTTCATTGAATGCCCCATAACCAGAATTCTCTGGAGTTGCAGCAATTGGCCCTTAAATCTATCTTCTCTGGCGGTAAATTCAATGAAAGATTGGCTCCAGATTATACTATATCGCTAGAAAAAACTCGGTATTTCATCCCAGGAAGATCACCCGTTCAAAGATTTTGCTGGTCTAATTCTAAATTTCATATTGAGGGTCCGAAATGATCAAGTTCATCATTGCAAGGAACTCTCACCTCGCAATCTTTTACAACAGCTAAATCTCTTTTATCAAAAAAATCTTCATGCATGGAAAGAAAAACTTGAATCCAAAGTGGAGAAGGAATAGAAAAAACCTTACATGAATCAGTTATGTATTTCCTTTGATACAGCAGTCAGGAATTCTTTCTCTTTGGCTTCAGCTGTAAGCAGAAATTCAATAGGAGAAGTCATCGAAATCTGGATTGAGACAAAATTTTCCACTATCCCAGTAATGGTAGAGGCACCTGCGGCAAAACTAGCTCTAAAAATGGCAAAACACCTCGACCATCCTTTTATCTCTCTAGTAGGAGAATCTCAGTTGATGATTTCTTCTATTTATAAAGAAGAACAGATCTGGCAAATAGCACCTATCTTAGAGGATATTGCAAACTCTTTGAAATCCCATACAGATTGGAGTTTTCACAAGATTGATCGATCTCAAAATCGACTTGCGCACTCAATTGCGCAATGGGCAGACAAACTCTTTGTTTGGTCGCAGTCCATTAGATATTATTCCTTCTGCTTTGCATATTGATAGCGGGAAAGACCTCCCTCAGTTGTTTGTAATAGCATTTACTTATTTATAATATGGAAGCTGGCTTAGAAAAAAAAAAAAAAAGGATTCTATTGCTATTTGTTAATATTTACTTTATTTTAGAATATTCAAAGGTATAACAAAGTTTTACATTATAAATAGTATTATTTCCACTTATAGATAAGAGACAAGAAAAATCTGAATATAAAAGTTTAATTAATAACTCTACATTTATTTAATTAATCTGTCATAAAAAAAAAAAAAGGTCTCATCTGTTTTATAAAAATGTCATCCATTTATATAAAGAAACGGTTTTATCTTATCTCATCTCATCATTATAATTTTTTAAAATTTTTATTCAAAATATAATAAATAATTTAACATTTTCCTATTCGAAAACAATAATAATATTAAAAAATAATATTCTAATAATATTTTATTTAACCATCAGCTTTCATCTAAAACCATCTCATTTCATCTCACTATCTAAATGAGGCCTTAATTAAAATAGAGTTTGTCAAAAATAGGTTGGAGATAGAGGAAATTTCTCCAACCCCTTTACAAAATGGAAAATGATAGTATGTTATATAATTTATACCAATCATTTTATCTCCTAGATTCAAATTAACAAAATAAAATGGCATATGAAAATACAAAAAAGTAAAGACTAAAATCTAGATTCTCTCTACCCTTTTATATTTGTGGTTTTAATTTTAATAAATTACATGATATCATAATATGGTATCTGAAATTACTCAAGTACCCATGTAATGCAGCGAAAATATCTATCAATTCACTCAACAAATTGGTTAGTATTCAAGCATGCAATTAATTTAATATTTTAGGTAAATACATAAAATAAATTGCATAACACTAAGATTGATATCGAATGGAAACATTTTAAAGAACTCTTTAAATATAAAACCCTACGAAACAGCCAAACCCAGGAAAGTTAATCTTATTATTTGAAAATCAATTACAAGTACTCATCAATTACAAAACCTTTGTAACTTGACTCTCTTACTTGCCCAGACAAACGACCCGTTTGTCTTCTATCGCAGTTGCAGCCAGAACCTCTAGCAATCTTCAAATATTGTCTTTCCTCCTCGAACTCTAGGGGCTGAAGTCCAATCACAAAATCCACCACACTCGAAGTACGATCACACTAAAAAAAAATCACAAATATGAAAATTCACTAAGGAATTTTCTCACCAAAACAATGCACTAGAAAGTGCTATAGAAAATATCTAGATTTGAATCACTCTAGGTCCTAACCAATAAGATCCCCTAAATAAACAATCTGAAAATCAATTCTAATTGCAGTAAGATTCTGCTAACGGAACAAATCTGATAGGAGTTCCAGGTGCAGCAGGAATCTATTGACAAGAGAACTCTACTGACAGACTACTAATAGCCAGCGATAAAGCTTCATCAGATAACTGCTTTAGATAACTTCTTGATAGTTCGAAATTCTTTCTGCTTGATATCATCTTTTTGAATCTTCTATCCAGATCACTTGATATCTCCTATCTTTTCGAACATTCAATCTTGATCAAAAGTCTTTTGAACATCTATCTATTCAACCACTTATCTTAGAATTCAAATATTCATAGATAAAGATAAAGACAAATATTTTATCTATTAATTTATTCATCGTTAAATTTAAATATTCATAGATAAAGATAAAGACAAATTACAGTCATCAAATAATTCAAACAGGTCATAGTTTTCTAATCTTAGCCAATAAATTTTTACATCAACTATCTCCCCCTTTGGCAGATTGGTGACAAAACCAACTTGATGAATATAATATAAACATGTCAACAGCACAAACAGTAGACCAAGAGACCGAATAGAGATTCCAGACAAAAAATAATGACATAGAACAATGACTAAGATTAAATTTCACAAGATTTAAAATCTAAGCATATTCTAGTCTTAGAGTTGAATTATATCCATATATTTTAGTTCTCCCCCTCAATATTAAACTTTCTTAATTAGAATAATAAAAATTCATTCAACTTCCCCTCAACAACACACTTACTAAAACTCCCCCTAAAATTCACAATACGAATTTCATAATAACCAAAGTAAATCAATCTTCCAATATATCTCTCTCTTTTTGTCATTAATCTGACAAGACTCATAACTCCGATGTGTTTCAACTTTTCATGGATTAAATGCATCTGATGTATGAGCATGAATGCAAATAAAATCATGAAAAAATGAATGAAGTAGTTTGGTTGAGACATAAAAACAAACACTTGGTGGGCACTAGTTTAAAACCGAGAGGTAGAGTGCAAAAATATACCAAATTTGAGCCTTTTATACATGATTAAATTATATTCATGTAATCCTATGTATAAATGCATACACAAACCAACAACAATCCAAGCCCCGACTTCACGTATCAATTATCAACAACTCAATCTCCATATATGCACCAAAATCTAGAATTGGAGAATGAGAAGAATTTGAATAAAATAGGAGCCTTACCGTGATGGATAAACCTTGAATCGAGGAAGTCGGAACTGATTCATTTGCACAAATAAATCGAATGTGATAAGGAGAAAACGGGCTAGAACTCGAGATGAACGTGTAGTGAGTGTGAAGGGGAAATATCGGGTGGAAGGTCTGGGCGTGACTTGTGTGGGGATAAAACACTTAAGTGGCTAGGAGCCTTGCACATGCTTTGCGCCTTAAAGTCTCACTAGGACTTAGAAACAAAACAGAGGCCCACCACTGAGACTTATGCCAAAAAAACAAAAACCAAGTCATTGACTTCAACTTCATAATGATAAACGCACAACATTGACTCAAACCTCACTATTAAATATATTTAATATTCACATATTTATTTTATATAAAACCAGTAACCACATGAAAAAAAATATTTTTATTTATATATATATATATATAAATATAATAACAATGAGGCAAGTAACATGTCCAGATACATCTTAGTTCAAACATAGTGTCATTTACAAAACAAATTCAGTAGAGTACACTCTCTTATTTGCAACAATCACTATGGATGTTCACACCTCATAAGATCATTAATGTCAAAGTTCATGTGAGTATGTGAGTAGGCAAACTTATATAAAATGGTAACTTTTTATCTCTCTTTCTCTTAGATATTTTTGATATTATTCTTCATGAGTTATTTTCTTCTCATAGATGCTCCCAAGAGATTGTCACTCACATCAAAAGTCAAACTTTATGCTAGGGCCTAGATACATGAGTATCTCTTCCAAACACTAGTTTGCACAACCCCTTTCATGTCCATTTTTGTTGCTCATCTATTTCCACAATGATTTGAGCCACGATTCTTTCTATAAGGAATTAAGGGATAGATCCGTATATGGTGTTTGTCTTTTTCCGTAATTATATAACACCGACTTTTTCTATATGGATCAACTACTTGTGTTTGGTAAGGGAAGATCTCTTTATTATTGTACTAGGTTCAACTAGCATTAGTTAATTCAAGGCATGGACTCTTTCTAAGTGAGCATCTCAATAATAAATATGGAACTTAATTATAAGGTGCATGCACATGAGTTTCTCACAGTGCTTTATAAATAAACTTTGTCAAGATAACCCAAAGAGTTAGTATGCATAAATTAAACTGCGCAAAGAAGAGAGATGTATAAGTTCAAAATTTTATTTTGTGAGAACACATGTGCTCAAAACTTTGACATATCAAGCATGCACTTCCCAAAAAAAAATAAAAACAAACTACAAAAATTTTTCTATTATTTTTCTTATTTAAAAACTGAAAACAAAAACATAAATTAAAAACAAAAAAATAAAATGCATGTCTTAGACTAATAAAATGAAATGCAAGAATATGCAAGTGGTCCTATCGTGACACGACATCTTCCTTGACCACCCACTTTGCTTTAAATTTTGGCCTATTATTTTCATCAACACCACTTTGTATGATCTTTTATTTATTGTGAAGGCAAAATTCTGCTAGTTCATCAAGCTTTAGAGTTATGAAGGTGATTTGTTGACTCATCTCATCAATTTGATTTTCTAAAATCTTTCCCTTTTTTTAAGCTTTCTTTCACCTCCATTTTTCTTCATTTTATTCAAGTTAAAGCAATATGGTCTTATATGGTTAAGAATACCGCAATGATGATAAGTATGAATAACCTTACCTTTGGACTTACCTTGGTTGGACATCTTTCTCATTGATCTATCATGTGAGGCTCTTGGAACATGAGTTTTAGACACGGCTTTGTTTGGAGCTTCCTCATCTCGACTTCCTTTAATAAAAAAATACATTTTGATGAAGTGGTGGCGGATGATGAGCCAAGTTCCATACCTTGGGAAGTTGTATAACCTAAACCCCGTGCAATCACAACTAAATCTTTGAAAACTCAACATCTCTTCTAATTTCCGTGTTGCTTTTTTTACTTGCACTACTGAAACTTTTCCAATTCTTTTTCAAGTGCAGCCTTTTGATCTTTTAATATTGATACTTCAACATCAGAATCTTTTAATGCCTCAGAGAGATTGTTTTTCTCATTCTCCATAGTAGTAAATTTATTGTACAGCTTCTTGTTGAGTTTCTTTAATTTGACAACTTCTTCACACACATCATTGTATGCTTCTTGTAAACTTAGTTCTTAGTCAGCATCAATAAGTGATACATCCGAATCACTGTAATTACAACCACTTTCAAATTTTGTTCTCAGGAAAATCATTCACAATAGAAGAAAAATCCATAAAAGATTTTTCATCATAAGATCAGATGATGAGCTTGAACTTTCAGAATCTGATCTATCACTAACTGTGACATTCAACGCTTTTCTTTTACTTTTCTTAAAATTTGGACATTCAATTCTTATGTGGCCATAACCAGAACATTCATAGAAAATTACTTTATTATTATTATCAAATTTTTCTTTATTTCAATTTTCAGAATAGCTTTTCTTTGCAAAAAGTTCTTTATCTCACTTTTGTTTTCCACTAGCTTTCCTGTAAAACAAGAATTTTCTGAATTTCCTTGCAATGAGATCTATATCCTCATTGTTAAAATTTTCTTCATCAGAAAAATCATATTGATCCTCTTTTACTATTTTTAAAGCAATAGACTTACCTTTTCTTGTTTGAGAAAGTGAGGATTCATACGTTGTAAGGAACCGACTAGCTCTTTAACCCTTATTGCATCCAAATCCTTACTTTCCTCAATGACAGTAACCTTAGGCCAAAATCTTTCAAGTAGAGACCTCAAAATCTTTCTCACAATCCTGAATCTTCCACCTTCTCACCGAGATTAAACCTGGAATTAACAATATCGTTAAACTTAGCATAAAAATCATTAAAGCTTTCATCTTCCAGCATCTTAATCTCTTCAAATTTTGAAGTAAGCAATTGTAATTTTGAGTTTTTCACAATTTTTGTTCATTCATGTGTAACTTCCAAGATGTCCCATGCTTTTTTAGCAATCTCACACATGGAGATTCTCTTAAATTCTTCCGGAGATACAGCCATGAATATAGTATTCAATCCCTTGCTATTCCAATTACAGTTGTTGATCTCATCTCTTGTCCAAGCATCAATACTTATTACTGGTTTAGTCCATCATTTTTCAATGGAATACCACACTCGTTCATCCAACGATTTGAGAAAAGCCATCATACGAATTTTCCCCCATCAAAGTATGGCAGGACATGTAGCAACATAGTCAACAGGAGAACGAATCACACTCAAATGAGTGAACCACGCTTTGATGCCAATTGAAATTACCCAAGTACCCCTGTAATGCAACGGAAATATCTGTCAATTCACTCAACAAATTAGTTAGTATTCAAGCATGCAATTAATTTAATATTTAAATTAATTACATAAAATAAATTACAAAACACTAACATTATTATCGAAAAGAAACCATTTAAAGAACTCTTTAAAGATAAAACCCTACGGGGTAGCCAAACCCAGAAAAGTCAATCTTTCATTAATTACAAAACCTTTGTAACTTGACTCTCACACTTGCCCAGACAAACGACCCGTTTGTCTTCTACCACGGTAGCAGCCAGAACCTCTAGCGATCTTCAAATATTGTCTTTCCTCCTAGAACTCTAGGGGCTGAAGTCCAATCACACGATCCATACTCAAAGCACGATCACATTCAAAGAGAGATCACAAATAGAAAAATTCACTAAGGAATTTTCTCACCAAAACAATGCACTATAAAGTGCTCTAGAAAATATCTAGATTTGAATCACTCCAGATCCTAACCAATAAGATCCCCTAAATAAACAATCTGAAAATCAATTCTAATTGCAGTAGGATTCTGCTGACGGAACAAATCTGATAGGAGTTTCAGGTGTAGCAGGAATCTTCTAACGAGAGAACTCTACTGATAGACTACTAACAGTCAGCGCTGAAGTTTCATCAGATAGCTGCCTTAGATAACTTCTTGATAGTTCGAAATTCTTTCTGCTTGATATCTTCTTTTTGAATCTTCTATCCAGATCACTTGATATCTTCTATCTTTTTGAACATTCATCTTGATCAAAAGGCTTTCCACAAGCAAAACCTAAATGACATATAAGACTAATTCAGTAAAGAGGAACGGGAATGACAGTCAACAGAAATTCAATGCAAAAGATATCACAACCTGTAGATTTTCTTTGTATAAAGTCAACTATAGAAAGGAACTCGGATGCAAAAAAATATATGCAACGTGGAGAAGCGATAGCACATGGTTCTCATGTTAGTCCAAAAATTTCTTGTGTTTGGCATGCCCTAAGAACCTAAGAATCTGTAAATATGTCATGTCCATAAAATCAAGAACAAATGCGATGCTTGGAAGCTAATAATCTATTGTATCTATCTCAATAACAAAGAAGAAATATAAAATAAAGATAATTTAAAAAAATGATGAATTTGTAGAACAGGTGGTGTATCTGCAAAAATATATATTTCATTTTGTTTTCCAAAATCAAAAGGGTGATTGTGCTATTGTGAGCAGAAACAAGAAGCCAGCTCAAAAACAAGTAGAGGAATTAGTTTTGAGCGCAGAACATTCAACATATACAACTCTATGGCACCCTGGCACACACAAAGTCTAGTACATGTCAACAGGCATAAAGAACCATAAGTCGATAAATAAAAAGAAGTAAAAAATAATAACTAAAAAGGAAAAAAACACGGATGAAACCAAAAGATCTCCAACACCCTTAAGAGGTCATAGTCCCAAAATTTTTCAGGATCTGCTATCATCAGGCCAAGTTCTTAATGCCCACTATAAAATTCGTGATGCAGAGAATACAGACTACAGAGTACCCACACACTCTCAGTAATGCCCACGTACGCACGGCTAACTAAATCAGATTTTAGAATGATGCTCAAAAAACTCAACATCCAGGTTTAGTATGTGTGGCAGGAGAGAAGAATACCTTATAAATAAATTTCTAGTTAGTAATTTTCTCCATACCAATGCACAATACCATCTTAATTCATATCTTTTAAGAAAAGTTACCTTATGAGAACAATGTCCCATACTGGTTGTATTTGACTACCCAGCCGATTATTAATATATCTAGTTGTTTGTGCACCACACAGAGTCCAACAGAAAACTACTAATGCAGAATCATCCTATTACCAAGGCATCAATAATGGAAAAGATCTTCCGAAATAAAACCCCGGCTAGCAAGTTTTCACATGGCAAATTTGGCATCATGACACTCATTGGCAAGCAAAAACACATGTCGACCAAAGGAGAATAAATCATGGAAACTAAGCCCATTAAAATCTATAGAAGCTGGCATTTTATGGGCCAAACCTGGTAGGTCAGCCCACCTCCCGCCCCGCTAGGGATCCTCCATGCTGGGCGGGGGCCCCCGCAGTATGGGTGGTGCGGGGTAGCGGGGGGCAAGCCCCTGCTGCCCACCCCTAGTGTAATTGCATCATTCCACATCTGCTTAGCTGAGAAGTGTTTCACCATTCGCCATCTTCACTGCTATTCCCTTGGTAGGTTGCGTTGGTAATTTGGCCCTTTGAGTAATTGACAGTTCTAGGAAGTTATTAGTACTTCTTGTATCAATCAAAATCACCACTCTGCATCCATGTATTTGTCCCATGAGCCTCATAGTTCTTGGATTGGGGGAGCCCACTAATGCGTGTATGGATATCCCTAGTTCAACTTCAACGATTTTTGGTTCTACAATGGCCATGCTTCCTTCACCTTCCTCCAACCTGGTTGTCTTTCCACACACTGCATCATCGCTAGAATCCTCACACTCCATAATGAATAATCTAGCTGCCTTGCATCTGTGTCCCGGTCCCCACTTTTCATCACAATTATAGCATAGGTCCTTATCCCTCTGTTCCTTCGTCTGTATAGGTGTCAATCCTTGTACATGAATAATTGTTGTCTTTTCATGGGCTGAGAGTAACTGATTCGGGTTTGAGGTGGCCCTGGTCCCAATCTAGCAGATCTCTTAGAGGCTGCAACATTTTCTTCCTGCATTTTAGCCAAACCGAAAGCAGTTGTGAGAGTTTAAGGGTTAAGCATCCTTACCATGAACCATATGTCCTCTCCCAAACATTAAGAAGCAGCTAAGCTTATAGGGCTCAACAAGTCCCTTTAATTGATTTGATAAGATTTCAAATTGAGTTCGCAGGCTTCAATTGAAGTGGTCTGTCTAAGCTTCATCATGGCTTCCATGGGGGTCATCATAGGTTGTTGGGTTGAACCTAGAGTGTAATGACCTCACAAAGCCCTCCCAGCTAGATATCCCTCCAGAAGTTTTCTATATCTTGGAACCAAGTAAGTGCCTTTCCTTCTATATGGAAGGAAGCCAATAAGACCCTGTGGTGGGGGTTGGTTTGATCGTAGGCAAAGAATTGATTGAACTGATAGACTCATTCATGCAAATCATTACCATCAAACCTAAGAAGATCCAAACAGATAGCAAGAGTTTGGATACCCCCATGATCGTCATACAAGGGGTTGGTCACTTGTGATCCAGAATACTCCCCTGCATCCTTTTTTTTTTCTTGGCTTTTCAGAAGTGCATCCACACTCATCAACAAGGTCTACAGTTGTTGTGCCAAGCCATCCACTTCTCATTGCAATGACTTCTGATTCTACTGATAAACCTCCTACGCCTGCCTAACCGTAGCTACAGCATCCACTAATAGTGAATAACGAGTTCCAGTACCCTCCATCATGGGCCCAACCTGGCTTGTATACCACTTTAACGTCTCTCAAGTACTGGAAATAAAATAAGAAAACCACTTTGAGGGGTTTCTCCTCCAAAAGATAACAATTGGCAAAAGACTTCACTGCTTTTTTACTTTAATCCACGAAAATTAAATACATTAGCAAAGTAACAGACATCATGACCCATTACCCAAAATAATAGCAATTAACAACATATTTCCTCTTTGGAACGGAGGCACCGATTTCAGGGGTTCAACGGTCTTCAATAGTGGCATGACACTTCAGCACTCCATACACTAGTTTCATGAGCCGCATCACATGTGATTAAATTGAAAACAAAAGACTCTTGCCATTAGTTTCTTCTCCTCTCTCGTATGAAAACACCAATAGTTGGACCAGTTGCTTCAACAAATTTAGAACCTCATTAATTTCACTCGTTCCATGATTTTTAGAACTTCTACTCCAATAGTTGGACCAGTTGCTTCAACAAATTTCAACGTTGTCCCATTTTTTAAAATTTCATGAATGCATTCTGAAAAAGTTGAAACGTGTTTTCTCTTCCTTCTTTTTCTCATTTTACATTTCACAATTTGTTACGTTCCCAAGCAAAATAAAAATGAAAAAAGGCTAGAATCGGATTCGAGCTCCTTCATCGAACCAATTCTACCGCAACTAAACGAATTCCAAGTAAAGAAATCTTTTTTTTTTTTTTTAAGAAACCATAAAGAAAGAAGAATCTGAAAGAGTAAACAAAAGAGTTTCCTAGTTTCTTTATTGTTTCGTTCAATTCATTTTCTTCTAGCTTCCTTGAAAACCAAACATGGGTAGCAGAGGTTTTTACAGGCATTGACGAAATAGAGAGGGATGGAAGGAATTACTTGACTTTCATGCAAGCAAGGCGATGGGTGACGGAAGTGTTCTTCTCCAACTTGGTTTCTATGAGGTTTTTGTTCCCGTGAGTTATGTGGTGTTGTGCGGTTTATGATAACTCAAATGGGAGGGCAACATGGAACACGCCTATTGAAGGCTATTATTAGGGGGAGAACACCAGGACCGACAAGAAGTTATTCTCTTAACTGCAGTAAATAAAGGACTAACTCTAACACAACTACCACTGACCCATGTAGACAACCACTACTGACCCACTTAATTGACTATGTAAACCATAAATTAACAAGCTTATCGGACTCCCTAATTAACTCCCATAGACTATCAACCCATCAGGTACGATCCAGGCCCACAACATCAGAAGCCCCTTGCGACACCAAGACCCACAGCCTGCGAGGCAGATGACACTCTCTCTCAAACACCATATCTCTATCTGTGCATTAACCCCGTCAGCAAGCAACACAACAAAATCTTGCTCTACCTTCAATCCTCACTCAATCCTTTGCCCACTCTTTCACTCTCTCTTTCTCTGCAACTTTTCCTCTGTGTGAGGACATTTGACAGAGACAGAAAACAATGATGGACGCTCCATTCACCAAGTTCGCTATGGCTGAAATTGAGGTGGCCCACCAAAATCTTACTCCACTTGCCTCAACTGGTGTTTGAATTGTTTGAATCAAAGAGTCGTCGTAGATTTTGGTCATGGTCTGCCAAAAGAAGGTTGTCGGCATCTGAAGCGCAGAGAGAGAGAGAGAGACCTGGTTGTATCGGCATTGTCCTTGACGGTATAGGGCTTTTGGCTAGGGCTTTTGTTATGGTTGTCGGCGATGAGATGGGTGACAAGAAACTGGCTCGGTCTGTCTGGGGTCTGGCAAAGGAAAGGAAAGGCGAGGGAGAGGGACGGGCTAGGTAGAAGAAAAAAACAAAAAGAAACTGATGTGACATGTGCCATTAGTTTGTGGTACCCTTTATTTTCCTAATGTTTTCCTAATTTTAGAGATAAAAATATAGACATACAATTTTATATAATATTTAAAATAAAAAATATTTTTTTATGAAATAACATTATTTTTTAACTAAATATACTTGTTTTAAAAATAATTATACGTGTATCATTATATTTCGTTAAGAACGCATGACTTGGTCGTAACTGTTTTTTGTTTTAAACTCACTCAAATATCTAACTCAAAGTCTAAACTACAAACAGAAAGTTGTTTTGTACTAAATGGACCCTGTACATAAGTAAAATGGAGAGGATCCAACAATTGGAAAGCATGCATCATGATTTACTGAACATGAACCCCAATAAACATCGATCATTCTAAACAAAGCTGCTAAAAAAAACCCTAATAACTAAAGAAAGCTTATATGTTAGAAATATTATATTAGAATATGTAGCGGAATTAATATTACCTCGTTGGTTATATCTTAGATCTAGTATTGTTATTCCACAGATTCTGAAGCATCATTGTTCGTCCACGATCTTTATATCGATGATGGAGTGTGCTATATAGTAAAATTAGAGCAACACTCACATATTTTACAGCCTAAATATCGGGACTAGAGAGAATTCTTTGAGAGAGAGATTTCTTAATGCAAGTATTGTCCTCAAGGAGGGAGTAAATAGCCCATCTAAGTGTAACCCCCCGTTGGCCCTTAATGGCCAGCTATCAAGCCTCATGAAGTGGTTTAGAACCACTTCATAACCTCCAAGAAAAGGTGAAGGGATGTTCACTATGGGTGTCCATTTTTTACATCTTCTACTCATACATAGTGGGCAAGATCTCAAGTCTGCATTCCTTAATATATTCTCAATCTTTTTCATAATGACAAATAGGTCGTGCGACCATCGAGGACAGTTGTAAAAGAAAAGGTGGGAGCACTATACCAAGTCTCTTGGAGAGATGACCAGCACAGCAACATCCCTAAAAGTGTCTCGTTATGCCCCGACTCATATGGTCACATCAGAATAAGCATCCTTAATCCCTCTTGAATCCAAATGACTCAGAGCAATGCTCAATCTTTATAAAACATAATGTACTCACATCTATGTCGCAACTTCCAAGACGCAACATAACTTGCCAATAGTAAATATACACCAATATCGATGTGTTACCAAATAGTCTTTTCTTCACCCTCATATCATTTAGTTTCAGTCCACTCGCTTTCCCAGCAATGCCTCTTTAGACCGCATTATTCAGGACCACAGATAACATGCCAAAGTAGCAAACACTAAAACATCAACCTCAAGACATCGTCAAATGTCTCCTAAGAGCATAGATAAATTAAGGTCATCAATTATGACTAACAGGACTCACGGTGAGGAAGCAGGGATTTATTCACTCACCTTTACAATTGGTCGCAAAAGCACATGTAATATGAAATAATATTACGGTGGAGTTCTCTTTCTAAGAAAAAACATATATTTAATCTCAATTCACCGTACAAATCTTAGTCTAGTTGCTATCTCAGTGCTTAACCCGAGTCCCTCGATTTGCTCGCTATCCGAAACGCCAAAGAGGTTCTCACATCTAGCTAGACTACAAGCTACATGGATTGTGGGTAACCATGCACAATTCTTTTAAATATAATGGACGTTATCTTAGCTCTTACTAAGGCAACATATTTTTTGTGTCTTACAACTTATCCATCTCTGGACAAGTATCGAGTAACATATTGTCTCATCTTTGCTCACTATCCCTTTGTAGCATCAAAGGCGATTACTTGTGTGAGTGAGCCGATCTAAACCTATCGATATATATTTTTCACCATAACTTCTAAATTTACAGTGAATATGTGTGCTTACAAAAAAAAATGCTTCCAATTATGCCACATGATCATAGAACAAACCAGTATCATGTGCACGACGAGCAATACCATAAGGTAGAGAGAAATCACATGGTCAACTACAAATTATTAAACCACAACTCTCAAGTGGTGTTTAATGACTATTTCTCTCCATGTGCATTCTAATGTGTAGTAATTTTTCAAAATATGCTCCTATCAAAATACTCTACTTTTACATATAAAAGTCCTTTGTACATCCATGAAGTCAATGACGACTCATCACAAATCTCATTTGGGTCAAACTCACAATATAAATCTTAGATTCTAGTTAGCAAATCCAACTGTGATTTTTAAGAATCTACAAGGTGACCACAAATGTCATTCAACAAACTTAATTTGCGACTTCAAAGTTTCATATAAATCTCTTGTACTCAACAAAAGCATGTGAGATAACCATAATTTAGTTTTCATTGAGGGTAAAGCGATTAGGGCCTTTGCCCCCAAAGACAATCAAAATATTATAGTCATTATTTTTAATGACAATTGCATCACAAACTCACTTAATCAAGTAAGCCATATTTACTATTTAACAAAATTTTAAACTCTAACTCCCATGAGCAAACCATAATGGAAACACCAAATAGTATAGGCAAAATTAGATTTTTTTATATTATCAATCTCATTAATTGTCTATGGATTTTGAACAAAACCTTCTAGAAACTATTTTTCTTATACACAGTCTCACAAGACGTGAAGTTTTAGCTACTTTTCACAAACTCATATCCATCACCTCGTAGTATGGAAAACCTCTTATTAGGCGACAATTAATTATCTAAGGCAATCAATTTGCAATATCTTTTAGGATGTCACTTTTCTAAGATTGTCAACAGCATTCAAAGAACCCCATTTTATTCAATAGGTCATTAATAACAAAAACAACTAGGTACATTGGGTATCTTTGAATAGATGATTTGTTTAGGTAGCATGTAAACAGTAGTAGCATTATTCATTTGCTTTTTGTACCAAAATAGTACTAGCAACAATCATGTATTGAAATTATTTCATGCCTAAACATTACAAAAGCTAACCATCTAATTCTCTTATTATGAGAATCAACTATTTAACTCCTTCAAGAAAAGTTTCAATAAATATGCGATCAATGGTTATCTAAATTCAACTCAATTAGTGCCAAGAGATGGATCTATACCTCTATCAATTCCACTTTTCTATGTCAATCAGATCAACAACTCTGGTTGGATCATATAAGTGAAGTGAATCTAAGATTCTATGTTGAGATTCCTACTATGTGAAGTCAATACCTTTAGCGGATCCATATTATAAATATTCTCTTCTAGTAACGAAACGACGAGATAATATTAATATATTGTTTCCACGCTATTTATGAGGATCTTTATATTCGATAACTTTTGGAGTTACTATCACTAGTGGTACACCATCACTCAAAAATATACTCACACTAGTTGTTGAATTATTCTCATTATTTTCAACGATCTTTTAAAAAATTTGAAAATATTAAGATTGTGGAATGAAACGTAATGTGGAATAAAACGTAATGAAATGTTCTTTTTAAAAATAAGTGTTTACAAAAATTCACAATTCCCCACCCTCGCCGAAAATATGAATAATTTTCTTGACTCAACCAAAAAACTTATCAAACTTAGATCCTCTAGATATTTAATAAAATTCATTTTTGCACAAAATAGTCACTCAGCCTTTCTCAAAGGTGAATGAACTCGATCTAAGGACGACAAATCAGAATTAAGGCCGCAACCCCATATTACATCAACCCAAGTGTGATGTAACAACTGCTTTGTACCATAATTCAACACCATTCTCAGCAAGTCAATAAACTGTAGATAATTGTTCTCATCATATAACTCATATGATAGTGATTTTGAAAATATTTTAATTGAAAAATATATTTTCCTAAAAAAAATTTTGTATAGTATTTATATGATGAAACAATATTTTTATTATTTCATGTCCTTAGTGTGCACGTATAGAAACTTTCACATAGAAAATATTCATATTGTCTTTTCTCTTTGACTCTTCTAAATAAAGGAGAGGTATCTCATTAGTGAGACAACTTCAATTTCTCAAGTTTCACACCCATTATCCTATGTCTCCACGGCACATTTTAGTATATCATCTCTCCACCCGAGAAATAATATCACTCAGTCAAAGAGTGACCATCCAACTTTAAAACCTCTAGAAATTCTCACTTACACTACTATTTTCAATGAGTCTTAAATCAAATTAGGTATAGATTTCACTAATATCGCATTAAAAGCACTAATAAAAACAGTGTCCAACAAATGCAGTAGGTGATGTTTTAGCTACTAACTAGCGATATATCCTTATTTATTGCATACTCAATATTTTTCATATTCTCTAATCCACTATAGGAGAGAAAAGAAAAATTTTGTGAGAAATTATCTTAGCCTAAAACCTATTTTGCATCAGTGCAACCACAAGCAACACTTTTTAGGTTAGGCTTAGATAAGTTGTACCTAATTATTTAGACTTTTTGCCACAGTTACCATGCAAACCTCCAAGTTGATTGGTATTACTCTCAATGGGTGCTCTTCATATTTCTACAAGAACCTATTTTTTCTCGCTAGAGAGATATAAAACTTGAGCAAGATTACCAATGTTAATACCACGTAAATGTGCACTGATATAACCTTTAAAAAATGAATGTGCCAATCAAGAATGTCCTCAACACTCTTGCACACCCAAATTTTAATGTCATTACTTGCTAGACATAGTAGCAAGTAAAGAAAGTATGTGTTTATCTATGAGTTAATTTAAGTTGTTTCAAGATTATAATGTTCAACCTTAAATATAGGAGCAATTAATCTTTGCGTTACAAAAACAACACGCAACTTCTATTATTACCCACAAGATTCAAAGGCAAAATAATGGTTTATTTCTATCTAACAGTTGATCTCATCAACTTCTATAAAAATTATAGTGCATGCATTCCACGCGCACTTTCAATTTTATTCTAGACCTTTAAGAGGTTTTTACCATAATGATAGTCTAAGACTATTTGACACTCATAATGATCTTAATTAGTTTCCAACTATTGCTCATGGAGGAGATTAATGTGACAACTAAGTCGCATACATTATCTTTGGGCTTTATTCTCGGTTATCTCAAAGTTACTAACATATGCGCATCTAATTGCACACATATAGGAAATCTTCCACCTTAATCTAAGTTAAAATAAAAATAATTAATACTTATCGCAAGATCAAAAATTCGTTAAACTTCTCAATCATCTCTTGCGCCTCAATGCCTAATTATTAATTTCTAACTTAATTTTCACGCAAATTTATATTGTATATGAGATTAATTTCAAATCAATCTCAATCATACTCCCATTAGGATAAGTAATCTACTGAGTCAATTACATGTAAAAATAATTTCTTCCTAGATCGAAGAAATCAATTTGAGCTAATCGTAAGTATGGACTAATCAAACTCAGGATACTTAATCCTCTAGTTTATCACATTCTAAAAAAATTGAAGACAATTCTTAAAAATAGTCTAACAATATAAGTGATAAAATAAGTTCATACAATTACATGTAATCACAATACATGTACAAAAATAATCACATCACATTTTATCCAAACAATTATTATTCACCAAAAAATAATAATCTAAGCAATTTATAATGTAAAATAAAATTCCTATAAATACGATAAAACATGACATCATAATATCATGGCATGCATATATTCAATAAGCACATGCAAAAACATATTTCAAAAAAATAAATATTTTATGTCATAATTACATGGTGAATTAATAAATAAAAAATAGCAAACACACTAACAATAATCTCTATCCCAATGGTTGAGCTTATAGTTATTGTGTGAGAGGTTTTTGTGTTGAAAATACCACATAGACCTTTTTTCTTCTAATGACCAAAAAAAATTTTTGGATCAAGAGGATGGGCTGGATGTGCGTCCAGCACACTGGGCTGCAATTCCATAAATCTCTTGGTCCAAGCAAAAATTTAATTTAAAAAATTGGCACAAATTCATCTTAGCTAAGAAAATTTCTCAGCCCAAAGAAGATTTAAAAACAAACCCAAATCGTTTGTAGTCCAAAGCCCGATTTATCGCAAAAAAAATTGACCCAAACATCATTTTGAAAAAAAGAAAATGTAGTAGAAATGGAAAGACGCGTGCCCTCATCTATTTATACAACTGCTATGGAGTAAAAGTTTAAGAGAAATACAAGCGGGATTAACTTTATGAGACAGTAAAGTTATTTTTATGTAAAATATATTTGATAAATCATATGAAATCACATTGGTTTGTGAGATAAAAAATTTGTTTATGGGTGTAGTACTCCACAAATTAAAGTTTAATTACCAGCTGTTCACCATAATAGACCCGAGCGACTAAAGTCAGCAGCTAAAGTTGTAGTTTTTAATCCAAGATAGGTGACTTATAATCTAGCTAGATTTTAGATGATCACTACAAGAAAAATAGATTTTTGTGACCATTTAATTACGACGAAAAAATTATTTGTGATTAAAATAGATTTATTTTAACTGTAAATAGTCATTTCGTTAGAATTAACTGGTCATAAATAAATAATTTTTTTGCAGTGGATGATTAGTTTAAAGTAATCCCGACGTTAACAAAAAAAAAACAAAAGAGAGAACTCTTCTTCTTTCTGTGCTCTAAAGATACCCTAATACCCCCCACTGACATAAAACATAGCCACTAGTGGTGTACGTAGATCATGCACCCCCAACTATTATTATATTAGCACGTACGGTAGGCCATTTGTGGATTTGAACTCACATCATGTCTTTTTCTTTTTCCCTCAAATATTTATCTTAAAGATATATATTATTAGGCCATGCATGTGAATGATATTAAATAAATAAAAAATCCATGTTTTCATTTTTCAATTTCAATATTATTATTATTATTATTTTTGAAGTTTCATATTATTATTTCCTTAAATACATATATATCAATCATGTTAGAGCACCTAAGATTTACCATCTAAAAAAAGTAACAAACAGTACGATCGATCTTTCCCCAAACCAAGAATGAATCCTACATCCTAACGTGTACGTCATACTTGTCCATATCTGAAGAAAAAAGGAGGGAAGAGAGAGAGAGTTGACGGTACAAACCACCATAAATGTCATTTGAAAAACAAGCCTGTCTCAAATAATGACAAGTAAAAGAAGAGGTGCTGGAATAGAAGAGGCACAGCCGCCATATATGGCGCCAATCTTCCCAACATCCTCATGATAAGCTTCCATGTATAATCTTCTAATTAATTATATTAAATCAGATAAAATAATCAGGTCAAAAAGCCCACTGCATTGGAGGAATGCGCCAATATGTAACACAATGTAGAGACAGAGAGCTAGCACATACTCAATTACCGAAGCATCCAAAATGAATAAAAATAATATAGCTAGGGATACAATTTTATATATAAAAAGTGAAATAGTAAAAGCTAGCAATCATTCATGATGAGTATAATAAATCAGAGGCCAACCAAGTCCAAGGCATGATAAAGTATGATATAATTTAGCAGACTTCCTGGAATACAGATACAATCAATACTACTTTTAAACCATCTAAAAGCTCTCTCTCTCTCTCTCTATATATATATATATAATAGCTAGGTTGAGATTGAATGATATGAAATATTCCTTTATTAAATTCTCCTGCATGTGGATTTTCTGCTAACATAAAATTAATTAATGAAATCAAGTGGAAATCCTTCCAATTCAGAGCTATATATAGTGAAACTCTACTGTAGAATCCGAAGGTTTGCCACAAAATATATTGTATAACATATTGCATAACAATATTATAAAATGAGAATATTTTTAGAAAATAAAAATACATTTCATTTAAAACATAGTTATATAAAATATTATAAAATACACTACGCGTAAATCATTTTCCTTTGCCAAAGTACCCATGCATGTCAAGTCTGTCTTTATTTTTTTTTCTCGACGCATGTCAAGTCTGTCTACAACATAGGATTGCTACTTTTTATAAATTCCCCAGCATGCATGTCGCCGTTTATTGCTAACATATATAAAATTAATTAATGAAATCAAGTGGAAATCTTTCCAACTCAGAGAGAGCTATATATATATATATAGTGATCAAACACTGTAAATTGGTCGATCAGCATCTATTCAAGTACGTACTCATGGTTTCATATTATTTATATTTCATAATTATCTTTATCTAATTTACTCGTACTGATAGGTATCCGTACGTCCGGCCACTAGCAATATTTCAACTTTAGGCGCCATTCAAATTTTGGAGTCATATTTTGTAGAGAAGAGGATGAGTACTCTTCAGAGGAGAGTTCCTCGATCTCTCTCTTACGAAAAATATTTAAGTACAAAAAAAAGAATATTGTTTGTGAAGTGAACAGTACACAAAGTATAATTTAGCAGACTGATCTCCCTTTTGCGCGTTTCTCGCTATTAATTAACACTCATGCATGGCAGACCAGCACACGTATCCAACATCGTAGCCACTTTGGTAGGTTGTGAGTACTCCTCGTGACTGATGTAAAATTATTTGGCAGACAAAGAATTAGGTTAAGCAAACCTGAGCCAAGAATTAATATATATAGCAAGCTCAGATCATAAGCAACGACTTAAGACTCTTATCCTCTCAGATATGTGAGATGCTGCTCGCAGATCAACGGCACAGCTGCTGCATGGAAGAACTCTCGGCAACACATGATATATATATATATATATATATATATATATATATATATACACGTATCAACTTAACTGTTCCATGAATAAAAGCCCGTGGCCTTCTCTCAAAGATCATAAACTACATTTTACTAACCTCCGCCCAAGATAAAAAGTAAAGATCATAAAGTAAGTTCTTCTGGATGTTATGCAAATTGAAATGGGCATGCTCTGAATTAATATCTTAATTCCAAAACTTCATGAACTCTAGATGGCTTCTTCAAAACCCTGGTGTGCATGCAGAACATTTAACCAATACAACGTTTAAATTCTTCCCAAAAATCCAAACTTATTTTTATCAAACTTAGTATATATGCTTTGTAAGCAAACGATCCATTTTCTAAGTAAATAAGCTGCATATATATATCACAGTGTTGAAGAGTTCAAGACAACAGTTTCACAAACTTTACCTGCTCAAAATGCCGCCCACCTAAACACATTTCAGCATTTATCAAAATAACAATCCCAACTATTTTTTTTTTTTTCCAAAAAGGAAAAAAGGCCCAAACAACACTCATCACGCAGTACTCGAAGAAATCTCGAAGTCAGTGACTATTAAAAACGAAAACCATCAGTACCTTACATAATCAGCCCTAACCCAGAAGTTTAAACACTTGAAGCAATTCAATGTAAAAGAAAATTCAAAATAATTAGAACTTTACGAAAAGGCAGCGTACATAGAGAGAAGTATTGAACCTAATTTAGTAGAGTTTTTCATTACCCCAGAAAAAATATAAAACGCCAACTCCGAAATACTTTTCTTCCACCAACCAAACAAGACATATGCAAAAAATAATTATAAAACAAGTAGGAAAAATAATGAAGAGGTAGCATACATATATGAGTCTAGAGTGCCAGAAGGCAACGAGCAGCGTTTTGAAGCTGGAATAGAATGACAACAGCGTTTTGAAGTTGTTCGATTCATCGTTCTCCACAGGAACGACCTCCATGAGCTCTGGTAACGTCTTCGCCTCTTTCAATCACTACGCGGAAGGAAGAACATATAAGACGCACCGATTACATTACCCATGCTTCCTCACAACTTCATTACATTAACCTGCAAAGCTCAGATATTCATGGCAAGATTTTTTTTTTTCTTTTTTTCTTTCATAAAGTAGTAGCCTCGATTTATTCGACCTTCTAATTGGATAATATTAGTATATATCCATGCATGAACATGGCATCACATTACATTGCAACTACGATGCTTTTAAATTTTGGGATCAATATTTAAAAACCGCCACCAATTCCCCCTCCAGCACTGCCGCCGCCGCCAAACCGCCGCCAGCACCACCTCCTGCTCCACCTGCACCACCACCACCTACTACACCACCACCACCATCTTTTCCACCTCCAAAGCCACCACCTATACCACTTCCACCACCAATCCCTCCTCCAGCACCACCACCTCCACCTCCACCTCCAATGCCTCCTCCAGCACCACCGCCACCTCCTACGCCACCACCTGCACCACTTTCACCACCAATCCCTCCTCCAATACCACCACCTTTTCCACCTCCAAAGCCACCACCTTTTCCACCTCCAATCCCTCCTCCGGCACCACCTCCACCTCCTACTCCTCCACCTTTTCCACCTCCAAAGCCACCACAGGCACCGCCTCCACCTCCAATCCCTCCTCCACCTTTTCGGTGCATGCGTACCAAAAAGTTAAAAAGCATTTTGTTTAAAAACTCACACAGATATCTCGAATCTAGACTACAAAACAGAAATTCAGTTGTTTTTGTATTACATGAACCCCATACATAAGTAAAATGGAGAGGATCCAAAATTGGAAAGCATCAAACGTACGTTGAATCTGAACGCCCAAAAACATCTATCATTATTATAAACTTGTTCTAATTTATATTTAGAAACCCATCCATCCTCGATCGCAACTTCATTACATTAACCCCGAAAGCTAAGATATGGCAGGATTTAATTCAGACATTTCTTACAAATTAAATCCTATACCGAGACTACAAGCTGAAACACTCTTTAAAACTACTATTTGACAAGGACCAACGCGTTTGTGTCAGTTCCTTCCTAAGCATTATTGCCCCCTTCAACTTCAGTACTCAGTTGAATCTGAACTTGAGGTAGGGTTGTTTCTGATTCTTCTTGGGGCCCGATATTGCAGAAAGTGGCTCTGAAAGTGTGACAAAGCCAGTACACAAAGCTCTTGAGCTGATTAAAAATGTGCCCATAACAAGAAGATAAGATCAAGAGCATCAAATAGGCAAACCAGAAGAGTGAGAGCGGCAAAATGAGTGAGGCCAGCAGTAAAATTGTGAGCGAACCGGATACATCTCCTATCCGCAACCTGAGTCCCTCCACCTTCAGATCAAACTTCACCGAGATCTCAAGGCGGAGGAGGATGACAACGAAGATGGTCAAGAGTGTAAGGAGAAACATGGGAAGGCCAAGGGATTCAAGTTGGAAGTTGACATTTTGAGGCCAAGAGCTGTATAATTGGGATATTAGAAACCTAAGGGCGAGGCCTATGGGTGGCAGAAAGAGAAATCCCAAGCCCACGGAAAGCTGCATTCTTTCAAGAATGAACTCTTGTGCTATTTTGATGTGGCAGAAATGGAGAGATCTAGGGCAGTAAGCTGGTATAAAAGGTTGTTTTATGGAGGAGAGGGCAAAGGGAGAGAGGGCAGGCAGGAATTGACCATAAAATGTCAAAAAACTGTTTATGCTCTAGAAGCAAATAGGACAAAAAGTAAAAGTAATGCAATTAATTTCCAACAAAAAAAATCTTGCTAGAGCTGGCATTTTACGATTCGTTAAGAATGACTACGTCCTTTTCAATTCCTTCGACGAACTGCCGACCTAATCGCCCGCTTTTCCTTTCCCTGATTTCGTTTTGATCTAGGAGATGTTTGGATTCGAAGATAATTTGAGATTACTTGAAATGAGTTGAGATGAGCTTAGATAGATTGTAAATAGTAATGAGATGAGTTGTAAATAGTAGTGAGATTTATGAGTTAAAGTTATTGAATAGTAATAAATAGTAGTGAGATGAGTTGAGATGAGTTAATATCTTCCTCCTTTTGCTTAACAACACATATCTCTCTCTCTTCCATGTGAATTAAATGGAGGGCTTCCAAGTAAAACGCCTCTCCGATCCAAAAAAATCTTTGTTTTTCTTAAAATAATAATAGATGCAGTTTTAACGCCTAGTACTCCCTTTAATAAAAAAATTGAGTCAATCACCAAAAAAAAAAAAAAAATTATATTAATATTAGATTTATCTACTTTTTAAAAGCAAAATTTACATATATATGACTGGACGCAAAATATATTTGAATTAAATAAAAAAATCTATATTTTATCTTTTAATTTTTCTACCATTCTTATTAAATATGATTAAGAAAAAGTTAAGATATGTTTATTTCTATCATATTATTAATTTCTCGTACACGAAAAGAATAACATTTCTTAATTAGCACAATTAATGCAACAAAAAGAAAAATGAACCAATTTGAATCAGGCAGATGAAGTACTAACTAGTTCAATATATAAATTGGTGATCTGCATGCATCTTTTCAAGCGATGCATGGGTTTCATATTATTATTTCGTTATCTTTTTATATCTAGTACTTTAGTACTAGTGATAGGCGTATCCGTCCACTAGCTTTTGATCTCCTTTAGGCATTGAAACTCAACATCCAACCACCAAATTCTCCACACGATCGAGGAACATTAATATTAGGAAAATGCTATTCCTACAGAAGTTTTCCACCGAAAACTTTTACCGAAATTGTATTTTATTTTATTTTTTTTTTTTTTTTATTTTTACTTAGTGATTAAGGAATGTTTTTAAATGAATTTATGATTTTTTTATATTTTTTAAAAATATTTAAAGTGTTTAAAAAAATGATTGAAAAAAAAGCAAAAAAAAAAAAAATAACTTTTGCCTTTCGGTAGAAGTTTTCGGTGGAAAACTTCTGTAGGAATAGCAGTGCTCTTAATATTAACAAGTACTGCAGGAAGAAACTAGCTAGAATTGTTCCTACGTACGTACCCTAGAAATATTAATGACGTTTGCAGCTTCGATCTGTTAAATATTTTAACATGAACATTAACAATTGAATTTTTGATTTTCTATGATCCACAATAATAAAAAAATGATAATTAAATACGTACCTTTCACCATCTGTTTGATGGAAAAATTAATCTGACTATGAGAGAATGATCACCCTAGCAACTTAGCCTCCTAGTGTCTCTCGGTGGCTAGAGGCACTTTAATGTTGTAGGTGAGAACCCTTTAACCCCTTAGTGCTATTTATAGATTCCTGGCCATCATGAAATCTAAGTCTTTGAGTTTGACTATAATTAGAGATCAATAGTTAATCTTATCTCTTAGGAGTTTCAATCCCATTATAACTCTAACAACTATTTAAAACTCTATCAGATATGGGTGAGTGGGACATAGAGTTCAAATAGAACTCTTACATTCTCCCACTTGGCCCATACACCCATAAATGATATTTTCTGTTCATGAGTTTATTACAGGAAATTAACCATACTGCGCAAATTCTTTTCCTGAAATTTTTCATAGCTTAATTTACATTTTATGAGTTCCGTAATATCAATGTCAAACTAGATACTAATGCGAGTCATGGCGGTCCTCTGTTATATTATCAACAAATTCTCTTCCATGTACCACAACATCAGTAACTTAATTTAACATGATCTTTGATTAGGATAATTAAGGCTAATGCTATAATGCCTTGGGTTTCAATTCATGTCTATTGTTGATATTATCTTGTCATAATTCATCCACATCATTTAATGTACATATAAAGTGGAAAGACAAGAAAACAGAAACAACCATGATAAATATCTTTCAATTTTCAGTAACAAAATACTCATCATATCAATGGTCTCTTTCACATGTTCACATCATGGGTATAAGCATATGACCCATCTTTTCAACATGTCCCTTAAAGTATAATCATTAACACACTATTATTATGGACATATTTGTTTCTGTACTTTCTCCTTAACACTTATATATTTAAATTTTCATTAAATACTTATTATTCAGAGAAAAATATTCTGAAGAATTCTTGCAATACTTTCTTAGCGGCTTGGCTATAAGTCAACAATTCCAAGTTCTAAGATAAATTTCCTCAGTCAGATACCATACATTGTGGCCTCAAAACATACCACAAACTCAGTCCATATTACACATGAAGTAGTAAGAGATTTGCCTCATAAAACAACTCTACTAGATAGCAAAATACATAACCATAATTGTATTATTTTTATCATTAGAGTAATTCTACAAAATAGGGTCTGAATATACAGTTACTTTAAGAGTATCAGTTCTTCTTAAAGTAACAATATAGTCTTTAATTTCTTGCAAATAACATTGCATTATTTTCACAACTTTTGGGTCAAACATCATTATGTTACTTTGGCAATAACCAAGAATGTCAACTGAAAAATTGACCTTTAACCTTATACAAGTTTGTGCAATCATCAGATTTATTATAACAATCATATACAAAATTTCCTTAACAACCTAATCATTACGAGGACAATGTAAAATACTGAGCATGTCACATTTTATTTTTAAAGCATCTATTGAACAACAACTCTTCATGTAAAATCTTCAAAAACTCTATGCAACTATACTAAGACAATCTTAACACTCATCGTTTTGGTATTAAATTCAATCTCAATTACAAAAGATGTCTCGTTCATAATTTCATTTTTAAAGTTCCTTAGAGACGTAACTTTAATACCATACTACAAACCATAATTCATACTTGCTAAAAGTCATATACATGCATGACCATAAATACAAATATACTCCCACTGACTTACGGGTATATATATTAACAATATTTTTCTTAATTCCAAAATAATATTGGTTTTATCAAATTTCAGATACCAATTTTTCAAAAAATCTGTTACCTCTTTTAACTAATCCTTTTATTCGTTTCTTGTAGAGTTCATACTTTCATTCTACAATTGTTTTCACATCTCTTTGATGTAACTCTAGACCATAATGAGCTACTCATGCCATAGTGATTCTTAATGAGTTTCTTTCAAGTTTATTAGAAATCTCTTTCTAATCAATGCTCATTTTTTAGTAGAATCCTTGATTATAAGTCTGATTTTATATCGTTGAACATTACCTTTTAAAGTCAGGGTTTTGTCTCCAACACCCATTTACATTCGACTTTTATACATTTCAGACAATTTAGACGAAATTACAGACTTTACATTGATTCATAGATTTCAATCACTCTTTTATGCATCGATCTTTTATAAAATCACTTATTTCTATAACTTGTGAAATCATATATAAACTTTCATTTATTGCTATGTCAAATTCAAATTTTGAAAATACACCATGCAACCTAACCAAAATAGACTATAAGCATTTTTGAAGTATAAAAATGCACTTTACAACAATCACATCTCTAGTTTCTATACTCCTACTGATTTTTGCCAACCATAACGAATCTGACATTTTAATTTTCTCAAAATCAAAACTATGAATAGAGACAATACAACCTAAATCATTTGGATGTCCATGAATAATTAATAATATACCCATTAACTATTATACAATCCAACTTTCTTTCATTTGGATTGTAAAACCTTACTTTAAATTGACTATTCATACATGTATAAGCCTTAATCAAGTTCCACAACTCAAAAGTCTTTGAAACTACTCACTAGGAACATAATTTAAGATATATACAATTGTCTTTAATAATTTTACTACACATCTTTTCAAGAAGTTACAAAAATAGGTCAAGATTAGAACCTGACTCATAATATTTTTTCTAGCACTCACTACTTCAATTCAATTTGATGATTTTTACCTTTCTACCTAGTTGCATTTCCTTCCCATGAGAAGTGCTTCAAGAATTACTAATGACTTGAGACTTCTCATGTGGCAAATAGATATATCTATACCATGAAAATCATCCATGAAAGTAATGAAATATTTATATCTATCAAGCATTATAGAGAAAAGATTTATATGCGTCTATATGCATTATTTCAAGAAACTTTATATTCTTTGTACCATCTTTTCTTGATATGTTTGATTTGTTTTTCTTTTATACAAATCAATACACATCCTAAGATTAGAAAACTTAAATGCGGAAAATATTTTATTTACTAATCTCTACAACTCTTATTGTAGATATTCTCCAAACTTTTATGTCATAAATTATGTTTCAAACTCTATGCCATAAATTGAAAAAAGTTTTCATAAATCATTTTTCATTTGATTCCAATACATGCCTCACAAGTAAAAACTTTAAACAAAAACGCTAATACGAATGCATGACAAATAAAAATTTTTATTGGAAGGAAAAATGGAACAAACATAAATGGCATTTTGAAACAATTTGAACATTTGAACATTTGTACTCGAGTTTAATCTAAAGAAAATGTATAAACATGTATAAGATCTGATTCGAAATTTATACAGACAGAATACATATGAACATTTGCACTCAAGTTCAATATAAAAAGATTGTATAAATATGTATAAGATCTTATTCGAAACTTATATAGAAAAACGGTTTACTCTTCCCTTCGAATCATGTATCATGCTTACGGCACCTAAACCTTCATATGTCATTGTTTCTTTCAACCTTCAATTGACACAGTTCTTATATTTTCATCACCATCATTTCCTTCATTTCCCAAAAGATACAAATGATTTTTCACACAAATTAGCAAAATAAATTTGTATCTATCTAGCAATCATGCAACCAACTTTTTCATACCTCATTAATTTAATGAAATAATAATGCATCTGAAGTAAACCATTATGTACAAAACTAAGAAATTCCTATGGTTTGATATATAGTAATTAATCCAATATTCTAAAACATTGTACTTTTCTGACCCTTATCACTATTCTCAATAATAATTGATGTTAAGATTTAAAATGGATAAACCAGGGTCTAAAACTCGTAGTATAAATTTGACTTGCTCATCTTTCTCTATACTAGAGTCAATTCTGTATAGAAAACATTGTAAAATATTCGTATACTTACTGCAAGAAAAGTATTTTAATCACATTAATGCTTTGAGTTCGACACTCAGAAACAATAATCAGAATTTAATCAATTATGGATGAACTAATAGTGTCATCAAGACCCTCCTTTGGGAGTAGATCTTAATACACAAAGTGTTCTTACCAGTATTAAATTTTGTGGATGAACTAGTTGTATCATCAGAATTCTCCTTTGGGAGTAAACTCTGACATATAAAGTGTTCCCTCCAATTTTAAATTATAGGAATGAACAATCTGTATCACCAGAATTCTCCTTTGAGAGTAAACTCTGGCATACAAATTGTTCACCCCAACTTTTACTTTAATGAATGAACTAGTAATGTCATCAAAACCCTCATTTGGGAATAGATCTTGACACACAAATTGTTCACTCCAACTTTATCCACCTTACTATGGAGTTTAATGATTTTTCACCAAAATTAAGAAAATCTTGTACCTTTAGGCAATCAATCTTTTCTTTAATTTTGATGTAAATCATTTGCCCCATATTAGATAAACAAATATACATGGCATGATAACGAGAGCCAAAATATACAATTCATACATATATTTAATAATAACTTGTACAAAAGATTTAATACATGTATTTAACAATAATAACATGCATATGACATTTAATAAAATTTAATACATGTATTTAACAATAATAACATGCATAAAATTTAATTTAATACATGTATATACTAATAATAACATGTATAGAAAATTTAATAAACTTTAATACATGTTTTTAACAATAATAACATGCATATAAAAGGAAATTAAAATTTCAGATTTTTTTTTTAATTCTTTTCCGAGATGGGCCTTTCTCTCGGGCTGGGCCAAGGCCCACGGCCCAGGCCCATTACAAATCAGAAGAAAACCCTCACGGTTTCTTCTTCTTCTTCTTCCCTAAGACATTTTCCAAGCTTCTAGCGCCGCACCTCTTTTCTATGCAGCGCCACATTTCCTTCGGTTTGGTGCGATGGTGGACGTCACCGGCGAGGAAGAGACGGCATGGTGTTCCTAGCCTCCTCCCGCCGCCGAGGTCCACTCCACTCACAGTTTCCTTTTTTTTTTTTTTTATTAACTTCACTGCGGCGGCAACTGGACTTTAGAGCCCTCTGCGCCGCCGCTATATAGACGTCGTGGGGAGGTTCTCAGCCTCCTCTCAGCGTCGACAGCCCTTTACCCACAATGGGTTTCACAATCGGGCAGGGCAGCGCCGATTCGGGACTTCACAGTCCCTCTGCGCTACCCTTAACACCGCCCTTTCACGCCACCTCGATGATACGGCCACGTTACGCCGCCACGGTGACAATACGCAGCAACTCTACCATCATACATGCATGGTAGTTTGAAACCCTATTACCCAGCATACATACAGTAAGGGAGAAATACACATAGTTTCTTAACTTTCTCCCATCGTGTTATTGGATTTTATTTTATTTTATTTATTTATTTACTTTCTTCAACACACAACAACGTAAACAATGCATAATATGTTAAATACGCCCAATCAAAAGCAGATGCAAAGCCGAAATACAATAATAGTTGTTAGTGCATCGTATTTCATATAACATAGAATTAATGTTGAAAACATCATTATAAAATTTCTCTTCCAGATCATAAAATCAATATTTTTAATTTTTCGTAATATGATAGAATCACAATGTATGAAAACACATATTCACTGTATATTTTATCGAGATCATAAAAAATCTATCAACCTATAGCTCTGATACCACATGTTAAATATTTTAACATGAACATTAATAATTGGATCTTTGATTTTCTATGATCCACAATAATAAAACAATGATAATTAAATACGTACCTTTCACCATCTGTTTGATAGAAAAATTAATCTGACTATGAGAGAATGATCACCCTAGCAACTTAACCTCCTAGTGTCTCTCGGTGGCTAGAAGCACTTTCATGTTGTAGGTGAGAACACTTTAACCCCTCAGTGCTATTTATAGATTCCTGACCATCATGAAATCTAAGTCTTTGAGTTTGACTATAATTAGAGATCAATAGTTAATCTTATCTCTTAAGAGTTTCAATCCCATTATAACTCTAACAACTATTTAAAACTCTATTAGATATGAGTGAGTGGGACATAAAGTTCAAATAGAACTCTTACACGATCATCTTCCTAGCAATTTCCTACTCCGGTCCTAACCCTCTATCAGGGCAATATTAACCTGAAATCTACTTTTATGGCCATCTTTTGCTAAAGTCAGCGAGTTGAGTAGGATCAGCTTTTACTAAAGTCGGCGAGTTGAGTAGGATCAATTATGGCCATCTTTTCCATTCAGATAAGGACCAGCTTGCCAGGAATATACCATGTCTATCATGTGGATGGGCGGATTTCTTAAAAAGTTTTCTAAAAGCTTACGTATTAATATTGAAAAAAAAAAAGAGTAAAAATTACTTAATTATTATATGAGCTAGGGACTTTATAACCTCACCTAAGAAAACCAAATAGTCTGAAATTATGAACGTAAATCTACATCCCTGGTCAATCGCGGCTGCGGCCTGCTCCTTTATTGAAGCACATGGTCATGATCATGATGACCAAAAATCATATATGTCACTCTATTAAAACTAAATTTTAATATTATAAAATTACCTTTCTTTTACATTCAAGTGTATTTTTATCGTTTCGGAAAACAGTAGTACTGGTACTTAAATAGCCTTCCTTATCTTTTCCCTGCGATTTGTTTTCGTTTTAATATCTTCCTCCTTTTGCGTAACAACACATCTCTCTCTCTCTCTCTCGTGTGAATTAAATGGTGGGCTTCCAAAGTAAAACGTCTCTCCAAAAAAAATCTCTGTTTTTCTTAATAATAGATGCAGTTTTAACACTCCCATAATAAAAAAATAGATCAATCATAAAAAAAATAGAACTCCCATAATTCTCCTGCATGCATGCATGTGGGTTTACTGCTAACATAAAAATAAAAAAAATAAAAAAAAAATAAAAAAAAAAAAGAGAGAGAAGGATATCATTTCCAGGTTATTAAAAAATAATTAGAAGGTCGGTCGAAACCTAGGGTAAAAAGTCTTCGATGGGGCCGGCCCGATGGGGGGAACGGGACAAGATCAAGAGCAGCAAATAGGCTGTATTGGTATGACAGTGACAATGATTAAAAATGTCGGTTGGCTCTTCCGTCAAAACATGAGTTCCTCACATTTTATTTTATTTTATTATTATAATTTTTTTAAATTTATATATAAAATATAGTAAATAATTTAATTTTTTAAAATTTTAAAATAATAATAATAATATTAAACAAATAAAATTTTATTCAATTTTTAATTTTTATTTAAAATGATCTCATCTAGTTAAAAACATCAACTTACTTATAAAGTGAAGCATTGAATCAGATTCTATTGCTATTTATTAATATTTATTTTATTTTAGAATGTTCAAAGGTATAACAAAGGTTAATTTACATTATAAATAGTATTATTTTCACTTATAGATAAGAGACAAGAAAAATCTTAATATAAAAGTTTAATTAATAACTATACATTTGTTTAATTAATCTGGCATAAAATAAAGGTCTCCTTTAAACTCATTACCTTAGGCCTATTGAGTCGGCCCTAGCTGTATGTATCATCTCGTCATGACTAAGAAAGAGCAATTAAGGGTAGGTTTGAGGGGTGATATGAGAATTTTGTATTTTGTTTTGAAGTTTAAAATATTAAGTTTTAATATTATTATTGTTTTAAGATTTGAAAAATGTGTATTGGGATTTGAAAAAATTAAATTATTTATTATATTTTATATGGAGATTTGAAAAATATGTAATGATGAGATGAGATGAGATGAAAATTTTATGTTTTATTTTATGCCCCAAACCTGCCCTAAGTCCAAGGAGCATTGACCTATGGCTATTGGCTCAAGAGTTTATACATCCTGAATGATAATATTTTATAATGATACCCAATACGTTCGGCTGGTTTTGAAAGTCTATCGAAAACGCGTCCTTTCTCTTTCCTTATTGTGTTTGAAAGGGAGATTTTTTGTCAAAAAGTGTCTGGCAACTTTGTTTTATAAATATGTCATTTAAACCCGTTTGAATATTGGAATCGTCTTATCTTATCTCATCATTATAATTTTTTAAATTAATTTTTATATAAAATATAATAAACAATTCAATTTTTTCAAATTTTAAAATAATAAAAATATTAAAAAATAATATTCTAATAATATTTTATTTAACTTTTATTTAAAATCATCTCATCTCATTTCATCATCTAAACGATACCTTAATTAAAATAGAGTTTGTCAAAAATAGGTTGGAGATAAAGGAAATTTCTCCAACCCCTATAAAATATAGAAAATGTTACTCCTGTATTATATAATTTATACCACTCATTTTATCTCCTTAATTAATAAAATAAATTGACGTCTGAAAATATTAAAAGAT
Source organism: Juglans regia (assembly GCF_001411555.2). Taxonomy (NCBI): domain Eukaryota; kingdom Viridiplantae; phylum Streptophyta; class Magnoliopsida; order Fagales; family Juglandaceae; genus Juglans; species Juglans regia. The sequence continues at coordinate 18,753,016 of NC_049905.1, read as the reverse complement.
AAATACTAAAATCTAGATTCTCTCGACCCTTTTATATTTGGGGTTTTAATTTTTTAATAAATCACTTAATAGCATATCACGTCTAGAGAGGAAAGTGAATGCTCTAAATTAGTACACATAGACACCTCGTTTTCTGGCCATGGACATTAGTGGGGCTGGACTTTTCTTTGTCGGGTGTTTTAGGCTACGTTTGTACCTCTCAACATTATTTTTTATTTTATTATTATTTTTATCGATATTTTTATTATTTATTACTTTTCATCTATATTTTTATTATTTATTATTTTTCACTTATTTTTTACTATTATTTAATATTCTATTATTATTTTTTTATTATTATTTATAAATATTCTCAACACTTCTCAAATATTTTCACTACGTAAATCTAGTCTAATCATTTTTACGTACAATATTTTTGCTTATAAAAGAGACATATACCTAAAGATACAAAACGAAGTTTCCTCCATGAGCTCAGGAAACTTCGCGGCTTTCAATCACCGCGTGTAAGGAAGAACAGACAAGACCCACTGAATCAATGTATGGTATCATGAATTTTCAATCTGATTTGTGCCATCATATAATTTAGTTATCTTTCGAGTTCTGCTAGAGCAATCCTCTCAAAAAAAAAAAGTCATTCGGGACACTTTTTGGGTCCCGCTTTATTTCTCTTATCTTTCTCTAACCAACTTTTTAAGGTATACTATCCATCCCCTTTTGCTTTGCTGCTTTAGGCATTGAAACCCAACATCCAACCCCCAGATTCTCCACACAAAGAACATTAGGAAGTATTGTTTGCTGAAACATATCAAATCTGCCATTGCTACAGGAAGAAACTAGGCTTGAAGCTGTCACTAAACCATACAGATGCATATAATACAAACGTCTAAAGATGCCCAAAATAACTAAGGTTTCATTCTACCCAAGAATGGTGTTTGCAGTTTTTGTTCATATTCCTATTTCCTACTCCTCAACCCTCTGTCAGAGCAATATTAACCTGAAACCTACTTGTACATCTGAAAATAACAACTGCTAACCTATTTGGGGTAAGTAACTACAAACACCAGTACTGACACATGATCATTCAACCCTCTTCATCGTAATCTTCCTCATCCTCTTCTATTCTTCTACTAAAGTTGGCGAGTTGAATAGGATCAATGGCCATCTTTTCCATGTCAGGTAAGGACCAGCCAGGGTATTCATGATGTTTCGTTTCCGGAACGAGCTCAGCACATGAACTGCCGGAGCCAGCAGCTACAGTTTCCAAGTCCCCATTCTCATCCAAGACCACATTCAAGTCAAAATTTCGAATTGGCGCTTCTTCACCTTTACCAGCTAGAATTTGCTCCTTTGAATCCTCGGTTTCTGCCCAATTATTGAGCCTCTCAAGGCCTTGATTGTGCTTGGAAATTTCGGAATCATCTTCAAACTTCTCAGAGTGTGCAGTCACCTCCCTCTCTACTGTTCGACTACCACGCCCACGACCTCTACCTCTGCCCCTACCCCTTCCTCTGCCACTGCTGGTTGAGTGGCCAGCCTCCAGCTGCAATAAAGGAAATAATTCATCAAAAAATCTTCTATATCAAAACAGAAGCTGATTAGATAATGCTTGCCGATTAGACATTGTCTTGAAAGGAATCTTCCGAGTTACATACATGGGTATTCTGTTACATTACATATTTAAAAAAACTCATCCAGTCATATCGTTTGTTTACCAATTCAAAGTTCCAAGACATACATTCCACAGCCACTTGTGAAGTTTAGGTGGAAAGAAAGACTCTAGAACATCAAACATCGAAGTTGAAACTCGCCTGAACACCTTAACAAATAAGTCATGCGTGATAATGTGACAAAGATAGAATAAGAAGATATTGAACACCTCCTTAAATACCAAGAACAAGTTTGACAGTGTTAAACAAAAGTGATTATGAGAATTGGAGTACAAGAGTGTTGTGCAGCATATCTTACCATCCCACTTCTCTTGGACTCATCATCACTGTCATTTTCATCATCGTCAGTAACTTTCCTGATGAATCAAAGTATTTACTATTACTCATAAAATAGCTCATTTTTTTCACTATCCTAAAGTCACAAAACAACGTTTTTCCAAACCTTCTTTTGGCAGCAGAACGATCTTCATCAGCAGCATCAAAACCACCTAGATCAGGAACCTTGTTGACAATATCCCTCAGAAAATCAAAAACATTAAATGTCTGGACACACTGTTTCCTGTAAATATCAATCATATTAGAGCACCTAAGATTTACTAATTAAAAAAAATTAACACAGTATAATCTTTCCCCATACCAAGAACGAATCCTATATCCTAACGTGCATGTCATACTTGTGCCTGTGTGTGTGTGTGTGTGTGTGTGTGTGTGTGTGTTTGGGGGGGGGGAGAGAGAGAGAGAGAGAGAGAGAGAGAGAGTTGACATATCTAAAACTATTTTCTTTCTAGGTATTTGGAACAGTACAAACAACCAAATCATTCAAAATACAACATACAAAAGGCCTGTCTCAAATAATGACAAGTTAGGGAGAGAGAGAGAGAGAGAGAGAGAGAGAGTTGACATATCTAAAACTATTTTCTTTCTAGGTACTTGGAACGGTACAAACAACCAAATCATTCAAAATACGGGGGGGAGAGAGAGAGAGAGAGAGTTGACATATCTAAAACTATTTTCTTTCTAGGTATTTGGAACGGTACAAACAACCAAATCATTCAAAATACAACATACAAAAGGCCTGTCTCAAATAATGACAAGTAGAAGCATAGACGTGCAGGAATAGTATTTGAAAGAATGGGACAGGCACTCAACGAACTGTAAAAACTAAACCATTCCTATCCCAAAGAAGATATTTACAAACTAAATGTTAATTAATGTAATTTCACTCACAAATGCAAAGAATTCATGGTCTTTGCTCCTCTCTTCAAAGTAATTTCATATGTGTGATCACATAGATCTTGCAGAAATAGCTCCAAAGCTTTAGCTGCATATTACATGACAACAGGTCATAAGTATCATAAATAATAAGAAAACCAGAACATTATTTTCATGAAATGAAGAATAAAAGGCCAAAGAAAAAGATAAATGTTGAAGGTGAAAGAAGATCTGTGAACTACCGACTAAAGAATCATTAAAAAAAGGAATTAGAAATAAGAGATATATAAAGGGAAAAAAGTGTTGAGAGTTTAACAAATTACTCACAGACTAGAAGAGGCACAGCCATGGCAATCTTCCCAACATCCTCATCAGCTTGCATAATCTTCTTAATACGAGCCTGTAAAAGAATTATATCAAATCAAATCAAATGATCGGGTCCAAAAATCCACTGCATTGGAGCCTGGAGGAATGCCAATACGTAGCACAATGTAGAGACAGAACGCATACTCCATTAACTGAAGCATCCCAAATGAAGATAAATAAGGGATACAACTTACCAAAAAAAAAAAACAAAGGTGAAACAGTAAAGCAATCATGATTATGATGAATTAGGAGACCAAGTCCAAGGCCACTTGTCAGCAAAAAGTGGCATGATCAAACTAAACCAAGAGAGTAATCGCAGCAATAAAGCCCACACAGGTATAAAACCAAAAATAAAGGACAAAGAAAGAATATCGTTTGTGAAGTGCACACAGGTCTAATTTAGCAGAGGTTCCTGGAATGTCCATGTCAAGTCTACCACATAGAAATGCTACTTTTAAACTGTCTAAAAGTTCTATAGATTCAGATTGATGTCATCCTTTGATGTAATCCTTACCAGAAAGATTGATGTCATCCCTGCATGTGGGTTTACTGCTACACAAAATTAATTAATGAAATCAAGTGGAAACCTTTCCAACTCAGACATATAGTGAAACACTGTAGAATCAAAAGGCTTTCCACAAGCAGAACCTAAATGACATTTTTTTTTTATAAGTAAACGGTAGTATTGATAAGAATAGGCATAGCACAAGTACACAAGGTAGTAAACAAGAGATAAAACCTATCTAGTTTGCTCCTAAATGACATATAAGACCAGTTCAGAGAAGAGGAAGGGGAATGACAGTCAACAGAAATTCAATGCAAAAGATATCACAAACTGTAGATTTTCTTTGTATTAAGTCAACTATAGAAAGGAACTCAGATGCAATGAATCTATGCAAAGTGGAGAAGCGATAGCAAATGGTTCTCCTGTTAGCCCAGAAATTTCTTGTGTTGGCATGCCCTAAGAACCTAAGAATCCGTAAATATGTCGTCTCCATCAAATCAAGAACAAATGCGATGCTTGGAAGCTAATAATCTATTGTATCAATCTCATTAACAAAGACGAAATAGAAAATAAAGATAATTTTAAAAAATGATGAATTTGTAGAACAGGCGGTGTATTCGTAAATGTGTATATATATATATATATATATATATATATCTTCTTTTTTTCCAAAATCAAAAGGGTGATTGCACTATGGTGAGCAGAAACAAGAAGCCAGCTCAAAAACAGGTAGAAAAATTCGTTTCGAGAGCAGGACATTCCACATATACAACTCTATGGCACCCTGGCACCCACAAAGTCTGGTACATGTCAACAGGCATAAAGAACCATAAGACAATAAATAAAGAGAGGCAGGATACTTTTTTTTAGGAAAAAAGTAAAAAAAAAAATAATTAAAAAAAAAAACACAAATGAAACCTAAAGATCTTCAAGACCCTTAAGAGGCCATAATCCCAAAAATTTTCAGGATATGCTATCATCATGTCAAGTTCTTAATGCCCTCTATAAAATTCGAGATGCAAAGAATACAGACTACAGAGTACCCATACACTCTCAGTAATGCCCACGTACGGCTAACTAAAGCAGATTATAGAATGGTGCTCAAAAACTCAACATCCAGGTTGTGTATGTGTGGCAGGAGGGAAGAATACCTTATAAATAAATTTCTAGTTAGTAATTTAATCCATACCAATGCACAATACCATCTTAATTCATACATTTTTTTACCTATCAAAAAACAAAATTCATACATTTTAAGAAAAGTTACCTTATGAGAACAATGTACCATACTGGTTGTATTCGACTACCCAGCCAATTTTTTTTTTTTAATAATTAATAACAAAACTTTATTATCAAGAATAGGCAAAGCCCAAGTACACAGGACGTATACAAAAGAAATACCTACGTCTCTCTAGAAAACAAAAGAAAAGCTAACTCAAATCCAGCCAATTATTTATATATCTAGCTGTCTGTGCAGCAAACAGAGAACTCCAACATTGGAAAACTACCTATGCAGAATCATCCTATTACCAAGGCAAAAATTATGGAAAAGATCTTTCCGAAATAAACCCCCGGCTAGCAAGTTTTCACATGGCAAATTTGGCATCATGACACTCGTTGGCAAGCAACGACTGTTGACCAAAGGAGAATAAATCATGGAAACTAAGCCCATCAAAATCTATAGAAGCTGCCCTTTTATGGGCCAAACCTGGATTGGAGGGACATGCCTTGGTGGTAGCTTCAACATTACCCAGTTCCCAAGGGAGAGATCAGTGGAGGCGCATCTTTGTCCCAAGCAAAAGATGGGAGGATCATTCACATGGTCATCCAATCAGGCTTCGTTATTGGATAGGTTTCTAGTTTCTCCCTCTTGGGCTTTGTTCGGATAATTTCCTTATCATGGGCTTAACTTTCATGATTTCCTTGTATCTATTTCTGCTTCCTAGCTAGGTGTTTTCTCTTCTTGTATACATCCAATGTACTTGACTATGTCTATTGATATTAATAAATTTTTACTTACAAAAAAATTCTATAAAAGCTAACCGAAGGAGGAGAGTGTTGAAAAGGATGTCTTGATCTCCTCCATTGTCAATTTGCAGTCCTCGAGATTATAAACAATCTTACTAAACAAATATTTATATGACAACTGAAACAAAAGAAGAAATATTTTTTTGATAGGTAATCAAGAAGTTTTATTCATAATAGAAGGCAAAGCCCAAGTACACATGAACAAAACAAAAGAAGAAATTATCCTAACATACAGAGGCAGCTCCACCAAAAGAAACCCAAATAAGGAGGCAGAAAGAAATTGTGTAGGTAGTCACTATTTTTTATTTTATAAGTAGAATATGTAGTCACTAAATTGAGACAAGGAAGTTCCGCATGATATGATATTCCCCCACTCGCACTTTTCAAACACTTAAAAGACATCTCCAGCTTCCAAAAGCTTCAGCTATTTGTTCCATCAAATTGCAACCCCAAGAATGATAAGAGTAACTAGACTGCACTTAGTGTGCATCAAAAGGGAGAGGCGGGGACAGGACTGTAAAGGTCCCATAGCACAGTAAGTTGTTTGCAAAGAATTTCGACTGGCTCCTTCTGGTATCAACAATTCTTAACCTTTAGCACAGTAAATTGTTTGCAAAAAACTTCTAATGGTTCCCTTGGTATCAACAATTCTTAAATTCATGTGGACAATTAAGCCGCCCATACACAATGGAGCCATTTACTTCTAGCCCACAGAGTGTCTGGTAATTGTCTGTACTTCCTGTACATCAATTCGCCTCTTGCCTTTTTAATGAAACTTCAATACGCATCCAGAAAACTTCTCTCTAACCCACAAGTACTACCATACTGCATGTAACTAAAATGCTATCAGATTCTACTATATTTTAATAATCTTAAGAGGAAAAAAACAGAAAACCTTTTAGCATGCCACAAATTGACCATAACCTGATGCTAATTGGCTATCTATAAGGAAAAGAAAAAGTCTATGTGTGTGTATCCCTTCCACTCCAGTAATATTGACGAAAACCAAAGAAAGAAAGAAAAAACCAAACACGCCCACAAAAACAGGGAACAAGAGAGAAAGAGGGCTGGGGGGGAGACTTACAGCCGGGAAACGAGTATCAAGCTTCTTCCTCATGCTTTCAAACTTCGCCGACTATTCCACTTAAAATTCCAAAAAACGAAAAAGAAAAAACACAGCTAGAGAAAAAAAAAAAAAAAAAGCCCTAAGAGAGAGAGAGAGAGAGAGAGAACTGAATCCCAAGTCTCAGTCCTCTAGTTCAGTTCAGTATTCTGACACAAATATGATAAAATGAAGCAGCAAAAAAATTTGAAACTGAACCAGGAATAAAGTAGAAGACGAAGAAGGAGAAGAAGAAAGTCTGTATTTTTATGTAGAAATCGGCTCGGTTTAGGCTTGGGCCTGTCTTCCTCCACCCAAGCCCCACTTTATACGGACCCGAAAAGCTTGCCACGGCAGCAAGATTCGTACACGATGATGATGGAATTAATCGCCACCTCAGCAAATCTTCTCGAAATAATGTTCTCTTTTCAACTTGACGATGATGATGATGATGTTGGAATTAAATTCCATAAAATCTTACCAAAACAAGAAAAAGGCTTTTAAAATGCAACCAAATTAGGTTTTTCACTTTGGCTTAAAAGTTAAAATAGTCATTTCATTCTTTGATAGTTAACATTTCAACGATACTTTTTAAGATGAAATTATCACTTTTTCAACCATATATTTTCACTTTTTCATCTTAAAAAATGTCGTTGAAATATTAATATATATATATATAATGTTATTTTGTCATTTGAAATTTACTACTCAATAGTTCTCTTGACGTGCTATGTGGCTTATTAAAAATAATGAAAAATACAAAACAAAAGTGATAGAAGAAATCTAGGATTTCACTCTCTTTCTATGTTTTCAAGCGGGCCATTTGATCAGTAAGCTTATGGTCCAATAACATTGCTATATATATATATATATATATATATATATAAGTTTTGCTACATAGAACACACAAGTTGGTGTATTAACATAACACTTACAGTGGAATTGATTACAACTTAAATAGTTTTATTGTTTTTAAACTAATTGAATTATTCTATTCATCATCCATACATCACATATTTAGTAAGAGAAAAAAAAATTATGTGTAATGTGAGGATGATGTGTAGAATTTTAAAAAAATTAAAATACCAATAATTATTTAGTATAGTTGATGTAGAAGCTTTTCACATAGCAGTGTGTTGGATGTGTAAAAAAATAAGACTTATAAATAGATTTTCTATATATATATATATATATATATATATACTAGTTATGGTGCAACGTGCAAGGCACGTTTTTCTAGTTGAGAAAAAAATATTGTGAGAATACCATACTTAAGCGATAAGTAAAGATTGTATGAAGATGCATAATAATTACATTCTATTTGTAGAGTACTAAGCAAAAGACTAATAGTTTAGAAAAAGAAGCAACACAAAAGTACTAAGTTTATAGAAATATATATAAATACTAGTAAGGGCAATGTATGCCCAGTTGTCTACCATTAAATGCTGCAAGATGCATAATAGGTAGCAAAACATGACCAATTTCAGATAGAATCATCGTGTAAAGATCATCATATTATTACAATTAGTAGCATATGAGTAAGGAATTTTGACTAAATCATTTCCCTTTTTATCTCATATTATAAATCCTAATATCAATGATTATATCCAATAGTATTTTTACGAGCTCTGGATATAATAACATATAATGAAAATTTTGGATCTTGTTAGGCAGCAAACTCAAGAATTGAATGCACTTAAATGAAATGTAGCATCCATAAGCAAATTAAGACTATTTCTTTTACTAAAAATAAAATATTGTTTGGTTAAACTTACCAGAATCTCTTATTTAAAATGTTGTGATGTTTCTAGAAAAAACAACACTTGGTGAACATTTTTCACTATGAAGGCCACCTATTTTTGTCAAGAGAAATTCTAATTGCAGTCCCTACTTAAGAACTATATGTGCGGGCCTTTTATTAAATGAGAAAAAACATCATTTTAGGAGAGATATTTTTGCACCATGGCTAAATTTGACAGCAACATGCCAAAGATGGCATGGTTAGCCTACAAAGTCTAAAATTTAGAAATCACTTTATATAATTAGTAGAGTGGTGTACACAGTCCAAATACAAACCTGACCCACGAGAAGTAAAGCTAATGAAAAGGAATGCTTCCTATGAATTCCAACCAAAAGAAAAGAAGAAACTATTAAGTTATCAACTTAACTTAAGGCTCCCTCTATTTCATGAGTAACTATTAAGTTTACTGAACCAATCAAATACATGTTAAACAGCTGATTGTCTCAAACACTTGAATGGATGCAAATGGGTGAATTCATTTAAATTATTTACCTTTAAACAAATTCTTCAAAAGTTTAAGCTGATAGTAATATCATAGAGACAAGTGAATATTTATATTTGCAAAGTGGTTAATTTGACGAACCAATAGGCACGTGAACCCGTAGTTGAATCTATCGAACTGCCCATGAGAGAGAGAGAGAGTATGCTGAGAGAGATAGGCAGATCAAAGTCAGTATTCAAAGTCAGCATCCTATTTAAGTATATAATTACAACAACGAGAAATTTACATGAGTTTAAAAGTGAAGAAATAAACATGAACTTTAAATACAAGTTAGCGTCATATTTAAGTATATAATTACAACAATGAGAAGACTAACAAAAAGAGATTTTGAGTGTTTATGAGCAAGGTGAGTTTATTCTGGCATAATTTTCCATGTTATTAAGAATAATGACACATAAAATAAATAAATTCAATATTTATAGAATTTAAAATTAAAGACAATAAAAGACTAGAGAAAATGAAATTTCTTATTGATAATGTTATTAATAACAATATTAATAGTATTATCAATATCAAATTTTGTATTAATATAAAATTTAATATTCAACAATCAATATTAAATTTTCAGAATATCAAACCTGTTATTAATATAGATTTGTTATTCTAGGAAAAAATTAATTCAAGAAAAAAATAAAAAAATTAGTTTCTCGAAATTATATGTTGAACCAAATCATTAAATGAAATTGATTAATAAAATAAAAATACAATATATATTAAAAAAATAAAATAAAATATTTTACAACATTATTTTTTTTTAAATTAAACAGATTTTGTTTTATATAAAAATGTAATAGCCTATAGAGACAAAAAAGCATCACAAGCATGCAACCCACCAATCCCTTCCTAACCCCAAATTCATACGGTGCCATTTTATTAGAACAAACCCTAGGTTTTTTTCCCCTCCCCTATAAATAAATCTCGACGGAAGCCCATGGCCCACAGGCCACAGCCCTTTATTTCACCTTCCAGACCCTTCTTCATTCACCCTATCCTTGTTTTTCTCTGCTCCCTCGTTTTTTTTTTTCTGCATTATCATTGCTCCCCTCTCTACTCAATTGCACTCACACACAACACTTTTTATCTCTCTTCTGCTCTCTCACACACTACAATTTCCACCCTCATATTTGTGTTTGTTTTCATTTATTTATTTCTACAACTTTATTATTTTTAAATCTTACGAATCTTTCTCTAACCAACTTTTTAAGGTATACTATCCATCCACTTGCTTTGCTGCTTTAGGCATTGAAACCCAACATCCAACCACCAGATTCTCCACACGGAGAACATTAGGAAGTATTGTTTGTTGTATGAGTCTGCCATTGCTACAGGAAGAAATTAGGCTTGAAGCTGTCACTAAACCATACAGAAGCATATAATACAAACGTCTAAAGATGCCAAAAATAACTAAGGTTTCATTCTACCCAAGAATGTTGTTTGCAGTTTTGTTCAAGTCTAAGTGATTATTCACCATGCATATAGATTTGTATTTTGTTCCTTGTCCCTTTTTATTACATAGTATGCATCCAGCCCTAGTTCAAGATGTCAAAGCCCACAAGCAAATTATTTAAGCCCAGAATGAAGCAATACCAAATACGGATTGCCCAGTCATAACACAAAAAAATGGAAAAGGATAATCACTTATTCATTTGTTCTTTCCTCTGCACATTTAATTGTTATTTTATTTGTTGTAAATACTTTCTTTTTTTGATGAGCTGTATTCTATACTAGGAATATTTTTCTGTTAGTTTGTTGAGATGGACGTGTATATGAGGATTTGAGCACTATACATTCCTTATGCAATTACAAAAAGATTCTGCACAATTTTGCAGCTCCTCCCATGTGAAAACTCTCTGCACATTTTGTGCCTTTTGTTCTCTTCTTTTGGTTCCTTACATGGTACCAGAGTTTGAGAGATAATTTACATGGTTGTTCTTCATGAAAATTCTAATAGTTCTTCCTCCACTCACTCTGCCTCTTCTTATCTTCATACAAACCCAACCTCAAATACATTCCGTGCCAACACTATGGCACGTTATTTGAACCTTGCTGACCACAGCAACCCTTTTCGGCTTGACAACAGCGACAATCTCGCCGTGTTTCTTGTCACTGACCTTCTCACTGTCGATAACTACACCACCTGGTCACGAGCAATACGCCTCTCCCTTCATGCCAAGAATAAGCTGGGCTTTATCACTAGCGACATCCCATGCTCCACTGACCATGTCAATCCTCTTACTGATCTCTAGGACCGCTGCAATGACATGGTGGTGTTGTGGATACAAAATTCTATCAACCCATCCATTAAGTCCAGTGTAGCATTTGTGGATACCGCTCGTGAGCTTTGGCTTGATCTCCAAGATCGATTCTTTCAACAGAACGGATCCCGTATTTTTCAGCTCAATAAGTCTCTTGCTAGCATTCTCCAAGAAAATGATTCTGTTAGTGTTTACTATGGGCTAAGGTACAGACGCGGACGGTGCTTGGCGGCGTCGCGGCACATGGATTAGCTTTGGGGTGGCGTTTTACTGGAAGCAAACCGAGCCTTACGGTTTGGTGTTTTTCTGAGAAAAGGTTGTGGTTTGCACTGAGGTTGGGGGTGGAGGTTCAGATGAGTATGGAAGGCTAAGAGCGTGAAGAGGAAGAGCAGCGGCAAATAAACTAGGGTTGAGATGATTAACCATATAAGTATGTATATATAGGAGATATAAATAGTAAAGGGAAAACCTAGATGAAGGGGTTGAAAAGGGAATGCATGAAAAAGGAAATTGGATGCAAACAGTGCGATGGAGTCTGAAAAAAAAATAAACAATTCCACGGACTTGGTTCTTACGTCTAAAAAGAAAAGAAGAAAAGAAAAATAAAATAAAATAACATAACAAAACATAAAGTAAAGAAAAACAAAATATCCATAGGCCCAAAGACTAGGACTCTTAACGAGATTATTGCATGGCTTTTATCACAAAGTTTTGGGTCTCTAATCAACCTAAAATAAATATAATTATCCTATAAATTTTTTGATGAACATCCACTTGATCCATTAAAGACCTTAAAACCTAATTATCAAACCTATAGAAAAATTATATACTGCCAAAAATATCTTAAGCTCAAATTCTCTTCTAAAAATTTTACTCGTAATCCCAAATGATTTTTTTTTTTAAACTAAAACTCAAAAAAATTTTGTAAAGTGGCTTGGCTGGCCCGGGTGTTACAAGAAATATATATGAAGAAACCTCCTGGTTACAATAAAGGGCAACCTCATCAGGTATGCAAGCTGATTAAGAGTCTTTATTGCCTTAAACAGGCCTCGAGACAACAGTATTCCAAGTTTTCTACTTCTTTAATTGCTTTCGGTTTTGAGCAATCAAAAGTTGACTATAGTCTTTTCACAAAGCTTGATGGTGTATCATTCACTGCATTATTAGTGTACGTTGACGACATTATTGTTGCTGGAAATTGTTCAACATCCATTCAATCTTTTAAACAATTCTTGCATACTCACTTTCATATCAAAGACCTTGGTTGCTTGCGTTATTTTCTTGGTTTGGAAATTGCAAGATCTTCCAAAGGGATACATATCTCTCAAAAAAGTATGCTTTAGACAAACTTTCAAATTCGGGTCAACTTGGCTGCAAGCCATTCAAGCTACCTCTTGAGCAGAATTTTAAACTAAACAAAGCATTTGGATAGCCCATTTCTAACCCTAGTTCATATAGAAGGCTCATTGGACAGTTACTGTATCTTACCATCACAGGCGAGACATCTCCTATGCAGTCCAACTTTTGAGTCAATTCATGGGTTAGCCCACAACTTCACACCAGTCAGCAGCCAACAAAGTTCTTAGATATCTTAAAAGTGCCCCTAGTAAAGGCATTTTATTATCATCTACATCTCAGTTACAACTTCGAGCTTATTGTGATTCCGATTGGGCTTTATGCCTTAACACACATCGCTCCACAACAGGTTACTGTATCCTTTTTGGTAAATCACTTGTGTCATGGAAATCAAAGAAACATTCTATGGTATCTCGATCCTCAGCTGAAGCTGAGTATCGTTCTATGGCATCCACTTGTTCTAAGATGACTTGGCTCAAATATTTACTCACTGATTTAAGGGTACAACATCCACAAGCTACCTTACTTTTTTGTGACAATCAAGCAGCCCTACACATCGCTGCTAACACGGTTTTTCACAAGAGAACCAAGCACATCAAGTTTGATTGTCACCTCATCCGATATAAGATTCAAGAAGGTAGCAACTTCTCAGGTTGCTTCTCAATTTCAAATAGCTGACATTTTCACCAAGGCATTGCCTGCATATCTTCTCCACTTGCATTTGTCCAAGATGAGAATAGTGAATCTCGATTCTCCATCTTGTGGGGGGCTATTACATAATATGCATCTAGCCCAAGTTCAAGATGTCAAAGCCCACAAGCAAATTATTCAAGCCCAAAATGAAGCAACACTAAATACGGATTATCCAGTCACAACACAAAAAAATAGAAAAGGATAATCACTTATTCATTTGTTCTTTCCTCTGCACATTTAATTGTTATTTTATTTATTGTAAATAGGGGTGTACCCGGTCCGGTTCGGTCTGGTTTTGGACAAAATCTAGAACCGAACCGGTATGTACCGGTTTTATATTTTCCAAAACCGATTACGCACCGGTTACTTTCCTAAACCGGTACTTCGGTTTTACCCACTACAAGAAAAATGGCATTTTCCAGCGCTCAAAATCGCCACAAATACCTTTCAGAATCGCTACATTTGATCATTTGTGGCGATTTATAAATCGCTGCAGGTTCGCCACAATCCTAAAGCCATTTTTGATCAATTGCGGCGATTGGATAAAATCGTCAGAAAATTGACGCTTTCCGGCGATTTTAGTCTGTCGGAAATGTTCAAAAAATCGACAGAAATGGCCTTCCGATTTACCTTTAAAATCGCTGAAAATTACTATTTCCGGCGATATATATCGCCACAAAAACTTAATAAATCGCCGCAAATAGCTTATTATTTTCTCAACGATTTAAAATTATCGCCATTAGGAAGTATTTCCAGCGGGTAGGTTTCGCCGCAAAAAAGTTGTTGTGGTGATTTTGTGTCGCCGCAAATAAAATTCTGCTATGAAAAAATTATTTGTGGCGGTCAAAACTCGCCGCAAAAGATGTTTCACAAAATAAAAAAAAAATGCACAAAACAATATAGATATGCAGTCTACACATGTAATTACCTAAGACTGATCCCAAACAGATATTTGGCATTATTGTAATGTGAAATGGCTTGTCAATGACCCATCTACTTAAATTTTATGCATCTATAATGGAAAAGGAGAACAAAAGGATATAATAAAAATAATAATAATAATCTATCCTGCAGATGAGGAACAATTAAAACTGAGAAATTAAAATAACTGAAACTGAGATGTGCATGTTTTACTTCTGAAACTGAGATGTCGATTTGATACATTGTAGTTCCAGAGAGGATCAGAGCACTTCATGACAGTTTTCTTACTTCACAGAATGATGAAGCACTACTACACCAAGCTGCTAAGGACTATGGTGAAGTAGAAACTGATGCTGCCAACCTCAAATACATGTTTTTTTTTTTGTTGGCCCATATACAAGGGTAGTTTTCTAACTCTTTTTCGTAAATAGTACTGCATGCTGAATTCTTTTGTCAACTACTAGTGGGCATGATGTGTATATAGTACCCCACCTGGCTTTGTTGGTTTTTAGGTGGCTGGAGGCTCTCTTAGGTAAGGTCCCTGCGTTTAAGTCTGTCGTTTAAGTCTTCCTAGGTATGGTTTGGACTTTGCTTGTATAGATACTCTCTACATGTACATTAATCATGAAATGAAGGTGCATATGATTTTAGGGGAACATCCTGATCTCGAACCCCCCTCCGGCAAGTAAGCATGCAGCTTATACATGAGTCTTATGATCAAACAATTGCAAGCTAATATTATTATATATAGTAATCCAATTATATGTACATTTTCCATATATATTCAGTGATGAAAAGTGTTAGAACATCCATGCACCTTATAATTTCAATGACATACCTTAATTTAGTGCAGTAGCTAGACATTTTAATCAATTAGAGATAGAAGAATTAATATATATATATATATATATATAATTCAATCGATTTGAACAAGCATGCACAAGTCTTATTATTGGTCCATATAGCTAGCTAGCATGGATATTTTTCAGACATACAAAGCGACGAAAGGGCTCTTGACATCTTGTGGCATTAATTGGAGAGGTGTCAGATCAGTTTTTGACCAATCTGAATAATATACTTTATATAGTATTTTTCCCTTTGTTGGGTATAAAAAAATGCTGTTTTTATTTTCAGAACATCAAGAATTATGGAAATAACATTATCCAATAATTTGAGTCACAAATATATATATGTATGTATATATTAATAAAAGCAAGACTGAAAGTAAATCTTGTGTACATCAATCAGTATATATATGTATGAATATACATCAATCAGTATATTCATCAAGAAATATTATTTACATACATAAATCTTGTGTACTAAGTTGCACCAAAGTTTGAAACAGACGACATTTAAGTACTCTAGGAGTCTTGGTACAACAATGAACATGTGAAAACACTAACTTACAGACAAATGAGCAGGAGATGTAGAAGTTCCAGATTTTGTTGACCGTGTAATGAAATCCTTGGTACAACAACTCACATGTGAATATTTTCCTCTTTTACTGTCCGGTAACTTTTCTAAACTAACACTGGCCCATAGATGACACCTTAGAGAACTGAAGTCTAGAAATAAGTTATGAGGATTGCACAACAAGGTTGGCACAGTTAATAATAGCATCCCAACAATTAACTAACAAGCAATTAATGCAGGTTGTATGTCTGTCCTACGTCGTGTTCTAGAAATGGATGTCTACCTAATTAGTCAAGGAGCATTAACAAGAAAATTAATCGTTTTAAGGATCTCCTAGCTACAAACCATCAATTGGTTTTTCTTCAACAATATTAATCCTTGTGAAAATGTTCACAGTTAATGTAAAATAATCATTTTAAATTTCCCATTTTCTTTATGTAACTAGGATTTAAGTACAGCATAGACCACAAAAGGCAGAAGTCATTTTTCCTCAACAGAAATCTAATTAACAAAAGATAAAACCCACAAAAGGAAACTTGAATGAAACTCATGTCATGTCATGTACATCAAGCTCTTGAATGAAACTCACTTGGATCCTTTTGCAATCCTGCCAAATTATTCCATATATCATCATTTTCACGTGAAATAAACTTATAGTATTATGAGAGCAAATGGAAATCATGGTCTCGTCTCTCTCAAAATATACAGAGATTAGTGAATGCTTAGCGACCACATGTTTACAATGAAACCAATGTCAAGCTAAGTCTAACAGCATCAAATCTGCTTAATACAATGATTTCTTATGTTCACTCAGAAAAAGCAACAAAAGCCCCCAAGTGTTAATAAGAAAACTTATTTTATTCTCCGTTCTTGTAAGCAATGGTATCATTTTTTTTTTCACAGATCACCTAGCATGTATCCTTTAAACGCATGTATAGACCTTATAACCAATTATCTCCTAGAAATTCAAGCCCATGAGAAAGCATTAGTAGTGTATACTGTCAAGGCTTTGTATTGAAGTATTGATTGAGTGTCCAAGCCAATAAATTACATAAATGGTTTCAGATTCATATCCTATGGGAGATAAAAAGAAATTAATAAAACACAGGAACTCAATCAATGACAGGAGCAGAAACTAAGTGAAACTAACCCAACAATAAAGGCACAATCACTAACTTGGCATGAAAGAAAAATCTAAGGAAATACATAACATAATGCACAAAACCTCACAATATATGTCTCATTACATAATAGAGAGAAACATTACAAGTATATTCAGAATTTAGGACCATCAATTTTTTGCAAGATTTTCTTCACTTTCTGCTTACATCCGATATATTGAGAATAGATTTCTTCATGCACAAGCAAGCCAAAAATAAAAACATAAAGCAAAGGTAAATACTACTAAAATGGAATCAAATACCAAGCCTAAGATGAGTACTAAACGAGCACCTGGAAAATGGAATCAAAATGAGTACTAAATGCCTGTTAAATGAGTACCTGGAAACGAGCACTTGGAAAATGGAATCAATTTTAGTACTAAATGAGTACTAAAATGGAATCAAATACTACTAAAGGCCTGTTAACGAAACGAGGGGAAAACCTCAGTTGCCTCATGGATGAATACAAAAAAATATTGTCCAAAGCAATATATAAAGACAGAAAATTAATAAATATTGTCCAACGCAATATATAAAGACAGAAAATACCCAATAAAATTGGCAAGCCTCAGTTGCCTCATCTGCCCTACTACCCGCGCCTCCTCCTCATTTGGTGGCAGTGGGTTGCAAACAGAGCAAGGGAGGGCCTCGGGCTGCTGGGCTAGGCGTAGAGGAGAAGGGGCTCTGATGGAGGACTGGCAACGGCGTCGAGGTGTGGGTGGTTGCGAACGGTGCCCCCAGCGACGGCGATATAGCGAAATCCGAGAGAGAGAGAGAGAGAGAGAGAGAGGTGAGGCCAGAAAGAAATTGGCGTGGGGGCTGGGGGAGAAGGAGGGGGTGGCCGTCGAGGTGAGGTCGCGGAGATGGGCTGTGCGCGGCGGAGGCTTGAGGGAGAAGAGGGACTGGGTAGAGAGAGGGTGAAGGGGGAGAGACGGCTGCAGGAGGGAACGAAATGAGGGGAAAACCTAAGGCGGGGGTTTTAAATTTAATGAGTTTTTCCGGCGCTTTCGACTCGCCGCAAATAAGTTTAAATGGGCGCATTGGTTTTTACAGCGACAGTTTTCGCCACAAATAGTACATATTGTGGCGATTTTATTTAATCGACAGAAATTTAATAAGCTACAGTTAATAGAATATTGTTGTGACGACACAAATCGCCGCAACAGGTACAAATTTCGCCGCAAAAAATAAATAGTACATTTTTCTTTCATCATTTCCTATCATCGCACCGAAATTAAGCGGCGACTTAAAAATCGTTAGAAAT
The DNA here is from genome assembly GCF_001411555.2 of Juglans regia. Taxonomy (NCBI): domain Eukaryota; kingdom Viridiplantae; phylum Streptophyta; class Magnoliopsida; order Fagales; family Juglandaceae; genus Juglans; species Juglans regia. Next base: position 18,734,768 of record NC_049905.1, on the reverse strand, counting down.
AATCTATATTTGCGGCGATTTTTCTTGCGACGATTTTAAAATCGCTGGAAAAGGCCAGATTTATTGTAGTGACCGGTTCCTGGTCCGGTCTGGTTTTTCGATTTTTTTAAAATGTAAGTTTTACAATTTGTCATTAAAAATTTGTTAGTAAAAAAAAAATTAATTTAAAAAAAATTGTTTTATAATTTTATAAATATCTTTGACTATATAATAGTATTAATATTAGACTATTGGTATAGTTATAAGTTATATATTAGTATTAGTTATAAACTATATATTTAATATTAGTATTAGTTATAAACTTTTAGTAAAAACTTGTAGTATTAATTATAAGTATAACTATAGTCATTAGTCTATAATAGACTATTAGTATTAGTTATAAATTTTTAGTGATTTAGTATTAACATTTTATATAATAATTTATAAATTATAATAAGAAATTATTTCATATATGAATATATATAATTATATATATTATATATAAAAATTTCACATAAAAATTTATAATTATACATAATATATAAATCTTATATATATTAATATATATATATATATATAATATTTTGTATAAAACTTATATATACAATAATACAAATATTATTTTTTATATATATTTTTAACAATCGATCCGACCAGTTTTTCTATTTGAATTTACATCCTTAATTATAAATACTTTCCTTTTTCTGATGAGCTGTATTCTATATACTAGGAATATTTTTCAGTTAGTTTGTTGAGATGCACATATATACGAGGACCTGAGCACAGTATATCCCTTATGCAATTACATAAAAGATTCTTCACAATTTTGCGGCTCCTGAACACGTGTGAGAACTCACATTTTGTACCTTTTCTTCTCTTCTTTTGGATCCTTACACCTTGTCCTTGGGATCCACATGTATGCTTTAGGCTCTAATTTCAATTTCAATTCTGGATTTTCTTTTTGTTTCTCTAACATTTTCAACGGCTTTATCTTAGCAAGTATGATAATTTGCCCCGCCTATATATATACTCATTACAAAAAAAAATAAGTTTTTATGATTATTTAATTACGATAAAAAAATCATTTATGATAAAAATAAATTTATTTTAATTATAAATAATAATTTTACTGAAATTAATTAATCATAAATAAATAATTTTTTTTTATAGTGTCTACTGCCCTGCCAGATGGTGGGGATGCGGGTAGCACCTGGACGAAAAAGCGGCACACACATATACGTCAGGTCTACGAAAAAGCGCATGCATTTATTAATTGATCTGTACTCAAGAAACATACCGTATGTTTCAATTCTCGTGTTGCAGAACAAAGCAAAATCAGACTGGAATCTGTAAATTTAAACTTGCTATTTATATCAATCACGAATTAATAATTGATAGCCGATCGAGCGGACCCTCAAGGAGCTCAAAAATAATAATTTCTTACTTTAAAATATATATATATATATATATTTTTACTTCGACAGCCTCTAACCTAATCGAGGTTTGCAACAAGAAGATCATCATCCTCTATCTCCATTGTGGGCGTTGAAGGTCGGTCTGATCTCCAGGATGCATGATCCTAAGACGAGAGAGACCATTCTCTACCCTATATCATGGAATCGAAATGGTCAGTCAGCTACCCCTATCTCTACTTTACTCATTGCAGATGATTTAAACTCTTTTTAGCAGCTAGGGCAAACATCAGACTAGATGAAGCAGAAACCCTCAAGGAATCATGTTTACAAACAGGCTGCTCTGCTCCTGGTGAAAGGAAGTCAGCAATTTCTTTTAACAAGAATGCACCCCGGGATAAGAAAAGGAGAGATAAGAGCAATTCTTAACCTCCGCAACTTGGCTTCGGACAACCAACAGATTGTACTGTTTATTGACAATTTTTATTACTTACAAAAAAAAAAATGGAAAACCCAATACTCTTTGGAAAACCCAATTTTTATTACTTATTGACAATCTTTAAATTCTTCCCAAAAAATCCGAACATATTTTTATCAAACGTAGTATATATGCTTTGTAAGCAAACGAATCCATTTTCTAAGTAAATAAGTTGCATATATATCACAGTGTTGAAGAGTTAAAGACAACAGTTTCACAAAATTTACCTTCACTCAAAATGGCGGCCACCTAAAGACATTTCAGCATTTAATCAAAATAACAATCCCAACTATTTTTCTTGTTTAGAAAAAGATCACACATAGAACACTCATCACGCACTCGAAGAAATCTCGAAGTCAGTGACAAGTAAAAATGAAAACCATCAGTACCTTACATAATCATTGCTAACCCAGAAGTTTAAACACTTGCAGCAATTCAATGTAAAAGAAAATTCAAAACAAGATCTTTACGAAAAGGCAGCGTACATAGAGAGAAGTATTGAACTCAATTTAGTAGAGTTTTTCATTACCCCAGAAATGAAGATAAAACGCCAACTCCGAAATTCCTTTCTTCCACTTTCTCGGCAACCAAAATATGCAAAAAGTAAATATAAAACAAGTACGAAAAATAATGAAGAGGTAGCATGCATATAAGAGTCTAGAGAGTCAGAAGGCAACGAGCAGCGTTTTGAAGCTGGAATAGAATGAGAACAGCGTTTTGAAGTTCTTCGACTCTTCGTTCTCGACAGGTACGACCTCCATGAGCTCTGGTAACTTCGCCGCTTTCAAGATGATTTTTTTTTCCTAAAAAGATTGAAAAGAAATGAATTATTAGCTTCATTTTCTATGATTAAAAGAAAAAAAAAGAAGAAAATGCAACACAATATCAAAATCACAATCACAAATTAAGCTAAAAAACTCACAGGAATGTTAGTTTTAGAACTGCGTTTTGAAGTTCTTCGATTCTTCGTCTCCACAGGTACGACCTCCATGAGCTCTGGTAACTTCGCCGCTTACAATCACCGCGCACAAGGAAGAAGAGAGAATACCCACCGAATCAATGATCCTATATATATATATGTGTGTGTGTGTGTGTGTGTGTTTATAGATCGGTGCATGCGTACCAAAAAGCTAAAAAGCCTTTTGTTTAAAAACTCACGCAGATATCTTGAATCCAAACTACAAAACAGAAATTATGTAGTTTTGTATTAAATGAACCCCATACATAAGCAAAATGGAGAGGGTCCAAAATTGGAAAGCATCAAACGCTCAATCTGAACGCCCAAAAACATCTATCATTATTATAAACTTCATTACATTAACCCAAAAGCTAAGATATGGCAGGATTTAATTCAGACATTTCTTACAAATTAAAACCATACCAAGGCTACAAGCTGAAACACTCTTTAAAACTACTATTTAAAAAGGACCAACGCGTTTGATTCAGTTCTTTCCTAAGCATTATTGCTCCCTTCAACTTCAGTACTCAGTTGAATCTGCACTTGATCAGGTAGGGTTGTTTCTGATTCTTCTTGGGGCCCGATAATGCAGAAGAAAGTGGCTCTGAAAGTGTGACAAAGCCAGTATACAAAGCTCTTGAGCTGATTAAAAATGTGCTCAGAACAAGGAGATAAGATCAAGAGCATCAAATAGGCAAACCAGAAGAGTGAGAGCGGCAAAATGAGTGAGGCCAGCAGTAAGATTGTGAGCGAACCGGATACATCTCCTGTCCGCGACCTGTGTCCCTCCACCTTCAGATCAAGCTTCACCGAGATCTCAAGGCGGAGGAGAATGACAACGACGATGGTCAAAAGTGTAAGGAGAAACATGGGAAGGCCAAGGGATTCAAGTTGGAAGTTGCCATTTTGAGGCCAAGAGCTGTATAATTGGGATAATTGAGACCTAAGGGCGAGGCCTATGAGTGGCACAAATACACATCTCAAGTCCACAGAAACCTGCATCCTTCCAAGAATTAACTCTTGGGCTATTTTGATGTAGCAGAAATGGAGATCAGATCTAGGGCAGTTATAAGCTGGTATAAAAGGTTGTTTATGGAGACATTAGAAAAACGGATTTTTGTGGTTATTTAATTGCGATGAAAAGATTATTTGTAATTAAAATCGATTCATTTTAATTGTAAATAGTTATTTTATTAAAATTAATTGGATATAAATAAATAATTTTTTGTAGTGAGAGAGGGCCAAGGGAGATCAAAGGGCGGCGGGCAGGATATTGTTCGATAAGATAATTGGTTTGGTTTGACCAATAGTACAATGATATAAAATGTAAAAAAAAAACTGGCTGTCGTGGAAATGCTATTAGGATAAAATGAAATGATTATGTAAATTATGAACAAAGCTAGATTAGTTCCGCGTTCTATATTCATTGCATTTCTTTTCTCTCGATAGATTATGATTAATTATCATGTATTTAATTATAATATGATTTCTAATTAATATATAATTAGTAATATGACTTTTAAGCCCAGTCATTTGATATTTTATTATTTTTTTCTCCTACCACGGAAAAAAAAAAAAAAATTATTTCCCTCTTTACGTTTTCTCTTCGATCTATTATAAATTCCAAGAACGACTTTAACAGCATGTTAACAAAAGTGATGATGGCCGGCAAATGGCCGTGTAATAGTATATAAATTGTCATTTATCATGTGAATTAAGGATTTCTTGTCGGGAAATTCATTCCTTTTTATCATAGCTGAGAGACGGTCAACAGACGCCTCCAAGAAAAGATAGCTGCTGTCATTTTAAGGTTCATGTGAACGTGCCAATTATTTACTAATTATTTTCACCCAAAAAAAACATACGTCTTTTTCTTTCAATTATTTTTAGATAATGATAAACTTGTTACTTATCAAAATTTTAAAACCCATTCCGTTCCGGTCAGAATGGCATGAATTTTTCGTGCCGGAATAATAATTGGCACAGGATAAGTACCTATTCCGTTTCGGGTCAAATTTTGGCTATTTTGATCAATTCCGGCCATTCCAATCAGGTTTAAACCAAGGACATCGTTATACTTAATTTTTTTTTAATACGTTATGAATAAAATGACGGCGTCGTTTCAGTTGTATTTAAAACATAACTACATGTTTAAAAGATATCGTTCCACTTAAACTTAAGTAGAACAGTGTTGTTTTAGTACAGAATATATAAAACAATATAACTTCTTTAATCGTCTGGTTCAGCAATTTGAACCAGATTCGAACTGATGCTGAACCTGCTGATATTGATTTTTTTTTCTTTGCTACACGCTAACCGGTTCTCCACTGGTTTCGGCCGGTTCTGAGCTCCGTTGGCAGGTCTGAGTCAATCTAGGTAGGTTTCTCAATTTTAAATAAAATTTACAATCTTATTAAAAAATACTTCTTTAAAAAAATTTAAAAATTCAGTACAAAATATGTGTATAAAAATTCGGTAGTTTTATCATTTCTCTATTTTTTTTGCATTGAAAGAAATTATCATGCATAAAACAGCACTAGGCTGGAGTTTCCTTGATCTTGAAAAATATTACAATACAAAGAATTGGCGTATTAAAAAATATATATATATCATGCAAATTAATCTAATTTATTTTTGCAAATGCATCCGATTCATATTTCAATAAGCTGAATCCCATTTATATAATTATTCAACTCTTTTTTTTTTTTCTATTTAACTAAATAAAATAAGTAACTACAAATTTTATTTTTCAATTTTTCTACCCTTCTTATTATATAAGCTCATGTTCAATTGTATCATATTATTTTTCGTACATTAAAAAAACCGCATTTCTTAACTCAAATCCAAAAAACCTTTAAATGGTTAGAATATTCATCAATTTCCAGCCATGCGCGCACCCTATAATTTGGTTACCATTCCCCTAACCTACTTTTACTTTTTAGGGTTATCCATCCATCCATCCACTAATTGCTTTGCTGTTTTCGGCTCATCCAATTATACCACCAAAAAATCTCCACATGCATATTGCACGTACCAGGAATTCACGAAAAGTAAATATCAAATCCAATATCATAGCTAGTAGTGTCTACATGATGACCAAACACGTAAAATAAAGACAAAAGAAAAGTCCTGCTCTCTTAAAAACTTAGAGTTTTTTTTTTTTAAAAAAAAAAAAAATATCCAAATGCCTAAAGTTAGAAAAACACAACCAAAGGCATTTCATTAATCCTTTTTCTTCGATTAGCTGTACTCTTAGGATCGATGTAACGTGGATGTGGAGCCCTAGCTAGCAAGTCCCTTACAGGATTGTGACATGATAATTAACTCACATTGAATGATGGTAGATCAGTTGTAATGGTACTATATATAGCCCGAGTGTTAATTAATTAATAAGTGATCCATCTCATGATGTATGGTAAACATATAATACAAACGTCTAAAGATGCCTAAAATAACTAAGGTTTCATCAGTATTAATTAGGTTCACAAAAGGAATTCACATGATCAGAACCACCTAGATAAAAAAATATTAAGGCTGCATTTGGATGTTGAGATGAGACGAAATGAAATAGAAGTTGAAATTAGTTAAATAAAATATTATCATTAAAATATTATTTTTATTTTAGAATTTGAAAAAATTGAATTTTTTTTTTTTTATATTTTGTACATTTAGAAGTTTGAAAAAGATGTAATGATTAGATGAAATGAATTGTAATAGTTTCTAAATTTACTGTTTAGAAGTTTGGAAATGTCTGACACTGTTTTCTTTTTATACACCAATCATATTAGAGCACCTAAGATTTACCTTGTAAAAAAGTAACACATGGAAGAGAAAAGAAGGGGAGAGAGAGAGAGAGAGAGTTGACATATCTAAAACTATTTTGTCTCTAGGTATTTGGAACAGCACAAATTAAATTACCACCATATCATTAGAAAAAAAAAAACCTTACAAAAGTTCCATCTCAAATAATGACAAGTAAAATTAGCACATTGGCGCACATGAGTACGTTGTAGTTGACAGATTGGGACAATGTTTGGTACTCAATGAACCGTAAAAACTCAAATAATTTCTATCCCAAAGAATATATATATATATATATATACGTACAAACTAAATGTTAATTAATGGAATTTCACTTCAAAATGCAAAGAATATAAAAGAATTATAATAATCTCATAAATTGACGTAATTTCATCTGATTCGTTAAATCTATTTTATAATAAAAATAATTTATAATCTGGTGAACCATGTTAGATCAATTTATAGAATTGTTTTTATGTAAACTTTTTATAATTACAGTATTTTTTAAAAATATTGTGAATTTAAAAAAAAAATTAAAAGTTTAAAAAAAATGATGTCAAAAAAAATTTAAAATATTTTTTGTTTTTTTTCACATCATTTTTGTTTTGATACACTGATCTAATTTCCTTGCCCCTCCATATATATAAAAATCTTGTACACGTTGTAATTGATAGTTTTCTGGCCTCCATAAAATCTAATATTTGGCATGCAATTTGCAAATTTTATTGATAAATATGAGACCTAATTAAGTTATATACAAGAAGACAAAACAATACCCTAATTAAGATGTGTAATTGAAGGTGGAAATGAAGTTGTCAAAAGAAGTACTACAATTAATTAATATAAAGTACTACCAAAAAATTAATGAGATCAGCTAGCTAGGCTCAATATATAACGATCATATTATATATAATACAAGCTATATATATAAATATATATATATATATATATCAATTGATCTAGTTCAATAAATTGGTCAGTCAGCATCTATTCAAGTACGTACTCATGGTTTCATATTATTTATATTTCATAATTATCTTTATCTAATTTACTCGTACTGATAGGTATCCGTACGTCCGGCCACTAGCAATATTTCAACTTAATTTAGGCGCCATTGAAACCATGTAAGTATATAATTTTAGTAACAGGCCAGAGATATCGATCATGCATGTCAAAATACTGCTGCTTTTTCTTAAAATATCAATATATTTATAAATTCTTTTTTTATATAGTTGTGCTCATATATAATAGTGAATTATGTATATATATACAATATATTATATATTCCTTATTGGGGTAATCTTGCTGCATGCATGGTAGGGTTTTTGCGGTTTTATTTGTAATCTGGCATATATAGATATTATTTTGTTCAAATTGCATGCTTGGTCTATAAAACAATTATGGCAGATGTTTGAAAAATAGAATTTTAAGATTGGGTTCGGATATTGAGATATTTTAAAGTAAAAAGTAATAATATAATAATAAATAATAATAATAATAATAAAATATTCTAAAAATACCGCACTCAAACTGGACCTAAAATGCATGAGAACGTCATCATGTCCAGGTTATTAAAAAATTAGAAAGCGTGCTAGCTGATCAAAGTAGTTAAAAGTCTTCGATGGCCGGGGGAAGGGGACAAGATCAAGTAGAGCAGCAAATAGGCTGTATTGGGATGTCGGTGACATAGATTAAAATTAATGTCTCCAACCTGTGTTTCTCGATCAGGGGACAGATCAAATTTCACTGAGATACAGACCAGGATGACAGTGACGATGATTAAAAACGTCAGCAGAAACATGGGAACGCCAAGGTACTATTGAAGTTGGAAGTTGCCATCTTGAGGGCAAGAGCTGTATTGGGATATTAGAACTGATCTGTGATACCATCACGGTACATTTTAAAATAATATTATTTTTATATAATAGTTTTCAAAAAATATTCCTTATTTTTAAAATATTATTATCTAAAATATTTTGATACCCTCACAATAAGTTTCACATTGCTTAAGAAATAACTATTATATTATCTTAATCTTCTATATAAAAATTGGTCTAATGAGTTTATATTTCACTAATATAATTTTTTAAAATTTACACATAAAATATGATAAACAATTTAATTTTGTAAAATTTTAAAATAATAATATTAAAAAAGAGTGATGCTAAGGAACCCATTTTGATCTCCTTTTTTTTGTCTGATTGGATTTTTTTTTTTTTTTTGCCCGATTGGGTTTTTTATTTGTTAATATTTATTTTATTTTAGAATATTCAAAGGTATAAAAAAGTTTGTACATTATAAATAGTATTATTTTCACTTATAGATAAGAGATCAAGAAAAATCTTAATATAAAAGTTTAATTAATAACTATACATTTGTTTAATTAATCTGGCATAAAATAAAGGTCTCCTTTAAACTCATTACCTTATGCCTTAGAATCTATTGAGTCGGCCCTAGCTGTATGTATCATCTCGTCATGACTAAGAAAGAGCAATCAAGTCCATGGAGCATTGACCTATGGCTATTGGCTCAAGAGTTATACATCCCGAATGATAATATTTTATAATGATACCCAATAGGTTCGGCTGGTTTTGAAATTCTATCGAAAAACGCGTCCCTTTTCTTTCCTTAATTATGTTTGGAAGGGCCAGAAGCACCAGTACTGGGTCGAAACACGGACGAGTTCCTTTCTTCTTGCGCTCTCTCCAAATCTCCGATTAAAACAACTCCACACTCAGATCTAGCGTAAGGGGGTGGGAGCTTCGGCTCCTCCCCCCTCATCTCTTCTCCTTCCGTTCCTTTTTCTTCCTGTCGTTTGTTGTTTTTTTGGTTAGTTTTTGTGTTTTTCAGACCAAATAAAGGAGGTTTGTCGTTCGGATCTCTCCGTCCGTCTCCTGTCAACACGCACCCCTCCGAGACGATGCCCAGCCGCCGATCTTCAAGACCACCGATTCCGGCATCCATCGGAGTGGAGCGTAGCCTGCACGCGCGGGAGTAAGTTGACGGATCGCGCTGCGCGTGTTCATCACGCGCCACCGGAGAGCCTTTTTCCGACGCCACGCTCGGCTCCTCTGGACTCCTCGACTCCGGGACTTCCAAGATTGACTGCTGACTTTCCTCCCAGAGTGACCAGTGAGATGCACGTGCCACTGCCGACTTTATGTATACTGTTCACTCGTTTTGTTGTCCAGTTTTTGTTTTTCTATTTTGTCGTTCAGTTTGTTTGTTTTTTACCCGAGTGTGATGTTGAGCTTTGGATCGGACGCAATCCGGAGCAAGAGCTGTTCGAGAGAGGCGGACGATGTTACGGCCGGTGGTCGTACGACCAGTGCTCGTGCGTAGGTGCTACCTACGCAATGGAGGCTGTGTGTTTGTGCGTGAAGCTGGGTGCTCGTGTCGTCGAGATTCGACTTGCCGATGCTTGCGGTAGGCGTGACGTCCGGGTTCACGCCATTGCTTGTGGATTTGTAGTTTGGCTATGTGTTTTTATTTCTAGTTTATTTGTTGTTATTTTAGTTAGTATTATAATAGAAATATGCTGTTGGATTTAATATCCATAGCAGTATACCGTACTCTTCCTCCTTGCGAGGACAGAGGGGGTCGTGTAGTTCTGTTCTTACAGAACGCTTTCTCTATTTGGAGAGAGTTCTTAGAAGTTAAGACAATGTCCGCCACAAAGGAATTTGTGTGTGGGGAAGCCCCAGAGCTGATGCGTAGTTTGACTTGTAGTTTGGAGTTTCCATGTATAAGTCACATTTGTAACTTCGTTCTATTAATGAAACGAGTTTGTTTCCATAAAAAAAAAAAAAAAAATTATGTTTGGAAGGGAAATACTTTGTCAAAAAGTGTCTTACAACTTTGTTTTATAAATATGTCATTTAACTTGAATATAGAAACGATTTTATCTCATCTCATCTCATCATTATAAATTTTTAAATTAATTTTTATACAAAATATAATAAACAATTCAACTTTTTCAAATTTCAAAACAATAAAAATATTAAAAAATAATATTCTAATAATATTTTATTTAATTTTCATCTTTCATCTAAAACTATCTCATCTCATCTCACCACCCAAACGGTACCTAATTAAAATAGAGTTTGTCAAAAATAGGTTGGAGATAGAGCTAGGAAATTTCTCCAACCCCTTTACAAAATGAAAAATGCTACTGTATCATATAATTTATACTACTCATCCCTGCATGTGGGTTTACTGCTACACAAAATTAATTAATGAAATCAAGTGGAAACCTTTCCAACTCAGACATATGGTGAAACACTGTAGAATCAAAAGGCTTTCCAGAAGCAGAACCTAAATGAATTTTATTTTTTGATAAGTAAACGGTAGTATACAAGAAATAAAACCTATCTAGTTTGCTCCTAAATGACATATAAGACCAGTTCAGAGAAGAGGAATGGGAATGACAGTCAACAGAACTTCAATGCAAAAGATATCACAAACTGTAGATTTTCTTTGTATTAAGTCAACTATAGAAAGGGACTCAGATGCAAAGTGGAGAAGCGATAGCACATGGTTCTCTTGTTAGAGCACTCCCAATAGCTCTTGTAGAACCCAACTTTTTGTAAAATTTAAAGGGAAGAGCTCAAAATATCCCTCCAATGAGTTATGTATTTCATCTTTAAAATACAGTTTGTTACAGTACCACCGCTACATTTAGCAGAAACTGTTCAAAAATGTATAAATTTTTTATTCATTTCTCTCTCTTACCTTCTACTTTTTTCTTTCGCTGCAGAAACTAGAAAGTAAACTTTATTTCCATTTCAGCCTCAAGTTCCTTTGTTTCACTGCAAACCAAATGTCCTTTGGTGGTGCGCGTAGTTGTAGGTATATACCATGCTCTATTTTATTGAATTAATTTATATTTTAGTTTAGCTTAAATTTAGATTAATTTAAAATAAAATATAATTATATGACATTGTATATTTAGATTAATTTAAAATAACTTCTTTAATCGGCTGGTTCGGCGGTTTGAACCAAATTCGAACTGATGCCGAACCTATTGATATTGATTTTTTTTTTCTGCTACACGCCAACCGGTTCTCCACTGGTTTCGCTGGTTCTGAGCTCCGTTGGCCGGTTTGAGTCAATCTAGGTAGGTTTCTCAATTTTAAATAAAATTTACAATCTTATTAAAAAATACTTCTTTAAAAAAATTTTAAAATTTAGTACAAAATATGTGTATAAAAATTCGGTAGTTTTATCATTTCTCTATTTTTTTTGCATTGAAAGAAATTATCATGCATAAAACAGCACTAGGCTGGAGTTTCCTTGATCTTGAAAAATATTACAAGACAAAGAATTGGCGTATTAAAAATATATATATATATATATATATATATATATATCATGCAAATTAATCTAATTTATTTTTGCAAATGCATCCGATTCATATTTCAATAAGCTGAATCCCATTTATATAATTATTCAACTCTTTTTTTTTTTCTATTTAACTAATGTAAGAAAGGGGCACCCATAGTGGGCACCCCTTCACCTCCTCTTGGGGGTTATGAAGTGGCTCTTAAGCCACTTTATGAGACTTGATGGCTGGCCCTTAATGGCCAGCCAGGGGGTTACACTAGAGAGGCTATTTAAATAGTCTTTCCCCCTCTTTAGAGGAAACACTTGAACAAACAAAATCTCTCTCAAATGGTTCTCTCTAGTCACGGCATCTAGGCTGTGGAACGTGTGAGTGTTGCTCTAGTATTACCACGTAGCACACTCCACCATCGATGTAAAGATCGTGGATGAACAACAATACTGGAGAATCTGTGGAACAACCGCACTAGATCCGAGATATTTCCTGTGTGGTAATATCGCTTCCGCTGTATATTTTGATCTATTATTTCTAACATTGGTATCAGAGCCATTGAATCAGTTGTTCTCGATTTATATTTGTCGTGCTCGCAGTGATTTCTTTCAGGAGAAATATTTTTTTTCGTGACGAAAAAATTTTTTATTTTTTCCCGAATGCATGAAGTGATTCTGATCATATATACCTGTGAGCATCCATGAGCGTGCGACTATGCCTCGCAATGTGCTCTGCTGTGCGCAGAGCTGTGGGCATCGTCGTGGTGCAGCGAACAAAACGGCACGCACCAACAGGGTGCCACCACCGCAGCACACACGAAGGGCTGCATCACGTGACAATTTGCCACGGGGTGCAGAGCACCTGGAGGTGCGAGAAGCACCTGGGAGCGGCATGGCCGCCTCTGCTACATGCGGAGCTACGTGCGCCTCCACGGAGGTGCTGTCCTCTGATGCGCACAGAGCAACGCGCACCATGGTGGTGTTGCGAGCTCTGAGAGTTGTGGTATGTCGCCTTAGTGAGTGAGGCAGTCCAGCGCCTCAGGAATGCTGTCGTTGTGCAGCGTTGCACACAGTGCAGGGTAGGGGCGGCGCTGCCATGGATGGGCGTCTCTGTCATGGCTACGAAGTGCATCGAGCACTGCAGTGTGGGCGCACCAGCTGGGTGTTGCGCCGCCCATGCAGTTGCGCACACCAGCCATGGCGCAGCCCGCCATGCTCTGCACTGCACCACGGCTTACCAGTCCGTGTCGCACAGTCCTCTGCTGCGTGCAGAGCAGCGCGCACCATGGTGGTGCTGCGCGCAGAGGAGCACGGAAAGCTCTGCTACGGGAAGAGCTGCGCACGGATGGTGCGACAGTCTGCCTCCCGCAGAGCTGCGTGCTGCGAACGTACGTGTGCAACGTAGCCCACGGTGCTTCGCTGCCCACGGTGCTACGGCCGTTGAGAAGCAATGGCCGAACGAGTATATTCGTGCCAACATGAAGCGGCAGTAGGCGGTTACAAGATGTGGCGTCGGTTTCAAAGTTTTTTTTTTTTTATGATACATTGTTCTTTAACCTTCGGCTGAGGGAGAAGATGAACAGTCCATTTGTGATGGACTGATTTTTTGGGTTTGGATGGATTTTCATTCACGGGCTTGGGCTTCAGAACATCTTCGGCCTGTATTTTATTTAGGCCAATTTGTTTTTAAATTCAATTTTTTTTGGACCGGCCTATATAAAGTTTTTTTTGTTATAAAAGAAAAGAGGCCTGGACGGACATCCCAGCCCATCCTCTTGATCCAATTGTTTTTGTCATTAAAGAAGGTCTTTGTTTTTTTAAATACAAAAACCTCACACACAAGAACTATAAGCTCAACCATTGGGGTAGAGATTATTGTTAGTGTATTTGCTGTTAATTTTATTTAGTAATTCAGCATATTATTGTGGCATAAATGTTTTTTGAAATATTTTTGCATGTGATTATGGTTATTAAATACATGCTTGCCATGATATTTTTTTTTTGTCACATTTGTTTGGCATTTTATTTTACGTTATAAATTGCCAAGATTATTATTTTTTGTGAATGATAATTATTTGATCAAATGTGATGTGATCATTTTTGTACATGTATTGTGATTACATGTAAATCTATGAGCTTATTTTATCACTTGTATTGTTAGACTATTTTTTTAGAACTGTCTTCAATTTTTTTTGGATGTGATAAACTAGAGGATTAAGTAGCCCGAGTTTGATTTGTTCATGCTTATGATTGGCTTAAATTGATTTCTTCGATCTAAGAAGAAATTATTTTTACATGAGACTAACTCGGTAGATTACTTATCCTAGTGGGAGTATGGTTGAGATTAATTTGGAATTAATCTCTTATACAATATAAATTTGCGCAAAAATTAAGTTAGAAATTAATAATTAGACATTGAGGCGCAAGAGATGATTAGGAAGCTTAGCGATTTTTCGATCTTGCGACGTGTATTAATTATTTTTCTTCTAACTTAGATTAACGTGGCAAATTTCATAGATGTGTGTGATGCGCATAGTTTAGTAACTTTGAGATAACCAAGAATAAAGCCTAGAGATTATCTATACTACTTAATCGTCGCATTAATCTCCTCCATGAGCAGTAGTTGGAAACAAATAAAGATTATTTTGAGAGTCAGATAGTCTTAGATCATCATTATTGAAAAACCTCTAAAATGTCTAGAATAAAATTGGAAGTGCGCGTGGGACGCATGCACTACAATTTTTATAGAAGTTGATGGGATCAACTATCATATAGAGCTAAATCACTATTTTGCCTTTAAGAATCTTGTGGGTAATAGAAGAAATTGCGCGTTGTTTTTATAACGTAAATATTAATTGCTCCTATATTTTGAGGTTGAGTATTATAATCTTAAAGCAATTTAGATTACTCACAGATAAGAACATACTCTCTAAAACTTGCTAGTATGTCTGGCGAGTAAGGATATTAAAATCTGAGTGTGCAAGCGTGTTGAGGACATTCTTCATTGGCACATTCATTTTTTTAAAGATTTTATCAGTGCACCTTTATGTGGTATTAGCATTGGTAATCTTGCTCAAGTTTTATTTCTCTTAGCGAGAACAGATAGGTTCTTGCAGATATATAAACTTTGGAGCACCCCTTGAGAGTAATACCAAGCACCTTGGAGGTTTGCATGGCAACTATGGCAAAAGTCTGAATAATTAGGTATGAAGTATCTAAACCTAAACTAAAAAATTTGCTCGTGGTGGCACTGATGCAAGATAGGTTTTAGGTTAAGATAATTTCTCGCAAAGTTTTTTCTTTTTCTCTCCTATAGTGGATTGAAGAAAATGAAAAATATTAAATATGCAAGAAATAAAGATATATCGCTAGTTAGCAGCTAAAACGTCGCATACTGCATTTGTTGCACAAAACGATGTTTTTATTAGTGCTTTTAATGCGATATTTGTGAAGTCTATACCTAATTTGATTTAAGACTTATTGAAAGTAGTGGTGTTAGTGAGAATTCCTAGATGTTTGGAAGTTGGATGGTCACTCATTGACTCGGTGGTATTATTTCTCGGGTGGGGAAATGATATACTAAAATATGCCATAGAGGCATAGGATGATGGGTGTGAAGCTTGAGAAATTAAAAATTTTCTAGCTAATGAGATCCCTCTCCTTGGTTTAGTAGAGTCAAAGAGAAAAGGCAATATGAACATTTTTCTATGTGAAAGTTCCTAAACATGCACACTAAGGACTTTGATAATAAATATGTTGTTTCATCATATGAATACGATCCAAAATTTTTTTTGAAAATATATTTTTCAGTTAAAATTTTTTCGAAATCGCAATCGTATGAGTTATATGATGAAAACAATTATCTCGCAATTTATTGACTTGCTGAGAATGGTGTTATAAATGAATTATGGCGCAAAGCAGTTGTTACATCACACTTGGGTTGATGTAATATGGGTTGCAGCCTTAATTCTGATTTGTTGTCCTTAGATCGAATTCATTCACTTTTGAGAAAGGCTGAGTGACTATTTTGTGCAAACGTGAATTCTATTAAATGTCGAGAGGATCTAAACTTGATCATTTTTTTTTTGTTGAGTCAAGAAAATTACTCTTATTTTCGACGAGGGTGGGGAATTGTGGATTTTTGTAACACTTATTTTTGGAAAGAACGTTTTCATCACATTTCATTCCACATTACCTTAACCTTATTTTTTCAAAATTCTATATTTATAAGATCGCCGAAAATAGTGGGAGTAATTCAACAACTAGTGGGAGTATACCTTTGAGTTTGACTTAAGATGTACCATTAGTGATAGTGACTCCCAAAAGTTATAGACTATAAGGATCCTCATAAATAGCGTGGTAGCTTTATATCAATATTCTTTCATCGTTTAGAGACTAGAAGAGAATATTTATAATATGGCTCCGCTAAAAGTATTGAATTCACATAGTAGGAATCCCAACATAGAATCTTAGATTGGCTTCACTTATATGATCCAACCTGGGGTTGTTGATCTAATTGACAAAGGAAAAGTGGAGTTGATAGAGGTATAGATCCATCTCTTGGCACAAATTGAGTTGCATTTAGATAGCTATTGATCGCATATTTATTGAAACTTTTCTTGAAGGTGTTAAATAGTTGATTCTCATAGGAGAATTAGATGGTACGCATGATTGTTGCTAGTACTATTTTGGTATAGAAAGCGAATGAATGCTGCTAGTGCTGTTTACATGCAGCCTAAACAAACCATCTATTCAAACAACCTATTGAATAAAATGGGGTTTCTTTGAACGCTGTCGACAATATTAGAAAAGTGGCATAATAAGAGATATTGCGAACTGGTTATCTTAGATAATTAATTGTCGCTTAATAAGAGGTTTTCCATACTATGAGGTGATGGACATGGGTTTGTGAAAATAAGCTCAGATTTCATGTCTTGTGAGACTGTTTTTTAGGAAAACAGTTTCTAGGAGCTCTTGTTCAAAATCCATAGACAATTAATGAGATGGAAAATACTAAAGAATCTAGTTTTGCCTATATTGTTTGATGTTTCCATTATGGTTTGCTCATGGGAGTTAGAGGTTAAGTTTTTTGTTAGAGGGTAAATATGGCTTACTTGACTGAGTGAGTTTGTGATGCGATTGTCGTTAATAGTAACGACTAGACTATTATGATTGTCTTTGGGGGCAAAGGCCCTAATCGCTTTACCCTTAATGAAAAATAAATAATGGTTATTTCACATGCTTTTGTTGAGTACAAAAGATTTAAATGAAACATTGAAGTCGCAAATTAAGTTTGCTGAATAACATTTGTGGTCAATTTGTAGATTCTTAAAAATCGCAGTTAGACTCGCTGACTAGAATCTACGGCTTATATTGTGAGTTTGACCTAAATGAGATTCGTGATGAGTCATCGCTGACTTCATGATTGTGCAAAGGAATTTTATATTTAAAAATTGAGTCTCTTGGTAGGAGCATGTTTTGGAAAGTTACTACATATTAGAATGCGCATAGAGAAAAATGGTCATTAAACACCACTTGAGAGTTGTGGTTTAATAATTTGTTGCTGACCATGTGATTTCTCTGTACCTCACGGTATTGCTCGTCATGCACATGATACTGATGTGTTCTATGATCATGTGGCGTGATTGGAAGCATTCTTTGGTATGCACACACATTCACCATAAATTTAGGAGTTATGGTGAAAAAGGTATATTGATAGGCTTAGATCGGCTCACTCACACGAGCGATCGTCTTTGGCGCTACAAATAGGTAGCGAGCAAAGATGAGACAATGTGTCACTCAGTACTTGTCTAGAGAGAGATAAGTTGTAAGACACAAAAAGATATGTCGCCTTAGTGGGAGCTAAGATGAGGTCTAATGACCGTGCATGGTTACCCACAATCCATGTAGCCTGTGTTTTAGCCAGATGCGAGAGCCTCTTTGGCGCTTTGGATAGCGAGCAAATGGAGGAACTCGGGTTAGGCACTGAGATAGCGACTAGACCAAGATCTGTACGGTGAATTGAGATTAGATATACGCTCTTTCTTAGGAAAGAGAACTCCACCGTAACATGTATTTCATACTACAAGTGCTTTTGCGACCAACAGTAGAGGTGAGTGAATGGTTCCCTGCTTCATCACCGTGTGAGTCTTGTAGGTTATAATTGATGACCTTGATTTATTTATGCCCTTAGGAGACCTTTGACTATGTCACGAGGTTGATATTTTAGTGTCTGCTACTTTGGCATGTTATCTATGGCCATGAATGATGCGGTCTAAAGAGGCATTGCTGGGAAAGCGACTGGACTGAAACTAAATGACATGAGCGCGAAGGGAAGACTATTTGGTAACACATCGATAATGGTGTATACTCATTGCCGGCAAGTTATGTTGCTTCTTGGGAGTTGCAATATAGCTGTGAGTACATCATGTTTTATGGAGATTGAGCATTGCTCTGAGTCATTTGGACTCGAGAGGGATTAGGGATTCTTAGTCTGATGTGACCAAATGAGTCGGGGCATAACGAGACACTTTTAGGGATGTTGCTATGCTGGTCTTTTCTAGGAGAGATTTGGTATAGTGCTCCTATTTTTCTTTTACAGTTGTGCTCGATGGTCGCACGGCCTATTTGCCAGTATGAACAAGATTGAGAACATATTGAGAGATGCAGACCTGGGGTCTTGCCCACTATGTGTGAGTGAGAGATGTAAGAAAGGGGCACTCATAGTGGGCACCCCTTCACCTCCTCTTGGGGGTTATGAAGTGGCTCTTAAGTCACTTTATGAGGCTTGATGGCTGGCCCTTAATGGCCAGCCAGGGGGTTGGCCATTAAATAGTCTCTCCCCCTCTTTAGAGGAAACACTTGAACAAACAAACTCTCTCTCAAATGGTTCTCTCTAGTCACGGCATCTAGGTTGTGGAACGTGTGAGTGTTGCTCTAGTATTACCACGTAGCACACTCCACCATCGATGTGAAGATCGTGGATGAACAACAATACTGGAGAATCTGTGGAACAACCGCACTAGATCCGAGATATTTCCTGTGTGGTAATATCGCTTCCGCTGTATATTTTGATCTATTATTTCTAACAACTAAATAAAATAAGTAACTACAAATTTTATTTTTCAATTTTTCTACCCTTCTTATTATATAAGCTCATGTTCAATTGTATCATATTATTTTTTGTACATTAAAAAAACCGCATTTCTTAACTCAATTAATCCAAAAAGCTAGGAACCATACCTTTAAATGGTTAGAATATTCATCAATTTCCAGCCATGCGCGCACCATATAATTTGGTTACCATTCCCCTAACCTACTTTTACTTTTTAGGGTATCCATCCATCCACTAATTGCTTTGCTGTTTTTAGCTCATCCAATTATACCACCAAAATCTCCACATGCATATTGCACGTACCAGGAATTCACTAAAAGTAAATATCAAATCCAATATCATAGCTGGTAGTGTCTACATGATGATCAAATACGTAAAATAAAGACAAAAGAAAAGTCCCGCTCTCTTAAAAACTTAGAGTTTTTTTTTTTTATTGCAACGAGGAATATTATGCAGTGTATATCTGAGATTGAACAATATTTTATGGAAACTGTCGAGTTACCTAGTGTTGTATTTTAGTTATTAACTTGGTGGAAGGTTAATTCCACAAAGTATCATGTCCTTTCCCGTATAACTCGAAATGTACTAGTCATTCTTGTCACTATGGTTGCCTCAAAGTCGGCATTTAGCACTAGAGGTCACGTGTTGGATGCTTATCGGAATTTATTGTTATCGTCAAACGTGGAGGCCCTCATTTGCATACAGAATTGGATAAGTGAAACGTCCATTGAACTAGATACCGTTGGCATTGATGCTGAGAGCTATAGGCTTGAATCGGGTAAGATTGTGGAGTTCTTTAAGGCTGGTTAAAGAATGGGGGATTTGGAAAGTAGGGACTGGGAAACATATTAGGGTATGGAAAGACAAATGGATACCTTCTTAGAGCCCATCACAAGCTCCTATGCAGATATTAGATGAAATGGCTAAGGTAGAAGAGTTTATAGATAACGGACAGTGGCGGGAGGAAGTATTAAAAGCTATACTGGGAAAAGAAGAGGCTGAGATTGTGAGATCAATTCCCATCAATAGGAAGGGTGGCAGTGATAAACAGATTTGGGGTTTCACAAATAATGAGATTTTCTCAGTTCGAAGTGCCTATCACTTGGATATGGAACTGAAAAGAAGGTGTAAAGGTGAATCCTCTAGCATAAACAATGGTGGAGTGAGATGGGAGGCTATATGGAAGATGGATGTCCCTACAGTGGTGAAACACTTCATGTGAAAAGCTGTAGATGATTGTCTCCCTACTAAACAAAACCTGGCCAAGAGGAAAATGGTTGAGGATGCCTTATGCCCTATCTATGTCAGAGAAGTTGAAACAGTGGGTCATGCTATATGGAGCTGTGGTGCTACAAGTGATGTGTGGGCTGAGGGGAAGAGTCTTGCCCAGAAGTGGTGTTGTAATGAGGAGGAATTTTGTGTAACATGGAGCAGAATGGTGCAGCAGTTAAATCAAAGGGATATTGAACTGGTTGCTGTCACAATGAGGTACATATGGTTACGAAGGAACAAGGTGGTCTTTAAAGAACAATTCACAGGACCAAAAAGAGTTTTAAGCAAGGCCATGGAAGACATTGAAGTATACAGAGAAGCTCAGGAAATCAGTTGTGGACAGAGAAGATCAAGTGGAGTAATGGGAAATAGAGAGGTGAGATGGAAGAAGCCTGGAGTTGATGAAGTTAAAGTGAATTGGGATGCGGCTTTCAACCTGAAGACTATGAAGATGGGAGCTGGCATAGTAATAAGGGATGAGGAAGGAGAGGTACTTGTTTCTCTCAGGATGCCAAAAGGAAATGTCTGTAGTCCAATAGTTGCAGAGGTTCATGCTTTGTGGTGAGCTGTTGAGTTGTGTACTGAGCTTAGATTTACAAATGTAGTCTTTGAAAGTGATGCTTTGACTGTGATAAATGCTATAAATAGATCAAAAGAGAGTTGGGTATGGTATGGACAAATGATAGAAGATCTGAAGCAGTTTTTTACATATACAAATAGATGGAAGATACAACACATATATAGGGAAGGCAATCAAGTGGCACATAGTTTGGCTAAAAAAGCAATTGATGTAGGAGAGGAAATAGTGTGGATAGAGGATTATCCGGATGATGTGTCTTCTGTTCTACAATTTCATAGAAGTGTAATACTTGATTATAGTTGAATGAAATGAAGAAATATGAGGTTTTATTCAAAAGAAAGAAGAAGAAGAAGAAGAAAAAAAAGAGATAAGGACTAGCCAGGGACCAGGGTATTCCCTGTCTATGCGGATGGGCGGATTTCTAAAAAAATTTTCTAAAGGCTTACAGGGGTTCTCTATGGAGGGTGTTTTTCTAAAAAGTTTGATTATAATAATAATAATAATGATGTCACATTCATGGCTGATCAATAGCACATGATGACATGCAATCTCGTAGCCATGACTTGAACGCATGGTAGGTTGTGAGTCTTGTGACAGCTTGTGTAAAATTATTTCACAGACAAATTAAGAATTGGCATATATCATGAACAACTATATATTATTGTATTCACATTTCTGAATCTTGTCAAAAGGAAAAAATCTATTTGAAAGCAAATTAACATAACTTTACTTAAAAAAAAAAAAAAAAAACTTTATTTGCTAAAGAAATTTAAAATGAATGTCTGATCTAGCAAATTAAACCTTGTCATTTCAATTAAATGAAGGGTGTGTTTTGAACATGCACATGGCTTCCAAGTAAAACAACTCTCCAAAAATGTCCTTCATGATCAGGGAGTATATACAGACGTTGGGCTCATGAACGAAACGGGGAATTTAGTGTGCGAAGCTGCTATAGATTTATCTCCTCTCAGGCTGGTTCTCAGTATGCTGAATCTTCCAACATGCAAGCACAATAGAAATTCTGGAAGCATTTGTGGAAGATGAAAGTGCCAAATAAGCTAAAAATTTTTGCATGCCGTGCATGCAAATATAGTCTACCAACTGCAGTAAATTTAGTAAAGAGAAAGGTCCTACCGAATGCAACTTGCAGGCTGTGTTTATCAGAAGAAGAAAATATTGCTCATGCCGTTATTCACTGTGGGGCTGTGCAAGACTTATGGAGGATTTATCTCCCTGAGTTAATAATGGATAAGCAGATGTCTTTGGTGGAGATGGCCATGCAACTTTGTGAAAGAAATATGGCTGGAAAAATGTGTACGTTCTTTGCTTTGGCGTGGGGCTTATGGTACCGCAGGAATAAGTTTGTGAATGACCAGGTTCTGTTAGGGCCTGCCAGTGTTGCTGAGAGTGTTCATATCCTGTTGAGAAGCCATGCTCAAGTCAGTATAAAGACAAGAAGTGAGACCCTGAAGCATTACAAGTGGAATCCACCTTCGGCTGGAAGTCTGAAACTCAATGTAGATGCTGCTACTTTTCCTGAGTGGGATAAGGCTGGAGTAGGGGCTTTGCTGCGAGATGAGAATGGCAGAGTTTTAATGGCACTGAGCCGTGCAGAAATTCCCTTGGAAGGCTCCGAAAGTCTAGAGCTTCTAGCCATCTTCAGAGGAATGCAACAATGTGTTACGATGGGTGTTTCCCATCTGGTTGTGGAAAGTGACAGCTTGCTAAGTATTGAGGCACTAAATGATGATAGCATGACTAACTCTTTGTTGGGAGTGATTTATTACGAGATAAAGAAGCTGGCCAGTTGCTTTGCTGTATGTTTATTTTCTCATGTATATCGGGAAGGCAACATGGTAGCTCATAAATTGGCTAGAAATGCTTGTAAGGTTGATAGTATGGAAGTTTGGTGGAATAGTATTCCAGACTGTATTTCTCGAATTGTATGGTTTGATGAGTGTCTGTAATCGTTTGTTTCCAATTGATGAATGAAATTCTCATTTTCTATTAAAAAAATAAAAAATAAAACCCGATTCTAATTAAACAGTACTTCAATAAATAAATCGGTCTCATCTTTTCAATATTTGCATGTGAGTTTATTATATTGTACTTGATTTTGACTGTCCCTTTGTGGCTTTATATATACGTCAAAGCACTGAAAAAACTATTAAGTATCTATAAACATATATCTTTTTGAGTCGTTCTACTCTCACAAATTAAGATTCGATAACGAATAGTGTAATTTTTAAAAAAATATTTTTTAAATTATTTTAAATATTTTAAAAAAAAAAATAAAATTTACGAACTTATTAACAAATACTTCTTTAAAAAAAATTAAAAAATTCAGTAAAAAATATTAGTATAAAAATTCGATAGTTTTATAAAAATTTACAAGAAATAAAACCTATCTAGTTTGCTCCTAAATGACATATAAGACCAGTTCAGAGAAGAGGAATGGGAATGACAGTCAACAGAACTTTAATGCAAATTGCAAAAGATATCACAAACTGTAGATTTTCTTTGTATTAAGTCAACTATAGAAAGGAACTCAGATGCATTGAGTCAACTAACATGGTTCTCCTGTTAGTCCAGAAATTTCTTGTGTTGGCATGCACTAAGAACCTAAGAATCCGTAAATATGTCATGTCCATCAAATCAAGAACAAAAGCGATGCTTGCAAGCTAATAATCTATTGTATCTATCTCATTAACAAAGAAGAAATATAAAATAAAGAGAATTTTTAAAAAATGATGAATTTGTAGAACAGGCAGTGTATTCGTGTGTGTGTGTGTGTGTTTGTGTGTGTGTATATATATATATCTTCTTCTTTTCTCCCAAAATCAAAAGGGTGATTGCACTATGGTGAGCAGAAACAAGAAGCCAGCTCAAAAACACGTAGAAAAATTCGTTTCGAGAGCAGAACATTCCACATATACAACTCTATGGTACCCTGGCGCACACAAAATCTGGTACATGGCAACAGGCATAAAGAACCATAAGAAGATAAATAAAGATAGGTAGGATACTTTTTTTTAGAAAAAAAGTAAAAAAAGTAAAAAAAAAAAAAAAACACGAATGTAACCTAAAGATCTCCAAGACCCTTAAGAGGCCATAATCCCAAAACTTTTCAGGATATGCTATCATCATGTGATCAAGTTCTTAATGCCCTCTATAAAATTCGTGATGCAAAGAATACAGACTACAGAGTACCCACACACTCTCAGTAATGCCCACGTACGGCTAACTAAAGCAGATTATAGAATGGTGCTCAAAAACTCAACATCCAGGAAGAATTAATACCTTATATATAAATTTCTAGTTAGTAATTTAATCCATACCAATGCACAATACCATATTCTTAATTCATATATTTGGGAAATGAGACTCGTGCCACCATCTTACCAAAACACGAAAAAGGCTTTTAAAATGCAACCAAATTAGGTTTTTCACTTTGGCTTAAAAGTAGTCATTTCATTCTTTGATAGTTAACATTTCAACGATACTTTTTAAGATGAAATTATCACTTTTTCAACCATATATTTTCACTTTTTCATCTTTAAAAAATATAGTTGAAATATTAATATGTATATATATAATATTATTTTGTCATCTGAAATTTATTATTTAGATGATCATGTGCCACGTGATTTATTAAAAATAATAAAAAATATAAAGCAAAAGTGGTAGAAGAAACCTAGTATTTCACTCTTTTTCTATGTTTTTGAACGGCTTTTAGTTTTAAATATATATACATATATATATGTATATAAGTTTTGTTACACATAACACACAGGCTGGTATGTTAACATAACACTGGTAATGAAATCCATTACAACTTTAAAAAAATTAAAACACTAATCATTTTTTTAATGTAGTTGATGTGGAAGCTTTCCACATAACAGTGTGTTGGATGTATATAAAATGAAACTTATAAATAGATTTTATATATATATCATATCCATCCATCAATAGAATCCTAATATGTATCTGAATTACACGTGAGACTTCACACCTCAAATGCAGTCATTTGTATTGCAAAGGCGTGTGTCATATGCCAAATTGAATTGAAACACTAATTTTTCATCATGAAAGAAAAAACTGATTAAATAAGAATATCTACAAAAAAAAAAAAAAATGGACAAGTAAAATCTAAAATTTTGAAAAACATACATAAATTTCAAAACAAAAAATTAAAAATAAATAAATTTGAAAAAGAAAACACAAAAGCAAAAAATTAAGACTCTGTTTGGATAGTGAAAGTGTTTCATCTCATCTCATCATTACAACTTTTTCAAATTTTCACACAATACATAATAACCAATTTAAAATTTTCAAATCACAAAACATTAGTAATATTAAAAAATAACATTCTAACAATATTTTATTCAATTTTTAACTTTCATTTCAACTCGTCTCATCTCAACTCACTATACAAACTGCACCATGCTTCCAAATAAAATTGTTCACCCGACCCGAGTAAAAAATCTTCTCATTAGACATTTCAAACTTTAATTTCCACCATCAATGACATCAAATTATGCATGACTTTCATCTAGTTTTTTATATACTAATTTATGATACAGTTTTTCTACAAGCAGGGAAGTTTGCGTAGGGAATGCGCACGAATAAAGTCTCATTTTCACGTCAACTATAAGAAAAGAAAATAAAATAAAAATGTCCAATTGCCCAACACGAACGGAACTGGGAAGGCTGAAACGCACAAAACATATCATCGTTCGTCGTTCCTTACCATTCACGTAGAATAATTGCAACCCATGTCGTCATTTCCATTTCGGCATTTCCTTGCCATTCACGTTTTTCTACCCCATTTCCAAAACAGTGAGAACGTTGGGTCGCAACCCATTTTCGAAACCCAATCGTTGGTAAGTGGGTTGAGGTGGCATTGGTCAGCACACATTTGTCATAGCTTACAGTTTTTTCTCTAAAACTCTTGGTGCCAGTGGGGTGTTTCCACTTTTCCAGGCTATTTCTATTTTGTCTTCTACCCCACCCAAATTTCATCACGAATGTATTAGATACGATGGCCTAAGATTGGTTTTCCGAGCATTTTTTTTTCTTAAAGAATATTATTCCAATTTTATTAATTGATTCATTCATGCATTATGGCAAATAAATATGGGCTCTATCAAAGTTATCTTACATAACATTATACTAAAATTAGCAACCCAAAGCTATAGTTCCACTAGGGAAAAAAATAAGATACATGTCTTCGATGCTAGCAGTGGGTTGCATCATTTATTGCTTGATAGTTAACTTGTGTTTTGTGGGTGTAAACTACAGAAAAATATAATGTCCCAATTTCACTCATTAGTTAACCCATCGATTGGCTTACACTTCGCAAGTTCAAGCAATGTTAAAGAGATACTGATTGCCACACCTAACTCTAGGGAGGTTGAAAGTTTGTCTTCGTCCATTGTTCATGATACTGTTGAATCCAAAGATGACGATGAGTCTGGGACACAGAATATAGTGCATATTGAGGTGAGCGATAGCATTGAGGAGCCGAAGTTGGGATGATGTTTAAATTTGAAGAAGAATTACTTTCGTATTATAAGAAATATGGGAAACAATGCGATTTCGGGGTAAGTACACAAACTAGTAAGAGGTTCAAGTATAGTACTCTCAAATATGTCACACTTGGTTGTGCTCATGGAGGGAAGACACAGAATCAAACATCATATGTTGCTAGGCCACATCCGATATAAAAAACAGAATGTAAGGCAAAGATAAATGTTACGTTTGTTGATGGGATGTTAAAAGTGTTGAGTGTATTCAATGAGCACAACCATGGCCTAAGTTCGTAGAAATGAAGGTTCTTTCATTGCAATAGAGAAGTGAGCAAGTTTGTAAAGTGAGTCTTAGATACAAATGATCAGGCGGTGATTCAAATGAATAAGAGTTTGGGCTCTCTTGTGCAAGGAGCGAGTGGGTATGAAAACTTGTCATTCTTAAAGAAAGATTGTTGTAATTACATTAACAAAGCACGTCACATTCAAGTTGGGAAATGTGGCGCTAGAGCCCTCCGTGAGTATTTTGTTAGGATGCAATACAAGCATGATGCATTTTTTGCACTAATGGATCTATATGATGACAGCAGGTTGATGAATGCTTTTCTGGAGTATGGCAGCCAATAAATATTTTGACGATGTTGTCACACTCGACACCACATATTTGAAAAACAGTTAAGGATGCCCTTTGCACCATTTGTGAGTGTAAACCATCATGGTCAATCAATCATTTTCGAGGATTGATTTTTAGTAAGGATATTGAAACGTTTACATGGTCATTTGAGACTTGGTTGAACTGTATGGATGGTAATGCGCCGAAAGCTACTATCATGGATAAAGATAGAGCAATGAGAAATGTCATTGCTATTGTCTTTCCAAATAGCCGATACAGATTTTGATTGTGGCACATACTAAAAAAAGTACCTGAGAAGTTAAGTTCCCACAGTACATATAAAACCGGGTTGAAAAGTTAGTGTGTATATGACTCATAGACCATTGAGGAGTTTGAGAAATGTTGGGACATCTTACTTACGACTTACAACTTGCAGGAAAATGCTTGGTTGCAATCTTTATACATTGAGCGTACATATTGGGCACTGGTATTCCTTAAAGATTTTTTCTGGGCTAGAATGAGTACAATCCAATGAAAAGAGAGCATGAATGCTTTCTTCGATAGGTACGTTCATGCTAGGACAAACCTAAAAGAATTTGTTGAACAGCTCGATAATGCATTGAGGAAGAAGATTGAGAATGAGAATGGGGCGGATTTCAGAATCCCAGTCGTAATTATCTCTCTATTCGAGAAGATATTTCAAGAATTGTACACAAACTCTAAATTTAGAGAAGTTAAACAAGAAGTAATAGAAATTGTTGGTTATCTTCTAGTTCTATAAGAAGTAATGGGGAAACTATTCCATTTTCCCCACTTAATGCATTTAAATCAACCTTTATCCAGTAATACAATAACATTCCAAATAGTTTCATAATACATAACATTCCAAATAGTTTCATAATACAAACATTCCAAGCAGCTCCATTATACACAACAAACATTCCAAACAGCTCCATAATACACAACATTCCAAATAGTTCCAATCATACACAACATTCTAAATAGTCCCATAATACACAATATTCTAAATTTGATTTTGCAGTTTAATGGCTTCTGACTTCAATGGTTTTTTACTCCAGGTTAATGGCTTCTATAGGCACCTCATTCCTTGAAGCCTCAGCTTGTATCTTGGCTTCTGTTAGCTGACTATACAAGCCCTCTTCATCAACCTTTGGTTTGGAAGTTGAAGACACCATTCTCTTAGCAGAATTATTTTCTGAACTAGTGCTTATAGTTGTTGGAAAAAATGAATTCAAGAGATTGCGAGATGATGGATGGATTGCATTATTCCTACTACAGTGAAATGACTTGGAGTAGAACCATGAAATACTTGAACAAGAAGTTGCAGGTGCTCATGTATCAAGCAATGTAACTGGCCTGTTTGATGTGGAGTAAATCATTTTATAAACCCATCTTCAACTGTAAAATAATCTACCATCAAATGTTGCCAGTAGGCCATCATTCCATTCTTCACCATCTAGGCAAATCTCTTCCCAAAATGAGAAAAAAAAAAAAAAAAAAAAAAAGAATTCTTAGTTAAAGCTGAGAACATTCATCGGAAAAAATAGGGATAAAGAACAGAACAATCTAGATTTTGAAGTTATAGCACTAAAGCCAATACAAAAATGTGCACAATAGCCAAGTTTCTCGTTGGTTCTTTGTCCAGTGTTGTAAGACCCATAGAAAATATAAGAATTAAAAAGTCTAACAAGGTGAACCATCAAACCAGTAACCGACACAAGTTCCATCACATTTTCAAGGGCCACTCGGTTCACTCAAAAGACAACATTTAGACATTCAGTGCAGAATAATCACATAAAATTGAATCAGAGAATCTAAATATAAATATACTAAAAAATCAGAGGAAAAAAAAATCTAGGGTTTTCAATTAATCAGAGGATTGTCACAAAAAATGTTCAAAAGAAAAAAAAAATGCAAACATGTTCATTTAATATCCTAATCAAAGGAAAAAAAAAATAATTAGAGCACGTCAGTTGGACCACTAGATTTTCAAACACTATCACTCAAATTTCAAATAGTTAGGATTTTAAGCTCATGTTTTTTTAATTTTTTTAATGCTTGCAATTTAGGGTTGGAAATGGAGGCTTACCTGCAGTGTGCAAGGGTTCCAAGTTCAGACTTTCAATGGTCCGATGGAGGCTTCAAACATCTCAAAAGAAAACACAAATTCTCCTTCAAGCTACTTCCAAATGAGACAAGAAAGAGAATGTGAGGAATCCGAAAAAAATGAGGGTTTGTTGTTGGAATATTGATAGTGTGATAAATCGAACAAAGACACAGAACATGAAAAAATAGAGAAATTAAATTATTGAAACGTCCACGCAGACAATAGAGCTCTGAGAGAGGGAGAGAGTAGCAAGGGATTGAGAAGAAGAAACCGAACGAGGGATTGGGGAAAGGAAATGAGTCGATACAACGAGAAATTCTGGTTAAGCCATACAGAAACTAGGATTGGGAAAATTCGGAGAGATGGAGGGGGAGCACGAGATGGGTTTCATAAACTGGGAGGGAAAAAATTCTAAAAACGCCCCGTATTAGTTTCCACGTAAACTCCCGCGTTTATTCGTGCGCATCCATTGCTCCAACTCTCTTGCATACAAAGCTTTCATTTATGATTTTTTGTAAAAATCTATTCATCATCTATTTTCTCATCATCTCATGATGTGGCATTAAATGATAAGTTTACAAGTAAGATAATCTCTAATTATTTAATTTCATATCATAGAATGATGAGAGGATTATGAGAATTGATATGATAGGTAGCATTACTCAATTTGCATTTCCAATCTCTATGACCCTGAGAGTTTAGCATCTTAGCACATTTGTTTTCAAGAAGTATCTCAACTTATCTTATTTCATTTAATTATTATCACTTTTTCAAATTCCTAAATAAAATACAATAAATAATTTATTTTTTCAAATTTCAAAATAAAAATAATATTTTATTCAATTTTCAATTTTCAACTTTCATCTCAACTCAACTCAACTCACTATCCAAACTTCACTGCCTTGTTTGGTTACACAAATCAAATCATCTCATTTTATCTCAACTCATCTAAATCATTACAGCTTTCCTAAACTCCCACACAATACAAACAATTCAATTTTTTCAAATCTCAAAATAAAAATAATATTAAAAAATTATATTCTAATAATATTTTATTCAACTTTCAACTTTCATCTCATCTCATCTTATCTTCGTTTCATATGCTTGCATTCTTAAGACACCAATCCTATATTAGTTCTTCGGGCCAGTTTCTTTCCGAGATTTTCCAACGCTTCATTTTGCCTATACTCATCAATCTAATATTTGACTGTTTTGAAGTTGGGCTAAATCTCCATGTAACTAGAATAATGAAGATCATGGGATGTATGTTTACCCAAAGTACTACAATACACACACACACACACACACACACACACACACACACACATAAATATTATAGCCGCAAAAAATTATACAAAAATAAATTTACAAAATGACGTGATTTAAAATAATATGTTATATTGTAAAATTATTTTTATCGTAATATAGTAAATTAAACATATCACATGAAGCTACATTGCTGTATGGATTTAGTTTTGTTTAATTCCTTTGTGTCTCTAACACTTCTAATAATATGTTATATATATATATATATATATATATATATGAGATCTTCACTTTTTTCTGTAATAATATTTAGTATGTAAGTACTAAAAGTGATAGGCTACCTCCCTAACCTTTTGCACAATCTGGAAGGGTCCATAGTAGCGTGGCGCTAGTTTGAGATGCTGTCGGTGGTGGAGGGAAGATTGCTTGTATGGCTGCAATCTCAAGTAGACACAGTCCTCCACTAGGTGTTGTGCCCATTTTCTCCTCTGATTTGCATACTTCTTCATTATTTCCTAAGCTTTAACCAAGTTGTGTTTCAATAGGTTCCACAATTGGTCATGATTCTGCAAGGTGAGGCTCACTTCTTCAATTTTAGCTATTTCTACATTACAACTAGTTAGCTTTGGTGGTTTGTAACCGTATAGGGCCTCAAAGGGGGTGACTTTCGTTGAGGCATGCATAGATGAGTTGTAACACCACTTTGCTAGGACCACCCAATTAGACCATTCTTTTGGGGTATCACTGACATAGCTCCTTAGGTAATTTTCAACTCATTTGTTCACAGCTTCTGTCTGGCCATCAATCTGAAGATGGTAGGCAGTGTTGAAATTGAGTTGTACACCTTGGAGGGAGAAAAATTCTTTCCAAAACTTACTGGTTAAAGTAGGGTCTCGGTTTGAGACAATGGAATAGGGCATTCCATGGAGCTTAAACACATGCTTGACAAATAGTTGTGCCACCACCTTAGCTGTGTAAGGCTGAGAAATTGGGACAAAGTGGGCATATTTGGTAAATATGTCCACTATGACCCACAAGGCATTAAAGCCATTGGAGGTAGGTAATCCCTCTACAAAGTCCATGGAAATATTGGTTCATGGGCTAGAGGGTATTGGAAGTGGTTGAACGAGCCCATTAGGGAGAGTATTATCTACCTTGACTGTTTGGCAAGTCTCACGACTCTTCAAAAACCTTTTCAGATATGCCTTAACCCCTAGCCAATGAAAGTCCCTTGTCAATCAATGCAGTGTTTTGTCAAAGCCCAAGTGACCACCCATAGGATTGTTGTGTACCAATTGTAATATCCTGTCAATTAGAGCTAAATTGGTAGGAATATAGATTCTATTTTTATAAAATAGAAGATCATTCTTGACAGCATATGGATGTGTCAGGTTCCCCTCACGCCACTTCTTCATTAGATTCTACACCTCCCCATTAGACCCATAACAGTTCCTAATGTCAGTGACCCAATCCCAACTAGGAAGAGAGATTAGAGCCACAAAAATTTCCTTTTCTCCCCGTTGTCCTGACAAAGCATCTGCTACTGCATTCTCCCTTCCCTTCTTGTATTCTACCAAAAAATCATAGCCCATCAGTTTTAATATCCACTTCTACTACATAAGAGTCCCCACTCTTTGGTCTAGCAAAAACTTTAAATTTTGATGGTCTGTTTTGACCACAAAGGAGTGTTCCAATAGGTAAGGCAGCCACTTATGCACTATTGAAACCAGTGCCATTAATTCTTTCTTGTATGTTGACATTCCAAGAGCTTGACTGAAAAATGCCAGGGGTTTATCTTCTTGCATGAGCATAGCCCCAACTGCTTCTCTTGAAGCATCACACTCAATAACAAATGGAAGCTGAAAATTACGTAAGGCCAACACTGGTGGATGTGTCATGGCTTGCTTCAACTGTTCAAAGGCAGTTTGAGCCTGTCCACTCCACTTAAAACTGTCTTTTTTAACAATTTCGTTAACCTGGCAGCAATAGCACCATAACCCCTTATGAACCTCCTGTAATACCCCATGAGGCCTAAAAAACCTCTCAAAGTCTTAATAGTCTTCGAAATAAGCCACTCCAATATAACTTTAATTTTATTTGTGTCAGCCTTAATGCCCTGTCCAGATATCAAGTGGCCTAAATAGGCAATTTCAGACTGGCCAAAACAACACTTACTCATCTTTGCAAAGAGTTGATGTTTTCTCAAGATGTCAAAAGTTGCTTTCAAGTGGTGTAAATGAGTCTCAACATCGCTGCTATAGATTAGTATATCATCAAAAAATACTAAAATAAACGACGGAGATAAGGTTTAAAAACCTGGTTCATTAGGCTTTGAAAAGTAGATGGTGCATTAGTTAGGCCGAATGGCATAAGAAGGAACTCGTTGTGGCCTTCATGTGTCCTGAATACTGTCTTAGGAACATCCTCTAGCCTTACCCTGATTTGATGGTAACCCGACCCAAAGTCAAGCTTAGAGAGAATTTTGGCACCGTGTAATTCATCCATCATTTCATCTATAACTGGGATAGGATACTTATCCTTGATAGTGGCACTGTTCAACACCCTGTAATCCACACATAGGCACCATGTACCATCAGCTTTTCGCATCAATAGAACCGGGGATGAATAGGGGTTGTAGCTAGGGCGAATGACTCCTGAATCCAATAATTCCTTTACAATATGCTCAATTTCATCTTTTTGAAAATAAAGGTAGTGATAGGGTCTAACTAAGATGGGTTTTATGCCTGGTTGGAGGCTGATAGTATGGTCATGGGTAAGTATAGGGGGTAGGCCTTTTGGAGTGAAAAAATGCCAGGGAAAGTGTTCAGGAGTTGCTGTATAGGTGCAGGTATGGGATGGTCTTGTGTTTCTGGTGAGTTTTCCAACAATTACAGTAAGAGTTCCTTATTCTCCATGATGTTTGATCTATGCATAGACCCTTCTTCCAACCAGTTATTAACACACAACCCCTTCAAAGTCACAGCCCTTGTACTATAAGTGAACTGCATAATCAATTTTTGGAAATTCCAAAGGATTGATCCCAGCTCTTGCAACCATTGAACCCCTAAAACCATGTCACAGCCTGCTAACTCCAGCAGGTACTTGTCCACTTGAAACAATTCCCCCTGAATATTAATATTGACCCACATTAGTTTCCCTTCACTCTCGAGTAGGTCTTCATTGGCAACCTTGACTTTCACCCTTTCTTGAGTTAAAACTAGTAAGGATAGCCGAGATATTAAGGATGGATCTAGGAAGTTGTGTGTACTGTCTGAATCAATTAAAATTGTCACTCCCTGGCCACCCACTCTTCCTTTTACACGCATAGTTCTTGGATTGATGAAGCCTATGATTGCATGTAATGAGATTTTAGGGTCCTTCCCGGTTTTAGACAAGTCTACACACTCCTCTTGGGCTGTTATAGGTTTAGTTTCTTCCTCATTTAGACTCCCATCCTCCAAAACTTCTTCTATGAGATAGAGTTTGGGACTTTGGCACCTATGGCCACGATGCCATTTTGAGTCACAGTTGTAACACAGGCCTTTCTCGCGCCTATCTTTCATCTGATTGGGACTAATTTTGTGGACAGGCACAATGGCCTTTCCAAAGGATTTTGGATCTGCAGGGCTTAGGTGGGTGGGATTGTACTTTAATGAGGCTGGTTCTGTGTGGTATGGGGTGAAATTTCTGGGAATAGTTTTCTTGTGTAGGGACACTTTTTCTTCTTGGATTTTGGCAAGTCCATAGGCCGTAATGAGGTTGTTGGGATTAAACATGTACGCAGTTAGCCTGATCTCATCGCGTAAGCCACTTAGACAATAACTTAGTTTATAATGTTCTAATAATCCCCTCAATTTGTTTGATAAAGATTCAAAGTGAGCCTTATACTCTTCAACTGACCCTAATTGCCTAAGTCTAGTTAATTCATAGGATCATCATAACTTGAGGGATCAAATCTCATACAAAAAAAAAATTCACAAACTCCTCCCATGAAGTCAGGACACCTGACTCATTCAGGTCCTGAAACCATATAAGAGTCTTGCCCTCCATATGAAAGATGTTAATCTCAGGTGATGCTGAGGTAATGTATTATGGAAGGAAAAAGATTGGCTCAACTTATAAAGCCAACCAAGAGAATCTGCACCATGAAATGTAGGGAAATCCAAACGTATAGCTCTCGAGTGTATCTTACCCGTGTGTAAAATCATCTTGTCACCATTGTTTGGATTGCCATTTTGACTATTTCCTTCTGATTGTTGTGTGGTTGCATTTTTCAGATCTGAGGCCATCGATGAAAGTTGTTGCATCATGGCTTCCATCTGGCGACGCACTACTTGCATTTCAACACCGATGGTCGTGAATTGGGACTCAATAACCTTCTTGAAGGATTGCAAATCTTCCTGTAACTGGGTAAATTGTGTGCCTTCATCCATGGAAAAAAAAAAAGGATCAGAGGCTCTGGATACCAACTTGTAACAGCTAGGATAGGATGTAATGGATGAAGATGGATGTAGAAGATGAAATGTATATTGCTACTATAAATTCATATGACTACTTCAGGGGAGGCTCCTCCAAATTAGGGAAACAATCCAAAATATTCTCAATGATAACTAACTTGTCAGATGCACATATAATATATGCAGAAAGTAAAAATACTAAATGGTCATTTTTAGCTACGGCCTATGGGCCTTAACTATTACATAGAAATAAGTTGCAATCTTTCCCAGTGCAAGCCTCAAGTCCCACGAGCCCACTCCAGCCTTTATTCCCCTGGCCCAACCAGCCCTAGGTCTTCTCTAATTCCCTTCAATTTTCCTTCCTCAGACAACCCTTCTGCACAAAGCCATTCTCTACCTTTTCTCTGCTGCCCTAATCGCTACTAGTTCTCCTTACAGTCGTATAACAATCTACTTATCGTTGATATATTTCATAAAGAAATTCATAAATGAATAATAATATTGGTATTAATATTTGAAAAAATATTAACAATATATATACTTCAAATTAATCCAGTACGTATAGCTACCATTCCCAAATTTCTGGTTTTCGAACGTTAGAGCCTTAAGGAGGTAAGAATTACCGGCCTATGATTTCAAATTTATGATTTTCGAACGTTGGATCCATAAGGCTGTAACAACCTGCCTATATATATTAATAGGATTAGGAATTCTCCGCCTCTTCAAATACTACCAGCTTTAGGATTAACGCTCGTCTTGTCAGCTCTAGCCTCTATATGATCTCCTTTGTTGAAGGTTTGGTTCTCTGCGTGCAACATTTTCTGAAATTCATATATGATTCTTATTTTTTGAAGATCTTTTGAGTTTCAAGAACAAAAGTAGGAGAAAGATGATAATGATCATGACAACAGTGGAGGAAAAGAAGATGGAGTTGGGACTTTGAAATGCTGGACTTTTGAAGCCAACAACTTTGAGAAGTTCTTGAAAACTCTTCCACCCAAGAAAGCCATTTGAATGTAATAATATCTCAGCTGCAAACATCAACATCTACCTGCATGCAAAAGGAGAAGAAGAGTCCAAGAAACCCAAAAGGAAGAGGCAGAAGATGAACTACAATCAATGGTTGCCTGATCCAATACCAGTACCCGACATGCCTGCACAGGTGATGAACAAAATCATGATGGAGCTGCATGGTTCTGACATAAAGCTTGTGATCCAAAAAGGTTTGACCCCTACCAATTTGGACGAACGTCAAGCCCGACTTTCACTTCCAAATGGAAAAATCAAGGCGGAGTTTCTCACCCAAGATCAGGAGAGAAGTATATTAGGAGAAAGAGAAGCATATGGGGTTCAATACAAAGGGTTGGAATTGCCATTAATAGAGCCAAGCATGCGTATCAAACATCAACATGAGGAAGTGGAAATTGGGTTAAACCAATGCATACATCCTGAGCTCCCCATGGTTAGAGGTTGCAGTTGCAAACGGGCTATGCATAAACAGTAGCATACAACTTTGGTCCTTCATAGTCGAGAAAAGGCTCCACTTGACCTTGGTTAAGCTGCAAGACAGTTAATAGACTTTCTTGTACTCTTTTTGATCTTCTGTACTTTTTGTTTCTTAATTGGTTGAAACATACTGTGAAAAAAGTGTTAGAATTTAATTATATTATAGTTTTAATACAAAGAGATTACCAAAGGCCGGTTTACAGTCCCAAGTGATTTTGTCATCTAATTAGTATTTTGCCATCTGATAGAACTTGTTGAAAAGAAAGGATGTCATCCTAAATATTGTAATACTTCCAAGTTGGATATTTATAATTCAAATCTCAGTGAACAAGTATAACTGAATCAGATTCAAATATCACTCTCGAAATATTGTAGATAATATAGTAAACCTTGTCTTAGATACATTAGTTCTACACATGTATTAGTGCCATCTTCCAAACCAAATGAGAGATTGAAATCATGTCACTTGAGTCAGATCTGAGTACCCCTCCATATCCTGTCCTACCAAGACCTTTAAAGGTGGAACCATTTGTTAACATCGTATTTCGCACACTTTTGGGCCAAATTCCCACAACTTAGGTCTTCCAAAATGGGCCTGCAAAAGATGATGGAGAATGCAACTAGGAGAGGGTGGCCTTGGGGCTGGGGAATTTCCGATACCAAAGTTAGTAAGTATTCTTGAAAATTTGTAAATAAGTAAGAGAATCTAGGAATCAGAGAAAATATTATCGTACCTGAGACCTGTTATTTATACTATAAGTCTGCGGAGACAGATCGTGTCTGCTCCCATGGAGTCCGCATCTTTCATATTGTTCCCTGTGTCAGAGTTCTTTAATGTGGCATGGTTTTACGACAATGTCATTAATTTGGTGTGTAGCTTGGGTAGTGGTGTCGTTAATGCGGAGTGGTTCTCCGATTTCCTTCTCCCAAACAGTATCCTTGGTGGTCCGTTGATATCTTTCCTGTCAAAAGATCAAGGGTTCTCTGCACATTACGCCTACTATGCAGATGGATACTTGAGAGCTGGACACTATTCGAGGGGCCTTAAGATTGACAAGTCTCATCCCCTGCAATACCCTTCCTCATGCAGGTTGCGTCTAGAGGACCCTTCCCATAGGCCGGGTTGGAGACTTTGTTTGCTCTGGACTGGGCCTTTAGTCTTAATTCCCTTAACTTTCATTCACAGGCTTGCTGGGTTTAGTAGGGAAAAAATTCCCTTACACCATCTATATTAAATTTTAGCATTCTACGGCAACAGATTAAAACAGGTTTTTTAACTATTGCATGATAAGAGTTAAGCTGAATACTTTTAAAGAAAGGAGAGCATCAAACGATAGAACCTGAGATGGTTTTATCAACATATTCTATTCTACTAGCTAATGATGAACTTTGTTAATTACTATAGAGCACACCGACTCCTTGCCATTATGGTAATGATCATTTCTTGCCAACCATATCTCCCATAAAAGGAGCATGGGAGTGATGGATGCAAGAATGGCTTTTTGATATTTTCTCGTTGATGCCAGCCACCACCTTGATAATATGTGCTTCCATGGAACTTGGAAGTTGCAACATAGAAGAAAACCCAAAAATAACGGCAAAATAATCCCAAACAGCAAAATAAATGGTAACAGATTCAATTTTAGGAGGAGGTTCAAAACAACAGCACTTCGAGACTATAGGAATACCACAACTTTTAACAACGGAATCTACTAGCACAGTTCCAAAATTATAGCATTCCACATCATTTTTGCTAATTGGAACTCAAGATGTTTCCTTCTTATAATAGCCTGCCAAGCAGACTTCAGTGAAAAAGATCCATCAAGAGAATCCAGCCAGACCCTTTGATCCAAACCAGATTTCAATGAAATTGGACGACCTAATGTTTCTTGTACCAAAGAATAACCTCCAAGCTGATTCAAGCTGTTCTACATGTTATATAACTCTATGGAGAGTATTGACACATGAGAGAGTGTGAATCGGTATGGAGGATAAAACATGTTTTAGCAACAGAAGTCTGCCTCTAGCTGATAGAATTTTTTCCTTTCCACCCAGCAGAAAGCTTATTGTAAGCAGAGGAGCACCCAAATATGTAATTCGAAAAAATCCCTTCCTTGATCTGGACAGCTTGGGATGAACTTGGAAAATAACTTTTATGAGGGTTTATTAATTGACCAGATGTTATCTCGAAAAATTACTTTCATCTTATGCCCATCTTCCTTTCCTTTCCCTCGCCTAAAGTTAAACTTCACCCTCCATCTCTTTCATATAGGGCGAGGACACGCCATATGAGTTAAAGCTCTCTGGAAAAATATAAAACTGAACTTCCATGCCACCCAACTCTTTTATGAACAGACAGATTTCGATTGTCTGAAGCAGAAGCAGAAGCAGAAGCAGAAACAGCTACTCTTGAAATAGCAAAAACAAAATCAACAACTGAAATGGGAGAGTCCTCACTTTTTCTATCATTCAATACCGTCCTCGAGACTTAAGGCCCTATTTCATCTCATCAGTACAATTTTTTCAAATTCTCACACAAAATATAATAAACAATTCAACTTTTTCAAATCTCAATTTAATTTTTTCAAATTTCAAAATAATAATAATATTAAAAAATAATATTCTAATAATATTTTTTTCAACTTTCATCTAAAGCCATCACATCTTATCTCTAAATCCAAACCAGCCCTAAAGCTCCAATGAGTGCGCATTAGGTCTGATCTTCATCAACTAGGTTATGACCAGACCTAGCAGCAAAATTCAAAGCCAAGGCTGAACAGAGCATCAACTAGGTTATGACCAGACCTAGCAGCAAAATTCAAAGCCAAGGCTGAACAGAGCATATACCCCATCAGACCAGGCACCGTGCACTCTGGATGTGAAAGGACCCAATATGCATTCAAACAAATTCCCAACCCGATACTTAACGAAGGCAAGGACAGATGAATGTTGCTGACTTGCCACATGCCACCTTTTTATAAAAATAAAAAATAAAAGATGCTAAGAAGTACCTATTTACCTTGCATTAATTAGATGCAAAGAAGTACCTATCGCAGTTGTATATACTTTTCGATAACAGACCGGATTACTGAAATCAGTTCCACTCCACCTAGCACATCATCATTTACAATAAAGTGAAAGTTAATCAAACTTCAATTACCTCTCAAAAAGTCCGACATAAAGCAAACTCTAAAACCAGTTCTAATTCACCCACTTCATTTACTAGCCTTAATGGTATGCCAAGTGAACTTGACAAGGAAAGCAATCAAAAGTCTTAATAATCAAAAGGCCATCCAGAGTAACTCCTCTCATCATTCTGTTCGTGAGTGGCTGAGGTGTTTCTTCCTCTATCTTCAGCATGATTACGAGTGCTCGAATTTGATGAGCGGAAAGGCCATGTAAACGACCAAGGATTCCTCCTTCCTGGATTCTGCGAACTATTCTCCATACCACCAGAGCTACCATAGTTGCTGCTGCTGCTGCTGCTCCCTCCACTGCTTCGCCGAACACGAGGACAATTAGTACCTTGAGCAGGTATCTCAAGGCGACAAACAGGGCATGAATTGTGCTGAGCCAACCAAGGAACTATGCAATCAGAGTGGTAAATATGGTTACATGGCATCTGTCTTGCTTCAGTGCCCAACTCAAATCTTTCCTTACAGACTGGACAGTGTGAGTCAGTGCGCATATGTGCTTGTGTAATCTTGATACTGGGCATTGAATCAATTAAGGAACGAGGTGCTGGGGGTGGGCCCCGTCTATCATTCATCGAAAGCTGTTCAATTAGTTCTTCAAATCCTTGGCCAATAAAGTAGTTACTAA
Organism: Juglans regia; assembly: GCF_001411555.2. Classification (NCBI taxonomy): domain Eukaryota; kingdom Viridiplantae; phylum Streptophyta; class Magnoliopsida; order Fagales; family Juglandaceae; genus Juglans; species Juglans regia. The sequence goes on along the minus strand of NC_049905.1, from coordinate 18,694,523 downwards.
TATCAGCATCCCTAAGTCCACTTCTTGTACCACCATTAGAGAAGGCTGAACCAGGAGTACGATTGAATATCAAATCAGGATCAGGCCCATTGAAAAACGTCCAACTCTGTTCAGGAACCAAACCAGACCTCACTCTAACATCAAAGTTAGGATTTCTTCCAGCCATTCTCTGCCTCATGAAAGCATCAACATAATCCACTACATCAGGTCTTGTGCTGGGACTTCTACGTGTCATTAGAGCATACAGAAGGTCCATTATATCAGGTGCTTGATGATAATGATCTCCTGAAATAGGTGCAGAGACATCTTCAGGTGCCAAGTCCTGCACCTCACTGAGTTCTTGAATAAAGCCTCTATAACAGTAAGGGCAAACGACTTCTTCCACTTCCAGCCTGAATCGCACCCCACATTGGTAGCACCAGTGTGTGTTTGCAGTACTTGACATCTCTTCTTTTGAATAAATGGTAATATAAAAAACCTTAAGTTTCAGGCCTCGGTGCCCCTAGCAATAGAAGGTCAACAACAACCTATTAACAAAAAGAGAAAAAGAAATAAACCTATTAAAATGTATTTTTACTTATAAAAAATAAATAAATAATAAACCTAAGAGTTAAGCTATATACTATGCGCACATTCTACTCTCATCCTATTATGCTGATGTGACACTGTCCAACGGCCCTTGGATCAGCTCTTGTTTAAAAAGACAATAATTCAATATCTGATGGGCAGTGCTACCTCAAAACAATGGGATGAAAGTGTAGTTCTTGGCATTCCTCCATATTCAAAACTAAAAGAAGCCAAGCAAAAAAGCTGAGATTTTTATGTCACAATCCACAACCATTTCTCCATCTCCACACCAGGTCATAAATCTAAAAAAAGATCGATACAAATCATTGCCGAAAATATCAATTCTATTCATATTGGTGGTCATATGTACTCAGTCAATAGGTCAGAACCCATGACCCTCCACCCCTTTCTTAGTTTGGAGCGAGAGCACTATTTGAGTCAGGGTTGAATGACAATACATCAAGAGCAATTGATAGCTTGAATAATACATGATATTAAAATCCGGCATACGTAGGCTTCAAAGTAATATTTACAAGCAGAACCAAAAACCAATAAAAAAAATGCAAATCATCCAATAATATTAAGCAAAACTGCTACTTAAATTCTATTACATCCATCCATCTCCTAGGTACCCTATCAAAGCGCATAGCTTCATTAGAAATTTTTCCCAAAAAACATGCACAGGCGTGGAGAGTTTCCCTTTTAAGTACTTATAGGACTATGACAAAGATCCAAAAGATTAAACGAAGAAAGATAAAAGTAAGAAGGAAAGAAATAGAACCCAACTTATGTGATGCCATAGATTCTACGATCCTTATCAATATCTCTAGCACAAAGCAGCAGTTGCATTCCTTACACATATCAAAATAAATAAAAACCCTGACTTTAATTTCAAATCCGCCAGAAAATACTCAGAGACACTGTAAAAAAGTAAATCTGACAAAACAAAACCAGTAACGATGCCAAACAATTGCTATAATAAACCAGACCGAAGACACAAATCCACAAATAAAAGAGCAAAGTCACAATTATCAACCATCAAACGAAATAACCGCAATAAATTCCGGGAAGGAAAAAAAAAAAAAAACACAATTTTCTACAGAGCGAAGAGATGAAAAGGGCACAAACCGGAGAACGAACGAGAAAAGGAGATGAAAAGAACTCAGTTCCAGGTGGGATTCTTTATAAATCCCAATTATGTAAGATTACAGCTACAAGAGAAAAATAAGAGGAGGAGACCTACTCCGGGCTGTCTCTTTCTGCGAAAGATGGGTGCATTTTACATAGTTTAGTGGTTGGAAAGATAATCTGTGGAGCGTGGGACATTCAATTCTTACTCCCATCAATAAAACAAAAACAAAAACATTATTAAATAATTCTGTACCTCGTTAAATGTAGATTTCTAGAACTTACCGACAAATTAAAAAAAAATCTGAAACATTAATAAATAAATAGTAAAAGATGAATAAATAAATAAATAAATAATGAATTTTTTTAGCATATAAATAATGAAGTTGGATGAATACTTTTAATTTTATTATTTTCATGGAGGAATTTGAATTTTGTTAATATAGTTGAATATCTCCTGTAAATAGGCAATATCCAGCTGTGAATATCTCCAAATATCCTCTAAAGATGTCATCTATAGTCTGAATGTATTGTATATTCCTTTTTTTTCTTATAGAATTAAAGTATTAAATTATAGCACATCACTTTGTAATATGAGTTGCCATATGGTCTATTTTATTTGGATTAATTATTAAACAGGACAGAATTTTCCTCCAAATTAGATTGGACGACTGGATAGAACAAAAAATATATATATATAAAAGAAAAAAAAACAGGTAGTATTTGATAGCTTTCTAATTTTATGGGATTAAATAATGAGAGGTAGTATTCTCTTATTTTCTAAACCATTTTTTTTTTAAATTTTAAATTAACTAAATATTTGCTTAAAATTTAAATAATTTATGTCAATCCCGAATATACTATCACTAACGACCAAAAAAACGAGTTAGTTTATATATAATTTTTATTTGGTGACTGCTCATATAAGTCTATATAGTTATATTTAAAAAATAATTAAAATTATAATAATATTTTTTTAAAAATAATATTTTTTTATCATCGTTTATTAATAAAATTATACACGCAGTTATTCACTTAAAATTATAAATAAAATTTTTCAAAAAAAATTAAAGGAAAATATAATTCCAATGTAGCTCTTTGTTTTACCTTAAAATTAATCTGACAATGAAAGTCTCACAAAGTATTAAGCGTAGGTAGCATGAGATAAGGATTGATCAATTCAAATTTATCAATCGTTTACTTTGACTTACTCCTCATTTATTTTCAAAAACATCTTAATTCATCTAATTTCAATTCATTTAATAATTATAATTTTTTTTAAAATTTGTATATAAAATAAAATAAATAATTTAATTTTTTAATAAAAATAATATTAAAAAATATATTTTAATAATATTTTATTTAATTTCTAACTTTTATCTTAACTCATCTGTAAAGACAAACGAGTTCTTAATAAGCCATTTGAAATGCTCAACTTTTTTAAAACATGAGTGAAATTTGTAGAATTTGAAACAAAGTTAAACTTTCAATGAAAATTTTATATTTTCATCTGAAGTTTTTTCTCCAAAATTGAGTCGGAGGAAACTTCCTCCAAACCATCTATTAAAATGACAAGTGTCTATGAGCATCTACATGCACATAATTTTTAAATGTCTAAATTAAAAACTCGTCATCTGTCACTTCATTAAAGAAATGTGTTTCACATATAACTAAAATGACATATCAATTTTTAAATGGATGGAAGGAAAGTTTCCTCTAAACTCTATCTTATTCCTTATGTGGCACTATGTGATTGGAAAATAACTAAAATAGGATAAATAACTTTTCAATATTTGATGTCATAAATTAATTCTTTGCTATAGGATGTACAATGTTTTCATAATGTTACAGAATTTTCTATGATAAATACGTCCCACAATTACAAGATCTCAAAATAAAATAAAAGTCGTATCTATAAAAAACAAGTTATGTATTGCATGGTTATATATATTATATGCATAAATATATATAGAAGTCACTATTGAGAGCATCCATTTTGCACACATGATGTGGCATCATTTAGACCACACATCTCTCCAAATAAGAGTATTGGAAACAATCAACTAGAAGCAGCCACACAGTGAGTGCAAAATGTGCATTATTATAGTGGTTTCTCTCCAGCATTACTCATATTATATATATATACACATTTTAGTAGTAGGCACATTTACCTAGTTGGGAGAAATTCATTTTAAAAATTAGTAACGTCCACAAAAGATAAAAATAATATAATTTTTTACTTAAAACTAATTAGTGAGTAGTTTAATACATCAAAGTAAAAAAACAACTAAGCAATGGTTGTGAAAGGTAAATATAGCTTAAATAAGAATGACATTCAGGATTAATTTAATTTTCACTTAAAAAAACAACATATATCTTCTTTGAAGCAAGAATATCAATGTTATATCTAGAGCTGTGATATAATATTATTGGTGAAGATATATATATATATATATATATATATATATATATGAAATTTTAGGACTTCCATCCTTTTAAGCAATATTATATCTAGCATTGTCTCACCTCGTTTGTTTTCAGAGATGAGATAATTAAGATTAAAGTTAAAAAGTTGAATAAAATATTATTATAATATATTTTTTAATATTATTTTTATTTTTAGATTTGAAAAAATTGAATTGTTTATTTTATTTTATATAGAAATTTGAAAAAGTTATAATGATGAAATAAGAGATTTTCAAAATTTTGAATTTTAGTTTTAAAAGCAAACGAGACATGATATCATAGAGAATCATATTATTTGTATGAACTATAGGGGGTTTGGCATTATTCTTTTTTAAATGAAGCCAAGATAACATTTTTTTTTTTTCATTTGACTTTCTTTGACAATTAATATAAATTCATGGACACGGCATGCCTATCGATATCTGGTTTACGTGCGAAGGGAAGCTTTTGGTGAATTCATAATTTTCAATGCAAACATATGATTTAAGAATTCATAGTATTTTAAAGGACTTAAATTTGAAAGCACGTTTTAAAGTAATAAAATGTTGATCTAATAAAATATGATTAGAATTAATTAATTTTGCCTAATAATTTATCGTAGAAAATCTAGAGGATCTTCCTGAAATAACTTGTATCTATTCTAGATCATAAATCCAAATTAAATAGAAAATAAATAAATAAATAAATAAAGGAATGAGCAATAAATAATGTAAGCTCTCACTTCATGTGTCTATCTTGATCCCACTTGAGACCCTCTAATTCGAACAAAAACTGGAGGGGATTGTTGATCCCAAAATAAACCATCATCTCACTATCACAATTTATAAATAGACTGTAAAAAAAGAAATAGGATGTAAATGGCTCGAGTCACTCGGCAATATAACCATGATACTGACTTCGATCTTATCATGTGCCATATCACAACATTTACAAAAGATGAAAGATGAGTCGAGAATTGCCATCATTCATTCGACTAGCGAAGAGTCTCACACATCACCTGCACAGCACGTGAGTTACATGGGTTGCAATGGGTCCAAGACTTCAAACCACAAGTATCTTTCTATAGGCTATGGCTTCCACATGATAGATTCTATCAAAGCAAACCGCTTTTTTGGTGGTTCCCTTCTTTAATAAAGGAAAACGAACCAAGCATTATAGTTCATTGTCCACCTTTTCTTCGAGACGTTTTTGCATAGGACAGTCCTATTGTATTTCTAGTTTGATTTGAATGCATTCTTTATTGAAAATAAAAAAAGTTTAAATAAAATCTAGCAATCAAATTCCATTCGTTTGTTTTTTTTCACAACTCATCTCGTTTCACTTAATAATTATAATTTTTGTAAATTCTCACACAAGTTAAAAAAATTATATTTTAATAATATTTTATTCAACTTTTAACTTTAAACTCAACTGATCTCACCTTTAAAAACAAATAAGGCCTAAATGTTTGCGTGCCAAAATCGTTCATGAATTTTCTTGTTCATCTACTTCAATGCCTTACTAAACATGTTTGGGTTGGAGTATACGGCAAGGAACTGGCAGACAGGAGGAACGAAGAGAGAGATTTTACGGGTATGTTTAGATGTTGAAATGAGTTGAGTTGAGTTGAGATGATAAAATATTATTAAAATATTATTTTTTAATATTATTATTATTTTGAGATTTGAAAAAGTTGAATTGTTTATTATATTTTATATTGAAATTTGAAAAAATTGTAATGATGAGTTGAGATGAATTTGGCAACCAAACTCACCCATGCTTCAATATTTTGACTAATTTTTTACAATTCGGGAAAATATAAACATAATCTATACACAAAATACTAAATCCTGCCTATAGACACTGAGGGCACATATTATCTATATTGTTTTATATCAACAGACAGCATTCGCATTAGAAAATTATAGAAAACCTTGATCCTGCACAGCGCAGCGCATACAAGAGAACCAAACGAGTATAACCCTTCAGTATTTTTATGTCAGTATTTTTTCTTCCTCGAGAGGCTTTTCTTTTTTTCTAATAAACATACGGATTCTAGCTCAACCCAATATTCGTATGCGAACAAAGGATTCTATTAGAATATTGTTCGGTAGAGAGGATGACCAAGGAGAATCAAATGTTTCATCTTTTCATCTCTCACAATTCTAGAGAACAAAACCACAACCAAAGCACAAGGCAAAAAGCAAACAGTAAAAGAGAATAACAAATGACCAAAAAATAAATAGCCGACGGACATGGGTACCGCTGCAGTCCGGTAAGAAGGATTTTAGATTTTGTTGAAGGCAACAATGTCACAGCTTTGGATAAATTCATTGCAGGGTTCCACCGTAAGACGCTCCTCAATTAGGTCATCCACAGATACAAGGTCATCCACAATTGTAAGCATGATGTGCAGCTTCTTTATCCCATAGCCGACCGGAACCAATTTTGCTGTAACAAATACAATGAAATGGCATTCAGGTTAGAAAATTGTATGAGAACTGTTAAGTGCACACTTTTATTGAGAAAAACAAGGATTTTTTTTACAACGGGGAATGCCGGAGATTATACAACCGCAAAATGTATTTCATCAGGTTAAACCCTGGACCCATGTAAGAGGAAACAAGAAATTATATTGATAAACAACTAAACCGTACATGCACCCCACAGGAGACCAGGCATCTCAACACTACGAACAGCCTCTTCCAGCTTCTTCATGTCAGTCTCATCGTCCCAAGGCTTCACATCCATAAGGACAGAAGATTTTCCACCTACAGTGATTAAAGGAAAAAAGATTAAATGAATAGACATAAGCAACACTAATTAGTCTTGGCAGGCAATCTGTTTTAAGCCAAAAGGAGTGGCTGCGGTTAAGATGGGCAAAAGTTGCAACTATACTCAACAATGTGATGATGCAATCCTAAAGATGATTTGTGGAAGACATGCTAAACTATAAGCAGAAAAAAAAAGCATTTTTATCTAACACATACTTTTTGACAAGCACTTCTTGTAAATTAGATTTTTATTTTGCAGAACTTCATGTAAATTAGATTTTTATTTTGCCAGAACTTCATGTAAATTAGATAAGTTGACAATAAAAGCTTACTCTCTTTCTTTTTGGACGATGCCTTCTTAGCTGCTTCCCTCTCCTCTGCTGCCTTCTTTTCCTCCTCTGTTTCATCACCAAAGAGGTCTATGTCATCATCATCTTCAGCAGGAGCACCCTGAAAATTTAGCATGTGAATGAGGAATGTTCTGATTAATTCTAAATAGCATCGGCATTATACACTTCACGGTAAGACACCGCTGTTTTCAACATCAACTGAATTAGCAAAAACAAGTCACTTTTTATGGAATCAGATGACATGCTATCTAATAATTTGTGACATCCACAGAAAAACAGCAGATGAATAGAATGCATAGAAAGAAAACAAAAGCTCATAGGATCATCAAAACAAAGTAGTATTATCCCTTCCGTATTTCCCAAATCTACTTTCAGACTTGCTGAGAATGATACTTCATTTCATCCGGTTCAAACCAACCACTCAATTTAACATTGGTGAACATGGTAATTTTTTCGGTCGAAGTACATTGACAAGAAAATAAAAGAAAAGAAAAATGGGTCAATTTGAAGAGCTCCATGAGTTTCTAGAACCCTTTATAAAACAACCAGGAGAGTACAACTACAGGGCCAACAATCATATTCCCAGCTCCATTAACACATGTAAAGGTTTTTAGATTCTGCATTCAACCAAGGCTTAAACTTCAAAAATCCCATTCAACTTTCACCGCCATACGAAGTTCGGAACGAGTTATTAACACAACAAGCAGTGAAAGTTTTTTCCTGAGCAAATTAAATACATAACATCACAAGCAGCGACACCGTTTTAATATCCAATTGCAGCATTTGTTTTTAGTAGAAACAATGAGCGACCAGAAAAATGCAATTCAGTGCACCTTAGCTTCCTCGGCAGGAGCAGCTTCAACTGAAGAGGCCTTGCCACTCACTCTCACCCCGACAGCTTCGCCAGGGAAGCTACCAATAACAAATTCCCGAAACAAAACAAATCAAAATACATGAATTGCAAATAGATAAATAAGTAAACTTTGCCAAAACACAGAATGGTATTCTAAAAGCAAATGACAATGAAGTACAAAGCCAGGAGTGAGAGAATGAATCGAACCTGGCAGCAAGCTGGGCCGAAACAGCATCGTACCACTGGCTGGCATTGGGAAAGGAGTCTCCGGGCTTCTCCAAAACGGCTGCGTATACCTTTATGTCATCCCTCGTAAGCCCATCCCTGCAAACCCAACAACGGTCAATATCATCAAATATAGCGTTTTAACAGTCTCGATTAGCTGAAGGAATGACGAAAAAAATCCAAACGGAAATCAAAAGAAGGGATTGATACCCAGAAATATATGATTTTCCGGAAAGAAACTCATCAAGAGATTTGAGGCCCGACTCGGTGTGGAGATCTGAGAAGGTGATAGCCATTGAATTCGATTTTGATCTCAGAAGAATGAGTGAGTGGGAGAGAGTGGACTTGAAGCTTAAAAGGGCGAGAAGGGAGGCGGAACTTCAATACCACCGAGTAAAAGAGAACGGATTACGTCGATACGAATGGTATTTATAGCCTTAATATTATGCGCAAACCCTAAAGGATATTCCCTTTTCTAAACTTTCTGTTTTCCCAACTCTTTACTTTTTTTTCTTTTTCTTTTTTTTTTTCCAAAAATTATTTATATTGTTGCCTCTTTGAAGAAAATATTATCTACATTAAGTTGATATAGTTTTAAATAAGTTAATTAAAATATTATTATAATATTATATTTTAATATTATTATTATTTTGATATTTGAAAAAATTAAATTATTTATTATATTTTATGTGAAATTTTAAAAAATTATAATGATAAAATGAAATGATTTCTGTATCTAAACCAACCCTAAAGTTTTACATTTTTATCCATTCTATTGAGATACTATTATTCTCTATCAATTTTTAAGTTTTATAGAAAGAATTAAAAAATAATAATTGAATAGTCGATAAAAAAATAGCACATCAATGTCAGGCAGGTTTGGGGCAAAGATAAAATACAAAATTCTCATTTTATCTCATCTCATTATTACAATTTTTTTAAATTCTCACACAAAATATAATAAACAATTCAACTTTTTTCAAATCTTAAAATAATAACATATTAAAAAATAATATTTTAAACTTTTATTTAAAACCAAAACTTCTCATCTTACTCCCTAAACATTTAGCCATTCCTTAAAAATATGTTCAAATAATGAATTTGTGACTTGTGTACTATTTATTATTAAAATTATTTATAAAAGAAAAAAATAGAAAAATCTCCAACGTGGTTGTCTATTAGGTAGTCAACAGTGACCACTCCTTGAGCAGCTCGATCTGAGCTGCCCAGCCCACGAGGGTAGTTACCATCAGCCGTCCCTTAGGCCCGCCTGGTTTGTTTTCCTAAAACTTCTCAACTTATATCATATCATCTCATCTTATTTAATCATTATAATTTTATCAAATTTTCATAAAAAATAAAATAAATAATTCAATTTTTTCAAATTTTAAAATAAAAAATCATATTAAAAAAATAAATTCTAATAATATTTAATTTAATTTTTATTTTTTATTTCAATCTATCTCATCTATAAAAACGAACAAAGCTACCATCTTCTTTGATCCCTAATGATTTTCGGCAATACTTCACCTTGAATACTCACATCGCTAACTCCTTCAGAGTTGGGCTTTTCTCGAAGGACGTGTGTAGGTTAGCATGTACTTGCAATCCTTGGCCTCTAAGATGCGTGGTTGTTTTTTCTTTTCCCCTTACATGGTCAGAAAAAGACAAAAAATATGTTGTCTGTAACACTCTGGATAGTATTACTGGAAAAAGCTTCCCAGAGGGATGCCTTTTCAGGGTAAGTAGTAAATGGAATATAGAAAAGAAAGAAAGTCTAAACTTTTACTCAGATTTTTGCATAAGTTTCATTAGGCACATGACGGCGCCTTACATAGCAGGAACCCTACAGTGCGATAATAAAGGCCATGGGCCTATAATAGAAGAAAAACCATAACATCTGGGTAGCCCAGTTGACAACAAATAACAAAAGAAAATATCTAGATGACTCCATGCATAGTTCGACCCAGGTATAAAATCCTTAAGCCCAAGCTGTTGGGCCCAGCCCAAGACTCCATTCAAGCCTTCAATTCACTTCACTTCAGACACACGCACACACTAACAGTTCAGTTCACTTCGTACTTCAGTTCCCAATCACGCGAACCCTAACCCCCTTCTATTCAGTCTTCTCTTCCCAATCGCCGCTGTTCCTTGCACCTGGTCAACCCAACTCCAGCAGCTGTGTTACACTCCCCCCATCAGAACACCTTGCTCGCAAGGTGGGGAAAGAGTTCTTTCAGCCGTGAAAAACTTTACCAAATAGCGTCTGCCGCCTCTTGCCCTTGCCAGCGAACGAGCAACTCAGCCCTTGCCTTGTTCCCCGCCTTGACCATGTGACGGCTGAGGACTTCCTCTAGTTCAGGCCATAGAACCCCTTGCTCATCTACTGGCGGTAGTGAAGGTATGGCCAAAACTTTAACTCCAATTTTTTTCTTGAGTTGGGATACTTGAAAAGTGTGATGGATTTTGGATGATGGAGGTAGATCCAATTTGTATGCTACCTCCCCCACACATTGTAGCACCTGAAAATGGACCAAAGAACCGTGGTGCAAGCTTAAGGTTGCACGGGTGACCTACAGTAGTTTGCCGATACGGTTGTAAGCGCAGGTATACCCATTCACCTTCTTCAAATTGTTGCTCTTTTCTCTTCAAATCATAATATTTTTTCATGTGGTTTTGGGCTTGCTGTAGATTTTGTTTGAGTATATTTTATATCTGGTCTCTATTGTGTAGAGTGATGTCCACTGAGTGTACACAGGCTGTTCCCGGGATGTAATCCAACCAACGGGGTGGGGGGTAACCATAGAGGACCTCAAAGGGTGAGATCCTCGTGGATGTGTGCTGAGTGAAATTATACCACCACTCTGCAAGTGAAATCCACACTACCCAATCCTTAGGCCTATCTCCTATGAAGCATCGTAAGTAATTCTCGACAGTTTTGTTGACGGCTTCGGTCTGCCCGTCAGTTTGCGGATGATAGATAGTGCTCATAGACATTTGAACCCCCTGTAGGAAAAACAACTTCTGCCAAAATTGACTTGTGAAAGTTGGGTCTTTGTCAGAAACTATAGAGCAGGGTAATCCATGTAACTTGAAAATATTTTTGAGGAATAAGTCAGCCACTATCTTGGCTGTATATGGGTGTTTTAAGGGCACACAGTGACTATACTTAGTCAATCAATCGACTACAATCCATACACAGTCATACCCTTGTGACATGGGAAGACCATCACTAAAATCCATGGTGATGTGAGTCCATGGTTGAGATGGTATGGGTAATGGCTGTAGCAAGCCACTTGGTAGAGTGTTATCTACCTTAACCCTTTGACAAATATCACATGCCCTAATAAATTTCTTCAAATCTTTTTTCATTCCCATCCAGTAGAAATCCCTCCTCATCCGATGAATAGACTTATCATAACCCGAGTGTCCCCCCGAAGGACTGCAATGGGACAGCTCCATTAACTTATTTTTAAATTCCTCATGTTGAGGAATGCATAATCTATTCTTGTACATCAGTAACCCATCCCTCAAGGTATAGTTAGAGCTGAACTTACCTTCTGAACAGCTCTTTATCAAATCTTGTAAGTGCACATCCACCTCATAGGCCTTCTTCAAGTCCTCCACCCATTCCACATTAGGAAAGGTGATCAACATTAGTGCCCCTTCAGATTCCTGATCTTTACGGGATAGGGCATCAGCCACCCTATTCTCGGACTCTCTTTTATACTCCACAACGAAATCATAGCCAAGTAGTTTAGTGATCCACTTTTGCTGCATAGGGGTTCCAATTTTCTGATCAAGCAAATGTTTAAGACTTTGTTGGTCAGTTTTAGCCACGAAGATCTGCCCTAACAAATAATGCCTCCACTTTAATACAGTTGAAACCAAAGCAAATAACTCATTCTTATAGGTAGACAACAAGAGGGAGTTGCCCTTGAGAGCCTTGCTGAAAAACGCTATAGGTCTTCCACGCTGCATCAACACTGCCCCTATTGTTGTCCCTGAAGCATCACACTCAATTATGAATGGTATGGAAAAGTCTGGGAGAGCCAAAACTGGTGGCTGAGTTACAGCCCCCTTCAGCCTTTGAAATGCCATTTTTGCTTCTTCATTCAAATGAAAACTCTTTTTTTTAACAACTGGGTAAGTGGCGCTACAATTTCACCATAGCCTTTTATAAATCTACGGTAGTAACCCATCAAGCCCAAAAATCCTCTCAAGGCCTTAAGGGTCTTAGGTAGGGGCCACTCCACCATAGCATTCAGCTTTTCTGGGTCTGCTTATACCCCCCTTGTTGAAATTAAATGGCCTAGGTAAGCCACCTCTTCACACCCAAAACGGCACTTGGATTGTTTTGCAAATAACTTGTGCTGCCTTAGAGTCTCTAAGGTTAGCAATAAATGTTGAGTGTGCTCCCCTTCCGTTTTGCTGTACACCAAAATATTATAAAAAAACACAAGTATAAACTTCCTTAAAAAGGGTCAAAATACCTCATTCATGAGACTTTGTAAGGTTGAGGGGGCGTTAGTGAGCCCAAATGGCATCACTAGGAACTCACCTTCATGAGTTCTAAAAGCAGTTTTGGGTATGTCATTAGGCTTAACCCGTATTTGATGATAGCCGGACCTCAAATCCAGCTTAGAGAATTAGTTGACCCATGTAGTTCATCCATTAGCTCTTCAACCACTGGAATAGGAAAGTTATCTTTGATGGTCACACTGTTTAGCCCCCTATAGTCAACACATAGCCGCCACGTCCCATCCGCCTTTCTTACCAACAACACGGGAGAAGAGTAGGGACTTTGACTGGGTTGAATCACTCCTGTAGCCAACAATTCCTGCACTATTTTCTCAATTTCATCTTTTTGGTAATAAGGGTAACAGTAAGGTCTCATAGAGATGGGTTTAGTGTTTGGTAATAGGTGTATGGAGTGGTCATGGGTTCGGGGGGGTGGTAGTCCTTTGGGTTCTGAAAACACATCACCAAACTGTCTCAGTAACTTCATAACAGCTGCTGGAATCTCAGTTACTGCTTGAGAATCATTGGAAATTTCTCCCTCTATGAGCTGTAAAATAACCCCTCTTGTCTCCAATTTATTTTGCATATTTAGAGACCCTTCCTCAATCATCTTGGCAGCTGTTAACCCCTGCATTTTTATCTTTTTGCCCTTATAAATAAACTGCATTGACAATTTATCAAAGTCCCACATGATTTTCCCCAACTCCCACAGCCATTTAATCCCCAAGACCATATCACATCCAGCTAGCACAATGACATGAACTTCCATCTCAAATATAGTTTCTTGAATAAGGACTTCCACCTTACTACATTTTCCAACGCTAGGAACCAACTCCCCATTTGCAACCTTCACCCTAACCTTCTCATTCTCATCCAATGGTAGATTGGTTTTTCTTAATATTGCGGGATCTAAAAAATTATGAGTAGACCCCGTGTCAATCAAGATGGTAATCCATTGCTTCCCAATCCTCCCTTTCACTCTCATTGTTTTTGGGTTAATGGAACCAGTTATTGCATGGAATGATATTTCTGGATTTTTTTGGTTGGCACAAGTATTTACTGTTACTGGAATGTCTTCTCCAGTCTCTGCTTCTATTTCCTCAATTACCACACTACTCTCATTGTTACATTTTCCAGCGCTAGGAACCAACTCCCCATTTGCAACCTTCACCCTAACCTTCTCATTCTCATCCAAGGGTAGATTGGTTTTTCTTAATATTGCGGGATCTAAAAAATTATGAGTAGACCCCGTGTCAATCAAGATGGTAATCCATTGCTTCCCAATCCTCCCTTTCACTCTCATTATTTTTGGGTTACGGGAACCAGTTATTGCATGGAAGGATATTTCAGGATTTTTTTGGTTGGCACAAGTATTTACTGTTACTAGAATGTCTTCTCCAGTCTCTGCTTCTATTTCCTCAATTACCACACTACTCTCATTGTCAGGCAACACTTCCTCCAGCAGAAATAGTTTGGGATTTTGGCACTTATGCCCAGGGACCCACTTGGCATCACAATAATAACATAACCCCTTTTCTCTTTTCTCTTTCATTTGGTTTTGGTTGATTTTGTGTATGGTTAATGATGGTTTTTGGTTTGGCTTGGTATTTTCAGATTGGTGGGAAAAATGATGGTTGGGGTTCCTTATGATACTTGGTTCAGTAGAATAATGTGAAATGGACTTTGAATTTCTTTTGGCTAGGCTAAGGTTTTCCTCTTGTATCTTGGCTAGGTTGTAGGCAGTTATTAGGTTGGTGGGGCTAAACATTCTCACAGGTAGTCTAATCTCATCCCTTAGTCCACTCAAAAAACAGCTCAACTTATATGCATCGGATATACCTCTCAACCTATTTGACAAGGTTTCAAAGTTTGCTTGGTAATCCTCAACTGTGGTTGTTTGTTTTAACCTAATAAGGGCCTCCATAGGGTCATCATAAGCATTAGGTCCAAACCTAACAAGTAGTGCTCTAGTGAACATATCCCAATCTTGGATGTGCACACTTTGTTCCAGATCTTGGAACCAAACCAATGCTCTTCCTTCTAAATGAAAGGAAGCCAGTTTCACACAGCTTTGTGGAAATGTGTTATGGTATTGAAAAAACTAGTTAACTTTATAAATCCGACCTGATGGGTTATCTCCATTGAATACAGGGAAATCCAACCTCACTGTGCGTGCCTGGACTTCACCTTGCAGCTGTTGATGAAACTGCTGCTGGTGCGGAAACTGTTGTTGTTGTTGATGGAAGTGTTGTTGCTGAAACTGTTGTTGATGTTGAAACTGCTGTTGTTGTTGATGGTGCTGCTGTTGTAATTGCAATTTTTCCTGGTCATTTCCACCTAGTACACCCGAGAAAGACTCTCCAGAACTCGGGCTGGGATTTCCTATTTTCATCCCCGCTGTGATGATAGTTAGTTGCTGCATTATAGTCTCATTTTGCTTCTTTAATGTTGCCATATCTGTATATAAATGGGACAGTCTTGAATCTATGGACTTTTTTAGCTCTTGATACTGATTTTCTGATGATATTTTGAGGGCATTGAGCCCATCCTGTAACTGACTTAGCCTAGTACCTTCTGCTATGAGGCAATATTTTTGCACAGGTACCGGTGTCTCTGGATACCACTTGTAACACTCTGGATAGTATTACTGGAAAAAGCTTCCCAGAGGGATGCCTTTTCAGGGAAAGTAGTAGATGGAATATAGAAAGGAAAGAAAGTCTAAACTTTTACTCAGACTTTTGCATAAGTTTCATTAGGCACATGACGGCGCCTTACATAGCAGGAACCCTACAGTGAGATAATAAAGGCCATGGGCCTGTAATAGAAGAAAAATCATAACATCTGGGTAGCCCAGTTGACAACAAATAACAAAAGAAAATATCTAGATGACTCCATGCATAGTTCGGCCCAGGTATAAAATCCTTAAGCCCAAGCTGTTGGGCCCAGCCCAAGACTCCATTCAAGCCTTCATTCACTTCAGATACATGCACACACGAACACTTCAATTCACTTCGCACTCCAGTTCCCAATCACACGAACCCTAACTCCCTTCTATTCAGTCTTCTCTTCCCAATCTCGCCTAGCTGCAGCCGCTCCTTACACCTGGTCAACCCAAAGCCGGCAGCTGTGTTACATTGTCCCACTTCGTTATGGGAGATGATCCATTATTCACGAAAAAATTATTTTCATCAATCACTATTCATTATTTTATACTCTATATCTTATATAAAATATTCTCATACCTTATAAAAAAAACTATAAATATAAAGTATGATAATAAATAATAGCTGATATATAACTTTTTTCTTACTCATATAATCCCAATCTTTGACCTCCTAGATGAGTGATTCATTTTCTCTTTTCCCTAACTTGTAAAAGTTGCCCGCACATAGTTAAGGGAAATGAACCAAGTTGCCTTTACAAGGTAGCCTCCATGGATGTGTAGATTTAGGAGATGCTATACTTTGTGAATAGTAAAAAATAGTTTGAGTTAAAATATTTTATTGAGTTTTGAAAAATGAAAAAGAAAAAATTGAATAAAAGATCTTTTATAAAATTAAAATATAGTATTATTTTTAGTATTTTGTTTGGAAGTTTAAAAAAATTGTAATTAGATAACTATTAGATGAAAAAGTTGAGATTTGAAATTAAAAGTATTGAGTCGGGCTACTTTGCCGCCGCTCAATCTAACCGCTAGGCCAAATTCAACATTTTATTTTTTTTTCAATTTTTTTATCATTTTAAAACATTTTTAAAAAATATAAAAATATATATCAATATACTGATAGTTACTTCCTTAACTATTAAGTAAAAAAAATTAAAATACAGAAGGTGTCAAAATGAGGATGCATAATGAGTTGACAAAGTAGCATTTTTCAAAAAATATTTGTATTTGAGTGATCATATTAAGGAAGAAAACTATGAGAAATTTTAAGATGAGATAAAATCATTGAAATGTGTTTACCAAACAATCTCTTAAGGTTGCATTTGGGTGGTGAGGTGATCTCAAATATTTCAAAGATAGTAGTGAAAAAATAATGATAAAATATTAAATAATAATAAAAATAATAAAAAATAAGTAAAAAATAATGATAAAATAATAAATAGTATTGCACTATCCAAACGGAACCTAAGACATGACCAACAGAGATAGTTGCAGCACAAGAAATAGAGAGAGACAACTTTAGACAAATCAACTTTTCAATCAAAATGATAAAGATCATTTGAAGCCTTAGGGTGCGGCCTCCCAGCCTTTCCTCATATCCAAAAGTACTGCTATATACCACCGGGTGGTAACCCTACCGCGGCCTCGCGGCTGACGTGGCAGTCGATAATTTAAAAAAAAAAAAAACCAAAACACTACGTACGCGGGAGGGAGGGAATAGATTTCATTTTAGTTTGAAGAAACCAGAGCCCCAAACCAGATTAGCTGTGGTCTTCGATCACTCTCACGGTCTTCTCTTCTAGATTTGAAGTCTACTCTTTCATCTACATTTCTGGGTAGAGGTCTTCATCTATTTGTTGTTAGGTTTTAGTTTTCTCTGGGTTGAGGTCTGCGCCTGCCGTTCTCTCTGGGTTGTTTTTCCTTTTTGTTTGTATGTGAAAAATATGTGCTTAATGGTGGGTATTGAGTTGTTGGGTCTTCTTTGGTTCCGTAATAAAGAACTTGGTTATTCAGTCTGTACTTTGAAAGGTCGCTATTCAGATTTGGAGCCTAGCATCTGCAGTCTGCACGAGAATTTATGGCTTTGGGAATCCACTTCAGGAAAAGAACATGAGTATATGTATAGCTCGCACGTTTGGGTTAAACATTACATTACACATGAAACTATGTGAAAAACCAACCAATTTAAATGGTAGTCATTTCCTATTTAATCAACTAAGATTCTGTTGTCAACTTTGACCAAGCATCTGAGACACTTGTGAGAATGGTTTTGTGGCTGTGCATTAAAACTTCTTGAACACATGACAATTTGCTTTGACTACAAACTACACCATTATAAATGCCTACCAGACATTTGTCATTACTGTCAATATGACTTGCTAATTTTAGCTTCATTGTAGCTTATCTGTCACTACACCACTATAATGCCTACCAGACAATTGAAGGAAAGTAGTTATCTGTCAATATTTGTAGCTTTATTGTTAATATGACTTGCTGATTTTACATAATTAAAAACATTTTTTTCCTTTACCAGAATGTATAGTTCGAGAAAATATATTCACTGAAGTATTTTCTTGTTTCATTAAATTGGTTCTCATTAGTATGAAGTCTTGACATAAATGGTGTAAATGGGTTTTGTATCCAATCAATTGTTGTAGAAACATTAACACGAAAAAATTAAAAGGGAAGGTCTGTACTCCACAACAGTTGTCTTCATAACCTTTACCTCACAGAATGGTACATCGATTTTCACTGTGCTTGCGAAGCTACTCCTTTGCTATGCTCTATGAGGCTACAAATTTCTTCACTGGATTTCAGTTGAGCTTCATGTAGTAGCTCTTCAGCCTTCAGTCGAGCAGCTTGCTCTTCTGTACTAAAGTTTGCTCTTTAGTATATTGTATTTCTTTTCAAAGAATTATTCATAACTTGAGACAAAAAAAAAATAACCACCCGAACCCAACCATATACCACTTAAAAAGCTAAAACAAGGACTTGTAGCATAGTTTGCCAAATTGAAGAAAGAGGAACTCTATAGCACTTTCCAATCTATCAATTGGTGTAAATGGGTTTTACATTAAGGAAGGTAATATAAAAGCACCAGCCAATAAAAAAAAAAAGGAGTTTTTGCTTCATTTCCCATATGGATATTGATGGCTGGAGCATACATGGTTTTTCCACTAGATTCAAAATATTATGCAGCCTGTAACTTACATCTTGTTTAAAGGAGGTAGTTCTCATTTGATAATTAATATATTATTGCTGATAGCTCACAAAACCATTTGATAATCAATATATTATGCTACGAACTGTCCACTTGGCATTTTAATTGCTTGAATGGCATTTTAGTTACTTTTGCATGATAGTTTTTTTTTTTTTTTTTTAGCTATAAAAACCCACCTGCTGAATGTCAATTGGTTGTCTTGATAGTTAATACTAATTTTCAGAATGGGAAACGAGAAAGAACAACCAACTACGTAGACATTATCTAGCTCAAATCCCTCATTCGAGGTATGTATGTTATATGATTTAATATATTAATAACATTGGTATTTTTGAGTCGATATTTATTTTCAAAATATATCAATAAATTTATCTAATAACATGTTAGGCCAGAAAATCAACTAATCGAAACATCCCAAATTACATGCCTGGTTACTTTGGAACAGTGTCTACGTGGTTACCGACTTTTCTACCATATCCAGTTGGCAACCAATATCCAATCAACATACAGGTTGGCTTCTTTGCACCTATAAAAAAAAAAAATAAGTTGGCTTCTTTGTAGGAGTTTAATTGCATGCTTTTTGTGTTTATTGTAGAATGTTGGTTACCCATTTCAACATATCATGGAACCTCCGACTCCTATCAGCAATACAAACTCCGCCACAAGCAGAATAGTTGGTTCAGAGGATAATATACCTAATGGTGGGGAAACTGAAGCGCCATGTGGATCTCCTAGAGCTGAAGAATGTACTGAGGATAGACCAAGTCCTACGGAACTTGATGATGGCAGTGCTGAGAAATCTCAGAATGTCCAAGTGGATGATGATGATACAATTGAGGAGTCAAAGTCGGGAATGGAGTTTAATTCCTTTGAAGATTTATTAAGTTATTATAAGGAATATGGTAAGAAATGCGGGTTTGGGATGATGACAAAACGGACTGAGAGGGGAGAATATGAGTTTGTTAGATAAACTTTGTGTACTTGATGGACTTCGTTGTAATGATTGGGTTGGATAAATTTGTTGTGGATTGGATGCTTTTTGTGTATTTGAGGGACTTTGTTGTAATGATTGAGTTGGATAAATTTGTTGTGGATTGGATATATTTTGTATATTTGAGGGACTTCGTTGTAATGATTGAGTTGGATAAATTTGTTGTGGATTGAATATATTTTTGTGTATTTGAGAAACTTTGTTGTGTATTTCATGGTTGCTCTGCTTTACTCTTGGTGTAGCACTTCTAAATAATTTTTATGGCAGGCTATCATGTAATGCATATAAAGGATTTGCATGTCATGTGATCTCATTATGTTCTGCATCACAAGTTTTTTAATCATCGTGTTTCAAGTGGTCCTACTTCAATGGTGAGGGACCATACTCAGAACCCCGACCAAAAACCATCCATCCATCTACATAGAAGTGGAGGAAAATAATAAAAAAGATGCCAATTTTGTTAGATGGAATTGGTACACATAAGCTCCTATAGTGTCGCCAGCTCTGCTCCTTCCTCTCCGGAAATTGAGCATACTCGAATAAGAAGTCACAGTAAGCCCCCCCAACCTGCACATTTTACATACTTTTTCACCACTCACCATTCTCTAGCAACCATAAACTGTTTATCTAGCAAAGATAAACTGCTTGTAAAATATACATAAACTGTTTCAAAGATACACACAACAATTCTCTATCAATCTGTTTATGTTTCACAACCATTCTCTACCAATCTGTTTGAAATATACATAAACTGCTTGTAAACTCCCAAGTATTTCATTTTGGGTTACCATTTCTACAAGTCCAATACAAATCACACTGCTCAAGCCCTCATAATCTCCACAGGTTACCATTTGAGGGACATGCTTTAAGTCCAATACAAACTTAAAACATGTACAAGTCTAATACCTAAACATAGAACTAACAACAATCACAAATTACTTATATAACACTAGGTAAAATACATGTACAATCCCAAATAACACCATGTGGACCTCATATGTTAAGCCATTGAACATGCCAGAAAACTCCACGGTGATATACCCGCCACCAATTATTGCTCTATTTGTAGGCTTTGAGGGCAAATCAAGGGCAGCATCTGAATCTATTGCATATTCACTTCCAGGAATTTCAGGGACGAAGGGGCGACCACCTACTGAAACTAGTATGTGTCTTGCTGAAGATAGCTTCCCATCCACATCAACTGTGTGCGGGTCCACAATCTGTGGCCATTTCATTGTGATTAATGCATCACTCGCAAAAAACCAAAGTATATATCCATATTCCACAAACTAATAAGAAATGAAAACTAAGAACCAAGAAAGAAAGAAAACTATGTTAATGTCTATATGAACTCAAAGCGTCATCCCACCTTTCCACGACCTTCAATTAATGTAACACCAGCATTTTTAAGAGTGTTCTTGTAGATACCAATTAGTCGCTGCAACTCAGCATTCTTATTAGCAATCAAGGTGCTCCAGTCATGCTTGGGTTCGGCCTCGTATTTCCATCTGAAACAATGACTCTCTTCAAATTCATGAGAATATTTAGATGCATACACTAGAAGTTTCTTTGGCACACATCCACGAATCACGCACCTACATTACAAAATTATGTTAAAAACTATTTACATGCTCATTTATTTATGTAAGTAAAATCATCCAAGGCAACACTGAACCCAAAAGAGAGGATGAAGTGGACTTGGCCAGCCAAGCATGTAAAGTGCAAAGGAAAGATTGCCGTTGCCAATACCTGCTCCGCACAGGCTGAATGGTCAAATGGTTAATTTTGATAAACTTTTACGTCCAAGGTAGAACATTTCACCCCCGTCAAAGGTATGGTAATTCCTCACACCCAGCTACCAGCGTCTCCTTCAACGTCGCCGTGCGCATCCGGTCCCTTTCTCTGCATCTCACCGAAGATCCGAATCCCGAACTCGAAGGTAAGAAACTCAAACCCTATCCTATTTTATTTTGTTGTGATTTATATTTTTAATGGAGATTGGAGGAAGGATGGGGTTTATTGGAGATGGAGGATGGAATTTTTGTGAATTGTGTGCTGTGGAGCTTAGATTGTGCATGTGTTTTGGTTTGAAATTTGAATGAGTCCGTGAAATGCATGTGAATTGTGTTTGTTTTCTCATTTTTGTAATTATTTCGGTTTGGATTGGAATTGATTGTGTAATTAATTTGGATTGGAACCCCTAAATTAATTTAGGGCTCAAATCCGAAACCCTAAATTAATTTAGGGGTTTCAATCTTTGAAACCCCTAAATTAATTTAGAGTTTCGAAATACCCTAAATTAATTTAGGAGATTCAAAGATTGAAACCCCTAAATTAATTTAGGGCTCAAATCCGAAACCCTAAATTAATTTAGGGGTTTCAATCTTTGAAACTCCTAAATTAATTTAGGGTTTCGAAATACCCTATGTTTATTCTTAAAATGTAGATGTGAATGATAATAAGACTATTGAATGTATAAAATATCGCAGTGCAACAGATTCTCCCCAAAATACCCTCGCATGTGTTTCTGATAAGATGACATTTTCTGTATATTAAATTATAAGAAACCATCTTTGAATAAGCAGTCCATGGTCAGTGGAAAAAAATGCAGTGGCAGGAGAAAAAACTTTGGATCTAAATCTTACTGTGTAAGAGAAACTAAAGTCAGTGCTTGACCATGAGTAAACTTCTGATTCGTAAAAGAACACCAACTTTCCTACATTGCGTCTTGTCTCCTACAAGTCATTAAAGATAAAGGCAACACCAAAACAATAATATATCTCATCACTCATTAAGGCTATGACAAATTAAAAATAACCCTGTGAAATCTTAATCCAATATGCACCTTCAAAGGATGACTGACTGTCTTGCACAAAACCTGAGTTCCAGCACCAGCGTTCAGGTTTAATTGTATCTTTTCCTTTTTCTGAATTTTCTTTCCAGCAGGAGTGACATACTCAGGAAATTTTCGGTTCATTTAAATTTTTTATTGTTTGGGGTATGATTTTTAGTTTTTTGGAATGGGTATTTTCGGTTTCCTTATAGAATTAGAATGGCTTCATTTTTTTGTTGGATGTGGACTTTTCTACCTTACTTAAATAAAGTTAATTTATTAACAACATATAGTGTATTTGTTGTTAATATACTTTATTACATTTATAACCAAATGATAGTGTGATACTTTTTTTTATTCTACTTTTCTTTTATGTTCATTATATAGTTGTTATGTTTTCTATTATTTCAGATTTCTTGTTTGCTTTAGTTCATGGATATGCCAGCGGATTCGAGTGCGAGCTCTCCTTTTCAGGCCGAGGGCACCCCTACCCCTACCCCTACACCTACACCTACCCCTCCTACTCATACCCCTACCCCTAGCCCTACAGCACCTTGCCCCGCCCCCAAGCCCAGTAAGAAACCTGCTTCAATAGTTTGGAGTCATTTCACCGAATTAGAGGGTGGTGACTCAAGTAACACCCAAGCCAAGTGTAACTATTGTGGCAAAATTTATGGATGCCACTATAGGAAACATGGCACCTCTCAATTAAAGGTGCACTTAGAAGAGCAATGCAAAAAAAGTCCAATATTAAGATCATTACAAGATAAAAGCCAATCTAGGCTAGAAGTTGGACTTCAAAAAATGGCGGATGGGACTAGTGGGGGTGCAAGTTTGAGGGGGTATACTAAGTATGATCCCGATGAGTGTAGAAGACATCTAGCTCGTATGGTCATAATGGACGAGCTACCTTTTCAAATTGTAGACGGGAAAGGGTTCCAGCGTATTCTCACTACTTGGAACCAAGGTTTAATATTCCCTCTCGCCACACGGTGGCAAAGGATGTAAAAAAGCATTTTTACATTGAAAATGAGAAGTTGAGGGGTCAATTGGCGGATCAATTTGTTTGTCTCACCACTGACACTTGGACATCGATCCAAAATTTTAATTATATGTCTTTGACTGTGCATTTTATTGATTGCCATTGGACATTACACAAGAAAATTATAAAATTTTATAAAATCACCGATCATAAGGGTGAGACAGTTGGGAAGGCCTTGGAGGCTTCAATAAAAGAGTGGGGTTTGAGCCGAGTTGTTACAGTCACAGTCGATAATGCCTCGTCTAACGATGTTGCATTAGGACATTTGAGAACTTATCTTAGAGAGGCAAATAAGACACTTATGGGTGGTGAGTGTCTGTATGTGAGATGTGCAGCACATATTCTGAATTTGATTGTCAGTGATGGTTTGAGAGATCTTCATGACTCTATTGCTCGAGTTAGGACTGCTGTGAGATGGGTGAGATCTTCTCCTTCAAGGTTGGAGAAATTCAAGGTTGCTGCGAGATCTGCGGGTCTAACATCTAAGAATGGTCTTTGTACTGATATGCCTACATGATGGAACTCAACATTTCTGATGTTGGAGGCAGCCCAAGAATATAGGCTGGCATTTGCATTATTGGGTGATGAAGACATCTAATATGTAAAATATTTTGATGATCACGGGGGATTGGGGAAACCCGTAGCTGATGATTGGGAAGTTATAACTATTTTTGTAGACTTTTTGAGGCTTTTTTACGATATCACCACGAGGCTATCTGGAACTTTGTACCCTACATCCAATGTTGTATGCCAGCAAATATGTAGGGTAAAAGAAGAATTAGATGACATGGTCGCGGGTGGTCACATTAGGCTGCGGGAGATGGCATTGATTATGAGGTCAAAGTACGACAAGTATTGGAGAGATTTAACTAGGGCTAATATTTTGTTATATGTAGCTGTCGTCTTTGACCCGAGGTATAAGTTGGATGGCATGATATTTGAATTGGGCCTTGCGTACGGGCAAGTATGGGCGGAGCTTATTGCAGCAAGGGTTCGGGAAACCCTTACTAGATTATTTGATGAGTTTTCCACCATGCGGGGTGGTAATATTGCGGCACCTACATCTACCCCCTGAGCCTCAGGCTCACAGTTTCCTGAAATCGAGAGTGGGAAAAGGCGTAGATTGGAGTGGAGTGAGAGGTATGAGCAGACCCCCATCCTCCGGACTTCTGTAGAGGCTCAGTCAGAGATAGACAGATACTTAGCAGCAGAGATTCTACCATTTTCACGAGATTTCGATATATTAAGTTGGTGGAAGCTGAATGCTGTGAAGTATCCCATCCTTGGAGAGATAGCCCGCACACTTTTGGCCATCCCTGTTAGCACAGTAGCCTCAGAGTCGGCCTTTAGCACCGGAGGACGTGTATTAGATTCATTTCGGAGTTCATTAGCTCCTGCCACTGTGGAGGCTTTGATTTGCACGCAGAATTGGATCAAGGGAACTCCAATTCATGTTCCGGATGTTCTTGAGTATGAGGAGGCCGACGTCGAGGAGGAGGGTGATGATCAGTCTGGATCTGGTATTTATTCTAATTTCTTATTTTCATTTATTTATTTTCATTTATTTATTTTCATTTAATTGGTATTCATTAATTTCATTTCAAATTTAATACTTATAGTGATACATGAGACGGCGTCTACGGCTACCTCCGATGCAGTATGACTTTTGTATTGGACTCACCATTGCCATGGTTTGCATAATTTCTTCCCTAATTGTTTTTTGCATTTAAAACTTTGTTTCATTTTTATAACTTTTTAATTCTAATTTGTTTTATTTTTAACTTATTAATATTTCAAGGTTTTTTGACTTATTAACTTTTATTTTTAACTTATTGATTTTCAGTCTCACAGCAATCGACATTCGACACAACTCAGTGAACTCACAACTACGGCTCCACCCCCAAATTTAATTTTCTTAATTTACAATTATTGTAATGTTGCTACAATAGTTAATTATACAATTTGTAATATTTATTTTTTTTAGAAGAGTTTGTAATAGTGTAATAGTTTATTAGTTCTCTTAATTTGTATAATTGTAAACTATTTAAGTATTTATTGTAAAATACTTAATATCTAAGTATCAAAAAAAAAATATTTCTTTTCTGTTTTTAAATTTATATTTTTTTTAATATAAATAATGGGCCCAAAGTGGCCCAAAACGAATTCTGGGCCCAAAGGGGTCCAAAAACTGATTCTGGGCCATTTAGGACCCAGAAAAAAGTATTGGGCCGGAGGCACAATACCATGTGCGGGGTGCGGACGGGTGGGGGTCCACCCCCGCACCCCGGGCAGCGGACGGGGGACCCCACCCCCGCCCATGCGGGGGCGGGGTCCGGGGAAAAAAAATCCCCCCCCGCATATGCGGGGGCGGGTGGCGGGGGAGGGGTGGCCCCGCCCCGTAGGGGGCGGGTATCACCCCTAGAAGAGAGGGATGGAATGCGGGGGTGAAGAAGAGAATCGAACCAAATTCATTAATTCATACGGCGTCGTTTAGTATAATGCCACGTAGACACTGAGGCCGCAACGGGAATAAGGCGCTGTTGTGTTTAGCATTTTCGTATCCAACAAAGAGAAAGAAACCATACATGCATTTAGGAGGTCATAGACCCAAAATGTATGCTAATTTGATCTTTAGGATTTCTTTGAATTTAAGAATTAAGAAAATTCTAAAAAATGTTGACCTTAGTTGCCAAAAATGACTTTTCATTAAACAAAAATACAACTCATAAGAAAAACATAGTTATTCATTTTAAATTGAATTTCCTTAAGAATTATTTTTCAACTTTTAAACGACTTTTTGTTTTTGTTTTATGTTATTTCTGTTTTTTTAAATATGATGCATGCATACGTGTCAAATATTTATTGGTGTTGACTAGGTACTTTTAAGAGTTGACTAACGAAATAGTGACCAAAAGATAAATTAATCAAAGTAAAAAATATAATTATCAAAAAGTTCAAAATTAAAACTTAGAGGCTAATTTATTTTAGAAACAAACCATAATGACTATTTCAGTATTTAACCCTATTCAAGATATAAAATGCACTATCTGATCAATCAGTATAGTTGGAGAAGATAAAATTCAAAATAAAAAGTAAGCATTACTTATTATAAAATAGATCAGTTATTGCCTACTGCATAATATAGCATCTACTGGTGTCTATGGAAGAGAAGTGGAAAGTTAATTGCTTGAAGCTAGCAATTCCCATACTCATGCTGTGGCCAAAAAGCATCACATGAGTAAGAACTAGAAGGGTGGAAAATTACAAAAAATCAACTATATAGGGGTATATATCATTATTATATATATATATATATAATAGTATATACAAGTTTTAAATATATAAATTTCCGATTCATTTTATAAAAAAATTAAAACACACCATTAAAAGTGTGAAAATTTACTTTTTGTTGATGCTTGTGCATTTGGACTTAGGTTTATCCCTATAATTCCTAATATATATATATATATATATATATATATAGAAAATGTTAATTTGTTCCCTCACTTTGCCCGCTCAATTTGACCATTTGTATATTTAATTTTTTTTTACTTAATGATTAAAAAAGTGATTTTTAGTATATTGATATATTTTTTTATTTTTAAAAATATTTAAATATGTCATAAAAATATAAAAAGAAAAAAAAAATACACATTTTGCCTATCGGTCAAATTGAGCGGGATCCTCTGAGTGGCAGAGTAGCCCGACTCATATATATATATATATATATATATATATATATATATATATGAAAATGATAATATGTCCTCTCATTTTACCTCTTCATTTTGACTGCTTATGTATTTATTTATTTTTAAATCTTTCTTACTTAATGATTAAGGAATTGACTATTAATGTTTTGGTATTTTTTTTTATTTTTTAAAAATGTTTAAAGATGTTTAAAAAATGTGAAAAAAAGTAAGATTTAGCCTAGGGGGCACGCCCATAGCAGTCACTGCTTGTAATACCCTACTCATTCTTCTTACGTACGCTTCTTCTTTCTAATGTATGTTTGTCTTTATGAAGTAAGCAAATTTCGAGGGCATAGATTTTGTAAATTGTCTGCCCCTTCTATCTAGCGACTGTGAGACTCGTTATGCGTGTCGAACCATGATGACGTGTCTCAAAAAATATCATGTGACTTCTAGGACACGCCCAGTGTTTTAAATATGCTGGAAATATTTATAAAGAGTATTTTCATTGTTATTGAATTAAGATTTGATCTTAAATACGACAATCATAATATTATTGAAGAGCTCCAAAAATATTATAATTGCCGGAAATCATTTTAATATTATTATTAAAATGATTTCAATTATTTAAAATATTATGAGATTTAAATTATGTTGAGAACTTTTATTAATTAAATGTTTTAATCCTTTTAAATATGTTAAGTGAGATTTCATCATTTTATTAATGATGAAGAAATATT
This sequence comes from Juglans regia, assembly GCF_001411555.2. NCBI lineage: Eukaryota > Viridiplantae > Streptophyta > Magnoliopsida > Fagales > Juglandaceae > Juglans > Juglans regia. The sequence goes on along the minus strand of NC_049905.1, from coordinate 18,666,477 downwards.
ATTTTATAAACTAAACTTAGTTTAAAATAATATTTACCTTAATTCCTCTAAGTGTTTTTAATTAAGTTAACGTTTACGCATTTTCAAATCAGTATTTTAATTCATCATCGTTAGATCGTTGTGTAGACCCCAAGACGAAGGGACTAGGTTAAATACCCAGACCCCCTTTCTTTCTTTATCACTTTTCCCCAGCCCTCTCTCTCTCCTCCCTCTCTCAAGCATACGCAGTATGCAGACTCCCTCTCCACGCCGAAGCCTCAACGCCCCAGCCCGGCGCCGTCGTGCGTCGCCAGTCCTCACCGCCGGCACCACCAGCTCCACCTCACGCCGGCGAGCCTCCCTAGCCCAGCCCCTCTCCCTCACGCTCCCTCTTCCTCTCTGCTGGAAGTGTAAAGCCCGAACGGGCTTGGTGTCCATTGCGCCACCGTGCGCCGCCCAACGACGCCACCACTCCCTCGGCAGCTTCCTCTGCCACCGGCCACCACTCTCCCCAGCAAACTCGGCACCTCCCATGCAACCACCTTCCCTCCGTCGCAAACACGCACGCACAAGGAGACCCAACACGGCTTCACCGTGCGCGACCTCTAGCGCCGCCGTACACGGCCACCCAAGGCCACCCAGCGCCACCATGGACCTCCCCTTCCTCCCCCCTTCCTCCTCCACGTGACCCATGGCTAGAAGCCCCTCTACACCTCACAACTTCTTCCTCTTCACACGCACTGGTTGCACACCGTGCACCGCCACCCACAGCTAGTAACCACCACCTCCAACCTCCTCAGGCCGCCACCAAGCCAACCCAACCTCCCACGGCCCTGATCTGCCACCCGCGAAATCACACACACACTCTCTCTCTCACCCATGACTTCTCCTCCACGGTATGGCCAGATCTGCCACCGTGGCACCACCTCGACGCCACCACGAGATCCACCGCACCTCCCTTAGCCGAGCCCTAGGTCCAAACCACCACTTTATGTGATGGGTAGTCACTGCACGTGATGGACAAGCACTGCGTGTGATTGACTGCCATTGCACACAGCTAGATCCGCCGTGTTACGCTCCTTACCACCATCACAAGGCCACCACGAGCCCTTCCAAGACCACACATAGCTATCCAAACGCCTAAATAGTTAACGTACGTGGGTTAGCGGCCACGTACGACCCTTCCGACATCATCGGCTGTGGCGATCAACGAGCAACGCACGGGTTATCCCGTCGATGGTATAACCCTCTATCTCTCATTAATTATGTTAGATATTGATTAGTTGACTAGGTCGTGGAATGTGCTGTTAGTATTAATGGAGTTGTGGTATTGTGATGTGGTGCTGTGTGATGAAGTGTTGGGCATTCTGTGTAGTGAAGTGTTGGGCTTGTCTGAGTAGTATGGAGGTGTATTGTGCCGTGTAGTGCAATGTAATGTGTTGGGTGTAGATGAGAAGTGTTGTGGATTGTGCCATGTAGTGTGGTTGGGGAATATGTGTTGTATTGGTGACGTGGCAGATGGAATGGGAATAGTACACGCTGGGTGTACTTTGTGTGTGGCGTAATGTGTGACAAAGAGAGTATATGTAAAATATATCCTCCTGACGTAGTGTGGAACGGGATGAGTACGAGTGGAGTGTACTCAATGGCGTAGTGCGTGTGAAAGGAGTACACGTGCAGTGTACTCCATGTGGTGGAGTGATGCACCATATAGCGGATATGCCATAATGGTGATATGTCGTAGTGTGTATGAAGGGAGTACACGATGAGTGTACTCTGTGTGGGGTTTGGTATATGTGGGGAGTACATGTGGAATGTACTCTATGTGGTAGAGTGATACTCCATATGGCGGGAATGCCATAATGGTGATGTGTCGTAGTGTGTATGAAGGGAGTATACGAGGAGTGTACTCCATGTGATATAGTGATGCACCATATGGCGGGTATGTCATAGTGGTGATAGAGCGTATGTAAAGGGAGTACAAGTGAAATGTATTCCATGTGATGGTGTGATGCACCATATGGCGTGTACACCATAATAGTGATGTAGCGTGGTGTATGTGGAACAGGAAGAGTACATGCTGAGGGTACTCTGTGTGATGTGATGAGTGTGAAAGGAGTACACGTGGAGTGTACTCCATGTGATGGAGTGATGTACCATATGGCAGGTATGCCATAGTGGTGATGTGGCATATGTGAAGGGAGTACATGTGGAGTGTACTCCATGTGATGGAGTAATGTTCCATATAGAAGGTATGCCATAGTGGTGATGTGGCGTATGTGAATGGAGTATATGTGGAGTGTACTCCACGTGGCAGCGACACTCTGCGTGGCGTGTCGTAGAGATAAGGATGGTTATGTGATTGATGGGCGTGGAACGTGATGGAACAAGTACAAGAGTGCGCAACGGAAGTAGTTTTGGTGAGGCTTGTAGTCTAAGGTGACGGGTGTCACCATATTGGACTTATGGCTGAGAATAGGTGTGAAGTAGCGGAACAAGTACAAGAGTGCGCAGCGGAAGTATGACTGGACAACGTCACGAAGTGACGTGGTTATTGGAAGTCATGCTTATGATGGGTGAAGTGTTAAAGTGTAGGAATGGCATAAAGGGAACGTGACGAAATGTCACGATGTGACGGGAGTATGTGAGGAACCGTACTTGTGATAAGTCAGGAGTTGACGTAGCAGAATATTGGGTAACGCGACAAGGTCACAGTGTAGCTCTGGAGCAATCTTGGGTTATGTGACGTGACATAAGGCGTAGTTGTGAATGGAGTCTTGTCGAATTAAGTGTTGGGATGAACTGTCAAATGGGACGAGTAGCATGAAGAGTCATGCTAGCCGGGTTAAGAGAAGATTGATATCGGAATATGGCTCTTGTCCTTACGAGCAGGTGATCAACATGTTATATGTTGATCTTAGGTGATAAAGGGGTAAGGCACATGTGTAACATGATGAGACACATGTGTCGGATGGATTCATCATATGTAATGGGTAATCTGTCATGAGTACAGTTACACGGTGCTTGAGCCTCCGAGTTGGCTTAGAGCCGTGTGGCTTGTATGGATGGGAATGGGGATTTAGTGCGGGCTAAGATGCATGAAGGTAGTGACGGGTGCATCGTTAGGATTGGGATGCGTGATTCCATCGGTCAGAATCATGCGTCGGAATGTGGTTGTAAGAAAAGTAAGACGAATGTCTTAGTGTCTTAATCCTAAGGTAAATCATGGGTTCACTTTAGTGGATGAGCACTCGAGACAAGACTTTGAGTTGGAAGATGTGGTGACCGTAAGTGGTCCCCAAAGGGTTTAACATAGTAAAGGGCACGTAAATGCATGGGATAGAAGGAGAGTGTTCCAAGTATAGCGTAGTTCTATTTATAGTTCAAATTGCTTATGCATTATATAGAGAATGACGCTAAGGTATGCGTATGCATGTAGGTTGCCATCTGACAAGCACATGAATGGACTGAATGACATGCAAGTAGCATGGAGTCCAGGTAAGTGTTACGTTCATACTCTTCTAGAGTCTTTATAAGATAAAAGAAAATGAAAACGAAAGCTTTTCCCTTATGACGCTTTAAGAAAAGACACGAAAGACGCTTTAAGAAAGAAAATGCTAAGTGTTCAAATGTATAAGTATGTACGGCCCCTCCTTGGCAGGCCTTGTTTACGCACCCAAAGTATTAATTATACGCATGTGAATGGATGACTATACGTTGTATCTATTGTATGTATTTTCTGAGAAAATCCACAAACTGATGAAGATGCATGAAGGGCATGACAACGGATGCTTTTGTGGATCCTACCAACCGACGCTCTCAAGCACGCCACGGGGTGATGCTCATGGATGCCATGATTGACGACGTTCAAGGTGACGCTTATGGGATGCCACGAAGGCTGACGTTTAAGCCCATGTATGTTCTTAAATGAAGTTTTCCACGAACGAACTATTAAAGAAAGGATAAAACTGAAATGAACTGAAAGACGAAAAGACCATTTTCGGGCTTACACCCCAAACGATATTTTCTTACGAAAAGAAATGTTTTCTCATGAAAAAAAAAGACTGTTAAATGAAAGAAAGAAATGAACGAAAGCTCCAACTCTTTCGAGCTGACATGAACGAATGAATGAAAAGCAAGAAAGAAAGAAATGAAAGCATGAATGTATGAAGATACGTAACGGCCACATGAATGAATGAAAGGGTACCAATGAATGGGCAGATTGCAATGCCGGATAAGTAGTACTGGAAGTGCACCCAGTGCTGCCCCCTATGAAAGGGATTCCCAACCCGTGGCCACGGGCGAAATCCAGGTCCAAAGGAAGACCGCTAACCCCAAACACACGGGGCGTAACAGTTTGTATTGGCCCATGAAAGTGATAAGAATGAATGGATGTATGCATGCATGTACGAACGCACGAATGCACGAACCTTTAAGAAATGAAGGCACTGACGGGGGACACGTTTTAAAGAAAGGAAAGCCTTTTGAAAGAAAAATCCCGTCTAGTGACGTTTTCAAAAGAGCACACGTATGCATGTAAACATGCACGAACTCTTGAAGAAATGAAGGCACTGACGAAGGAAACATTTTACGAAAAGGATGCTCATGTTTAAAAAGAAAAAAACTCCGTCTAGTGAAGTTTTCAAACAAACGCACGTATGACATGTATGCATGCACGTAATAGTATATACGAGTGATGAATGCATGAATGAAAACTTATGTTGTTATATTTTAACCATATGGAGTAATGCTTACAAGTCTTCGACTCATTTTAGTTTTTATGCATGTCCCTCCCCCCACAGGAACTGCATGATCAGGACGAACACAGCCCATGGGGAAGAATACGGAAGTCTAGGCACAAGTTTTAAACGTATGAGATGCCTTTTATTGTAAAAATTAATGTTTTCCGCTGTAACCCTCTTTTATCCTAAAGCACATTTTAATTGATAAATGTGGAGTCTAGAACCCTGGGTATGTAAGTGAAAAGTTTTAAATTAGATGGTAATTCCCGTCGTCCTTTTATAAAAATATTTTAGAAAAAGTCCCACCACAAAGACGGGTGTTACACTGCTGGGTAGCACCCTAGTAGTACCCATCAAAGAAATAATTCTATATAAATTCTATTTATCATACTACCATTCAACTCTCACCATGTAATATGTGACACATTTATTACCATTAAATGATAAATAATTATTTATCATCCAATGATGATAAATGTGACATATCTAACATAGTGGAATAAAAATAAGGTAGAATTATTTATCATCTAATAGTAATAAATATACTATATCTTATATAATAGAATAAAAATAAGATGAAGATGTGGTGTATAAAATTACATATATATAATTCTTTCTTTCTTTTCATCGATCATGTCTCCAGAAAAATCCAACTAACTTTGCAATCTCTTCTCAGTTTTCCTTTCTTCTGCTGCGATTCTTGGTTTCGTTCTTTATCCTGTTTCTCTCTCTCTCTCTCTCTCCACCCCATGGCTGACGATAAAGAACAAGATCAAAACGAGTCTCAAGGAGATTATGATTCCAATGAAGATGAGGAGAAGATGAACGAGTTCAGTACTTCATCTGGAACCACGGATAATGGTGACGACGGGAAGCCAAAAGATATTGAAGAGCGTATCTGTCATGACGTTTATGGCAAAACATTTAAAGATGGACATGCTTTTGGGGGTCATAAAGGATCTCACAGTCGGACAAACCAAGATCAAGTTCTTTCCAAGAACATCGAGAAAAGTGATCCTTCGGCTTTGGATAGGGGTTGGAGGAGGGTTCAACCTCCCCAGCCACCCCAGCCACCCCAGCCGCCCCAGCCCCCGCCTCCGGCTGTTGACATAAACGGTTCTAGTTCGAGCAGTTCAGAATATGTGGATGATAGTAGCGGTGGTTCATCAACAGATTCAGAATTTACGGGGTACAATATTTGTATTTTGATTTCTCTGTCCAACTGGTCCAGGTCTGACGGAAAAGGGCGAGAAGGCATAAGGGCACCTTGGGCTGCCGAGGTTCACTTGTCTATTACTCGAAAGAATTCTACTCGTCCCAACCAAATCCTCCCTGCTAGAAATAGTGACTCGACGAGTTGCGGCTCTGTGATTGACAGCGAGAAATCTGAACGTTCGATCTCGTGCAAGGATGAAAGAATTGATGCTTTGGACACGGAGAAACAAAGAATGAAGAAGCTTGTAATTGATGAGACTAAAGGGCATGGCAAAGATCAAGAACATGAAGAGAGCATTAATACTAGTGAAGATCACCGTTATCAAATAAGTCAAGAGAAGATGAAAATGAAGAAGAAAGTGAAGAATCATGTGGGGCATTCAGGAACTCATGATCAAGAAGAAGTACTTGGCTCGATTGAAAGAACTCCGAAGATGCCTCGAAGGTATGAATGCAGAGATTGCGGCGTATCCTACCCCACTTACCAAGGCTTGGGAGGTCACAGATCCATCCGCAAGGTAAAGGAGAATAAAAATACAACAAATAATAGCTTCCAAACCGATGAGACGAAAGAAAGCGATGAATGTCTATCAGATGATGAAGTCAGTCAGTGATCTTCTCAATGAACCTAGTCTATCCTGTCATATATAGAGGATGAAGATTCTAATTGATCATTTAAATGAACCTCCTCATGTTTAGTCGTGAAATGCATCAGCTTGGCTCAAAAAGTTGGTCAATTTGTTGAAATATTTCTGTCTTTGATGCTTACTTCGATCCATGCTGATCATTTAGCTCTCTGCTTCTTAAACCCTTTTGGCATGGTAATCCTGTTTAATTGGAGTATCTTCTTTTTGCAATCGGAAGTATCCAAACGATGAGTTCTGATTCTTTCTCTCTGATATGAAGATGTTCATGTCTTCTTGTGTATTTTTGTCATGATCTGGTTAAGCTAGCTTGTGATAGCTCATTCATATATACATGATTCCTCGCTTTATCAGCCTTTTGTTTTTTAATGATAACCGTCGAGTTATTGAAGTTGAAAGGCCTGCAGATGACCACTCTTAAGTTTGCATGATTTCTTCTTGCATTTGAAGGAAGATTCTTAGAAGGGTATTGATTTTAGCAATATATATACTAAATTGGTTTAAAAATATAATAGAAATTGAAATGAAAAAAAAAATGATAATGAGAATGAGAGAGAAACTCTTAGGACTCATTGTTTTTATTATCTGAGTCTCTGTTCATAGGAATGGAAAAAATACCAACTTACAACTCTTTTAAAACTTATATATATATTTTTTTATATTTTATAGTTATATAAAAAAACTTATATTTTATAACTATATATGAAATTGAGGGTAGTTTCAAATGATAAACCAATAACTCTTTTACAATTAGTTTACACCTCATTTAGCCTTTTTTTTTTTTTTTGGAATAAAGCATCTACTTTTATTCTTGAAAATCAAGCAATACATGGCATCTCATAATCAACTCTATTGACTATATCCCCAAGTCATCATCTACCCAACAATGAAACCCCTTCAAAGACAAAGCCAGTTTAGCCAACTAGTGTACTACCCCATTTCCTTCTCTCCTAATAAAGCTTAAACTCCAGTTAGACGTGGTTTTAAAGATAGATTTTACATCCTCAATAATATGACCATACCAGGTCCAATTTTCTATTGGATTTTTTTACTGAATTTACAACAACTTGTGCATCACCTTCAAACAAGACTCTGTTAAATCCCAACTCAGAACACAGCTTAGCTGCTGTCCTCAGAGCAATACTTTTTGCAACTACAGCTTGAGTCACCATTTGAAGTCGATCGCAGCATGAAGCCTCTCCCTGATGACAACTCCCACACTCACTCTTTGATTTGCTTCATCAATTGCTGCATCAAAATTGGCTTTAAGGGTTCCCTCTACTGGCTTTCTTTCCCCACCACAGTGGTTTACATTCTTACTACCCTGTGCCTCCTTGTATTCCTTTAGAGTTGATAAAACAATTTTAATAACCAGTGAAGGACTAATAAAATTGTCATAAAAAACTACTTTATTCCTTCTGTGCCATATGTCTCTGAGTATATGTTGGGAATAACTGTATATCGAAGACTAACTTGAAGTATAGTAACGGAAATAAGTAAAAGAAAATACTTACAATCACACAGAAAACACCAAGATTTAAATGGTTCAGCTCAAAGTGAGCCTACATCCACTGGTGGGGTCGGTATCAGAGATTTCACTATAAACAAAGATGGAGTACAGAAGAATAATACAAAACTTCTTTGTCAAAGAAGTTATCTCTCTCTTGCTCTAAAACTCTCTCTAGAAAAAATCACTCTTGAAAACAAAAGTGATTTCTGAAGTGAAAAAGAAAGGAGGCGCCGTTTGATATTTATAGAAAACGGTGCATATTCACTTTTGTGAACATTGGCTTGAGCGAACTCTTGAGCGGGTGTTGAGCGAGCGTAGGGTTTTGACATTTCGCTCAAGCGAACAGAAGAGCGGTATCAAGCGAAGTCTCGGACTTGAATTTCGCTCGAGCAGAATGTCGAGCAATGTCGAGCGAACTCTCAGACTTGCATTTCGCTTGAGCTGAATGTCGAGCGATGTCGAGCGAACTCTCGAACTTGCATTTCGCTCGAACTGAATGAACCTCCGCTCGAGCGAACAGACACCATAGCACTATTTCAACTAGATTCAAGCCACCTCTTAACAGTATAGATGCAGTTTCCTCTAGTTTTTCCTTATCAAGATTGTGGCATAAATTATCCCACAACACCATAAAATCCTATCCAGTCACCACCCATTTCTACGGTGCACTCCCTGCCTCTGCCCATATATCATTTGCCACTGGGTACATCCATAACATGCACATGCATTATGGTTTCCTCTTCTCTTAAGCAAATAGGGCAATTTACAACATCACTAATCCTCCTTTTAAATAGTAAATATTTAGTTGCCAGAAATTCATTACCTGCTCTCCATATAAAATGTTTGGTTGCACCTGGGACATTTAAGCTCCAGATCTTCTTTCATCTTTCATCTGATTTTCTTGTTGTAGAGCTTTCCCCCAACATCTTCATTTTTCTGTCTTAAGCCACATGGTATGCACTAAGAATTGAAAATTTGCTATCTTTATTGAAGTTCCATATTACCTTGTCTTCTGATCCACTGCTACTAATAGGTAACCTGCATCACAGTTAAAATGTTCTTTTACAGTAGCTTCATTCCAGATCTTCAAATCTTCTCTTGTTAAGTCACTAACTCTTGCATCTGTCCCCAGTGAAGTCACAAGAGATTGAACATAGTAGGTTGATGGCTTTGGCAACCATTTTTGTCCCCATATATTGATCTGTTGTCCATTCCCTGCATGCCATATCAGTCCCTCTTTCATTATATCTTTAGCCATCCACACACTTTTCCAAACTAGTGATGGAGAAGTTCCTAGTTTGGCTGTCAATATATTATCCTTACTCAAATATTTTTCTTTATAAACCCTTGCTACTAAAGATGTAGGATCATGTAAAAACCTTCAACTATGTTTTGCTAGCAAAGCCAAATTAAAACTTTCTATATCTTTAAATCCCAGCCCTCCCTTGCTCTTTGTCCCTCCCATATAATTCCACCTCTTTCAATGAATCTCCATCCTATCTTGCTTATTGCCCCACCAAAACTTTGCCAACAGAGCTGAAATCTCATTGCAAAGTCTCTGAGGAAGTTTAAATACATTCATGGTATAAGTAGGCACAACTTGCAAAACTGCCTTGATAAGAACTTATTTCCCTGCCTTCGACAAAAAGCTATTTCTCTAACTATTTATCTTCCTTCATATTCTTTCTTTAATTCCTCAAAATATATTATACTTAGATTTACCAACCATTGATGGTAAACCCAAATATTTTTCATAATTCCCACACACTACTGCCCCTGCTGCATTCTTGATTTGATCCTTAACCCCTGCACCAGTATTTGTACTGAAGAAAATGTCATGTTTCTATTTAATTCTGCCCTGATGCTCTTTCATACACCTCAAATACTTTTTGCAAGTTAGTCCAGTCAGTTTGTATAGCCCTATGGAAGATAACACAATCATCTGTAAATAACAGATGATTTATTCTTGGACCCTTCCTTGCTACTTTCACTCCTTTTATCAATCCCTTCTGTTATGCTCTATTTATCAAAGAACTTAAACCTTCAGCACATAAAATAAATAGATAGGGTCTCCCTATCTCAAACCACAACTAGGCACAAACTCTTCACTTGGATTTCCATTTACAATCATAGAATATCTTACTGATTTAACACATAACCTCCAACTGACCATCGATGTATTAAAGACTTTATTGTCCGATCATTTGTGGTTTCTTTAAATTGCTCGAAGTATTCAAAAAAAATTTCCCAAAGTTGGGAGTGTTTTTGGTCTGTTCCCTGGACGGCATCAATGCTACAATCAAGTCATGCGAAGACAAGTAACTTGTCTTCTTCGAGAGTGAAGTTCGCACCTCTGACTGATTTCCTAACTCCAATAGGATCGTTATGGGTAGGGGTGGAAAGTTATCAACAGTCATAGGAGAGTTTCCACTTTGCACACCGTAAGTGGGGTCTAGTTGAGGATCTTCACTTAGGAGGTTGATGAAGTACATATGGCCAGGGTCTTGTGAATCCATATCTAAAAATGCATTGAAATGTTAGACACGTAAGAATGAAGTTTGGGATTTTTCCATCATTGGCTCAGGAACCAAATGGTGACATCTATGAAATTTGGTCACCCTCGATTGGCTAAACAACCGGTTGCCACTACTTGTTGGCCGTCCCGGTTACCTAGCCATTGAGGAAATGACCATAAATTTCATGTATCTCCACCACGCTTTGTCATCATCACAATCGAGGAGGGTTTAATTTACACATTACTTTTCTATCACAAAAATAACACAAAACAATGACACAGCAAAAAACAACTGCACAGAACTAACCAATTCACATATTCACACAAAACAACAACCAAACAACATGCAAATCACAATAAATTTAAATAAGAGCATTCCCATTGGATTCCCCATAAAATTTTGAAAATAAAGAAATAAATGAGCCTCAGAATGGTGGAAATATTGACAACATGCGTAAGTAAGGAGTCATTCACATCGAATGGCTGCAAAACCCCACCCGAATGTCCACTGCCTTTTCTAGAAAGTACCACAAAATACAATACCTCAATCCGTGTGAGGATTACCGCGCCATATCGATTGGGCCCTATTAACACTTGTGAATTAACTCGTACTATAACACTATCATCACAGCCTAATAACAGCCCTCTCCCTTGAGAGATACGAAACACTGCAAAGAAACCCAACAACACAAAACAAATTACACATGGAAAGAGCAATGAAACATATTTGGTTTAATAAACCTAAAATTACATTTTGTAGGATATCATGAAATTTACATTAGCAGGAACCCATGAAATTTACCCATCATTTTTTATTCTTTTCCATTCTCCACAATCATGATTTTAATCAAGAAATATTAAGTTCTTGGTTGAAGAGAAAAAAATTAATACTATTTGTAATTCATTCATGACCTATAACTGCTATAGACACACACACACACACATACTATAAATATATATAGTTCTGGACACACACACACACACGCATATATATATATACATATATATATATATATATTAAGTTCTAGACACATATCTGCTATAGACACACACACACACACATATTACAATAACTTCCGAAGCACAAAGTGTAATAAGAAAGTTGAACTCAGAAAAAGATCACGAGTACTACATTGCCCTCCAAATAGTTCTACATAAACTTACAAATAGCAGAAGCCCATTGCTTAACAAATTGGCCAACATCGTTCAATTGCTTTCAATAGTTCCCCTCCCATGAAATCAAACACCACAAATAATTACATAGGACATGTTGAAAGAAGATAAACCACAAGTTGAATCACACATTAAACAAGAGATAATTCGAAAATTGAGAAAAATAAAACAAATGGTCCCATATTCCATAAAACAATAGGTCACATATTCAGTTTCTTCTTCTTTCTGCAACTGGAGATTTCCACAGTAAGCAAACAGTCCATCAAGGAAAATGAGAGCAAAATCAAAACGATCCCACACAAGCACAACATAAAACACAATTTTAATTCAATAAATCTAACTGGATTTTCGAAGCAACCAAACAGTGGTGAGAAAAATCAGAATAAATCTAACTGAATTTTTGTAGCAACCAAACAGCGGTGAGAAAAAAAAATCCGAGAAACATCATCACTTTCTCAGCAGCCAAACACTCAACACAACCAACCAAAATATAGATAGATCAATGGCAATGCAAGGTCAAAATGATAACTGGTTTCCTAAATAAAGCCCAAAATGAGAATGACTAAACGAGAGTGACAAAAAATAAAAAAAAATTGAACCAATCTGAAAGCACTGAAACATTTGTAGCAGCCAAACAACGAAGAGATCGTCGACGCAGAGCACCAAATTGTAGGCTCTCCATCGCATACTTACCTTGATCATGGCCTCGAGAGGAAGAAAAAGGGGAATAGAGAAACAGAGAAGGAGAGAGATATGATTTGTAGAAAAAAATTTCGAAAATGAGGAAGGGGGGCGAAATTTGGTGTTGCGAAATCAAAGTCACAAAATTTTGGAGAAACCGAAATCAAAATTTACAAAATCTGCCGATGGAGAGGGGCTGTGATGTAGGTGTTTCGAGGGAGGGGTAAACACCGAGAGAGAAGAAGACGCGGGACGGAAGGCCTCTGGGTTGCGATGGGGATCTACAGTGGTTCCCCATATATGGGGAACGACTGTAGACCCTGTAAATTTAAACTGCAAAATGGGAAATCCAATGGGGAGGGATTTTTCTCTAAAATCCTAAATTTATCTCCAAATTATAGGGATAGATCCCATATGGGGAATCCAATGGAAATACTCTTAGCTCCTGCACTTGCACCTCATATTTCACCCCAACAATACAAACACTGAAACAGCACCAAACACAACCCATTCAAAGCCTAAAATTAAGATATTACCCACAATCCGATTTCACTCGTACAAATACATGGGGATCATAAACGAGGTATGAGAAACATGATAATTTCAACAAGTATATAAAAGCTACCCTCATACTCAATACTCAAAAGAAAATTCACAATCACTTAACAATGGAAGAAATTGGAAACTAGTTTTAACAAGGCACTAAACTAATTGACTCAGAGCAAGGAAAGCTAAAAATTTTGCAAAATGGAATATGCTTGAACAAGCCCAAACATTGTAACAAAAAATGGGTCTTTCCAAATAGTAAAAAATCATAGGAAATATAATTTTTTTAATATAATTTTTATTTTAGGATTTGAAAAGTTTGAATTGTTTTTTGTTTTTTGATTGATTGTTTGAAAATTTTGTAATAATTAGTTTAAAAGTGTTTGTCTTTAAGTGGTTTAGGAAAGAAATGAGATAAGAGATAAGACCAAAACTATTTCCAAACATCCCCTTAGTCATGTTGGATTGAAATACCCTTGTTATAGATGGTGATCTGGCCAAAGTGACCCTTCAAGAGACATGAGTTAAGCTAAAATTCTCTTGCCACATATCTGAATAGACTAAAATACCTCTACAACTAATCAAATTAAATAGAAATGGCCCACATCCAAACCAAATCAATCGACAACCAGAAATCTCCAAAACCAGCTCCATCTTCATCTTCTCTCGCACTCCCCAATCTACCCTCTTCTTGTTCTTCATTCTTATGTTCTTTCTCTTCTCCATCTATTTTAGACTTTTTTTATTCTACAAAGAAATTGTAGAGCCATGTTTGTTCGTCGACCACGGTGCGACCCATGGCAGAGATGGACGACTGTGTTGACGTGATTAGATCTGACCATGGCGTGACTCGTGACCACGACAGAGATGGAAATATAGAGCAACGTGAAATATCTTCACTTTCACACTAGAGACCCATGGTTCTACCGCTGTCGTGTGTCTAATGGAGATTTCTTGTAGGACTTTCTGCCATCAGCTTCATGATTATGAGATTGAGATTTTTAGTGGGTATTTATGTCGGCAACTTGAGAGGTTATGTGGCGCTGTTGTTGTCGTGGTTTTGAGATACAGTGCGAACACTTTATTGGGATGTGAGTAAAGAACTCGTCCCTAGGTATGAGATGTTGTTGCTCGCAACGTAATCAAATCAATTTGATCGGGTGTCAGATATCCCAATTCTTCTTGCCAATTTGATCAAAAGTTGATACTATTGGCGATCAAGTACGCTTTACATGTTTAGGAGCCGAGCTGACATGTTATCTGACCAATCTAATCAGGAGTCTGATACATAAAAAGAATGGGTATGCTTTACATGCTTGGAAGCCAAGCTCCCACATAAGCATTAGATCCAATGGAGCTTGTACAATTTGCCCTAGCTCCCACGGAACTTGGGCACAATTCTCAAATATGTAATGCGAGCAAAGTACTTGCCCCTGGAGCGGGATGTTGTTGCTCACCCAAGGGCAATGAGCACTTTTGCAATCATCACTTCATTTTTTTTGAATGCTCACCCTTAGAGGAGCACTTCCCATAGAGCTGGTAACATTTGCTTGAGCTCCAATGGGGGTCGATACTTTTGCTCATCTTCTCAGTTGCAAGCATTTGCCTCGCTAAGACATGAGCAAAAATGCCTTGCTTGCTCTCGGGGATGAGTATTTCTTCAGTGTTGTCCCTCACCCGAGGTTGAGCATTTCACTCACCCTTCGGGATGAGAGCTTTGCTCACCCTCAAGGGTGCCAAACTCTGCTAACCTACATAGAGCTCATCCACAAGGGTGACGTGCACTTTTTATCAGCATAGTCATCACCTAGATCAAGCACTTATGGTAGCCCCAGGGACAATTACTTTTCCTCGACCCCACCAGACAAGCACTATTTGTTTACCTAGGGTAAGAGCTATTGTTCCTCACCCATACGAGCTATTTGGTCCTCACTCGGCAAACAAAGGAGGGAACACATCTCCTAAGTGTCATATTCCTCCTAACCACCTAGCACGGTCGAGCCCATCTAACGCCTGGTCATCTATAAATCGATGCTCTGCGCTCGCACTCGGTGAACAAATGAAGAAACACCTCTCATAAGTTTCTCATTTTTCCTCGCTACCTAGTGCGGTCAAGCCCATCTCCTACCTGGTTATCTATAAGCCGATGTCCTGCGCTCACACCTGGCAAACACCTTTCCTAAGAGTCCCATCCCCTTATTGCTACCCAGCATGGTCAAGTTTGGCTTCCGTCTGGTTATCAGGCATAAGTGTCTCCATGCCCAAACAACAACCGATAGCCCGTTTTGTTCAAAGTAAAAGGCATGACCCCCGAACGTACACGACAAGGGACATCGATAGGCACAGTAAATGGGTCCCCAAGAAGGAGGGGGAAAGAGGAGAAAGGAAGCAAAAATAAACATACTGGCAAAGCACCGACAAAAGTTGAAGTCAAAGCAGATGCATATTGCATATCATTTAAAGCCACGAGAGCCAAAAAGCTTTTGTACAATACGTGGAATGTAAAAAAAGAAACTACAAACAAAAGAATTCTTCATCTTTGGGCAGTAGGCTGAGGGAAGGAGTCGAGCATCATGTCCCTGCCCAAGGAATTAAGGAACTTGAGAGCCTCCTGATTTGGCTTGAACATCTCTAAGTCCAGGGTCCTCGAGTCAACCTTGGGGTTCAACAATAAGTACTTCGCAGTTTCTTCAAGCCCAGAACATGCCCATAGCCCCCATATTGGTTACTAACCTTCTACGCCGCCATGAGCTAAGGGGAGAGCCTGGCAAGATCCTCTTTGGCGGAGGCAAGCTTGGACTTCAATTCCTTCACTTACCTCTTACGTGACCTCACCTTGTCTTGGCAGTAGTGTACTTGGTACCCACGGCTGCTTTGTCCCTTGAGAGCGGTGCATGCTCTCGAGTTCCTTTCTCTCAACCTTGACACGATCGAGTTCCAGGCCCATATCCAGTCGAGCATCCTTGGCTTCTGACAAGGAGGCGACATTGTCGAGGCAACACTATTGGGTTGCCTCTAACTCCTTGTCTACACAAGACGCCTGAATCCTCTCTAGATTCCAATCTTATATAAAGGCCTTGACCTCGAGGCATCTTCGGGACACTTCTCCCCTTAACTCACCTTCCCAGGGTGAGTACCTCTTCACGGAGGCTAGCAATGTCTCCCTCCAAGGACTGATAGTAATTATCAACCACAACGAAAGCTAGCTCAGCTTGGTCTCTCTCAACCCTGAGCTTAGGATCTCGCAATATGCCTACTCAGCATAGATCCATAGCCTGCGAACCTCCTCTTCCAACTCAGCCCAGCTATCCACGATCCAAGCCACTAGATCATCGACCCCTTGTTTGAGCAAACCCAATCGATTGGTGACATAAAAAAGTAATAAATAAAAGAACACAGTGAGGAACGACAAAAAAACTTACCAAGGAAAGAAAGTCCTTGAGCTGGTCAACCACCCCATGCATGGACTCAGCCCTGGCTTTGTCAGCAACATATTAAGAGCGACAAGATTCCAAAGAACCAGAGCGTCCTGGAAAAGTGCACCCCTCATCTCGACTGGCCAACCCCGAGCTGCAGAGTGGCCTGAGGGAAAAAGGCAGGGGAGAGGGAGGTGGCGGCGGCACCGAAGCCCTTTCAGGCCTCAGATCACCAACTTGCCTTTCACTTGGTTGGGACGAAGGTCCAATGCCTACGGGGGTCGATGGGACTTGGCTTGTCCACCGACTCCTCATTGCCTTTTGGAGGAACCAAGGAAGATACATCTTCAAATAAGGCAAGTAAAGAAGTCCCCTGCCCAACAGAGGTGTTGAAGGGCCCTTACGATTGGCTAACATGATGGGCACCTTGTCGCCAAGGATTGCGGAAGGCGCCTTGGAAGCCTAGACGCCTAACTGCATGATATCACCAGAAGCAACGAGGGTGTTGCCCACTTCCTCCAGGAGCTCCTCGAGAGTAGGGGAGTCAACTTGTGCGAGAAGGCTCTAGTGTGCAAAGCAACCTTTTCAACAAGCCCCTCAGAGTTGACAACCCCATGACTGTGACTTGGGACCTCTAGGACAATTGAGTCTGGGACTCCGTACGAGTCCCTCAACCCCCTAAGGTCCCCTGAGCTGGTGATAGAGGACCAACCACCTCCATCATAGAAAGGGAGGTCCCACTGAGAAAAGAGCTCAAGCCTCCCTAAGTACTCACCACGGTGAGGAGAGGGCGAACCCTACGAAGAAAGCTTAGACGGGTTTCTTCAAGCCATCAAAGGCGGGTGAATAGAGCAAGGAGAGAGAGAAAGAAAGAGTAAAACTTCTCGAGAAGGGACAAACGGGAGAATAAAGCGAAATCTAGAGAAAGTGGAAAATGTTCAAAGGATAGGGAGGAGTTATTAAATAAGGAGAGATGGCGGTCGAGTAGCCCCAATAGGGGACTGACAAGTGTGCAAGGAACAAAAGCGTCTTTGACAATTCCAACAAACCAACGAAAGTGAAGAGACATAGATATAGAACCATCACGCTCAACCCCGAGATGTGGGCATGTGCAGCGCCAAGATAAATAATGAGGATAAGACCAAGACAATCATGGGCATTGCAAATTCTTGAAAATTCTCACCACACCCACGTGACAGGAATTTGCAAGATAACTAGAAAGAAATATTCATCACCCGCCGGGTGTTAAGAGACTCGACAAATGGCAAGGAGAAAGCCCAGGCCAGCATGGGAAAGGATGAGACAACCCCTACTTGGACACAATTTCAATCACATCGCATTGAATGGCTAGATACGGGTCAAGATCTCATCATTGATAGAGGGTGCCGCATTAAATGTAACAAAATGTCGCCCTCAGATGCGCATGCCTAAAGCAGGTCGAGTGCCCCTGAGAAGGAGTACCCCGTTAAATGCAACAAACGCCACCACCAAACAAAAAGGCTCAACGTGGGTTGAGACAATCAGACAGAGGCTGTCTTAGTAAATGTGACGACATGCTGTCCAAAGCAAGGGTAGACACCCCATGCACAGAGGGAACAATGCCCCGCTGGGAAGAGGAGTATAAAAGTTGCGGTACAGGTACAAGTCGAATATTCTCTCCACTCTCACTATCCATCTATTCTCACCTTAAAGCATAACTAACTGGCATCAAAGGTATTTTTTGGCACTCCAAGCCACCAAGCTTTCTTGTCTTAGGTGATCGACAGAACAAGGCGGGGTGCGAAACACGTCCTTAACAGGATCCATGATTCAAAACTTAGAAAACTGAACTCTAAGAGGAACACAAGAGCTAATTGGACACTAACATGGATCAAAATAAAACAATAGCAAATTAATTTGATAAGCCTGCAAAAGATGGTAAATAATTTGATAAGCCTACAACTATTATCAAGATAGGATATAGTACTTTTTTTTTTAATGGACAAACTTTCATTAATAAAGAAATCATTACATAGCAACTTGATCAAACCAAAGTGCATGATCCACAAAAGCTGGGACATGTTCCCACCACATAAGAATATCATCAACATTCCAAACAAAACGTGCCAAACTATGAGCTACCTTATTATCATTCCTATAAACATGTTAAACTTGCAAATCTGGAAAATGCATCATCAATTCCTTAACATCCTTTATCAGATTACCATTTGGAAAAAAGGAATCTTGAATAGCTTGTAAGTCTTGCACCAATAATAAACAATATGTCTCCACCACTAGCTTTGGTATTCCAAGTGGTAGACAAACCTGTAAGCCTCTCAGCATAGCTATCAATTCAATAGTAGTAGGTGTATCAACAACATCTTCAACTTTAGTCGCAGCCATGACTACTCTACCATCTTCATCTCTTAAAACCAAGCCTGCACCAACTTTTTTTTCCATCTGCAAAAATAGCATCATCCACATTTAGTTTTAAGAAACCTGGTAGAGATGGTTTGATTTGATAAGCCTGCAAAAGATGGCAAATAATTTGGTAAGCCTACAACTATTATCAAGATAGGATATAGTACTGGTTATCATGAATAGCAACTAATTAAGATGATTAACATTACACCTCTAGGTTGAAAAGTTTATCATCTACTTGATTCGTGTTAAAACAAGTCTAGAGTTTAACAAGGTAAAAGACATGTTAAGTGCACATTTTCTAGGATTCCTCGTTGTGGGATATAATATGAACGAGATCCAACCCATCAGAAACCCATCATGATTAATAAAAGAATTGATAAAACTAGGAAGAGATAAAATCAAAAAAAGTTGACTCAGATACAAAAAAGATAAAGTGGGAGAAAGAAAGTAGGACTCAACTACTTAAGCCCATTGGAGATCCATTACCAATAATAAAGGAATATATAAGACTAGGAAGAAATACGAAAGGAAGAGATAAAACTAAGAGATAAGGCCAAGAAGACATAAAGCCAAAAGAAGTTGACTCATATACAAAAAAAGGTGAAAGTGGCAGAAAGAAAGTATGACCCAACTACTCTAAATCCATTAGAAACCCATCACCAATAATAAAGGAATGGATAAGAGTAAGAAGAGATAAGACAAGACAAAGATAACACTAAGAGGTGAAAGCGACATAAAGAAAGTAGGACCCAGCTACTCTAAGCCCTTAGAAATCCATCACCAATAATTAAGGAATAAATAAGACCGGGAAGAGATAAAGCTAAGAGAAAATGACAGGAAGAGAAAAAGTCAAAAGAAATTGACTCATATACATAAAAGGTGAAAGTGCAAAAAGAAAGTAAGGCCCAACTACTTTAAGTCCATTGGAAACCCATCACCAATAATAAAGGAATGGATAAAAGCCAAAAGAGACCAGAGAAGAAAGAGAAAAAACCAAGAGATAAGGCCATAAAGAGAGAAAGCCAAAAGAAGTTGACTCATATACAAACAATGTGAATGTGGCATAAAGAAAGTAGGACCCAACTACTCCAAGCCCATTAGAAATCCATCACCAATAATAAAGGAATTAAAGCTAAAAAAAGTTTGACTCAGATACAAAAAATATGAAAATAGCATAAAGAAAGTAGGACCCAACTGCTCCAAGCCCATTGTAAACCCATCATCAATAAAGGAATGGATAAGACCAAGAATAGATAAGACAAAGAGATAAGATTAGGAATAGATCAAGCCAAAAAAAATTGACTCGTATACAAAAAATATGAGCAAGGTTAGAACAGGAAAAGATGAGACAAATAAGAGATAAAAACAAGAAATAAGGTCAGGAAGAGATAAAGTCAAAAGAAATTGACTCAGATACAAAAAGTTTGAAAGTGGTATAAAGAAAGTATGACTTAACTACTCTAAAGAAGGAATTAAGGAAATAAGAGGATTTCTACAAATCTCCCGACTTCTCTACACACAGAGACTCCTCAAATTATTGGCTCCCCTCCACTTCTACGGGACAACATCTTCCTCAAACTCTCTCAAACTCTATTTCTTATATTGTATTAAGAACTATGAGAGGCTATGAGAGACTGTAAAATCACTAATTATAGTTGATTTTGCCCCAAACGGCTCCTGGATATAGACTTTTATATCAAACCACGTAAATCTATATGTCTAACTCTTTATTTATATTTTATATACCTTAATTATTATCTATCTCATTTATGAGCATCCGAACACCACATCAACAATCAAGTTATCATATTGTAAAGCTTCAGTCATGCATAAAATATATCAACCCCTCTGCAATTTCCTTCACCCAGTACTCAACAGTCACAACACCCTTGCCTTAGGGGGAAACCGTACATAATTTTTGCATTAGTTGGGTTCCACGCCAAGAATCGCATCCTTTGTGTACACACCCGAAAGGGGTTAAGGGATAATCTCACTTCGAGAATGAATACCTCCGAAAGAAGAAGAAGATAGAAGAAGAAAATTGATCTTTGTTTATTGTTTGGATGATCCTTCCAGAGCAAAGTTGCTCAATACATATAACTCACTTAATGGGCCTAAGCTTAAAAGCAATAAGAAGATAATAAAGCACAATTTGCAACTGGTCAAGACTACGGGGCATAGCCCACTATTTAATACAACTTAAAGTCCAACTAATAATCTAAAGGCTCAAATGTAAGATAAAAAGATAATTGAGGCCCATGGGCCACACGGAATGAACACTTCAAGCTAGGTTGTTACATTGTCGTTCCCTTCAAACAACCTTGTCCTCAAGGTTGAGAGCACTGATTCTCTGACTCCATCTTTGTAATTGACTTTTCAAGATATAACTTAGCAGTTTCAACATAAATTCCTCCATAATTCTTCTTCAAAAGGGCCGTAAAATGTTCCGCTTATTATAAATTGGATGAAGGAATATGAAAGAAAAAAAATCAAAGTCATATAATACCATGATGTCCTTAGAGAATCCTTTGCCACAGAAAATCATGCCTTGATATAATCGAATTTTTAAAGTCAAACCCTTCCAGCAGACCTCAGTAATCAAATGGCCCTCTTTCATCGTTATCCACTTCCGAGCTAGTATTTTTTTTTTTTTTACTCTAGCTTGCAATAGGATGCCTAGACTTCCAGACTTAACTGGTTTTAATGCATTTTCATTCATTCCATTTTCGGTATATCTTCTAAACAAGGACTCCACACTTTCTCGAATAACACCAAGTAAATTGCCACATTCCCCAACAATGTCACTCTTATATTCCTGCTCTAGTGTATATCTTAGGGCAACGTCTATGTATTGTGCAAGGTCGGTTCTTCTGTGTGCAGTTCCAGCAGTGTTCTCACCCTTCTCTGGTTTAAGCCTTTCCAACAGTGTGAAAGCGAAAAATTCAGGATGTGCTCCTTCTTTCCTTGTAGCCGATTCACTACTATCAACCTTGGCATTCACATTACTATAATTCTCTCGTCTCTTCTCAGTAACTTTAATGGCACTCACTTGTTCCAGCTTCCTTAACAGAGATATATCACTAAATGTATCCTTAACTCGCCCATTCCCCATTTTTAAGGATATATTTAAGTTAATCCTCAATTTCTATGGCTTTTCTCCGCCATTTTGGTTTTCTCAAGATAAAATTTGGAACACTACCTTTAGTTTTACCCGTCGCCATCCCATGCATCTGGCTTGGTTTCTTTATCTTCGGTGGCTCGTCATCATCTTTAAGAGGGAATCCTTTCTTGGGAACATGTCGAACCAAATTCAAACCCAACAAACGTGATGACTTCACTTTTCTGCCCGTGATCTCTTTTGTGAAGGGAGATTTGAAATGCTGCAATGCTAGTCTTTCCCTCCAATCCACCTTCTGTTTACCAGAACCAGTTGCAAAATTACCTAGATCTGTGGTGTGGAGTTCTCGGCTAATGAAGGAAACCAAGGGTACGAGCATTGTGAGGAGAGTGAGAATTTTTAAAGGAAATCGAGATCCACCGCCTTGGTTCCTACAAATCTCGCCCACGGCAACGACTTTGATGCTCAAGGCTTTCAAAATAGCACCATTGCCTTCCCCGAAGGCCAGGTAGATCACAAATATTTGGGATTGTTGGGAAGAAAATGTCACCCACCCCCACAAAACCAACTTGCCGTCATGGCAAATGGCGAGGGAGATGCGGCCGCCAACAACGACAAGGCAGACAGACAGTGGGTTTAGGGACCTTGAGTCTCCTAATGGACATGCCTTGTGGGTTTCTTGTGATATTGGGTCTGGTATAGCATGTTTTGTCTGGAACAAGGTTTTAGGATGAGGTTGGTGTCTGTTTTGGTGGTTGTTGAGCAGAGCTACCCGATCTCGATTTGGCTCCCGGTAGGACCTCTACGTAATGACAGAAGGTGGATGGATGGAAAGGAGGAGTGGTAGAGAATGGCCTTGAGACTGACGAGGTCCGGATTGAGCTTGGGGCCACCGGCAAGGATCTTGAGCTTGTAGAGCACTTCGACTGCTTTTTGAAAGAGGAGGTCCAGGTTGCTGCTAGCTCTCATGGGAGAAAGAGGAGGGTGAGGAACGGAGACACTGAAAATTGCTACCACCTGGGTCAAACTCCCAAATCTGAGAATCTTAGTGTGAAACTTGAGGCTGGAGCCGTAGTAATGTTGTATTCCAGCTTTGAGAAATCTCCAAATAACAACTCATTTTTCCCTCTAGTCCTTCTCTTGCTTTATTCACTTCTCTTCGTGCTCTATCCCTATGTTTGGAAATGCCGGTGTTGAGACTGGGCTTGGAAATCTCACGGTTACCTTTGATAGTTTCCCCCTTAGAAATCTCGATCTGGATCTGAGAGAGGTATTTTTGTTCGCAAGGCAGACCTAAGACTGGAAAGAAATTCTTTGGCTTCATTGCTTCATTTTCGTTTGC
This sequence comes from Juglans regia, assembly GCF_001411555.2. Lineage (NCBI taxonomy): Eukaryota > Viridiplantae > Streptophyta > Magnoliopsida > Fagales > Juglandaceae > Juglans > Juglans regia. Next base: position 18,643,193 of record NC_049905.1, on the reverse strand, counting down.
AAATGTAACAATATTGTCGATTGCTGTAGAAATCTCATCCATGGCTGCGTCGATGGCTACATTGGTTTCTTTTTTCATAGTAGCAATCATATCTCCAACCCTTTCAAGCTGCTATTGAAACACTCCACAGCTTTGTTTCATCTGAAGAATCAATTCCACGATTAATTCCATGATTGATAAAACAGAGATGGGTGTCTATCTGATACCAATTGTAACACACCAAAGGGGGCTAAGGGATAATCTCACTTCGAGGGTGAATACCTTCGAAAGAAGAAGAAGATAGAAGAAGAAAATTTATCTTTATTTACTGTTTGGATGATTCTTCCAGAGCAAAGTTGCTCAATACATATAACTCACTTAATGGGCCTAAGCTTAGAAGCAATAAGAAGATAATAAAGCACAATCTGCAATTAGTCAAGACTACGGGCCTAAGCCTACTATTTAATACAACTTAAAGTCCAACTAATAATCTAAAGGCTCAAATGTAAGATAAAAAGATAATTGAGGTCCATGGGCCACACGGAATGAACACTTCAAGCTGGGTTGTTACACTTAACATGAGTCATCAAAAGCTATAAGAAATCATCGATCTTTTGTTCTGTCAATTGCGAGCCATGTCTGGCAATGAAATAACGGCGAACCAGTGTTCCAATGTTGGAAACGCAAGCAAGAAGACGGTTTAATAGCAGGATAAAAGACATTGCGTTTGCACAGTCTCTAAGGGTTTCACCATAAAATTAATTAATTAATTTTAAAAAAATTAAAATTAGAAGAAGCAAGCGAGAATGGAGATGAATTATGTTTATGGCGTATTAGCAAAACCTGTATAGCAGCTAGTCATTTCAAAGGACCAAACAAGAAGGATAGAGCCATCAAATTTGAGCATTACCCATATTTCATAATGTGATGGAATTTGTTCTCCACGGTATCTCTTACAAATAAAAGCAAGTGATCACAAGCAAAGAATGAGACGGGAATAATTATTGAAGATCAACACCATGAATTCTGATTAATACGCTTAGGATAAAATAATTTTGCACTCCTCTTTTGTGAAAATGTTCTGCCCCGAAACTCTTTTGGATTGAGAGATGAGATGAGTTGAAATGGTTTGTGAATAGTAGTGAGACTCGTCTCTCAATTCAAACTAAATCTTCCAAGATCAGCACCAAAGCACAAATCATAACATGCAGAGTACAGAAGTTCCCCGGCGATCTCAACGATCTTCATTAGATTTTTATCTCATGCATGCACCAGATCCAAGTCGTGTTAAGAACGTAACAGTCACAGTGCTTATCTGGGAGTAGCCATTGCTGAATTCTTCACCAAAAAGTGCGTCATATAGCATCTGCATGAACTGGTCCTTAACGATGCTGATTGCTATTCCCAAACCAACAAAGGTCAAGTAAAACATCAGGCCTTATAAAGTTTCTCTGACTTGAATCGTCTTTCTTTATGACATAATGACTTGGATCCTGATTGATGACCGTTTCAGGCATAGCATAACTACCTGCATAAGAATGAATGGCAAACTTTATCAACATAATTACATATTTCATCTTACAGAGTGAATCCACAGTTTTCAACATTCTCACCCAGCATGGTTTCAATTGATTGGCATTTATCCCTTGAGCTTCCACTGACAGGTGTATACTCGCTGAACACTGATGCAGTAGAATGGCCCAAAGGTGAATTTGGGTCACCATATGTCTCACATGGATTGATGGGCAAACCTTTCACCACATCTCCCGGCATGACAGAAGTATCCAAACTTTGCTGGGGTGGATTCTTCCTTGATTCTTTCAGAGTACGTGACTGATAGACTATTGCTTCCAACAGACCATGGCTCCTTGGTGAGAGAAAACCTGAATGGGTCTGCTCTGTCGGAGGAGACTGGATCAAAGTATCAACAGAATCGAGTAAAGGAAGTGGGGAAGCAGGCTTGCCCCAGCTACCCAGTCGAGTTTCTGAATATTGGAGTGAAGGGAGCTCCAACTTCATAGCCACAGATATGGGCTCGGAAGAAGAAGAATTGCCATTTAAAAGGGCATGGCTGCCAGAAGGAACACCTAATGGTAACTGGTCACTGGGGTCAAGATCTGGATCATATGAAGGCGGCAAGTTAAAGGATTTGGCAGCCTTCTGATCATAAGAATAATCCACGCAGTGATTGAAGACTGGGAGAGCACTGCTGACACTACCATCCAGACCAGGTAACAGCACCTCCAACTCTTGAAGGCATCTGGGGGGATGCCTTGTTCGGAACAGCAAGTCATAATTATCGGATGAACTAACACCTTGTTGGTGCATGCTGCTCACAGGAATATCAAGAAGTTTTGGGGTGTAAGAGAGATACCCGTGATTGAGTAAATTATCAAGTTCTAAAACTGGAATCTCAAAATTATCTCCCTGCAAGAGATCATGATGGTGTGTGTCCCCAGTGGTCAACATCCCATTGTGATTATTGTCTTCACTACCATTCATTACAGCAGAACACACGTCAGGCGGATAAATTGGTGTGCCTGATCGTTGTAGTCTCTTAATTCTTGTATTCCAGTAGTTCTTTATCTCATTATCTGTACGACCAGGCAGCTACTACAAGGAGAGAAGGAAGAATGTCAAAAGGTTGATAGGTCAGTCTATTCCTGAACATATGAGCATACAAGACAAAAATGAATAAACAAATAAACATATTGGTAAAGTAACGTAGCATTACAAGACTGGTAAAAGGCAAAACATAGTCAACACCGAGCTCAACATACGGCTGTCTTCAGCTGCAAGGGATTAGAAATGCGTGATTTGCAATACAACCATGAATATTTCAAACTAGTCTCTGTTTATACTGAGAGAAAAGAAAGTCGGAAAATGATGGAACTAGTGTAAATGGATGAATAATCTACAATTAACAAAAAGAGGATGTTAGATATATCACTCAACTAGCCACAATCAGAAATATACATATATATATATATATATATATATATATATGGTATCGACATCCAACTGATGGGGACAACTAGATGGTTGAGGAAGGTTTACAATAGAGATGGGAATCTGAATTCTAAAGCACATATTTAATTTCGGACAGCAATGGTGCTGCAGGCCCCACCTAGGATTTATCAAACTTGTTTGACTGTTGGAGCTTTTATTTTAGCTGGTTCTAATGATAGGTTCTTAATTGTTAATCCAGGAGTATTAATTTAGTACATATTATCAAGTTGTTCCAGGGACTTTGTTGTCACATCCAACCCAAAGGACTGAATTCCAGAAACCCCAGCACGAATCTAGACTTCTTCCTCCTGTTTTCCTCTCCCCACCCCCACTCCCACCTCTTTTCTGATCACAGACAATCCAATAACCCCTAATTTTAGACATACAGCCCCATCCCACTGGTTCTGTGACTCATCCTCTTTACATAAAGAGGTTTTTAAGGTCTGCCTCATAAACAAATCTAATATTAACAAAGTACCAATTTTCTTATGTGAGAAAACAAATGTTATCCCAACTTTTCTTGAAAACATTTTCGAACTAGCTTCCCTCAATACCAAAGATTCGTAGTGTGAACTTAAGTAAGAAACTGGCAGATTACTTGCCTCAAAAGGAACATAATTTATAGGCATAATGAAGCTGTTCACATGACAAATCCAAAAGATTCATAATAAGCTCAGTTGGTTTGAAACAACCAATTTGTGCATATCTGTATGATATAGGGTTTAGGAACATAAAGGATTGAAAGCAAGCCAATTATATAAACGTCTTACATGAATGGTTATAGCCATTTCACCAACCAATATAATGCATTTGCAGTAATTAGAACATTTCTTCCCAATTTCAGACTATATAGATTCAACTTGGGATGCTTCTATTTTCAAAAAAAGGGAGTAAGAATCCAATTTTTTTTTTAAGTAGAGTAAGTTTCCAAAATGAGGGTATAGATGCTGAAAACTCAAGTGTATCCGTTTGTACTCCTGACATCAGCATCAAACATCTGCCTGGAGAAATTTTGTTATTCTGTCAGTCAAACAAGAGATAATTAAGCAATAAAACCAGCCTAATTCTGAAGAGTGGGCTCGAGAACTTAAGATGTTACTATACTTGGTTTTTGACATTTATCCCATTTTTTCTCAAGAACCAAACCCTTCAGATGGAAATTTAATGGCTGCTCAATATGAAGTGTTAATCAGAACAAAGGTAGCAAAAGCTCGCCATCAAACCAGTGCATTACAAAGTAAGAACCAGGAAAAACAAAGCACAACAACAGAAGTATCTTCGTAATTGGGACTATCAATGTTGTTTAGTAGCAAAGTACCAAAACTCTAGCTATTGTACATATGCTAATATTGCACACATACCCAGTCAAGACAAAAGTAAAAAAGCAATCAACTGAGAATCAATTAAGTCAGGAAAAACAGGGCTAAATACTAATCAATCCTTGTGGTTTGACCTTTAGACAAATTAATCTCTGATTTTTAATTTTGAACATTTCATCCCTATATTCTCAACTTGAGTCGTTTGGATCCTTCCGTTACAAACCTGTCAGACCCACTAGCAGAGCCCTTGCCACATGGCTCATAAGCCACATCATCGCCAATTACAATGCAACACACATCATATTTAGCTGTGTACATCCACATGTCGCAATAAATAAAAAATATTTAAAAATAAAGAAAAAAAATAAAAATCTAAATAAAAATATTATAGGACGGGACAAGAGGTTCCCTCCCAAATAACCGGGTGGATTTGGGGTGGCTGCAGCCATCATCCCAAGTAAGAAAGGCCCTTTGATCGAGAGGGGACCTCCCCTCCCGATCTGTAAGCCACGTGACAGGGGCTCTGTTAGTGGATCTGACAGATCTGCAACAGAATGATCAAAACGACCGAAGTTGAGAATATAGGGAGTGGAAAAGTTCAAAAGTAAAAATCATGGAGTAATTTGTCTAAAGGCCAAACCACAGGAGCTATTTGGTATTTAACCCAAAAAGATGACCATGTTCCAGAACTATAGTATCGAACAATTCAGCAGGTGTCAAAAGGAAACTTGGGGTTATCAGACTAAGAAGCACAGACAGTTATACGGCACCATGTTCACATCAGCAGCCATTTTCAGCACATCAATCATCTGGGATCACATGAACATTGAAAAAACTCTCATAGGCTATTTCCATAATTCAATTTCAAATAATAATCAACAACTCCCTTACATATGTTTGACATTCCCTTATATATAATCGTAAATAAAAGATTTTAAAATCAATTTAAGCACTAAAACCACATTATAAGAAAACTCTGAAACCTCATGGATTTTACCAATTGACTCCAACGTTTAGAGCTACCAAAGACTCAAAAGCAATCCAACAAAAAAACTAAAGAGAAACAACTGTACGTAGAGACTCTAAATAGACTTACAATTCTTTGACCAATCAAAATTACAAACTAAAAAAACAACTAATAAGACAACTTCAAAACCACGATAACTCCTAATATGATAACTCAAACTCATTCAGCCAAATTGACCAGTTCAAACTCCCATATGATTTGTAAATGGGCTCCAACTCTAAGGCTTGCGTCCATTACAGAGCTCCGTCTGCCACTCCCCATGAAGTCGTGTAATTTCTTCTTGTTTGACTAATCTCAGAAATATTCGGCTGGACTTGAAACAACAATAAGAATTTATTTATTAATTTTCTCTATCTAGGGCATGATGGGTATCATTGGCTTTCATGGTTAAAAATTTTCCAAAGAGTAATGCAAACTGGCCTGCATCAATATGTCTCTAAATATGTGGGTGCACTTGAGTGTGCAGACACATAGAGTCCAATGTCTGCCCATTAAACATGGGCATGAGATGTACCTTATAAATGAAAATACTATTCACATCTAAAAGTAACTAGACATATCAGAATATACGTATTAGGAAACTAAGACTGAAAGTAGAAAATTTTCACTAACCTCTGCAGCCATTCGAGCCCATTTGTTTCCCATCTTAGCATGCATTTCAATGATACAGCGCTCTTCCTCTGGAGTGAATGCACCCTTCTTCAAATCTGGTCTTAGGTGATTCGCCCAACGTAGACGGCAGCTTTTCCCACACCGGGAAAGTCCTGAGTGCTTCTGTACAGCATTCCAGTTCCCCTCCCCATACTTTTCAACATATTCCACCAAAATTGCATCTTCCCCTGATGTCCAAGGGCCTTTCTTCAATGGAACTCCTTCCAAATCTCCTTCAGTTTTAGCTTCTTCAACTGATTCCAAATCTAGGCTACCCTTTGACTTTTTTGAGCTCCCACTCTTGTTCACTGTGCCCATCATCTCCTCAAATATTCCTAAAAGATCATGAAAACTAACATTCCAACAAATAAAGAAGCAGCAAGTGAGTTGGCAAATCAGAACATGTGGAAGCAAAACATACAGATTAATGGATGGGAAATATTAGCTGCAGCAGCTTTGTTTACATCAGAAAGAGAGAATAAACACGAAATGAAAATAGAAGGGAAAAGAAGACAATAGACCAAGGAAAAACTTTTTTTTACAAGTAAAAGATTGTATTAATAAGAATAGGCATAGCCCAAGTACACAAGGGGTATACAAGAGGTAACACCTTGTTAGGAGGAATAATGGAAACAAGAAAATCATGAAAGTCTAGGCCATTGAAATCTACAGCTTTAGCCCATAGGGATAAAGTTTTAACAAAGAATAATCTAATCTCCTCGAATGAGCACTCCTTATCTTCAAAAGTCCGATCATTTCATTCCTTCCATAGGAACCATAGAATACAAATAGGAACCATCTTCTACATAGCTGTGATTTGTGGAATAACACCTAGGTTCGTCCAGCTGGCCAGAAGCTCGACCACAGTAGTGCTTCTATCTCTAACATCTGAAGACATCATCCCATATCGCTTTAGCAACCTCAGAATGCAGTATAAGATGATCCACAGTCTCGCTACCCTTTCTGCACATACAGCACTATCGACAACAATCACCCGGCGTTTCTATAAATTTTCCATAGTCAAAATTTTGTCCAAAGAAGCTATCCAAGCAAAAAATACCGCCTTGGGAGGCACCTTATTTCTCCAAATCCTTCTCCAAGGAAAGTAATTGTTCTACGGATATGTGAAGGACTTATAGAAGGAATCAACAGAAAATGTACCTTTTATAGTGGGTACCCACCACAAACTGTCAGTTCCGTGAGTACCAACCAAGGAAAAACTTGCCCTCGATTCAGAAATAAAACAATTGTATTTCAAGAAACAGATCCAGATATCCTTGAAATTGCCTTCTAATACATTTTACACTAGAATATGACTTATTGGCAAAAGACAGCAGCAAGTTTTCATGCATTTTTATCAGCAATCTTTTAGAGGAAGGTAGAAGGGATTTTATAACTCTATGTAAGAAATTGAGAGACTTTTGGTTTCTCACATGTCCCAAAGTGCAAAAAAATTAAAGAGCCGAAGCTTTTACTATGTTCTTTTTTCCTTTTGCCGCAACCTAGCAGAGGACAAAATCTAAACCTCATGGTTGGCTCGAGTGGTAAGCGTCTTGGTCTTGGTGGTATGCTCCTTCTAGGTCTAAGGTTCAAACTCGCATGCGCAAATAATTTTTAGGGGCCAACGGACCGGGAGAATTTACCCTTGAATTACCCAAGGTGCCCTTACGGGAAATTCTTTACCAAATGCTTGTGCGCCCTCAAGATTGGTTGAAACTTCGTTCACGGGCATCCAGCACCAATAAAATAGAAACAAAGCACTAAATTTGTTAAATTCAAAGCAGGACAAAACTTAGAAGAATTGAACCTTTAACCAATTGAATACAAGATTAGATAACTTGCAAAACTCATTAGAGTCACCTCAAAGTCTTTAATTCACCCCATTTCCGAAACCCAGAAGGTCTAGCGCACTAATCCAATTGAGTGAGGGGGTGGGGGATTACAGAAAGCATATATATTAAAAGTAATGGAACCATATTGAGCTCGTCGGCGACACAAAAAGAGCCGTCATGCTTGCCCGTGCCACAGACAGTACCGATGGCCTCATCCAGGCCTCTGGCTAATTTTTTGGGCTCGCCCCCGACCTCAGCTGGGAGGGAAATTTGCATGGAGGCTTCGACCTCCACTGGGCTGCCTTGGGTTGAGGGCTCCGATGTTTTGGAGACCCCTTCAATGGTTCTGTGCACTGTGGACGAAGGGGATGACGAGTCATCGACGGAAGGGATTCTCTCAGATGATGAGTCTTCACACGGTTTTGATCTTCAGCTAGTTTGCAAGGAGTATGGAGATGACACGGATCGGGGGGGGATCCTAAAGATGTTCCTAGTCCTCTATGCTCGTTGCCACCAGTGCCTTCAGGGGCTGGCGTACAACCTAATTGGGTATTACAAAAGGTTGATGTTCTTCGACACTGCCTTGGGATTTCATGCGAAGGCTATGAGGACCAATTTAAAGCCCTCATCATTGCCATAGAAGCAGGACAGCCACATCTTGCTAAATCTGCTACTAAAAAAGATAGGGAGCTCAAGAGGCTTGCTTGCTCCATTAACTATGATGCAAGAGAAGGAAGTGCAAGTAGGGGAAGACACAATGATAGGGTGAACCTCGATGTTCCATGAAGCCCAAGATCCTTTCATGGAATGTTCGGGGCTTGAATGATCCAAGCAAGCGCCTGAGAATAAAGAACTTATTACAGGAGTGGAAGCCAGATGTGATATGTTTGCAGGAGACTAAGTTGAAGTATATCGATAGGCAATTAATAAGAAGCTTGTGGAATTGTCCTTATGTGGAATGGACCACCCTTGTCTCTAAGGGTGCTTCAGGGGGCATATTAGTGCTGTGGGATAAGAGAATAGTCAATTTGGTGGAGGATTTTGTTGGCGCATGTTCGGTAGCTTACTCTTTCTCAAATGTAGAAGATGGTTTCGTTTGGGGGTTCTTAGGTGTTTACAGGCCAAATCTTGACAACAAAAGACAACTTCTTTGGGACGAAATAGCTGGTGTGTGTAGTTGGTGGGATATCCCGTGGGGTATTGGAGGCGATTTCAACGTCACTCAATTCACAAGTGAAAGATCAGGGGATTCCAACATGGGCTCAGCCATGGCTGATTTTTCAGCACTTATTTTTGAGATGGAACTGGTTGATCTACTTTTGGCAGGAAGAGATTTCACTTGGTCTAACGGGAGGGCTTGATCTAGGTTGGACAGGTTCATTGTCTCTTCCTCATGAGAGGTCCACTTCCCCAACCTTTGCCAAAAAAGGCTTTCCAGACTTTGCTCCGATCACTTACCCCTTTTATTAGATTGTGGGGGTCTTCACGGGGGACATAGATATTTTAAATTCAAGAATATGTGGTTAAAGGTAGATGGGTTCTCGAAGTAAGTTAGATCATGGTGGAACTCCTATCAACTCACGAGGCACCCCTAGCTTCATTTTGGCTGGGAAGCTAAAAGCTTTGAAAAATTATCTAAGGAAATGGAATTTGGAAGTCTTTGGGAATATTAATGACCAGCGCTTTACTCTCTCTCAAGAGCTGCAACATTTTCATGTTCAAGAAGTGGGGGGGACTCTTTCGGAGGATGATAAAGTAAGGAAAATGGTAGTAGTAGCTGAGCTGGAAAAAATCACCCTTACGAAGGAAATCTCTTGGAGACAAAAATCTCGGGCCATTTGGTTGAAGGAAGGGGATAGGTGCACAACGTTTTTCCATAGAGTTGCTAATTCCCATTGTAGAAACAATGCCATTGAGGTCCTACATTCGGAAGGCAGGGTTTTGACGGATAGAGTTGGGATAAAAAATCACACTGTTCATTTTTATGACAAGCTTTTAACGGAGCAATATCAATGGAGACCCAAGGTAAACGGACTAAATTTTGATCCAATTGATCAAGCAAGTGCGGCTTGGTTGGAGAGGTCCTTTGAAGAAGACGAGGTACTTAGTGTGCTTAACGGGAAGGCGAAAGATAAAGCGCCGGGCCCCTATGGCTACACAATGGCTTTCTTCTAAACTTGTTGGAATATTTTAAAGGAGGATCTTATGAAAGTTTTTCTCGAATTTCACTCTTTCATGAAATTTGAGAGAAGTCTAAACACCACTTTCATCGCCCTTATCCCGAAAAGGGCAATGTCGGTGGAGGTACACGATTTCCGGCCCATAAGTCTAGTGAGTGGGGTCTATAAGATCATCTCAAAAATTCTGGCGAAGAGACTAAGTGAAGTTATGGGGAAGATCATCTCGAAGTCACAAAGTGCGTTTGTTAAAGGAAGACAAATTTTAGACTCTGTTCTTATTGCTAATGAATGCTTGGAGTCTAGAGTTAGAAACAGCACCCAAGGTCTCTTGTGTAAATTGGATATGAAAAAAGCATTTGATCATGTCAATTGGGATTTCTTGTTGTACATTCTTGGCAAGCACGGCTTCGGGGAAAGATGGTGTCAGTGGATAAAACATTGCATCACAACCGTTAGTTTCTCCACTTTGATCAATGGTACCCCCGAAGGTTTCTTTCGCAGCTCTAGGGGTTTGAGACAAGGGGACCCTTTATCTCCTTTGTTATTCATTTTAGTAATGGATGTATTGAGTAGAATGTTGGAGGGGGTGGTGGATAGGGGTTTCATCTCAGGCTTCTCGGTGGGTAGTTCCTTGCATGAAAGCTTATCAGTTGCTCATCTTCTTTTCGCCGATGATACATTGATTTTTTGTGACTCAGATCCCGATCAGATTTGCTCCTTGAGAGCCCTCCTTCTGTGTTTTGAAGCTATCTCAAGCCTCAAAGTGAACTTATTAAAGTCCGAGCTAGTCCCAGATGGACTGGTTAATAATCTAAGTGAAGTGACTGCCATCTTGGGTTGCAAGGTGTCACTCTTGCCAAATAAGTATCTGGGACTTCCTTTGGGGGCTCCCCACAAATCTAAGGCAATGTGGGATGGGATTGTTGAGAAAATTGAATGCAAACTGGCGGGTTAGAAGAGAATTTATTTGCCTAAAGGCTGCCGAATCACGCTTATTAAGAGCACATTTTCTAATCTTCCCACATACTTTTTATCTTTATTCCCTTTGCCTGCAGGGGTGGCAAATAGATTGGAAAAGATCTTCCGTGACTTCTTGTGGGGAGGGCTAGAAGATGAGAAAAAATTACATTTGATTAAATGGGATAAAGTTTGCACCCCTTTGTCTTGCGGTGGTTTGGGGATTAGAAAATTGAGAATCTTCAACAAGGCTCTACTTGGAAAGTGGCTTTGGCAGTATCACCAGGAAGGGGACGCTCTTTGGAGAAGCATCATCGACATTAAATACGGGAGCATTTGGGGAGATTGGTACTCTAATGCGGTAAGAGGGGCCTACGGGGTGGGTGTTTGGAAATTCATTCGAAATGGATGGGAAGACCTACTCAGTAATTTCATATTTGAGGTGGGAAGGGGCACGCGTATCAGATTTTGGCATGATATCTGGTGTGGCGATGTGGCCTTGGAAAATGCTTTCCCTTCATTGTATAGGATTGCGTCAGACAAGAAGGCTTCTGTGGCTGATAATATGAGCATTTCCGCTAATTCTTTTCATTGGTCAGTGAGTTTTTCTAGAGTTGTACAGGATTGGGAGGTGAACGACATTGTTGATTTCTACAATATTTTATATGCGTTGAAAGTACAAGTAGGTAGGGAAGATGGACTAATATGGACACACACCGGGAACAAGAAATTCTCAGTCCGCTCTTATTACAAATTTTTTACGGTTCATCCCACCAATGCCTTTCCTTGGAAGAGCATTTGGAAGAGCAATGCACCCTTTAAAGTTGCCTTTTTCGGCTGGTTGGCATCCCATGGGAAGATATTGACTATTGATAAACTGAAAAAGCGAGGCATTTACTTAACCGATTGGTGCTTTATGTGTAAACACAGCAGCGAATCAACAGACCATTTACTTCTTCACTGCGAAGTAGTCAAGGCTTTATGGGACGACATTTTCACTAGGCTTGGTATTGCATGGGTGATGCCCAGGAGGGTCTCGGATTTATTTTCATGTTGGAGAGGGATTAGGGGCAACCGTCATATTGCAGCTGTTTGGAAGATGGTGCCTCTATGCTTAATGTGCTGCACATGGATTGAAAGAAATGGTCGATGTTTTGAAAATAGGGAACGCTCTCCGGATAATTTTAGGGCCTTTTTCTATCACACTTTGTTGCTTTGGGCTTCTTCTATTGTATTGTATGGTAGGAATTTTAACGACTTTTATGCTACTTTCCGTAGCGCGTAGTTTGTAACTAGGCTTTTTCTTGTACACTTCCCGTGTACTTGGGCATTGCCTTTTTACGTGGATTAATATAACTTCTTACTTATCAAAAAAAAAAAAATGTTATGGACCACGAAACCTATCTTGAACAAAATTATCGATTACTGAAAGTAGGTTAAATGAACTCAAAGGCACTTGAATAATTTCAACAAAAACACTATTATCAAAACACTAAAAATTATTCACTGCATAATCCCTATAATTCAGAATACAATAATATAGAATAATAATGAATAATATGATTAATAAATATTAACTCTAATATAGAAGCAATTAATACAGATTTCATGTAGATAATAAATAGAGGTAATTTATAGACATAAGTGGGTATGGGGTATCAAGCCCACATCGTTAGGTTGGAAGGCAAGGGGCTATATTTGACATTGATTCATCGTTTTTAACATCTCTAATTTAAAACAGAACGTGAATTTCGGTTTCATTCGGCTCCTTTATGGAAGAGAAACATACAAGGAAATAGAATTATTTTGGTTTTCAATTCATGCTGAAGGGTCTGGCTTCAGTCCAGTTCCTGTGTGAACTGGAGAAAGGCAGATGCCGAAAAGTGTGCAAATCAAAATGTCCAATTAGCACCGGAACTGGACAGAAGCAGGATATACAACTGATCAAAATGTCTAATAATAATTATTATAAATAATAATAAACAACCTATCTTACTAAAAATAAGGAAGGGCCCTATCTAAGCCCCATCGTTACGAAGCTACAAAAGCTGATGATGAAAATGATAATGAATAGAATTGGCAAGAAATGACCTTTTTCTTTACCTGAAATATTGAAGACTGCTGGAGTTGCAGAGCTCAAATGATTGGCATCAGCCACTGATAATTTGCAAAACCCCAAAACCCTAGAAAACTCGCTCAATCCAAAACAGCAAGATAAATTTGAAGCGGAAAATATTTTAGAAAGTTAAAAAAAAAATAATAATAAAGACGATAGGAAACGCCAAGATAGTCCTTAAGAGCTCGTTTCAAATACCGGAATTCACCAATATTGACATAGAATTTCTCAAATGCAAGCTTTGGTCAAACGTATAGAAAAATAAACATGAAGCCGAAAAATCAAGAGCCAACGTGAAAACCGACATTCAGTTCAACTCTGATCCTCTAGTCAGAAAAATAATATTAATCAGAAAAAGAAAGAACAGAGAAGTTCCCAGATCCAGTTAACAAAGACCCAGCTTAGGAACTTTAAGGGGAAAAAAAAAAAAAAAAGAAAGCCAGTGAAGAATGAGAAGCAAGAAGGTGGATGAAAGATAGAGGGAAGGAGAGAACGAGAAGGAAATGTATACGTAAAAACCCCCCGACCCTAACCGTAGTCAGTGAAGAAGCAATTGCTCGATCTGAGCATAGAGTCAGAGAGCGAGAGTATGTGAGAGCTGGGTAATCGAAAAGTTACAATCTTTTTGACGTGGAGAGGAACGGTGGATTTCAAGATGAAGCAAACAAACAAAATGTTGGAAGAAACCCAATTTTAATAGAGAAAAAAGGAGGCCGCAAAAAAGTTGGAAATCAGGAGAGTCAGAGATGAGCCAGCCACTTTTCGTTTTTAATATCTTGTGGATATTTTGGTTGTGTTTTATACTCTCTCTACTTGGAATCTGGAATCCCCTTTACCTTCTCGCTCTCACTCTGGATCTCCCTCTCTCTCAGAATATCAAGGTCCTCGGCACAGAAATCCCAAAAAGATGAGAATTCTTTTTGCCTCGTTTAATTCAAAATTCATATTAACTTATCTTGATTTATTTCAATTTATCTTATCATTATAATTTTTTTAAATTTTATATAAAATATAATAAATAATTTAATTTTTTTAAATTTTAAAATAAATTTTTTAAATTCTCATACAAAATATAATAAATAATTCAACTTTTATTCAATTATTCATAATTCATCTCTAAATTTAAATCACTCTTAATTTTTATTTTTCTCCCCCGAGAGTTTTTATTAATTTAACCGGAATATCTTAGACAACCAACAACCTACGGATCTCCTCCCTCTGCCAAGAGCCAGGAGATATCAGGTATCTCTCTCCTCGTGCACTCTGCTTGTGGCCCATGGGACATCATTTTGGAATTTTTCTATTCATGTTCATAAATCATGTGTATGCATAATTATATATATAGGAGTTTGAACCTAATTTTCCTATTTGAAGACTACTCCTTATGTCGTCTAGTCTAAAAGGACCTTGGCCATAAATCATAAATTGTTAAAATAAAATTTATGTGATATTTATAATGTTTATTGAGAGTGATTAATAAAGTGACAATTAGACTATTGATATATCTCTATTAGTATATGATTTTAGTCCGATTATATGCGTTACAATAGTTAAGATTAATACATTCGTAGAAACCCAGTTAATGACTCATGTAATTTCATTATTTCTATCATGGGCAAAATCGGAATTCGGACATTATAAATATGTAGTATGATCTCCCTTCCAAATTCACTTTTGACTCATATGTATCTAATGGTATTGAGATTATAAAAAGTGTGAATCTTGGACGTGGTTTGATATGTGGATTCTCCATATCCAGCACATGATCATGCAAGCAATGTGATCGATGTGAACACAATTGGAAGAATAGATCTTTTCCCTTTGAGTATAGTTGCGTCCATCTCAAATGAGAAGGGAAAGATCTCTGTCTCGTCACACTGTATGTGCCCATCAACACGCGATGGGGTGAACATATTATCTTTTTCCTAAAACTGGCGATGGGGATCTCCCACTTCATGCTGAGACAAAGCATTAGGTAGGAAAGGGAAATCTCATCTTCCCCCCACCCCTCCATTCACAAGCAGTAGACAATGCAAGCGATGAAGTTGTAATGAATACGACCATGATTGGAAGGATATGATCATGATTGTGTCCACTATCAATAACAAGGGTAGAGATCTCTCCCTTTCCACAGTGTGTGACAGCTAGGAATAAAGATGGTTTGAATTTGTAGGCTGTGTATATTCTTAAAACAAGAAACTATTTGAGAGGATAATTCCCCCAAATTTACCAATCTCAAAACATAATGGTAGCTCATTTTCACAGTGCATATAAAGACTTGAATGACAAGTTATCTGTACAATTTTTGGTATATATTCTTTATAAATTCTCAATCTTCATACAAAGATTGATTCACAGTAGTTTCTAATGCCTATGCATATTGGCAAACAGTGCCCAAGTATTTTCTCTCTTTCTAATCAATTTCAGAATGCACATAATCAACAAATACAAAGTTCTTTTGCAGTTCATGCAAAGCAAAAGCCGAGCCAGAACTAAGAAGTGCAAGCCCGGCCAGGAAAATCCGTAATTGCATATCTGATGGAATCCCAGCCGTTGCACAGCAAATAACTGCTGCACCAATTAGAAACTTTTGCAATGCCTGGAATGTTGTATAAGCTCCTTTACATGATGAACATTTAAGAGTGTGCTGCTCAAATCTGTCCAACATCTGCAAAACAAAATGGAAACAGAACTAGAACAAATCAGTAGCAATACCAATGTATCTTGTACGCTGTGCTGACCTATTAGGATATTCTCTTAATTGTTGAGATTAAGGGGTCATTTTAAAACATGATATACCTTTGTATACAGGCATTTTTGTGTATGTCCTAGCATCTAAAAAAATTGAAAATTAATTAAATAAAAGAAGGGTTCAGGATCTTACAGAAAAGAGTCTTCCCCCATCTGGTTATAAAATTGCAATATTTTTATTGCTCTCATCTTAGAAACTAAATAGCATGTTTATACTGTATTATCAAAAAAATCAAGGAACAAAATTCTACAAACTCAATATAGACCTGCTCTAAAAATGTGAGTGACAATGAGTTTCCACACCTGACGTTTTGATAAAACTGTTGATGGCAAAGGTTGTAGGTTGCTCATGCCAAACCACTCAGGTTGGCTATTCCCATGTCGTCTCAACCAATTTCGAAATGCCAAGACAAGGCGATCAGCTTGGGTGGGTGTAAAAGTTATTGTCGTATACTGCTTATTAACATCAGCAGAACCCTCCTTTGTCTTTGAAAGAAATATCTTCTCTTGACCTTGGAGGACAATCATGTCCCCATCATACACCTTATTTGAAGTCCAATGCTCATGCCATCTAGGAACCACCTAACACCAGTGCATACATAATAGGAACTAAGTTAAAAGGATATGATCACTCATTAAAATGGAAATAAAAATCAGATATTATTCAAACGCAGTTTGACACAAAACTTATCATTACTCGGTTATTATGCAAATGGAATTATACCACAAGGAGCCACTGTGATGCAACATCAAGATGAGATTTATTACTGTGATGCAACATCGAGATGAGATTTATTCTTTTCACAAGAGGGCATGATTAAACTTAACACGTTTGCTAATCTAAGAGAAGCAATTACAATAATTTGCATAAGAAAATAGCAAGCTAATAAAAATGATCAAAGAGAGAATTTAACTAAAAGGGAGAACTGATCGGAATGCCCATCTAATTGGTGACATTTTAAGCTAAATACAGAAGAATGGTACTAGAGTTCTTACCTGCCACCAGGCATGCCCTGGTACTGTGAACTGGGAGAAATTTCTGGCACTGCAAACAATAGATCGAGTCTTTCCAGGTGCCATTGGCACATTGAAGGAACAAATCCATATTATCCATTTTTTATCGCCAACTATCGGAAGCTTTACGTCTATTTCTATTCTGTTAAACATCAATGCATGTATGAGTAGGACTCAAATTTCTAAGCAACCACATGCAAGAATCAAAGTCATGAGATTTTATTAGTATCATGCAAACACCACATTATCAATGGTAAATGCAAGAATATGCAGCTTTAACTGCTTATGCAAGAGTGGTAAACTTACTTATTCATATAATAACAAGGTGCAACAAACTCGGCAGTGATCCGTGGGTTACCATCATTGGCTCCTGCAAAGCCCCAGTGACCACTAGACTCTAACTTAAAAGGCAGAGGTTTGGCTCTATCTCTTCTTCCCGTAACCTGTAAATAGATTTATACTTTGAAGCAACCTAAGTATGGAGTGGCAGGTGATGTCTAGGGTTCAAGTTCCCTTAGGTGCATGAATATTCTACCAAAAAAAGTCATCCAATATAAAAAGCGCAAACATTTACCATTCTTCCTTATTTAGCAAGTTGCCTCTTTAACAACTTTCCCCATAATATTTCAGTTGAACAGATCATGGCCAGCCATAGTGTTGCTTGTATTTCTAAATCTTATAAACCAATAAAGTCAAACACATATGCAGAGTTAACTTTTAAATACTGATGAGCATTACAAGTACTTAGGTCTCAGCATTAGACTTGCCACAGGCACATACAACACAACAATATACCAACTGATTTCTGCTTTTACAGAACCAGAGTTTACTTATTCTCCGAGCCTTATAAAGAATCAGAAGTAAAACCTATTTCATCCTGACAGCACTTGTTGTCTGAAGCAATTTAGAGAAAAGAGAAAGTCAACCATGAGCACCCCTCCAAATACAGGCAAGCTGTTACGTTAGTTCCATATATGCTATAGTGGTTGGGTTATCAAACACATATCCATGTTGAGAATCAGGTTTGATTATCTTCTTATTGAATTAAAAACTGCATTGGCAATGCACACAACACATACGCAGGGCAGCATCACAACTACATAAATTCGATTTAATATTGTTACAAATATATACCTTGTGATGAGCAAAATCAATGTGGGAAGGATCAGATACATTCTCCATGAGGGTATCATAGCCATAGAACAGATCACGCTGAATGGTCACCGATGAAAACTCAGGTTTATCAAAGTCATCAGGCAGCCTACATAACAAAACAAGTTTTTTAAAACATTCATCACATTGCAGTGAATTTTATATTCATCTGACTTAAAATAATCATGAATCGACATCCTCAACTTAATGATTAAATCAAATCAAAACAATTGGAAGCAGATTGCAGATATGAACTGAATCAATCACCTGGGAGGCTTGGTAGTTTGTGCTCTTTCCCATCCATTCTCATCCGGCCAAACGAAGAGTAGGCCTTGTGACTGCATCGTAGGGAACTTCGTAACGCATGCTCTTGAGGACTTAACAGCACGAGCTTCAGGACCTTCAGATGAAGCCTGAGGGATCCTAGCACAAGATCCACAGCCATCAAATGACCAACCATGGTATGAACACTGCAAGTTGCCACCTTCATCAATCCGCCCTTCCTACAAACCATATGAACTCATCAGGATCGCGGAAAGACATCAAGAACCCAATTCCTCACTTCTTCATAGAGAATTTACAAGATATAAAGAAACCCTCATATATGACTTTATATATTACATCATTTCGGGACACAATAGGGCATGAATTCCTCTAGAAGCCGAAAAACAGAGGAAAAAACAGAGCATGTAGCAACTTTATCTATACCAACATATATCCTATGCCACTTTATCTACCGAATTAATTATTTAGCTATATATCCATCAAATTGCTTACCTATTGTTTAAAAAATCAAAAATCAAATATAAGGTGAGCGTTTGTTAAATTAGTTTATTTTCCTTTCATAGCAATTAAACAGAGCATAACTTCAATTTGCACAGAAATTGGAGTGTAAAAATCAAGACGAAATGGAGAAGATTAATTTACAGATAAGGGCGCGAGGCGGTGGGGGCATTTGTCGTCGAAAGCGACCCATTCACAAGCAGACCTGTCGAACCAGAGCACGAGATCTCGACCCAGAAGCTGAAACGGGGTAGGGAGCAGAGGGTCCAAATCTTCGATCAAAGAAACTGGGTACCAGTGATCCCTCCAAGCGAACTTGGCATTGGACGAGCTTTCCTCACTGTGCTCATCCTCAACTCCATACCCTTCTATCACATGCTCTTCTTCTTGTCGATTCCCCCCAGATGCTGGTGTGGTTGGAGGAGCAGCTACACGCGGAAGAGAAAGACGTCTACTTGCTCTGTCTCTACTCGTAGTGGGTGATTTTCTTGAAGAGAGGCTTGGGATATTGGTGGAGTTAAAGGGAAGGGTGGACTTGGGTAGCGATGGTGGTGACGATATGGTAAGAGTTGCAGCAGAAGCAGAGGCCGAGAGTAGCACTGCCATGATCGTGTCTAATAGTTCAACTTCATTCCCGACGATATTCCTTCTTTACACACTACAGAGAGGGAAGAGGGGGGAGGGGTTGGGTTGCTTTTTCACACGAATTTCAAGAGCTCTGCGTGCAAGTTTGAAATGGCTTGGGAGAGTGATGGATACGGATGTAACTACTAGTTCACCCAGTATCTACGCCTCAGTTTCCATCTTAATTTAATTTATAAGATACAAGATTTAAAAAAATAAATAAATTAAATTATATGGGATAGATAATATGTGATGTTATATAGAATTATTCATTCCACTTACGGTCGGATTTATCAAATTAGTTATTGTTGTGAATTCAAAATTCTCTCCTAAAACTGTGTAGAAAATTTGATTGGATTTGTATATGGTTTTATATAAGAAAAATTATTTTCATCAGTCATTATTCAGCATCTCATATCCTATAAAAAATATTCTCATATCTTATAAAAAACATTCAATACTTTATAAAAAAATTATAGATATGAAATGTGAGAGTAAATAGTAACTGATATATAATAAATCTTTTTATATAAACTCATAATTTCATACCAACACATGATGTCATATTAAAAACAGTTGTAATACTTCCATGTATGGATTATTGTGAGTACTTTCCTAAATTTTATGATCTCAAGTAAAAGAGAAATGAACGCATGAAATTGTCCATATAAATTTTTATGAAATGTTTAATGTTATTCAAAATAAGGAAAATAATAAGAGTTGTAAGGTCTATTTTTTTCATTTCTTTTTTAATTTGAAATCTTTTAAGTTGGGGAAAAATCTTGAGGCATGTTTTTCGTGCACAAGTATCTAATATTAGCCGAATGAAACTGCTGCCGACCAAAGACAAAATCAGAGGAAAAAGGAAAACAAGAAACAAAAAGAGCTTTGATACTCCGAGATGGATGTATTGGCTTATAGCAAAGTACGTGTTTGACAATGTGTTTGGAATTGGAGTCGAGACAGATAACAATAACCCTTTTAATTCCTTGGGAGGTTTGAATAGTGAGCAAGGGAGAGGAGATGAGAGTTATAAATTAAATAAATTATTATTAGAATATAATTTTTTAATATTAATTTATTTTTAAATTTAAAAAAATTAAATTATTTATTATATTTTATTTAAAAATTTTAAAAATTTATAATAATTAGATGAGATAAAATGAAATTAACTCGAATCCAAACAAGCCTGCTATCCTGTTCTTGTAATATTCAACACCTCCACAGGACCACAAGCATCTAACCTATGAGTCTATGACTTTCATAAAGCTTCATCCGAATGGGGGTTCAGTTCCATGGAACCCAGCATCCACAGCTCAACTACAATACCAACCAGATATCAATTCAAATGGCCCACTCCCGATTCCATTTTGAATCAAAACATGGCTACGATGGCTAACTAACCAAAAAAATAAACAAGTGGGGACGAGAGAGAGAGAGAGAGAGCATACATTACATATCCAGCATATTGGGATAGTTTTGGTGGTTAACCCATATTGGATTCAGCAATGTTGCTTTTGAAGGGGATGCTAAACATGTGGAGGTAGCTTTACAGAGAGATCTTGAAGATTTTAAGTATCATTGGCCAAATTGTTCAAGAAACTCGTAGAATGTTATCTTATCTGCAGCATTGGAGAATTACTCATGTCAAACGTGAAGGAAATCAAGTAGCACATGCTCTGGCAAAAATTGCTTTGATTTAGTCAGTCATAGAGTCTGTATGGAATCTATATCAGATAGTATTCAGCCTCTTCTTGTACTAGCTGATTCTTTGTTTCTTCATTAATGGAAAACTTCTTCATTTACAAGAAAAGAAAAAGAAAAGACAGTTATATACCATAAACCAAACTTTTCTTTCTAGCAGAAGCACAGGCCAACATACAGCACCCAAGCAGACAACCCCCAAGATTGAGTGCTCGACCCTATTTTTTTTTTTTAGGAGCAATATGAAAGATAATTTATTGTATTCTAATCGTAGCAGTAAAATCTGTAATGGATGGTCTATCTCATACATATTTTCACCTATCTGCCCCAATTAAAAAAGAAATCTTATACTCCCAGTAAATTGCCTGCTCCAGTAGAATGCAGGGTCACGATATTAAATCTTATGCCCTGCTCATTTAGCTCAGGTAAACCATGCAGACATCCCTGACCCAGAATCCAAAATGATCTAATCTGATAATGTCTAGTCTGAAAGAGTAACAGATTCATATACAAAACGCACATAAATGAGCACATTTTTTGCTTACACCAAGAGAAGGTCCAAAACAATATGAATCATTTCTTCTGGTAAGTCTGGTGGTCGGGTCCAACATCGCGTGAGCCAGTGTTTATATAAGGCCCTCGAAATGTTGCCTGGGGTGGCAGAGGCCTTGATGGGTCAATGACAGGCTTTCTAGATGACCTGAATTATACAATTGATGTTATTCTAACTGATGCAACCAAATAAAACTCTTTACCAGTACAAAAAGCAATTTACTTACGCCATGTAAAAGGGAAATGCCAAGCCTGCAGCTGCAAAAGCTACTAAGCTAGCGGCAACAATGGCATTGCGAGCTCTCGACATGAATGTTACAACAACTAATTAAAAATATGACCTGAAAAAATGAACGAGAAAAGACCTGTTAAGTGCATCCATCAACCAAAGTTTGAAAACAAAAATACGTGTTCATTTAGACAGCATGGAATCACTAGTCACTAGGAAAGGCATAAGAGTAAAATTGTGTTTGCAAGACAGTATTTTGTAGCTAGTGTCTATATATACAAATATGCATACACACACGCATTCATATATGCATAACAATGCAAACAGATAGCAAAGTTAGGTCTTCAGCTAGAATGGGTAACGGTATCAGGTGATGATCCGGTTGATTATCCACCAAAGGCAAAAATTGCCAGTAATTTTCCAGAAATGTTCACTAATTACAGTTTGTAAGCAAGGTATTCTTGCAGTAATTGCAGAGAAACCCTCTAACCCACACAAAATTGAACATATTCGAGAAACAAAAATTGCTGCAAGGAGCCAGAAGAGTAAGATAATCAGAACGGTGTAAATCAGCAAAAAAAAAAACAAATCAAAGCTGTCAACCATGACTGATTAAACGATATGTAAATATTAAAATTATGCTAAAACACTCACAGATTGTATGCGTCTCCAAGCAAAAAAATAAAAAAAAATGGTGCATCCAATTCACCGTGCTTTGCGACAAGAAATGGAAATCAGTAACAAAAAGCAATCGAAAAGGAACCCTAAG
Organism: Juglans regia; assembly: GCF_001411555.2. Classification (NCBI taxonomy): domain Eukaryota; kingdom Viridiplantae; phylum Streptophyta; class Magnoliopsida; order Fagales; family Juglandaceae; genus Juglans; species Juglans regia. The sequence goes on along the minus strand of NC_049905.1, from coordinate 18,620,545 downwards.
GGGAACGACATAGCACCAAGCATATATTGAATCACAAAGGAGTCGCATCAGAAGACATCGGGAAAACGAGTTAACCTCGTACGGATTGAACCATACGAAGAGGATTGGATCAGTTCGGAGCGTCACAGAACTGAAGGGCCGCGGGTTGACGCGAATCGGCCAGACTCGGGGAAGTAGCAAAATAGCTATTAGCTAATTTTATAGAGTTATTATATTCATCCTGCGAAAAAAATAAAAAATAATAAATTTATATATAAATATTTATTCAATTAGTTATTTATCTTTTCAAAAAAAGATTTATTCAATTTATTAAACCATATATATAGCTCCAAACAGCACATTTCTACTTTTTCTTTAGCAAATAATAAAAACTCCATTAAAATAATAGAGATCCAAAGTTGTTTTATTATCGGCAATGTACTATAGGATATTCAACGCGGTGCAACGAAATAATTGAGAGAAAATTTATATATATTAAATAATATAAAATTATAATAAAAAACCAAGAGAATTAAAAAATCGTAATATAAAAAACTAACTCTTCAAAAGCTTAATATCATCCGGTTCAATATTTTGAGTGTTACAAATAATTCTCAAAACTCCATTTTATAAATATAAGAGGATAGTGAACATGAAATGATGATATACGAACTTATAGTAATGAATTGAAAAATATTTTAATTGTAAAGGAATTACATAAAAATAAATTTACAAATTGATGTGATTTGATATAATACAACATATTATAAAATTATTTTTATTGTAAAATAAATATAACGAACCACATAAAACTACATCAATTTATATATTTATTTTTGTATACTCTTTGTGTATGTAACATTTCTCGAATGAATTTAGAAGTTTCAAGAGTTGTAGGGTAAGAAAGTTGGTTACAACATTAAATAGAAAGTTGGTAAGTTAATGAAAAATATATGATTCAAAAGCAACATGTTTCTCAGAGATCTAGATCACAGTGGGTTCCAAAATAAATAAATAAATTTATTTGTTCATTCTATATTTTTTCCTATATCAGATTTATCTGCTTATCAACATCCAACCTTCTAATACTTAGTTGAAGATGCAGCTGATCGGACGTTACGTGATGCAGGCAATGGGGTTTTATAAGAGTTTCGTTATATATAGTCACTTTTACATATTTTTTATATATTTTATTGATATAATTGATTAAAATAATTATTTTATATTAAAAAAATGATGCAATCAATCATATTAGTGAGTATACAAAAGAAAAAGAATAAGCAAAAATAACTATACATAAACTTTTTTCTTGTCCGATAATTTGAAATGAAACCAGTTTTTTCCCCTTTACAGTAAAAAGCTTTCAACTTTGGTGTTCATTTTACTTTTCCACCAACTTTTATTTTAAAAAAAATATATAATACGCTTTACCCGTGTCATAATGCTTTTTACCAGAGTATCCCATTAAGTAGTTGAGGTCCAGTATATTCAGGTTGGTATAGAAATGTCCATATGACAAGCCGAAAGAAACAGTAACCCAATGTTCAAGAGACAAGCTCAAGGAAGCAGTAACCCTGTCATCAAGCTCAGAATCCATCACAGCTGGTCTCTGTGGTTCCAGCAGCAAGCACAGATATAATTGAGGCAGAAGTGAACATCAAATCCCTAGTGGGATAGGCTACCCAAATCTACAGAATATTTAAATATCCTGGTAATTGCAAACACAATACATACTCGCCATCCAAGTCTCATCCCAATTAAACATTACATAATCAAGAAAAGGATTTTAAAGTTCTCCAAATTTGGAAAAAGCATGGCCATTGAATTATAGAATATGTCATATGGCATCAGTTAAAATGATACTGAAATAAATCAATGAATGTGTCAAGAAGATACATGTATTAGTCTGATGGAATAAGCATGTAAATTATCAATTAAAAATCCTGGTAAATGAAAAGTGAAAACACAGAAATTAATGTTAAAAAAATAAAGCTATAGCTATCTTCTATCCAAAGGTAGCATGTACGACAGAAATTATGAGAACAAACCTAGAATCTCATCATTTCTGTAGTAAAAGCCAACCTTTGGCTCGTTGATCTCATAGAGAATCATAAATTTTCACTGGTTAACACTCACTTACTATGTTCAGCCAACATCAGCTTAGAAGACAAATAAATAATACCAAGGAATCAACATCCAGATAATACCCATATGCATCAATGCTTTTCGTCAAAACTCAAGAGAAAATTAATGGACCAAATGAAATGCGGAAGCATATACTAATGAGCCAAGCTGAACCAGAGTTACATTACCCTTAAATTTCCTCAAGATCAATTTAATGTTACAAGTAATTGTTCTTTGTTTTTCAAAACACACAATTTTTACACAAAGGCCATATACGAACCATCTATTGTAAAATAAGTTCAAAAACAACATTAGAAGCATAAAAACACTAATCTATTGCTTTTTATCTCCAGCTAAGAAAGACCAAAACCACAGAGTGCATAGAAACAACATAATTAAAACCCACCAATGAAACAAAACCCACACTAAAAAGTAAACCAGCGGTAAACTAACATATTTCTATGCAGTGCCAATGACAACTATAAAATTCCCCAAACAGGAGAATTATTGATACAGACACGAAGCCAAGTTCAAACATGCAAACATAAACCATCATCCTTAGTCATTCATTCATTTCACTTGAAGATATGAAAAGCAACTGGCATGAAACAATGATCACTTAACAAGCACGTTCTGCTGAGCCTGATTCTCCTGCTGCTGCTGATAGTTGAGAGGCCTCCTGAAGAGCATGATATGTGGCTCCGGGCGATGAATTGCATAGTGAACCCACCCACGGCTCTGCTGAACCCCAATCGCACGCCATTCATTCTGAAAGCAATGATCAAAATCGCAAAGTCCAAAGCATTCAGTAATCATAGCATGTCCGATTACTCTGAACTTGTTTAAAATAAGAGAAAAAGGGAAAAAATACCGTTTCCCAAACAAAGAGAATACATGCTAATATAAAAACCCCCAACAGGCCCTGTAAACTAGACATGAGGACGAACTCAAGTATTTAAATATGCCATTAGACTCACGTCAAATAAAATCTAATAATTTGTGGAGTTAATATATTCAGTGTATCAACTCAAAAGAAAATTACAAAATCAGATTTAAGATTAATTCGAAAAATATCCGGATGGAATCGTTGTTTCGATCCGATCGGCCTCAATTTTGTCTTGACTTAGCGTTTAATTTGAAGGTCATGCTGATTGTTAATGGTGTGGCGGTGTATTGTGGTTTCTAGACAAGAAAAAAAATGTAAAATTCTCAAAAACCCTAGTTACTCACCTCAGAGAGGAGGCGACTCTTGGGCAGCAATTTCGCAACTTCTGGGGGAAGCACAACATGCCTGTACGAACAATCAGGGACAAGATTCCGCCATATTTCATTACCAAGAGGAAACCAAAAAATGAAAAAATCCACGAAAAAAGAAGAATAATGAGAGAAATTGAAAAGGCAAGTACCGGTACTCGTAAGTGTCATCGAAGTACTTCTCTGAGTACTGGATCTGTCCCATCTCTCACTCCGGTTAGGCTCTGCTCCGAGAGAAACACTATCGTTCGCTGCTTCGCTAACTCGATCTGTAGAAAATAAAAATTACACAAAAATATACGAACTATGAAATTCTCAAGAATTAGACATAGGAACGGTTAGAATCGTGACCTTAGAAAGAGAAGGAAAGAAATCAGAAGGAAGGCAGAGCCTAGAGAACGATTGTTTTTCCTTGGCGAGAAAGTGATTGGCAATGGAAAAGTGGCGCAATTGGAATAGGGAAGTTTTATGGGAAATTTACATAACGTCTATTTTGTGGATTTTTGAATCTCAAATTTTGAATCCTTCCCGCCTTAGCTTTCGTTTGGGTTCGGAAAGTATTTAGATCACTCTCGTTAGATTAGTCAAAATTAAGGATATTTTTTATGAATATAAGATAAATTTAACTTTTAACTATTTCATTCACATAAATTTTCATATTGGAATAGCTATTTTTTCATTATATAACAATAAAATAATATAAGATAAATTTCGTTTTAGTTATTCACATCAAATCTCCACATTAGATTATATATTTATTCATTATATAATAATTAATAATTTTAAAAATATTTAATTTTTTTAATTATTAATTTATTTTATTTTATCATATTTTACCTATTAAATATTAATTAATAATCATATTCTTATTAAATTAATATATCACTAACTCAAATTAATATACCAATTGTGATAAAATATGTGATAAAAAGAAAGGAAGAGAGAAATAATTAATAAAATATTTATTTGAAGTATATAGAGTAACCTTTAAATTTGAAATAATTAACCATTGTGAGCATATTTTCCTCTTTAATAGCTAAATACTCAATAGATTTAACTTTTAACGAATCCAATGAGAGTGCTCTAATTATTCCATTTAATATTAAAAGAACAAGTTTACTAATAGTTATTCCACAACTTTATTAATAGTTAATTCTTTAACTATTAAAAAAAATTAAAATACTTGATCGGTAATTTTGAGGGATCGAAATCATAGGGCCAAGTATCATTTTCTATATATATATATATAAAATAGAAAACTTTTCTCAGTCATCTGTAGGCGCCGGGGGTTGTACTAACATGGTGGGTTGTACAAAACTGGATTAATCTACCAGTTCAATCATATCCTCAGCTAGCTCAAGGAAATCATTAGCTAGATAGTGAGCAACCTGGTTGTCACTTATTCTTACAAAAGTCACATGTCATTTCTTAAAACTAGACAACATTGCTTTAGTATCATGTAAGACCAACCCCATGTTATCCCAACGATCAATATGCTTTTGGAGGCCTTGAATTACAATTTGAGAGTCACCTTCTAGAATAACAGATTGCTGCCCCATTTCCTTTGTCATTCCAACTCAGCTAATAGGGGATCCAATACACCAAATTTTGACAGCTTTTTTGTAGCCAAAATGGAGCCCTCATGGTCACGAGCCACCAAGCCAATCCCAATTCTGTTTTTAGTAACACTCAGGGCTGCATCCCAATTAATTTTGATGATGTTCACTGGAGGAGGAACCCATACAGAAATATGGTCTTGTGGCTATTGGATCACTTTCTTTGAGCCAATCTATACAGCCTTAAAATCTGCCAAAGAAATGGCTGCCTGTCTTGCAACCTGCGTGGGATGCATAAAGGAATTCTCAAAAATCATCTTATTCCTTTTCAACCAAATGCATCTAGCTGTCATGGAAAATAGCTCCATCAACGTTTGATCAAATGTAGAAGTAAAATGTTCCACCAATTCTTTGAAACATCCTACAGAGTTAGATCCTTCTTGAAAAACTTTAGACCCTTGGCTGATGAGCAGATCCATAAAGCATGAGTGGTTGACTCATCTTCTCTACAACAAATAGGACACAGAGGGGAATCAACAATGTTTTTCTTATATAGGTTCAGTCGAGTAGGTAGTCACTCAAGACAAACTCTCCACATGAAAACTTTAGTAACATTTGGAATCTGAAACTTCCAACAACAGGTCCAATCCTTAAAACTTTTAGCTCGATGAAAAGTCTCACCCATATGCAATTCCCATAGCTCCTTCTGCTCGTGATATGTACTTTTCACTGTAAACTGACCATCCTTTATCCCTAACCATATAAGTTTGTCCTGGCCCCAGTAATGGGAACCAAAGTGTAGATTATATTAAAATCTAGACTCGTTGAAGAACTCATCTCAAGAACCCAGATTACAAGGAAGAAAGCTACAAAGGTTGTGATTTATCTTTGATAAGTTCAAAAGTTCAATAAAAAACAATAGGAGATAAACTCAACTCACAATGAATAAATTTATCAAATTTTATAAACTAATAAAAACGAGGCTACAAAGAGTATTTAAACCAAAACTTAAGTAAAACTCTAGCCAAAATAAGGTCATATCTTCCAAAAATACCCATGAATGAACAGTGTCGCAGCTACAGTATGCGGGGCTACAGTAACAAAGGTTTGTTCAAATCAACTGCCAAACGTACCCTCATACACTTTCCCCATGCCATGCCATCCGAGTTAGAATCAACACGAATCACATGGCCAGTCGATGAAGCAAACTTCTTACCAAAATCTGCATTCATAACAGCCAGAGGTAGCCCATGTAGTTGAATCCAAAAATGTTCAAACTAGAATTGCACCATGTTCAGAGGGATAGATTCATCAAGCTCTCGAAAGGAGACTAGATTCCTATAAAAAAACCACAAACGCCCACCAAGAACTCTATCCTTATATGCAAGGAACTTAAACTCAATTAAGAATCGATGATCACCCAAGTCCTTGAATTTCACTCATCCCTCCAATCTCCATATTTGTGACATGGTCGCTCAGAAAGCTTCATTATTCAAACCCTTCTTAGTCATCACCCCCTACAATGCAAAACTTTCCACGTAAAACATCATTCACTTCATCAGGAGGAACCAAGAAAACTACATTTTCCTCCTTTGACAATGTAAGGTTCTCCCATCTCCATGCTAGCTCCTCTTCCTCCATTACTACGCACTCAAAGAAAACACTCAAGATTCTCACAAGAAGATACTTACACCCTTGCACAGGCAAGGGTACTCAAACCTCACTCGTTCTCTATTTAATTAAAAGCTTTCATCATCCAATTTGCCTTTTTTACTAATGATTCTCACTAATCATCCAATTGTTGTACTCACTAATGATACTCACTCTTTTGACCGAACAGTAATTTTTTTGTTAGGATGAACACATGTATTATGATAAGATCTTCATTGGATTATTTTTCTTTAGAGCATAAGCTTTAGCACTCCCAATAGATTTTGTAAAACCCATTTTTATGTAAAATTTGAAGAAAAGTAGCTCAAAACTGCCTTCAACGGATCATGTATTTTCAAGTCTATTTTCCATTTTGCTACAGTGTTTAGCTATATGTAGCGTGAACTATACACAAATGTAATAATATTTTATTTATTTTTTCTCTTTTCATGTACTTTGTCTCCCACAATAATTTCTCTCTCCTTGTACTTTTTTCCAGCAAACTATTAAATAATATAACATTTAAATGATGTAAAGAAAAAATAGATAAAATGATGTATGATATATTGTAAAAATTAGTATGCAAAATAGAAAAAGTGAGTTTTGATTATGTATTTTAAATGATAGGATACATAAACCATTAAGAGTGTTATAAGGAAAGTAAAATGATTTGTACAGTTTAATGATGTATAAATTTTGTGTGGTACCTTTGAAAAAAAGTTGAGCACATCTAAAATTTATATGAAAAAATTCATTTGCACATCTAAAGTAATATAACATTTAATGATGTATAAGGAGTTTGGACCATATAGCTTAAGGGTCAATGCAGCCACCTGTAGTTCTAGATTTTAGTATCTTGACCATTACCTATCCTCCATATAGAACCCTTCTCAATAAGATCTCTTGTAGTACAAAGACTTCTACATATAAAAGAATGCCTAGCTCCCACTTTGGCCTGAAGAAAATCAGTGTTGGAAAAATACTTCACTTTAAGAACCTTGGCAGCTAGTGAATCAGGAAATTGGATAAGTCTCCAACCTTGTTTTGCTAGTGAAGCCATATTGAAAATCTCAAAGTCCCTAAACCCCAAGCCACCTGCCCCCTTTGCTTTCCCCATTTGTCCTCAAGAAACCCAATGCACCTTCTTCTCATTACTCATATGGCCCACCAAAATCGATGCATTACTCTATTAATTTCATGAAGCAAAGACTTGGGCAATCTGAAAACCCACATACAGTAAGTAGGCAGGGCTTGAATGACAGCTTGAAGTAAGATTTCCTTCCCTGGATGTGATAGGAACTTTGTTTTCCAATTGCTAATCCTGCTTCTCATCCTGTCCAAGATTCCTTTAAAAGAGCATGCCATGATCTACCTATGAGAGCAAGTAAGCCAATGTAGTTTTCATAGCAGGATGTGGATCGAGTTCCTGCAATACTTAGGATATAGTCTCTGGTAGCTTTTCTTGTATTGGCACTAAAGAATATTGAAGTCTTGGACTTATTGAGTTGCTGTCTTGATGCATTTCCATAGAGGCCCAGCAACTTGTTAAGAGTAGCCCACTCCATTGCATTAGCTCTACAAAATAGCAAACTATCATCTGCAAAAAAAAGATGGTTAATGCTTAATTTGCCCCTACAAATAAGAAAGCCATGAATATCTTTCACAGCTTCAGCATGATTCAATAAGCTGCTTAGGACCTCAGAAACAAGTATAAACTGATAGGGGGAGAAAGGATCCCCCTGTCGAATCCCTCTAGATGGAACAAAGCTTGCTTGAGGAACCCCATTTATAAGGATTAAGTAAAAAACTGAGAATATACACTTCATAATCAGAGAGATCCATCTCGGATTGAAACCCATCTTCACCATAGCCTTTTTCAAAAAAACCCATTCCACCATATTATATGCCTTGCTCATGTCCAACTTAATAGCCATGTGGACTTGTTGCCTTTTCCCTTTAGTAGACATTGAGTGCAAAGCCTCGAAAGCAACAATTACATTGTCTAGAATCATTCTACCAGGAACAAAAACACTATGTGTAGGTGAAATGATCTGGGGAAGAATGCTGTTAGGTCTGTTGGACATCACTTTTGATACAATCTTATATAGCACATTGCAAAGAAAGATGGGTCTAAAATCTAGTACAGTTTGAAGACTTTTCAGTTTGGGGATTAAAACAATGAAAGTGTCATTGATGGATCCTATATCCCCTCCATGGTTCAGGACCTCTAACACAGCCTTTGTGACATCACCTCCTACCACACCCCAATGAGATTGGTAGAAGATAGCTGAAAAACCATTAGGGCCTAGAGAGCCCAGAGGGTTCATCTGAAACAATGCTTCCTCGACTTCCTCAGGTGTGAAAGGACTTGAGAGATTGTTGTTCATGGCCTCAATTACTCTAGGCTAAATTTGACACAGGCATGCTTCAAGACCAGTAGGATTCAAAGAAGAGAAAAGGGCCAGGTAATGCTAACAGAAAACCTCAGCAATTCCTTCCATTTCATTGATCATTCTACCATCATCAAGTACCAGTTTAGTAATCTCATAAGTCTTCCTTCTTTGGTTAGCACACCTATGGAAAAACTTAAAATTCCTATCTCCATCTCTCAACCAATTATGTTTGGCCCTTTCCTGCCATTTGACATTTTCCTCTTTCAATAATCTATCAATATTCTTCTAAAGGTTCTTGATTTTCATAGTATTAGATCCCTTGTTAAGAGTTATGCAGAGAAGATAACTAGTTCAGCTTAGACTGTGTGGCCTTCCTTTGTTTATGAAGAGAAAATTTACTCCACGCAACTAGAGAGTCCCTGCACTTGCTGAGATTTCTCTAAACTGAGCTCAAAGAAAAGCCTTGCTGAGAAGACTGGAAGACTGGGTTGACCAACTTGATTGGATTAGACTACTACACTCCTCTTGTAAGTTCCAACTGCCTTCAAATCTGAAGAGCTTCTCCCTACCCCTTCCCTCATGATGCAAACCCCTCCTCCCACTTTGTAGAAACATCACAATAGGGCTATGGTCTGAAGTTTGGGTTGCAAGGGCTTGAATACTGCAGTGAACAAACAATTCAGTCCCCAAAAGATTCCCAAAAACACGGTCAATTCTCTCATTGGTGAACTGAGTTCCCTCTCTGTTATTACACCAAGTGAACTTAGGCCCAACAAAGCCTAAGTCACTTAAACCACAAAAATCCACAGTTTCTCTAAACAATTCCTTTTGTTGATAAGGTCGACAAGCTACCCCATACTTCTCATGATGATGTAAGATTTCATTAAAACCTCCAAAAGAAAATCGTGCCTACTCAATCTTAGGTCTCATCATCCTCAATAAATTCTAACTATCTGGCCTGTTTGCAGTAATTGGAGAGCCATCAAAACCAGAAAACAACACCCTTTTTGCTGAGCTTTCATGTTTCAAGCTCATAGAAATATGGTGTTGAGAAAAAGACTCAAGTGTGAAATCAAGAGTACTATTCCACAAGAACGCAAGACCACCACTTAAACCTTTACTATCAACTACAAAGCTGGAGTCAAAACCCAATTTATTCCTCACTTCTTCCACCCTTCTCCTTCCACATTTTTTTCCATCAAGAAAACAAACTTGGCCTACTTAGTCTTCACTAACAAGTGAAGTTCTCTAACTGTACGGGGGGTTCCCAAGCTCCCTACAGTTCCAACTAAGGCCTATCATTGTTGTTGGTGGAGCTCAGATTCAAAACTATTTGCATCAACACTAGTAACAATTCTTTTTTTCTTATCGGGTTCAACTACATCCACTTGAGTATTAACTCCTATTTTCCTTCTATCTAGAGTTGCCATTCTCAGACTAACTGACCCATTTTTATTTACCTCCCTAGCCTTTCTTTTCCACGTGGCCCTCTTCTTTTGGGGCATTTCAGTCTTTATTTTTGCCAACTCCGAGGCAGAAGACACATTCTGCTCTTGGGGTGAAACCCTTAAAGGAGGGGTGTCATGGTTAGAAACACTTACCAAATCAGATTTTAGTGGCTCACGTCCCACTTGGATTTGAAAACCTTACTCTAGAGCCACCTCAGATTCAAAAAACGAAAAGATCGGTTTGCATATCACAAGCTGAAAAAGCTCCCTCTAATGTCGCAGTTGAATCCTCCCCCTTTAGGAAAATACCATCCTTAGAGCAAACATATTTTCCTTTTGACTTATTCATCTCAGCATCTGCCTTAGTTGGGAGGTCCGTGAATTGCTCCTGATCAGGCTTCTTTCCAGAATTAGGTTCCTCATGATGGGTCCCTCCAGGGGCCTCAGCCTGCTGCCACCTTGGATGGTGTTTGTCCCCTGTTGCACCACCGTACTTTCTAACTTCAAAGACCTTTGAGTTCATCAGTTGAGCTCTCAGCCATGGTCCAAACTGCATTGGTTTGGATTCTCCATCATGATCACAACTCTCTATGATTGACACAATTTTGCTTTGTGAGACAAGATACTACAATGAAAACAAACGGGCTGCAATCTTTCATACTTCACTGAGACCCAAAAATTATGGTTCTCCAACTGCAGCCATTTTCCACGTAACAAAGGTTTGTTCAAATCAACTGCCACACGTACCCTCATACACTTTCCCCATGCCATGCCATCTGAGTCAGAATCAACATGAATCACATGACCAATCGATGCAGCAAACTTCTTACCAAATTCTGCATTCATAATAGCCAGAGGTAGCCCATGCAGTTGAATCCAAAAAGGTTCAAACTAGAATTGCACCATGTTCAGAGGGATAGATTCATCAAGCTCTCGAAAGGAGACTAAATTCCTATAAAAAAACCACGGACGCCCACTAAGGACTCTGTCCTTATCTGCAAGGAACTGAAACTCAATTAAGAATCGATGATTACCCAAGTCCTTGAATTTCACTCATCCCTCCAATCTCCATATTTGTGACATGGTCGCTCAGAAACCTTCATTATTCAAACCCTTTTTAGCCATCACCCCCTACAATGCAAAACTTTCCACGTAAATCCTTCACTTCATCAGGAGGAACCAGGAAAACTTCATTTTCCTCCATTGACAATGTAAGGTTCTCCCATCTCCTTGCTAACTCCTCTTCCTCCATTACTACGTACTCAAAGAAAACACTCAGGACTCTCACAAGAAGATACTTATACCCTTGCATAGGCAAAGGTACTTAAACCTCACTCGTTCTCTATTTAATTAAAAGCTTTCATCATCCAATTTGCCTTTTTGACTAATGATCCTCACTAATCATCCAATTGTCGTACTCACTAATGATACTCACTCTTTTGACCGAACATTACTTTTTTTGTTAGGATGAACACGTGTATTATGATAAGCTCTTCATTGGATTATTTTTCTTTAGTATAAGCTTCAGCACTCACAATGGGTTTTGTAAAACCCATTTTTATGTAAAATTTGAAGAAATGTAGCTCAAAACTACCTCCAACGGATCATGTATTTTCAAATCTATTTTCTATTTTGCTACAGTGTTTAGCTATATGTAGCGTGAACTATACATAAATGTAAAAATATTTTATTTATTTTTTCTCTTTTCATGTACTTTGTCTCTCACAATAGTTTCTCTCTCATACTTTTTTTTCCAACAAACTATTAAATAATATAACATTTAAATGATATAAAGAAAAAATAGATAAATTGATGTATGATATATTATAAAAATTAATATGTAAAATAAAAAAAGTGAGTTTTGATTATGTATTTTAAAGGATAGGATACATAAACCATTGAGAGTACTCTAAGGAAAGTAAAATGATTTGTACAGTTTAATGATGTATAAATTTTGTGTGGTACCTTTGAAAAAAAGTTGAGCACATCTAAAATTTACATGAAAAGATTCATTTTTTTCATGATGGACCTCACTTGTTTTCAAAATGACCGCACGAGATATCTTCACATTAAAGTTGTATCTAGCATGAGTAATGCTCTTATGCCCCCAAGTTAAACTACTCATTTTGCCTCATTGAGAAAAAATAAAAAACATAAACATAAAAAGGTAGAGAAAATTTAAGATTTTAGTCTTTATTTTTTTTGTATTTTCAAGTACCATTTTGTTTTGAATATATATTTTTTAATTTTTTTTAAATATGGTGCTACAACAAAAAAAAAAAGTTGGCATAATATAGGGACATAGTAGCATTACTCATCTAGCATTAATTAAAAAAAATTAATAAAACTAACTTTATATTCATAGTGATCTTTCACAGCCTATTCTCAAGGAGGACAGATATTACATCTCCATTATAAAACTAAGGCAGGGAGATTCCGCAATATTCCTATAGTACAGAACTCTCCCGATTAGTAGATTTCCTTTTTTTCTTTTTTCTTTTTTCTTTTTCTTTTTTTTTTATGTATTTTTTTATCTCGTTCAATTTACAAAATCATTAAAAAATATTTTCTTAATTATTAAATAAATAAAAAAATCTATCGAACCCATCATCAAGACCTTTTATCGGGACATATAGCATTTTCCTATTCCTAAATTGTGCCCTTTTTTTCTTTTTCAGCTCAAGTTGTTATACAGAAAAACAAAATAAAAACAACACGTTACCAATGGGTTGCTATAAAATAAAAAACTTCATGCTTCTACCATACAAGACCTTCCTAAACTTAGGGGCAAATCATGATGAAAAATGGTCTACCCCTTCAGCTTTTATTTGGGTTGAGCAGTGCTACAAGGAAATTCGAAATACACACGGATAAGTGGAGTTAAAAAAATTAAAACTGTAAAATACAAAAGCTCTCTGCATTCTCGGTGCCCTCATCTCCCAATGAATCTCTTTATTTTTCTGAGAAAGTAATTTAGGGGTGTAAGAATATCGGTTCGGACTGGATCGATAGTCTTATTAGTCAATCTCGAGAGTGTGTTTTACGATGATTTATATAAGTTTTTAAAACCTAAATATGAATTGGAAACCCCAGAAATCAGCCAATTGATCAAATAAGTTGACGAACCCAACCACAACAACCTTCATCTGCAGAAACACAACAAAGTTTTCAAAATTTTGTGATTGCAAGTTGCAACAATTAATTTCACCTCAAATTCAGTAAAGAAAAAAAAAAAACATGACACAAGATACGTAATGTTGAATGGATAATGATATTCTTACATCTCATTTACTATTAATTTACTATCAAGTTATTTATTTTATTTTAGTTATTTGAATTTGGATTAAAATTTTCAAAACATTATATTCTTGCATAATTTAGAAGAAAATAGTCTCGTTTGTTTTCACAACTCATCACATCACATCTTATCTCATCTAATCTTACAACTTTTTTAAATTTTCACACAAAATAAAATAAATAATTCAACTTTTTCAAATCTCAAAACAAAAATTATATTAAAAAAATATTTTATAATAATATTTTATTTAACTTTCAACCTTCATCTAAACTCATCTCATATCATTTGCGAAAACATACGATTGAGTCAATTTTTATAAAATTGAATTTATTTTTAATTAAATTACATGATTATGTTGGTTGATTGAATTTATTTTCTTTTAAATTATGCTATGCAAGTAAGCCATATTCTGAGATTTTTAATCAAAATTTAAAGAATAAAAAGAAAAATAATAACGAAGTAGTAAAATAATAGTAAATAGGATGTAAGTATATCATTACCCATTGAGAGATAGGAGAGGTCGCAAGGAAGAACTTTGTGTGTAATCCCCTTTTTGCCCCAAGGTGGTGTTGGTCTTGTTTTTATTTTTAAAATAAAAATAAAAGGCTGACCAAATAGTAACACCTTCACTGCCACATCAGCACTTAAAAGAAGTCTGCTTTTTCATCCTAGGTTTGATTTTTATCATGTAAGCAAATTTTTTATATTGTTCATTATTTAAAACACATATATTTCATTTTCTTCTAAAAAAATATTTTTAAAATAATTTTTTCATATTTTGATTTTATTTTTAATTTTTATTTGGCTTATATATATTTTTTTTACTTGTATAGAACTGAATTATTTTACATTGTATATAAAAGCAAATTGCAAATATAAAAAAAATATGAATATTGTAAATTTATTGGTAGTGTGAGGGGGGCCCTCTAAGTGAAGGGGCCCAGGCCCAAAGAGATCAAGCTACGGAGACCCCAGGCCTTTCAGGCAAAAACCCAAAGCAAGCTTGAAGCCCATACCTGGAGACTGCGTGCCAAGTCCACGACCATAAGCCTATCCGGAAAGGCTTTGACACCGAGCTCGGCTACGCCAAGAATCCTACCTCGAGACTCGATGACCTACCGAGCTTTGCCATAAAGTACAGAGCAAACTACTGTCACTGTCCATGCAGGTTTGGCTAACGGGAGTACCTCAAGTACTATCAAATACTCTCACTACTATTCTTTACTTTATTATTATTTTTCACCTACTTTTATTACTATTCATTATTTTTCACATACTTTTTACTATTATTTAATATTTTATTACTATTCATAAACATTCTTAAACACTTTCATTATCCATATGTCTTAAATATGTAGAATGATAAAGATGTAGTGCATCGGATACTTCTGACTAGATTTATCTTATGGTATTGGAATGTGAATATGTTATTGTTCAGCCAACCCTATGGATACAAGACCTAAATTACAAAAAATCTACTCAACCTCCTACTATTCATACAACCTCCACACTCTACATTATTTTTAATTTTTATTATTTTTTTCTTTTATTAAATATTTATTATATAAATAATGAATACAAAATTTAAAATAATTTAAAAAGAATAAACTCAAAAAAAATTTAAAAAAAATATTAAAAATTTAAAAAATTTAAAAAAGTGTGGAGTGTGGAGTGTGGTGGAGGTTGTGTAGCAAAGCTCCCTAAATTATACCAAAAACTCACCATGCATTAATATTATCCAAAAATAAAAAATGCCAGAAAACACCAAAAACCGAATTAAGCGACGAATGTATTAAGGCCGGCTCAATGTGAATTAAGGCAGCGTTTGGGTAGTCAATATACTTCAGTACTTTTTAAGTATTTTCGTACTATTAGAAATATTTTACATGTCAAACAACTTAAAATACTTTCAATAGAACCCACAAACCCACTTCAATCTCTACTCATAACTATTTACAAATATTCTATAATATTTATCACTATTATATATAAATAAAAAATAAAATCACTATAATATTTATCACTATTAAATATAAATAAAAAATAAAATCACTTTAATATTTATTTATATGATATATAAATAAAAAATAAAATCACTATAATATTTATCCCTATTAAATATAAATAAAAAATAAAATCACTATAATATTTATCACTATTATATATAAATAAAAAATAATTTCACTATAATATTTATTTATATTATATATAAATAAAAAATAAAATCACTACAATATTTATCCCTATTAAATATAAATAAAAAATAAAATCACTATAATATTTATCACTATTATATATAAATAAAAAATAAAATCACTATAATATTTATCACTATTAAATATAAATAAAAAATAGAATCACAATAATATTTATCACTATTATATATAAATACAAAATAAAATCACAATAATATTTATCACTATTATATATAAATAAAAAATAAAATCACTATAATATTTATCACTATTAAATATAAATAAAAAATAGAATCACTATAATATTTATCACTATTATATATAAATTAAAATTAAAATCAATAATATTTATCACTATTATATATAAATAAAAAATAAAATCACTATAATATTTATCACTATTATATATAAATAAATAAAAAATCACTATAATATTTATCACTATTATATATAAATAAAAAATAATTTCACTATAATATATAAATAAAAAATAAAATCACTATAATATTTATCACTATTATATATAAATAAAAAATAACATTACTCTAATATTTATCTCTATTATATATAAATGAAAAATAAAATCATTATAATATTTATCATTATTATATATAAAAATAAAATAAGATCACTACAATATTTATTAATATTAAAAAATCGCTATAATATTTATTAATAAAACTAAAATCACTATAATATTTATGGGATCCATATCTTTTTCAACTACCTATCCAAAAGTCAACAACTTATCATACTTCACGCATCCAAATAACTCAAAATAATCTCAATGGGATCCACAAACTCACTCCAAACTCTACTCATAACTATTTACAAATATTCTCAACACTTTTTAAATATTCTCACTACTCAAATGTACCTTGGCTAAGAAAAAAAATTTAAAATGATGCCGCTAGATTTTAACATGACATGTATAATTTATTTTTCTCTTATCAATGCATGGACGTTCTATCATCATCATTATAATATAAATATATGACATTTATCCTATTTTAGACTTTATTTTAATTCTTTCTGCAACTTCCCTAATGGCCTATCAATTGAGTCAGCAGTGGAATGTATTGGAGGGAAAAGATTATGAAAGTTTTAAGAAGGATTTTAGAATAGCTTGCTGGTAAAGCAAGAATCATATGAAACGAGAATATCTCACCGTTTGAAAATGAAAGTACTTTAGTCATAAAATAATTACATAAAAATAAACTTATAAATTAATTTGGTTTGATATGATACGTCATATCATAATGTTACTTTTATTATAAAGTAGATTTAACAGTTTTCATAAAGTCGTATCAATTTATGAATTTATTTTATATAATCTCTTTGTGTCTGTAACAATTCTTGTTTGAAAAATGATATCTTATCCTAAAATTCTCTCTTTGAAGTGAGTAAAGAGACGAATTAACTTATTGCCATTTTTTTTTCAGAATACTTGCATACGAAATTGAAGTAGTCTCTCTTGCAAGAGAATTAATTAACTAGAAAATTAATCACAAATATAATTAGTGTATTAATGAGATTGTTAATATTGAGAAGTTATGTTAGAAATTGATGCAAGTATTAGATGTTGGATAAAGAGAAAAAAAAAAAAAAAAGAAAGAGAGAGAGAGAGAATCAGGCCTCGTTTGTTTTGAGAAAATATTTCATCTCATATAATCATTACAACTTTCTCAACTTTCAATACAAAATAAAATAAACAATTCAACTTTTTTCAAATCTTAAAATAAAAATAATATTAAAAAATATTTTTTAACAATATTTTATTCAACTTTTTAACTTTAATCTCATCTCATCTCATCTCATCTTCGAAAACAAACGAGCCCTTAATAAGGAAGAATCTAAAATCAAGATGTGATATAAAATGGACTCTCATACAATCCAACCAAAAGCTAAAACAACCACATGAGCTTTTTTATCGCAATTAAAATATACTCGTTCGCACGCAATCAAAACTTATAATTGGTTGCTGACCACATGACTCCCGCCAACTTTGGTAGCCGACTGCTCTCTCGTAGAGCCAGATGTGGGCGGGAATCGCCACAAAGGGAGGGAAGATAGGGTTTTTGATCCTACCTTTTTGCATGTTTTATAGGCTTGTGTTTAAGTTTGCGTTTGGTTGGTGAGGTATTTTATAAATAATATCAGTAAAAAAATAATAATAAAATATTAAATAGTAATAAAAAATAGATTAAAAATAATAAAATAATAATAAATAATAATAAAATATTAGTCCCCAAATTAGACCTAAAATCTCACCTTTTTGCATGCAGGCAATCTCTGCACAAAGATTACGGAATATCTCAAATAAAAAAAATTAGAGCTATTGTTGTTTTGATCAGATTATCATATATTAAGTGGAGATAATATATAATAAAGAGTAATGTTACATGCAGTTGTGGAGTGTGCAAGTTTTATAGTGTCGCTTTGAAAAAAAGTGAGGTCTACTATTAAAAAATTAATAAATAAAGAAAATGTAAATTTCCAGCCATTTGTACAATGGACTCGAGGCATAACTCCAACAGCTCGAATCACATAAATCTGCATTATCTTTTCCTCTGCTATGCATTGTTGTACGAGTTCATGAACGAAAATAAACCACTCATGAATGCTTCCACGGCCAGCTTAATTTCTTTTTTATTTTTTATTTTTTTTAAAAATTACTTCTAACTTTATAGCTATGATCCCCTATATCATAGTGGACCTAAAACAACATCCAACTTGGAAGAAAAGAACAATACCAGGATCTGAATCCTTTAGATGTCTTGAGTTTCATTCAAGAAAACAAAAAGAGAAAGGTGTTCCAATGACAATAAAAAAGGCAAAAGCATTCACTATATTAGTTCACATCATGAATATTTGCTCCAAGCCTGCCCCTTCATCATCAAACAAATACTCTTTCTGTCTTGTCAAACATTAGCTAATTCTCCACCCAGACATACTAAATCAGCTTCGAAATGGCCACTCCGGCACCGCAGCCAGCACACTCGAAGGTGCTTCGCAGCATTGCTGTAGTCTTGCTTGCCCTGATTGTACTGGTAGGTGTAGCAGTGCTCATCACTTGGCTGGTAATTAGGCCTAAACAACTTGTTTACACAGTTGAAGATAGTTCAGTCCATAATTTCAACTTAGGTACTCATGACCAACTCAATGCCACCTTCAATTTTGCCATTAGATCCTATAATCCCAACAGTAGAGTCTCCATATACTATGACTCAATCCAAGTGTCTGTAGAGTATGATGATCAAACCATAGCTTTAAACATTGTTGATCCTTACTTTCAACCTCATCGAAACGTGACCCGCTTGGAGGTCAATCTCACAGCTCAAAATGTATCACTGTCCGGGTCGACAGCTCGGGACCTTAAGATCGAGAAATCATCAGGGGAGGTTGAATTAGATGTTCTGCTGAAGGCAAAGATACGTTATAAGGTGGGAAGGTGGAAGTCTGCACATCATACTTTGAGGATCTGGTGTTCCCCTGTGTTGGTACACTTCTCTAGGTCCAAGAGTTTTGAAAGGACATACTGTGATGTTGAACTTTGAGCATGCATTGTTGTGGGTTTCTGTGACTCGAATTTTCTCTTGGCTTGGTAATTTGGAATGTGCTTAGTTTCCCATGCTTGCCATCATGTAGTCATACAAAAAAAGATAATTTTCTTTGCTTTGTTTTCATCTGCATGGATGTGGGTGAGATTAATCATTTATTGGTGTAAATTTGCATTAACAGATTTCGATTGTACTACATTTTCCTTCTCAAAGCCTTTGTGATTGTACTACTAGATATAAACATTATCTTTGTTTTGTGTCTTGTTTCTTTTAGCTAATAACATTCAAATTATCGAAAATGCAAGTTATTGCTTTGAGCAGGGGCATCTCAATATAAATTGAGGCCTAAGGCAAAGTTTAAGTGAATCATTCATAATTATAATACAATAAAATATAAATTATTATTATATGAAATATTTTGAAACTTTTCAATAAAATGAGATTTTATTTAAAATCTTTAAATACATATTTTATGAATTTATATTTACAACAACAATTTAAAATGAGGTCTCAATGAAGATTTTGTGTCTCAATTTAGCAAGATCTTAAAAAAATTATTTAAAATATAAATATTCATTAAATTACTTATAAAAAAAAATCATTGTATTAAATATTAAATTTAATATTATGGGGTCTTGTACACATTGAAAACTAAAAATTATTTAAAATTTTATTTAATGAAATGATTTTTATTTTTATTTTTATTTTTTAAAAAAAAGAGCTCATTTTTATTTTTGGGAGCCTTACATAGGGTGGGGGCCTTAGGCAATGGCCTAAATGGCCTTACCATTGAGCCAACCCTGGCTTTGAGTTTTGTTACTTAGTCAATGTGATACCTTCTTAGTAGCATTGTCTCTAACTCTTAAGACGTGCATTTATGGCCTTGTTAGGATTCAAAAATCATATCAACTTATCTCATCTAATCATTATAATTTTCTCAAACTTTTAAACAAAATATAATAAACAATTCAAAATTTTCAAATCTCAAAATAAAAATAATATTAAAAAATTATATTCAAATAATATTTCATTCAACTTTTAACTATTATTTCATCTCATCTTAACTCAACTCACTATCAAATTAAACCCCTCCCTTACATCTAACAAGTGAGTTCTCTAGCTATTTTGATCAATTATCATCACCGTTATTATTGTGCGGTTAAATCTGGCTTCTATTTCATGAACATACGTGTGGAAAGGCCATTAATGGAGACTTGGAGCATGAAAAGAAATGGGTAACACCACGTGAGGCTCATTGAAAAAGATCGAAACCTTGGGTTATGAATCTGAGCTGCAATCATGTGACTGCTTTAGTGCAATTCAATCTAAAGCTAGGCAATCTAATACCCAATTCAATTGAGACGGAAAAGGGATATAAAAGATGCAGCAACTTGAAATAGGGGTTTGGAATTTGACATACCTTGGAGGAAAAGCAAGAAGAATAGAGGATGGGGTGCCTTTTTATGTAGGGTAAGTAATTTGAAAGAAGCCACTATAATCTAAGTGTTTGTTTGGAAAAAGTTACATCCCAAGATTTTCATCCCATATTATTCTCAAACATCACTCAAATACAAATACTTTCAAATAAATTATTACAATTTTTTCAAACTAATCATTACAATTTTTTCAAATTAAAAAAAAAAAATCAACTTTTTCATCCCACCTGCCCCGCATCTGGCCCCCTAGCAGGGGCAAGCTGGGCCTAACCCTTCCCCACACCCTACTTATATATTTATATATAAAAATATATTTATATTTATATTTATATTTATACAAATTGTGCATATATAAAGATATATATATTATAATTTGTTAGACTTATTCACAAGATTGTATTACATTGACCTCCTAGACCAATCTTTATATTGAAGGCCAATGCAATACAAGAGTCTTACTTGAACAATGTGTGACTTACTATTTGTGAATAAGTCTAACAAATTTAAATTGATAGACTTATAACATAAAAAACTATGTTATTAGTTTTTAAATTATTGTTATATATATAAATTTTAATTGTATAATAATTTGGGTCAAAAAATATTGTTTTGAACCCAGAAATAATTTATAAGCCTAATAGGGCATCAGTACCCCTGAAGTGGGCGGGGGTGGAAACACCACCCCCCTCATATGTGGGAAAGGGGTGCGGGGAAGGGTTGACCCTGCCCCCGTATATGCAGGTATCACCCCTAGTAGAGGCTGGTGGCGCTCTTGCTTCTTTGGGCGATATTGTTCAGTCGGGTGCCTCGATTTCCAAGGCGCTTTTCACAGTCCCCGCTAGCTAAGTGCTTGTCGTTCTTGTCGATCACAAGGGTCTCTCTCCTGAAGACCCCTTGGCCATTAGCGAGGACAGGGTTTTGATTCTTTCTTCACCCTTCAACGCATATGTCGAGTAGGGGGCCTTTTCGCCGCCGTCTTCAAGGATATATCTTCCATGGTCCCTTCGGAAGGGGGTGAGGAGTAGGTGGACGAGGTGGGTCTAGTCAACCGTGTAGGCGCTGGACCTTCTTCCCAACCAAGCGTGGAACCCGTTGATGATCTGAGGCCTGAGGGTGCCTTGGTGTCCCTGCCACCTCCCTTACCTCCACCATTTTCCGTTGGGCGACTCTGTAGCTCTGGGTTGGTGGGTTGAGGAAAGGAGCACACTACTTCGAGAAGCGCTGGCCCCTCCAGACCTTGTCATTCCCAATCTAGCATCAACAAAGCCAGGGCCAAGTCCATGCGCACGGTGGCCAACCAGCTCAAGGTCTTTCTCTCTGTGGTAAATTTTCTTTCCATCTCTCATTGGCTTTTTCCATTTTGTTTGTAGTTGCTAATTGGTCGACTTTGCTCAATAGCGGGTCAATGATCGGGCGGCCTGGATTTTAGATAGTCAAGTAGAGTTGGGGGAGTAGGCTCAGGTGATGTGGGTTTATGCTGAGTTGGCATATCACGAAATCCTTAAGCTTAAGGTTGAGTGAGACGAGGCCTAGCGGGCTTTTACTGTGGTAAAAAACTACAACCAATCCTTGGAGGTAGACGTTGCTCGCCTTCGCAAATAGGTGCTCGCCTTGCGGAAAGACTTGGGCCACTCTACGGAGGAAGTGTCTTGAAAATGCCTCGAGGTCAAAGCCTTGATAAATGAGCACAATTTGGAGCGGATTCGTGCGACCTGTCTAAGCAAGGAGTTAGCCAGCAATGTTGTCTCAACTATGTCGCCTCCTTGTCAAAAGCCAAGGATGCTTGTCTAGATATGGGCTTCGATCTTGACCATGTCAAGGATAAGAAAGAGGATCATGTGGTGTAGCACGCGACACTCATGAGAGACAAGGCCTTTGTGGATACGAAGTACGGCTTTGCTAAGAAAAAGGTGAGGTTGCGAAAGAGGCTGGTGAAGGAGTTGAAGTCCAAGCTCGCCTCCTCCAATAAGGGTCTCGCTAGCCTCTCTTCTCAAATAATGGCGGCTAAAAAGGTCTATAATCGAGCTTGGAGTTATGCGGATGTTTTGGGCCTAAAGAAAATGCAAGAGTTCCTACTGTCGAACACCCAGGTCGACTTAGAGACCCTGGACTTAGAGATATTCAAGCTTGATCAGGAGGCTTGCGAGTTTCTCAACTCCTTGGGCAGAGACTTGATGCCCGACGCCTTCCCTCATCCTACTGCCCAAAATTAATTTTATGTTGTTGTTTTTTTTTTCTTTTTGAGAATACATGTGTTTTACATAAGTTTTTGGCTCCTACTGCTTTAATTAATATGCATATGTTCTAATTAAAAATTTGTTGATGTCTAGGAATTTGTGCACTCTTGCTTTCTTCCTCTTCTTCCCCTCCTTTTTGGGCGCTCACTTACTATGTTGGCCGATGTCCCGTTGATTTGAATGAAAAGGCTATCGACAGTTGTTTGGGTGTGGAAACACTTAGGCTTAAATGACCAGGCAGGAGAAGGACTCAACTTCAATGGGTGGTCAGGAGAGATGAGATACTTAAGAGATGTGTTCCCTCATTTATTCACTGTGTGCAAGCGCGGAGCATTGACTTAAATAACTAGGTGAGAGATGGGCTCGACTGCGCTGAGTGGTGAGAAGAGATATGACACTTAGGAGATGTGTTCCCTCCTTTGTTTCAGGTGTGAGAGCGAAACATCGACTTAAGTAACTAGGAGAGAGATGGCTTGACCGTGTTGGGTGGCTCCTACGATGTTTGTGCGGTAGTAAACATTCGACAGCAAGAAATGAAATGTGATGGAGAGTCATGAAATGTAAAACAATTCTGTTGAGTAACAATTCGAGATGTTTGACTATGTCTTTAGATCCGTCGTACATCTCAATCTGCATGATTTGAATTTGGGTGAGAGCGGGACTTCCATAACCTTGGCTCTATAAGGGAGGTCCATGCTACTTAGCAGTTGGTCGATCAAGGAAGATGCTCTTATCTTCGTAGCCATCTCTTCGCACTTGCCCATGAGGCTACATAGCTCAAGGTGCATCTTTTTCTTTTCCTCTTCGTCAAAGGCAACCCCTCCTGCGCTCTGCAGCTCTACCACAATTTGCTTGTTATGGCTCGTGCTAGCACCTTCCCCTGATCCCACATTCCTATGCTTCATTATCTCTTTTTCTAGTTGGAGATTTTCCATTTTCAATGCTATCTTTTTAATTCGCTCATCCATTTCTGCAAACCTTCCATCCATGTTAGTATAGATTTCTGAATATTCTATTTATTTCTAAGTTTCCTTCATGTTATTTGTTGTCAACTAAATATATAAAGCATACAGGTCTTGGGTTGAAATTTACATTCAGATACACATAAGTTATGGGCACTTTTGGATTTTTTGGGATGGGTAAATCTATTTATCATCTATTTTCTCATCATCTCATGATATGACATTAGATAATAGGCTCACAAGTGAAATATAATAAATAGTCTTCAATCATCTAATGTCACATTATAGAATGATGAGAAGATGATGAGAATTGAGATGATGATCAGTAGCATTACTCGTTTGAAATATCTCATGGAAATAATCTATCATATGCTATTGAACTTATCAGTTGTTTTCAATTACTGCATTTTAATAGGTTAAAGCTGTTCCAGAGGAAATGAGATTCAGATTTCTAGAACTTGGTTTCCAGCCTAATTGGGGACTGAAATACATACACCTATAACGCCCAATGTATTTTTCTTCCCTACCTTACATGGAAGAGTACAAGGCTTTTAATTGGTTAAAAAAGTAACATTTATTAACAAAAGCTAGAGAAGAGCTTCTCCAATACATAATGCAAAGCCTTTGGAAGGAGGGAAAAGTAGAGCAAGTGGAGGCTCTGGTCCATATTTATCTTAAATATGGTTGTTTTGTTGCCTTTCAAATGGATTTGCTCTTCTCCATATTTTTCTTGTGTCATATATATTACAGTTTTCAAGTATATCTTTTGTGTCATATGTTTTATGCATGTAAATACATCTTTCGGGGTATTCTATACATCAAGTTAGTTCATCATGTTTATTTTGTCTTAACATGCTTTTTAGGGTAGTGTTACATATTTATTTCAGTCAAGGTAGTATGAATGAAAGCCGCAAGCACAACAATGCGTCGAGTAATCTTTTTGAAAAAAGTGAGTAAATATGAGATTCATATAAAAAAAAAAAGTTAAGTTTTTAATAATAAACTCTACTCTTTTTTAAAACAATTACACGACATTTATGCACTCCACGACTGTATATATCATTATTCTTTGCACCTGGTGTCGTAATCTCCTCCTCATGTTTAATTGCATAGTCTGAGCCATATGTCTAGCTAGGGCTGTGCACATAATCTGATAGCCCGTTGAACCCGATCAAAATAACTCGACCCGACCCAACTTTTATCAGGTGCCATCTTTTCAGATCTCCAACCCGACAAGTAGCGGGTTTGTGTTTTGGGTGTCAACTCGTCCGACTATAAAGAATACTAATCTTCAGTTCTCAAACCCTAGCCTCCCAAATCCGGATGAGAACCCTGTCTCCCATCTCCAATTGGCTGATTAATTCGTAAGCGAGGTTGCCTTCATTGGACGAGGTGTCTGCGTAGGAGACCACGCACAGAGCTTATTCGGGTCACAGGATATAGGTAGGACCGTAAGAGTAGGATCTTGGTACGATGCCGCCTAGCTTGCTTCTTCTCCATCTAGTGAACGATGCTGCCTAGCTTGCTTCTTCTTCATTCCTCGACAACTACTATTCTTATCTTCATTGCCATGGTCATAACTCTTCTCATCAACCCACTTGGGTACCTGAATGAGTTTCTTCGTTTTTATTTTACTTTATATTTATTGTATATAGAAAATTATTTGAGAGTAATTTGTTTATTTGCTCTTGTAATTACAGTTTGTTATAATGTTTATGGTTGTGATAAGAACCAGGGCCACCGCTGCGCCGCTCAACCCAGCCTACACCTCGGATGAGTTCGAGTTTTACCTTGTCGACTCAGAGTCGAAACTCCTATGAAAATGAAGATGGGTCTGTCGGGTCGTACGGTTCGACCCGATTTCATTTTGTTCGGATCGGTTTGGCGCCATAAACGACATTATTCGGATCGGGTCATGTCGGGTCGGGCCTAAACCCGGTTGGACCGGTCGGGTTACAGGCCTCTTTCCATGCATAGCAGATACATAGCTATAAATTTTTGTAGTCTAGCTGTATACATTTAACCAAAGATGGCTTAATAGGTTCATGTAGGGTTTAAAGCGAAGATTTTAAGTGAGATTTTTTTTTTTTTTTTAAATTTTAAAAATGAAAATTTAGTAAATTTATTTTAATTTCATTTTCTACATTATATTTTTATTTAAAAATTATTCCTATTGTTTTGCAAAATAAAATTACTAATTAAGATTTAATAGCACCTTCTCAATCAATAACAAACTTAATATTTGTTAAAAAATATATTAGTTTAGAAAAGATTTTATCAAATTTATTTTTTCAAGATGCGCTTTAGACTCTTAATTAGAAGTAATTATAACCATTACTGTCAATAAAGTTCTACATATAACCTATGCATTTGGGAAAATAAAAAGGCCTTACCGTTTCAAAGGATTACACAAAATTCCAATTTTACGAACACTTGAAAATTAGATTTGATTATTTTTAATTTTCATATTATATATTAAAATAATAATGACAAAATACGATTGTATTATTAAAATGAGAGTATGTGAAATAATTATTATGTGAAGACACTTTTAAAATTTATAATAATGACATAAGATGTATTTGATGTTTTTAATGTTTGGTCATTGAATTAATCAATTTTTTTTTCTAAATATTGGGCTTTCTTTTCTTTTTTCTTTTTTTTTTTTAAGTCAACTTGGATTATTTTTGGGGGACTTTAATTCTTTCACTAGGACCTAAGTATTATCGTACTTTAACTTGTAATATCGTACTTTTTTTTTACCCTAGCCGTAAATATTTGACTTGCAGTATCCTATTTAAATGAAGGGCAGTGCTAGCCGGCCAACGTTTATTATTATTAGTATTTTTTTTTCTTTTTTTTAATCATTTTTAAACATCTTTAATTATTAAAAAAATATAATTTTATTAATAATCATTTATTTAATTATTAAAAAAGTAATAAAATAAAATAAAATACTTGAACGATAAATTTGAGTGGACCTAATATAATTTTCCTTAAATTAATGAAATGAAAGGTCTACACAAACAGGAAGTTATTATTTACGAGTTTTTCTACTCTTCATTCTTATATGATATCATACACCATATATTTTTTTAATTTTTTTAATTTTTCTTAAACTAATTGAATTTTTTTACTTATTATATATACTATACATGATTTGGTAAGAGAAAAAAAGATAAAAATAAAAAATTATATGTGATGTGTAATATGAGGATGATGAGTAGGAGTTTTCATTATTTATTATTCGATGGTCGACTTATTGTAGATCAATCGGTCACGCACACACACATGCATGTGTATATAAGAGGCACGTATGTCATCATGTAGCTATGCAGAAAGATTGAGACTGCTATAGCTACAAAGCCATGGCTTCCCTAAGTACCCTGACTAATACCTAATACTATTTTCTCTGCTTATTCCTATGGGTCCTTTCTATCTTCCTACTTCGATCCTTTTTCGGAAAACCTACGAAGAAAGTCCACCTCCCTCCAAGCTAGCCCACCAGCCCTCCCACTCATCGGCCACCTACACCTCCTTGCAGGTTCTTCCATGTACAAATCCTTGCACAAACTCTCCCTCCAGCATGGCCCCCCTCTTCTGCCTCCGGCTTGGCCCTTATCGGACCATGCTAGTAGTTTCATCGGCCTCCGTCGCCACCGAAGTGTTTAAAGCCAATGACCTTGCTATTTCAAACCGCCCCGCTCTTGCTGTCGCAGATAAAGCACCTTATGCGGTTGCCGGATTCTTCAATGCTCCCTATGGCAAGTACTGGAGGTTCATGAAGATGGCCCAATAGGTTGTAGGGTAGTGAGAATTTTTTTTTTTTATATTTTAAAAATGAAAATTTAGTAAATTTATTTTAATTTCATTTTCTACATTATATTTTTATTTAAAAATTATTCCTATTGTTTTGCAAAATAAAATTACTAATTAAGATTTAATAGCACCTTCTCAATTAATAACAAACTTAATATTTGCTAAAAAAATATTAGTTTAGAAATGATTTTTATCAAATTTAGTTTTTCAAGAGGCACTTTAGACTCTTAATATGCATTTGGGAAAATAAAAAGGCCCTTACCTCTTCAAAAGATTACACGAAATTTTAATTTTATGAACACTTAAAAATTAGATTTTGTTATTTATAATTTTCATATTATATATTAAAATAATAATAACAAAAGATAAGTGTATTCTTAAAATTAAAATATGCAAAATAATTACTATATGGAGACACTTTTAAAATTAATAATAATGACATAAGATGTTTTTGATGTTCTTGATGTTCTGTCATTGAATTAATCATTTTGTTTTTCTAAGGGGCTTCCTTTTATTTTTTGTTTTTCTTTTAAAAAAAATCTACTTGGATTATTTTTGGGGTCCTTTAATTCTTTCACTAGGGCCTAAGTTGTAGAGTCGACCCTGAATTCAACATGTAATATCGTACTTTTTTAACCCTAGCCGTAAATATTTGACTTGTATCCTATTTAAATGAAGGGCAGTGCTAGCCGGCCAACGTTTATTATATATATATATATATATATATATTTTAAACATCTTTTAACCACTTTAATTATTAAAAAATAAAAAATATATAATTTTATTAATAATCACAGCTTTAGTTATTAAAAAAATAAAGAAAAAATAAAATACTTGAATGATAAATTTGAGAGGACTAAATATAATTTTCGTTAAATTAATGAAATGAAAGGTCTACACAAACAAGAAGATATTATTTATAAATTTTGCTATTCATCATCTCTACATATTACATATCATATTTTTTTTTTAGTTTTTTTTTTATTTTTCCTAAACTAATTGAATTTTAATACTTATCATCTATATACTACATATTTCATAAAAAAAAAAAAAAAAAAATTTATGTAATGTGTAATGTGAGGATGAAGAATAGAATTTTTCATTATTTATTATTCCATGACTGACTTACTGTAGATCAATTGATCACGCATGTGTATATAAGAGGCACGTATGCGGCCATCATGTAGCTATGCAGAAAGATCGAGACTGCTAGCTACAAAGCCATGGCTTCCCTGACTACCCTGACTAACACCCAATACTATTTTCTCTGCTTATTCTTATGTGCCTTTTCTATCTTCCTACTTCGATCCTTTTTCGGAAAACCCACCAAGAAAGTCCACCTCCCTCCAAGCCCACCAGCCCTCCCACTCATCGGCCACCTACACCTCCTTGCAGGTTCTTCCATGTACAAATCCTTGTACAAACTCTCCCTCCAACATGGCCCCCCCCTCTTCTGCCTCCGGCTTGGCCCTTATCGGACCATGCTAGTAGTTTCATCGGCCTCCGTCGCCACCGAAGTGTTTAAAGCCAACGACCTTGCTTTTTCAAACCGCCCCGCTATTGCTATCGAAGATAAAGCACTAATTTATGCGGGTGTCGGGTTCTTCAATGCTCCCTATGGCAAGTATTGGAGGTTCATGAAGAAGCTTTCCATGACACAATTGCTTGGTACTACGCAAATTGAACATTCACGCTCTATTCGACGCGAAGAACTTGTACAATTTTTGTGCAGACTGTTCGACAGTGCTGAGAGAAGAGAGCTGGTTGATCTGGGAACTGAGCTCATGAGATTTACGAACAATTCCACGTGCAAGATGGCGATGAGCGCGAAGGTTTCAGGTGATAGTAGTGAATCTGAGCAGATTAGGGCGTTGGTGAAGGAGTCTTTGCAGTTAGGGTCCAAGTTGTATTTAGGGGATGTCTTGGGGCCTTTCAAGAGGTTGAGTTTTTGGATGTATGGGAAGAAGGCTGCCGATGTTACCATGAGGTACGATGCGATTCTGGAAAGGTTATGGAAGGAGCACGACGAAAGCGGGAAGCGAGACAATGAGGATTTGATGGATATACTAATAAAGGTATATAAAGATGAGAAAGCTAAATTCAAGATGACCCGAAGCCATGTCAAGGCTTTCTTGCTTGTAAGTAGTTCTTTCAAATGTTAGAGTTCTATTTAGTGAACCTCTTGCCTATCAAGTTTGTTAAGATTGTATTTTATAGTTTAATTTAATTTAAACTTGGGTGTTAAGAGTTTCATTTTGAACAAGTAATGGATAAATCCTATCCTATTCCTTGATGGGAGGAATAGTTCAAGTCTAACTCTGTTAGAGACCGATCGACCCTAGTCTAGCCTATAAATAAAGGGTCTGTGTACACCATCATTATAGTAATCAAAAGGCATATGCTAGAAGATTCTCTTCCTACTCAAATATTTATTTCTCTTAAGTTTTCTTTTAGGCTCTTGCTCTTTCTTGAATCACCATGACATGAGGTATGCAATTTATTATTTTCTCTGCTGTCTATTCTTTATTTTTGATGTCCCATTCGTTATTATTAATGTTCATATATATACGGACAATTAAATTATTGGATCAGCTTCAATTAATATATATTTATTGATCATTGATATATATTTATTGATCATTAATGCTTTTCTTGTTTAGGATCTTTTCATTGCTGGCACTAGTACCACGGCAGATATCATGCAATGGACGATGTCGGAGCTCATCAACCGTCCTCAGATGTTCAAGAAGCTTAGAGATGAAATAGTTTCTGTAGTTGGCACTGGTACTAGACTGGTTGAGGAAATGGATGTCCCAAATCTCCCTTACTTGCAAGCAGTTGTGAAAGAAACACTAAGATTGTACCCACCAATTGCTGTGACAGCAAGAGAGTGCCGTGAAGATTGTAAGATAAAAGGCTACGACATATCCCAAAATACCATGTTGGCAATCAATCTGTACAGCATAATGCGAGACCCAGAAGTTTGGGACAATCCAAATGAGTTTTGACCAGAGAGGTTCTTGGTTTCTAATAATTCTAAGGTACTACATAAGCACCAAAATCATGAAAATGAACTTACAGGCCATCAAAGTTTGATTGATTTTGTTCCATTTGGGGCTGGAAGGAGTGGGTGCCCTAGCTCAACTTTAGCATACACCACAATAAATCAAACAATTGCGGCCATAGTTCAATGCTTTGATTGGAAGGTTGGAGGTGGAGGAGATGATCATGATCAGCCGCCGCCTAAGGTGGATATGGAAGTTGAGAATTCTGGCTTTGGTTTAACCAAGGCTCAATCACTTGTATGCCTTCCTATTGTTCACTTCAACCCCTTTGCTGCTAATTCAATGTAAATTCAAATATATGGACTAGAATAATTGCTCAAAGCATGCCCTACAAGGCTACAACAAGTTGAATGTACGTATAATATTTCTCCGGCCAACTTGCAGGATATATGTAATGTATTATTCCTGTAGGATAAGAAATAAACCATGGCCTTCACAAAAAAGCATGTGTTTTAATTTTGTTTGTTTGTTTTTAATAAACATGTTGCTTGTAATTTATATATATATGAGCACCAAAATGATCATTGGATGAATATTTTGAGTTAATTGCGCTCGCTCTTTCTATGTTCGAGTTCTCAAGTGTGTGTACGTGTGTGTATATATATATATATATATATTATATGTAGTGAGTATGTATTGATCATTAGATCAAAAACATAAGGAAAGCCCTACCCTAAAGCTTGAAGTTCTTTTTTTTTTTTTTTGTTCCAAACCACGAAAGTACTACCATATATAAAGCCTTTTTTTTTTTTTTTTTTTTTTATTATTATTATGGTTTACTGGCCTGAAATGCTTGTAGGAAAGAAAAAAATGATGACTTTAAAAAGCTCTCCAGTCTTTTTACTCAACCTTGAGCAATGTATTGTTTTTTTCAACACCTTGGCCATTTGAGTAAGGAAAATAAATATTTATGACGAATTATTTACGATAAAAACAAACTGATCATTTTATCAAGAAATAACAATAATTTTTATAGAAAATAACTGATCACAGATAAATAATTTTCATGTAGTGACTTTTTCATTCTTTTGTTGCACCTTAAAAACTATCACATGTTGCATGTGTGGTGCTTATTGGAATACATAAATATGTTTTTATTTTGATTTTCATTCTCATCAATAAATCCCATATATAGTTGTAGAAGGATGTATGCATAGATGATTAAATTCCAAATTAAATCATTTTTGCCGATGGTCTTTGGACCAAATGGCAGTACTAGCGCTGGTTTCTCAATGGGAGAGCCAGGGTTCAATCTACCTCCTCGTTATAAAAAAAAAAAAAATCATCATTGTTTCACTTGTGTGTGTGTATATATATATATACACATACATATATATATATATATATGTGGTACTATTTGTTTACATCAATGGTCTTATTCTTTGATATGCGTGCACATGTGAATGGCTTTTCAGGCTTGTTTAGGGCCGAACTCCGACTCTGAGTTAATATTTTGCTCCGATTCGGATTCTGATAGGAGGTCGGAGCTCAGAATGAAATCGGAGTCCCATTTTGAATGGAGGTCAGAGTTTCGAATTCTGATCCGAGCTTTGACTGTCTATTGAACTAAAAAAAATAAAAAATAAAATAATAATACTTAAATAAATAATGTGATCAATTTATTTTGTTAAATAAATTATATGCAAAAATAAACCATTAAGACTAATATGATCACCAAAGTCCAAGTCAAAATCTGTAAAAAAAAAAAATACTGAAAAGAAAAAATACAATAATTTAAAAACTAAATAACATGTATGATGTAACTATAAGTTATAACAATTCCATTTATAACGTAATAACAACATTGACATAAATATTAAATGCTCACGTCATTCAAATCTCAATGGTCTATTGATCTGTGATCATGCCTGAAATGAAGATAGAAAGTTGCAATCAATAAATGAAAAAAAGTTGATAAAAAAAATTGAAAACAGTAAAAGTAGAATTTCATTCTTGCCAAGAAAGGAGGTTCTCTCAACTCCATCCCAACTCTCAAGGGGCGTCCGTCTCAAACTCTTAGTCATTGGCAATTATGTTAGGGTTCACAATTAGATCTATAAAATCATAAAAAATAGAAGTTATAAATATTAAAAATAATTAAATAATCATTTAGAAACATATAAACTTATCCGATTCAAGCCTATAACTCTGGGTATCAACGCCAACGATATCTAGTCTAATGTGCGTTTCACTTATCCAATTCTGTGTGCAAACAAAGGCCTCCATGGTTGACGGTGACAATGAACTCCGATAAGCATCCAACACGCGACCTCTAGTGCTAAATGTCGACTCTGAGGCAACCGTAGTGACATGAATGGCTAGTACATCTCTGACTACACGAGAAATGATTTGATACTTGATGGAATTAACTTTCCACCAAGTTAATAGCTGAAATACATCATCAGGTGCATTGACAGCTTCTATAAAATATCGTTCAATCTCAGATGTACAATGCATAATATTCTTTGTTGACATGAGTTGAAAAAAATGAGTAAATACGAGATCCACATGAAAAAATAGTTAATTTTTTTTATAATAAATTACACTCTTTTTCAAAATGATTACATGACCTTTATACACTCCACAATTATATATAACATTACTCTTTGTGCTGTAATTTCCTCATGTGTAATTGCATAGTCCCAGGCATTTTGTAGTCTAGCTGTAAACATTTAACCAAAGACGGCTCAATACGTTGTAGAGTTTAGAGCAAAGATTTTAAGTGAGACTCTTTGTACTTTAAAAATGAAACTTTAGTAATTTATTTTAATTCTATTTTCTACATTATATTTTTATTTAAAAATTATTTCTATAGTTTTGCAAAATAAAATTACTAATTAAGATTTAATAGCACCTTTTCAATTAATAACAAACTTAATGTTTGTTAAAAAATATTTGTTTAGAAAAGATTTTATTAAATTTAGTTTTACAAGATGCACTTTAGACTATTTAGAAGCAATTATAACCATTATTGTCATTAAATTTCTATACATAACCTATGCATTTGGAAAAAAAGGCCCTTACCTCTTCAAAGGATTACACAAAATCCCAATTTTATGAATACTTGAAAATTCGATTTTGTTATTTATAATTTTCATATTATATATTAAAATAATAAATTAATAATAACAAAAGACAAGTGTATTCTTAGAACAAGAGTATGTGAAATAATTATTATGTGAAGATACTTTTAAAATTAATAATGACGTAAGATCTATTTGATGTTTTTGATGTTCTCTCATTGAATTAATCAATTTTTTTTCTAAATATTGGGGCTTTCTTTTGTTTTTTGTTTTTTGTTTTAAATCTACTTGGATTATTTTTGGGGGCCTTTAATTCTTTCACTAGCGCCTAAGTTTCAGAGTCGACCCTGCATTTAACTTGTAATATCGTACTTTTTTTTTACCCTAGCTATAAATATTTGACTTGTATCCTATTTAAATTAAGGGCAGTGCTAGCCGGCCAACGTTTATTAATATTAGTATAATTTTTTTTTCATTTTCTAAACATTTTTTAACAACTTTAATTATTAAAAAAAATATATATACAATTTTAATAATAATTACTTCTTTAATTATTAAATAAATAAATAAATAAAATACTTGAACGATAAATTTAAGCGGACCAAATATCATTTTCCTTAAATTAATCAAATGAAAGGTCTACACAAATGGAAAATTATTATTTATGAGTTTTACTATTTATCATTCCCACATATCACATATCAAATTTTTTTTTTTTAATTTTTTTAAATTAATTAAATTTTTCTACTTATCATTTATATACTACACACGTAAAATAAAAAAACAAATTATATATGGTGTGTAATTGTGGATAATGAGATGAATTTTTCATTATTTATTATTCCATGATTGACTTATTGTAGATCAATTTGTCACGCACACACACGTGCATGTGTATATAAGAGGCACGTATGTCATCATGTAGCTATGCAGAAAGATCGAGACTGCTAGCTACAAAGCCATGGCTTTCCCTGAGTTCCCTGACTAACACCCAATACTATTTTCTCTGCTTATTCCTATGGGTCATTTCTATCTTCCTACTTCGATCCGTTTTCGGAAAACCTACGAAGAAAGTCCACCTCCCTCCAAGCCCACCAGCCCTCCCACTCATCGGCCACCTACACCTCCTTGCAGGTTCTTCCATGTACAAATCCTTTCACAAACTCTCCCTCCAACATGTCCCCCTCTACGGCCTCCGGCTTGGCCCTTATCGGACCATGCTAGTAGTTTCATCGGCCTCCGTCGCCACCGAAGTGTTTAAAGCCAACGGCCTTGCTTTTGCAAACCGCCCCGCTCTTGCTGTCGCAGATGAAACACCTTATGCGGGTGCCGGATTCTTCAATGCTCCCTATGGCAAGTACTGGAGGTTCATGAAGAAGCTTTCCATGACACAATTGCTTAGTACTACGCAGATTGAACATTCACGCTCTATTCGACGCGAAGAACTTGTACTATTTTTGTGCAGACTGTTCGACAGTGCTCAGAGAAGTGAGCTGGTTGATCTGGGAACTGAGCTCTTGAGATTTACAAACAATATTTCCACGTGCAAGATGGCGCTGAGCTTGAAGGTTTCAGGTGATAGTAGTGAAGCTGAGCAGATTAGGGCGTTGGTGAAGGAGTCTTTTGCAGTTAGGGTCCAAGCTTTATTTAGGGGATGTCTTGGGGCCTTTCAAGAGGTTGAGTTTTTGGATGTATGGGAAGAAGGCTGTAGATGTTACCATGAGGTACGATGCGATTCTGGAAAGGTTATGGAAGGAGCACGAGGAAAGCGGGAAGCGAGACAATGAGGATTTCATGGTTATACTAATAAAGGTATATAAAGATGAGAAAGCTGAATTCAAGATGACCAGAACCCATATCAAGGCTTTCTTGCTTGTAAGTAGTTCTTTCAAATTGATATTGTACGTAGTTTTACATACATATTTTTGATGTCCCATTCGTTATTATTAATGTTCACACACACATATATATACACAGACAAATAAATTAATGGATCAGCTTCAATTGATATATAATATTTGAATAAATATAGATAGAAGTCACTATTGAGAACATCCATTTTGCACACATAATGTGGCATCATGTAGACTACACATCTCCCCAAGTGAGTGTTGGGAACAATTAACTAGAAGCAGCCACGCAGTGAGTGCAAAGTGTGCATTGCTATAGTGACTTCTCTCTAGCATTACTCATAATATTTATTGATCAATACTTTTCTTGTTTAGGATCTTTTCATTGCTGGCACTAGTACCTCGGCGGATATCCTGCAATGGACAATGTCGGAGCTCATCAATCGTCCTCAGATGTTCAAGAAGCTTAGAGATGAAATAGTTTCTGTCGTTGGCACTGGTACTAGACTGGTTGAGGAAATGGATGTCCCAAATCTCCCTTACTTGCAAGCAGTAGTCAAAGAAACACTAAGAATGTACCCACCAATTGTTGTGACAGCAAGAGAGTGCCGTGAAGATTGTAAGATAAAAGGCTACGACATATCCCAAAATACCATGTTGGCAATCAATCTGTACAGCATAATGCAAGACCTAGAAGTTTGGGACAATCCAAATGAGTTTCGACCAGAGAGGTTCTTGGTTTCTAATAATTCTAAGGTACTACATAAGCACCAAAATCATGAAAATGAACTCACAGGCCATCAAAGTTTGATTGATTTTGTTCCATCTGGGCTGGAAGGAGATCGGTGCCCTGTGTTGAACATGTCATCTCCAGCTCACAAATGATTCAGCAAGACTCCACCAAATCATCTCATCCACGGGAAGATTTGGAGTCACGTAGACTAGGCTGAGATTTTATTCTTGTAATTGGGTTGTAAGAATCTGATTGGTTGTATTGTAGTGCACTGAAATATTCTAACAAACTCTGTAAAGCATTCGGTTACAGCAGTGCACCAGCTGCTTGATATCATGCGCCTATGTACTTTGTTAAGGTTGCAATGTGTCTATAAATACTCTACTGTACATCCATAACATTTCAATGCAATTAGAATATTTTTCCAGAAAACTCTTTTCCTTCCTTTCTTTCAAAATCTATCATGGTATCAGAGATTGACTACGACTAGCGTCTATCCATGGCTGGCGAAAATCCTCCTCCCTCCTCTGATAAAGACCCACCCACTACCTTTTAGTTTCCAACTAATCTTTCTCATATTGTCTCTATCAAACTTGGATCTGATAACTACCTTCTCTGGAAAGCCCAGATTATTCCCTACCTCCATGGCCAAGAGCTGTATCAATTTATTGATGGTTATTTACCCCCACCACCTCCGATTCTACCAGCCCCCTCTCCCTCATCATCCATTTCTTCCTCAACCCAAACCAATCCTGCCTATCTTCACTAGTGTTGCACCGACCAATTCTTACTCAGTGCTCTTCTCTCTTCCCTTACAGAAACTGTTCTGGCTTAGGCTTTAACCTCTTGCACATCCAATAAACTCTGGATAAATCTTGAAACAATGTTTACCTCCCAGTCTCAAGCTAAAATTTTCCAAATCAGACATCAACTCACAAATCTTAAAAAGGGTTCTCTCAATCACAGACTATTATCGCAAGGTTCATCTCCCTTCTGACACTATGACTGCTGCGGGCGAACCATTGAGAGACTCTGAAGTTGTTTCCTATCTTCTAAATGGACTCAACTCTGAGTTTAAAACCTTTGTTATTTCTGTAACTACCCGTGCCACCCCAATCTCAACTGCGGAACTTTTTAATTTACTTCTCACCTTAGAAAGCCGCATCTCTCTTACATCAACGCAACCAGGTCTGCTTCCTAACCCTTCTGTTAA
This sequence comes from Juglans regia, assembly GCF_001411555.2. Lineage (NCBI taxonomy): Eukaryota > Viridiplantae > Streptophyta > Magnoliopsida > Fagales > Juglandaceae > Juglans > Juglans regia. The sequence continues at coordinate 18,582,750 of NC_049905.1, read as the reverse complement.
TCTCACAACCAACTCCTCTCAAGCTCCCCGAGGCAAGCAACGTGGTGGTCGATATGGCCATTGCAATGGTCGCACTCGTGGTGGTCTTTCCTTTACTCCTTTTCAACAGACCTCTCGCATCTAGGACTGTTCATCTGACCCGATCCTACCCGAAAATAGCCCTTCCGACTAGACCCGACTCAGGGGTATTCCGTTTGGCCGAATGGCCAATTAGCCAAATACCCGACTTAAAAATATTTTCGAAAAACGGGTATTCCGACCTGACCCATTTTTTTTAATTTTTTAATTTTAAGTATTATTATTATTATTATTATTATTTATTTTTAAATTTTCTTTTATATATATTTTTATATTACCATCCTATACAAAAATGTTAGAGGGGGTTAGAGAAAATCATCCACCAATTTAAAGATGCATGAAGATTAAGAAATAATGCTAATATTTGACTAAGAATGTGCCACGTCTCCTACTAACCAGGTTACTTTATCAAATCCCCTCCCTCCTAACCATATCTCTGTTACCCTTCTCTCAATATTTCTTTCTACTATTGTCGTTCTCTCCAAAGCTATCTTTCTTTAAAGAACCTTTGAAAAGGATGTTGAAGTTCTTTGCTTCGATTTGCTAACCTAGCAAGACTCATCGAATTGCTTTGTTTTATGTTTGTGTTTTCACATTTGCTGATTTTCTCGTGTTCTCTATACGGGAATTGCCCCAATGGTTGAGGAGTGCAGATTCAGAATAGGATACGCCTTGGCGCCGAAGAAACGAAACAACTTCATCCGAGACTCTCTGCTGAATCTTGCGAGGACTAGACCAGTTTTCGGTTACGGGTATTAACCGACCCTAACTGTAGTATTTCAGAAGTAGAACGGAAGAGTTCCATTTCCGATTATTTCATTCCGGGTCGGGTAATTCGGTTCAAAAATTTTAGGTCGGTTTGGGGTGGCGGTTTAAATGTACAGCCCTACCCGCAACAACACAATAAGCCCACTTGCCAAGTGTGTCAAAAAATTGGCCATGTTGCCCTGCAATGTTATCACAGGTTCGACCAAGCATATTAATATGACCCTCCGCGTTCTTTGTCTGCCCACTACACAAATACTCAATCAGCAACTGACAAACAATGGTATCCCGACTCTGCTGCTATGAACCACATCACGTCGAACTTCCAAAATCTGAACATCTCATCTGATGCTTACTTTGGCCCTGAACAAATCAAAGTTGGAGATGATACTGCTCTACCCATTTCTCATTTCAGTGATTCCTCTCTCTCTTCCTCTCATTCCAAATTTCTTCTTCAAAATCTTTTATTTGTTCCGCAAATTACCAAAAATCTTGTTTCAGTCAATCGTTTTTGTTTTGATAATGCCGTCTTTTCTGAGTTTCATGACTTCTTTTTCTATGTGAAGGACAAACGGATGGGAGCAATTTTAATTCAAGGCCCTACGCATAATGGACTTTATCATTTCCCTCCTCCTTCCAGTTCTTCATCAGATCATCTAGTGCTTCTTGGTGAACGAACAACTGTGGATCAGTGGCACCACAGACTCGGTCATCCCTCTCTTCGGTTGGTCTCCCACATTTTCCAAACCAAATGTTTACCTTTTGTTCCTTCTCAGCCGAACTTCTTTTGTAATAGTTGTCCTCTTGCCAAGTGTAGTCAATTATCTTTTAAACATTCTGTTAATCGGTCCACAGGACGATGATGAATCCCAACATACGCCATAATACAGGAAAAGACAGCTTTGGACAATTACCTGATACCATTTGCAAAGTCAAAAGGACGTAAAAGGTTTATGCCTTCCAAAATCTAATAACTATATATATATATATATATATATATTGAAGTAGTAGTACAACAACTAGATCAAATCTAGAAGGCCAACGAAGGAGCAAAAAAATCGTAGATGAATGAAGGAGATCGATAGAATATCGTTGGTCATTGTCATCCTTGTAATAACAACAACGGCACTGGTTGGTCATTGTCTGCCTTGTGAAAGTTGGGAAACCTCCTTGGTTTCCTACGATCACGACCAACAAAACCTAGTGACACGAATCACGGTCGAGTGCATGAAAGGGATCGAGCATTCCTATATATGGCACTACAACACAATTGCTTTTTAGTGACGGTTGGGAAATTGTGACAGTCCCTAGACCGTCACTAAAAGGCATTTTCTGTGACAGTTTTTGGAAACCGTCACTAAAGATAGAATGAGATTTTTTTATATTCGAACGTATGGGAAATATGCGTTCGAACGTCACATATACGTTCGAACGTTATGTCTATTTACGTTGGAACGTAAAATGTTTTGGCGCAACCGTTCGAATGTTATTAATTTTACGTTCGAACGTAAAATGTTTGCACCAATGTTCGAACGTTAAGTAATAACATTCGAACGTTCATTGTAAATTTAAATTAAATGACTTTAATTTAAAAATTATGTATTTTTATTGTGCATAATTTGTGAACAAGTCTAAAAAATTGAATTGTATATATTTATATATACACACTTTGTAATATATAAATATATATTATTGATTTATATATATTTGAAATGCAGTGATTTAGTATTAAAGTTGAAAATTATAACATCAAAGAAGATTAAAAATTGAAATGAAAAAACGATAAAAATATTCCATAATATTTTTCGTTACAAATATTAAAAATAAAATACAAAAATTGATAGAACGTAGTAAACAACAGTCAGATGATAACGTTATCCGCAAAAGTCGAACTCCGTACTTCCTCAGTCAAGGTATCAACCTTGTCGTTGAGGATAGTTACACGATGGGTGAGTTCGGCAACAGACGCCGATATAGCCTCGAGCGATCGATCGATCTTATGATCAATATGCGCAGTCAGCTGTGAGATGACCGCATCAACCCAAGCAGGCCGCACATCTCCTGCAGATGTACTCGGCGTATGCTGACTACTACTCCCGACATGACCTGGCTCAGGCTGCGTCGGAGGAACTAGATCCTCTACAGGGGGTGGCTGACGTCCCCTCGCCTGTCCAATGCTACGCCGATGCGTGGTCATGTCGAGGGGGCTCATCTGATCTTTGACCCGCTCCTCTGGCTGGGTCGGCACTCCCCGTGCAAGTAATAGTCGGCTGATGAGGACACCATATGGGAGATTATCCGTGGAGACGATGCTCGCCTCGTAACGGATCCTCTCAAAAATGTGCAGTGGCAAATCTATAGGATCTCCACGTGCCACTCGTATCAAAAATTGTGCCCGAAGCCGACTAAATGTGGTTTTATGAGCCACAGGATCAACATTTGTTGCAACAATAAGGTGCAACATGCGGAAGAAATGCAGCAGATGGTTCTGGTTGAAGGCGTTCTTCCGCTCGATCTGCATGCGATCCCTCCCGGTGAGGATGTAGAAATCTTCGTCTCGGTCATCATCCCGAGCCTCGACGCCAGTATCCTCATCCTCTGACTGGCCTGCATCATCGGCTGATGCTGGCTCACATCCCCGGCCAGTAGATGATGCAGAAGTGCCTACATCCTCACGGGGTGTTGAGTGTGTAAATGTCTGAGCACCTCGATGAATCCCGATGTGCTCGCCGATGACATCTGCCGATACCTCAATGGAAACACCGCGTACAGTCACGGTGTGAGAGGATGCATCCGGAGGCATGTCACACATCCCCATATAGAATTCTTGAACCATTGAGGGGTATACCTTCCCCCTCAATGTGCAGATATTTCCCCAGCCTCTACTGAGGAAAACATCTCTTAGGTTCGTCTGCTGCCAACAGAGTTCGTCGAACTCATTAATTAAGACCTCTCTCTCTACCATAACAGTACGAGCTCCGATACGGGCAGTGTCCGACGTGGCTCCTTCCCTCCCTCGTTTTCGTGTATGCAGTGGAAGAGCCATATCCTGAAAATAGAAAAGGAAAAAAAAATTATTTAGAATAATGCATTTTTTTGTATTAATTTTAAGATGCTCTGGATTAACGTTCGAACGTTCTATCTTTAACGTTCGAACGTTAAAGATAAAAACGTTCGGACGTTAACTTATACGTTCGCACGTAAAATAATGTAAATAAATTTACGTTCAAACGTAAAACAAATACGTTCGAATGTACAGATGTACGTTCGAACATAAGCAGTAAACAAATACGTTCGAATTTAAGTTCGAACGTATTTGTTTTACGTGTGAACGTAAATATGAACGTCCGAACGTCGAAGCATGAATAATGTAGAAAATCACTACGTTCGGATGTTATAATTAAACGTCCGACCGTATGTGATTTACGTGCGAAAGTAAATATTAACGTTCGAACGTATGTCGTTTAATAATATTCACGTCCGAATGTAAGACGATTAACGTTCGAACGTGGAAGCCGTAACGGCTCGGTAATTTAAACGTCGTACGTTCGAATGTCTTGGTGAAACGTTCGAACGTTTCGACGCAGAATGGCTGAGTCGACTCAGCCATTATTGAAATCTCGAAAATTTCTCTACAAGGGTCTAAATGCCGAAATGTCACCATGTAAATGAAGTATACACTTCAAGAAACATTTCTACGGTGACTATTCGGCCAATGACTGGTCGTGGTGGCCGGAAAATGAAGTTGAAAATCCGGTAATATTTATCCGGTTTTAAACCAAACTCAATCCAAATGTCAATCTAAATCTCAATAAAATACATGTTATTTGCATAAAAGATGAATGCCTACCTTTTAGTGACGGTTGTGGCGGAGTTGACGGCGGCGGTGACGGCGGCGTGGCGGCAAATAACGGAGAAGACGATGGATACGGGCAGGGAAATGCGTTTCGACGTTCGGTTTTGGCCTTATATACATAGAACGTTCGAACGTACTTATTATTACGTTCGAACGTTTGTCAATATAATATATTATATTATAAATGTTTAAGTTATATATTAGGATGTTATATAATATTATTGACAATTAGATTATTGGTTTTTTTGTGAGTGCTTCTTATATTTATAAAGTTTAGCAATATATAAAATCCGCTCCGACTCCGACTCCGACTTGTCGGAGCGGAGTCGGAGCGGAGTCGGATTTTTTTATTATTTTTTTTTATCTTTTTTAACTTCATATTTGACCCACTTTTTTTTTTAAAAAAAATTTGTGAGCTTTTAAATTTCAATTTTCTCAACATTACAATCTAAATTAATTAAACTTTTGATTATAACAAGAAATACAACTAAATAAAACAAGTAACATAATAACATGCATTCAAAAATTAAAAAGAAAGTCCTATTGCAATAGAAACGACGCCGTATTGTATAGTAGTATACTAACTAATATAAATCTATTTTATATATTATATATATATGAAAATTTATAAAAAAAAAATATATGATATATATTATTATATATGAATATTAAAAAAAAGCACCGAAATATTAATAATAAACTAATATACTTGATATATATATATATTAAATCTCTAATCTCTTATACTTGATATATATATTAATATATATATAAATATTAGTTATACTAATAATTTTATTAGTATTAGTTATTATTAATACTATATATTATAGTATTATACTAATAGTGATATTAATACTATATCACTATTATAGTGATTAGTATAACTATATTAGTATTAGTTATAGTGATTTAGTATAACTATATAATATATTAGTATAAGTTATAATACTATAAGTTATAACTGTAGTCTATATTAGTATTAGTATTAGTTATAGCGATTAGCATAACTATATATTAATATTTGCTATAGTGATTTTAATTTAGTATAACTATATAATAGTATTAGTATAAATATTATTATATTACACTAGCTATATCACTGATAGTATTAGTATACTAATGTCTAATACTAATATATCACTATAGTTAATAGTATCACATAGTAATATAGTATTAGTAATTAATACTATAGTGCTTTATATAGTAATTTATATATAGGCTTAAAGTGGTTTACTAATAGTATTAGTATTAGGCCATAAATCTAATTATTATACTAATGTATATTAGAATTACTAATATATTTATCAAAATGAATATGTTGAGAATTTATTAGGTCAAAAAATATAATTAATACAAGATATTGTTATATAAAATTGATATGAATAATACTTTAGTTATTATACATTAGTATTATATGTTATTATAAATTTATAGATTAGTGTTTATCCATTAGTATATGTATTACAATATTACATGTTGATGTTATTATGCATCTTAGTGTTTATAGTATATTATATATACATTAGTATTACATGCTATTATATTTATACATTAGTAATTTAGAACAACATGGTAGTAATATTGTAAATTTTTAGTAGTATGATATTTACATATAGTCATATACTAAACTATTATTAGTAAATTTAGTCTTAATATTATAGTATAAATATATTATTTAACTAGTATAAATATAAGTAATTTAGAAAAACACATATTTTGTGCATAATATATAAATTATATTATGCACAAAATACTATACAATGTAGTATATATATTATACTATAAGTTAAGTATAGTAGGAATCTTACGTTCGAACGTTTGAAGTTAACGTTCGAACGTTAAACTAAGAGGCGGGAATTTTCCCGCTCGATGTTTAATATCTGTGTGATTATTCAGACGTAAGGACGTTTATACTATACGTTCGAACATCAAATCCGTCAACGTTCGAACGTTAGTTAAATTAGTGCGGGAGATTTCCCGCTCAAATATGGTAACACTTTCATGAAATGTACGTTCGGACGTTTAAGTAGTATGTTCGAACGTTTATCTATAAATCTACGAACGTTCGAACGAAAAATTGTGATACATTCGAACATATATGAGGAAAGTGCGGGAACTTTTCCACTAGATTTCATGTTATATCATAAGAAGGGTACGTTCGAACGTGTATTTTAAACGTCCGAACGTTCTGGGCGGGAATAATTTTAGAATTAACGTTCGGACGTTTAAAGTTAACGTTCGAACGTTTAAACTAATAATTTTAGAACTTAATCAGTACGCGCACGGGAGGATGCCCATTATTTCTTCTTCTCCCGTGCGCGACGAGAGAGAGAGAGAGAGAGAGAGTTAGAGTGAGAGAGAGTTGAGTTAGAGAGTGAGAGAGAGTTGAGTTTTGGTAAGATAATATTTTTATTTCTTGTCTTTATTTAAATTTTATGATATTTATAGAATGTGTTTTTGTTATAGAATATTTCTAATAAGTTTGTGTTGTATTTTTTTGAAGGATTGCTTGTTTTGGGAAGTTTGAAGATTTTGATTTGTAAGAGGATATTGTGAGTGCTAGGTATATTTCTAAACTTTATCAATATGTTGTTGTGATTTGATGCTTACTCTTTATCATATTGTGATTATTGTTTGTATAGTTTGTAAATAGTTTGTGAGTTATTCTAAATATGTTGTGATATAAATTTGAAATATTGTGTTTATTATTAAAAATATATTGTCATTAGGCTTTGTTAATACATGTTTATTGCTTACTCAAGTTTAGAAATATGTTAATACATGTGGCATGTTATTTTGTGAATATATTGTGAGTTATCACTTTTATATGTTGTGATATGGATTTGATATATTGTGATAATAATATTTGAAATTAAGTAATAACAAGCATAAAAGTAACTCTTTAAGAATTATAATAATTAAAATTATTGTATAACCATTGAAATTTAAGTATGATAATTAAATATTTATAATAATAATTAATATATAAGTAATAACAAGCATAAAAGTAACTCTTTAAGAATTATAATAATTAAAATTATTGTATAACCATTGAAATTTAAGTATGATAATTAAATATTTATAATAATAATTAATATATAAGTAATAACAAGCATAAAAGTAACTCTTTAAGAATTATAATAATTAAAATTATTGTATAACCATTGAAATTTAAGTATGATAATTAAATATTTATAATAATATTTAATATATAAGTAATAACAAGCATAAAAGTAACTATTTACGAATTATAATAATTAAAATTATTGTATAACCATTGAAATTTAAGTATGATAATTAAATATTTATAATAATATTTAATATATAAGTAATAACAAGCATAAAAGTAACTATTTACGAATTATAATAATTAAAATTATAGTATAACTTTTGAAATTAAGTATATCAATTAAAATTATACTTTAAGAATGATGATCTTGTACACAACGAGGAAATATTATCTTGAAGAAATGTTGAAATTTTAATTTCATTGCTTGACTGTCATAGTCTTTCCGGCCTTGAGAGTTGTCAAGGTCGGACAGTTTGTGACGGTTAAGTAATTAGACTAAAATTTAAACATTTCTTCAAGATAATTCTCCCTCGTTGTGTACAAGGCACGAAACTTAGGGTCACATAATTATCTTCCATCTCTCTTTAATTTAACAATATAACACTACTTGAAGGTGACATTGTTAATGTAAACAACATGGAGACATTGTTAGTATGATTTTTTGCTAGATGCGTGTGACATTGCATAAATACCCTTAGACCCGTTCGGGAATCAGTGTACATTTATGTGTCCACTGATTCCTGAATTGTCCAGTGTGGACAGTTTGAGATTATATTATCTGTATTACACATTTTTGTTACTCGCTACTTTCCACGTTTAATATGAAGTTACGGTATCTTCTTCTATTGTTCTTCGGGTATACTGTTCGTAGGGTCACAATCCCGATATTTGAACATGTATACTTGGAGAATTATGGGGAGGTGCTGCCGGAATTTCTACTAACGTGGAAATTAGTAGAGTGACGAGATTTGTGTAATATGGAGAATATAATCTCGAATGGGATAGGACCAACTACCTTATCAAAAAAGTAATGAGAATTGGAGGCAAGACATGCATGTGAATTTTCAATATACGTGTTATTAATATCTGGATGTTTTTAGAAATGGACAAAAATTGGATGCGTCTGGACGATAGACTTGGAAAGGATTACGTACCCTATGCATGTGGAGTAAGAACTTTCATTGATTTTGCACGGGCCTCTGCTGATAGTCGTGGTTACATTAAGTGTCCATGTCGAGGGTGTAAAAATTTGTGTGCGATAGGATTGGATGAAGTAGAGCGTCATATATTTGTGAACGGTATGGATCTGGGGTATACGCGATGGGTACTGCATGGTGAGCCGTATGAAGGGTCAGTAGATGTATTGGTCGATCATCACAATTATTTACGGCACACGGATGATGATTATGAACATGATGAGATGGAGGAGATGTTGGGTGACATTGGAGCTGGGATGTTTATGGATGAGGTTAACGACAATGCCTCAAGTGGTGGATCAGGGACTGATTGTGAAAATTTTCCTTCACTGTGGGAAGATACAAAGCGCGAGCTTTACCCAGGTTGTACAAAACATTCCAAAATGTCGTTTATTGTGCGGTTGCTTCACATAAAATCATTGTGTGGGATGTCGACGAAAGCAATAAACATGGTATTGGACTTATTTAACGAGGTGCTTCCCGAAGGGTCTGCATTGCCTAAGAACTTTTATGAAGCGAAACAGTTGAGAAAGGGATTAGGATTTGAGTACAAGTCCATACATGCATGCAAGAATGATTGTGTATTGTTCTGGAAGGAGAACGAGGAGATACAAGCATGTCCTGTATGTGGAGAGTCGAGGTGGAAAGGTAAGAAAAACGTGCCGGTTAAGGTGTTGCGGTATTTTCCCTTGAAACCTAGGTTGCAAAGACTATATATGTGTAAGAAAATAGCTCATGATATGAGGTGGCACGAGGAGAAAAGAGTTAAGAATGACGGGTATATGAGGCATCCAGCTGATTCACTTGCGTGGCAGTCTTTCGATAATCAGTATCCAGAGTTCGGGTTAGAAGCTCGGAACGTGCGCCTGGGACTCACAACCGATGGATTCAACCCTTTTGGGAATATGAGTACAAGTTATAGCACTTGGCCCGTTGTATTGATTCCGTACAATCTTCCACCATGGAGGTGCATGAAGGCGCCAAACTTTTTGTTAACTTTACTCATCCCTGGCCCTAGATCACCTGGGAATGATATTGACGTATTCATGCAGCCGTTGATTGAAGAGCTGAAAGAGTTATGGGAAACAGGGGTTAGAACTTATGATGCATCTAAGTCGACATCTTTTCAGATGCATGCTGCGGTAATGTGGACCATAAATGATTTTCCGGCGTATGAGAATCTTTCCGGCTGGAGTACGAAAGGGAAGTTAGCGTGTCCGACGTGTAATAAAGAAACTGCTAGTGAGTGGCTAAAATTTTCTCAGAAGTTGTGTTTCATGTGTCATCGACGTTATTTATCAGCAAATCATGCATGGAGAAGAGAATGTGCCAAGTTTGATGGGAGAGTAGAGGATAGGATTGCACCAAAAGAGTTGTCTGGAGAAGAGATAGTGGAACAACTGCAACATGTTAGAGCGAACAATTTTGGCAAAGGTCGAGGAAAGAACAAGAGAAAACGAGCCGTATCAGAATTGAATTGGACAAAACGTAGTATTTTTTTTTGATTTGGGTGGGTCTGTAACATACGTGATATTATCGGATTGAAATATCTGGGTGGGTCTGTAACATATGTCTTCAAATGTGATTGGTGGGATCTAGGCGGTGGTCGGGTTTCGATACATAGGGACAATCACTTTACGAGTGTCAATACTGCATCTAAATGGTACGAAGATGATCCATTCGTATTGGCTTGTCAAGCTACCCAAGTCTATTACTTGATTGATCTAATGAAAAGTGCTGATGAAGATAGTGGGGAGATAACTTGGCGAGTTGTACAAAAATTTGTTCCTCGAAATATATATGAAGCAGGAACGAGTGCAGATTACGAGAATAGTGGAGATGAAGATGACAATCCGATTGTTGAGGCATACCAGGAAGATGGAGAGGGTATTAACTTGTTTGTTGACCTCGGTGCACTCGAGTTGCTCCCCTTGTGTAGAGATGATGTCCCACCCGTACATCTCGACCCGTCTGTATTAAATGATCATTCAATTCAAGTCAGTTTGGAGGAAGATGAAGAAGACGAGTCAGAAGATGAATACGAATCAGAATCCGGGCAGGAGGTGGATAATGATGATGAAGATGTTATTGATGGAGATTCTGAAACAACTATGGAAAATTCATCTGAAGAGTAAAAGTACTAAATATTTTATTTATATAGGTGACTATAAAATATCTTAAATTTTCATAATTTCTTCTAATTAATTTTCTTTGATATAATTAATTATTTTAAAGAATGCCGCCAAAACGACAACGAAGAAATGTGCCTCCGCCAAGTCCAAGTCCTGAATCCATTGAGGACTCCCCACTCGAGGAATCCGTTCCTGAAGATCAAGCTAACACAGAAGAGAACAACAGCCAGTCGACACCTACCAGTAAGGAAATATTGTCGTTGATAATTATATATATAGTTAATAATTTTTTCTCAATAACTATATAATTATAATTATAGTATATCTATTATTATCATGTAGTTGATGCATCTGCACGTCGCGGTCGTGGCTATACACGTGGAATCTCTCTTGAAAAAAATAGAAGGCACGGTAAACTGAAGGTCACAATTCCTGATAATTCCACTGGAGGAGTGGATGATAGTGCAGCAGCGCTTTCCTCCTATATTGGCACAGTAGTTCGAGCTTATGCTCCATTTTATGTGCGCTCATGGCGAGATGTTCCGAATGAGATTAAGGAGCACATTCGAAGTCGTGTGCTGGTGAGTTTACTTTTCAGTACATTTTTTTCACTTAGATTAATCTATTATATTTTTTACCTGATTCCCTTGTTAGGATGAATTCGACCTCGACTTTAGCCGTAGCGAGGATTTGAGAACCGTGAATGAGTTGATGGCTACACTATTCCGACGTCACAAAGGACGATGTCATGACCACTTCAAGAAGTTTGAGGCGTTGGAAGAGGCTGCGCAGTCTCCTTTTCAGCAGATGAAGTTAGATGATTGGAGAAAGTGTTGTGATCTTTTCGCATCTCCAGATTATCAGGTATTTTACATTTATATCTTTAAATTATTTACATTCATATTCGTTTTATACATTATATGTATACATATTACAATTAACATTTTTAATATATTTTGTAGCACTTGAGTTCTACAAATGCACAGAATAGATCCGTTCTGACTGTCCACCATCGTGCCGGTTCAAGGTCATTCCACCGTCTTGCTAAAAAAATGGTAATTAAAAAATTATAGAATTCATTTATTTTCCTGATATTCTTTCTGATAAGTACTAACATTATCTTTTTAAAATTGCTAATATTGTCGCTTTGTTAGAAACGTGATGATCCTGAAAACTTTTCCCTCGTTCATGTCTATGCTGCTGCTCACACTAATGAGCATAGTGAGTGGATGGATCCTGTCGCTGCAGATAATTATGTAAGCAGTGTTAATTTTGTTAAATAAATTTTTTATAGAACATTTTAATAGTTTATTTCTTATTTCTATTTCTTTTAATACGTTACTAATTATTTACGATCATTACCTTTTAAATTGCAGAACAAAATGTTGGAGATGCAGTCGACTTCTGCGGAATCCTCTCCTAGTGACATAGACATATTCACCCAAGTGCTCGGGCCGCAGTCTAGTATGGCAAGAGGTTTGGGACGATCTATCAAGCATAAATGTTCATCCTCCTCAACCTCATCGGCTTCACAAATTAATAATCTTACAGCAGATTTAGAAGCTGCACGGCGTGAGAATGAGTATATGAGGTCGAGACAGCAAGAGTTAGAGTCTCTCTTAGAACGACAGTCTCATTTAGAGACGCGTTTGCAGGACCAACAGAGAGACCAGGAGGAAAGAATACGCAGTGAAGTGCAAGAGCAAGTGCAACGAGAGATGATGGTGCAAATGGAGCGTGTTATGTCGTTGCAACAGAATCCCCGTGGGCGAGGGAAAAAGAAGAAATAAATTTTATCAATATTTCTGACTAGTTTTAATATCTAATTTTGTACTTTTATAAGACATTGTTACTTCTTAATTGGGTATGTAATATGATACTATTGGTATTTTGTTTTTAAATTTTATGAAATTAGTATTTCTGATCTGTACGTTCAAATGTAAATAAAAATCGTTCGAACGTTGGTTCACACTGTACCAAACGTTCGAACGTAAATACAATTGAATCGTTCGAACGTTAAACCGACTAACATTCGAACAAAGAACTTGCATTCGGACGCTCCTTCGTTTACATTCGAAATAACGTCCGAACATTAAACGCGCTACGTTTGAACATTTACATTTACGTTCGAACAAATATTCGAACGTTTATTGTAATTAACGTTCGGACGCATTAACATGCGAACGTAAATATGATACGTTCGAACGATATACAACAAACGTCAACTTCTCTAATTCGAACGCCAATCGGGTCGGGTATAACGTCCGAACGTTTAATTGTACGTCCGAACGTGATTTTCTGTGACAGTTCATAACCGTCACAAAAAAAGGAACGTTTGAATGTTGTACCGAACGGAACACTTCCAACCGTCACTAAAAATATTTTTTGTGACGGTTGAACAGTAAACCGTCACCAAATGTTTTCTGTGACGCACTTTACGTGACGGTCATGGTGACGGTTTCAAACCGTCACCAAATATGTTTAGTGACGGTTTGCCATTTTTTTGTGACAGTTTTCTCTGTCACAAAATACACATTCTGTTATAGTGTGGGGTCTCTAAGTGGGGAAGAAAATGGTGCTTTTTAGCGGAAAAAAATGAAAAGAAAAAGAGAGAACCAAAGCAGATATATATCATGCATCGACAAAAATGGCAAGGAGTTAAGACGTCAACTTGAGAGTACAGCGTGGGGAGGTACATGATCAATCATACAAATGGATTTTCCCTATATATATATATATATATATATATATTAATTGCATGCTTTTTCCTGTCACATGCATGGATTATTGGTGGCCCTCCAATATCAGTGCTGCATGCAGCATGCTAGATATTTTCTGTGTTGATCGTAATAAACTTCGATCATTTGACAAATGAACACCAGTTATAGCTAGCTGTTTTACTGACATTACACGACTACCCATAAAGCATTTTGATAAAACTTATAATATCGTACGTACGTGTGTCTATACATGCAGCTCCCAATGAAAGAGGGCTTAGATAATAGATGTTCCAAAGACAGTATCCACAGGTCTAGATCAAGTACTGATTACTAATTTGAGCCCTTGCTGGCATGCATGTGCTGCAGATCAGTACCATGCGAAAACCAGCAAAGATATTGTGAAAAATTGGTATTATGATCACAGCTTGCGTATATACACATGTCATACATGTGTGACCTTAATTAATGCCAAAAGTATTCATTGGCATTTCCCTACTGATCTTCATGAACCCTAACATCGCAAAGGAAGCTGATCAGAGGTCGTTAATGCATGTGAAACAGGATCACACCTTTAATGTTGAGACAGGCAGAGGGGGCTAGAGCTAGTGTGTGTGTGTGTATAGAGTACTTGAAAGAGTCGCGCGTACTTAGCCAGCTAACATAATTAAACTATCTCAATTCCATCCCTAGAATTAGGGAATAAATATATACATGCGCAACGTTAGAAGTAATATATCTTAAATGATTAAAATTTCATTTCCCATTTATAATTAGTTTAAACTTTTGGAATAATTTCATGTGATCTAACATTTATGATCTTTTTCATTCCGCTTTATTATATATATATATATATATATATATATATTATATGATTGTAGTGATGATCAAGAAGTATCAAAATTAAGGTCATTGATTCTTAATGAGTTGATTTAATGCATGATTTATCTCATGATCGATCTAGATGTATATAGATCAGATCATGCTTTAATTAGCTTGTGCGAGTACTATATATATATATATATATATATATATATATATATATATATATTTTGATACAATAAACTCACGAGATCAAAATGTAACGAAGATAAGGTCAGTATGGGGCTATAGATCATAGAGCTGGGACCTTTAATATTTAACGTGACTCTAGGATCAGGATCATAGGATATTGAATATATCTGATCATTGATATATATTGGACAGATGCATGTACTACTGTGCATTTTACGTCGAAGTGTCTTTAAGAAAACAAGAAGCTGGAGAAGCTAAAGCAGTAGGGTCAAGCGCCTGTCATACTGTACCCCAAAAATGCGATCATAGTTTGAGGACCCCAATAGCAACGAAGTAATTAAGATGATCATCAAGCAGTTTTAATGCAGTGCATGATGCTTGTCCCCACCATGAAAATATCTGCTATATATTTACCCGGAAGGACTAGTACTCTAGCTAGCTATAATATATATACTGGTAAAATGTTACGTGCCTCAGGCATGTATGTGTAGTTCAAAGCACTAATATATTTTATTAAAATAAAAATAAAGTACGTATATCTTATTATTTTATTACTAATATATATCTTAAAAGTTATTGAAAAATAAGCTATTTATAAATTATTATAATATTTTCCTATTATAATGAATACAAAAAGATAAATTTATATAAATCTATTTTCCTATTATAACGTATTTTCAAATTGGAAATTGAATCCATGATTATTATTATTATAATAAATCTACTTTATTAGCATATTTAAATATATTAATAGTGGAATAGAAACCAACAGAAATCATAAAAGTAGCCATAAATAAAATGTAAATGAAAATACAATTATATCCTTGTGTTCTGTAATTATTACAAATAGATGTAAAGTTAATAAAAATCAGCATATTCCGTTAAAACAAGAAATTTTTGTTAAAATAAAAAAATTCCGTTTCATAGATTCTTTATATATATATATATATTTATATTTATATTTATATATATATATATAATGGTGGTAGATCTAGAATCACATGGCAATAGTCTCAACTATGGCTGATCCGTGTTGGCACCTTGTCGTAGTACTATTCTTTACCTTTTAAGTCGATTAGGTCCATAGCAGTTTGGTCGGAGTTGTACGTGACATTTTAACTTATAATAATAATAATAAAAATACTAAGAAATACCACATGCATGAATTCATGACTCATATATGAAGATGAAGATGCACGAGTCTCAATTGGTGGCGTACATGCAGGAGAAGATCGATGGAGTCAACGCATTCATTTCTTGTCTTTCACCAGGTAGCTGAGGATGTTCTGCATTAATTGCCGGTTTCTGCATATATACATAGAACATGCTACTGAAGTAGATAGATTAATTATAATGTGGTTGAGAATATAACACCTTCCCAAAAAAACTGTTTGATCTCCAACTGTTTGAGAATAATAGGGAGAAATTAAAAAGGCATTGAAGTTAAAAAGACAAGAGGAAGAAGAAGACGACGACTTATAAGTAGCATTACAATGGAAGAATGTAGTAAAGTTGGTAACTCCAATCACTGATTAATTATGGACAAACCCATCTATTTGAATTAATTAGTCATTTAAATGTTTATCTATTCCTCTGATCCAATACATCATGAGCAGCTTAGATCTAATTGCACTAGTAAAAAGATGAGATGATCGGTAGTTACAACCACGATCAATATCTCTAATCCCTAGAAAGCTTAAAGTCTCACAACTTATATATATATATATATATGTTAATAATTACTAGATAATTAATAGATTAATATTAACTTCATCAAAAGCTTAACGAAATATAAAATTTGATAAATTTCATTAAAATAAAATTATATTGAATTAGTCAAATAGATAAATATAAAATTTTAAATTATAATACATATATAGATTTTTTCAAATTTAAAAAGTTATTATTCATTTTTAATCTCTAAAAAATTTTTTTATTCATATTTAATCTCCAACCATCTATATATATTATATTTGTATTCAGAAATAAGTCGGAGCTAGTTCTTCCTCTTCCCTCACTCCTCTTCCTCTTCTCCTCTCTCTCTCTCTCTCTCTAACTTTTCCTTATTCTCTCTCCGTAACTTTCTTCACAGCTAGGGTTCCTTTTCCTTTACTTCAAAATCATATCTGGATTGAACTTCAGTGGTACGTCTCTTTTATCTTTCATACTCTATCTTGCGCTTTAATTTTTCAGAAACGAGTCTTGTGTACTTCAAATGCCGTGTTTGGTCTCTCTCTCTCTCTCAATGCGATATGTCTCGGGTTTTTTTTTTTTTAGTCATTCGATTGATATATTCTGCAGAATTTATTATTTTAGTCGGTTTTCGTCTTCCCTCTGCTTGGTTTCCGGGAAAGGTGGAGAGAGCAATGGAAAATATGAGTTTGAATCTTTCTTTTGGGATTCTGAAAGTAGCAATGTCCCGGTGGAGCCATTTGAGTGGGCCAAATAGTTTTTTCGGTCCCAATTTCGTGGAGTTTGGTCTATCTGGAATTCCAAATTCTATATGCAGGATTTTATTTTATTTGATTTTCTCGGCAACCAAATAGAGTATGAGAAAGTAAATGAACCTTTGGGGATTCTTACAAACAGAGAATTATTTACCCGTGGAGTCATTGGAGTGGGAAAAATAGCTTTTTCAGTCTCAATTCGGCGGTGGTTGATCTGTCAGGGATTCTAAATTCTAGAAATCTGATATGCAGGATTTTATTATATTTGATTTTCTTGGAAACCAAACAGAGTATTGAGAAATTGAATGGTTAGTTGCAGTGGTTTTTGACTATTGGAATTCAGCTAACTGCCTGCTAAATCTTTGTTTTTAAGGTATTGAAATTGGAAAAAAATATATTACAAGTTTGTTTGATGATTTTGAATTCAAGGCTAGATTAGGATTGAGTATAGTGGAGGTGACTGGATTTTAATTGCTGCAGAGAAAAGCATAGGACTCAGTTGCCCCTGGGATTCATGCTGGGTGCAATTCCAATTGTGATGAAAATGATGGCCTTGACACTGATGTAGATGCGATGATCAGATTTTAATGGAAACGATCCAATTTTACTTCCTTGGAATAACTGCGTTTTTTATGCATTTCAAGCTAACAGGTTGATTGATTGTAGTGTCAGATTAGAAGAATGGCTATTGCTGGCCTACACAACGTTACTGTGCTCGACTCTGATAAAATCTGAATCAAGACATGAAATCTTGATACAAGAAATGAAACTAAGCAAAAAAGAAGATAAAACAGAGTCGTGTAAACTTTGCTTCTGTATTGAATTGATTGCATGTAATTGTTTACATCATTCTATTTATAGAAGGAGCTGAGTGTAACTGACTAACTAACTTTTACATCAGCCAATGATATTAACCATTTGAGCCACATCATCATATACTTTAAGAGTCCCCCTCAAGATGGAGAATGAATGTCTAAAATTCCCATCTTGGATAGCAAACTATGAAACTGGTTGCAGCCAAGAGGTTTGGTAAAGATATCACTGAGTTGATGAGCGGAAGCAACATGTAGTGGCTTGATGAGGTTGGCTAACATCTTCTCTCTTACAATGTGGCAGTCTATTTCAATGTGTTTTGTTCTCTCATGAAACACGGGATTTGCTGCAATGTGAAGGGCAGCTTTGTTGTCACAAAACAGTAGAGCAGGTTGGGGATGATCAATCTGAAAGTCCTTCATTAGATTAAGTAACCAAGTCAATTCACAAGTGGTGGATGCCATAGCTCTATATTCAGCTTCGGCTGAAGATCTTGACACAGTTTGTTGCTTTTTAGATTTCCAAGATATAAGTGAGTCACCAAGGAAAACACAAAAGCCAGTTACTGATTTTCGAGAATCCACACACCTTGCCCAATCCGAGTCACAGAAAGCCTTGAGATGAAAATCTGAGTTTGCTGGAAAGAACAATCCTTGTGCAGGTGTTCCCTTTAAATATTTTATGACTCTATGAGCTGCATCTAGGTGAGGTTGCCGTGGTTTATCCATGTATTGGCTAAGAACTTGAACTGCATAAGTCAAGTCTGGTCGAGATATGGTGAGGTATATCAACCTACCAATTAACCTGCGATAGCTTGAAGCATCTTCAATTAAATCACCCTCAGATGAAGAGAGTTTGATGTTTTGTTCCATGGGAAACTGAATAGGTTTTGCTGCTAGTAAACCTGAGTCTTGGAGAATATCCAATGCGTATTTTCTTTGGCACAAAGTGATGCCTTTATCAGATCTGGCCACTTCCAAACCCAAAAAGTACTTCAATATCCCCAAATCTTTTATTTTGAATCTGTCATTTAAGAATGACTTTAGTGCAGTAATAGAATCAATGTCATTGCTTGCTAGTATTATGTCATCTACATAAACTAACAAGGCAATGAATGAAGAG
Organism: Juglans regia; assembly: GCF_001411555.2. Classification (NCBI taxonomy): domain Eukaryota; kingdom Viridiplantae; phylum Streptophyta; class Magnoliopsida; order Fagales; family Juglandaceae; genus Juglans; species Juglans regia. The sequence goes on along the minus strand of NC_049905.1, from coordinate 18,563,537 downwards.
GCAGTGGTTTTAATGAAGAGGGAGTGATCAGAATTTGACTTGGTGAATCCATAGTCAAGAATGGCAGAAGATAGTTTAGAAAACCATTGGCGTGAGGCTTGCCTTAGCCCATAAAGAGACTTGGTAAGTTTGCATACTCGAGTATCTCCTTTTTCTGCAAAGCCTGGTGGTATGTCCATATAGACTTCTTCATTGAGGTCACCATGCAAGAAGGCATTATTTACATCTAATTGATGTAAATGCCAGTTCTTAGCAGCTGCCAAAGCTAGTAAACATCTCACTGTGGTTAATTTTGCAACAGGAGAAAAAGTTTCCTGAAAATCCAATCCTTCAACTTGTGTATAGCCCTTTGCAACCAATCGGGCTTTATACCTTTCAATGCTCCCATCTGCCTTGTATTTTATACGATAAATCCACTTGCAGCCTATAGGTTTCTTTCCTACAGGTAAGGAAGTAAGAGTCCATGTTTTGTTTTGTTCAAGAGCTTTGATTTCAGCTTGCATAGCTTCTTGCCACTCAGAAATTTTTGTGGCTTGAGAAAATGACTTTGGTTCAGTGTGAGAAGAAATTGATAAAGTAAAACATCTATGAGAAGGTGAGAGTTTATGATAAGAAACAGAATTAGAAAGAGGATAACGTGTACCTTGAGAACTTTCTGCCATGAAATCCGATTGAGAAGATTGAAGAAAAGCTTGGTTGTTTTCTGTCAAAGCTAGTTGACAATGATAATCTTGCAAATAACTGGGTTGTTTTCTTTGTCTTGTGGACTGTCGAGGAGGAATGTGAGGTGAGGATAAAGGAATGGGAGATGTGGATAAAGGAATGGGATATGAAGATAAAGGAATGGGAGATGAGGATAAAGAAGAATTGTTTGAATCTGAATTATTGGAATCAGAAGAGGAGAATTCTGTAGACAGAATGCTATTTGCAATATGTGAATTTGTTGTTTCAGGAATGATGTTGGGTAGAACAAGAAAAGGATCAATATTAGAAGAAGAATTTGAGTCTATGGATGAAAAGGGAAAAATAGACTCATGAAATACCACATCACGAGACAGAAATGTTGTATGAGATTCAAGATCATACAATTTATATCCTTTTACAGCAAAAGGATATCCAATGAAAATACTCTTTTTGGCTCGGGGATCAAACTTTGATCTATTTCTGGTAAGAGTGGATGCAAAACAAAGACATCCGAATACTCTTAAATGATTATAAGAAGGAGGAGATGAATGAAGAACTTCATATGGTGATTTATTACCTAGTAAAGGTGTGGGAGTTAAATTGATTAAATGTGTTGCTGTTAAAATACAATCACCCCAAAACTGTAATGGTAATGAGGCCTGAAATCTAAGAGATCTAGCAACATTCAGCAAATGCTGATGTTTTCTTTCCACCACACCATTTTGTTGTGGTTTCTCAACACAACTCCTTTGATGAATCACACCTTTAGCTAAATAATAATCAGGCATATGGAATTCAGCCCCATTGTCTGTTCGAATGCATTTAATTTTGAGACTAAATTGATTTTCAACAAGGGAAAAGAATGATTGAAGGTACTGTCTAGTTTGAGATTTTTGCTTCATAAGATACACCCAAGTGCACTTAGAAAAATCATCCACAATTGTTAGAAAGAACTTAGAACCATCTAAGGAAGCAACTGAAAATGGTCCCCATATATCGCAATGCACAAGATGAAATGGAACCAAAGCATTGTTATTACTATGTTCAAATGGAAGACATTTCTGTTTTGCCAATGGACAAACATTACATGGAAAAGAATTGGAAATTGTAATGCTTGGTACAGATTTATTGAGAGCTTTTAGTCTAGAGAGGGAAAGATGGCCTAATCTATAATGCCAAAGATCAAATTCTTTATTGACTGAGAGAGCAATGGATGATGAATCAATTGAGGGTTTTTGCAAGAGATGATATAAACCAGCTATTTCTTCACCCATGCCAATCGTTTTCCATGTAGATAGGCCCTGTACAAAACAGAATTTAGAAATGAAAAGAAGACAGCAGTGAATGTCTTTAGTCAATTTACTTGCTGATATGAGATTATATGAGAAAGAGGGGACACAAAGAACATTATGCAATATCAAATCATTGGATAATTGTCTCCATAAAGGATAATTGTCTCCATTTAACTGCTGCGATACTAGCATCAAACCAGGATTCTCTCCATGATGCAAGTAGTAGGAATCTTCAACCAAACTCTGTTGATTTTGTAGAACTGGTGGAGTTGAATCCGTCATTTTGAAGGAGATCACGTAGATTCAGACTAAGCAAAGAAATCAGATTTCGTCTGATACCATGATAAAATCTGAATCAAGACATGAAATCTTGATACAAGAAATGAAACTAAGCAAAAAAGAAGATAAAACAGAGTCGTGTAAACTTTGCTTCTGTATTGAATTGATTGCATGTAATTGTTTACATCATTCTATTTATAGAAGGAGCTGAGTGTAACTAACTAACTAACTTTTACATCAGCCAATGATATTAACCATTTGAGCCACATCATCATATACTTTAAGAGACTCTTCTTTCCATAGGGTATCTCATTCTCAAGCATCAGGGCAGCAAGTTGATGAAGGGAGAGTCAGTTCCCAGGCATCCTCTTTATTGCAGATGTGGCGGGAGCTTGAGGATGAGCATGTGGTGAGTCGCTTTCCACAAGAAAGAGTTGTCCCACGAAGGAGTGACAGGTTGATTGCTGACCACTCAAAGGGTCAAGGTTCGGATACTGATAGTAATGAACATGGGGGTGGTTGGGAGGTCACAAGTCTGACTGAGAGCGAGTATGGAGCATGGTCTCAAATTCAAATTGGCTCACCAAATGAAAATATTGATCCAAGCAATTTTAACTGTGAACATTCTTCAGATTTTGGGGAAGTTGAAAGGGAGAGGGTGAGACAGATTTTTCGGGAATGGATGAACAGTGGTGTGAGGGAACATCCGTCAAATGTTTCTCATATTAACAACAGCCCAAGGGCAGAGTGGCTGGGTGAAACAGAGCAGGGGAGAGTGAGAATCATAAGGGAGTGGGTACAAATGAATAGCCGGCAGAGAGGTGCTTTTAGTGACATTAGAGAAGAGCAAGCTGCTGATATCAGTACTCAGATTGAGCAAATTCGTGATGGATTGGTTGTTAACCAGAATGAAGGCCGGAATGAGCATAGCAGGAGGGGCATTCGGAGATTATGTGGCAGACAAGCTTTGCTTGATATGATAAAGAAGGCTGAGAGGGAAAGGCAAACTGAGCTTCAAGGCTTGTTGCATTGTCGTGCTGTATCACAATTTGCTCACAGAAACCGTATTCAGGTTAATGGCTGAAAAGTTTCTATAAATTTTGCAATTTCTGTCTCTTCCTTGGTTTTTCACTTTTCTGCTCTTTCTACTTTTGTGCATAAACTTTGTCAACTGTTTTTTAAGTATAAACTTTGTCAACTGTTGTCCCATGAAATTGGTATAAAATTTGAAAGATATGGGGACTTGGAAAATATCAGTGAAGAATAGATTTTGGTCGTAGAAGTGTTTTTTTTATTATTCATTTATTGTATTGGAAAGTCCTAGAGTGGATGGAGGATATCCACGCTTTAATATAAAGATATTCACATATCGACTAGACAAACTTGTAACATGTTCCAGTTAAGAGTTCGATACAGAAAATCAGTTCTGCGGGTCCTCATAAAATGAATGACAACAAGAGATATGAAAGCTGTTAATTTTATAGGTTTTCTTTTAAGTAAAAATAAACTTTTGCTTTGTTTCCTTTGTATTAACTAAACTTCAATTTTCTCTCTTAACTTTTGTGACTTAAAAAAAAAAGACTTCCTTAAATTATGTATTGTAATTTGCATAAGAGAAAGGTACTGTTCTTTACTATTAAACCCAAATAGCTATTGCCTTTTCAAAATTGTAGGTTTGCCATCATTGAGAACAGAGAAAATTTTCTGTGTAATATGTAATATTCACAAGGAAAATGCAATAAAATGTGCACTGTTCTTGTCAAATGAGTTGCCTTTGAATCAGTCCTCAATGGCTCTGCAGTTTCTGGTGGAGGGGGGGCGTGAGTTGAAGTATTAGTTGTTGCTGTGAATCTCAAATTTAAGTGTTAACATCTTTGAGGGAAATATTAATCCATGATGTGGATATTCCTGTTTAATATGATATTACCAATAGAAAAAATCTGTTCAATGTGATATTGCTGAAGGACATATTAATCTATGTTTCTTTGATGGATATTGATGTGTATTTCATGTATTCATAAAACAAAAGCACAACTATATTTACCAATATCTTAGTTATTAGAAGATCATGGATAATTTCTATTTTTAAGTTTTTCTTTTGTCATATTAGTGGGCCAACTTGATTTGTTGATGCTTGCAAAAGGCTAGTTTGCATTGAGGTTTGTTCATTGTTATAGAGTTGCATTTAACCTTTCTGTTCCTTTGCTTGTTTATGGTGCAATTCTGTTATATTGCTTTTGTGATGCCGGAATTTACAGCATTGGAAAATTTGCATACAAAATGTAACACAACCATTTGATTAATTTTTTGCAGTCGTTACTTAGAGGTAGGTTTTTGCGAAATGATCAATTGGTAGAGAATGAGAGACCCGCTTCCCTGGCAGAAACTGAGCTAGGTTTGTTGAGACAAAGACATACTGTATCTGGTCTGAGGTACCACTTCTTTATACCATGATCATATCAAAGAGCTCGGTCAGTTGTTTTTATGTGATATATTGTGTTTTTGCTACTATATTGTGTCAATGTTAACTTCCGTTGAAACATTAAAAAAATGGCTGCAGACTGCTAGAAGTTTATATTGATAATATTCTTGTTTACACACCAGGATGCAAATTCCATGCAGGTACTAGCTCTGGAAATTTGTTTATAATTTAGTTGTTGATCAGGTGTTAACATTCGCATCCAGCTTAGTGGCACTGCCCTTTAATCCTTGCCTTAAGAGCATAAACCACTATCAATCTTTTTTTGATGACCTGAAGATAATTATGCTAGGTTCTGTACAAACTCTCTCTTAAAATCAAACATGAGTTTCTCTCTGTGTACTTTGGCTTTGCCTATTCTTATGAATAAAATTCTTGAATACCGATAAAAAAAAAAAAATATATTCAAACGTGAGTTTTTGACGCTTCACTTGCACAGGAGAGGAGTTTACCTAGAAAAGCATTTGCCTGACTTCTTTCCTTTATTCCTTGTGTTTAGGGTGGTAATCAAATTAATCCAAGTTATGTGTGTGAAGTCTAAAGTATCTCTCTTTCATAAATTCATTTGAAAGTTCCCCTGTAAAAATAGAATCATTAAATTTTATGTAGTGCATATTTTAGGCACATGCTGCAGGTTCCATTCCCATACAAACTGTTAATTCTTGTTTCTGCTGGGGACTTTATCCGACATTTCTAAAGATTTTAGATTTCTTTGCTAATAAATATACTTCGTGATTAATCACCAATAAATAGTTGCATATAAATGCTTAACAAAGCATGATTGCAGCGGAGACTCTTGTTGTGGCTTTCAAAAGTCCTGCATGATCGGGGGTCTTCCTTAAGTTTTATAGTTTATATTAGGAACATAGATTTTCTTTCATCTTGCAATAATACTGGGACCTGTATTTGCACAATAGCCTGGTAAAGTTGAACTAGTGGCATTGTTGATGTAGATGAATTTTGTCTCTTATTCCCTTCCATTATATAATTAGATATGCCGTGCATGGATTTTCAGTGGACCCCAGTAAATGATTTGATGTGAGAGGACAAGGTAAGGCACACTATGTTTCTGGTCATATTTGTATTTTGAAAATGGCACTGAGCAGTCCCTATTAAACAATTGATAAGATGACATAAGTGCCATGCTTACTTTGTCTTTTTCTTTCTATATTAGAAGAGTAATGCTAGATACAATCGTGGAGTGCGTAAGTGTCGCATAATTTTTTTAAAAAGAATGGAGTTCATCATTAAAAAATTAATTTTTTTTCACGTAGGTCCCATATTTACTCATTTTTTTTCAAAAGGATTGCGCACTCTTCGACTGCAAATATCATTTCTCATATTAGAATTCTACATTAAGTGCTTGTTTGAACACTTGGAATATCTCATATTATATGTGAATAGTAGTGAAATAGTTTGTGAATAATAGTAAAATGGTTTGAGTTAGAATGTTTTATTAGGTTTTGTGAATGAGAGAGAAAAAGTTGAATAAAAATATTATAAAGTTAAAAAATTGTTTTGAGTATAAATTTAATATTATTTTTGTTTTGAAAATTGAAAAAGTTGTATTGGTTTTTGTGTTTTGTTTGGGAGCTTGGGAAAGTTGTAATGATTAGATGAAAAAGTTAAAGATTTAAAATTAAAATGTGTTTTGTATTTGAGTGATGTTTGGGAAGGAAATATCTGAGAATAACTGAGATCACTTGTGTTCCCAAACTAGCCCTAACTCTTTCATGTGCTGGCAGTTGCCTTCTGAGCTTTAAAATTGAGACAAGTTACTGAGTGATAGCAATTATCAATTTTATGTAGAACTTTGGGCGTCTAAAAAACTGTAGTGAGACTTTATAACGGCTATTAATTTCCCAAATATATGATTCATACTATGGATAATATTGACTAGGCTTGTGATAGAAAAAATTTTCTGAAGCCTCTTTTTTCAAATATACTGCAACTTGTTGGTCCTTACAAATAAGTATTCTCTATGGAGTTTGATTTTTCTTTGAAGCTGTAATTTAGTGGTTTTATTTGTGTTGTTTGCTTCATTTTCTTTAGGGAGACAAGCATGTGGTGTAGCACGTGACAATCATGAGAGACAAGGCCGTCGTGGATACTAAGCACTGCTTTGCTAAGAAAAAGGTGAGGTTGCGAAAGAGGCTGGTGAAGGAGTTGAAGTCCAAGCTCGCCTCCTCCAATAAGGGTCTCGCTAGGCTCTCTTCTCAGATAATGGCGGCTAAAAAGGTCTGTAATCGAGCTTGGAGTTATGCGGATGTTTTGGGCCTAAAGAAAATGCAAGAGTTCCTACTATAGAACACCCAGGTCAACTTGGAGACCCTGGACTTAGAGATATTCAAGCTTGATTAGGAGGCTTGCGAGTTTCTCAACTCCTTGGGTAGAGACCTGTGCCTGACGCCTTCCCTCGTTCTACTGCCCAAAATTAATTTTATGTTGTTTTTTTTTCTTTTTGAGAATACATGTGTTTTACGTAAGTTTTTGGCTCCTATTGCTTTAATTAATATGCATATGTTCTAATTAAAACTTTTTTGATGTCTAGGAATTTGTGCACTCTTGCTTTCTTCCTCTTCTTCCCCTCCTTTTTGGGCGCTCACTTACTATGTTGACTGATGTCCCGTTGATTTGAATGAAAAGGCTATCGACAGTTGTTTGGGTGCGGAAACACTTAGGCTTAAGTGACTAGGCAGGAGAAGGACTCGAGTTCATTGGGTGGTTAGGAGAGATGAGATACTTAAGAGATGTGTTTCCTCCTTTATTCACTGTGTGCAAGCACAGAGCATTGACTTAAATAACCAGGTAAGAGATGGACTCGACTGCGCTGGGTGGTGAGAAGAGATGTGACACTTAGGAGAGGTGTTCCCTCCTTTGTTTTAGGTGTGAGTGCGAAACATCGACTTAAGTAACTAGGAGAGAGATGGCTTGACCGTGTTGGGTGGCTGCTACGATGTTTGTGCGGTAGTAAACATTCGACAACAAGAAATGAAATGTGATGGAGAGTCATGAAATGTAAAACAATTCTGTTGAGTAACAATTCGAGATGTTCGACTATGTCTTTAGATCCGTCGTACATCTCAATCTGCATGACTTGAATTTTGGTGAGAGCAGGACTTCCATAATTTCGGCGCTATAAGGGAGGTCCATGCTACTTAGCAGTTGGTTGATCAAGGAAGATGCTCTTATCTTTGTAGCCATCTCTTCGCACTTGCCCATGAGGCTACATAGCTCAAGGTGCATCTTTTTCTTTTCCTTTTCATCAAAGGCGACCCCTCATGCGCTGTGCAGCTCTACCACAATTCGCTTGATATGGCTCGTGCTAGCACCTTCCCCCGATCCCGAATTCCTATGCTTCATTATCTCGTTTTCTAGTTGGAGATTTTTTATTTCCAATGCTATCTTTTTAATTCGCTCATCCATTTCTGCAAACCTTCCATCCATGTTGGTTGAGGTAGCTTCCTATTCAGTTAGGACCTGAAAAACCAATCGGACCGGTCGGTTTTAGTCTTCCCTTTACAAAATTTTCGACTCTCATTCCAGTCCCGGGGTGGGGTTTTTCCACCCCAGACTGACCAAATATAATATACATATTTTAAAATATTTTTAATATATATTATTTTGTATAATAATTGTATAGTTAATTATGTAATTTTCATCTAATCTATCACAATTGACAATATAAATGTTAAATATCCAATTACTAATATGCTATCAATTAACTAATGTATTATATCAATTAATTAACTTATCACCATTAACTAATTATTAATATCTACATCTAATTAAAGTTCTTAGATAAAACTTTTGTAAAATATCGAAGTTATTGGATAAATCATCATTTTGTATTAGGTTAAACTGAATGGACCGACCGGACAAAATGGTTTTGGTCTGGTCCAGTCCATATGAGAGTTTGGTTTGGTCCCAAAAATCTCTTATGGACTGACCGAACCGAACCGAACCGAATTTACCCCTATCTGGGACCAGGTCGCAAGAGGCATACGAAAGGCACGTTAGTTTTACTTAAGTATCGCACAGATGACGCCAACTGTTAAGGATAAGCTTGATGGCCTGGAGTATAAAAAAAAAGCTCTGATACTTAAGTTAATTTATGTTTCAAAGTATGAGAGAGAGAGAGAGAGAGTGTGCGTGTGTGTGTGTGAGAGTGAGAGAGAGAGAGAGAGAGAGAGAGAGAGAGGAGAATAGGGAGAGAAAATGAATCCTTGAATTGTTCCTATATCGGGACCTTTATACTCCCTATTTCGGTGGGACTATTGTTCTCCTTGTGCCTGGGGTGTTCGTCCATACTCTGGACGACATGTTGTCTTATTTAATGCGGCAACCTCTATTAGGGGGTCTCAACCCACGTTGAGCCTTTGTGCCTGGGGGCGGCATCTTGTCGAATTTAATGCGGTACTCCTTATCAAGATGAGATCTCGACCCATATCGGGTCATTTAATGCGGCGTGGTTGGAGGAGTGCCCAAGCAATTTCTGTCCCGTCTTCCCCGACCTAGATTGGGCATTTTCCTTGCAATACGTTGAACCTTATAACACTAGGCTTTTAGCTATGGTAATTGGGCTGGGCCTAGCACGATGAGGCACAAATATGTCCTTCTAATTGAGATGATACATGACAGGGGTGAAATCGACACTATTAGTGTGGTTTCGGTCCAAAACCGAAATTGAACCAACATATTTTTTCAAAGGGTGGTGCCGATAGAAAATGATCGATTAAGGGGGACAAAATAGGCCGGTGTAATTTCGGTCAGTTATGATCGGTTCATTGGTGTTCTCGTCGGTTTTCCCTTCAAAACCCTATCAACACAACAACATCATAGACTTTCCTAAACTCCAAACATAAGAAAAATCATTTCAAAAACCAGATAAATTGAAATTAACATCATACCCAACGGCGAGAGAGTGAGACTTTGGGCCTTTTGGGCTTCTTTATGATCAGAGGGAGAGATCAGGGGTGGCAAAGAGGCAACAATGGCATTGGAGAGAGCGATGACATCAGGGCAAAATCTCTATGTGAGAGAGAGAGAGAGAGAGAGTTGAAAGTCTGAAATAGTGCAAATAGATGGGAGCTGGGGGTTTTGGGGTTAGGGCTCATGAAACTCTAACCGAAAACGGCTCTGTTTGGTATATAAAACCAAATGCGTCGTTTCATATTAAGGTTTTTTTTTTTTTTTTCGTAAGACTAAGTTATAAAACGACGTCGTCTAATTCACTTAAGTGAAACAACGTCATTTTATATACGATATATATATATATTTATATTTTGTCGACTAGTTTGACGGTTTGAACTTGAATCAGACCAGGATTGAATTGACCGACATCGATTTCATCAAATTTCTTCTGTCGGCCAATCGGTTCTCCACTGATTTCGGCCGGTTTCGAACTCTGACAGTCGATTCCTGTCGACAACGATCAATCCTGCCAGTTTCTGTACAGCCCTAATACATGAATATGTCAACATGCACGACTGGCATGACTCTCACTTTCCTCTTAGTGGTTCTTCCCATTACGTAATATGTCTAATTTGACTTTTCTAGATCCTTATTAATCTTATGCAGCTCCTTTTTGGTGAATTTTAAATCATGTCATTTTCTTCTTGGAGATATATTTTAGATGAATGAATGGGTAAATTTATGATATTTCATTTTCGTCTTATCATATAATATTTGTCACACTATCCTGCTAATGTTTTTTTATTTGGTTTTATATTCTTTTTCTTTAGATATGTTCCCGATTACATTTTCTTTATCAAGTTTCAAATATGACAGAAAAGTGCCATCTTTCAAAGGTACTGGTGGTGCTTACTGGTTTGTTGATCTGTCTCCCTCTGCTTTTTATATGGATCATTTAGAACCCTTATCATGAAATATTCATCCAATTTAGTATATTGACCTTGACTTCATTGGATTTCTAGCCTTTTATAAACAACTTAGATGCGTGTCAGATATATTTTATGATTTTCTTCATAGATATTTGGCTATGTTAGTATAGATTTCTGAATATTCTATTTATTTCTAGGTTTCCAATGTTATTTGTTGTCAACTTAATATATAAAGCATACAGGTCTTGGGTTGAAATTTACATTCAAATAAACATAAGTTATGGGCACTTTTGGCTTTTTCGGGATGGGTAAATCTATTCATCATCTATTTTCTCATCATTCCATGATGTGGCATTAGATGATAGGCTCACAAGTGAAATATAATAAATAGTCTCTAATCATGTAATGCCACATCATAAAATGATGAGAAGATGATAAAAATTAAGATGATAAATAGCATTACTCATTCGGGATATCTCATGGAAATCATCTATCATATGCTTTTGAACTTATCAGTTGTTTTCAATTACTGCATTTTAAAAGGTTAAAGCTGTTCCAGAGGAAATGAGAATCAGATTTCTACAAATTGGTTTCCAGCCTAAGTGGGGACTGAAATACATACACCTATAACGCCCAAGGTATTTTTTCTTGGGGTTTGCTATGCATCTGCCTACACCCGACACACACTTCACATATATATTTTTTTTTTTACACTCAATGCATTGAGTGTGTGCCGGTGTAGGCAGATGCAAAAATTTTTCTTTTTTTCTTCCCTACCTTACATGGAAAGGTACAAGTCTTTTAATTGGTTAAAAAAGTAACATTTATTAACAAAAGCTAGAGAAGAGTTTCTCCAATATATAATGCAAAGCCTTTGGAAGGAGGGAAGAGTACAGCAAGTGGAGCCTCTGGTCCATATTTATCTTAAATATGGCTGTTTTGTTGCCTTTCAAATGGATTTGCTCCTCTCCATATTTTTGATCTTGTGTCATATATATTACAGTTTTCAAGTATATCTTTTGTGTCATATATTTCTTGTGTCATATGTTTTATGCATGTAAATACATCTTTCGGGCATGTTTATTTTTGTCTTGACATGTTTTTTACGGCAGTTTTACATATCTGTTTCAGTCACGGTAGTATGAATGAAAGCCGCAAGCCACAACAATATGCCGTATAATATTTTTGCAAAAAATGAATAAATGCATAATTTATTTAAAAAAATTAATTTTTAATAATAAATAAATTTAATTTTTTTTTAAAATAATTATATGATATTTAACGTACTCCACAATTATATAATATTATTATTTTCACCTGATGCCGTAATTTCCTCATTTGTACGTAATTGCGTAGTCCCAGCCATGTGTCTAGCTTTCCATGCATAGCAGATACATAGCTATAAATTTTTGTAGTCTAGCTGTAAACATTTAACCAAAGATGGCTCAATAGGTTCATGTAGGGTTTAAAGCGAAGATTTTAAGTGAGACTTTTATTTTAAAAAAATTTTAAAAACGAAAATTTAGTAAATTTATTTTAATTTTATTTTCTACATTATATTTTTATTTAAAAATGATTCCTATTGTTTTGCAAAATAAAATTACTAATTAAGATTTAATAGCACCTTCTCAATTAATAACAAACTTAATATTTGCTAAAAAAATATTAGTTTAGAAAAGATTTTATCAAATTTAGTTTTTCAAGATGCCCTTTAGACTCTTAATTAGAAGCATTTATAACCATTATTATCAATAAAATTCTATATATAAACTATGCATTTGAGAAAATAAAAAGGACCTTACCTTTTTAAAGGATTATACAAAATTTTAATTTTATGAACATTTGAAAATTAGATTTGGTTATTTTTAATTTTCATATTATATATTAAAATAATAATAACAAATTACGAGTGTATTATTAAAACGAGAGTATGTGAAATAATTATTATGGGAAGACACTTTTAAAATTTATAATAATGACATAAGATGTATTTGATGTTTTTAATGTTTGGTCATTGAATTAATCAATTTTTTTTTCTAAATATTGGGGCTTTCTTTTCTGTTTTCGTTTTTTTTTAAAGTCTACTTGGATTATTTTTGGTGGCCTTTAATTCTTTCACTAGGGCCTAAGTTGTAGAGTCGACCCTGAATTATTTTGTAAATATTTGACTTGTATCCTATTTAATGAAGGGCAGTGCTAGCCGGCCAACGTTTATTATTATTAGTATTTTTTTTTCTTTTTTTTTAAATATTTTTTAACTTCTTTAATTATTAAAAAAATATAACTTTATTAATAATCATTTCTTTAATTATTAAAAAAATAAAAAATAAAATAAAATACTTGAACGATAAATTTGAGTGGACCAAATATAATTTTCTCTAAATTAATGAAATGAAAGGTCTACACAAACAGATTATTTACGAGTTTTGTTATTCTTCATCTTTATATAATATTACACATCACATTTTTTTAATTTTTTTTATTCTTCCTAAAATAATTGATTTTTTTTTACTTATTATATACTATACATGATTTGGTAAGAGAAAATAAATAAATAAATAATTATATCTGATGTGTAATATAAGGATGATGAGTATAATTTTTCATTATTTATTATTCGATTGTAGATCAATCTATCACGCACACACACATGCATGTGTATATAAGAGGCACGTATGTCATCATGTGGCTATGCAGAAAGATCGAGACTGCTAGCTACAAAGCCATGGCTTTTCCTAAGTACCCTGACTAACATCCAATACTATTTTCTCTGCTTATTCCTATGGGTTCTTTCTATCTTCCTACTTAGATCCATTTTTGGAAAACCTACGAAGAAAGTCCACCTCCTTCCAAGCCCACTAGCCCTCCCACTCATCGGCCGCCTACACCTCCTTGCAGGTTCTTCCATGTACAAATCCTTGTACAAACTCTCCCTCCAGCATGGCCCCCCTCGTTTGCCTCCGCCTTGGCCCTTATCGGACCATGCTAGTAGTTTCATCGGCCTCCGTCGCCAACGAAGTGTTTAAAGCCAATGACCTTGCTATTTCAAACTATCCCGCTCTTGCTGTTGCAGATAAAGCACCTTATGCGGTTGCCGGATTCTTCAATGCTCCCTATGGCAAGTACTGGAGGTTCATGAAGACGGCACAATAGGTTGTAGGGTAGTGAGACTTTTTTTAAAAAAAATTTTAAAAATGAAAATTTACTAAATTTATTTTAATTTCATTTTCTACATTATATTTTAGAAAATACTTTAACCACAAAGGGATTACACAAAATTAAACTTACAAGCTGATGTAGCTTGATGTAATACGTCAGATTGTAAAGTTACTTTTATTATAAAATAGATCTAACGGATTCTATGAAGTCACATCAGTTTGTGAGTTTATTTTGTATAATATCTTTGTATCTGTAGTAGTTCTCTTATATTTTTATTTAAAAATTATTCCTATTGTTTTGCAAAATAAAATTACTAATTAAGATTTAATAGCACTTCTCAATTAATAACAAACTTAATATTTGTTAAGAAAATATTAGTTTAGAAAAGATTTTATCAAATTTAGTTTTAGCACTTTAGACTCTTAGAATCAATTATAACCATTATTGTCAATAAAATTCTATTATAAACCATGCATTTGGGAAAATAAAAGGGGCCCTTATCTCTTCAAAGGATTACACGAAATTTTAATTTTATGAACAATTGAAAATTAGATTTTGTTATTTATAATTTTTATATTATATATTAAAATAATAATAATAAAAGATAAGTGTATTTTTAAAATGAGAGTATGTAAAATAATTATTATGAGGAGACACTTTTAAAATTAATAATAATGACATAAGATGTATTTGATGTTCTGTCATTGAATTAATCATTTTTTTTTCTAAATATTGGGGCTTCCTTTTCTTTTTTGTTTTTTTTTTTAAATCTACTTGGATTATTTTTGGGGGCCTTTAATTCTTTCACTAGGGCCTAAGTTGTAGAGTCGACCCTGAATTTAACTCGTAATATCGTACTTTTTTTTACCCTAGCCGTAAATATTTGACTTGTATCCTATTTAAATGAAGGGCAGTGCTAGCCGGCCAACGTTTATTATTATTAGTAATTTTTTTTCTTTTTTTTAAACATTTTTAAACATCTTTAATTATTAAAAAAATAAAAAAATATAACTTTATTAATAATCATTTCTTTAATTATTAAAAAAGTAAAAAAAAAAAAAAATACTTGAACGATAAATTTTTGTGGACCAAATATAATTTCCCTTAAATTAATGAAATGAAAGGTCTACACAAACAGGAAGCTATTATTTACGAGTTTTGCTATTCTTCATCTCTATATAATATTACACATCACATTTTTTTAATTTTTTTCATTCTTCCTAAACTAATTAAATTTTTTTACTTATTATATATACTATACATGATTTGGTAAGAGAAAATAAATAAATAAATAAATAAAAAATTATATGTGATGTGTAATATAAGGATGATGAGTGGATTTTTCATAATTTATTATTCGATTGTAGATCAATCTGTCACGCACACACACGTGCATGTGTATATAAGAGGCACGTATGTCATCATGTAGCTATGCAGAAAGATCGAGACTGCTAGCTACAAAGCCATGGCTTTCCCTGAGTACCCTGACTAACACCCAATACTATTTTCTCTGCTTATTCCTATGGGTCATTTCTATCTTCCTACTTCGATCCGTTTTCGGAAAACCTACGAAGAAAGTCCACCTCCCTCCAAGCCCACCAGCCCTCCCACTCATCGGCCACCTACACCTCCTTGCAGGTTCTTCCATGTACAAATCCTTTCACAAACTCTCCCTCCAACATGTCCCCCTCTACGGCCTCCGGCTTGGCCCTTATCGGACCATGCTAGTAGTTTCATCGGCCTCAGTCGCCACCGAAGTGTTTAAAGCCAATGACCTTGCTATTTCAAACCGCCCCGCTCTTGCTGTCGCAGATAAAGCACCTTATGCGGTTGCCGGATTCTTCAATGCTCCCTATGGCAAGTATTGGAGGTTCATGAAGACGGCACAATAGGTTGTAGGGTAGTGAGACTTTTTTTAAAAAAAAATTTTAAAAATGAAAATTTAGTAAATTTATTTTAATTTCATTTTCTACATTATATTTTGGAAAATACTTTAACCACAAATGGATTACGCAAATTAAACTCACAAACTGATGTAGCTTGATGTAGTACGTCAGATTGTAAAGTTACTTTTATTATAAAATAGATCTAACGGATTCTATGAAGTCACATCAGTTTGTGAGTTTATTTTGTATAATATCTTTGTATCTGTAGTAGTTCTCTTATATTTTTATTTAAAAATTATTCCTATTGTTTTGCAAAATAAAATTACTAATTAAGATTTAATAGCACCTTCTCAATTAATAACAAACTTAATATTTGTTAAGAAAATATTAGTTTAGAAAAGATTTTATCAAATTTAGTTTTAGCACTTTAGACTCTTAGAAGCAATTATAACCATTATTGTCAATAAAATTCTATTATAAACTATGCATTTGGGAAAATAAAAAGGGCCCTTACCTCTTCAAAGGATTACACGAAATTTTAATTTTATGAACAATTGAAAATTAGATTTTGTTATTTATAAATTTCATATTATATATTAAAATAATAATAATAAAAGATAAGTGTATTTTTAAAATGAGAGTATGTAAAATAATTATTATGTGGAGACACTTCTAAAATTAATAATAATGACATAAGATGTATTTGATGTTTTTGACGTTCTGTCATTGAATTAATCATTTTTTTTTTCTAAATATTGGGGCTTCCTTTTCTTTTTTGTTTTTATTTTTTAAATCTACTTGGATTATTTTTGGGGGACTTTAATTCTTTCACTAGGGCCTAAGTTGTAGAGTCGACCCTGAATTTAACTTGTAATATCTTACTTTTTTTTACCCTAGCCGTAAATATTTGACTTGTTCCTATTTAAATGAAGGTCAGTGCTAGCCGGCCAACGTTTATTATTATTAGTATTTTTTTTAAAACATCTTTAATTATTAAAAAAATAAAAAAATATAACTTTATTAATAATCATTTCTTTAATTATTAAAAAAGTAAAAATAAAATAAAATACTTGAACGATAAATTTGGGTGGACCAAATATAATTTTCCTTAAATTAATAAAATGAAAGGTTTACACAGACAGGAAGCTATTATTTACAAGTTTTGTTATTTATTATCTTCACATATTACATACCATATGTTTTTTTAGTTTTTTTAATTCTTTTTAAATTAATTGAATTTTAATACTTATCATCTATATACTATACATTTGGTAAGAAAAAAAAAATTATGTAGCGTGTAATGTGAGGATGATGAATATAATTTTTCATTATTTATTATTCGATGATTGACTTATTGTAGATCAATTGATCACGCATGTGTATATAAGAGGCACGTATGCCATCATGTAGCCATGCAGAAAGATCAAGACTGCTAGCTACAAAGCCATGGCTTCCCTAAGTACCCTGACTAACACCCAATACTATTTTCTCTGCTTATTCATATGGGTCCTTTCTATCTTCCTACTTCGATCCGTTTTCGGAAAACCTACGAAGAAAGTCCACCTCCCTCCAAGCCCACCAGCCCTCCCACTCATCGGCCACCTACACCTCCTTGCAGGTTCTTCCATTTACAAATCCTTGCACAAACTCTCCCTCCAACATGGCCCCCTCTTCTGCCTCCGGCTTGGCCCTTATCGGACCATGGTAGTAGTTTCATCAGCCTCCATCGCCACCGAAGTGTTTAAAGCCAACGACCTTGCTTTTTCAAACCGCCCCGCTCTCGCTATCGAAGATAAAGCACTTTATGCGGGTGCCGGGTTCTTCAATGCTCCCTATGGCAAGTACTGGAGGTTCATGAAGAAGCTTTCCATGACACAATTGCTTGGTACTGCGCAGATTGAACATTCACGCTCTATTCGACGTGAAGAACTTGTACAATTTTTGTGCAAACTGTTCGACAGTGCTCAGAGAAGAGAGCTGGTTGATCTGGGAACTGAGCTCATGAGATTTACAAACAATTCCACGTGCAAGATGGCGATGAGCGCGAAGGTTTCAGGTGATAGTAGTGAAGCTGAGCAGATTAGGGCGTTGGTGAAGGAGTCTTTGCAGTTAGGGTCCAAGCTTTATTTAGGGGATGTCCTGGGGCCTTTCAAGAGGTTGAGTTTTTGGATGTATGGGAAGAAGGCTATAGATCTTACCATGAGGTACGATGCGATTCTGGAAAGGTTATGGAAGGAGCACGAGGAAAGCGGGAAGCGAGACAATGAAGATTTGATGGATATACTAATAAAGGTATATAAAGATGAGAAAGCTGAATTCAAGATGACCAGAACCCATGTCAAGGCTTTCTTGCTTGTAAGTAATTCTTTCAAATGTTAGAGTTTTATTTAGTCATCCTCTTGCCTATCAATTTTGTTAAAATTTTATCTGTTAAGACGTTTAATTTAATTTAAACTTGGGTGTTAAGAGTTTCATTTTGAACAAATAGTAATGTATAAGTCCTCATATTTCTTGATGGGAGGAATAGTTCAAGTCTAACTCTGTTGGAGGCTGATCGACCCTAGTCTAACCTATAAATAAAGGGTCTGTGTACACCATCATTACGGTAATCAAAATGCATAGGCCAGAAGATTCACTTCCTACTCAAATATTTCTTTCTCTTAAGTGGATTTTCTTTTAGGCTCTTGCTCTTTCTTGAATCACCATGACAGGAGGTAATGCAATTTATTATCTTCGGTGTTGTCTATTCTTTATTTTTGATGTCCCATTCGTTATTATTAATGTTCATATATATATATATATATATATACAGACAATTAAATTAATGGATCAGCTTCAATTGATATATATTTATTGATCATTAATACTTTTCTTGTTTAGGATCTTTTCATTGCTGGCACTAGTACCTCGGCTGATATCATTCAATGGACGATGTCGGAGCTCATCAACCATCCTCAGATGTTCAAGAAGCTTAGAGATGAAATAGTTTCTGTCGTTGGCACTGGTACTAGACTGGTTGAGGAAATGGATGTCCCAAATCTCCCTTACTTGCAAGCAGTTGTCAAAGAAACACTAAGAATGTACCCAGCAATTGCTGTGACAGCAAGAGAGTGCCGTGAAGATTGTAAGATAAAAGGCTACGACATATCCCAAAATACTATGTTGGCAATCAATCTGTACAGCATAATGCGAGACCCAAAAGTATGGGACAATCCAAATGAGTTTCGACCAGAGAGGTTCTTGGTTTCTAATAATTCTAAGGTACTACATAAGCACCAAAATCATGAAAATGAACTCACAAGCCATCAAAGTTTGATTGATTTTGTTCCATTTGGGGCTGGAAGGAGAGGGTGCCCTGGCTCCACTTTAGCATACACCACAATAAATCAAACAATTGCGGCCATAGTTCAATGCTTTGATTGGAAGGTTAGAGATGGAGGAGATCATGATCATGATCAGGCGCCGCCTAAGGTGGATATGGAAGTTGAGAATTCTGGCTTTGGTTTAACCAAGGCTCAATCACTTGTATGCCTTCCTATTGTTCACTTCAACCCCTTTGCTGCTAATTCAATGTAACTTCAAATATATGGACTAGAATAATTGCTCAAAGCATGCCCTAAAACAAGTTGAATGTAAAATATTTAACTGGCCAGCTTGCAGGATATATATATATATATATATATGTAATGTATTATTCCTGCAGGATAAGAAATAAACCATGGACTTCACAAAAAACCATGCATGTGCTTTTGTTTTTTTGTTTTGAATAAACATGTTGCTTGTAATTTATATATATGAGCACCAAAATGATCATTGGATGAATATTTTGAGTTAATTGCGCTCGCTCTTTCTCTGTTCGAGTTCTCAGGTGTATATATATATATATATATATATATATATATTAATTATATATATGTAGTGAGTATGTATTGATCATTTGATAAAAAACATAAGAAAATCACTTCTCTAAAGCTTGGAGTTCTTTTTTTGTTCCATACCACAAAAGCAGTACTACCATAGGTCCATAAAGCCTTTTTTATTATGGTTTATTGGCCTGAAATGCTTGTAGGAAAGAAAAAAATGACTTTAAAAAGCTCTCTAGTCTTTTTACGTACTCAACCTTGAGCAATGTATTGTTTTTTTTAACACCTTGATCCTTCGAGTAAGAAAAATAAATATTTGTGACGGATTATTTACGATAAAAACAAACTCATTTTGTCAAGAAATATATAGTCTAATAACTGATCACAGATAAACTATTTTCTTATAGTAATGTTTTTCATTCTTTTGTACGTTGCACCTTAAAAACCATCACATGTTGGATGTGTGGTGCTAATTGGAACACATAAATATATTTTTATTTTATTTCTCATCAATCCCATATATAGTTGTAGAAAGATGTAAGCATAGATGATTAAATTTCAAATTAAATCATTTTTGCGAATGGCTTTTGGACCAAATATGGCACTACGTACTAGCCCTGGTTTCTGCATGCGAGAGCCAGGGTTCAACCTTCGGCCTCCTCGTTGTAAAAAAAAAAATAATCATTTTTGTCTTACAGCTTGTATATATATGGTACTATTAATTGTTTACGTTAATGGTCTTATTCTTTGGTATGTGTGCACATGTGAATGGGTTGTCAGACTTGTGTATGGTTTGCTGCTTATAATTTCATGATATTGGATGGTTTAATATTCTTTTCAATGCATATTGTTCGAAAATCTTTTTCTATATATAGATGCATAGGAGTAGTATTACTATTTGAAGAACTTTACACCACACACTATCTATATGATATAGTTTGATTCGTAAGACTTATAATTTTAACTTTATTTTTCAAATAAAATTATATCACGTGGATGGTGTTGTGAAATACTATGCAAAGCACACACACCAACGATGACAAATAAAGTAAAAGCAACACAATACAGTATTTACGTGGTTCGGCAAATTGCGTACATCCATAGGAGCTACAAAAATCTTTATTAACTAGAGCATATTACAATCACTTAATCTCAACTCACACTCTCGAGGGCTTTTTGCTCTCTCACACAATATGCACTCACAAGACAATTATTCTCTCTCAAAATATGCTTAAAGTCGTCCAACACAAGTTTAATATGATGTATTTATAGTGAGTGGCGCTGGTAACCCTAATTTGACAAAAATTGCGTACTTCGCTCAAGCGGAGTGTCGAGCGCTACTTGAGTGAACAACCGAATGAACATTGGCTCGAGCGGATTGTCGAACGAACACTAGGGTTTGCATCTGGCTCGAGCGGAGTGTCAAGCGAGACTCGAGCGAACTCTCTCTGACTTGCATTTGCTCGAGCTGTCTATCGAGCGATGTCGAGCGAACCTTGGCTCGAGCCAACAGTTGAGCCAACTTCTGCAAACACTTTTTCATCTCCAAAACCAGTCTTCACATATACCCCAACAATCTCCCACTTGGAGACTGGGTCTCCACATGCCAGCTACTGTTTCTAGCCAAGCCCTATCATCTTTGCAGCTCACAGCTCCCGTCTTCAAGCTAGAAAACGCACTGAAGTCAAGCCCAACTTTAGTCTTCCACATACATCGCCCTTAGGGCGACTCATAACTCCTACTGTACTAGGAGTATCTGGTCTCGAACAAATCTTGGCAACCTTAGCCAACTTTCTCAGGCTTTCATGAGGAACGGAAAAGCTGACTCCCTTTAGTTTCCTCACATGTTTCGCGCGATCAAGCCTGCCTTTTTGCATTCTTGTATTTCCATGCACATCATTGGATCCTGATGTCAAATACAAAGAATTAGATCTCTTACCATGCGCTAGGACCAGCACACCTTTAGTGATTTTCCAAACTCCTCCAAAGAACGCTACTGCAAAACCGCTGTCATCAAACTGTCCCACAGAGATAAGGTCTTTCTCCAGATTTGGAACATGTCTGACTTTCTGTAAAGTCCACACGCTCTTGTTTGGAAGTGTGATATGCACATCACCCACTCCCACTACATCCAATGCCTTTCCATTAGCCACATACATCTTCCCAAAATCACTAGGAACATAATTCTGCATGATTTCTCGATGTGAAGTGCTATGGAACGAAGACCCTGAATCCAACACCCAATCATCAATCGGACTGTGCACTGCAAGAAGTAAAGGCATCATGAATTTCTTCTGCCACTACATTCACAGCATCATCATAAGAACTTTCTTGATTCCTGCAATTTCTCTTGATGTGGCTCGGCTTGCCACAACTCCAGCACGTGATCTGCTGCCCAGATCTCGTCTTGCTATTTCCTTTGCTCTTAGAGCTTGACCTGCCATGTCCTCTGCCCCTATTGTCAACAATCAGGGCAGATCCTGAACCCGAGGACTCACCCATGTCTGTCCTACGTACTTCTTCAGCAAGCACCATGTCACATATGCCATCGTAGTTCAGTTTTGCCTTACCGGCTGAACTACTCACAGTCATCCACATGGATTCCCAACTATTTGGCAGCGATACCAATAAAATCAATGCTCTGATCTCATCATCAAATTCAATCTCTACAGAAGACAATTGATTTGTGATCGTATTGAATTCATTCTAGTGTTGAGCTATAAACATATCTTCAGATTGAACAATTTCTTCATCAAGTGCACCTTATTATTCGCAGACGGCTTTTCATACATTCCTGACAAAGTCACCATGAGATCCACCGTGGTTCTCTCCTTACTGACATTGTGTGCCACTTTTCTGGACAAGGTTAGTCGAACAAGACCTAAAACCTGTCAATCTAATAGGGTCCACTCAGCATCATCCATGCTCTCCGGCTTCTTTCCCAATAGTGGAAGGTGGAGCCTCTTCCCATAGAGATAATCCTCAATCTGCATCTTCCAGTATTCAAAATCAGTGCCGTCAAACTTCTCGATCCCTGGTGCATTCACTTTATCTCCAACCATTATTCTCCTTTAGATCCAACCTGACTCTGATACCAGTTGTTGTGAAATACTATGCAAAGCACACACACCAACAATGACAAATAAAGTAAAAGCAACACAATCAAGAACACGACACAATATTTACGTGGTTCGGCAAATTGCTTACGTCCACAGGAGCTGCATAAATCTTTATTAACCAAAGGAGATTACAATCACTTAATTTCAACTCACACTCTCTAGGGATTTTTGCTCTCTCACACAATATGCACTCACAAGACAATTGTTCTCTCTCAAAATATGCTTAAGGTCATCCAACACAAGTCTAATATGATGTATTTATAGTGAGTGGTGCTGGAAACCCTAAAACTGCGTATTTCGCTCTAGCAGAGTGTCGAATGTGACTCAAGCGAAAGCCAAATGAACATTGGCTCGAGTGAAGTGTCGAGCGAATACTAGGGTTTGCATCTGGCTCAAGCGAAGTGTCGAGCGGACTCGAGCGAACTCTCTCTGACTTGCATTTGCTTGAACGGCATGTCGAGCGAACCTTGGCTCGAGCTAATAGTCGAGCCAACTTCAGCAAACACTTTTTCAGCTCCAAAACCAGTCTCCACATATACCCCAACAGATGGTGTGTGCATAATGTAAAAGTTTTTAAATAGAATTATTCAGCTGCATAAATAAGCTTGTAACATGCTTTTTTAACCACTAGTACAACTCTCCCCGTGTGCAAAATTTTCCTTTGGGTGGTCATGGATCTCTACTGAGGTTTGCATTCATCGACTTTCTATCTTCATCAACTTTCGAATTTAGTTACAATTGCTTTATATGGTTCTATGATTCTTTAAAACAACTTTTCTCTTGAAATAATACATGAGACCCTATTTTTTCTTGAAAAAATCTACACAACCTCTCATTCTCCATACACTATATATTTTTTAATTTTTATTATTTTTTTCTTTCATCAAATTTTTAATATATGAATAATGAATAGAAAAATAAAATTATTTTAAAAAGAATAAACTCAAAAAAAAAAAAAAATTTAAAAAAATATTAAAAAATATAAAGATTTTAAAAAAAGGTGGTGTATGGAAGTTGAGGAGTTTGTGTAGCATTGCTCTTTTTTCTTTGCTTTGATATTGGAATTTCTGAAAGCCATGCAGTTTGGGCACTTTCAACTTGTGGTTTGGCAAGGTTGGTAAATCAGATATAGAAACTTGGATTGAAGACAGGCGGGTGCATGAGGATATATATTGTTAATTATCCTTCTACTGTTTTTTGGATCCCACAAGACACTACAAGAAATTTGGCATTTTCCAGCGGTCAAAATGGTCACAAATACCTCTCGGAATCGCTGCATTTGATCACTTGCAGCGATTTATAAATCGCTGCAGGTTCGCCACTATCCTAAAGCCATTTTTGATCAATTTCGACGATAGGCAAAAATCGTCACAAAGACTACTGTTTCCGGCGATTTTAGTCTGCCGAAAATGTTAAAAAAATAGACAGAAATGGCCCTCCGGTTTACCTTTAAAATCGCTGAGAACTACTATTTCCGGCGATATTTATTGTCACAAAAACTTAATAAATCGCCGCAATAACTTATTATTTTTCTCAGTGATTTAAAATAATCGCCGTTATGGAGTATTTTGCAGCGTGTCATTTTCGCCGTAAAAAACTATTTGTGGCGATTTTATGTCGCCGAAAATACATTTCTGCTGTGAAAAATTATTTCCGGCGAGTAAAAATCGCCAGAAAAGATGTTTCAGAAAATAAAAAAAAATGCACAAAACAGTATAGAGAAAATATTATACACATCTAAGTTTTGCAGGCTTCACAATTTTACCTTACACTATGGATTGCCCTAATATTCTTTTTACATACTCAAAAAGGATCCAAAAATCTATAGTAACTATACTAAGACTATACTAAGCATATTAAGGTAATAATCACGAGAAGGAGAGACCAGTTCAAAGGACAAGCAGCAGAATAAATCAAATAAGCTCATGGATATTTCATCCTAATATTTTAAATGACAATTCTCTCTCAAAAAAATGATAACAGGCAAAACAAGGGTAACGATACCTGTAGAGACCTCACAAACCTTCATTTTTGCCTATTTCTCGAAGGGTGTGAAATACATTGTCATATTGGTTTATAGATCCTGGAATCTGCATAACATCCACCAAGAAGCAAAAACAGTCATGTGTGAATGGTGTGCTAATGAAGATATAGAACTTGAAAATATAAACATGGTTGTATTGGTTTGAAGCATTTTATAGGATCAATCTATAATGTCACCTAAACCCGCCTTGTTGGCCAGGCAGGTCTATTTCTGAACTCGCTCATATAGGCGTACAATAAGAGTTAGGCATTGGGATATGACATTAACAGAAAAAAGCCAATCTGTGGAAAGTCTTACAGGGAGGAAAAAAACTCTTTCTAATCTAGCCAAAGAATAAATTAATCTGACTTCATACTCATCTCACAAATCTAGTCCAGGAAAACAGCATAGATAATGCTCATGTATATTTTACTGAATGGTGTACTAATTGCAACACAAAGGGCTTATTGAATCCAATAAAGCATGTGGGCAAACCCACAGGACAAACTTGTCACTCATGAATAGATCATTTTCTAGAAATGGGGATGATAATGGAGTGGACGAGCCAAGAATGCCAAACATGTAAAAAACAGATTCCCAACCAAAATTCTGGATAAGGGGAGGAGCCAAAAGAAGCCTGCATGTTTTTCCTGTGTTAGAATAACCAATAAACGACTATACACTCAATCAACTTAAAATAAGAGTGACCAAGGAATATGTAAGTTTGCTA
The DNA here is from genome assembly GCF_001411555.2 of Juglans regia. NCBI lineage: Eukaryota > Viridiplantae > Streptophyta > Magnoliopsida > Fagales > Juglandaceae > Juglans > Juglans regia. The sequence goes on along the minus strand of NC_049905.1, from coordinate 18,538,180 downwards.
CACTTGGCAAACCTAAAATAATGCAAATGGAATAACAGCATGCCTCTGTTTTGCTGGCGCAGGAGAAGTCTTAACTGACAGTTGATGTAAGATTTTTTTTTTACAACTTATTGTTTTATTAATAATAAAAAAAATAGGCATAGCCTTGGTACACGGGTCATATACAAGAAAAACACTTAGTTTGAGTTTGAAACTGATACAAGGTTGTCATGGAGACTTAGTCCATTAAAATCTATAGCAATATAGCCCAAAGAATCAAAGCTTCATCGAAAAAGGTTTCGAGTTCATCCAATTTACTCACAATCTTCAAAATACTCTCTCCAGATGCACAACAGTAGACAGACATGAGCCATCAACAGCTAACAGTAGAGATGATTTCTTACATATTTTAGAAGTGTTTTATTGAAACATACCCTGTAACACTTCCAACACTCAGACTAGAAAAAACAAATGCTACAGCCCGTGACCGCTCTGACAATGGTATTGACCTGCAAATGATTTGGACGATGACAATCAAGTTACATTATAGAAAAGAATAATTTTGATAGTGTAAGACATAATCAATACTGAATCACCAGCAACAAAAAAGCCAAACAAACCACCAGTTTAACATCACAGATAATTGCAAAAATTTAAAACCAGATATTAAGCCAAGAAACTAGATGTTACTAACAAGCCAAATTCTTGTCTAGTTTCCAACAAAGTTCACCCCAAAATTTATAAGACCTCTTTTATAATAAGTAGACTCAAATGTGCTTATTAGTCATGAACTTAATCAAATAATTAGCAGTGATAGCCTGTGATAGAGAAAAGGAATTTCCAAAAACTAATAAGAAAATAAACAAATCAAATCAAATTTTAGCAAGAACAAGTGATAATTGAAAAATCATTTATCAGATAAACATGCTTCTGGACTAATTTGGATGTCATAAATGCCTGGCGATAAGATCCATTGCAGTTGAAGGGGAAACGCCTTCACCTATTCCAACCTAGATATAAAGAGGAAGGGAAATTCTTAGTCAGTTAGTCATATAATAAAAAATCAACATTATGGGCATGAGAGAGAGAGAGAGAGAGAAAGAGAGAGAGAGCTGCGCGAGGGGGGGGGGGGAATGACTAGACTATCATGTCTATAATGCATGGGCAAATCAAAAGAATCAAGAAATCAACTTAGGAAGGTCTACAAGAATTCTGCTGAAGAAATGGAAGGAAGATGACTGGCTGAGATAATTGTAACACTAGCACATGGACAGAATAAACAAATAAGATAAAATAAGAAACTTATTGAAATATTACAGCTAGCACATCATTTGAGAGGAACTAAAACCCTGCCCTGGGTGGCTGTGGATGCCTTTGATCCTTTACCTTTATATTTAAACAACTACATTCATAGACATAAATATACAAATACAACAATCTCCAGATCATATGGCACTTCCTGGGTTTGTTCAAGTGCAGATTTAATTAAATTTTGATATTCTTCTTTGAATATGATGCATGCAGAAGCATATAGAGTACAATTAAATGTAGGAAAGATCAATAATTACACATTTCGAGCAAGGGGCCAACCTAAAACAAAAACAACTGTAGGCTTCTTCTCAGCTACAGTTCCATTAGCTTCCTGCAGTCAAATAAACTTGTTATGCGATATCATCAAAACAAGATATATCCCCACATTAGGAAAAAAAAATTGACTCATAAGAGAAGCCATGTTCTCGCATCCATGAGACTAAGCTCACTAATTGATCACCATTTCCTCAATTTAGAAAACTCTAATCAATCCTAATTTCAGAAAGGTTTTTGCGCCAAACTAAAAAAACATAATGTCTCTTGTCTACAATTTATTTGTCGTTCTAGTTTTTTCTGTACTTATTTTCCATCCAAAAACTCAGTTTTCCTAATAAGCTCTATGAAAGAATATTAGTAGAGATGGTCACAGCACAGAATTTTGAATGTATTGCAATTTCATAGTGAAGGAAAAAAACATAGAAAATATTTATACATGAATGAGAGAAGATGAGAGAAGAGAGAGAAACAAAACAAAATATTTATACGATAGATGAAATGAACATGAGTTCGATCTACTAAATATGTCGAGTCATTAATGTAGAAAGATTAATGCAAATTATTATTATTATTATTTTTAACGCGTAAACAATCATGGAAAACATATTTTCAACCATTTAGATTAAACTATATATATATATGACTCAGTTTAATTTGCTTGAGGAAATTAATAAATAAATAAATAAATGAATATTGATAGTGAGATTAGATTGTGATGATGATTAGTGTGTAAAATTTTCCTAATATGGAAGAGGAAGATGCGAGAAAGATAAGATTCGCTATGTATTAGTTTCAAACTTATAAATATATTCTCCATTTTGTAATGTGAATTTTTCCCACTTTCTAGGGAAAGTTCACAGTTACGACAAATTGATCATAAGAAGCGAGTATAAACAAGAACCAAAAAGAAAATCCTTACGATATCATCAGACCACATGCAATTAATTAGAGGATGATCAGTGGAACAAATTGCTTAAAGAACTAGCATATTCCAGTGGCAAAATCCCAAGATCATCTACTTTCCCCACTACAAACTGGAATCCAAATTCATCAAGGAAACAGAACCTAATACTTCGAACTTTCTTGAATCAGATTTCTTGCACCACAAACACTGTCTTGGGACCTTATTAATTCTAACCACAAATTAAGCATCGAAGCATGGATGGAGAAATTTGTTTCCAATTAATGGAGCCGAAATGATTCGAATTTATTCTTTTCCAAGAGGTCATTGATTAATACCCAACTATGTTAGAATCGTAATCTCTAGTGAGAGGACCATAATATTATTGAAGTATTGATTGAGTTTCCAAGCCAATAAATTACATAAATGGTTTCAGATTTATATCCTATGGGAGATAAAAAGAAATTAATAAAACACAGGAACTCAATCAATGACAGGAGCAGAAACTAAGTGAAACTAACCCAACAATAAAGGCACAATCACCAATTTGGCATGAAACGAAAATCTAAGGAAATACATAACACAATGCACAAAACCTCACAATATAAATCCCAAACTATTTAGGCAGCACATTCTGCTGCAACAACGCAACAACTCACAATATGAAAACAGATTGTAATAGCTCACTATGAGAAAATGAGAATAATAGCAAATATCATCTTCCAATATCAGTGTGGCTTTTATGCAAACAGCTTGAATCCTCTATCTCTCTTCACTCTTCAACACAAACTGATCTTACCTAAGTTACCACTAGGAAACTAAATACAGTATCTTTAAACTTCTTTCAAACTTGATGGAATCATATCTCAAGTCCAACTTTTTAGGACATTATTTGAAGCATTGTCTTTCTAATTGCCTAGGTATGAGTTTATAACAAAAAAAAAAAAAAAAAAGGAAACATTAACAACAGTATTAGAATTTCAAGGATGAAATCATAAGTTAATGGAAAGTTATTGAAACATCCTTTGTGGACCTTTCAAATGTGCAACGGTTTATATATATGTCTCATTACATAATAGAGAGAAACATTACAAGTATATTCAGAATTTAGTACCATCAATTTTTTTGCAAGATTTTCTTCACTTTGCTTACATCCGATATATTGAGAATAGATTTCTGCATGCACAAGCAAGCCAAAAATAAAAACATAAAGCAAAGGTAAATACTACTAAAATGGAATCAAATACCAAGCTTAAGATGAGTACTAAACGAGCACCTGGAAAATGGAATCAAATTGAGTACTAAATGCCTGTTAAATGAGTACCTGGAAACGAGCACTTGGAAAATGGAATCAATTTTAGTACTAAATGAGTACTAAAATGGAATCAAATACTACTAAAGGCCTGTTAACGAAACGAGGGGAAAACCTCAGTTGCCTCATGGATGAATACGGAAAAATATTGTCCAAAGCAATATATAAAGACAGAAAATTAATAAATATTGTCCAACGCAATATATAAAGATAGAAAATACCCAATAAAATTGGCAAGCCTCAGTTGCCTCATCTGCCATACTCCCCGCGCCTCCTCCTCATTTGGTGGCAGTGAGTTGCAAACAGAGCAAGGGAGGGTCTCGGGCTGCTGGGCTAGGCGTAGAGGAGAAGGGACTCCGACGGAGGACTGGCAACGGCGTCGAGGTGTGGGTGGTTGCGAACGGCGCCCCCAGCGACGGCGATATAAAGAAATCCGAGAGAGAGAGAGAGAGAGAGAGAGAGAGAGAGAGAGAGAGAGAGAGAGAGGTGAGGCCAGAAAGAGATTGGCGTGGGGGCTGGGGGAGAAGGAGGGGGTGGCCGTATAGGTGAGATCGTGGTGGCGTGCTGGGGCCGTTGGCGACGGGCTGTGCGCGGCGGAGGCCTGAGGGAGAAGAGGGACTGGGTAGAGAGAGGGTGAAGGGGGAGAGACGGCTGCAGGAGGGAACGAAATGAGGGGAAAACCTGACGCGGGGGTTTTAAATTTAAAGGTTATTTCCGGCGCTTTTGACTCGCCGCTAATAAGTTTAAATGAGCATCTTGTTTTTACAGCGACAATGTTCGCCGCAAATAGTACATATTGTGGCGATTTTATTTAATCGACGGAAATTTAATGCGCTACAGTTAATAGAACATTGTTGTGACGACACAAATCGCTGCAACAGGTACAAATTTCGCCGCAAAAAATAATTTGTACATTTTTCCTCCCTGATTTCCCATCATCGCATCGAAATTAAGCAGCGACTTAAAAATCCCCAGAAATAAGCTATATTTGTGGCGATTTTTGTTGCGACGATTTTAAAATCGCTGCAAAATGTCAGATTTCTTGTAGTGAGATCAATATCATGTGTGAACAATGGAATGTTTTTGTATTTTCTCTTTTTTTTTTTTTGCCCTTTTTAATGAGTTTTTTTTCATTGCTATTTTATTATTTTGTAAAAGAATATTTTCTGCTAGCAAAGCTCCATGGAAATATTATTTTGGTCTCTAATTATTATTAAAACTTGCCGCAAATAAGTATTTGCGAGGAAATCTTTCAATAGAATGAATGACTTGTGTGGGCCTGTGGCAAAAAGAAATCGCCGCAAAAAAAATTATTTGTCCGGAGAAATATATATATATATATTTTTTTTTTCGGTGGTGCATAAGGAAGGTTGATGATTTGTTTGCGACAAAAATTGAGACACTTTTCGGTGATAATTAATAGTCGCTGCAAAAAAGTTTATTTACGACCAGTACTTCCATAAATTGCCAGAATTGAGACGGGTTATTTTCAGGTATCTTTTCACCGCAAATGCATGGATTGTCGCTGCGGTATGATTTTGTCGCCGCAAAAAGCGTATATAATATATGTTGTAGTGTTCACTGTTCACACAATCTACGATAAAAATCGCCTAGTCTTCATGATCACTGTTCTTACATGTTGTTTTCCCGGTTTCCAACGACATGTGACACTAGTTTGCATGCAGCTGACATCATCATCGATCATGCATGCCCCAGTACCTCTTGATCATGGTGCGTTTTGGGCCAGTTTCACCATCAAAATTAGTTGTCTTCGCTGCAAACCCTTTAATTTCTGACAATCTCCCGATGTCTGATGATCCTTTTCTAGTTATTATTCTTCTTTTTCCTTCCTTTTTATTATTCTTTATTTCTTATTTTTCTGTAGGCGCTGTTTTTGTTATAATTGTTTCATGAACTGCACGCATCGACCTCTCTATATATCATGTATTTTCATCATCAAATTTTTATCGATCATGATCATTATTTCTTTTCTTGAATTATAAGAATTCAAACGTCGACGTACGTAATAATTTATTTATATATGTATTGATGATGAACCCAACATACGCCATAATACACGGAAAGACAGTTTTGGACTTATCTGATACCATTTGGAAAGTCAAAAGGGCGTCAAAGGTTTATGCCTTCCAAAATCTAATAACTATATATATATATATTGAAGTAGTAGTACAGCAACTAGATCAAATCTAGAAGGCCAACGAAGGAGCAAACAAATCGTAGATGAATGAAGGAGATCGATAGAATATCGTTGGTCATTGTCATCCTTGTAATAACAACAACGGCACTGCATGGTTGGTCATTGTCTGCCTTGTGAAAGTTGGGAAACCTCCTTGGTCTCCTACGATCACGACCAACAAAACCTAGTGTCACAAATCACGGTCGAGTGCATGAAAGGGATCGAGCATTCCTATATATGGGGTCTGTAAGTGGGGAAGAAAATGGTGCTTTTTAGCGGAAAAAAATGAAAAGAAAAAGAGAGAACCAAAGCAGATATATATCATGCATCGACAAAAATGGCAAGGAGTTAAGACGTCAACTTGAGAGTACCGCGTGGGAAGGTACATCAATCATACAAATGGATTTTCCCCATATATATATAAATATATATATATATATATATATATTAATTGCATGCTTTTTCCTGTCACATGCATGGATTATTGGTGGCCCTCCAATATCAGTGCTGCATGCAGCATGCTAGATATTTTCTGTGTTGATCGTAATAAACTTCGATCATTTGACAAATGAACACCAGTTATAGCTAGCTGTTTTACTGACATTCCACGACTACCCATAAAGCATTTTGATAAAACTTATAATATCGTACGTACGTGTGTCTATACATAGAGCTCCCAATGAAAGAGGGCTTAGATAATAGATGTTCCAAAGACAGTATCCACAGGTCTAGATCAAGTACTGATTACTAATTTGAGCCCTCGCTGGCATGCATGTGTTGCAGATCAGTACCATGGGAAAACCAGCAAAGACATTGTGAAAAATTGGTACTATGATCACAGCTTGCGTATATACACATGTCATGCATGCGTGACCTTAATTAATGCCAAAAGTATTCATTGGCATTTCCCTACTGATCTTCATGAACCCTAACATCGCAAAGGAAGCTGATCAGAGGTCGTTAATGCATGTGAAACAGGATCACACCTTTCATTATAAAAGAGTACTTGAAAGAGTACTAGAGCGTGTGTGTGTGTGTGTGTATATAGAGTACTTGAAAGAGTCGCGCGTAGCCAGCTAACATAATTATAAAACTATCTCAATTCCATCCCTAGAATTAGGGAATAAATATATACATGCGCAACGTTAGAAGTAATATATCTTAAATGATTAAAATTTCATTTCCCATTTATAATTAGTTTAAACTTTTGGAATAATTTCATGTGATCTAACATTTATGATCTTTTTCATTCCGCTTTATTATATATATATACACTACAAGAAAAATGGACTTTTGTGGCCATTTAATTGCGGCGAAAATATTATTTGTGACCAAAATAGATTCATTTTGACTGTAAATAGTCATTTCGCTGGAATTAAATGGCCACAAATAAGCAGTTTTCTTGTAGTGATATATATATATATTATATGATTGTAGTGATGATCAAGAAGTATCAAAATTAAGGTCATTGATTCTTAATGAGTTGATTTAATGCATGATTTATCTCATGATCGATCTAGATGTATATAGATCAGATCATGCTTTAATTAGCTTCTGCGAGTACTATATATATATATTGATACAATAAACTCACGAGATCAAAATGTAACGAAGATAAGGTCAGTATGGGGCTATAGATCATAGAGCTGGGACCTTTAATATTTAACGTGACTCTAGGAACAGGATCATAGGATATTGAATATATCTGATCATTGATATATATTGGACAGATGCATGTACTACTGTGCATTTTACGTCGAAGTGTCTTTAAGAAAACAAGAAGCTGGAGAAGCTAAAGCAGTAGGGTCAAGCGCCTGTCATACTGTACCCCAAAAATGCGATCATAGTTTGAGGACCCCAATAACAACAAAGTAATTAAGATGATCATCAAGCAGTTTTAATGCAGTGCATGATGCTTGTCCCCACCATGAAAATATCTACTATATATTTACCCGGAAGGACTATTAATCTAGCTATATAATATATATATATATATATATATATATATATATATATATATATAATTGATCGTGTCACATGCCATTACTGGTGGTCGATCTAGAATCACATGGCAATAGCCTCAACTATGGCGGATCCATGTTGGCACCTTGTCGTAGTACTACTCTTTTACCTTTTAAGTCGATTAGGTCCATAGCACTTTGGTCGGAGTTGTACGTGACATTTTAACTTATAATAATAATAAAAATACTAATTAAGAAATACCACATGCATGAAGTCATGACTCATATGTGAAGATGCACGAGTCTCAGTACCCGGTACCATCATTAATATAAAATATTGGTGGCATACATGCATGAGAAGATCGAAGGAGTCAACGCATGCATTTCTTGTCTTTCACCAGGTAGCTGAGGATGTTTTGCATTAATTGCCGGTTTCTGCATATATACATAGAACATGCTACTGAAGTAGATAGATTAATTATAATGTGGTTGAGAATATAATTAACATCTTGCCAAAAAAACTGTTTGATCTTTAGCTGCACATGAAGAATAATAGGGAGAAATTAAAAAGGCATTCAAGTTAAAAAGACAAGAGGAGGAAGAAGAAGAAGATTTATAAGTAGCATTACAATGGAAGAATGGATATATATATGCAGTGCTGGAGAACTAGGGAATCATATTTTATATATATATATATATATGTAGTAAAGTTGCTAACTCCAATCACTGATTAATTATGGACAAATCCATCTATTTGAATTAATTAGTCATTTAAATGTTTATCCATTCCTCTGATCCAATACATCATGAGCAGCTTAGATCTAATTGCACCAGTAAAAAGATGACATGATCAGTAGTTACAACCATGATCAATATCTCTAATTCCTAGAAAGCTAAAAGTCCCACAACTTTTATATATATATATATATATATATATATATGTTAATAATTACAACTTCATGGACAATTAAGCTCCGATTTGGATTGGAAACTCATCTCATCTCATCATTATAAGTTTTTCAAATTTACACACAAAATATAATAAATGATTCAACTTTTTCAAATCTCAAAATAATAATAATATTAAAAAAATAATATTCTAATAATATTTTATTCAAATCATCTAAAACTATCTCAACTCATTTATAAATCTAAATAAGACATAAAGTATATTACATGAATTTCATTAGTTGGGTTCCTTTTGGTCCCAGTACAGAATAAACCTTTTTTTCAAATTAATCAAGATTATCATTATCAATTAAGGTTGAATCTTTGCCCCCATGATTGAAACATGATAAGAAGATCCTAATTGGATTTCTATATTCATAATTATCATTATTTTAGTAGTAATTAAGGCTAGAAATCATTGCTGTTTTTATGATCTTTAATAGTATGGTTCTGTCCTTAACCTACTCCCATTCATCATGCTCATGATCAGTCTATTTAAGAGTTATTTTAAATCATAACATATTTTATATAAATAAAGATAAAAAAAAAATTAGCAACTCTCAACATAATTAAAGGAATGAATGGATTTCTTAAATACTTATGGGTTTCTTGAAAAGTTAGATTAGATGAGAAATTCTCATCTCATTTCAAAATCTCTCATAATTTCCTCATCAAACATCAGTTAAATATAAAATATTTTTCAATTTCATATTTTCAACTTTTTTTTTTATCTAATCATTACAACTTTCTTAAGCTTTCAAACAAAACTAAAAAATAATATAATTTTTTCAAACGTCAAAACAAAAATAATATTAAAAATTTATATATTCAAATTTTTTTTTAATATTTTTATTCAAACTTTTCTTTCTACTTTCTCAAAATTTAATAAAATAACTTAACTCAAACTATTTCACTATTATTTATAAATTATTTTATTACTATTTATATATTTTTTTTTATCTCACCTCATTATCTAAATATCCCTTTAATCTAAATTGTTTATCGTAGAAGTTACTTCGCAAATTAATGGATGTGTCCAAATTAAAGTAACTTTTTTACTCCAGCAAAAATAAAGTGCCAAAAGTCACCTACAACCTAATTATCATCACTGTTTACATGCTGTGTGCATAGAAATACCACATTATAATAATGAATGATGGAGTTACCTGATCCTAAAGCAACCCTTTTCACCTACCTTACTCTTCCCACGTCCCAAAGCCCACTTTTGGTGTAATTCTTTTGATCTACTCTTTCCAGCGACCTTTTCACATCTGAAATTGAATCCCCAACCTAATTCACCAATTACCACCATATCTAGACCTTGATGCTAATTATTTTCTGAAAAATCAATGGTTGATATCATAAATACACTTAGGGTGAATATGTGTTTTTTAAGTTTGTTGGACTATTCAAATTTATAATCAATCAATCAATTAGATAGTATATAATCAGCACATCAGTTTTGGCAATGAAGTAAAAACTCATGATCATTTGAAAAATATCTTTAAAATCTAAAATCATTTCGAGTGTAAGTCACAATCTAAAATTCACTATATAAATTAAGTTTGTCACAATAAATTAAGAAACACTAACAAGACCATTGAAGTAACTAAATTTGACTTGTAACACCATGAGTATCTCTATTCGATCTCTTCACCTTGGTAGTTCCAGACTATCGACATTTTTATAGTTTCACTATGAGTACCAACTCGATTTTTGCATCAACGACATCACTAAAAATCCTTCTTGTTAATGAACACGTCCACACCAATGGACTCGGCAATATTCTAACATAATCACAATATAATGAAGGTCTATTTATCAAGAGAGAATCGAACTTCAATGCGCAATGAATCATCTTAGAGCTTTCTCTCAAGAATACAATAAATATTGCAATTATAGCCTCTCTCCACGACCGTGCATATTATTTTATATATACTTACGGCTTGAGTAGACCACCTAGAGAGTCTATACCCTAATAAAAAGGGAATCTTGAAATTTTCGTTCGGGTGAAATGTTGAGTGAACTATTTGTCCAATTTGTTGGTCGTGATATTTTTGAACTCTTTACATTAGAATTCAAAAATCATTGTGAAACATGAATTTGTAGATAATTGGATTAGCTTTCTAATGACACTATCAAGTTAATCCTATATGGAAATCAAAGTGATGACCGATTTATTCCAGCTTCATTGGATCTTGCGAGTTTGTCATTCTTGCACTTTTTGTTTCGATTGCAACCTAAACTAATTTACTCAACTATTTACAACTCAATTTGATTAATTTTTTTTCATAAAAACGTGGCAACATATTATTTTTATACTAACAATTTCTATAATATTTTTTTTCTTTTTTTGCAGGTCAAAGGAACATTGTTTTGTAGAAAGTATAAATAAATTTATGTTTTATTTCATATATGTTCCATTGGTTCCAATTATGAAATTATGTTTTAATGTGTATATATATAACATTACCCATATCAATTTATAGGTTTTTTAAAAATAATTTTTCAGCGAGCTTTAGATATTTTAAAATTTACAAATTACATTACATTGTACGTATAGGTAAAAATATAAATAATGGGCTTCATTGAAAAATACAGGAAAAATAATTGACACGTTATAAGCATCATCCTCATATATGTGTGTGTGTATATATATATATATATATATATATAAACGTACCACTATCCTATCTTTATTTCGAAGGAGTTCCGATAATGGATCTCGACATTTTTTTTTTAACTTAATGATTAATAATGTTGTGAATTTCTGTTTTTAAAAATGTTTTAGAGGACTAAAAAAGGTAAAAAAAAAAAAAAAAAAAAAAAAAAGCCAAATGGCCTTCTCGGTGACTTCTCTCGGGCGGTGCAGCTTTGTCCTATTCGTTCGTTTTTTTTTGCCATAAACAAACAAAAAATATTACTAAATTTAAAACAAATCAATAAAAATAAAAACAAATGATATATATGACTAATGCTAAACATAGTTTTAGCGCATGCAAGTTCCTCGTACTACTTTTGAAAAAAAATAATATAGATTTTAAATTTATCTATTTTTTAAGAGTAGTGTTATAATCACAAAAAAATTTCATAAAAATAAATTAACAAACTGACATAATTTAATATAATACATTAAATCTTATTTACAATAAAAATAATTTTGGACTCGATTTGATTTGCCAGATCATAAGATAAAATTATCTCATCTGATTTGTACAAATGAGATAGTTTTATCTATCTAAATAGTTAATTTCATATCTTTATTTCATCTCTAAATTTTCAAATTCATCTCATTATTTTTTGACATAAACAATAAAAAGAATTCCATACAGTATTAAAATTCCTTTGTGATTAAAATAAAATAATCAATAAGTCATTATTAGAATAATATATTTTTACAAAGAAATTAATAATAATTTTGTGTGTATTGAATAGAAGTGCATTTTGGGATTTTATTAGAAAATTCAAAATTAATAAATTATTTAAAACAAACCTACAATATAATTCATATTCTTATTTATTACAATAATCAAAATTATTATAATTTATAATTAGATTAAAAAATGAAGAATTTCTTATATATAGATAAAAATATCTTTTAAAAAAGAGGAATTATAAATTTTGGCCAACAACTTCTCAATATATTTTGGGATTTAAATTTATTTATGATAGATTTTTCAATTACTCATAAATATTATTTTTTATTAATATATTCATAACTATTAATCATTCATTAGTGAAATCTACTCCTTTATCAAATAGTGTTTCTACACCCACAAATGGGGAATCCCGACTAGTTTCCACCCCAATGTGTTTCTTATTTATTTTTTTTTTTTCATGCATTTTTTGTTATCATTTTTAAATATTTTTTTTTAAAAATTCACGACATCAATAAAAAATATTTATTTAATTATTAAGTAAAAAAAAAAGCCAATCGGGAATATCCGGTTTTGATTTTAGTATTTTCCTTTGTCAAATTTCAAAAAGTCAAAACTATTTGATCTTATCTTAACTCAAAAAACCTCACTATTATTCAAAATATCTCATATCATCTGATCTGAACTGTGTATCCAAATCGGGCCTTACAATCTAATATACTACATTAAATTATATCAATTTGTAGACTTACTTTCATGAAATTATTTTTAACTAAAACATTTCTCTCTCTGTTTTTTAAAGAGAATATGCAAACTTATATGTCTAAAAACTATACAAATTATTTCTCATTTTATATTGAATAAGAAAATTTATATATATAAATTATATAACTATAATTTTTAATTCTTTCTGTTTAAAAGTTTTCAAATGATTAAAAAACATTTAGAGACAATAACGCAATACCAACTATATTAAAACTTAATTATTATTGCATATTAAAATATTAACATTTTCTATTTTAATAAAAAATTTCTGAACTTGCAACAGTTTAAAAATAAATAAATAATAATTTTTTTATATTCAGTTGTAAACAAAGTGTAATAATATAGCTGTGATCATATCATTTTTCCAACATTTAATACAATGTTACTGTTTAGAAAGCTAATCTCAAGAAATTTCCGAGAAAGTGAAATCCGCCACGTGTCGGTACCTCGTCCTTCCCAAAGTTTGTAGACGTTGGTGTTACGGCAATCTATATATATTATATTTATATTCAGAAATAAGTCGCAGCTAGCTCTTCCTCTTCCCTCCCTCCTCTTCCTCTTCTCCTCTCTCTCTCTCTCTGTAACTTTTCCTTATTCTCTCTCCGTAACTTTCTTCACAGCTAGGGTTCCTTTTCCTTTACTTCAAAATCATATCTGGATTGAACTTCTGTGGTACGTCTCTTTTATCTTTCATACTCTATCTTGCGCTTTAATTTTTCAGAAACGAGTCTTGTGTACTTCAAATGCCGTGTTTGGTCTCTCTCTCTCAATGCGATATGTCTCGGGTTTTTTTTTTGAGTCATTCGATTGATATATTCTGCAGAATTTATTATGTTAGTCGGTTTTCGTCTTCCCTCTGCTTGGTTTCCGGGAAAGGTGGAGAGAGCAATGGAAAATATGAGTTTGAATCTTTCTTTTGGGATTCTGAAAGTAGCAATGTCCCGGTGGAGCCATTTGAGTGGGCCAAATAGTTTTTTCGGTCCCAATTTCGTGGAGTTTGGTCTATCTGGAATTCCAAATTCTATATGCAGGATTTTATTTTATTTGATTTTCTCGGCAACCAAATAGAGTATGAGAAAGTAAATGAACCTTTGGGGATTCTTACAAACAGAGATTTATTTACCCGCGGAGTCATTGGAGTGGGAAAAATAGCTTTTTCAGGCTCAATTCGGCGGTGGTTGATCTGTCAGGGATTCTAAATTCTAGAAATCTAATATGCAGGATTTTATTATATTTGATTTTCTTGGAAACCAAACAGAGTATTGAGAAATTGAATGGTTAGTTGCAGTGGTTTTTGACTATTGGAATTCAGCTAACTGCCTGCTAAATCTTTGTTTTTAAGGTATTGAAATTGGAAAAAAATATATTACAAGTTTGTTTGATGATTTTGAATTCAAGGCTAGATTAGGATTGAGTATAGAGGAGGTGACTGGTTTTTAATTGCTGCAGAGAAAAGCATAGGACTCAGTTGCCCCTGGGATTCATGCTGGGTGCAATTCCGATTGTGATGAAAATGATGGCCTTGACACTGATGCAGATGCGATGATCAGATTTTAATGGAAACGATCCAATTTTACTTCCTTGGAATAAATGCGTTTTTTATGCATTTCAAGCTAACAGGTTGATTGATTGTAGTGTCAGATTAGAAGAATGGCTATTGCTGGCCTACACAACGTTACTGTGCTCGACTCTTCTTTCCATAGGGTATCTCATTCTCAAGCATCAGGGCAGCAAGTTGATGAAGGGAGAGTCAGTTCCCAGGCATCCTCGTTATTGCAGATGTGGCGGGAGCTTGAGGATGAGCATGTGGCGAGTCGCTTCCCGCAAGAAAGAGTTGTCCCACGAAGGAGTGATAGGTTGATTGCTGACCACTCAAAGGGTCAAGGTTCGGATACTGATAGTAATGAACATGGGGGTGGTTGGGAGGTCACAAGTCTGACTGAGAGCGAGTATGGAGCATGGTCTCAAATTCAAATTGGCTCACCAAATGAAAATATTGATTCAAGCAATTTTAGCTGTGAACACTCTTCAGATTTTGGGGAAGTTGAAAGGGAGAGGGTGAGACAGATTTTTAGGGAATGGATGAACAGTGGTGTGAGGGAACATCCGTCAAATGTTTCTCATATTAACAACAGCCCAAGGGCAGAGTGGCTGGGTGAAACAGAGCAGGAGAGAGTGAGAATCATAAGGGAGTGGGTACAAATGAATAGCCGGCAGAGAGGTGCTTTTAGTGACATTAGAGAAGAGCAAGCTGCTGATATCAGTACTCAGATTGAGCAAATTCGTGATGGATTGGTTGTTAACCAGAATGAAGGCCGGAATGAGCATAGCAGGAGGGGCATTCGGAGATTATGTGGTAGACAAGCTTTGCTTGATATGATAAAGAAAGCTGAGAGAGAAAGGCAAACTGAGCTTCAAGGCTTGTTGCATTGTCGTGCTGTATCACAATTTGCTCACAGAAACCGTATTCAGGTTAATGGCTGAAAAGTTTCTATAAATTTTGCAATTTCTGTCTCTTCCTTGGTTTTTCACTTTTCTGCTCTTTCTACTTTTGTGCATAAACTTTGTCAACTGTTTTTTTACGTAAAAACTTTGTCAACTGTTGTCCCATGAAATTGGTATAAAATATGTAAGATATGGGGACTTGGAAAATATCAGTGAAGACTAGATTTTGATAGTAGAAGTGCTTTTTTTTTTTTTTTTTATTCATTTATTGAATTGGAAATATTAATTTGTTGCTGTGAATCTCAAATTTAAGTGTTAACATCTTTGAGGGAAATATTAATCCATGATGTGAATATTTCTGTTTAATATGATATTACCAATAGAAAAAATCTGTTCAATGTGATATTGCTGAAGGACATATTAATCTGTGTTTCTTTGATGGATATTGATGTGTATTTCATGTATTCATAAAACAAAAGCTCAGCTATATTTACCAATATCTTAGTTATCAGAAGATCATGGATAATTACTATTGTTTAGTTTTTCTTTTGTCATATTAGTGGGCCAACTTGATTTGTTGATGCTTGCAAAAGGCTAGTTTGCATTGAGGTTTGTTCATTGTTATAGAGTTGCATTTAACCTTTCTGTTCCTTTGCTTGTTTATGGTGCAATTCTGTTATATTGCTTTTGTGATGCTGGAATTTACAGCATTGGAAAATTTGCATACAAAATGTAACACAACCATTTGATTAATTTTTTGCAGTCTTTACTTAGAGGTAGGTTTTTGCGAAATGATCAATTGGTAGAGAATGAGAGACCCGCTTCCCTGGCAGAAACTGAGCTAGGTTTGTTGAGACAAAGACATACTGTATCTGGTCTGAGGTACCACTTCTTTATACCATGATCATATCAAAGAGCTCGGTCAATTGTTTTTATGTGATATATTGTGTTTTTGCTACAATATTGTGTCAATGTTAACTACCGTTGAAACATTAAAAAAATGGCTGCAGACTGCTAGAAGTTTATATTGATAATATTCTTGTTTACACACCAGGATGCAAATTCCATGCAGGTACTAGCTCTGGAAATTTGTTTATAATTTAGTTGTTGATCAGGTTTTGACATTCGCATCCAGCTTAGTGGCACTGCCCTTTAATCCTTGCCTTAAGAGCATAAACCGCTATCAATCTTTTTTTGATGACCTCTAGAAGATAATTATGCTAGGTTCTGTACAAACTCTCTCTTAAAATCAAACATGAGTTTCTCCCTGTGTACTTGGGCTTTTGCCTATTCTTATGAATAAAATTTCTTGATTTCCGATAAAAAAAAAAAAAAAAAAATCAAACGTGAGTTTATGACGCTTCACTTGCACAGGAGAGGAGTTTATCTAGAAAAGCATTTGCCTGACTTCTTTCCTTTATTCCTTGTGTTTAGGGTGGTAATCAAATTAATCCAAGTTATGTGTGTGAAGTATAAAGTATCTCTCTTTCATAAATTCATTTGAAAGTTCCCCTGTAAAAATAGAATCATTAAATTTTATGTAGTGCATATTTTAGGCACATGCTGCAGGTTCCATTCCCATACAAACTGTTAATTCTTGTTTCTGCTGGGGACTTTATCAGACATTTCTAAAGATTTTAGATTTCTTTGCTAATAAATATACTTTGTGATTAATCACCAATAAATAGTTGCATATAAATGCTTAACAAAGCATGATTGCCGCGGAGAGAGACTCTTGTTGTGGCTTTCAAAAGTCCTGCATGAACGGGGTCTCATGGTTGTAGTAAGATTTTCTCACCTCGACTAGATTGCAAGTCACGTATTTAACTACTTTTCTTGGATTTATCGCAAGTGTAGAATTCACTTTTTCTAAGGCAAAAGTATATGTGTAATGAGTAACTGTTAACATATTTTCAGATATCATTTAGTTATATGTTATCACTTGCCAAGTACTATTGTAGTGATTGTTCTCATACTATATGTGTCTTGGTTTACCTTCCAGTCCATTTTGATTTTGATCTTAAGTCAACAATGATCTTATACAGAGTCATTGCATTCTTTATATCTTATGACTTGTCTTTTCTGGATCCTATTGTTACTATGCGACTTTATGCCGAATTGTGCTGAGAATTTTAGCTTGTTAAATGTATATATTTCCAATTATTTAGTAGGGATGGTTGTTTTACTTCTTTTCAATAACACTATAGAAGCCGTTTCTTGGAATCAGGGAAGAAATTTGCTCCAGATTGGACACTTCTGTATGTGGTCAAGTAAGCTGCAGCCAATCTGATACCTCATATGACAATGAAATTAATGGCAACAGAAACAATCAATCTCAAGCAAACAATGCACAGGACGTTCTAGATAAACCTAGTGAACAATCTGAAAGTAATTATGAGGAGAGTATTAACCACAGGTTGGCAGATATTCAGAATGATTTAGAAGATGGTACTGTGGAAGGTATTGGATGGCATGGATCTAGTGCTTCTGAAGAACAGATTTCAGAGAATGAAGAATTTCTTTATAGGACAGATGGCACTGATCAAAGCTTGAGTGGAAACTCGCAAGAAAACACTGTTAGTGAGTCCAATGAATTGGGAGAACATAGTCATATGCAAGAATCTGATACAGAAATTAACAGACAATCTGATCCAGTTATTGTGGAAAGTTTGACTCATGGGTTGTCTGATCGTGATTCTAATTTGGATATTAATTGGCAAGAATCTGCCGCACAGGCGGAACTGTTGCCCGAACAAAATATGGAAACTGAGGAAAGAGATTCACAACATTCAAATGCTGAATATCATGAATGGAGGGATGGCATTAGAGAAGTCATGGATGAAAACCTGTTGGGAATTACTTCCAACTTCCAAGGGTTTGGGAATGAAGATATAGAACAGGTTCAACTGCAAGAAGCCCCAGAAGTGTGGAACGAGGATAATGGTGTTCAAGGGGCTGTGCAACATTGGTTAGAAGGGACTTCTGATCTGGAAGCTGTTCCAGTTCGAGGGGTTGCTACATTTTATTTTCCTGATGATGAAAATGTTTACAATGTGGAACTGAGAGAACTGCTAAACAGGTATGATATTCGCCACAGAAGGGCTTGTGCACTGAAGTGCTTTTAGATAAGCTTGTTATTCATAGAGTTGTGGCTAATTTTTCAGGAGAAGAGTTTCCAATCTTCTTCACAGCGGGTTCCGTGAGAGTCTTGACCAAGTGTTACAATCATACGTGGAAAGACGGGAAAGTAATGCTCCTATTGACTGGGAACTGCCTGGAACATTATCTTCTCATGAATCAGATGAACCAGATCTGGAGCATCAGAGTCAGAATCAGAATGAAGGTCAGGGGGATACTGTTGAGAGCCCACTTCCATTACCTTCACAGGCAATACCTTCTCGTCCACTCTACTATCTGGAGTCGTACCGTGACAACTGGCCACAGCCTGACATGCACCAGCGTTCAGGAATTGTATGTTCATTTTTATTTTTTGGGATGAAGAAATTGTGTTCATTGTTCGATAATAATTATTTGAAATTGAATCCTTTCTAAAAGATATGTCCAACCTGGAAAAATAGATCATTGCATGAACCTCATTTTTTTGAACTTTTTATTTCTTACGAAGCTTGAAAGTACCATCATATTGTCCTTTTTTCCTGTTGGTCACCTGAGTTGATATCTAAAGTGAAAAAATAGATGGACTTGTGGTATTTGACTAATTAATACCACAAGTTATCCACTATGGTTTCATAACTGTCAACTTAATTTAATTTGTAGTTCACATCATCCATTTGGTGCAGGAGTGGGAGATTGTTAATGATTTACGGATTGACATGGCTAGGCTACAGCAGAGGATGAATAGCATGCAGAGGATGATGGAAGCCTGTATGGATATGCAACTTGAGTTGCAACGCTCAATACGACAAGAAGTCTCAGCTGCCCTGAATCGCTCGTCTCCTATAGAAGGTCTGTATGGAATATTAATCTAGTTGTTTTTATTTTCTTTGTTTTGCTCCTTTTCTGTTCTTTTTTTCCTTCTCCCAATTCATTCTCCTACTGTTCCCTACTCCCTGTAATACCCCAGATTGTTTGTGATTTTGAATAAGATGGTGAATGAGAGAATCCCATATTTTCTTGGGAAGAAGAAGGAATTTTAAGAAACTCCAATTATAACCTTAATTAATCATTTTGGAGTATGGGCCCGGATGTGGCTTGGGCTACGTTTGGGTTGTTATAAATAGTAGCAACGTTGATCCCAACCAGAAGTATAAGACTTCAGCTGTGCCCCCTATGATAGAATTGGCCCGAACGATGAGGAGTTAAGGGGAGAGATTGTAATACCCCGGATTTTGTGTATGATTGTGTAAACGAAGGTGGTGGATGAGATCCTACATTGCTTGTGAAGAAGTTTTTGTCCTTTATAATGAATTTCAAGGGATTTCAACTGTAACCTTGACTAGGTCTTTTGGATTATGGGTTCAACTGCAGCTTGGGCCTTCTTTGAGTCATTACAACCCCCTCCACAATAAGATATTCTTCACTTTCTCAGGGAGCAGTAGTTCATGTAGTGCTTTAGAGTGAGATTTATTGATTTGTACTTTCTTCGGGTGCAATTACCACTGTAGACGTTTTAACTTAGATATTGGATTCATTGACGATGTCTCTCAATGAGCTTTAGGAATTACAATAATTTCTTTTCAGATTTTTTCCTTCCATTTTTATATGGTTCTTTAGTTATGTTGCTGAACTTTATCTAGCGCTAGCAGCCGGTTGCAGTGTCTGTCTTGATTGTCTGTCACTTAACCGCATTAATTGTCATGGGGTTGTTGCAGGAGGGTCTGGGGATGATGGTCATCTAAAACATGAACCTCAATGGGATTGTGTGAGGAAAGGAATCTGCTGTATATGTTGTGATAGCAACATTGATTCTTTACTCTACAGGTAAATTAAATTTAAGTAGATCTGTATACAAAGCTGAGGTGGATTTACATAGAATGGCAGGATAATATATACTTGGTATTGCTGCTCATATATAAATAAATAAGCTAATGCTGTTTTCCTTTAATTTCTCTGTTACAGATGTGGACACATGTGCACTTGTTCAAAATGTGCACATAAGATGGTTCAAAGCAGTGGAAAATGTCCAATGTGTCGGGCACCGGTAGTTGAGGTGATCCGTGCTTACTCTATATTATGATTGGAAGAGTTATTAAGAAAGAAAATGTGGATTAAACACCAAAACCCTTTTTTTTTTTTTTGTAAATTATTTCTTTTTTTTTTTTTTATTGTGGCTGGGTTATTGCCATATATGTAAGCAAGTGTATGTTGACCAATGATAAAAAGTAATTGGAGTGGAAATTACAATTCTACCAAGGAACCTTCGTGGAAGGTGATATTTGTCGTACGTTGATTGGTGGACCAAATTACTTTTATCATTTTTCTAGACAATACCGTGTGATTTGTGGTCGAAAGGATGGTCTTGGAATGAGGCGTATATAGAGAGTTTGGTATTTTGGATTCTTCGTTTGTGTATAGGAATTATCGGTAGATTATTTGATACATGGTTGTTATATCATGTAGGACTGTATATATATATGTTGGGATCTGAAGGACCCTGTCCCCAATGAATTATTATATAGGACTGGGACTGTGTATGTTGCATTTGCACTTTCCCTCTTGCTTTTTATAATAAAACTTGTTGCTGAGTTTTAGAGACTCGCACTCTAAATTAATATATATATATATAGTTTTGAAAGGCAAAAACTAATGATATTTGAAAGGTAAAACTATAATATCCCAAAGATCAGGAGACACTTGGGCAATTTATATCATCATCTTCTTCTTATAAATTCGACCTCTTTTTTCCTATTTTTATCATTGTAATAGGTAGAAAAAATGAGATCACCAAGCCTGGTATATATTTTCCCTTGTAGAAACCTACCTCATAAATAATGGATTTTTCCATTTCTCAAAATTGGTGGATGTATAAATTTTAAGCTGAATCATGTAAATCGTTATATTTTCTCTTTATATTTTTAATTGTGGACGAGCATTTCAAGTATCTCAACCACCGTCAAAAACTATCATGGATCATTCGATCTTGCTGATGTCATCTGACGAAAAAGATGTATATATCTACAGACATGATCTATCATCTGACTTGAACTAAGAGATCAATGTGTCAAATTAAACTAAGGATTAATGTTTGTGCCAGGCTACATACAGCAGCTTCCATGGTTTGGACCGTTTGGATGGTGAGGAATCAGCAATTAATAAAAGATGTACGTACACATGACTATATATATATATATATATATATATATATATATATATATACAGTCAAACATGCAGCATGCATCATGCAATTAACGTACGTCTCTACCTATGTATGATCTCCAATCGACATGCAACAATATTGCTTGGACGACACGACCAACAGTAACAGTACCACTACAAGATCATGGCGGAACACCTATATATAATCTTGACATGGCCCATATTGGACACACACGTACATGACATGACACACACACACACACATATATATATATATGTATATATGCGCACATCCAAACCATGATTTATTTCCATTCATGTTGCTGCAGCCACGTGCATGTGTTTTTTTTGAATCCTAATACAAAGCGCAGCCCAGCCATGCATTTAACTGCATGCTCCATCCATTCAGCAGATACATGCATGTACCTACGCGTACGTGATTTCTTTATATATATATATATGTGTATTATACGTACGTAATTCCTAATTGCTGTCTGTAATTGTATAATATTCACCAAAAAAAAATCAACTCATTTAATATTTTCTTTTTTAAATCATTACATCATATATCCAATTTAAAGATAGATAAAATTATATGAATTTCCATAAAATAGCTACTGTTATATGGTACAAAAGCTTTAAAATGTCAGCAGCAGGCCGTATTCGATCCTTAAAAACTGTCCTAAAAAAAAAAAAAACTAAATTTAAAAACTATATGTTCTTGGCAACATGCTAATTGGTTCTGACCCAAAACTCGAACAGCTGCTACTATTCCTCAAACCAAAAGTACCATGTGATTCCATGTCCGCCGCCACTCTGATCACCTATACACACTCGTCTTGGTTTCCGGCCGTCGATCTTGTAATCGCCGAGTTGCTCTGGCTCACACCCTCGTCATCGAATAACCGAAAGGACCGGCAGACTGGGCACGCCACGTGAGACCATAGCCATCTGTCGATGCAGTGGGGATGAAACACGTGCTTACAAAACGGTATCTCCTTGACCGCCTCGTTCTCCTCGAACTCTCCAAGACAGATGGCGCAATCCTTTATCTCAAACTTCTCCTTCCCGCCGCCGTAAGAGTACACCGGCAGAGCCTGTATCGTCCCCGGCTCCACTCCCGGTAGCCGGTTCAACCAAGTTGGAAGATCCGAGCGGGGAGAAAAGGTCCAAGTTCTTTCCGGGCGACGTCGGCGCTGCCAAAGACGAGAAAACTCGTCGGTGATACGGTTCACGCAGATTGAAAAGAATACCAAAAGGAAGAGCGCAATGACAAGAACGGCGAGTGCTACGAGAACCTGGGACGACTGGTACTGCTCCGGTGTTATCCCTGGTACTGGTGGCGGTGATAATGGATCAGTTTTTGTAGAGGGTTGGAGAGGAGGGACTAAAAAGACGAGAACTTTGCGGCAGCGGGCTTCCATTCTTCACGTACGTTGTGTATCTGAAGAGCTAGCTTATAAGTTTGCAGAGTGCTGCAGATCATGGAGAGGTTGGAGATGGGGTTTTGGTTTGGGTAAGCAGTGATTACCAATATAGGGTTTTCAGAGAATTAGGTGAAAGTGAGGAGGAGGAAGGAGATTCAGGAGAGACGATAGGGAAAGAATAATCTCTGGATTTTACTTAAATAGACGGAAGATAGAGATGGTGTCCTTTTCCTAGTTGGACAAGGTCTCAGGTGTGTCAACCGACCCAGGTTTCTCATTCCTATTGACATTATCTTCCTAGCCTGACCAACTTATAATTAATATTATTCCTTTCTTTTTCTTTTTTTGAAAAATAAAATAAAATAATTTCCTAGTTTTTCATATTTTAATTTAGTTGAGAAGTTGTGATGATGATTAAAATAATTATCTGCCAAAATATTGAAAAAGAAAATTTATTAATTCTGAAACGGCTTTTTTTCTCAAATTTCTATAACTATTATATATATATATATATAAATATTTAAATGTATATTTACTACTGCATATATATGTATATTTAAATGTATATTTACTATTCAGTCTTTTTTATTCCTGCTTAGTTAAAAAATAATATTTTTTATTTAATTATGATAACACTAATTTAATTATCTCTTATATTTTTTTGAGTTATGCTATATTTTATGGACGCTGCTATCTCCGCCGAAAATCTCGGTATTCCACCGAAGATGCAAATTACACTTTACTTTTTTTTATAAATATTTTTCAAATTCATTTAAACATTTTGAAAAATAAAAAAAATCACAACTTATTAAAAAATATTTTCTTAAGAGAAATTCTATTTACAGTCCCCACTCGAAGACTATATGTGCATGCTCTTTATTAAATAAGAAAAAATATTATTTTATGAGGGATATTTTTATAATTAAAATATTTTAAAGATAAAATTACCTAAACTTATATTACAATCTTCAAATAAAAACTGTACGTAGCTTTGCTCTTTTCTTAATCATTTAGTAGAAAAAACACACAATTCAGTAGGCATCATCGATATAACTTCTTGGTAGCTTTATCATTTTCCA
The DNA here is from genome assembly GCF_001411555.2 of Juglans regia. Taxonomy (NCBI): domain Eukaryota; kingdom Viridiplantae; phylum Streptophyta; class Magnoliopsida; order Fagales; family Juglandaceae; genus Juglans; species Juglans regia. The sequence continues at coordinate 18,513,926 of NC_049905.1, read as the reverse complement.
TATTTTATACTCCATTCATTATATATATGATGGTGTGACATTGCCTATAAACCATATTTTAAAAAAATAATTTGATAGTTGATGAGCAGTATCACATTAGACGTACGATAATATGGGTTAAGAGTAGAATGAATCATGTATAGCGATTTTAGTATTTCTCTATTTCTATTTTTTTCTAATTTACTTTCTATAACTATTTTCTTTTATTCCAACACGTACTTTTTATATAAATGGTAATATTCCTTTACAAGTCTAGATTCAATTAAAGGTACATAGAATTAATTTTAGATAATATCTTATAAATTAATGATTATATATATATATATATATATGTATATACACACATATATATACATATATACGCGTTTTTAACTTTTTGATCTTTCCTCATGCACGTACGTACGTTGTGCTTCTCTCCAAATTAATGATCTATTCATGTATAAACTGATACAGGAATTCATTTAAAATGGAATAGTACCAATTAATTAATCAACTTAATTTCGTAAAAAATCTATAAGTTGATTAATTAAGACATAAATTTATAATGGCGGTTCAATATATTGGAAATTAATGATTATTATTATTTTATTTTAACACTCCTTTTTAGAACTTAATTTATTTATTATACATACTTGTTATTTTGAAATTTTAGTTTCCTAGTTATATTAATTAATTATACCATTCATGCATGCTTGAGGCTTGTTGGCATGTTGCTAGCTGTTTCCATATATGTTCAAATGAGAGTTAAATTTGGAAGGGCAATTCAATTACCATAAATGGAAATGGTTGACCAATACAGAAAGAGGCATTATTCATATATTATAGCCCATACATATTTCTAGCTAGCTAGGTTAGATTAATGAGTACTATATAATATTAACTTATACGCTTTCAATTATAAGAAGCCTTATAATTATATGCTTCATTCATTCATTCGATTAACACATGATATTGAACAACATGATCTCGATCGGCCGCGAGGAATATTATATATATGGTAATGATATCCTTCCCTTCCTTTACTTCAATTTTACTATTCAAGTATTTTATTTTCTATTTTCTCTTTGAATTTGAATAAGTTTTAAAACATAACTCTCTTGCATAATTTAGAAGAAAATAAATTCAATTAACCAGCGTAATCATGTAATTTAATTAAAAATAAATTCAATTTGATAAAAAATGACATTCTTTTGCTCTTTAAGTCATTTTTTATAAAATTAAAATTATTTTTAATTAAAGTACATGATTACGTTAGTTGATTGAATTTATTTTTTTCTAGATTATAGAATGTATTCTCTTAAATTTTTAATGTAGATTCAAATAGCAAAAGAAAAAAATAACTAGATAATAAAAAGTAGTAAAAGATGTGTAAGGGTATCATTATCTTTAAATATATATATATATATATATATCTATTTTTTGTTTTTTTGCAATGCATGCACGCATGCATGAGATCAGGCGCCGAGCCTAATTTTACTACACTTGCATATGTCCCTTGATGCACCTGCTTGATTATCACCTTGAGAGAAATACTCTAGCCATAAAAGTAATCTCACAAATTGATGTATTTTGATGTGCTTCGTCAGATTGTAAATATTAAGAGTAAAATCCCCCTAGCCCAAAAGGCATCCCAGGCCTAGACCAAAGGGCTGCCATCAAGAAACAAGAGGAAAAAAACAAAACGGGGACAAGGAAAAGCAAGTGTCAGAGAAAGAAGAATGAGGTGATGGGAAAGAGATAAAATGGAGAAAGGAGTGGGATAAAGCTGACTTCCACAACTACTACTAACAGGGGCAGGAATAAAAAGAATCTTCTTCTAGACAGTTAAGGGGGGTGGAGAACATAGAGGTCATCTTGAACCTAAAAAGGAAAGCTCTAGAATATTATCTTCTCCAGAAAATAGGTCTCTGGTCTCCATTGTACATATCAGAGAAATGAGAGGGTATGAAAGATTGTAAATAATCATATTATAGTGGATTTGCCCTCCAAACGACCTGTGGATATAAGACCTTGTGCTGAATCATATAAAAATGTGTGTGACGTTGTTCCAAATGTGTTATTCCAAGTGTAGAAGTGCCAAGTTGTATCAAGGATAAATCCAGGATCGTTTTCCACATGGACAAAAGAGTATTAAAATAATCTTGAAAATGTTATGTAAAAATCTTATGGTTTATGTATAAAGAAAGGGGAGGAGGTGCTATGTGAATTCTTGTTGAACTTTTTATAGTTATATAAAAATAGAGTGTATGTAAGGATTTGTGTAATCTAGTTAGAAAAGCAAGCTATAAACATATCTACATTTGAGTCCAAATCAAAATGATAAGGTATCAAGTCCATTCCTACTACTTAACATGTAAAGAATCTTGAAAATAAGATAAACAAAGTATGAAACTAAATGTAGCAAAATGAAGTCAGAAAATACTTAGGATTTCAAAAGAAAAGAAATTCTAAGAACAATTTATCAAACACTTGAGCTGCGGATGGGCCTCTTTAGATTCGGTTCTTGATTAATTTTCCGTGATGTTGATTCTCAACTATATCAATCTAGTCAAGGAATTGATAATTGGAAGATGGAAAGTTCACATTCAGATTTGCAGCATTTCTTTAAAATCTTAACTACATTGCTATCCATACCCATAATAACATTTAACCGAAAGGAACCTTGATAAATTTTCAAGCCTTTGTTGTGCCTTACATCTACAACAAAGCAAGAACAAGAGTTTCTATCTAGTTTCAAATCAATTTCAGGCTTGCAACAGAGTAAAAATAACGTTTAAACCAACATGAATTTCATTAATCTAAGTCCCAAAACAAATCAGGCCACATCCCACAACTCAAGCTACAAAGTTACCTAGCATCCTCTTTTCAAAAATAAAACCCAGCAAAAGCAAAACCATCCCTTCCTATAAGATATTCCTAGCAAAACAAACAAAACCTCTGGCTGCGATCTCCTTCTGTTCCTCCCAGGAAAAAACCCCTTTAATTCCACCACAATTTTCATTTATATCCCAGGGACCACTTTTTCCTTCTAGCCGCAAATTCCGTATCACTCCTAGTGACCACTCTCTTCCTTTTTGTCGTAATTTCATGTCTCTCTCTCTCTTGTAATGTTGATTCACCCATATTGCTTTCCTCGCACCCTTCCACCTCACACACGCCCCTAGGCCACATCATCTCTCCATTGTTCCACTATGCACATGAGTGAGTCCTCCCAAAAAGTACCAATTCAGTTGGTAGTCTCTCTTCCAAAACTGCCCTACAGTAAATATGATTAACTGTTTAGCATTATAAGGGTGAAACTGGAATATTAAACCTGATGAATGTGGCTTAACAATGTAAGTGTCATGTATATCCTTGTTATAACCAGTTTCATTATGAATATTTTTAAGTGCAGAATATTAGGAATTTTCAATTTACTCAAGTACTATAATCTACTACATAATTAAATACTTAACTCATTTTTTGTAAAACAATTGATTCACTTAAGCAACTTAATCGTGCAATTTTAACACTTTATCAGTGTGTCTCCATCTCCATTTATATTTCTTGTATTTATTTTCTATTTACTGCTATGGATATACGTACGGACACTGTACCACCGCTCTGGACTGCCGTCGTTGGCTACAAATCATCCCATCTAGTCTTGGACTAACTCGGTAGGCCGAGAATTACTCTTTCTCTCATTCCAACCTATTGTGTGATTTTTTACATTAACATTTAGCGTTGTCTATGGGATTTTGATTATTCTCTACACTGAAAGTGGGAGAAGAAATCATCCCCGAACGAGCATATGAAGTTCTCATTAGTTAAGTGTTCTCAACTTACAACTCTCATTTTCACAAATACTGCACTGAAAAATCAAGGAGCAAGGATCCCAAGCCTAGGCATGTACTGTGCACTGAAGTGCACAGTGTGTGGGTAGAGGGCAAGCATGCACTCTACACTTAAAGTGCACAGTGCACGTGGGAGCCTCTAACCGTGCATATTTTCACAATTTGCACAGGTGCATGTTGTCGTGCACCTAGGATCCCGTCCCTCGCCATTCATGGGACCCTCAAGGACGTCAGTGGCCACAACGTGGACTGCCCACCCATTGTGGGCCAGGCACAGGCCCTGGTGGCCACTGTGTGGACCGCTGGTGATTTCTGTCACTGCCAAGTTGTCCCATAGGCTACACAGACGGTGTCCACCACAACAACAGGGCCACACGGTCAAGGCTCTCCCTCCCACCATGGGGGGACTAGTGGAGGGGCCGAAAACTACTTGTGGACCGCCAACGTTCTCTACCTCTACCACGGTGGTCCTCAATCACTGTGGTTGTGTACACCATGGTCCTGACCACAAAGATTGTGCACACTATAGATTGTGGTCACTAGGTCACCAGCATCCTCTACTGCTATAGAGGCAACCTCCAGCCATGGGCAACGTGGGCACTGTACACAATGTGGGCAACAAGTACACGTTGTCAGGCACCCGAAGGGGCCCCTCTTCCAGTGCGCCTATGAGCTAGCGGGCAACTACCACCTACCAACAGAACAGCCGGTGTGGTGTTCCTCGACCACCTCTCGCTCGGCCAAAGCAAGCCCGGCCATAGTTGCTCGGCCTAAGCACTGCTCGGCCAGAGCACTGCTTGGCCTAGGCAATGCTTGGCTTAAGGTACCCTCCACGACCTGAGCTTGCTTGGTCAGATCTTTAAAATCACTACGGTTATTTGGCCAAGAAGGCAGGCAACCACCTGATTGGCCAAAGCCCACCCGACCACACCTCTCCTCAGTCCTAATGGGTCGCACGACCACTCAAGACCCTCAGCCATAGAAAGGTTCTTGGCTCTACGCGGCAGACCCATACAACATCCAAGGAAGTCAGACCAAGCTCCTTGACCCAGAATTCATAAGCGAGTTCAGCGAAGCCAAGTGTCTTCCACCAACACTACTCAAGTATTCACGACTGTATCTTCTTCTTTTTTAGGATTTTGAAGCATAACCAATCTTAGAAAAAAGAAAAAATCAGCATTGGACAATCTTTAGGCAAGCGGGAATTGGAAACAACGGCTAAGTCACCCTGGTATGTCTCTCACAAAATTTGCTATGTGAATTTCATTTTTATTGACAAAATTGGTTCCTATGGCACAAAACACAAGCTACATTACCCCTCTCGGACACCGCTTAGACATCTTAAATTGCCTTCATCAAAATAAACTGCTCGGTATTGCAGGCACCTTGGATCTTCATTATTACCAATGCATGGTTGCCCACAGGCATCGCTGACGCACCTCAAACCTTCGTCATGGTCTAGCAAAGCGATTCAGGTTTGCAAATCTCACATTTGTGATTTTGATTATCTATGCTAACTGGTTTGGCCTTAGCGTGGCTAAGCATCTCCTTCAACAAAAGCCAAGTCACCGGACTCACTGCGAATCAACAGGCGAGAAAAGTCACTTGGGTGTATGGCCTCTTTCAACAGGCCAGTGGTGGACCCATGTTGTGCTAAGTGGGGGCCATGGTCCCCCCCTAAAACTTTTTGAAATCATAAAATACCTCTAGATTTTATACATAATTCTACAAATGTAGAAAATCCCCCCCCCCCCCCCCCCCCCCCAAAAAAAAAAAAATTTATAATCTCCATATGCTTTCTAAAAATTTTTAAAATCTTAGTATATCTAGAAATGTCTCTCCAATTTTTTTTATAGTCCCAAAATTTTGTTTAATTTATATATATTATCTATTTTCAAGGACGTGGCTTCTCCAAAATAAAATTAAAACTAAGTTTAGGAGAAATAATAAATTTATTAATATGGATCCCAAAGTTTTTTGTTATAGAATATTGGGTTTCTTAATATGGAATCCAAAATGAAAATAGAAGAAAAATTATTTAAGGTCGATGATCTATATGAAAAATAATTTGTGGTTAAGTTTTTATGATTTTTCAATTTCTTTTTAATTTACATAAGAGAAATGATGTTTGCAGTCTTAGGATCATGTACACGCTTTGCCCACTCCCTTTCAAAAAAGTAGGTAAATGTAGAACCCACATGAAAAAAATTATTTTTTAATAGTGGACCCCATTTTTCTTTTCAAAGGGAGTGCGTAGGGCTTCCACACCCTAACACTATATTTAACATTACTCTTTACATAAATGTGTTACACAGTAGAAAAATTGGCCCCCACTCGACTCAATTGCTGGTTATGCCACTGCAACAGGTGGTGACAAGTCACGTGGCTGCTTGACCATCTCAACAGGCAGTGAGAAGTCACATGGCTGTCCGACCTCTCTCGACAGGTGGGACAAGTCACTTGGTTGCTCGACCTCTCTCAACAGGTCGTGACAAGTCACGTGGCTGCTCGACCTCTCTCAACAGGCAAGGAGAAGTCACTTGGCTGCCCAACCTCTCTCAACAGGCGGGACAAGTCACTTGGCTGCCCAACCTCTCTCAACAAGCGGTGACAAGTCATGCTGCCCGACCTCTCTCAATAGATGGTGACAAGTGGCTGCTTGACCTCTCTCAACAGGCGGGACAAGTCAATTGGCTACCCGGCCTCTCTCAGAGTGGTGGGACAAGTCACTTGGTTGCTCGACCTCTTTGGCGCACATAAAAGCTGAGTCACTGGACTCGCACTTGGATAGCAACATTAGCAGAACATATTCTCAAGCAAACGCCGAGTGTATGCACTCGCTCCGCAACCGCTGCTAGCTGGTTACCTCCGGGGATGAGCCTCCGAGCTCCATAAAGCACCTCGCGTGGGTTACTTTTGAGAATGAGTCGACAAACTAGACAATTACCTAAGATGGACCTAAGGGGTCAACGGGCTCTCTGAACACTTAGTGTGGGTTACTACAAACAAACTCTATCATCAATACCAAAATGGAACACCAACAACAATTCATGTCAAGGGGCGAAAATCCGCTAATGTCATTGAAAACAAAAACAATGGAAAGAATATACACTATTTGCTAACGATAAACAATCTCATGCAACCTATCAGGCTAACGTTCATACAAGCAAACTCAAAGTCAAGTTTGTTGGTTCTTAGCAAATAGCTGTGATGATAGTCCCTTGATTTCTTCGACTTTCACCCACAAGTTCAACAAAGCCAATTCTCTTGAGTCCTGACAAACAACAATGATGACAGTCCCTTGGCTACTTCAACTCTCGCCAATAGGTTTAGCAAAGTCGAGTCTCTTGACTCGCGGTGACCAACGACGATGACAGTTCCTTGACTGCTTCAACCCTCGCCCATAGGTTCAACAATGTCGAGTCTTTGGACTCGAGGCGAACATCAATGATGATAGTCCATTGACTGCTTTGAACCTCGCCCACAGGTTTAGCAACTCGAAGTCTCCTGACTTGTAGCGAACAACATCGATGACAATCCCTTAACTACTTTGACCCTAGCTCACAAGTTCAACAAAGCCGAGTCTCTTAACTCGCAACGATGAAAGTCCCTTGACTGCTTCGACCCTTGCCCACAGGTTTAACAAAGTCAAGTCCCTAGATTCGCCGCGAACTATGGGAGGTGATAGTCCCTTGACTGCTCGAACCTTGCAAACAAAGCCGAGTCTCTAAACTAGCTGTGAACTATGGGAGGTAATAGTCCCTTGACTGCCTGAGCCTCGTCCTCCAAACCGAGCTCAACGCTAGCAACTAACATGGTCAAGAATATCTCTCGCCTACCTCACCAAGCCGAGCTCCGTGCTCGCACCTAATTAGGTTGAGTACATCTCCCGCCTAAGGCGAGCTTCGTGCTCACACCTAACACCGTTGAGCACATCTCCCGCCTACCTCACCTAGTTGAGCTCTATACTCACACCTAGTGTGGTCAAGTACATCTCCCGCCTACCTCACTAAGCTTAACTCTGTGCTCGCACCTAGTGCAGTCAAGTACATCTCCCGCCTAGTTTTGCACTCGAAAATCTTAATCACTTAACACAAACAAAATAGAAAATTGGGTACTTGCTCTTGGGATTTATTTTTCTACAAATTTCTACAGACTATCTATATCGCAATCTAACTTGAAGATTCTCAAGGCATTCTTGTTGAGAAAGCCAGCCTAAAGAATCGTGGGCATTTGTTAGGGAGTAAAATCCCCCTGGCCCAAAATGCATCCTAGGCTCAGCCTAAAAGGGCCACCATCAAGAAGTAAGATGAAAAAGACAAGGAAGAGATAATGAAAAATCAAGTGTCAGAGGGAGAAGAAAGAGGTGACATGAAAGAGAGAAAAAGGATAAAGGAGTGGGATAAAGCTTACTTCCTCACCTACTATTGACAGAGGCCAGAATAAAAAGGATTTCTTCCAGACGGCTAAGGGGGGAATAGAACACAAAAGAGAACACAGAGGTCATCTTGAACTTTAGAAAGAGAGCTCCAGAATATGATCTTCTCCAAAAACATGTCTCTAACCTCCATTGGTTATAGAGAAACTAGAGATTGTAAAATAGTCATATTATAGTGGATTTGCCCTACAAACGACCCGTGGACGTTGACCTTGTACCGAACCACATAAATTTATGTGTCTTCATCTTCATTTATATTCCTTGTATTTATTTTCTATTAATTGCTATAAATGTACGTATGGGCATTGTACCATCACCCTGGACCACCATCGTGGGCTCCAAACCGCCCCATTTAGTCTTGGACTACCTTGGTTGGTCGGGAATGATTTTTTCTCCCATTCCAGCTTGTTGTGCGATTTTCAACATTAACAGTAAAGTAACTTTTATATATTATAAAGTAGATATGACGGATCATATGAAATCACGTAAATTTATAAAATTACTTATATCTAATCCTTGCTCCTCGTACCCTAAACACACACATTTCTATATATATATATATATATATCCTATGCTATGTCCTACTCTTATCCAGTAGTACGTCGACCCTTCGTTTCTTCCTCATGGTAGCTCTTACCTTCCCGAACTTTCCCTTCCATTTGTCTTTGGTTTTCCTTTCTTTTTCTTTCTTTTTCCTTTTTTATTGTCAGGAAGTGGTACGTACGTACTAGCCGTGAGTTTCTATAATTTCTAGATCTCTAATTCCTTAATAATTTGTAAGTAGTAATACCACATGAACTACTAGCTAGCTGCTTAATTATTTGGTTATCATGGTGATCTAGTGATTTGTCTTCATTCGATCTTTGTTGATCATCGTGCATGAACTAATTAGTACTTTTCTTGTTTTGAGTATATATTCTTTGCTCTTTTCATTGGGGCTCCTGTCAAATTTTTTTTTTTTTTAATTTTTTTTAATTGAATGATTAAGAAAGTATTTTTAATGAAATTATAAATTTTTTATTTTTTAAAAAAATATTTAAAAGTATTAAAAAAATACATGTAAAGCCCCCAACGAAAGCCCGTGGCTGTAGAGCCACCCTATTATATTATACTTGCAGTACCAGATCACTGTTTTATATATTTCTGATTAATTTGTCTTCGGCTGTATGTACTGCAATTAATGGTTCTCTGGCTTTTGGGTCGAGCTAGCTGGAGTAATAATATTTTTAAGAGCACCTTTCGATATTAAGAATGCTAGTGAGAGTTTTGCCAGAAAATGAAAATGTTGCTGATTTAATTGATCACAACAAGGGATATTGGTGGGACATGCAATTGCTGAGAGAGGTTTTCAATGAGGAAGAGGTCAAAGAAATACTTAAGATGCCTCTGTCATAGTGTGCTAGGGAAGATAAGCTGGTATGGAAAGCCAAAGCAAAAGGAGACTTCTCTGTGAGAAGTGCATATCATCTGTATAGGCAGCAACAACAAAATCAGATGGGGGAATCCTAAACTAAAGGGGATCAGAGAGAATTATGGAAATAAATATGGTAGCTGCAAACTAAAAATTCTATCAAACCTCAGTCGAGACTTTGTAGTGATTTTCAATACAGATTTCTTGTATTCCTTTTATAGATTCTTAGTATGGATTCTGTCAATTCTACCAACTCTATTGTTCTAAATCCTTCAGATGATTCTTCTAGCCCGTATTATCTTCATCCAAGTGATAATCATGGTGCCCTTTTAGTCTTAGAAATATTCAATGGAGATAACTATGTAGCTTGGAGCTGCTTAATCACCATAGCCTTGACTGTCAAGAACAAGGTTGCTTTTATTGATGGTTCGATTACTTCTCCCTCAACTTCTCAACTTGTTTCTCATATAACTTGGTTACGTGCCACTAATCTGGTACTTTCTTGGTTGATGAATTCTATTTCTAAAGATATTAGGAATAACCTACTATATGTTGTCTCGACTGCTGATCTTTGGAATGAGCTAAAGACCAGATATCTAAGAAGTGATGGACCAAGAGTTTTTCACCTTGAAATATCTCTAAGCTACATAAATCAAGGTTCTTTATCTGTCACTGAATATTTCAATGCTTTTAAAACCCTTTGGGATGAATATGTTAGCTATAGACCATTTTCAATATGCACCTGTGGAAATATGTCAACCTGCACTTGTGACCTTTTCAATTTCTTGTTACTTCGGCAACAATCTGATTATGTTTTAAAGTTTCTTGTTGGGCTAAATGATTCATATGCCTCTGTTAGGAGTCAATTACTCCTTGTTGTTCCATTGCCTAGCATGGCCAAAGTCTTTTCATTTCTGCTCCAAGAAGAGAGTCAAAGACAACTCAGAAATTCTGCATGTAATGAAACTCATGCTTTAATGGCCAAGCAGTTCAATCAGCCAACTATTCAACCCAAGTTCTTGAAAGACAAGCTAAAGAAGTCTTCTTTGCATTGTACTTACTGTGGATATAATGGACATAGAGTTGATAGGTGTTTTCAACTTCATGGATACTCTCCTAGATGGATTGGATCAAAAGGAAAATGAAATATGCCTTTTGCACATGCTGCCATTTCAACTGGAGAGGTTTATATTCAAAACATTAATGAGCAATAAAGGTTTTCTTTAACTGTTGAAGAATTCAATAAACTCTTAGCACTTGCCAATTCACCTCAACCTCCTTTACCCACTCAGAATACTACCTTAGCAGCAATTGTAACCGTGTCACTTCTTCCCAATTTTCTGGTAAAGCATACCCTTTTATTTCTTGCAATTCCACTTCTTCTACTCTAAAATCCAAATTTTCTTGGATTCTTGATACTGATACAACATATCATATGATTTTTTACCCCTCGTATATTCTTCTACCCCTAAATCAATTACTACTTCTATTAATCTTCCTCATGGCCATATTGTTCCAGCAACACGTTGGCACTATGTCTTTCTAACACATTACTTTTGCATAATGTTTTTTGTGTTCCTACATTTTCCTTCAACCTATTATTTGCTTCTAAGCTAACCAAAGAATCTAATATTTGTTTATCCTTTTTTGGTTCTTATTGCCTTTTACATGACCAATCAATGAAGAAAATAATTGGGATTGCATTTGAGAAACAATGACTTTACTGTCTGTCTCAAGCTTCTTCAAAAGCTTATTCTTGCATCCATTCTCAATCTAATTCTACACCTTTTGTTTCAGCCATTACTCAAAAATAGTTAATTATTTGGCACTATAAACTAGGTCACATTTCTAGTTCAAGGTTATCTTGTCTTAAACAGTTAGAATCATCTATAACTCTTGATTGCAAAAATGTCTGTGACATATGTCCTTTAGCAAAGCAAAAAAGATTTCTTTTCCTGTATCTCAAAACAATTCTAATAAAATGTTTGACTTGATTCATTGTGATATATGGGGTCCATTTGCTACTATTTCTTATTCTGGTTTTAAATTTTTCCTAACTATAGTTGATGATTTCACACGATGCACTTGAGATGTTTAAGGCAAAGTCTGAAGTATCATCTTTACTCAAGAATTTCTGTAAAACGGTAGCAACACAATGTAATTTTTCTATCAAAACTATAAGATCAGACAATGGACCATAATTTTTTCTCACCAAATTCTATAATGAAAATGGCATTTTGCATCAAAGTTGTGTAGAAATTTCACAACAAAATAGAGTTGTTGAAAGAAAACATCAACACTTATTAAGCACAGCTAGAGCCTTAATGTTTCAAGCAAATATATCATTAACTTTTTGGAGTGACTGTGTATTGGCTGCAGCACACATTATAAACAAAATTCAAACTCCTCTTCTTTAAAACAAAACACCCTATGAAATGCTTTTTAACAAAACACCCAATTTTCTCATCTCAAAGTTTTTGGTTGCCTTTGTTTTGCATCTACACTTGAATCTCATTGACAGAAATTTGATTCAAGAGCTACAAAATCTATATTTTTAGGTTACCCTTCTAATGTTAAAGGTTACAAATTGATGGGCCCTAACACTAACAAAATCTTCATCTCTAGGAATGTTATATTCTATGAAACCATCTTTCCCTTTGAAGCTTTTCCATCCAAATCTGAAACTCACTCATTCTTATTTCCTCCTTCAGAATTTTCCTATGATTCTTCTCATATCACTTCACAGAGTTCATCATCCACACATAAGATTCCTTCTAATGATGAACACATTCCTTCTAATGAAATAGCTTCACCTAATGATCTTTTCAATACTAATAAGATTCCTCATCAAAACTTCAATACCGATCAAATTCCTCATCAAAATACTTCAAATAGCCCACACATCAAAAAATCCTCTAGAATTAAACAGACACCCAATTTTCTGCAGGATTATTATTGTGGTAATGTCTCTTCATCCTCAAATGCAAACCATGCATCTCCTTCTATTGGTTGTCCTTCCACTAAAGGTAACCTCTATCCTATTTCTTCTTTCCTTTCTGCTAATCGATTGTTTGCTTCACATAAAACCTTTCTTGCTTCCATTTCAAATTTTTCAGAACCTAAAACTTACAAACAAGCTGTTAAACCACCTGAATGGAAAATTGCTATGAAAAATGAACTTGATGCTTTAGAGTTAAATAAGATCTGTGAGCTTGTTACTCTTCCTAAAAACAAACAGACCGTAAGTTGTAAATGGGTATTTCGAGTCAAATACAAGGCTGATGGAACTATAGAAAGGCATAACGCAGCCAAATTGGTGGCAAAAGGTTATACTCAGCAAGAAAGATTAGACTTATTTGATACCTTTCCTCCTGTAGCTAAGATTACATCTATCTGATTGCTACTTGTTGTTGCTACAATTAAAAATTGGTATATTCACCAATTAGATGTAAGTAATGCATTTTTACATGGTGACTTACATGAGGAGGTCTATATGGCGTTGTCTCCTGGATTGGTTGTCAAAGTGGATAACAAAGTTTGCAGGCTTCTCAAAAAGTCTTTATGAGTTAAAGCAAGCTTCTAGTGGTTTGCAAAGCTATCTACTGCTCTTCTCAGTTATGGATTTATTCAAGGCAATTCTAACTGCTCCTTGTTCATTAAGAAATATGCAACTTCTTTCGTGGCACTACTAGTATATGTAGATGATGTATTACTAGCTAGTGACAGTCTACTAGAAATTCAGCTGCTAAACACTTTTCTGCATGACAAGTTCACCATCAAAGACTTATGGCAACTAAAATGCTTCATTGGCTTGGAAGTAGCAAGATCCAAAACTGGTATTTCCCTCTTCCAAAGAAAGTATGCATTAGACATACTTCAAGACACTGGTATTCTTGGTTCAAAGCCTGATGTTTTTCCAATGGAGTCTAATCTCAAGTTAATTGCAACTGATTCTAATCTTTCTGAAGATCCATCCACTTATAGAAGGCTTGTTGGAAGATTGTTCTACTTAACAATGACAAGACCAGACCTAGCCTATTATGTTCAAGTTCTAAGTCAGTTTCTTGCTAATCCTGTTGTTAGTCACTATCAAGCAGTAGTTAGAGTACTAAGATACTTGAAAGCTACACTAGGACAAGATTTATTTTTTTCATCCTCATCAGAATTGCAGCTCAAAGCTTTCTCAAAAAGTGATTGAGCAGGTTGTATTGACACTCGAAGAAGTATTACAGGTTTTACAATTTTTTTGGGAAAATCATTGGTTTCATGGAAATCTAAAAAGCATGCTACTATTAGTGGGTCTTCTGCATAAGCAGAATATCGAGCATTTGCAGCAACTACTTGTGAAGTTCAGTGGTTACTTTATGCTCTACAAGATCTACACATCAACCATCATCAGCCAACATTACTCTATACTCTATAATAAGATTTAATAATTAATAAATTAGATAAATAAATAAAATTAATATTGAATTTGTACAACTAACAAGTAGAACCTCTATTGTATTATTATAAGATTTTAAAAATTTATAAATAATTAATATGTAGCTAGTTGATATTTATCTATAATAACAATATATTATATGCCTACATAAATTATTAATACATACACATAATATGATAGTATATATTTATTTCATATATAGTTCCCACATACTAATATATGAAATTATTAAATTTTATGGACTAATTATTGTACAAATTATAAAATATGGCTATGAAATATATTCAATATATAGACATGAGTAATTAAGTTACATATTATATATTTAATTATAAAAGTGTTATTCTTATATTATTAATTAGCTAATACATATATATACGTATATAGATGTATTTATATATTTATCAATATATGAAGGAGTTTTAATCGAATCGAGCTAACAAGTCAACTCGAGCATAAGTGAGCTGGCTTTAACGAGCCTTAGTCGACTCAAGTTTAGTCAAGTATGTCATTTACTAATCAAACGAATATTTCCTTTTATGATCGATTTTTTTTTTTTTCACGAATCGAGTTCAATTCAAATTTAACGGAACAACTACCAAAAGAACTATCGAAGATACTGTTGATTTACGGCCCTACCGGCAAGTATCACAAGGCCGTCAGCAGCTCGACAGAACTTGCAGTACCGAATTCCTCCGGATACCGAACATGCAGTAGTACTCCAAGTTAAGATAGCGATCAAAACAACCACTCGAGACACCATTAATGCGCATGCATGGGAAGGGAATTAATTAGCATTAATTGATTATCCAATGATTTCCAAACGTTACACGAAAAAGAAAGTAAAATTTTTAAGAAACTCTCGCGGGTTTCCTTCCGCCCAACTACAAACGTACGAACAGCTAGCTCCAAAATCCCACGTACAGTATACCCTCTTCTTTCTCATGTGTCAGTCACTCTTATATATATATGTCTGTCCAATAAACCAACGTTCATCAACATGCGCACGTGTCATCACTAGTGTTGTTCCTGGTGGTAGTGGCTGATAAATAATAATATGTAGAACTAATCATGTATTTGAAGTTTCAGATCATTCTCTTTGACATGCGTTTATTAAAAATAAATATTAATAGATCAACATATGAATATCTACCATATATTATATAATTCTTCTCATGTAATTATAAACTAATTAAGTGCCGGCTGGCGTCTACCAGTTAATTGGGGATCATTAATTAACCCACTCATGAAAAAAAAAAAAAACAAGTGTTCAAATAAAAAAATAAAATAAAGAAGTCTTTCAATTTTTTTTTTTTTTTTTTGAGGAATATATGGTCAGAGATTTCCATTTTTTTTTTTTTAAAGAAAACCCTACCTTATGGAAATAATGGGAATTGAAAAGATTATTACATGTATAATAACGTCCATCTCTCTCTAAATATATATAGTTAATATATATATATATATATATATATCAGATCATATACATATATATATATATATAACAAAAGATAAAAATTAACATAATTGTAGAAAATACAGCATGTATGCCCTATAAATCAACGAAAGAAGCCTAGCCAGCTAGCTGGCCTAGATATATAGAGCTAGAATATTGATTTCATACACTGGTACATCTCCGTTTAGGAGCAGCAGGCCGCCGGGACGCAACCCTAGGAAATTGGAAGCTTGTTCGGAAGAAGGATTCCAACTCTTCACGACTTGTGGTTTCAAAGAAGTGCAATTCATTCCATTTCCTCTTTTGCAGTACAGAAGCTCGTGGCTGTTTCCTTGGTGTTGGTGGGCAGCTCTGTATGGATGGAATTTGATGATCTTGAGAATTTGGTGTTCGATATGAGCTTTCTTCATGATCATCTAATTCATCACGATCTTCTTGTTGTGAAGCTTGATCAAGTACTACTTTTGGTATGCTTTGCTCGGAGATTTGGTTCTTGGACATGATGATGATGGAAGATCAGTACTCAGATCGTATGAGCAAAACTAAAGGATCAGGTTGAAGAAGATCGAAGTTAGAGATCATCAAAGGCACTCATGAATTAAAGAAACAAGCTTTAAGAAACAGATCATGATGGCAAACGTGGTTGAGAGAGAGAGAGAGAGAGAGTGAGATATGACAATTTGCATAGATGCTGATCTTTAAGATTTCTTACAATATACTGTCGTTTGCACCTTCTTCTCTAGCTTGTATTTATCGTTCTTATACAATTTTCTTTTCCAAGACTTGCTTCTACTTCAATTTCTATCTTCATTTCCTACATTTGGAAGATACAACCACGACAAATTACGTACAGTACTCATCCTAACATGATGGGACTTAATGTTTAAAGAATTTTGCGATATTTATATATCTAGAACTGTACATAAAATTAGTACTCTTATTTATATAAATATATATATATATATCACTACAAAAAAAAAATGATATTTGAAACAGATTATTTACGACGAGAATTATGACTATTTAGAATAAAATTAAACTATAACTGATAATAAATAAATAATTTTTTATAATATATATATATATATATGTGTGATTGAAGTGGATGAGTGCAAAAAAAAAGAGTAGATGTCGACAGGTTCTTTAAATTTAGGCTACATATTATATACGTGTCCTCGGAGCATTCTAGGGATATATAAATATAAGAGAAGTATTACAGTTATAAAATAATTATATAAAAGTAATATTAAAAATTGATATAATTTTATATACTTCATCAAATTTATTTTATAATAAAAAATACTTTACCATTTTATAAATCATATCAATCTATGAAATAATATTATCTCTTGTTAGAATATTTATCTGGGTCTCATTTTTCATCAGCTCGTCTGTATCGGACTGTCTGTTTCTTATTTGTCTGTATGAATGAAACGGACTTAATTGGCCGCCGCGCATTGGATACCGTTTTGAACACTGCAAAAATAAAACAAAACTGATAGCAAACTGGCCGACGACGTACGGAGTGAGGATTCCCTAGAAGCTAGCCTAGAACGTCCATATCCCATCTAAATTGCAACAGTAGTACTTACTTCGTGTCTAAAATAATTTATATAAATTTTAAATAGATAAATTTTATATAAATCTTTATAAAAAAATAAATCTTATTTTAAAAAATATAAAAAATATTATTTTTTATTAATATGATTTATTTTTTTTATAAAAGACTTGTATAAAATTTATCTATTTAAAATTTATATTTATCATTACTCCCGATATATAGTACCATTGTTTTTAATTTCGTACCGTACCGGCCGGTACGGCCGAAATTTTTCGTTTCGGCCGTCCGGCCGGTACAAGTACTAGATATATACCGTACTGGCCAAAATACCGGCCGGTTCGACCTAAATTTCGGCCTGTGCCTATATTTTTTTTTTTTTTTTTTTCGTTTTTTCAAACTACAAGGTTATTTTTTGACCCCCAATTTTGGATTAGACTATTTATAATTTATATGTATGTATGTATTTATATATAATTTATTCATATATAAACTATTATTTTAGAATATAATTATTATATATATTTATATATATAATTTATTCATATATCGACTATCCCGAAACGGTACACGAAACGGTACCGGTACCGGTACCAAAATATTTCGTTCCAGTGTCTTGACCGGTACGCCATCCGGTACGGTATTCAAAACATTGTATAGTACTCGTGATGCATGTCTTCTAATTTTCTTACCTTCCTACGTAAAAAACTAAACACATTTTACTGGCACGGATCATATATATCTGTGGGCTTGCTTCAATCTATGCACTTAATGAGAAGTTCTTAGTCGGAATAATGATTTTACAAAAATGAATTTACATAAAGATTTTATAATATGATGTTATGCGTTAAATTTACTCTATTAAGAAATTGGGTATATTTACAAGAAAAATGCTTGGACTACCGAAAAAGGTGACTTTCCAAAGTGACGGATTTTTTTTTTTATTTATATATTTTTTACAGTTTAATGATTAAGAAAATATTTTATAATAAACTTTTAATTTTTTTTCAATAAAATTGTATTTTACACTACCCGTACAATGCATGGGTGACCCTAGCATTATCCAATTTATTAACCCATGAACATGAGTTCGTAAATACTATTTATATATAAACAATATTTTAGGATCTTTATGGACTTCCGTGAAGTAATTAAAATATATCGATTATCAGACATACAAATTGATAATTCTTCGACCACAAACTGTAACGCCCCGTACCCGAGGGTCCGGAGAGTTAACTCATGTCACTTAAAAATCATTTTCCTTCCACATAGTACATATTCTAATATTTCCCAATCGCACAAAATACTCATATATTTATATCAATTACTCCAGAATAACTATTCTAAGACGATACAAAATTTAATATAAACATAAATCTCCCAACAAATCACATCATCAAAGCACAACAAGCTTACTGAATGAAAATCCTCAATACCCATATAAACTTTCTATGCTTAAACCATCATTCTTAACTCTTCTCACCCATGCTCCATATCCTTGATCCTCAACTGAAATATTCAAATCATCTGAAAAATATTGTGGAGATAAGGGGTGAGTTATCAACAACTCAGTAAGCAGAGAACATATACTAGCATGTAAACATGAGCCTTTTCAGAAAGTTCAATATGCAGAAACAAAACATTTTATTTTTATATGCAGATCTCAGAAAACGTGTTATCAGAAAATCAGAGCGACTTTTCAACATTTCATACTCAAGTCAACAATTCATATTTGAGGATCCATTTCATATTCAAAAACACTTTGGCATAACATAACTGAACATATTCATCTTATCATATCATATCATATACCATGTTTAACCCCCGTGGTAGGGTTGTGCTATCCCCGGTGGCCAAACCAGGCAGTATCATGTGGTGAACTTCCCCTTTTTCAATCTCGGAGCCCCGAGTGTGCACACAGGAAAGAACACGTAAAAAGACCACTTTGTTTCCAAAGTGGGTGCACTCATATCATATCATGGTGGTACCAACCATATCACGTGAACAGTATCATCATATCAGAACCATATTCAGAACAGATAAGTATGCCAAAGTTTTATCATATCCATATCATATCAAAACACGTGCGAAACATATTCATATCATTTTTATTTGATCAAAAACAGATCCATATCATTTCATATCACATGCATAAAAATGTCAATGATATCATATTCGCTCTTTTGTATATTTCAGAAACATGTCAAATATTGCTCATGTCTACACATTTCATGTCAAAAACATTTCTTTTCTCTTTCATATGTATCTCATGAGGGAATGCAAAACATATACTGAGGTTATTTTTCACTTTTTCTTTTTAAAACAACATGCACATTTTTACAAACCAACCTCAGTTCATTTCTTTTTATGCCAATCTAGCATAGGAACCCCGCTTACCTGGACGACTTAACTTTTCCAAAAATTTCCTCAAAAATGTCGAGTCGACTATAAATCGTCACCTATAAAAATAATCACGTAATTTCTGTAAGTTTCCAATAGATCACATATGTCGATATTTAAGCATAAGCTTCTTAAATAACCTATTTTAAATTTCTCAAAACTTAAAACCTTCATAATCCCAAAATATATCATTACTTCATAAAATCACTAATATCCACCACAACCCATGTCATACCCAAAACACCAATATTTAAACCCGAACAGCCAACAAATCTCATAGTCTAAACCAATCATACTAACAACTCCATCACCCAATCCAATCAAAGCAACCCAAACAACTCCAATCATAAATCCATCCGACCCCCGAACTCCTCGGACTCAATCCGGCATGTCAAACAAATACAGTGTAATATGTTAGTGCAAAATACATTTAAATTACGAAAGTTCTTTGGAGAAATACTTACATTGCTATATAATAATTTCCGAAGGATCAAGAAACTGCAAGAACTGGCGGCTCAGCAACGTAACAGTGTAAAATACACTCTGGCCGTGAGTCTCAAAAACTCACTTTTCAACGGAGACAAACCAAGACCCAAAATTGATAGGGTAGGGCCAAGAGAGGTCGGTGAAGCCAATGGTGGTGGTGGTTTGCCGTGGGTGGCGGCGCAAGGGGTGTTTTAGGCCAAAAATGCACAAATCGAAAATGGACTTGGTGGGGCTTCACCGGTGACGGATCGGAGCCGGGGTTGGATCCATTGGGTAGCTGGGAGGTTGGACATGAAGTGGTGAAGAGATGGTGGCCGGTGGTGGAGCGACGGCGGCGCGCGAGCACAAAGAACGCCGCGGCTTTGTGGGGTGCGTGCGGGCTACCGGCGGCGAGGTAGGGGCTGGGATCTGGGGGGTGAGGTCGCCGGCCGGTGGGGGAGCTAGTCGGCTGGGCGGTGTCGCGCACGGCGGTGCGACGGCAGCGGGCTGGGTGAGGAACGGCTGCACGGCGAGAGAGAGAGAGAGAGAGAGAGAGAGAGAGAGAGAAGAACTCGCGCGCGGGGAGGAAGACCAGGAGGAGAAAAAGAAAAGAAAAGAAGAAAAGAAAAATAGAGGGAAAAGAAATGAGGTCCAAACCTCACATCTTGGGTCATAAAAATGATTCAACGGAAACGATTTTAAAACTGCAAGTGAAATAAAATAATTCAAACACAGTGATTAAATTGAAAATAAATAATTAAACCCAACAATAAGTTAATTTAATTCGAGAAGAAATTTAAACACATAACAATAATTAATTTAAAGAAAGCACTTCAAAAAAAAATAATTTTCGTAAACTAAAAATCATAAAAATAGTCTAATTAAAAATCCAATAATTTTAAAACAAGAGAATAAATTCTGAATCAATAAAAATAATTCATTTATTAAAATACACTAAAATACGGGGTGTTACATCCTCCCCCCCTTAAAAAAAATTTCGTCCTCGAAATTTGTAAGGTCAAACATTAACGTAAAGGCAAGATACAAGATATAACTCAAAACACGCTTGAAAAGACCATACCATCAACAACTCCCAACAAGCATGAGTAATGCACTCCCAAGTCTACTCCTATAGGCGATTCCATTATGCTCGCATTAGTCTCCCAATGACACATCACGTCTATTACTCCTAGGGTGACCACGAAGTCCAAAATCTCCATTTCCGTCAACAACATTAATACAACACTCAGCAAAAACCCAATGATTATTATTATTTTCGTAACACGAACTGTGCTAACCTCAATCGACTCCTATGTTAAAACTCACCAACCTTCATTGTATTCTACAAGTTGGTAACCTATTAGCCACTTCCAAAGTTAACCATCAATAAACATTTTCATCATCCAGACCTATTCCCTCAAATTCAACAAGAATTATATCTTAAATCCGCATCACCAAAGGTTTAATCTCTAATTACAAGTATCATCTCAAATTTTCAAATCACTAATAATCCCTTAAGATCAACACAAGGTTTGAATCCTTAATTATATCACAACATAACACCATTGAGTACGAGGTAGCTCAACACCTACTAACCAGAAAACTCTCACCACATTTGGTAGAACATTCTTGATCTCCAAAACCATGAACTATTTCACACTTTCCTCAAACTCACCAAGAATTCATTCCTGAATCTGTACCAGCTATTATCCTCAAATCCGAAATGGATCAAATCCCAAAACCTGCCATTAAAACCTCGAACTAATAACAATTATTTTCCCCAATTCAAACCAAATTTTCAATCCCCATGGAAATACATGAACTAAATCAATACCTTCAATACCCACAGAAATATTCTCCTTGAAAATTCTTATATCAATAACTCAACTCTGATCAACCCTATTTAATGATCACAGACTAATCAATATCCAAAAATCAAGCTAGGACACTAAGCCGGCAGAATTAAAAACTTAAATCTTATTACAAATTAGTCCTTCAAATCTGTAATTCTAAAACCTTAAACTATATTAGAATCATTTTCCGAAATCTGTAAGATCGATGAACTTATATCCAATAATAAGACAATCGACTCCCGAAGCTTTCAAGATCTAAAATATTAAAAGATAACAAATCATTTTTTTAAAGTTTGCAAACTTTAATCCTTTAGTGAAATTCTCGTAAATCTATCCTTAAAGTTTGTTGAACTTACAACCTCCTATTCTAAAGCCTTGTGTCATATCTCCACAAAATCTAAAACCATAATTATCCTACGCCCCAAAGAGATCACCCAGACATGCCGTTCCTTTCATGCCTCAAGATTTCAAAAGCAAACCAAGTCGATAAAAGTTCAAGCCTACTACACTAAATATTGATACCTAACAATGACATTCTCAATCATACCATCTTCCTGTCATAACTTAACCTTTAACCCTTTTTTGAACAAAATAAAATAAAACAAAATAATATAAAATAAATAACATAATTTCAATTCAAATAAAATCAAATCAAATAAAATGAAATAAATTCAATTTAAATAAAAGTAATAATTTCAAATTAAACCCTCAAACTTTTCTGGTACTGTACCTACTAGACATATGGTCTTACCCAATCTTAGTCATATCTTTAACCAACTCATATAATCCTTCCTACCATAAAATATTGTAAACCCGACATCGGTCTAAACTTCCGTACATTTTTAGAATCTAAACCACAAGAATCTAAACTTTAAATCTTATAAAGATTATCTCTTATAGTCCACAAAGTAAGTTTATTGGATCTAAACTCACTAAACTTCAAAATCTCAACACTCAATCATAAAGTCTGCAAAATTTAAAATCTTAAATATCTACAAAATTACTTCTTATTCTTTACAAATCTACACCTCAAATCTAAAGTTTCTTCCTAAACCACGGATATCCAAACTTAAATGTTTTCAGTCTGCAGAACCTCAAACTTGAAATATTCCCATAATCATGTCTTAGTTCTCAAATTTCTATATATATATCAAATATGAAATTACTTCCTAAACTGAATCGATATCCAAAATCTTATATGTTATAGTCTGTAAAACCTCAAAGTTATCATACAATTGAACTTATGTGCACCTTCAAAACTATAAACATTACATCTTATAAAAGATCCTTACCTATAGTCAACAAAGTATGCCTACCTGATCTAAAACTCCAAGTGTAAAGAAAGTCATTTATTAAAATCTAAAGCCTTAGTTCTCTTCAAAATCTTCTTTTTAAAAACTCACACCATCTAAGACCTCAAACATCTTAGAATATATTCCAAAATGTTGCCGGATTCTAAAACTTTAAAAACAATTAAAATCATCTCTTATAATCTTCAAATTTCCATACCTCCAATCTGAGTTAACTTCCTAACCCATGGATATTCAAAACCTCAGATTTCGTACGCCATCCAACATGAGTATGCAAAAGCTCAAACCAAATATCTTTAAAATCATGTCCTAGTGCCTTCAAAATTTTAAAACCTTAAATATCATCAAACATCTTATTATAGTATGCCAAACCTCATATGTCATCTTTCGAAAGTACATGCCCTAGAAATGCGATTGAATCAAGCCAAAATTTACACTTCTTCAATTTAGCAAACAACTTTTTATGTCTAAGTGTCCAAAGTATCAGCTTCAAATGTTCCTTATGCTCAGTCTTGCTTTTGGAATATACCAGTATGTCAATAAAACCACTACAATCTTATCCAAAAATTCATGGAACACCATGTTCATCAAATCCATGAATATTGCTGGGGTGTTAGTCAGGCCAAAAGGCATGACCAAAAACTCATAATGGCCATATCGGGTCCTAAAAGTTGTCTTAGCTACGTCTTTTGCCCTGATCTTCAATTGATGGTAACCCGATCGAAGATCAATCTTTGGAAAATACTTGAGCACCCTGGAGCTGATCAAACAAATCCTCTATACGGGGTAGCGGGTACTTATTCTTTATGGTCACCCGATTAAGTTCTCTGTAATTAATACACATTCTCATCGATCCGTCATTCCTCTTCACAAACAACTCAAATAAAAATAAATAAATAAATAAATAAATAAAAAATGATTTCTTAAAATCTATCTATACTCCAAAATTTCACATACTATAGTTTGCAGAATCTCAAACCTGGAATTTCTCTATAATCATCTAGTTTGTAGTCCTCAAATTTCTATACCCCAAGTATGAAATTACTCCTTAAACTAACAGATATCCAAAACCTCGTGTTATAGTTTGCAGAATCTCAAACCTGGAATTTCTCCATAATCATCTAGCTTGTATTCCTCAAATTTCTATACCCCAAGTATGAAATTACTCCTTAAACTAACAGATATCCAAAACCTCATGTTATAGTCTGCAGAATCTCAAACCTGGCTTTCGGTCAAACTTATGTAAACTTTAAAATCTAGACCTCCAAGTCATGTCCTACAACCTTTAAAATAAGCCCATCAAATCTGCATCCTTAAATTCCCAAAACCTCAATCCATAAAGTCTACAGAATCTCAAACCTGGCTCTGATACCAACTGTAACGCCCCGTACCCGAGGGTCCGGAGAGTTAACTCATGTCACTTAAAAATCATTTTCCTTCCACATAGTACATATTCTAATATTTCCCAATCGCACAAAATACTCATATATTTATATCAATTACTCCAGAATAACTATTCTAAGACGATACAAAATTTAATATAAACATAAATCTCCCAACAAATCACATCATCAAAGCACAACAAGCTTACTGAATGAAAATCCTCAATACCCATATAAACTTTCTATGCTTAAACCATCATTCTTAACTCTTCTCACCCATGCTCCATATCCTTGATCCTCAACTGAAATATTCAAATCATCTGAAAAATATTGTGGAGATAAGGGGTGAGTTATCAACAACTCAGTAAGCAGAGAACATATACTAGCATGTAAACATGAGCCTTTTCAGAAAGTTCAATATGCAGAAACAAAACATTTTATTTTTATATGCAGATCTCAGAAAACGTGT
This sequence comes from Juglans regia, assembly GCF_001411555.2. Lineage (NCBI taxonomy): Eukaryota > Viridiplantae > Streptophyta > Magnoliopsida > Fagales > Juglandaceae > Juglans > Juglans regia. Next base: position 18,488,904 of record NC_049905.1, on the reverse strand, counting down.
TATCAGAAAATCAGAGCGACTTTTCAACATTTCATACTCAAGTCAACAATTCATATTTGAGGATCCATTTCATATTCAAAAACACTTTGGCATAACATAACTGAACATATTCATCTTATCATATCATATCATATACCATGTTTAACCCCCGTGGTAGGGTTGTGCTATCCCCGGTGGCCAAACCAGGCAGTATCATGTGGTGAACTTCCCCTTTTTCAATCTCGGAGCCCCGAGTGTGCACACAGGAAAGAACACGTAAAAAGACCACTTTGTGTTCCAAAGTGGGTGCACTCATATCATATCATGGTGGTACCAACCATATCACGTGAACAGTATCATCATATCAGAACCATATTCAGAACAGATAAGTATGCCAAAGTTTTATCATATCCATATCATATCAAAACACGTGCGAAACATATTCATATCATTTTTATTTGATCAAAAACAGATCCATATCATTTCATATCACATGCATAAAAATGTCAATGATATCATATTCGCTCTTTTGTATATTTCAGAAACATGTCAAATATTGCTCATGTCTACACATTTCATGTCAAAAACATTTCTTTTCTCTTTCATATGTATCTCATGAGGGAATGCAAAACATATACTGAGGTTGTTTTTCACTTTTTCTTTTTAAAACAACATGCACATTTTTACAAACCAACCTCAGTTCATTTCTTTTTATGCCAATCTAGCATAGGAACCCCGCTTACCTGGACGACTTAACTTTTCCAAAAATTTCCTCAAAAATGTCGAGTCGACTATAAATCGTCACCTATAAAAATAATCACGTAATTTCTGTAAGTTTCCAATAGATCACATATGTCGATATTTAAGCCTAAGCTTCTTAAATAACCTATTTTAAATTTCTCAAAACTTAAAACCTTCATAATCCCAAAATATATCATTACTTCATAAAATCACTAATATCCACCACAACCCATGTCATACCCAAAACACCAATATTTAAACCCGAACAGCCAACAAATCTCATAGTCTAAACCAATCATACTAACAACTCCATCACCCAATCCAATCAAAGCAACCCAAACAACTCCAATCATAAATCCATCCGACCCCCGAACTCCTCGGACTCAATCCGGCATGTCAAACAAATACAGTGTAATATGTTAGTGCAAAATACATTTAAATTACGAAAGTTCTTTGGAGAAATACTTACATTGCTATATAATAATTTCCGAAGGATCAAGAAACTGCAAGAACTGGCGGCTCAGCAACGTAACAGTGTAAAATACACTCTGGCCGTGAGTCTCAAAAACCCACTTTTCAACGGAGACAAACCAAGACCCAAAATTGATAGGGTAGGGCCAAGAGAGGTCGGTGAAGCCAATGGTGGTGGTGGTTTGCCGTGGGTGGCGGCGCAAGGGGTGTTTTAGGCCAAAAATGCACAAATCGAAAATGGACTTGGTGGGGCTTCACCGGTGACGGATCGGAGCCGGGGTTGGATCCATTGGGTAGCTGGGAGGTTGGACATGAAGTGGTGAAGAGATGGTGGCCGGTGGTGGAGCGACGGCGGCGCGCGAGCACAAAGAACGCCGCGGCTTTGTGGGGTGCGTGCGGGCTACCGGCGGCGAGGTAGGGGCTGGGATCTGGGGGGTGAGGTCGCCGGCCGGTGGGGGAGCTAGTCGGCTGGGCGGTGTCGCGCACGGCGGTGCGACGGCAGCGGGCTGGGTGAGGAACGGCTGCACGGCGAGAGAGAGAGAGAGAGAGAGAGAGAGAGAGAGAGAAGAACTCGCGCGCGGGGAGGAAGACCAGGAGGAGAAAAAGAAAAGAAAAGAAGAAAAGAAAAATAGAGGGAAAAGAAATGAGGTCCAAACCTCACATCTTGGGTCATAAAAATGATTCAACGGAAACGATTTTAAAACTGCAAGTGAAATAAAATAATTCAAACACAGTGATTAAATTGAAAATAAATAATTAAACCCAACAATAAGTTAATTTAATTCGAGAAGAAATTTAAACACATAACAATAATTAATTTAAAGAAAGCACTTCAAAAAAAAATAATTTTCGTAAACTAAAAATCATAAAAATAGTCTAATTAAAAATCCAATAATTTTAAAACAAGAGAATAAATTCTGAATCAATAAAAATAATTCATTTATTAAAATACACTAAAATACGGGGTGTTACACAAACAGTATGTTGGGAACTTTATGGACTTCCGTGAAGTAGTACTAATGTTATATATAATCTAGGAATACATGAGTATTGATATGTAGTCGCTTTGAAAAAGAGTGAGATTCATTATTAAAAAATTAATTTTTTTTTCATATTGATCTTGTATTTATTCATTTTTTTAAAAGTGATTATGCGATATTTGCACACTCCCGACTGCAACTATCATTCTCTATTCTAATATATGTTATATGTTTATGCTCCCAGACTCTCTCAATGAAGTCAAATATGAAAAGAAGTTTTTTAACTTCTAAATATATACTGGCCAATATAAATTAGAGGTCCATGCCAAAACCATCTACCTTAATACATCAATTAATACTCTAATATTTATCTTTGGAATTAGAAAAAATCTACTTATCATTTATTTTCTCATCATCTTCTCATCATTTTCTCATCATCCTATGATATGATATTAAATGATATGTTCACAAGTGAAATATAATAAATAGTCTTCAACTATTTAATGCCACATCATGTGATGATGATAAGAGGATAATGAAAAAATAGATGAATAACCAAAAGGGAAAATTCAATAATCTAATTAATACTTTAACGATTTTGGGATAGATGATAATTTAAGATGGAATATATATATAAATATATATATATATATATATATTTATATATAATATAGACACATATAAATACGCGAGAGTCAGCACTCACTCTTCCATTAGGCGACAAGCCCCTAGTGGAGAAAGGCCCAAAGATAAAAAAATATACGAAAGTAGAATTAAAAAAAAAATACCTAGTTAAAAAATTAATTAACTCAATAAGAGAATACAAAAACATATTTATTTACAAAAAAATATCAAATAGATATTATGTTAGTACTCTCATAATATCTGTGAATAATATTGAAATAGTTTGAATTGAGATATTTTATTGAGTTTTGAGAAATGAGATAGAAAATGTTGAATTTGAGAATATTTGAGAATAATTGTGTTCCCAAACGGCCCCTAGTCTAAAACACGTCTTGTAAAACTAGATTTGACAAAATCATCTCTAAATCGAATTTTTTTTAATAAATATTAAGTTGGTTATTAGTTGAAAATGTAATATCAAATCTTAATAAGTAATTTTACTTTACAAAATTATTGGAATTATTTTTAAATAAAAATGAAATGTAAAAATTAAAATTAAAATAAATTTATTTAATTTTACTTTTTAAAATAAAAAAAGCCTCAATCAAAACTAGCTAGAGCAAAACATTGAGAGAGAGAGAGAGAGAGAGAGAGCGCCCAACAACACAATACTACGAGCAGGCATGTTGTCTTAATTAATAGGAATTCGGCTTGTCGGAACATGCAAACCTGGATACAACATCACAACAAGGTTACCGCCACCTTCGGAAAGTACTGTCATCGTAACCACCATCCACAGCTCTGTTTTCCCTCCCATGCATGCATATATAACAATGAAGACAAAAATGCATCATAATAATATTTAATGCTCATAATCCAAGAAGATCCATCTTGCCCACTTATTTTGAAACAAGATCCATATATATAGCATGCATGCATCTAATTCCCCATGCATGGGAATTATATATATATATATATATATTGTATATATATATATATATATATATATATATATGATTTCTGTCATGCACCCCATGCATGCTTAATTGCTAGCTAGGAGAGCTGACAATTAAGAAGATCGATGCTCTTGCCAATTGGCATTACATATATGGTAGGACATTCCCCATTTAGAGTTTAGAGGACATTCCCCATTTAAAGTTGGTGAGGAAGTCAGCAACTCTCATGTATTGGCTTGGTTGAATGGTAACTCCTTAACCCCCTTGCAAATTTCACTTATATAGTGCTTATCCCTAAGACAACAAAATCTAAAATTGTCACTGAGTTCAGACCCATAAGTTTTTATTAGGTAGCTTATAAGATAATGGCCAACATGATGGCTAATAGATTGAAGGGTGTATTAAATGATATTATTCCCCCTAATCAAAGTGCCTTCATACCTGGGAGGTTAATCACTGACAACATGCATTATGGTGCATGAGGTTTTACACACTATGAAAGTGAGGAAAAAATGGCAAGTGGGGAGGGGAGTATGGCTATTAAGCTTGATATGTCAAAAACTAATGATAGGATTGAATGACCTTATTTGCAAGCAGTTATGAAAAATATGAGTTCCTGTAATAAGTGGATAGAGCAAACCATGGAGTGTCAATTGTTTCCTATTCAGTTCTTGTTAATGAGAAACCAAGTGGGAAAATAAAGCCCTCAAGAGGTTTGAGCCAAGGAGACTCTTTGTCTCCCTATTTCTTCATCCTATGTGCTGAGGGGTTTAGTTCTTTGTTTAACAACTCAGATCTAAGGGGAGAGGTAAGGGGAGTGACTGTTTCCAGAGGTGGGACTCGGGTTAACCATTTACCATTTGCTGATGACTGCATACTCCTTGGTAGAGGAATGGGTGAAAATCCAAGGACTGCTTTGGCAATATGAAAAAGCATCTAGTCAAATTTTAAACAAAGAGAAAACAACTGTTTGTTTTTTAGCTCCAACTCAAGAGAGAAAGACAAAAGAAGGATGATGGAGGGAGGTGGAGCAGTGATGAAAGGAAATTATGAGAAAAATCTAGGGTTGTCTGTAGTTGGAGGGAATTCAAAGTACAATGCGTTTAGAGGCATAAAGGAAAGAGTGTGGAAAAAAATTAACAATTGGAAAAACTCTTTTCTATCTGCTGCAGGGAAAAAGGTTTTAATCAAAGTTGTCCTTCAAGCTGTGCCCACCTACACAATGAGTGTGTTTCAACTTCCAAAGCAATTGTGTAAGGAGCTTAATGTTATGCTTGGTAGTTTTTGGTGGGGTAATCATCAAAAAGGGAGTGGTGTACACTAGTGCTTTTGGGAGAGGATGGGGAAACAGAAAGGGAAAGGGGGTCTAGGCTATAGGGATATAGAGAGCTTCAATATGACTCTTTTGGCTAAACAGGGGTGGAGGCTACTTCAGAATGAGACGAGTATGGCTGCAAAGATCCTGAAAGAGAAGTATTTCAATGACAAGTCACTTCTAGAAGCAAGTTTGGGTCACAGACCCTCATATTTGTGGAGAAGTGTGTGGAATACAGTGAGTCTTTTGAGGGATGGACTGAGATGGAAGGTTGGGAATGGAGAAAAAATTAAAATTTGGGGTCAAAGATGGCTTGCAACACCCTTATCCTTTTCAGTGCAGTCTCCAGTTTCTGTTTTGGATAATGAAGCAAGAGTGTGTGAGTTGATGCAATGTAGAGGAGAGTGGAATGTACCACTGATTCGAAGAATTTTTAGTAAAGAGGA